>NC_141694.1:1781459495-1782693431 GCF_964263255.1 Lissotriton vulgaris
GGTCTTGATGCAGCATTGTTAAAATGGGGCACCCCCGAGCCTTGCTGGAGCTGCGTCGCGCTTGCGACGCAACTCCAGCAATGTGCCACATTTCCGGCACAGATGCGTCACGCATCTGTGCCGTTTTTTGCACCATGATGCGCCGCATTATAAATGCGGCGCACCATGGCTGACGGAGCTGTGGCGCACTGTGGCTCATGTTAACTGGCGCATCCCTGGGGATGCGCCAGTTAACATAAATCTGCCCCGTAGTGTCAAAGAAAATACGAGTTTCGAAACGAAGGATTTGGCTACAGGTGTCCTGTATGCTACCATACACAGTTATTTCCTGACGCTGCACTGGTGAAAAATGGCTCACAATAGGGGCTGCTGGCAACACAGAGTTGACATGTTGCACCTTACGGTGGACGAGACGTGGCGCTCGTGCATTGAAACAAAAAAGCATTATGTAAATAACAATCCCCTCATTTGAATACATCAATGTTTCAATCAATCAATCAATCAGTGACACTTATAGAGCGCGCTACATACCCGTAGGGTCTCAAGGCGCTGGGGGAGGGGGGGGGTGCCGCTACTGCTCGAACAGCCAGGTCTTCAGCTTCTTCCTGAAGGAGAGGTGGTCTTGGGTCAGGCGCAGGTCGGCCGGGAGGGAGTTCCAGGTCTTGGCGGCCAGGTAGGAGAAGGACCTTCCTCCTGTAGTCGCTCTTCGGATGCGGGGGACGGCGGCGAGGGTGTGGTTGGCTGATCGGAGGTGGCGTTTGGGAGCGTAGAAGTTGATGCGGCTGTTGAGGTAGCTCGGGCCTTGGTCGTGTAGGGCTTTGTGTGCGTGGGTGAGGAGGCGGAAGGTGATTCTTTTGTTGACGGGGAGCCAGTGAAGGTCTCTCAGATGTCCGGAGATGTGGCTGGTTCGTGGGATGTCGAGGATGAGTCTGGCTGAGGCGTTCTGGATCTGCTGGAGTCTCTTCTGGAGCTTGGCGGTGGTACCGGCGTAGAGGGCGTTGCCGTAGTCCAGTCGGCTGGTGACGAGGGCCTGGGTGACGGTCTTCCTGGTCTCGGTGGGGATCCACCAGAAGATCTTCCGTAGCATGCGTAGGATGTTGAAGCACGCCGAGGAGACGTTGTTGACTTGCCTGGTCATGGAGAGGGAGGAGTCCAGGATGAAGCCCAGGTTGCGTGCATGGTCTGTCGGTTTGGGTGCGGTGCCCAGGGCGGGAGGCCACCAGGAGTCGTCCCAGGCGGAGGGTGAAGAGCCCAGGATGAGGACCTCCGTCTTGTCAGAGTTCAGTTTCAGGCGGCTGGTCGTCATCCACTCGGCTACCTCTTTCATCCCTTCGTGTAGGTTGGCTCTGGCGGTGGCGGGGTCGTTGGTCAGGGAGAGGATCAGCTGGGTGTCGTCGGCGTAGGAGATTATGTTGAGGTTGTGTTGGCGTGCGATGGCCGCGAGGGGGCTCATGTAGACGTTGAAGAGGGTGGGGCTCAGAGAGGATCCTTGAGGGACGCCGCAGATGACTTCGGAGGCCTCTGACTTGTACGGTGGTAGGCGGACTCTCTGAGTTCTTCCGTCGAGGAAGGAGATGATCCATTCCAGCGCCTTGTCCTGGATTCCGACGTTGCTGAGGCGCTGTACTAGGGTGCGGTGGCAGACAGTGTCGAATGCCGCGGAGAGGTCTAGGAGGATGAGGGCCGCTGTTTCTCCGTTGTCCATCAGGGCTCGGATGTCATCGGTGGCGGCGATGAGGGCGGTCTCGGTGCTGTGATTGGCTCGGAAGCCGGACTGTGAAGGGTCGAGGGATCCATTCGTCTCGAGGAAGGCGGCCATCTGCTTGTTGACGGTCTTCTCGATAACTTTGGCTGGAAACGGGAGGAGCGAGATGGGGCGGTAGTTCTTGAGTTCGGTGGGGTCCGCTGTTGGTTTTTTGAGTAGAGCGCTGAGTTCGGCGTGCTTCCAGCTCTCAGGGAAGGTGGCGGTGTTGAAGGATGTGTTGATGATGTCTCGCAGGTGGGGTGCGATGACAGCGTCGGCCTTGTTGAAGACGTGGTGAGGGCAGGGGTCGGTTGGTGATCCGGAGTGGATGGAGTTCATCGTGCGGATGGTGTCTTCGGTGCTGATCGGGGTCCAGGCGTGGAGGGTGGTGGTGGGGGGTGGTTGTTCGGTCATGGTGTGCGTTGGTTGGTTGTTGAAGCTGTTGTGTATGTCCACGATCTTGTTGTGGAAGTATGAAGCGAGGGAGTTGCAGAGGTCTTGCGATGGGGTGATGTTGTTGTTTCCTGCGCTGGGGTTGGATAGCTCTTTCACGATGTTGAAGAGTTCCTTGCTGTTGTGTGCGTTGTTGTCCAGCCGGTCCTTGAATGTTTAACCTCAGCAGAGCTACGACGGTAGATAATTAGTCAGTAAAGGGTAAATGGGAAAGTGAAAGACCCTTTGCAAAATCTTCGAAAACTTTCAATAATGCAAAATCAATGTTGTCAGTTGAGACCCGTGCCAAGCCCAAATTTAGCCCAACGCAGTCCAGTGTTTTAAAGATGAATCTAAGTTCTATTCAATATACAGATAGTGGGAGGAGGTTAACTGGACACCTGTGTTAATAACTACTCATTTTCAAGACCAGGCCCCAGAACCTGAAATTCATGAATTACCTCTACAAAAGAAGATTATAAACTACTTTATGTCTATGAATGTATGCATGTTCCACATTAGCACAGTCCCACTTCCATACCACCATTGGATTGGGCCCTCTAATGAGGCTCTTTTACTCCTGTCACCCAGCCAGGGCTTTAATTATCCACGCTCTTATCTTTAAATTCTCAGCAATGACTGCAAACACCCTAAAATAATCCCTGTCATCAACGCAATCCAAGTTTACATTAATGTGTTGAAAGAAGTGGCGTACTGTAATTTTACCAGGGATGGGGCAGTGGCCACACTTGCACACATACACATCACTTACACCCATGCATTCACACACGCACATACACCCATTCACAACACTCACAAATCAATTATAAAATTAATTCGATAGTTTTATCTAGCACTAGCTAGATACACACACAATCATACATACATGCATGAAACATAAAAAAACGCATAAAACGTACCTTAACTACAGCTCTCTACGAGAGGAAAGCCTCAAAGGTCCCAGGAGGGTTGGGACTGCTGACTTGGCTGATTGGAAGGCAGCAGTCCCAACCGCGTCACTGAGAAAGATGTGGTCAGTGTGATCCCTGACCCTACCTCACTAGGGGGCCCATTACGATGTTGGGCGGATTGCCTCCGCCAGGCTGGCGGTAGCCACCGCGGGCCTGGCGGAAGCAATCCACCCGACATCCAAACTAGTTTCCCCCCCCCCCCCGCCATATTAGTATGGCTGGGGGGACCTCCGCGGACAGAAAGACCGTCCCCCGCTTTTCTGTCCCGGTCCCTTTGCAGTCGGGGCGGAAAAGGAATAATATGGTGGCGGTGTCTATCAGACACCGCCAGCCATATTATGATGGTTGTATTTAGGTACCTTTCCGCGGCGGCAGAGTGAAGGAGAGGTGGGGGGTGCACAAGGGGGGGTACCTGTGGTACCCCCTTCATTTGCATTTACAAAGCGGCAGGCACCGCACAGTACCTGCCGCTTTGTAAATGCAAATGCTGAAATGCATTTTAAGCATTGTGGCGGGCGGTGCAGAGAGCACCGCCTGCCACAATGCTAAAAATACAGGATGTGCCCGCCACTGTGGCGGGCACATCCTAATACCCCCCACGGGACCCCCGCCCTTATGGCGGGTGGTCCTTATAACCACGAGGATGGTGGGCGGGCAAAGTCCGCCTGCCATCCTAATGACCCTCTATGTGTCTAGTTGCCGCTAAATGACCCTCTGCCCTGGGTGCTTCAGGGCATAAAAGTGCTGAGGTCCGAGGCAATCAGTGGCGCTCCCCTGCATCACATTGCCAGACTGAGAAGTTTGTGCCCACAGGGCTGTGACATCTTCAGCCTGGCAAAATTCAGCTCCGGCAGCCAGGAGTCTGCGCATTTAGCGCATTTCCAGCTGCTGCCTGACTGACCTGAACAAGAAGAGTGTTTGTCAAACTGGCCTTTGTTCAGCCTGACAGACACTTTTTTGCCTGGAAAAAGGTGGGGGGAGGGGCACCTCAGCCTGTGCGGACAGGCCTTTGCTAGTTTAAAGCAGTAACTTATTGAGCAATATACGTACAGTAAAATGGAAGTGGAGAAGGATAGCCTGAACCAAGCCAAGAAAAAAATAGCAATGTACATCATGCAACAAAAATCATATATGACTAAGATAAGGTGTCTTGCCAATTCAATAACTTGTATTTTTAGCAAGTGGGAGCATTTTATTTTAGCACACTGAATTATACCACTGCATCAAGATGTATTTAATAAACGGGAATGTTTTGAAACTTGAAGTGGGAACCATTCCTGCCCCCGCCTTGATGGAAAATGCTGTTAATGAAAGGGGAGTGCACTTGGTGTGGCGGTGGACATTCCCAACACCCATTGATTTAGACGCTGCCCCCTATTTACAAGGATTGCACAAATAAGAGTCAGCGCAAAAATTAAGACCCGGAAAAGCATGGTCTTGACTTGACCAAACAAGGAGAAAGGCTTAATTAATTTCTGCTCGTTTTTGCTGTTTGTATGTGTGCTGCATTATGCAGCAAACATAGAACAGCAAAATCGCCATGAATGATTGTTCATGTGCAAAAAATGTGTCTCTTCCTGCACATAAATAATAATTTAAAAGATGACAATTTGCAACTTCTATGTGCGCTGCAAAGTACCGCACACGTAGAAGTTACAATTTGCCAATCTGGATTGTTTTTGTGCAAGAAGGGACACCTTCCTGCACCTAAACAATCATTTAATCAATACAGGCACCCTCGCACTATGGTGCAAGGGTGTCTGCATTGACACTAGGCAGCTGAGTGTAGCACCAGAGCTACGGAAAATGCAGAGATGTGCCATATCATTGTAAATACAGCACATCAGTGCGGTTTCAGAATGACGGAGCATGGCATTCGCATTGTTTGCTTAATGCCACACTTAGCCATTTCCTTGGAAATATGTCCCTTAGTTTGGTGTGCGTGCAAATCTTGCATTGTCCATCCATGGTGAGTTGCACTACTGGTGATACTAATGTTTGAGGCTGTCTGGCCTAAAGGGCCCTGTGACCTCAGTGACAGAGACACTGTTGTTCTAGGGTATGCTACTTTGAAAGGCCTGCTTGCAAGACTGGAGTGAACTTCAGTATGGATAGTTGCAGACAGGCCTTCAAGCTGCTAAGACAAGTAGCAGTCGGTGGTGGGAGTGCTGCCGGGCGGTGACGTGGGGAGGGGGAGCGGCAGGGTGAAGGGTCGCATTTGGCGATGCAGTGCGTGCAACAAAATTTGTTTTATTTATTTCTATGTTTACTTACCTGTATTTGGCCGTATTCCGTAGTTTACGACCCCCCACCCTGCAACTCCCCCTCCCCACGTCACTGCCCAGAAGCACTACCGCCACCGACCGCAACTGGCTAAGACACCAGGGCTTCTAAGGTCTAGCGGAACTTCGAAGGTCTAGCATGGGAATGTGCTGTCTCAGGAGAGTGATCTGGTGGTCTGGTCATAAAGGCTGAACCTGGTTCCCCAGTTCCAAATTTGGCTGCTCTGGCGACAGTGCCACATCCTCTCCCCCACTGAGCACCATACTGTTCCACTGAGAGAAACTTGCACTGCCTTCAGCCACAACCAAATTGTGTCCCACTGTACACAAAGAATGTGACTCAATTCAAATGATGCACTTGATAAGAGTAATATGCTGCCTAATTAAAAAACATCTTGGAAAAAGCAAACCCTCATAGGCAATGAAAGTTTAAGTAAAGCATATGAAATGTAAGCAGAATAACATGATTAACTTAACGCTTTTACATTTATTTTCAGTGTTGGCTCGCATAGGTAAGGTTGTGTGGCATGGAGTGTCGCGGGGCAGAGGATAGTGGAGCTCGAAGTATGACAGGAAAGATTAAATTAAATAAAGTAATAAATAAAACCACTTACCTTGCGGCAAGCACAAGGTAAGTGGTTTTATTCATTTATTTCTCTACTTTCTCCTTTCCCATTGTATGTTGAACTCCACTACTCCCCCAACATCGCTCCGCCTCACAGAGTTAACTGTGTGAGCCGCCACTGCTTATTATTCAGAAGTCAATGAGTGTTTTGCCAGAAAAGTTAAAGACCTGACTACAGGGCCTGGAAGGGACCCATTTCAGCGTCCATTGCTTGCATCCTTACAAAAAGTGAGCAGCATGGTTTAAAAAGACCACAACACTGAACACAGGGCCGTGGTACACATTTTATAAACTAAAAAAAGGAAAACAGCCGATAAGGATCACAGTAGACATGTTCTACTCCATTCATCAACCAGGTATTGGTAAGTAGCACTTCACTGGCAAACTCCGCAAAGTAGTGCTAATGCGTTTGGGTGTGAATAAAACCAATCTGGCCACTTTGTGACCACTCTGTGATGCTTTATTTAGTTATTTATTTATTGTTTGTATTTTGAATCTTTTTTTTCTCTTTTCCCAAGGCTGCACTTTAGAACAGAAAAATTGGAGAAAAAGAAATTTCCAGCAAAAGTGTATATGTCTTTTATGGATCCATTTCACTGGGCAACAAATGAGGAAAGTAGAGGAAACAGGGTAAGAGACGTTTATTGAAGTCACGGTTTTCAGCAAGTGCAGAAAACCACTAGAGCAAGACAGAGACAGAAAGAGAGGGAATAAGAGGAAGAGGAAGTAAGAGAAGAGGGGCAGCTGACTGCGGCAGAGCAGGAGAAGGGACACTTCAATACTAATCTTACCTTAATAAACCTGCAGGGCACCTATGGACGCTCACGCTCAAAAGAAGCAGGGTAAGCCAACCAGCCCTTGCCTTCCCTTGACACTCCTGACTCCTCCTTTCTCAAACTCCACAACACTCCGAGTCTGCTGAGCCAAGAGCTATTTATGATTTAAAACGTTTTTTTTTAAATGGCGACAGGCCTTGTAACATCATTTGTCCATGCTCTCTGGTGGCAGGCCAGCAACATAAAGCAGGGCCGTCATAAGTAGCACGTTCTCGCTATGAATAATTGATAGCCCTGATTTGAAACTGGGGGGCGCCCAGAGCCTAAGGAGTCAGGCGCACCCTATACCACAAATATTGCGCACACAAGGGTAAATGTCGCCCAACTTTACACAACCCGCCAGGGGTATTTTTTCCCATACAAATGGGAAAAATGTCATCCTTATGTGTGGGAATAAGCCCATCTGGAAAAACTATGCAATATTAGACTGTGCACCAGGAAGAAGTACAAACCTAAGATGGCCGCCTGATTTTCATTGGCTGCCAAACTGAAACCCTGGATTGCTGGAAAGCTAATGACGTTGAACTGAAGAGGAGGGTCCATCACAGCTCTGCTTGGATAAAGCATGAAGGCATTGGGAAAGTCAACAAAACAAGTATGGCTCGCCCAGAACAAAGAAATGCGATCTCCAGGAATAGTTTAGAAAGACAAGATAAAAGCACCAAAGCAGCGTGCATGTGGCTGCACGTTTCTGAGGCAATGCTGCATGGGAGTAAACGTCTAAGAACAGGTGGGGCATGCACCAACCAGTAGCCTTTTACAGGCTATGATTTTGGAATGACATACACTTAAGCCAATCCAAACTGGTGGAAGGGTCAGACCCTACAAAGTATATACACCAGATCACCTGACAGCACAAGTGCTGTCTAGGCTCGACCTAAAAACTATTAATTTTCGTTATTCCCATCTCGTGCAGAGGTTGTGTCTATTTGAGAAGGACACCGTTGCTTTTTGAGGCAGAGGGATACCGTTATTGATTTTGTCATTTGAGTTCTGTGAGAATGTATCCTTTTTCCTCCTTTGCCTAACATAAAGACCTCCCTTCCCTCATGGTAGGTGGGTCAGCCAACCTCCCTTGCCAATGTTTTGAAGTCCATTCACCTCACCATCTACATAAAGCCACTCTTGTCTACCTCTAGGACAGCGCCAAGCCTGCAATCCTCTTCGACAGGCTCCAACAGTGGGAAAACAGAGGGGAAATCATTACACAAATCAATGGACTCTGCTGGTATCCTGAACTGTGAAGCATGTTTTTTCTCATATTTTACTGCTTCACTGGAGCTATAGGCATATTCATACGAATTGCCCTTGATTTTGCACATTTGTGCAGGAGCTGGGTGGGTCTGGACTCACTAACCGGTTCGGCATGATCCACTGCTTATCCACAATTTCAAGGCGCTAAATTACACAGGCCCAATACAACATAACATCTGCATCTGCTTTAACAAACCTTCCAGACACCCCCACGTATCCATACTCTTACTTGCTCAAATCCCACACATATGGAAAATCAGGTCTGGGGGTCAGGCCTTTTCCTAAATTGCTCCTACAGCATGTATTGACTTGAAACTACAAGAAGCTAAAGAACTGGGAGACATATTAGCAAGAACCTCATTAAAATTATCACTGTTTTAGCGGCAGGAAACTGCCGCTAAAACAGCAATAATGGGCTTGCTAATATGCGTTATAGAATTCTAATAGAAGCCCAGGATGGATGTGAAGGACATCTAACCTGGGCTTCTATTGGAATTCTATGACGCATATTAGCAAGCCCATTATCGCCGTTTTAGCGGCAGTTTCCTGCCGCTACAAGAGCGATAATTTTGATGAGGTTCTTGCTAATATACCCCTGGCTTTTTGAGTAGTCCCACTAGGCCCTAGGTATGGCTCTACTCACACTTTCTCAGCACCAGGATACCCTGCTAGGTGATAGTGTACTTTAGAAAACTGCATAAAATAACATAACCTTTGCATTTTTCTGCATATGGGGAACAAAATCATTCTTGATTTTGTTCAGATCCTACTTTTACAGTGCCCGATTTTACCACAGAAATTACAAGCAGTGCTCTTCTTCGGCAAATATATATATGCATTCACTCAAAAATTATTCACAGGTCATCTACCATTACCTTACATATGCACCATCCCATCTGATATCTGCCAGGCCTTCACGGTAGTCCAACACAACTCCATCTACTAAAGGAACAAGTGCAGCTGAAGGTAGATAAGGGATTCTCATTGCTCATCCACAGCATGTCATGAGGATAAAGTCCTGCTTTTTTCATTTTAAGTTTTTCTGAGGCTCATCAGTACAGGCGGAAGGGCATCTGGCCATTTCAGTGATTTTGAGGCACATACGTTTGCTAATTTTTATTTTAATGTTTGATTGTTTCGCCCCACTATATCTGATGTGTTTGGGTTGTAACTGTAATAGAACTTCTGCTCCATTTGTAAGGCTGTGAACAGTACATTTATTAACTTACTCTTATAATGGTTACATTTATCTGATTGTAAGGAAGTTTGCATGCTGAATATGGGGATCAACCCACTAAATAATTGTTTGGCTCGTTATGCTATCACGTTGCCTTGGTGTGTAGGCCTCAACCCACTTTGAGAATAAACATATAGTGGCTAAAATGATTCTCAGATTATTGCAAACAAACATTTGAATGAAATCTATTGACATTCTGGTGAATAGGCCCTGAGACTTTCCTAAATGGCTCATTGTTACTATTGTCCTTTTCCCGGCAATAATTTGTTGAAAAATAATACATTGTTGACATAATTTTCCATCGACAGTACTTAAGTGTTGATTGAAATAGTACTTGATGAAAAGCCTGACCTTAGCTTCTCAACCAATATTTGTATAACCTTTGTCACTGTGTATCTTACATCAGGTGGTCTTATTTTGTAAGAATGCTACTCTACCTGCATTCTCCACCAAAAGTCTTCATGCTGTCTCATTGGATATTCTAGGGTAAAGCAGGACTGTGGGCAGTGCTATCTTCAAGAGTATATAAGGAATGTGCTTCTAACCAATAGAAATGTCAATGCAATTAATCGCATAGTCAAAGAAATAGGCCTTCTTAAGTCACAAGCAAATTTAAAACCAAGACGGTTCATTAAAAGTCCTCAATCATTGCAGAAGGGAAAAGTTGAGTTAGGCAATCGGGTATAGCTCAGTCAATTGGTAAGATACAACATGAGAAGAATTAAGCCTTTCATAAATAAAATTAAAAAGAATGTAGATCTGCTCCCCAAAAATAAAAGAAAACCTCAGGCTCATCTCCAAAGGGACCCTTTAATATAGTGAGATGCACACAGTCATCATGAGTTGAGCAAAATGTTGCATATTCTCGGAAAATCAGAATACAGAATAAAATGCAACAACACAAACACAAGGAGATAATGGACCGAGCACTGAAACTTTTCAGACTCTCACCCCCCACTTACAGATCTGGGTTTAATCCATCATTGTTCTTTAGCTTACTTTGCCACCTCAGTTCAGACCCAACCATATGCAAATCAGTCTTGACCCTGCTCCTCATGGGAACAGTCCAGCCCGAACTTCCAAGCCAGTTCTTCCCTGTACCAGAAACAAGCATCCTGGGACCGGTTTCGGGGCTTTACCCTTTATAAGCACAGCTTGTTTGTATACAGTGGCAAAGTGAGCAAGGGAAATACATCTTGGCATACCCTGCCAACTTAGGGCAAAAAAAGCAAACACAAGGAGATGATGGACGGAGCGCTAAAACTTTTGAGACACTCACCCTCAGTAAACAGATCGGGGTTGAGTCCATCACGGTTCTGTAGCTGACTTTAGCTCATCATTCTTTAGCTAGTCTTGATCCTGTTCCTCCTTGGACCGGTCCAGCCCTATCTGCCAAGCCAGGCCTTCCCTGTACCGGAAACAAGCATCTTCGGATCAGTTTCAGCGTAACACCCCTCAACAGCCAGGCTTGCTTGAATCCAGTGGCAATGTGAGCAAGGGAAACACATATTGGCATACCCTGCCAACTTAGGCTGAAAAAAGCAAACACAACAAGATGATGGACAAAGCGCTGAAACCTTTCAGACACTCACTCCCAGTCACAGATCTCGGTTGAATCCATTATTGTTCTTTAGCTCACTTCACCACCCCAGTTTAGACCCAGCCATCTGCAAATCAGTCTTGACCCTGTTCCTCATGGGAACAATCTCGACAACACTGCCAAACCATGTCTTCTCTAGACCAGAAAAAAGCATCCTCAGGCCGGTTTGAGGGTAACATCCCTCATAAGGAAGGCTAGCTTGAATCCAGAGGCAAAGTGAGCAAGGGACCCAAATCTGGGCATACCCTGCCAACTTAGGGAAAACAAACCTTAACACCATCCCACAAATGAATAATATCTGACAGTACAAAAGTCCCTACACAACACAGTGATAAACATATGAAATGAGTAGCCTCACTGAGCTTCAGGCCGGAATATTTGTGCACATTTTAAGTGAGTGAACAGCGTAAATGAACCAAAAATGAGAGAAGCTCCACATACCAAATTGACAGGGCTTAGCCACACTGAAAAATAATGAATGTTCCCTTTGGTGTTTAATCATATATTCTCTTTTTTGTATAATAAAACCTCGAACATTCATACTCCACACATTTTATAACATAACAGGTCTATAATTGTAGTGCCATAAATACTCAAATGGTGTTTCAGATCATCATGGTGTCTCTGGATCCCTGTTTAGGTACTGTTGGTAACCCAAAAGCATTGACACTGCTTCAACTATGTATTGAATGGGGTTCTGCAAGACTACAAAAACCTGTCTCTCACATTCAAGCATTGGTGCATTGAACTAATTTCACTCGTGTCACCCGTGGGTGTCAAAGCCCCTTGTAGAGCTGCGCCAAAGATGAAGTATACACAACATCAGAATGGAGAACAATCTGCCTCCCAGGTGAGAATGACTAAATTATAGGACCCCACCAAGATATAATGAGCGAAGAGTGTGGCTCGGGAAGTTAAATAAGAACGGGACCTAAATCCCAGGAGCCCCAGTGTAATGCAATACATGTTGGCCAGGCACAACAATTTAAACAAAATTCCTTGTCATACCAATAGCCAGTGTAGTTTAAATTGGGCATCCATAGCATGATCAAATGTACCCAGTCCGTGGACCAATCTCACTGCCATGTTCTGAACACGTTGCAAACTCATGAGCAGCTTTGGAGAGGAGACCTAGATGACAAAAACGTTGCAATTCAGAATGAATTGTGTCAGTTACCAATTATGATCTTAATTTTGTGGGGATGGCTGGCAATATTTTCTTATAGAGCCTACTCTGGTGGAAAATTTCCAAAACAATTTGCTTTTCCAATAATAGCCCATTATCAAAGCGAAAATAAAGACTTAAACAAGCTGGCAGAATGGGCTTGCTCCCAGTTTGCTGGACTTGAAATAGCCATTCCATAAGTGTTCTAGGCCACATATTGAGCATCTCTGTTTCATCAGCAAGTAACTGCAACATAATTCTGCTCATCCAAGAATAAAAGGCAGGACTGAAGAGTATGTTTAATCTCCTCTATGGTACAGTCTAAAAGATGAATTGGGTATCATGTGTATAGGACATGCAGTCTAGTTCAAAAATCTTATGATCTTGATCAGAGGTTGCAAATAGATGTTAAACAGCAACATGGACAATAAAGATCCTTGAGGGATGCCATGCATCACCGTATTGATCTTGGACCTGAAGGAGAAAAGTGTCAATGACTGACTGCACATTGCTAAGAAAGAGGACAACCGTGCAAGTGCAGCGCCCCTTAATCCAACTCCCATCAGCTGGTCCACTAAGAATGGGTGGTTTGCCATATCAAAGATTCCAGCAGAATGCACAGCATTCAGGCTCTTCCTAAGATCATCTGATAGCAACACAAGTACTGTCTTCATGCCCATGCCTGGGTGAAAGCTGGGCTGAATTGCAACTAATAGATTATAACAATCTAAGTAGTTTGAACCAATTGGCCAAATAATTCTCCCTTTATTTAACAGTGGTAGGGAGTAAAGGTAAAGGTTTATAACAGCAAATGTTCAAGACTATGGGCTTGATTTAGAGTTTTGAGTATGGGTTACTATGTCACAAATGCAATGAATATCCTGTTCGCTTCATTACAAGTGCATTAAATCTTGTGGTACTTGTAACATGGCAGACAATATATATGTCATGTTCTAACAGAATACCCATCTGCCAACTCTCAATCAGGCCCTGGTTAGTTTTCCCAAGGATTTCATCAAACTTTCAGTTATAAATCACTGTGCCATAGGAGAATGAACAGTTTAAAATTGCTGTATGGGTTGCTGAACAGTAGCTGCTAATTCATGCAGGATCTTGGTAGGATCTTGGTAGGGCATATACCATCAGGCAAGTTCATTTTGATTGCCAGGCACAACCTTGTGCCAGATCCCAAGGGAGCAGAAGTATATTCCTCAATATTCACCCATGGATACATGCAAAGGAATTCACTTATTAACAATGCAATGAATTTATGGGGCAAAGGGAAATTGGGAGTGAGCAAGGGTGTAACAAACGCCCCCTCAGCCCACGCGGTGCGGGGGGGCCCGCCCCTCCAGGGGGCCCGCACTCACAATTACAATTTTAATTATGCCTGTGTTTTGAGGCATTTATAATGCCAGCGGTGTCTGACTGGGCCCAGCTCTGACGCTCTTGATGCCCGGTGCGGGGACCCGACTGGGGCCCGTGATACATTTATAATGGTGTCTGGGGGGCCCGAGGCTCTTGAGGAATGTTGCAGGGGGACCCCGGCCAGGGCTGATACAAATGATAGCGATAGGCAGGCCTTGGGGGCCCCCGGCCGGGGCCCCTGAGGCAATTATGGTGCATGCCTGGCTGCCTGCGTGAGCCCCGGCCGGGGTGACTACTGATCTCTGAGGCGAGACTGCGGGTGGGCAGCCGGGCCCCTGAGGCTCTTACGACGGTGGCGGCAGGAGCAGTGGCCGGCCGGGGCCCCCTGAGGCAATTATGGACTGGCGCGTTGCTGCGTGCCTATGAGGGGGGCCCCCCTGAGGCTCTAAGAAAATGCTGCCGGCCCTGGGGCCGCCCCTGAGCAGGCTCTTAATATAAATAGTGCCAGGATAGGGTGGGTGCGCGCACTTGTTTACTCCGAGGCGAGTCCTTGCGTATGCACGTTAGGGTGGAGGGCGCGGGCAGAGCTAGTGACCACCAATGCCCAGTTTACATTTGGGACAACACATGCGCAATCACCGCAATGAGCTCACAGTCACACACATGACATGCAATAAAAAATGAGCATTTACGTTAGCGTGGTTAGCATCATCACAGCACAGGGCCCGCATGGCGAAGACAGAGAAGAAGACAAAGCCACTGCACGCTCGCTCCTACCAGGTGACCGTCACTGTCCAAAGACCCTCAGTGGCAGGCCTTTATTTCCCATAATAATATTTATTTGAATTATTGCCCGGCCCCGCCGGCCCCCTACCTGGCTAGCTGCGCTGCCTTCAGCCCAGGCTGCGGCCTGCCCATCCGACCCGCTCGCGTCTCGGTCGCCCTAACTCTGAGCTGCAGACCAGGTACATACAGGCCCTCCCCAGCCCTGCTCAGATCAGGTGAGTGAGAAAGACAGTGAGTCTCTGCGTCGGTCTGACCGATGGTCCCAGCGCGCAGCGCAGCGCCTCTGGGAGTGGAGCCCTCCAAGGTGATCAGAGCTGGAATGGGGCGCAGGCCGACGGCAGAAGATGTCTCGGTTGCATGCTGCCATGCGTATTTGTTTTACTGCTGTAAAACACCACCTCAATTAGTCACACGTTTTTAAATTCTGCATGTGGAAGAAATCCCACTCCGGACACCACTGCATATCACTGTGGAAAGCGCATAAGTGTAGTGCATAAGTTGCATTAGCAGTGCAGTATAGTGTTGATATTACATATTGTTCCAGGGCTGCTCCTGTGTCTCTGTCCAGTCAGGTGCACCGTGTGCAGCCATCAGCACAGGAGAGATGAACAAGGAGGGATGCGTGGGCAGCCCATATCTGAGGAGACCGCCTCCCTGAGGTCTACTTCTGTGACATTCTTCAACCTTTCTGTGGCCTTGCTCTGCTGGAAACCGGAGAGGCCCACACATGTATGGGCATATTAAGAGGCCAGGCGGCATAAGGATGGTTCGATGATGTATCACCGAGCAGGGCTGTTCACAAATTCATTGTCAGTGCTTGTTCACTACCCACTTAAAGAGAAGAGTTACTGGCTGTGGTGAGACATCCCTGGCTGGCTGTCAGCCTTACTGCACTAAACACACGATACAGTATTATATATCTTACGATCCACAGGAAGAGAAAGGACAATCCTATACCACAGAAATGGTGACCCGACACACCAGTGATGTGCACACCCCTCGGCTCACAGGTTCGAATCTATGACAGAATATCGACGGACATAATATCGAGCTACAGAACATCGACGCTGGAATATCGAAGGCAAGTATATCGACACCCTATCTACAACATGGTAAGTACAAAAGTATCGAAACCAAAATATCGATGTTAAAAATATCGCATTTAAAAATATCGTTTTTTTCTGTTAAAAAAACAAGTAAAATAAAGAAAATAAAAATTATAAATAAAATAAACATATTTAAACATATTTAATAATGTTTAAAATTAATAAAGAATACATATTGAATAATATTACTTTAATTAAAAATAAACATAACATATAATATATACTTACCTAATAATACATTTTATTGAGTATTTTAATTACTTATAAATTATTAAAGTATACTATACATTACAAAAATATCTACACACATAAAATAATAACATGAATATTAAAAAACTAATATATTTAATAAATAAATAAAATATATATACTTTCAATATTTTTAAACTTAATTAAATACAACAGTATCTAAAATAATACAAAAATATTAAATACATAAATAAATAATACCACTATTTAAAGTCCCCCAAAAAATACAGTACTGAAAACATTGGATAGCGTAGAAGATAAAATTACTATTCCCACTCCATAAAATTAAACAGTAGGGAAAGCGTTAAATAGTGTAAGGGTAGAAATTACTATTCCCACTCCATAGAGTGAAACAGTAGGGAAAAAGTTGGATAGCGTAAGGGTAAAAATTACTATTCCCACTCCAGAGAGTGCACCAGTAGGGAAAGCGTTGGATAGCGTAGGGGTAAAAATTACTATTCCCACTACAGAGAGTGCAACCGTAGGGAAAGCGTTGGATAGCGTAGGGGTAAAAATTACTATTCCAACTCCAGAGAGTGAAACAGTAGGGAAAACGTTGGATAGCGTAGGGGTAAAAATTACTATTCCCACTCCAGATAGAGCAACAGTAGGGAAAGCGTTGGATAGCGTAGGGGTAAAAATTACTTTTCCTACTTCTGAGAGTGCAACAGTAGGGAAAGCGTAGGATAGCGGGTGGGTAAAAAGTTACTATTCCCACTCCAGAGAGTGCAACAGTAGGGAAAGTGTTGGAAAGCGGGTGGATAAAAATTACTATTCCAACTCCATAGAGTGAAACCGTAGGGAAAATGTTGGATAGCGTAGGGGTAAAAATTACTATTCCCACTCCAGAGAGTGCAACAGTAGGGAAAGCGTTGGATAGCGGGTGGGTAAAAATTACTATTCCCACTCCATAGAGTGCAACATTAGGAAAAGCGTTAAATAGCGTAGGGGTAAAAAATTACTATTCCAACTCCAGAGGGTGTAACTGTAGGGAAAACATTGGATAGCGTAAGGGTAAAATTACTTCTCCCACTCCAGAGAGTGCAACAGTAGGGAAAGCGTTGGATAGCGTAGGGGTAAAAATACTATTCCCACTACAGAGAGTGCAACAGTAGGGAAAACGTTGGATAGCGTAGGGGTAAAAATTAGTATTCCCACTCCAGAGAGAGCAACTGTAGGGAAAGCGTTGGATAGCGTAGGGGTAAAAATTACTATTCCCACTCCAGAGAGTGCAACAGTAGGGAAAGCGTTGGATAGCGGGTGGGTAAAAATTACTATTCCCACTCCAGAGAGTGCAACAGTAGGGAAAGCGTTGGATAGCGGGTGGGTAAAAATTACTATTCCAACTCCATGGAGTGAAACAGTAGGGAAAACGTTGGATAGCGTAGGGGTAAAAATTACTATTCCCACTCCAGAGAGTGCAACAGTAGGGAAAGCATTGGATAGCGGGTGGGTAAAAATTACTATTCCAACTCCATAGAGTGAAACAGTAGGGAAAACGTTGGATAGCGTAGGGGTAAAAATTACTATTCCCACTCCAGAGAGTGCAACAGTAGAGAAAGCATTGGATAGCGGGTGGGTAAAAATTACTATTCCAACTCCATAGAGTGAAACAGTAGGGAAAACGTTGGATAGCGTAGGGGTAAAAATTACTATTCCCACTCCAGAGAGTGCAACAGTAGGAAAAGCGTTGGATAGCGTAGGGGTAAAAATGACTATTCCAACTCCAGAGGGTGTAACAGTAAGGAAAACATTGGATAGCGTAGGGGTAAAAATTACTATTCCCACTCCAGAGAGTGCAACAGTAGGGAAAGCGTTGGATAGCGGGTGGGTAAAAATCACTATTCCAACTCCAGAGGGTGTAACTGTAGGGAAAACATTGGATAGCGTAGGGATAAAAAATACGATTCCAACTCCAGAGGGTGTAACAGTAAGGAAAGCGTTGGGTAGCGTAGGGGTAAACATTACTATTCCAACTCCAGAGGGTGCAACAGTAGGGAAAGCGTTGGATAGCGTAGGGGTAAAAATTACTATTCCAACTCCAGAGGGTGTAACAGTAGGGAAAACATTGGATAGCGTAGGGATAAAAATTACTATTCCAACTCTAAAGGGTGCAGCAGTAGGGAAAGCGTTGGATAGCGAAGGGGTAAAAATTACTATTCCAACCCCAGAGGCTGCAACAGTAGGGAAAGCGTTGGATAACGTAGAATTTAAATATAACATACTTATAAATAATTTTTATATTTAAAATAATGTATAATTTAATTTTTAAATAAATCTACATAATTTACAAACAATTAATAATTATTAAAAACAATTACATTTGAATAATTAATTAACAATAAATTAACAACAAAGACCAATAAACATTAATTAATAAATATTTCTCACCAAATAATAAATAATAAACAATAAAATATTTTTCATTACAAAAAAATATGATTTAAATTTAATTCACAATTAAAATTGATTAAACAATAAAATTATCATACCAAATAATACTTTTTATAAAACATTGATTACCAATTAATTACAAATGTTTTCCAATTAATAAGAAATAATTACCAATTAAAAATATTATTTGCCAATTAACAAAAACTTTTACCAATTAAATAATTAATTACCAACTACAAAAATTATTTCCCAATTACAAACATGAATTACCAATTTAAAAAATTCAATAACAATTAAAAACATTAATTACCAATAAAAAAATTATCAATTTAAATAATCATTTGCTAATTAATAATTAATTAAAAATAAAATAATTATCCATAACCAATTTTTTAAAATAATAATTAATTACAATTAAATTAATTCCCACCCAATTCCCCTATAAACCCACAACCCGCTGCAGAAATAAAAACAAAAATTAATTAATATTAATTTATAATTCCTAAAAATTATTAACTAATGAAGTATATTTTAATTACTTTCCACCCTATTCCCCTATAAACCCACAGCCCGCTCCGGTACTAAAACATAACATTTACTTAACCGCATCGCTGCTGCGGCGATTTTTGCGCTGTGCAGCTTTTTTTTAAAAGCCGCGTTACATGACGAGCTCAGCTCGTCATCAGCACACGCCACCCGTGGGTGATGACGAGCTGAGCTCGTCATCAGCATCGAAAGGGTTAAAAATAACATTATTAATATATAAAAATAATACACATATAATTAAAAAAAATTAAAATACTTAACAAAAACATATTACACATACATAATTAAATACATAAAAATAATACAAATATCGATATTAGTAACATCGAAATTAGTTACATCGATATATATGCTATCGATATTACTAACTTCGATATTACTTACATCGATATAAATAATTTCGATATTACTTACCTAAGGGTCGATATTCTGTCCAACGATATTCTTGACATCGAAATTCTGTACCTTCGATATTTCAAACTCGATATTTCTGTAGGTCGACAATTAGGATTCGATATTTTGAGTGTGTACCCACAAGGCCACGTCTGTGAGCAACTAATCCACGTCCCTTTCATCTTTCCACTAAGAAGCCATGTTGTCCAATAGCCATGTTGGTGATTACTTGTTAAATGACTGAAACTAACAAGCGTCAAGAATGAAAGCACGGATGTGACCAATGGAGGAATTAGAATCCTTTTTTAGGTTTTGCCTGCAAATGCTCACGTAGTGAGCATGCGCTAAAAAACCTATTGAGTTCTATATATGATCGATGACCCGCCTCTGCCTCTCATTGGCTAGCTCCATAAATAGAGGCTAGCCATTGGGAGACAGAGGCTGTCAATCAGGCTTTCTCTTGAAAACGCGATTCGGGGGCGTTTCTGGTGCTTTTTTTAAGCCCCGCCCCCTTGTCCCGGGCGCGCTGCGATTGGCTGCCGGCCCGGGACACCCCCGTGACGTCAGCACCGGGCCACGCTGTGATTGGCTGCCGGCCCGGGACACCCCCGTGACGTCAGCGAATCACAGCGCGGCCCGGGACCTGACTTGTTTTTTTTAGCAGACGGAGATTTGACACGTTCTCTCTCTCTTTATTATTATTATTTTTAACTCGTGCAGCTTCTTGTTGGATGCCCACGACTAATCCTAAAGTAGAGAAAAGCATTAATACAAGAGGCTAAAATCAGTTTTGCTCAGCTTACTGCTGTGGTCTCTTTATTCCAAGACAGAAGGGTTAAAAACTCCCGCCAGGGTGCAGAAACTGGGTGGTCTGTGACAAGCCAAGCCAGCGATGAGGTATACGAGTCCAGTGATTAAGGAGGAGTCCCGAAGATAGCCGAAGTCCAGGGGATGAAAAACACAGAGTGGAGGGGATTTACATCGGAAACGCTCGGCTAAATTCGTTGACGGATATCCTGAACTGAATGTGCCAAATACATCGGAAACGTTCGGCTTACTTCGGAGAATTTCGCGCATTGGCTTCGTATGGTTCCTCTGGGTTGCCGTCTCTTTCCGACATATTGTCCGCAGGACGTAGGGAACCGACCGGGGAAAGGTATGAAGCGACAAAAAAACTTTTGAGGCAATTATGCTTGAATTTCAACAGCACCGAAAATATTCTAAGACGAGATGGCACAGACATAATAATTTTTATATTTCACCGTTTCGTGGAACTGTAATATGCCGTACAAATAGTTCTAAATAATGGATACATTATTTTAAGAAAATTCAGACAAATCCTTTCTTTGAACTGTGCCTCTCACCTTTCGCTGGTAGATATACCACAAAGACAGGAACTTCTCTGCCTTCCGGTGAGCGTTATGTTGGCGGCCACCTTGGTAGGGAAGATGCTCTCCCACGTACTAGTCTTGACATGTAGTCTATACCCACGTGCTGGCTGGCTCAGAGCCCGGCTCTTGCAAAACACAAGTTAATAAATACACAGTAATGTAGTGCACGCGCCGAACAGCCCTGCTGCGAGCCCCCCACCTCTCCCGCGCATCTCTATGGGGCTGCATACCCCGTCCTGCAGGCTTGACACTGGGGCTGCAATGCTTAAGCTCGCGGGCGTGGGCGTGGCTGTCATTACAACCCGCGGCTTGCAAAAGATGTTGATGCCTTTTGCACCGCACGCATGCAAATCGTTCAGGGGCGTTGTCCGATATCTGTGAGCCGTTGAGTCTGTGCGAGATTTCGAAGCTTTATAAATAAATAAGGGAAAGGAAAGAACGCCGGCAGAGATGGGTGAGTGTTGATAGTGTACCCGGGGCCAAAGACAGGGCCAGGGGACAAAGAGAGGCTTGTAGGCATGTAAGAGTGCGGGGAGAAGCGGGAGGGGGATATTGTAAATGTGCGGCCGGTGGTAAGCTGCAAGGCAGAGGAATGAAAGTGTGCGCGAGCGGAGTCCTCTTTAATACTCATATTCCTGATTAATATGTCATACAACAGAAACAGGGCCCTGAAAGAATAATTTATGAATGACTAATGTATTGTCTCAATTAAAATCAATACAATGAATCGCAGTAAATCAGAGAAGAGAAAAGAACAGATTTAAAAACGTGTAACCCGCGAGGACCCGAAATAATAAGTCTATATGAAACGACCCAAGATAAAATAAAAATATGTATCAAATAGCTGTCCAGCTGCGATAATAATAATCAGAACGTTCATGTCCTTCTCTGTCTAATGGCTGTACAACTTATTTTGATGAGTTTCGGAATTGTATCCCAATACTGTCCCACATCATAAACTACCTCATCAGGGGGTGAGGTATACAGTGTGTTCTGGCACTCCTTGAACAGTGCATTGATCGCGTTCTCTGTGTTAACAGCTAAGTTATCCTTCTCTCGTGTAGCTCTTATTGGGTTTTTTAGACTTGAGGAGCCAGGCAAGCATTCAGCCCAACTTATCCTCTTCAGCATGCTGTTGAGCTACTTATCCTTTGGGACAATGATTGCATCATTTGGTCGTTTCTGGCAAGTCATTCTCTAGTATTCTGATGCACCCCTTAAGGGAGGTTTGCTCATTTAATATGGCTTGTTATTAGTCTTTTCTCATTCCTATTTTGTTTCACTGCTGTTCATTTATGCATTTTCACATGGCGATCAAATGCTGAGGCATTGGACACAAGTGTCTTTCCCCGAACGACCCCAAAGATAATAATGATTCCTAGAAAGCACTTCATTAGTATTTCATCAGCTGTTCCTCTGTGAGAGCTAAGTCCAAGTGCAGTTTTTACATTTCATGGAAGGGGGAAGGCTTCAGTGTGAATGAGCACATGTTAGGGTCATGTACTTAGTTAAACGGACCCAGACCGGCTGCAGCGAGTTTCCCTCTGTTTTCATGTGTTGTCAGTAGTCTCACAAACATTGCACTTTACAATGTGAACAAGTAACAGTCAACAATAAACAATAACGACTGCTAGCGGTCTTAATAAGTGGTGAACATTGGAAGCTTCAACAATGGTGGTGGACATATATTGTCAGTGGATGCTCTGGCGCGTATATTCAGTGCGGGTTAGTCTCAAGCTCAGCCCAGGTAAAGGCTGGCATGTACTTGTCACTCTGCTGCTTACACGTGAGTGCTGAGAGGTGACGGGTCCGGGTTACGTACCGGACAGCTGAAAGAGTGTAATATCAATTGACCAAGGATTACCTATCCAGATCGAGCCTTGCCTGCCCCCATGCCATGGATCAGTGGACAGCAAGGCGCACTTGCCTTTGCCATGCATGAAGAACTGCTTGGCACCAAACACTTTACCTCAGATGGCAAGACCAGGCCAGGGCCGAACTGTGAATTAAAAGCAGTCCTGGAAAACTGTTATACCTTTTTCGCTCTTTTCCTCCCCTGGGACTGTCTCTCCCTTTCCATCCTTCCATTATTTACCTCGCTCCATCTATCTCTTCTTCCTCCATGAGCTCTTTCTTTAATCCACGAGGAGCTGGAACAAACATTGGCAAAGCCAATAGGTTTTTCCTATGAGAAATAATCTATCGGTGTTGTCAAAGATTTTTTTACATGGCTTAAAGTAAAATTTAAAAAGCACTATGATGTGGCAAGCATTGACACCTCATAGTGGGCTTTTTTTTAACTTTAAGTCATGTTTCACAGCAGCTGAACTTCGGTGCAACATGTAAAAAACAAGCATTTACAATGCAACAGTTTCGCCTTTGGAAAAGTTAGAGCTATTGGCAATGTAAATGACAATGCCATTTATTTATCTGTTTTCAAAACCAACACATAAATACAAATTTTGTCATTTACAATGCCAATAGCTCAAACTTTTCCAAAGGCGAAACCGTTGCATTGTAAATGCTTGTTTATGGCTGGGGTGAGCCCCTGCAGTATGGCGGGTCGCTGGCCTGACTGACGCAGAGAATGGGGGCCCCCCTCCTCGTACTTTGCAGTGGGGCCCCCTCAAGTTTCGTTACGCCTAAACTGCCTCCAAAGTCTGGTATGCCGTATTCTGAATGCTCAATATGTACCCACCTACGAGTATTATTTCAGCTAGATTGAGTTTCGATTTGGCAAATATTCTAGACAAATAATACAAAAGTTGTTCTACTATCTTTCTTCTATCCGATTGTGTCACATGAATTATTTTATTCACTTAAGGCAAATACTTTTCGATCATGCATTCTTTTTCCATGTGATTCTCTCATTTACTCACAAATACTTGAAAATGTATCTCTTTTATTTAGGACTTCAGAGGAATTAGCATCTCACCTAAATGTGATCTTTGTAGTTGTAGAGTTATAGAGCACATTGAAAAACACACTTTCCTTTACTTTTCGGCGTTATCTCTATGTTCCTAATAAAATGAAAGTCTGTACTGAGTGTTGCTCACTTAAGTAGCTCAGTAATCTTGCAAGTATTCTTTTTTTATTTATATATATCTGAATGCAAGCCTTTGGAAAAGCATATAAGTGGCTTTTCCTCAAAATTCAATTAGTATTCTTTGTGTCGAACCTTGAAAGCTTTCTGAGATTCTCTAAGGCGAAAATTCTCTTTCAAGTCTCTTGAACAAGACTTAAAATGAGGTACACATAAACACTATTCTATTGGGGAATAACCCTGGAGTGCACACCAACTAACTAGGGGGAAAAGAACAAAAATGAGGACTGTCCACTTGAAAATTCATCTCAGAAGGAAGAGCAGTGGAAAGAAGATACTGTAAAGGGCTGTAAAGACCGTTGAAGTATGCTGCGCAAATATCGCATGCTCACAAAGGTGTCTTTGTTGCTCGCTCTCTGATCCCAAAGACTAGAATGCCAACCTCCCTTTTTATACCATTGCTGCTACCATCTTGAAAATGAAGGAGTTGAACAGTGTTTTATGACAACTTTCAATAAAAGGTAAGTGGCACCTTTACTGAGGGTATTTCTTTGCAATATACCGTCTAAGGGACCGATTACAAGTTTGGCGGTGTGGGGGCAGGCCAACATGCCACTGCCCCGCTCCCACACTGCCAAACAAGGTTCCCACCTGGCCAGAAGATTACAAGTCTTATAATTTTCTGGCGGGCGGGTGGCGTGGTGGTGCAGTTTAAACGCCCCACGTGAACCTTACACTGCACTACTGCTGGTTGACCAGTGCACGTTCCTGCATGGCATGGACTGTTCAGCCCATGCCTTGCAGGAATGAGGTGCATGCACACAGAGGAGGCACAACATGTGCCCCCTGCAAGCCCCGCTGGCACAGGGCCCCCACTTTCCTTGCCGCCAACAGTTTCATGGAGTTAAAACCTCCATGAGACCGCTGGCGGTGAGGAAAGTTGTAATGTGCTTGGTGATGCCACAGGGCACCCCCAAGCATATTGCCACACTCAGTGTCATTGCGGTCTGATCGCCCATGTTGTAACCTGGTGGTTGGACTGCTGGTGCAGCAGTGGGCAGACGGCCACCATGAGTTTGGCAGTCTTCGGACCCCCAAACTCAAATAAGGCCCTTAATCTCCTAGTTCCAACATTGATAATATTTATTTCAGCATTCTTGACATTTATTAACAAAATCATCTGATGAGCTTTGGTATCTGAAAAGAGATAATAGTCTTTCCAATGGGCACTTCCTGCGGTATTTGGACAAAATGTTGAGTTGTAAATATCCAATATAAAATATCTTGATACATAAATATAGTGATGTAAGAATATAATTTATTGGAATATCATTTTTGAGGTAAGTAATGAAGTTTTAAACGATGTTAATGTTTTTAATAATATTTTCAATTATAAAGTTGTTAAAAATATCGGGCCCAATTCACAGAACTAACTTATTTTCGTATTCACAAAAGGCACTTACACATCAATGAGTAAGTGCCTTCTGTGAATACCAAAATGAGTGAGTGCCTTCTGTGAATACCAAAATGGTAGTAAGTTTAGGATTTTGTCTTAAGTTAGTTCTGTAAATCGGGCCCTCAATTTTTAAATTATTTTAATGAATGTTATTGGTGAATTAATTGTATTTGTAAATGCTAATATGTGTTTAAATATCAAGGCCATTCCGTTTGGTGAATTAATAAAGGCAAGAAGAAACTGCAGTAATGATCTGGACCTTGAGACATGCATCAAAAATATGAAGGCACACTTTTCTGCCAGGGGTTTTGATCAACAAATGATTAGAACAGCCGAGCAAAAGATTGTGAAAATGAAGAGAAAAGACACTTTGAGAGATGAACCACACAACCAGGACAAGTCTAAGACTATGATTGATAACTGATTACCATGGATTATCTGGGGTGCTAAAAAGAAGCATGCGCAAACACTGGGCCACCCTACGTGCAGATGGCACTTTAGAGGAATTTTTGTCCGAAACACCCGAGATAACTTTCAGAAGGGGAAAAACATTAAAATCACAATTGAGCCCGAGCTATTCCAGACAAAAGACATCACCACACTGGTTTAGTGAATCTACAAATGTGGGCACTGTACATGTGCAGATGAGCGGACTACAAGAAAAAGAATTTCGATAAAGCTGATAGCGGAACATGCGAGATACGCCATCGTAATATGGCGGTGGGTAATTCTCATTTTGATGGCGGAACGATCGCGACCGCCGGCCCGGCGGTGGCGATCATTCCACCATCGTAATGAGCCCCTTAATTAGGTAATAATTAATTGTGATTTATTTAATATATTGTACTTAATTATAAGAATGATATCTGCTAGTGAAATTATGTTACATTGAATTATTTTTGTTATAAGGTATTTGCGCACTGTTAGGTTTGTATGGGAAATAGGGCGACAAATGAGTTAAGTAATCATTTATTATTAATTCACAGTTAATTCACTATTTATTTAATTTTTAATTATGTAATATATTGAATACTTATTTATTTTACTTCTATGTTAGTTGTTGACTGCTAGGTGTGTGGGGTCTTAGATGGGAAGTTAATTAAGTAATATTTACTAAACAATGTATTAATTGTTAATTAATCATTTAATTGACTTCTTTATATACAATATGGAATACTGATTTATTTTACTTATATTTTAGTTGGAGGATTCTAGGTTTGTAGGGGTATATGGTGGGAAGGTAATTAAGTAATAATGAATAATCTACTAAATATAATTTGTAAATTATTTGATTGAATATTAAATATGTATATTATGGAATACGTGTTTATTTGAATTATATCTAAGTTATAGGCTGCTAGGTTAGAAGGGTCTAGAGTAAAAGTTTAATTGTGTAATAAATATTCAACCATAATTAATAATTGGTCATTGATTATTTAATTAATTTTAAATTTGTTTAGTTATATATTAGGTGTGGGTTGCTGGATGTATAGGGGTATAGGGTGGGGAGTTACTTAATTGATAATTTAATAACAATTATGTGTTCATTGATTGATAATTATTGAAAAGTGTAATTTTATTTAATACTGTTCATGTTAAGACTTTAATTTGTTTTCTACCTTCATGTGGGTTACTCATATATGTAATGTGTTTTAAGTGAAGTGCGTTCCATACTCTTGCTTCGACTACAGGAGGATTGGTTAAATTAACACATCTGAAGTCCAACACATTCTTTACTCTTGCGCTGTTTGGAGTGGGAATAGTACATTTTGCGCCTCTGAAATTCAACACTATCCCTATTGTTGTACTGTTTGAAATGGGAATAATGCAATTAACTCATCTGAAGTCCAGCGTTTTCCCTACTGTTGCACAGACTTGAGTTGGAATAGTACATTTTACCCCTCCACAGTCCAATACTTTCCCGCCTGTTGCACTGTTTGGAGTAGGAACAGTAATTTTACCCCTGCAAAATAGAATGCTTTCCCTACGGTTGCACTATTTGGATTGAGAATTTTAAATATAATCCTCTCCAAAGCTTTCCCTACTGTTGTTTAGACTGGAGTAGGAATAGAAAATGTCACGCCTCAGAAGGCCAAACCTCAGGGGCGTAGCCCCCAATGGTGCAACCGGTGCAATGTACTGGGGCCCAGAGATGGTAGAGGAACTAACTATAGCAGCCCCTTGAACACTGGTAGGGCACATAAATAACCTTGCTGAAGGTAGAAAGGTGAAGGAGTGATAAAGAGGACTGTAAATTTGGGTTTTGCGTTCAAGGACTGAGGTCAAATGTCAGTCTAGGCTTCTTTTCTCTTTTCCACTTACTGCCAGGTGTGATGATTTTATAACCTGAACTATATGAAAACCTTGCTGTGTGAAAGGAGATGATGTATGATGCCACTTTCATCTACACACAACAAGATTTAAATACCTATAAAGAACTGTACATATATTTAAAAATTAATACACACGTGAGCAAAAATCCAATTCCACACATTATCGTTTTTGCGCTTTCTAGTATTTTCAGTAACATTAGATGTCTGTGCAAATGTAGCGGTCATTTCAATGGAAAATGCACTTTCTGTAAATGGCAGTGGTTACCACACCATGCTTTAGTAAAATAATTATGACAGTGTGCTCCTAAATGCAACACCGGCTACATTCTACACCCTTGCCATTCTCCTGTGGAATGGGTGTGGCCTAATTGAGACACTTTTTCTTTATGTGATGCTTGGATTTTTCTGAATCCTTCTCAGTTCAGTGATGTAACATTGATGGCAGCACCACCAGTCTGAATATTGTTCCAGTACCACTGCCTAGTAGTGCCACAGAAGTTCTTACAGCACTGGGTGCTTGATGTTAGCTCTGTCTGATTCCATCTTCTGCAGTAGTCAGACTCGGGGAAGCAGAATCTACTGAAGCCCTTGCAGGGAAGCTGCTAAGGCCTCATTGCGTGCACACTGAATGGCCGAGCAGTGTGTATGCTCACTTGTAAATTCACAATTTGTAATTTGGCACTGGTATGCCTGACACCATCAGAGGTCACAAAAGAAGTTATGTCTATGGTGCTGAGTACCTTCTGAAGACAAGACAGTCAAAGTAATCACTGCATTCAGTGTTATGGTTGGAGCGCAGGAAATGGCGGTTAGTAAAAGAATATTGCTTAGCTATGACAGAGTGCTGGAACTGGTAAAACGAATGAGTTGAGGCCTTGAGGGTTGTTGGTTTAATTTTATGCTACACAAATGCACAGTTAAAGTTAAACAACTTCTTGTGGTTGATGATGTACAATTCTTCCTTATTAAAACCAGAAGTTGGAAATATTATTATCCATCTGATGCCTGCAGTAACCGGACAGAATCTCAGAAGACACAATATTGCTCCCCAGATCCAGACACTGAGAGAGCGAAAACTTTAGTAACTGTTGCACACAGTACTGCAGTAGAGGTGTGAGCTGAGTTAAGGGTGTGCCTTGGCTCTAAGAGCTCATCTTGGCTATAACAACCCAGACACGAGCTGAGTCATGGGAACATTTGCAATGCAAATCGGGCAACAAATAAAATGTGCAAATAGAATAAAGTGTCTTCAAAATTCGAAAAAGTATATTTCTTTGACAAGCGTTTCACCTTAAGATATCAGATTATATCATAGAATTGAGAGGCGTTTATTAGAAGTGATAGTTTTAAAATGTGAATTTAGTAACATTCATGCCCTCACTCCCACTCCTATGACAATATTATTGACGTAGTAAGAGGCAGCTCAGGTGTCATCAGCCACCTACATGTGGAAGATAGTCAATTTTAAAGGGAGCAACATTATAGTCCGTTGAAAGTACATGAAATATTTTTGTATAGCACACATCTTCACAGATTCCAAGGTTTTCTAAAATGTAGTAATGTAAAAATAGGAGGAACAAAAAAATAAAATATTTGCCTATTATCACACATTTTGGTCATGTTGAGAAGTTGGGAGTGGCCCCAGATTTTCTGGTATCACATTGTGTAATTCAGCAACTAGATTGATGGCCCTATTCTCACTCCTGTTTGACTTCAAAGTTGATTGGTGTGTCTTTCATTTGAGATGCATGAGATTTTAGAGTGGGTAGCAGCAGGAGCCGCAAGAAAGCTCAACTCATCTTGGGCTCGAGGGCTCAATAGGACCTCAGGCTGAATCAAAACCTAGCATCTGGCTCGGGCCTTCAGTAGCTCACCAACCTCTATATTTTACTCAGTGTATTCTGTGCATAAAGTAAGCTTAGATGCTGCCGCCAATGTGATACCTGTTTTGTATGAGAGGATATTTTAGCTGCCACTGACCATCTTTTACCTGGGATGTTAATGTTATTATTAATGTTAAGGGTATTTATAGAGCGCACAGCTACTCAGGAAGAGTGTCCCGGTACTAAGAGAACATCATGGCTAGGCTGTTGTTGTCACTGAAAGAGGGAAAGACTAAGGTTGTTGATATAACAATCTGTGAGGGGAACTTTTATTGCGGTGTTTGGTTGCATGCAGGTTTTGACTGCTGCTGCAGATGGTGTCCATGTTCTGTGCAAGCGAAGGAAACCTGCATTGCTTCTGTGTTGTATAAGTGTGAGGGAAGTGTGTGCTCCTGCCCGGTGCACTGCCTGTTTTGTGTGTGAAGTCTTGCTGTGTGTGTGAGACACATTCTTGGTATATGTCTTTGATTAAGCATGCGTGGACTGGCTCTGCCGTGCCACAGTTTTCCAAGTCTTTCAAGGAAACTTACACAAGTCCTGCAGTATCAAACTTCTTTGGTGTCCTTAAGTGAAGATGGTGATACTCTTGACCAGTGCTGTAGGTCTTCAGAGTGTGAGACATGCCCCCCCTGCACTCCTGATCCCTGTGTACTATCTATTTCTATGTGTTTTAGGTCTGACCAAAAGACTGTTTTAGCTGTTGCACCAGTCTCATGATTTCTAAAAAAAAAACAATTATCTTGCTTAGAGAAAATTGACTTTAGGTGAGACTACTTCAGTTATTCATTATCAGAGTGTCATTCACTTATTCACTTATTAGTTCAACCCTTCAGAACAGCATGCATACAATCAGGCAGTGGATAATTCCTCTTCAGAATATGAATTCTTGTCAGTGTTTGGTTCCACCCAGTAGACAATCTCTGGTCTTAAGGATGTCAGGTAGTCTGAGTAACAGTATTTTCTTTGCTTCTTCTGTCTTGCGCTGCATCCAGAGAAGTCTGACCTCAAGAGATATTACTTTTAGTTCACCCCCAGCAGCTCACCTGCAAATGCAGACTAGTGCCAATTGAATAATGAGAGTACCAGCAGCTCTTCTGTTATTGCTACTGGACTGCACCTTTATTAGATAGAGTGCAAGGCATCACTGCTGCAAGCTTCAAAGCCATGCCACCATTGTGAAACAATATTCTGCATTTCAATGATGTATTACAGTTCCAAGAAGGCAAACCAGTGCAAAGAAGTACTTTTTTAGGTGAGCCACAAGCTGTCCAAATTTATTTGGCATTATTTTCTTTCTTCATCTCTTTATTTTAGCATATGTGCACACTACAAAGAAAACCACAACCTTGTTTTTTAGAAGGCAGGTAGGACATTATTTGTGTCACGACTCTGCCACTCAAACATCTACAAAGGTCAGACTCACTTAGTCTGCAGTACTAGTCCAAGTGAGGTAATGGGAGATTATATAACCTCAGTGGACATTTAGGCTTTAGTGTAGCTTCCTTCAAGATCTTTCAATTATTCAGTGGACCAGTACACTATATACTCAACCTGTGTTTCCTATACCACCATCTATTCATACTTTTCTCCTTCCAAGTGAGCGGTGTAACTCTGTGAGTAGTTTGTGAATGAGTCCAGGATAGCCACCATGTTTTGAGAGTGCATTGAGAGGGATGTGCCTGAATTAATGTAGGATTAACATTGTGTGTTGTGAGTTCAGAGTGAGTGCTCTATCACTTAAAAGCTGTGCCTGTGTGAGTGCAGAGTTACAAGCAATACAGGAATATCCAGGAATTACAAAATAACTATAAAACCAGCTGATAAGGGTGGGGCAATTGTGCTGCAGGACTCTGGAGACTACAGGCAGGAATGTCTACGCCTCCTTGCAGACACCAGGAACTACACCATTATAAAAGAAGATCCTACTGAACGCCTGAGGATATGCATTGCACATCTAATTGAAGAATGTATGGTGAATGACTGGATGGATAAAAAAGAATCAGAATTCCTAGTAAATACAAGACCTACTATCCCATACTTCTATACAATCCCAAAAATCCACAAACGTTTTGATAATCCACCTGGGAGGCCAATAGTCTCTGGAATAGGGTCTATTTTGGAAACCTTGTCGAAGTACGCGGATGCGTTCCTACGACCCATAGTACAAAAAACAGACACCTATCTACGAGACACGAAGGATGTACTATGTCTACTGAAGGACCAATGTTTCGACCCCACATCTAGCATTTTAATCAGGCTAGATTTGGAGAGTCTATATACTAGCTTGCCACACAAAGAAACACTGGAAATTCTGGAGGAAGTCCTGTTAGAAGAAAATTGGACATGTCATACACCAAGGCATGTAGTCCTTGAATGTTGCCGCCTAGCCCTTACTAAAAATTTCTTCCGTTTTGAAGAGACACTGTACCGCCAACAACACTGGACCAGTATGGGCAGTACATTTGTGCCGAGCGTGGCCGGACTGTACGTACACCAATTGGAGAAGAAGAAGATCCTCAACATGAACAACCCATACATGAACCAAATCAAACTATGGAAACGTTACATTGACGATATCCAGGTAATCTGGGACGGAAACGAAGGAGAGGCTCAGAATTTCTGCTCCTGGCTCAATGAGCCGGATCTGTTTCTCAAATTCACGAAAACCATGAGCAGATCACACCTGGTGTTTTTGTACTTAAACATCTGGGCGAACTCTGGCACATTGACAACGACAACTCACCATAAACCAACTGCAAGGAACTGCTTGCTTACTTACAATAGTTTCCACCCAAGGCACCTAAAACATAATCTCCCATTTGGACAATTCCTACGGTTGAGAAGAAACTGTACCAACAAACTGGATTATCAATCACAAGCTGAGGAGTTGAGCAAAAAATTGAAAGAAAGAAACTACCCTAAGAAACTGATAAAGGATGCTAACAAGTGGGCGAGCAACCACAACAGCGATGCCCTCTTAGAACCCAAAGTGAGGAACACTTTGACAAACAACAGACCCATTTGCATTACCACCTTTGATAAGGTGTCTGACCGAGTCACAAAAATAGTGAAGAAACATTGGCCAATACTTAACAGCGGCGACCTAAACATACCTACACCTATGTTTAGCCTTCGCAGAGGAATGAATCTAAAAAACTACCTGGTGCACACTTGACCGAGACCAATTGAAACCATCAACAGATTGTAGCCACTACCAAGTGGCCACTACCCATGTAATAATTGCAGTGTCTGCCATTTAACATCAGTCACAAAATCAGTAACTTTCAACAATAACACAACATAGCAGCTAAGGCATTTTTCAAACTGCAACACAAACGGGGTGGTCTACTTGATTACCTGTACCTGCAATTTACACTATGTGGGCATGACCTCAAGAAAGGTCAGCACCCGCATAGTGGAGCATAGAAATAATATCCGTTGCAAAAGAGCCACAACACGCATGACCAACCATTTCATTGAGAAAAACCATATACCGAATGACCTCAAATGGGTGGTTTTGGAATGCATCAAAAACAAAGAGAACCTCGAGAGAACCCTGCATGAACGTGAACAACATTGGGTCTTCAAGCTTCAAACTGATATGCATGGGTTAAACGATGATATTCCTTGGGGTGCGTTTAACCACTAATGGTGATATCTGAATAGTACCAAGCACTTTTGAAAAATACTGTCTCTATACAGCGAACATAGGCTGTATTACCAATATGAATATCCTGGGTCTGGATTTGCCCATTTATATCTCCTATTTATAGCGAATAAATGTATCAAATGACCGATGAATTCATAAGTAAGGTTTCTTTGAAAATTGGCCACTACCTATAACATCAATGCCTTTTGCCATAACTACAGCTAACTTCGCTTTAAGGCAGCTCTGTCCCGGATTTAATTACTTAATTTTTTAATCATGAGGTTTTGAATTTCGAATGTATTCAGTAACAAATTCAATCACATGGATACAATTGATACTTTGTTTTTATATACTTTTCCCAAGAAACTATGATTCATGAGGATTCCTTCATGAGGCTTTGAAATATCCGGCAAACTAACCGTATTGCGTGGATATAAGTAAAACAAAACAGTTTTTCCCCCTTTTTTATCCCTCTAATTGTGAAACTTTATCAATAAGAGGAATTACATCCTCTTAAGATGGCCCCCGAGGTAGTGCGGTCTAGTGTTTCCCTTCCTCAAACCCGGTTACGGAAAGTAACAAAAACATCCCCCGCCGAACGCACTCCAAGATGCGGTCCGACGGGGAAGCAGCTAGGTAATACTACGCGGTGTTGCCGATTAGGAAGTAAGCGCACCATTCCCCTTTTCTCTTCCCCCATTTCGGCGAGGAAGACATAGCAAGGCTTCAAAATTCAGCCTGCTCGATACAAACAAACCCTATTCTGGTAACTAATCGCATTTCTCGTTAATCCCGCTGCTGCAGCAATGTTTCCACAGAAGTGACACCGCCCCCCTAAGAGACCATGAAGTGCTATTAGGCACCCATAAAGGTAAATATTGAGAATCTTTATTGGTATAAGTGTTATTTGTAGTGTATGTTTATCGTCTTTGTCACAATAAGTCGTGTGTTGTTTTTGTGTGTGATTTCACGCCACAATCACTCTGTGTGTATTATGTTAACTATGCACCGGACCTGAGAGCCTGCACGCACCGATATGGGACAATTTTCACCATACATATATATACTCTAAACATGCGGCATGAAGGATATACATGTACCCGATCTCTATGAGAAAGGGGTGAGGTGCCATTAACTCTGTGTCATTTCTTACAGGTTCATCAATGAGTAATAGGTACGTCAATTAGGAACAACGTATGCATTCTGAACCACGCATATTTCTATATTGAGCAGCGTTAACAATTGTGAAATCTTTTTTCAAATAATTAATTTCAAACCTTTAAGGTTTATAGGAGTGGCATATACAGGGCTGGTCCCTGTATGGTCCTGAAGAAACGCCAGAGGTAGAGTGAAACATGTTGACCATACACTGATCCTATCTACATATCAGGTCGGAATACAGTGTAAACCCCATTTTTAATATACCATCCTAGGAGCAGAATAAATTATTGAGGCCCACTAGCACGGTATTTGTAATCCACGTATACCCATTCCACCGCACTACACTTTTGCACCACACATAGTCCCTCACAACTAAGTGCTCCTACGTAGTTCGCAAGTCGCAGCACGCCCCTTTTCGTAGAGAACTGGGATGGCCCCAATGATGAAGCATGTCACCCTGAGGAAACTCCGGTGAGTGAGGGGACTCAAGAAATAAAACTTTCTTTCTTTATTTTGGCTCCACTTATTTTGGTGAGCAGCCGCAACACTAGACAGGTCTTGGATCCCAGGAATGTGGGCTCCTACTTTCATATGATATCCTAGGAGGGTGACCTGCTCTTAAGTTCCTCCTTTTCCCCCTTGTTATACATGAGTGCAGTTAGTCATATGCCTGTATGAGTGCAATGTGAGGTATGTGCCTATGGGAGGTCAACAGTGTGGGGTCCCTGCATGTTGATGTACTTTTTATGGCTCTAGTAATTCTTTTTAGGGTCATGGCTTTGCCTTGCAGAAATACACTGCAAGGAATGTGTGTATGAAAATTGTAGTGAGTTTTAATATGAAAGATGCAGACTCTGTCGAAGGAGGGAGAGGAGTATCAAGGGCAGCATACAGACTGAAATGCCATCCTAGTGAGGAGGCCCAATTATTTGCCTGCATTGGAACCCACTGTAACCTAGCTATACCTACTGTTGTTTAGACTGGAGTGGGGAAAGTAAATTTAACTCATCCGAAGTCCAGCATTTTCGTTACTGATTCACTGACTGGAGTAGAAATAGTAAATCTAACCCTTTAAGGTCCAACACTTTCTCTACTGTTGCATAAACTAGAGTGGGAATAGAATATTTAATAGTCTTAGACTATGATAGTATTCACAATATTCAATCAATAAATCAGGACTCATATGTCATGGCTGCTTCAGCCGTGAGGGTCTGGATGCACTGTGGGGTCCTGCTCTGGCATTTCGCTGCCTGTTTCATTTGGTTGAACATCCAAGTCTTGAAGTCCTTCTTGAACTGTTGGAGTTACAGAGCTGCTCCGAGGTGTAAAGGGAGGGTGTTCCAGGTCTAAGCTGTCAGGTAAGAGAAGGATTGACCTTCGCTGTTCGCCTGGCAGATGCACTAGGTAGCTACTAAAGAGAGGGATCTGGAACGGAGTTCCCTGGTAGGTTGGTGGAAAGTCACTTGTTTGTTGAGGTACATTGTCCTTCTTTGTATAGTGCCTTGTAAGTGTTGACAAGCAGGTTTAATGGACATTTCTTCGTAACTTGCAGCAGATGGAGTTTCCTGACGTGAGGGGTGATGTGATTGTGTCTCGGGTGGTCAAGGATATATCTGGCTGCTGTGCTCTAAATGGTCTGGAGTTTCCTCAAGAGTTGGGTGGTAACTCTTAAGTAAGCGCTTAGAGACCCTTGGGTTATAACTCGCTATATAAATCAAATAAATAAATAAATTAAATAAAATAGGGTTAGCTGCCATACTTAAGTCTGCTAGTGACAAGAGCTTACATGACAGTGTGGCTGGTGTTGGGCGGGAGCCACCTTCAGACCTTCCTGAGCATTCGTAGTCTGAGGAAGCATGTAGAGGCCACAGAGCTGTGTAGGGTGGGTTTGGGGGTAGGACCCAGCTCAGGTTGCCGCCTCTCGTTGTTCTTGCCTTTCTTGCAGATCGGAACTTCTGTCTTGCCTGTGTTGAGTTTGAGACAGTTGTTCATCCAGATGTCCCTATCCTTTATGCATCTTTGGAACGGATCACTGACATAATATCGAGGGACATAATATCGACTCGCAAAAATATCGGCGACAAAATATCGACAGACATAATATCGACTTTGTATCTACAAACAGGTAAGTACAAAAATATCGAGTAAAAAATATTGTTTACAAAAATATAGTTTATAAAAATATCGACTTTATTAAAAACAATGTTAAATTAAATTAATGTTAAACATGAATTACTAAAATATACTTAATAATACTTAAATTACCTTACATTAATTAAATAATTAATTTAAATTATAAATAAAAATTTTACAATCATATTTGTTAAAACATATATATATATAGTAACATAATATAATTAATGAATATCCAATATTATTACCGTAGGATAGCGGAAGTGTAAAAATTAGTATTCCCACTCCAGAGAGTGCAACAGTAGATAAGGTGTTGGATAGCGTAGAAGTAAAAATTACTATTCTCACTCCAGAGAGTGCAACAGTAGGGAAAGCGTTGGATAGCGTAGGGGTAAAAATTACTATTCCCACTCCAGAGAGTGCAACAGTAGAGAAAGGGTTGGATAGCATAGGGGTAAAAATTACTATTCCCACTCCAGAGAGTGCAACAGTAGAGAAAGCGTTGGATAGCGTAGGGGTAAAAATTACTATTCCCACTCCAGAGAGTGCAACAGTAGGGAAAGCGTTGGATAGCGTAGGGGTAAAAATTACTATTCCCACTCCAAAGAGTGCAACAGTAGAGAAAGGGTTGGATAGCGTAGGGGTAAAAATTGCTATTCCCACTATAGAGAGTGCAACAGTAGGGAAAGCGTTGGATAGCGTAGGGGTAAAAATTACTATTCCCACTTCAGAGAGTGCAACAGTAGGGAAAGCGTTGGATAGCGTAGGGGTAAAAATTACTATTCCCACTCCAAAGAGTGCAACAGTAGGGAAAGCGTTGGATAGCGTAGGGGGAAAAATACTATTCCCACTCCAGAAAGTGCAACAGTAGGTAAGGCGTTGGATAGCGTATAGGTAAAAATTACTATTCCCACTCCAGAGAGTGCAACAGTAGGGAAAGCGCTGGATAGCGTCGAAGTACAAATTACTATTCCTACTCCAAAGAGTGCAACAGTAGGGAAAGCGTTGGATAGCGTAGAGGTAAAAATTACTATTCCCACTCCAAAGAGTGCAACAGTAGGGAAAGGGTTGGATAGCATAGGGGTAAAAATTACTATTCCCACTCCAGAGAGTGCAACAGTAGGGAAAGCGTTGGATAGCATAGGGGTAAAAATTACTATTCCCACTCCAGTGAATGAAACAGTAGGGAAAGTAGATACTTTAATTATTTTTTAAATAAATATATATATTAATATCAATAAAAAAATTATTTAAAAGTAATTACCTATTTAATATAATATGATAATTAATTATTTACAAATACTAATTTAAATTAATCATTACAATTAGTTATCTATTAATACTAATTATTACAAATTAACAAATAATTATTTAGTAATGAAAAAGTTACTTAACAATCAAAATCTAATAAATACCAAAAATAAATTCACATATATAATTAGTTAGAATTAAATTACTTCCCACCCTATTCCCCTATAAAACCACAACCCGCTAGAGATATTAAATTAGTTAAATTAACATAATTATCAATTAATCAATTAAATATAATTAATTGGCAATTAAAATTTAATTAATTACAAAATAAAAAATATTTAACAATTACTTATAAACAAATACCAATAAATACATTTACATATTTAATTAATTATAATTAAATTACTGCCCACCCTATTCCCCTATAAACCCACAACCCGCTACAGAAATTAAATTAGTTAAATTAACATAATTATCAATTAATCAATTAAATAAAATTAATTGGCAATTACAGTTTAATTAATTACAAAATAAAAATTATTTACAATTAATTATAAACAAATACCAATAAATACATTTACATATTTAATTAATTATAATTAAATTACTTCCCACCCTATTCCCCTATAAACCCACAACCCGCTACAGAATTAAATTACGCAAAATTTAAATACATTAAATTCATTAATTAAATTACATTATAGCATAAATAAACACTTTTAACACATAAAATACACTATAAAAAATTAATTCCATATTATTAAATGTTCGATATTTTTACTAACCTAGATTATGTACTTATTTTGACTATCTATATTTTAAATTTCTATATTACATTACTTACCTTCCAAACGATATTTTTGATGTCTATATTCTGTCCATTCGATATTTTGTCCAGCCTATATTTTGTACTCGATATTATGCCCATTCGATATTTATTAGTCGATATTTTGTCTGTTTACCCTTTGGAACGCGTCTTTGATGGCCATTTATAAGAGAGAGGATGAGTTGGGTGTTGTTGGCAAAGGAGATGATGTAGAGTCTGTGGCTCTTGATAATGTTGGCCAGGGGTGTCATGTATGCACTGAAGAGGGTAGAGTTGAGGAATGAGCCTTGAGGTAACCTGTGGGTGATGTTCTTATAGACCAGGGAGTAGGGAAGGTATGTTTATCTTCTGCGCCCTTCCTGTGAGGTAGGAAGCTATCCACTTGGGGGCCACTCCATGGATTCTGATCTAGTGGAGTCTGTTGGTCAGTGTGTGGTGAGATACGGTGTCGAAGGTTGCTGAGAAGTTGAGGAGGATGAGGGAAGCTGTTTCTCTCGGGTCTAGTAGAATTCTGATGTCATCCGTGGCTGCGATTAGAGCTGTCTCTGTATTGTAGTTTGCTCTGAAGCCGGCTTGGGAGGGATTTAAAAGGTTGTGGTTCTGAAGATGTCTGGTTAGCTGGATTTTGATAGCTTTCCAAATGACCTCGACTGGAAAGGGGAGCAGGGAGATGGTTTGGTAGTTCTTGAGTCCTCTTGGGTCCAGGGATGGTTTCATTAGCATCACCTTCACGTCAGCATTTGTCCATTTCTAGGGGAAGTTGGCTGTGGTGGTCGAAGATTTGAGGATCTTGGTGAGTTCTTTGCTGATGGGTGGATTGCTGAGGTTTAAGGTGTGGTGCAGCAGGGGTCTGTTTACGCTCCAAATGGGATGGATCTCATTATGGACGATGTTTCCTTCTCAGTGAGGGTGTTCCACGAGGTGAACTGGTGTGGGTGGGTGTCTGCTGGTACGAAGAGGTTGCTGTTGACCTATGTGGGTGGCTGAAGTGCAAAATCCTGGTACGTGTTGTTGGTTTTCATTTGGAGAAAGTCAAAGAGGGTATCACAGAGGGCTTGTGAGGGTGTGATGGTGTTTTTGGATGCTGATAGGTTGGTGCGCTCCTTGGCTTTGTTGAACAGTTCCTTGCTGGTGTTTGAACTGATATTGATGTGGATGGGTAGGGCTGTCTTCTTGGTTAAAAAGTTTTATAGCATTAATTGTCTAAGTTTCTTTAATTTTATATCATTTATTTTTATGTTTAAATTTACTTTGATGTTTATAGTACTTTTACCAAATGGATTTTGTTTTTTATTTATTGTCTACATTAATATATGTATATCTTTTTTCTTATTGAATGGCTTATATTTTTTTGTTGGGTGCCTGCAGTCAACCTTACAGCATGGGGCTAACTGCCTGCAGGGGTTGCAGCCAGGCCCTGCAGCCAACCGCCCACCATGCAGGGCCAAAGGTTGTGCATGACAGGAGGTTGGATTTAATTATGGCAACAAAATATTACTTTAAGTTAAGTTAAGTTAAAAAAACTACACTAAAAGTGTAAAGTAACATTATAGTTAGGTGAAATGGTCAGTGAGAATGTAACTTTATAAACTAAAAATGAAAACACAGAAATTTAACAGCTATAGTTATAGTTAACTCAAGTTTCTATAACGTGTGCTTTAAGGTAACTATAACCTGCACCTTTGTCATGCACCACTAATTGCCATACATATTACATCACTCATGACACCTTCTATGATATTTTTGATATCACTGCAACATTTCCAATTAAATTATTGATGAAAAAACTATGCATAGTGGGGCTGTTTGTTATAGTTACCTTAGGGCACGAGTTATCTAAATGTATTTCTGTAGAAGTTGATAATAACCTTACCAACTCTATAATTCCATATTCAATGAAAATCTTGGAACTAATCATTTTTGGTGGGGATCAGACTTATAGCACAGGCCAAGGGTGTCTGAAACCAAGAGGTTAGACCAACTCACGCTTGCCCAGCTGACGAAGGAATCGCTGGGGAGGGGAAGTCTGTGTAACCCTCACAAAATATTTCACTGCGAGACTACATTTCCTGAAAGAAGACTATATCATGCAACTTAACATACGAAGTCCAACTATCAATGCTCAATTGACTGGAAACCCCCACAATGTTCCAAATCACTATTTTATTCACGTGTGACTCCCCAGTTGGCTTATGTGACTGACTCAGGATAAGGCCCTGCTCCTGGGGCTGAGAGACAGTGTCAACCATATGAGATTCACTCTCAAAGCTGTTGATAGCAAGACTGACTTGCTGAATAGTGGAATCCAAGGACCCCACAAGAAGGGGACTTCCCTCTGCCACCATTAGACTCCCAAGCCAGTCACTCTCTGACATATTCTGAAGAACTGGATTTCGATTGTGAATCGTTACTAATGTAACCATAGGAGGATGTGCAGGCAGACTAGCTTTGCATGCCAGGCCCCCGGGCTGCCCTCATACCCTCAGATCCCCATAAAAGAAGCCAAGGGCTAAGATTGATTCTTTCTGTGCTGACCAAACTGTGATAAAAGAAGTGTAATAATTCACTAACTAGTTATGGCTTTCTGAAATTTTTGATGATGCAATTCCCTTTACCATGGCGCCCACCTGACCCACCCTGCGTACAAATACAATATCACCAAACACCTGTACCTGACTTTTAATGTTTCTGTTCAGCCAATTCGTTATTTTTTTGCTAAGCTGTTCTGTAGTTTCAGCTGTGTGTTCAGACAGCCTGGGCATTTCTGCCAAGACTACAACATAAGGACAAGCATCTAGGGTTAAATGACATATGGTGCAAGATCAATCATATATGACGACATCAACAACATGGTCAACCCATTCTCATGGCATGCAGTCTGCATTCAATTAACTTAAGTTGTGCGGGTAATGGGTGGAGACATATATCCATAACATTTTCAAATTGATCATTGTTCCGCACCGCAATATTGTGCTGGAGGTCTTCCGGGACCCCCTTATGAGCAGACTGTTTAGGGCCAGAATAAAGAGGTGTGTTTCAGTTCATTGGGTTTGGCCCACATTGTTTACTTTTAGCCACAGGACGGAGATGAGGATTAGAAGAAATGAACAAGCCAGAGTTAATGTCCAAGACTCAGCAATTCCAGGCCTGTGATCAGAGCCAGTGGCGTAACACAGGCCCCGCCCAGCGGGGTGGGGCCCTAATCTCCAGGGGGCCCCCTGAGCACAGTACTCTGACCGGAGAACTCCTGATTGAGTTTCCTAGGTAGATTTCCACTAGCTAGGATACAATAGAGTCACAGTCTTTTGGTAGTGCACAATTATCTAATTTGCAATGCTTATTACAGGTTTTAACTAAGTAAATGATCACTCTCAGAGGCATACAAGTCAACAGAAATGTTTCTGTGTGTCTGGAGACGTTTGAGCAAATATTTGGGTATTGACATCATGACTGCAATGTATAATGAAGTTTAAATGTTCTCATTAGGCCTAGCTGAGAAAGTTGTAGCTTTTTCCCAGAGATCTGTGTTTTTCGTAACTTTTCCTTCTGTATGTAGTTGGTACTGTGAACAATCTAGGAGTTTCTCCACTGGTGCTTCTACAGACCAGAATCTTTTTTCAGTTTCACCCGGAACTCAATGACTTCTGATTCCATTTAGGTAGTGACATTCAAGGTATAGTATATGTGCCCTTGGAAAGTGAGCTTATATCTCTGAGAGATGCAGGGAGACTCTCTCACATCTTGGAATTTATGTTTTTTGTCTTTAGTTTCATGGTCAGGCCAACTCCAACTTTGTTATGGTGCCTTTAAGGTGGGCTCCCAGTCTCTTTACATGCATGATGAACTCTAGCAAAAACTCACATTACAAAAGTTTGCCATGCTAACCTAACAGGAGAAAAACCGAATGAAAGCTTCCCAAGGCAATGCTCAGGACCAGCAGGGATGCCCCTTTTCATAAGAGTTCCTAGTTATTTTCTCAGAGGGACCCGCCGTCGTAAGGAAGTCTACAGTATTGATAGTGAAAAACAATTTCTTAAATAATGCATTAACTTGTAACCCCCATTAACTTTGGCATGCGTGACTTACACGATATACTCATTATGCACTCGAAAGATGTGATTTATTAGTCTCATGTTATTCAGGTTTAGATGTAGTAGAGCATACATTATACACACATATATCTCGTTAATTTCAGTTAACCAATGTTCATTTAACATTAGTGTGAGTAGGCCTAAGTGCTTCACGCCATTATAAAGTAACCGCTGTGTTTCTGCTTGCTGTACATAACATTTTCTGTTTCAGACACTAGGGGGCCCATGAGGATGAAAGTCCGCCCGCCATCCCATCGTGGAAAGGGCCCATCCTGTATTTTTAACATTGCGGTGGGCGGTGCTGAATGCACTGCCCGTCGCAATTCTAAGAATACATGTTGTGCATTCCAAAGCACAACGTGACAGGCACCTCGAGGTGCCGGCCACGTTGTTCTTTGAAATGCAGGGGGGTACTACCCCCATGTGCACCCCCCCCCCGGAGTCCCTGGGGGCCGCAACGGGCCCCCGCAGGTAGAGTCTGCAATGCCGCCACGGAAAGGCATTGAAAAATGCCCATACTAATATGGCTGGCACCATATAGATAACTTCCCGCCCGGTCGCAAGGCGACCGGGGTGGAAAAGTGGCGGACGGTCTTTCCGTCCGACGCAGACCCCCCAGCCATAATAATATGGCGGGGGTCATTCCGGCACGGATCGTAATGGACCCCTAAGCCACTGTGTGCTCATTAAATTGTTATTTTTGCTAGTTTTAATTTTAAAGGTCGTAGTCTACAAATTAGTGGGTTTGAAACAAAACCCTGACACCTGCAATGGGTGAGTTAGCTAAAGAGTCGATACTCCTTTGTATGATATTTTGAAGGTCAAGGTGGAAGAAAGAATTGGTCTTGTACTGTCCTTAGAGAAGGAGGTCGAATCCAGGCACGGAGAGAGCACTGAATTGTGATTCTATGTCAGGACGGAGGCGAGGATTATGCAGTCCTTTCTTCTCTTTATTTAAATAGCAAATTTAAAGTGGACCAATAAGAAACCTTTATAGAAACTTCAACTCCCATGAGCACATGGGCCACAGTGTCCATAACAACTGCCATCCAATCACGGGGCTAACCACTGTATAACCGGTCCTGACGTCCCTTCCTCTTCCTCTTCTCTGCTCGTCAGATAAGTCATTTCACATTTTTTCTGACGTATTGTGCTGTGTTATTAATATTAAGTTTATCCTGTGCAGTATTCTGCTTCTGTGGTTTCGCCTTTTATATTAATTGTTATCGCTGCGTGTCAGCGCTTCTAACGGCAGCGTGACGAGCGACAGGCGCTGCTTGCGCCGTCTCTGCCGCTGGATCGCGGAGCGTGTGGAGCGCGCTTCAGCATTTCCCTGACTCTGTGGGGCGCCCGCCTCTAGTGAACGGCTGCGATTGCGGTCTTTCGCTCGGGTTACAGGCACGCTGAGGCAGGCTTCGGCTTCGGTGATATTGACGCGGACTTCGGCGCAGCGCCACCTAGTGGCCGCCCAGTGGTACTGCACCTGTTTTGACAGGTTTTACAGGTTTTACACGCAGATTACGTCCTGAACACCGGCGAGGGGGCTACCTCAGTAAAAGTTAAGAGGTGTTAGGTGTTCACACCCTCCAGAATGCAAACTAGTGAGCAATTGAATACAGCCGCGGTCCGTGCAGGTAACAGCGGTGGGGCGGTGGGGCCGTGTAAGGGGGATTTCGAGGGACATTGCAAAGGGAAAATTATTTATTTATTTAATTTACCCTCTGCATCGTCCCTCGAAATCCTCCCTTACCCGGCCCCACTGCCCCACCGCTGTTACGTGCACGGACCGCGGCTGATTGAATACCTCCACTCAGGAGGCAGAGGAGCTTTGTGTCTCCCAACCCTTGCCGCCTGCGGTTGGTCGCGCGCTTTCGTAGGCGCTGGACTCTGTCCTAGCGCCGCTGAGGGAGAGAGTGGACGCACTCGCCCAGAGCATCCCCGGGGTGTTTGGGGGCTCAGCGCCTGGCTACCGTGGCCCCAAAGGAGGGCAGGGTGGTGGCAAAGTCTCAGGGAAACGTCACTCGGGGCACCTGGAAGAATTTGATCGCCTCAGAGATTCTTTCCGTAAGAGTGCGCGGACGTTGAGGAATATACCCTGTCGGGAGGATGGTTTCCCCATGGAGGGAGAGGGTGTTTCTGATGACGATGCCTCCTCGGGGGATGAGGATGATTACTCGGGTCGACCTTGGCGCCCGGCATCTCATTCCTCAGAGTCCCAGGAGGGTGACGATAAATACTCTGACATGTTTGATCCGACCAGAATTTACCATCCTAGATCATCGGAGTGGATCCCTGATCCTAAGGTGGCGAAGTATGTTGTGAGCAAAGTTCGCCAACCCCTTGAAAGGGAGGTTAGGACCCGCATGCGGGGCGAGTGCCCTCGCCCGAAATTGGAAGGCAGGGTGGCAGTCACCCCAGATATTGATGAAAAGCTCTGCACGTTTTTTGCCAAATTCATGAGAGACCCCAAGAAGGGTATAGACCGCTCCTGGCGCAACTGCCAGGATAAGCTCCTGGACGCAGTGGGACCTGTAACGCAGATCATCCAGCTGGCCGAGAGGGCCAAAGAGTCGGGGACTGCGATGTCCACGGAGATCGTGGCAGGTTGGGCCCAGCGAGCCCTATGCTTTTTGGGCAACGCGAATTGCGTATTAGCGGCAGAGCGGAGGAGGTCTCTCCTCATTAAAATCGACCCTAAGCTAGGTGACTTGGCCACCTCAGAAGCGGGACCCATTGCACAGGGCAAACTGTTTGGCGAACCATTTATCAAAGAACTGAATAATTTCGTCACTACCTTTTCTGCCTTAGACAGGGCACAAACGTCGATTAAAAAGATTTTTCCCGGACGGGTTTTTGGAGGGGCCGGAAGAGGTAGGGGTTGCTCCTCCGGCCGCCAATTGCAGCAAGGCCCCAACAATAGAAACCAGCAGCGTCGTAACAATGGATGGAACGACGGCCGACAGGGAAATTTCTACCCCAGTAGAGGCGCCGGCAAAGGGCGCGGCAGAGGCTACCGTGGCGGAACCAATGCACCTGGAGGTCCATCCGGTGAGTGTTACCCTTTTTTTCCTGTCCGTTTTAGGGGGGAGGTTACAGGACCACTTTCACAACTGGTGCAAGATCACCTCAGATCCTTGGGTTCTCCAAACGGTGTGAGGTTTCCAGATAGAATTCTATGGAACTCCCCGTCAGAGGGTGCGCCCTCGCCCCCTCGTCTTCTCTTCGGAAGACAAGATCCTGTTCGACAACGAGGTAGCAGATCTCCTCAGGAAAGGGGCGATCCGCATGTCACGGTTACACCCTGCGGGCTTCTTAACCAACATCTTCCTAGTCCAAAAGAGGGACGTAGGTTTCCGCCTGGTAATAAACTTGCGGGAATTCAACGAGTGGCTGGTGTACCGCCACTTCAAGATGGAGGGGATCCATCTACTTCGCGATCTTCTCCTCCAAGGGGACTGGATGGTGCATCTGGACTTGAAGGACGCTTACCTAACGGTTGCGATCTTCCCACCACACCGGAGATTCCTCCAGTTTCTTTGGAACGACGCGACCTTCGAGTTTCAAGCTCTGCCCTTCGGCCTATCGTCGGCCCCATGGTGCTTTACGAAACTCCTTCGACCGGTGGTGGAGACCCTTCGCGAGAGGGGCATTCGATTAATCATTTATCTAGACGATATATTGATTTTGAATCAATCGCCAGAGCATCTCCAACTAGACTTGAACATGACTATTGCATTACTCCAGTACTTGGGCTTTGTGATAAACGTCCAGAAGTCCGAACTCCGACCGTCGACTCAGATTACGTTTCTGGGATTCCAGATAGACTCAGTATCGGCCTCCCTCAGCCTTCCCTCTCAGAAAGTAACCAAAATCCGTAAAGAACTCTCCCACGTCCTCCGGAAGGACAGAATTTCTCTACGCCAGTTGGCTCGAATCGTGGGTCTCCTCTCCTCCTCGATCCAAGCGATTTTCCCGGGCCCTCTTCACTACAGGGCCCTGCAGCGATTGAAGGCGCTGCACCTCAGGAAGGGGCTCACGTACTCCGAACTCATCTACCTCACGGAGGAAACGAGGACGGAGTTGCGTTGGTGGATAGAGCACATGAGTGCGTGGAACGGGAGAGCGATTTTCGGTTCCAGCCCGGATCTGGTAATCGAGTCGGATGCCAGCAGAGCGGGCTGGGGTGCTTGCTGTGGCGACATCACGATGGGAGGTCGGTGGTCGGAGGAGGAGCTTCACCTCCATATCAATTGTCTGGAACTCCTGGCGGGTTCCTTCGCGGTGATATCCCTTACACGGAACCAGGTATTGTGCTGCATTCTGCTACGCATTGACAATGTGTCAGCAGTACAGTATATCAATCGCCTGGGCGGCCCACGATCTCAGGCTTTGGCGAAGGATTTTTGGCAGATCTCGGTGACGGCAGAGTATTTGCCGGGCAGGCAGAACTCCATTGCGGACTGGCAATCCAGGTACTTCCAGGATTTCAGCGATTGGCAACTGGAGCGATCGGTCTTCCTGGCTTTGATGGTCAGGTGGGGTCCATGTTCGTTGGACCTGTTTGCATCCCGGCTCAATCGACAACTCCCGAGATTCAGGAGTTGGAGACCGGATCCGGAAGCGTCGGCAGACGACGCTTTCTTGCAGGATTGGGCTCAGGAACAAACGTATGCGTTTCCCCCCTTTCTCATGATTCCGCAAGTGGGGGCTCAGGTTCGCCGTCAACAAGCTTCCATGATCCTGGTGACGCCCTTCTGGAGGGCTCAGGCATGGTTCCCCTCTCTGTTGGAACTGTCATGGGACTGTCCCATTCTACTGCCCTTGTTCCCTTCGTTGCTCTCGAGCCCTCAGGGGGAGCCTCACCCTCTGGTGACCCAGGGGGTCTTGCGGCTCATGGCATGGAGGATTTCAGGGGACACTGGCAGGATGGACGCCTTTCGGCAGACGCTGAGGACCTCATCAGTAGAGCCTGGGCTCCTGGGACGGTCAAGAGGTACTGCTCGGCTTGGCAACGGTGGCGTCGTTGGTGTTTGGGAAGACAAACCGATCCCGTGGGGGCGGATGTTAGCCACATCTTGAATTTTCTAGCTGAATTAGCCCACTCAGGACTGGCCTATCGGTCTATCAATTCTTTCAGATCAGCCATTTCGGCTGGGCATGCCCCTATCGATGGGAGACCGGCAGGAGAGCACCCTTGGGTTTGTAAATTGATGAAGGGTGCTCGACTGTCTAAGCCCCCGGAGCCCAGATATGACTCCCTCTGGGACGTCAACATCGTTCTCCGTTTCCTCTGTTCTTGGAGGGACAATCAATATCTCTCCAGAAAGGAGTTATCTGCCAAGTTGGCAATCTTGCTCTGTTTGGTCTCGTGCAAGCGTGTCTCCGATGTCAGAGCTTTGGACATTACTGCACGGGCGTTCACCCCGGAAGGAGTCACCTTTACGGTGGCTAGAAGAACGAAGACTAATATCAGGTCGGTATCTTACCCTACTTTTCCAGACCAACCCAAACTCTGTGTGGTACGGTGCCTCAAGCCTTATGAGGACTTGACGTCAGAATACCGCCTCCCGGGAGAACGTCAACTCCTCATTGCTTTGCAAAAGCCGTTCAAGGCGGTTTCCTCTACAACCATCGCCAGGTGGGTCCGTTGGATCATGACCGAGGCAGGGGTGGACGTGACCAGATTCGGAGCTCACTCCACGAGAGGAGCAATGGCTTCTAAGGCTATTCAGGTTGGCGGCCACTTAGAGGATATTATGGCCACCGCGGACTGGTCTTCCGAGTCCATATTCAAGAAATTTTACTTCAAACCCATCTATGGTGCAGCAGAATTGGTGGTGGACAGGCTTTAAACCTGCATAATCCTCGCCTCCGTCCTGACATAGAATGAAACATTTCCTAGCTATCGTAACGGAAAGTTTCAATTCTATTAAGGACAAGGAGGCGAGGATTATCCCTCCCGAGACTTGATGGTCTCACCCCACCCGGAGTCTCCGTAATCTCAGTAAGTAACCTTTCAAATGGGTTTGATCATGTTAATGCAACTGTATTTGTTTCAAGTTGATTGTGAGACTATTGAAGTTTTCATTATCAGGATTATGGGCATATGGGACTATTCTAAGCTCGTTTATGACACATTTTCAAATGTTACCTGGTTATGCAGCTCTGTATATCGCTTTCTCTGCTTCTGTATATGGAAAGGAATCAAGATAACGGTTTGTCTTATATTGGTTTAGGACAAGACCAGAAGGAATGATGTACGCCCTGGGAATCTTTCCTCACAGACAAGAAGAGGAAGAGGAGGGGACGTCAGGACGGGTTATACAGTGGACAGCCCCGTGATTGGATGGCAGTTGTTATGGACACTGTGGCCCATGTGCTCATGGGAGTTGAAGTTTCTATAAAGTTTTCTTATTGGTCCACTTTAAATTTGCTATTTAAATAAAGAGAAGAACGGACTGCATAATCCTCGCCTCCTTGTCCTTAATAGAATTGAAACTTTCCGTTACGATAGCTAGGAAATTTTTCATTGGTCATTGCTTGGTAAGAGCCCCATTGGTTGCAGCTTATGGCTGCAATGTGGTGTTTCAAATATGCAAAGCTAAATAGTTAGATCACTTGCCTCTGTCCATATTTGCAGGCTGATACCATCTTTCTTATCCTGTGACCAATGTTCCTAATTGTTCTGCTCGCTGAGATTTTCTCAAGAACAAATGCATTTCTTCTGATTCCAATTGGAACCTTTATCTATATCCTTTTTAAATTCAATATTTGCTGATACCAACGATGGGCATTTATACACCAAATTCCAGGGATAGTGGAAGTGACATCACATGCCTTTGCCCCTTCTCCAATGATATTGCAGGAAATTTCATTGAAAGATGTTTGAACAGATGACATCACAGGAAGTGACATCATATTGCCTTTGGGCTGTATGTCGTTACAGGAAGTGACATGACACACCGTTCTCACCAGGTGTCATCTGACGCATGAACATTGTTTGGTTGCAAGACACAAAGAAGCTGGAAAGTCTCTAGCAACCAAAAAGGAAATACTCTATACACATATACGTTATTCAAATCCTGTTGAAATTGCTTCTATATACATTGTCAATGTTAGACAGTATCTTCAGATACATATTTGACAGAGTGTTGCATGGTTTTAGAACCTTTTAAATTGTGTACAACAATGAAACATATGCAGCCAAGTTGAAATCACTAATATCAAATATGTGTCATATAATGGATGGTCAATGAGCATGTAATGCTCAAACATGTTTACTTGCTTAACCCAGGTTAGTAGATCTTGCACCTTCAATAATAATTTCTTCTACAGATAAAAGTGCACCTCACTGGTAGAGTACGTGTCAATCAGTATCATGCATGTTCCCTATTAGTGAACTGACAGTATTTTAAATTGTTAATGATTCCTAGATTTGCTGAGAGTTTAATTTTGAGGCTATTTCCAAACGTTTCATTTTAAAATCAATGCAGCATTGACAGTTGTCAACAGCGTACATGGGGCATTCAATATGCCAGTCTTTCTTTTATTTTCCTCTCGATTCCTCTGTACTCACTGTGCCTGTGTCTGCCTTTTTGTGAAATGCTGCCTGGGCTTTATAGACTGAGCGCAATGTGAAGATGTAAGGCTTCATTCAGCAAGTTCAGCAAAAAGAGGAAGCAGCAGTGTGGGAAAGGGGCAGAAAATAGGCCTGTGCATCAGAATAAAAATGCCCCTCGCTAGAGAATAAAATAGCAAAAAAAAGTGCCCATACGTGTTTTGCAAGGGAATGGAAGCTGCATGCATTTCTGCAGCATACTTTATGGTTAAGTGCAAAAAAAAAACGTAAAACTGCATTTCGTTTAAATATAAATTTGACATTTCTGGTTATCAGTATTTTATTGAGCTTTTCTTTCAATGGCATGTCCTAGGAGCACCCTACCACCTATGGATTTCATATTAAAATCCTACAGCTGTTTGCCGGGCCTTGCAAGGATCCATAAATAAAACTCGAACGGTGCATGCGCCTCAGCTTGAAACCAGTGGGTGGTGTGGAGAGCACTTATCACAGACTGCTCTGCTTCAGATGTGAGCAGCACATGCTCTCTTCACACTCATACTGCGCTCTGCTGTCTACAGATAAACAACACATGGATGGAGTGAAACAAACTTAAGAAAACGAGCTCTATGTCTGTTTTGCTGAATCATGCACTCCAGCAGTCACAAAAAATTAAATAGAATGGGTTTAACTGTGTCTTTGCTCCTATTTGAATCGTAGGACGTCTTCAATTAGTGTATGGACAACAAATTGTACCCGAGAGAAACCTGACGTATTTCGTTTTTGCAGTCAATTACTACGCAAGAAATGCCTCTAGTAAATAATCCTCCTTATTTTTAGTACTCATTTTTAGGTCTCGCATTGGCAGCACACAAGCGCTGCCTCTACGAGGCATTAAGTAATTTGTATGTGTTGGGTGAAACTGCGCCTATTGGCAGTAGTTTCTGCTGCCGCTAGCTATTTGTTGGACGTTGCCATAGCTCCTGTTAGTTAGTTCGGAAGCAGTGGTGCCTAACTACTTTTTTCGTCCGCCTTTGGAATGCAATGGCTGTTCCGCTGAATCCGAAGTATGTAGTCCTTTTTTATTTGAACTGCTCTAAGTGCCCGAATAGCAGGAGTTGCAGGGACTACATATCCCGTTAGGCCAAACGCTCTCTTACCGTGCATTGATATCACCACCATAATCCACATGATCACTTCATGGACATTCACGGGAACACTGAGTGAAGACATCGCTCAAAGGAAACCTTCCTGGTGCAGATGAAAGTGAAAATCCGCTCTCCCTTTCATTGCGATGTAAGACGTGGAAATCAATCAATCAATCAAGAATTTGTAGAGAGCACTACTTACCCGTGAGGGTCTCAAGGCGCTGGGGGAAAAAGAAAGGGGGGCGCTACTGGTCGAACAGCCAGGTCTTGAGTAGCCTCCTGAAGGTCAGCAAGTCTTGGGTCTGTTGTAGGTTCAGTGGGAGGGTGTACCAGGTCTTGGCGGCGAGGTGGGAGAAGGATTTGCCGCCGGTGGTTATTCTTCGGATGCGAGGGACGGTGGCGAGGGCGAGGTCGGTGGAACGGAGCTGGCGGTTGGGGATGTAGAAGGAGAGTCGTCTGTTGAGGTAGGCTGGGCCGGTCTTGTGGAGTGCTTTGTGTGCATGGATGAGGAGCTTGAAGGAAATACTTTCGTTGACGGGGAGCCAGTGCAGGTTTTTAAAGTGGGGGGTGATGTGGCTTTGGCATGGTACGTCGAGGATCAGGCGTGCAGAGGCGTTTTGAATTCGTTGCAGTCGTTTGATGAGCTTGGCCGGGGCTACCGCGTAGAGGGCGTTTCCATAGTGGAGTCTGCTACTGACGCGGGCCTGGGTGACTGTTGTTCTTGTATCTGTCGGAATCCACCTGTAGATCTTGCGGAGCATGCGGAGGATGTTGAAGCAGGAGGAGGAGACTGCGTTGACTTGCTTGGTCATGGAGAGTGTTGAGTCGAGGATGACTCCCAGGTTGCGTGCGTGGTTGATGGGTGTCGGGGCTGCTCCCTGTGCCATAGGCCACCAGGAGTCGTCCCAGGCTGAAGGGTTGGAGCCGAGAATGAGGAACTCCATCTTGACTGTGTTCAGCTTCAGTTGGCTGATCTTCATCCAGTCGGTGACATCCTTCATACCTTCGTGGAGGTTGGATTTGGCAGTGAGGGGGTCCTTATTGAGGTAGAGAATCAGTTGAGTGTCGTCGGCGTAGGAGATTATGTTGAGGTCATGCTGTTGGGCGACTTGTGCGAGCGGGGCCATGTAGAAGTTGAGCAGTGTTGGGCTGAGGGATGATCCCTGGGGTACGCCGCAGATGATCTTGGAGGCTTCGGATCGGAATGGGGAGGCGGACGCTCTGGGTTCTGCCGGAGAGGAAGGAGGTGGTCCATTCCAGGGCCTTACCTGTGTCATGGAGGCGTGTGCGTAGTGTGCAGTGGCAGACCGTGGAGAGGTCCAGGAGGATGAGGGCCATGGTCTCACCGTTGTCCAGCAGGTTTCTGATGTCGCCGGTGGCGGCGATGAGGGCAGTCTCTGTGCTGTGGTTGCTGCGGAACCCTGACTGGGATGGGTCCAGGATGCTGATTTCTTCGAGGTATCGGGTTAGCTGTCTGCCGTGAGGTCGAGCTATTTATTTCATCCTTGTTTTCAATTAAGGTGTCCAAGGCTTTTTTTAACGCAAAAATTCAGTTTGATGACAAGTGTGCTGCTTTATATGCGGCTTTCTCTTCCATTCTGTTCCTCAGATATCTGCCTGCAATGGTTTAGTCTTTCCGTAATGCAACTGGTGCTATGTCTGATAACCGATACCTTCGGGTCAAGTTAGCGCTAAATAAAACTTTGTAAATAAAAAAGTACTATGTGATTTGATTTACTTTTCTAAATATTTACTAATATTTTTCTGAGTGAAGCTCATATGAGAGGAGTTAGCCATGCAATGAAATCTGACAATGCTCGAAGGATGTCAAGCTTTTCAGAATTAATATTTTCGATCATTTAACATGGGAGAATGCTTTACCTTATGGCTGAGTTCGGTGTTTGAACCTGGAAGTATTAGTTCGAAGCTCAGTTTTATAACTTGACAAACAACAAATGAGTGGGAGTAAATTTACTCACTCGATGTACTTCAAACTGAAAGCATTCGTGATGAAAATGAATGAAAACCAACAGTACATACAGTGCAGTAACTAGAAGGGTTACAGGTTGCCACCATATCTGGTTACTGAAATCCAAACCCAACCAACCACTTCTTTGTACAGAAGTATAATGAACTGATCCATAGAACCTTCTCTCCCCTCTCACAAACACTCCAATTACATGGATTCTTAGAAAGTTTTAATTTTAACCATTTGAGACTTTGTACTCTTTTTTAATCATGTATTTTATGTTACAATACTGTAAAGGTTTTAATTAACTAAATACAATAAAATGTTCAATATTCTTTGTACAGCAACTCGTGTTCGAGGTGCTCCTTGCACAACAAATCAGTTCTCTGTAAAACACTTTACTACTGCGTGGAGCAAGGGTCGAGGCAATATCAAATGAGCAACATAATATGAAATAAAAAAATGGCCACTGCGGATAGAGGTGCACTCGTGCCAGAATAGACATTTTTAGTTATCACATACATCTCATTTCCTCGCAGCCTCGAACGCTTGAATCAGATAACCGGGCAGATAAATAGACATAATGTTGACCCATGGTGAAAGATGCACTTCCAAGGTAGAAAACTTCAACTGAAACCGACCCAGGCAGAAAAAATAGTTCCAGGGTGATCAATGAGTGCAGCAGCTGTGGACTGATACAGTAAATGTAGTGACAAACCACAGGTGTGGAAAGGCTTCCAGGGAGTGGGCCTAACCACTCAACCTCAGCTTAACTGTGCTCTTCTTCTGTGGAACTATATCTTCCTGTGTTTGTACTTGGTGGACCTACTTCCTCTGGCTCATAACGTTTTGGGATCTGGTCTCTTGTGGAATGGGATATAATTACTTTTATTTTATTAGCAGTTATATAACTACATTATCAAAAACGTAGAATGGGATAAATAGTGCATGCATATTCCAAATTGTTACTAATGATGGTGGCTTACAATAGAATGATGGGCATAAGAGGCCTAAATTAGTATGGGAAACGATACTCAAAGTATAAAAAAATCAGCAGTGTAAACAATTAATATTGACTAATGATGTATTCTTCACCAGAATGTATCTATGCAGGGGTGTTCCATGTGGCAGGTTCTTCTACGGCATCTGAGACAAGTGGAATCTCTAAAATTGAGTCTTATTACAATAAGCTGAAACATGAATGTATGGCGAATATGAGATATCCTATATCCTCGACCCAGATCAGTAGGCCATCCATTCCTCAATACTGCTGACAATGATGGCAAAGTATGAGTGATGGCTTCACATATCTCAGAAACAGCCCCTTTCTCAAGCTCAGCCAATAATATTTGAGTTCCTATCGGGGAACCAGTTAATCTCTTTGCAAAGAAGCCTGCACTTCACCTGAGAGAAGTAAAGGGATCTAAATGTATTTAATACACATTCCAACTGCAACTTCAGACAAAACTTTGCGGCCTGCATTGCAACATATACCCTCTAATTTGCTAATCCCCAATAAGATTCCATGCCCTTAGTTTTTAGGTCTCGCATAGGCAGCGTACATCAATGCTTTTAATGGTACTCATTTTACCTTCCTTGCAAGGATGAAATACTAAATCTCATTGCCGGGTTTAAATTTGTGATCCACATATTTCTTAGCAGCCAGCGACATGGGGACTGATGCACAAAGCTATTTTAAAGTTGCAGAGGTCAAAGTTGAGCCGTTGCGACTACAAAATAGCATTTTTACGAAATCGCAATTAGGGTTCCATGCTCAATACAGAATCAGTATTTGGAAAGGGTGTGTAAAGAGCATACCTTCCAAATACCGATTTCTAAACGTAGGTATTCATGTTTTGCAACCTACATCCGGTGGCAAAACATTAATAGTTTACAACCAAATCCAAATTGATTGTAACCATTTACAAAAGAGAAGGGCCCCCTTGGGATTGTCGATAAACATTTTTAGCAGCTTTGGTCCCTTGGACCACTTCCTGCTTCTAAAACAAGCATTTGCAATGCAGTAAGTCTTGCATTTGCGAGAGATTAAGCTATTGGCATTGTAAATGGTGATGCCTTTCATTTATGTTTTAAAAACCAACACTTAAATAAAAGGCATTGTCATTTACAATGCCAACAGCTCAAACTCTCGCAAATGTGAGACCTATTGCATTGCAAATGCTTGTTTAAAATGTCTGGAAACACACAGAGCTTAGTAGTACATGTCTTTATGATGCTGTATTTAACTGTGAACTCAACATATTAAAACAATATTTCATGGCATTGTGCTCTGACATCTACTTTACAGCTCTATAGAGTCTGTTAGGAGCCATACGTGTTTTGTTATAAAATATCACAAGGTATTACATCGCCTATATACATATATATTACCTACTGGCCGTCAGCAGTAGGTATTTATACTTAGGACCTATGGGCAGATTTACAAGAACTGGCGCATCCCTGCATATTAGCAGGGACACGCCAGTTTTTTTGAGTGATGGGAAAATAGCCTTGCGCCACCATGGATGCCCCGCATTTAAAAGGTGGCGCACCATGGTGCAAGGATAGACAGATACGTGACGCATCTTGCCGGCTTAAGGGCATTGCATTGCTGGAGTCATGTCGCAAGTACGAGGCAACTCCAGCAAAGGTTACGAATGCCTATTCCTTACATGTTGCGTCACTTCTTACGCTTGTTTCAAGCAGGGGCAAGTTTTTGACACTGTGGCATCTTAAAAGTGACTCTGTGAAATCTTGTAGATTTCACTGCTTCACTTTTACAAGGCTTCCTTGCGACGGAACGCCCTTCCTGCATATATTATACCTGACCCAGCTATAATGTAGCTCAGGGCTTTACAACGTGACACATCTCTATAAATGCATCACGTTGTAAATATATCGCACCGTGGTGCATTCTTTACGATGCAGCTGCCACACAGAAGTAACACAACATTAGCGTAAAGTCGGCGCAAGGGGCTTGTAAATCTGCCCCCTAGTTTCCATACAAAAATCTTTTTTTTACTTGGCTATAACTTTGGCGTTGTTTACCCAATCTGTATGAAATTTACCTAACAAAGTGTGAAGGTGGGTTCTATTGTTATGGAACGTTTGGGGGTGATCGGTGCTGTGGGGACCGAGATTTGGGGTGCGAAATAAGGTTGCGTTTGTAATGTTAATTCGCATAGGAACCTTTAGCCACATCTACAGCCCGAACTGCTGAATAAACTTACACCAAATTTGGCAGGGAGGTAGATATTGGTAAAGGAAGTGCCTTTCGCTTATCTGGTATAAATCCGTTCTGTAGTTGTTGAGAAATGTAATTCTAAAATTATACTGATATCGCTGGCTGCCGATATTTCGCTGTGGATTTATGATGAATCCCAAATGCATGCCCCAATGGGAATGCTCTGTTTGGCTGGATGCAACCTGAATAGAAAGTTGTGGCCACCATTTTAGCTATCAAGAACAGTTCCCGGGGCTGAACATTTGAGTGAGAGCCCATATAAGGAGTCAGGGTGATTCTCTGATCCAATGGTTGAGAAATGGGGGTTTTAGTAACACAAGTTATGTCAAAAAAACATTTCCCCCACTGGGAGACTGTCTGAATATGTGGATACGTTTTTGCAACTTGGTCCACAATCTCCCAGCATACTTGAAGGACAATAAGGATATCCTCAATACATTTGAGGGACTGGAGTGGTCTGATACTCTGCTATGTATCACCATGATGTGGCCAGCTTACATACATGCATCAAAAAAGAGTTTGGTGGCCTTAAAAAAATTTCTGGGACAAAGAACCGCTGACCACTACATGCATAAAGAGATTGGAAATGACAGATATCATACTTTCCCAAAAAATGTTCTTACTTTATGAGCAATGGTACCACCAGGTACAGAGCACCGCACACAATGGGTTCCAGGTTTGCTCCCTCTTATGCTGCCAACTGGACAGAACATATTATATTCTGGGACAGGTACATTGATGATCTATACTAATATAATAAAGAGAGAGCCCAAACCTTTGAGGTGGGTAATATCAGGAACCACAGCACCAATCACAACACCCAATACAGCGTTGGAAAGGGCAGTTGCAGCAGAAGGAAATAGGCTATGCAGACCTCCACGATATACATTTAAAAGGTAAAAGAACCGTGCCAGCAAAGTAGTCCCTTATGGGCATGTCTGCATTGTGCTGCGGGCGTGTGCTGGGGGCGTGACAAATGCTGGGGGCGTTTGGTACGTTCCGCCCTTAATGCCATGTCTCATATCGTGTTCTGTGGGCGTGTGTTGGGGGCGTGGGCGTGTGCGGGCGTGTGATTACGGTGAAAAAAAAGTGAGCATTGTGTCCAAAATGTCATTGTTTTTTCTTCCCAGGTTCTGTACATTCCAGCTTCGGGTGTCCACCCTGCTCCCTTTTAAAACCCCTGCACCCCATAATCATAACCCACCCTTACTCCTTAAAATACCCCAACACCTTTAAACACTAACCCATCTTAACCCTATAAATATACCCTGTACCACAAAAACCAAACCTATCCCTAAACCCTAAAAATACCCCTGTGCCCCAAAACCTAGCCCTGAACCCTATAAATACCCCTGTACCCCTGTACCTCAAAACCCAAACCTACCCCTGAACCCTACAAATACCCCTGTACCCCAAAACCCAAACCTAGCCCTGTACCCTAAAAATACCCCTGTACCCAAAAACCCAAACCTACCCCTGAACCCTAAAATAATGCTGTACCCCAAAACCCAAACCTAGCCCTGAACCCTAAAATACCCCTGTACCCCAAAACCCAAACCTACCCCTGAACCCTAAAAATACCCCTATACCCCAAAACCCAAACCTAGCCCTCAACCATAAAAAATACCCTGTACCCCAAAACCCAAACCTATCCCTGAACCCTAAAATACCCCTGTACCCCAAAACCCAAACCTAGCCCTGAACGCTAAAAATACCCATGTACCCCAAAACCCAAACCTAGCCCTGAACCCTTGAAATACCCCTGTACCCCAAAACCCAAACCTACCCCTGAACCCTAAAAATACCCCTATACCCCAAAACCCAAACCTAGCCCTGAACCATAAAAATCCCCCTGTACCCCAAAAACCATATCTATCCCTAAACCCTAAAACTACCCCTGTACCCCATAACCCAAAACTATATCTGAACCCTTAAAATACTCAAACACCCCAAAACATATACCTCAGTACCCCAAAACATATACCCCTACACCCATAATTACCTTATCCAAACATTAAAAAAAACATGCTTTACCATTCATGCATTTACAACGAATTTTGTTGTAAATGTGTGTGTGGTAAAAGCATAAACAATGTAATGCCATGTGTTATAATGGCATTGCGGAGTCATGGTACTTTCGTAATGAAAGTATGCGGAGTGATGGTATGCGGAAAGAAAGTTACGGAATAATAGGGGGTGCTTACCCTCCCCCGGTAAGTACATTGGTGGCACGGCGGCCCACATCTCCAGCAACATACTCATATTTTTTCACCACCGATTTGAAAAATGCACAGGTCTCTCTCATTGATGGCCAGCACAGACATACACTTTTAGACACACCTCCCGCCACAAGTTCTAGAATTGCAAACTTTAGAGCTGGGGAGCTGCGTTCGAATCTCGGCATCAGCTCAACATCCTGGGATTCCAGGCAAATCGCTTTGTCTCCCCGTGCCTACCACAAATGAATGTGTTCTTCTGTAATGTAAATTGTGCTCATGCCACGTTGTCGAGTTCGCGCTATATAATATTGCAAGGAAAAATAAAGTAGGGAAACTCGAGTTCACACACTACTGAACGTGCACTCTTAAGTGCATCCGCAGTGCACTGTGAATCGGAGCGTTTCACAGGCCTGTCACAGATAAGAAATGCTATCAAAACGAAATCCTCCAAAACAATATACTACTGGCCGGCAGCAATTCATACCCGGACAATGTCGGGACGAGCTGCTAGTGTTATTATACGTTGGGATGGACCTGTCACCAATCGTTCAAAATATCATGTATTTTTGAATGATAACCCCTACAATGTATGTCTCACTATCAATTACAGTAGGGACCATATTGAATTATTGGATATTGATTTCTATGCTCATGACAACTACATACAAAGCACCATCTACCGAAAGACCACTGACTGTAATAGCACTTTACACTCTCAGAGTACACACCTCATACATGTGGTCAACAATATTCCTTACGGGAAGATGGTGCGTGTAAGAAGGAATTGTAGCTCCAATGACACGTTCATAGAGAATATACAGAAGACAAAACATTGTTTCTTGGCGAGGGGCTACCCTCTAGGAACCCTAAATAGCTCTGAAAACAGGATTGCCAAAGTGACCAGAGAAATTACTTTGACAGTCAACCCACATAAAAAAAACTAAGCTCACCGCAGTTTTCTTCAATACACAATATAACATCCGGAGTGACAATTTGTATACATTTCTGAGGAAACATTGGTAACTCCTCATGGACATACCCAGTATAAAGGAGATTATATCGCCCAGACTTGGAGTCATATACAGAAGAGGAAAAAACTTGAGAAACTGGCTCTGCGCCAGTTATATCACCACACCGAAGGATAAAACAAAGACATTCAGCTTTAACACCAGCAGGGTATATAATATCAACCACCTGATCAACTGTATAACAAAATATGTTATATATATTTTAGGTTGCCCTTGTAACAAGATCTACGTGGGCAGCACCATCAGGCCCCTAAAAATGAGGATCCAGGAACATATACGTGCAATAAGGAATGGTAATCTCAAATACCCTTTCACCTTCCACATGCAGGAAAATCACACAACCTGCAATGATATCTGGTTCATGGGTATTGACCACACTCCGGCCAACCCCATAGGGGGGGACAGGGAACTGTCCCTAAGGCAGAAGGAGGCAGTCTAGATATGTAAATTGCATACTGTGGAATATGGGCACAAAAGTGATGATGAGTTACATTATTACCTGTAAATGATATGACCGTGACTGTTTCCCTCTGGGACATCTCCCTCGTACGGTGGTTGGGACGGAATTCATACCACAGCTGTATTGGAGAGGAGCACGAAATCATGCACTGGAAAAACAGAGAAGAAAACTTAATAGAGCAATGCAAACTTTCTGTGGGGACATGGGGGTCAAGGTTTTATCTCACCCTAATAAACAAAGTACTGAGGGGCATCTTTTCAGAGAGGATGGGGTACACCTGTCACAGATGGGGCAAGCATTTTATTTGCTGGAATTATGTGATTTGATTGCTCAGATATGGAAGGAACATTTGTGGTGCTCTACCAGGGAGGCCTGAATTTTCTTCTTGGTGGGGCAGGTTTTCCGGGTTGGCGGATTGTTCTAGGGGGTGGGCAGCCTGGAGCGGGTTTGTCCATCCTCAATGGGGGGAGGTGGGGTACTCAGCAAAAGGAAATGAGGGGGTATCAACAGGAGTTAACGTTCTTGGGGTTTCATCTTTCATAGGGATGCTAAGCTAAATTGGGGATTTTGGTTTATTAAAATTAATGGCAAAATGTTTTCTGGATAAAGATTTTATTCTGCACCTGTCTTAATAAAGTGGCCTTTCTTGCTAATAAAGATGTTGTGGACAGTGAGTTATTGCACGAGGGGGGACCCAGGAGGAGCTGTGCGCGAGCTGGTCTCCCCCTGGGTTGTTTGAGCAAGGGAGCGGCCACCAGGTGCAGGGGAGATTAGGTGATTAGGCGCGTGGGGGAAGTTTACTTAAAGGGGATAGAAGGCGGGAAAGTCACTGTGCCCAGGGGAGGCGGGAGGCAGAGGTCTTGCTTTGGTCTCACCCACCCTTCTCTCTCTTTTTCTCTTTCTTAGTCCCTGTTGAGGTATTGTTCCTTGTCGGCTTTGGTTACTGCCAGAGCTGTTTTATCATTCTTCGCCACTATAAAACAGGTCTAGCTTCAATGTTTTTGTGGTAGGCGGATTTTTCTGGGGGTTGGGCAGCCTGGAGCAGCTTTGTACATCCTCAAAGGGGGGAGGTGGGGTACACAGCAAAAGGAAATGAGGAGGTATCAACAGGAGTCAGTTCCTTCTGGGTTTGGTTGGGTTAACGTTGTTGGGGTTTCATCTTCCATAGGGATGCTAAGCTAAGTTGGGGATTTTGGTTTACCGAAATGAATGGCAAAATGTTTTCTGGATAAAGATTTTATCCTGCACCTGTCTTAATAAAGTGGCCTTTCTTGCTAATAAAGAAGTTGTGGACAGTGAGTTATTGCGCGAAGAACTGTCCCCTAAGGAAACACGTTCCATAAACAAGTAACATTAATCATTCAAATATGGCAGCGCTCTTGTTTGTCTATGTGGGACGGCAAGTAGCACACTGATTAACGGAACACTGCCTCTCACAGCTGTTCCACCTTTGGTAACTAACGCAGACTATATAAAGGACTATGCCTTTGCAGTCAGTCGTTCCTGATTTTGGAAGGAGATTACCTCACGTCCCGGTTTCTACACGTATTATGGTAGGTTTATGCTGCGCTCGACTTTGTGGTGTGGCACCAGGTGGTCACTCGATCTATGTCTGTTTACGTCCCATGACTGGGGGTATTCCCCCTTTATCCAGACATTTTTACTCTTCCTTGTTACCATTGGTATGGCGGGTGCTGAGGTATATCTGGGGGACAAATAAATAAAAAATAATAAAAAATACACATAGTGACACGGTCTTAATTGATTATTGTAGGTTCAAGCCACACTCTTTTCTATGGTTTAGCAATGTTTTTTTTGCACTCTTTTCGCTTGCTCACGTCCTGTATTTGGAGGTGTCTCCTCTTCTATACAGTCTCACCTCCCCCTGCTACTACTTGATTTTGAGGGTGTGGAGTTATGTTCGTAAACAAATAGTGGCACTGTCTTGCTTTTATCTCAACAATTGGTTGTTATATGTGGATTTCGCATACCATGTTGTTGGTTTGTTTATCCCTTGGTGTGGAACTAATAATTCCCTTGCTCTGGCTCACCGAATCTGAGTGTGACTGCATGTTTTGGTGCATGAGTACATAATCTGGAAACCTGACACATACCCCTACAATCTGGTATTGTGTACTCCCACAAGTGAGTATCATGTTTAAGTTATGGATACCCCAATTGACTTGTTATTCACCTTCAATACAGTTTTTTCTGAATATGTGAGACATATTTTATGATCTTGTCTATAAAGACTGAACACGGGGTGATCCATTTGTCTGGTCCGTGGCAATACTCGTAGATTGAATTTATGTCATATCTATGGACATCTTGGTATAATATATCGAGGAGCCCCTCACTTATAGCGGGTATTTTTTATTCTCTCTATGAACAGCTCCTTTGGTCCTTGTATTCCGTCCTGCACAAACAGAATCACAAGAGCTCATTTCCTCTTTCTTTGCATGCAGCAGAATGCATCACGCATCATAAGAGGAAACAACGAGGAGGAATGAAAACATTTCTCCTCCTTTGGCTCCCGCACCTCCCCTGGGGAGGAGCAGCATTCTGACACATTCCCAAGTTAACAATTTCTAGTAAATCTGGGAATGTGTCAGGTTCCATGGGTGTTGCATTGGAACAACAACAGCAACACCCCTGGAGCGCCCCTTTCACGCAAAGTGCTGCATGCTAACCAGGGCCAGTGCTCTAATTAATAAGGTGTATGGAAATTAGGTGTAATTACAATTGGCACAGACAACCTACCTGTAAGTCACTAATATATGATAGGGCATGTACATTTAGAGGCCCAGCACCCTTGAGGCACTTAATTGTGCACTGCTGTGTTGCCTGCTGTCATTTTAAAAGTCAGCCCTGCTTTGCAAGCTGCTTTTACATTAACATTACATGCAAATTCAGCTTTGGATTTAAAGGTACTTCCAAAGTATTAAACTAACTTATTTTTGCACATATGTCACCCCTAAGGTCCACCCTAGGTGACCACAGGGTAGGGGATTATGAAACAAAAAGCAGGGATATTTTAAGAGATGTTTTATATGCAATGGTGAGGGAAAACTACCAATCTCGTTTTCCTTAATAGTAGCCTTTTAGCTCCATAGGCTAATACGGGAATACTTAAAGTATATCAAGTATAACTATTGCTAGGAGTGAGCTAAAATAATATTTCAAGGACTTAAAAGATTGCTAATGATAGCTCCAACAACTCCCAACTGTTGAATGTATCATAACTAGTACAGAAAAGATGTTATGAAACTTTCTTTCCCGTGAGCTAAAATCCAGCCTTATAGAAAGCCTCTCCTGATTGGCCAGTGTTGTCAGGCTGAGCCAAACTGCCTTGATGAGGTGATAAGTGGTCTGTATAGAGACAGAGGTTATCGGATTGAGGAAGACCTGCAGCTGCAGAGAACCCGTCACGAAGTGGGCTGGGTAATCAAACTCGGCTTCAAATTTAGCAGGACAGTATGGAATGACAGCCATGCCTACCCCAACGTATTGTACCCCCTCAGCCAGATGGGATCCCCAGGAATAGGATTTGCAGGCGGTCTGGAGGGGAAGTGTTAAGGGAAATCAGCCACAACAGTAGGTTGTCTTAGCCAGGTCTTACTCCCTGTCAGGTTGCCACTTCCTCTGGGTCCGTACTATGCTCTACAGGCCCAACTCCAGGAACCTCTAACTCAGCAAGCTTTAATAGCCCTGAGGATTGGACTGGCCAGGCAGGGGAAGGGTTTGGGAAGGGACAGCGGGGAAGGAGACCTGTAAAACAAAAGGTTACACACATACAATAATACAACAGCAATGAAACTCTTGCAATTCGTTATTATACAACAGAGATGTTATTGATGTGCTTCTGTATTGGTGAACAACACTGTGGATGTATGCTCCATAACACTCATGTTAGATTCATATAACACATCCAGCAACACTTTAAATGGTTAAAATTACTTTAGCTGTTGAACTACTTAATCACAACCCTGTGAGAATAACTTCGTCACTACTGATAGCCAACTCTCTCTCTGCCTAATCACAATCCCGTAAGGAGAGCTTAAATCACTATAGCAGTGCTTAATCACCATACGGTGAGTATAATCCGTAGATTGCCAACATTAATGAAATACAATCACATTGCTGAGACTCCACTGTAATCTTTATTCCCCCGCCAAGAAAACTGCATTCAAGAACCGACTGGACAACAACGCACACAACTGCAAGGAACTCTTCAACATTGTGAAAGAGCTATCCAACCCCAACGCCGGAAACAACGACATCACCCCATCGCAAGACCTCTGCAACTCCCTCGCCTCCTACTTCCACAACAAGATCGCGGACATACACAACAGCTTCAGCACTCAACCGACGCACGCCAGGACCGCAGCAACACCACCCACCACCACCCTCCGCGCCTGGACCCCGGTCAACACTGAAGACACCGTCCACATGATGAACTCCGTCCACTCCGGATCTCCGACCGACCCCTGCCCTCACCACGTCTTCAACAAAGCCGACGCTGTCATCGCACCCCACCTGCGGGACATCATCAACACCTCATTCGACACCGCCACCTTCCCCGAGAGCTGGAAGCACGCCGAACTCAGCGCTCTACTCAAGAAACCTACAGCAGACCCCACCGAACTCAAGAATTACCGCCCCATCTCTCTACTTCCGTTTCCAGCCAAAGTCATCGAAAAGACCGTCAACAAACAGCTGGCCGCCTTCCTCGAGACGAATGGATCCCTCGACCCATCGCAGTCCGGATTCCGTGCCAACCAGAGCACCGAGACCGCCCTCATCGCCGCCACTGACGACATCCGAGCCCTGATGGACAACGGAGAAACAGCGGCCCTCATCCTCCTAGACCTCTCCGCGGCTTTCGACACGGTCTGCCACCGCACCCTAGTGCAAAGCCTCAGCAACGTCGGAATCCAGGAGAAGACACTGGAATGGATCGTCTCCTTCCTCGACGGAAGAACACAAAGAGTCCGCCTACCACCGTACAAGTCAGAGGCCACCGAAGTCATCTGCGGCGTCCCTCAAGGATCCTCGCTGAGCCCTACTCTCTTCAACGTCTACATGAGCCCCCTCGCGGCCATCGCACGCCAACACAACCTCAACATAATCTCCTACGCCGACGACACCCAGCTGATCCTCTCCCTGACCAACGACCCCGCCGCCGCCAGAGCCAACCTGCACGAAGGGATGAAAGAGGTAGCCGAGTGGATGACGACGAGCCGCCTGAAACTGAACTCAGATAAGACGGAGGTCCTCATCCTGGGCTCCTCGCCCTCCGCCTGGGACGACTCCTGGTGGCCCCCCGCCCTGGGCACCGCACCCAAACCGACGGACCACGCACGCAACCTGGGTTTCATCCTGGACTCCTCCCTCGCCATGACCAGACAAGTCAACGCCGTCTCCTCGTCGTGCTTCAACATCCTGCGCATGCTTCGGAAGATCTTCTGGTGGATCCCCACAGAGACCAGGAAGACCGTCACCCAGGCCCTCGTCACCAGCCGACTGGACTACGGCAACGCACTCTATGCCGGAACCACCGCCAAGATCCAGAAGAGACTCCAGCGCATCCAGAAAGCCTCACCCAGACTCATCCTCGACATCCCACGACACAGCCACATCTCCGGACACCTAAGAGACCTGCACTGGCTCCCGGTCAACAAGAGAATCACCTTCCGCCTCCTTACCCACGCACACAAAGCTCTCCACGATCAAGGCCCGAGCTACCTCAACAACCGCGTCAACTTCTACACTCCCAAACGCCACCTCCGATCTGCCAGCCACGCCCTCGCCCCCGTCCCACGCATCCGCAGAGCCACTACAGGAGGAAGGTCCTTCTCCTACCTGGCCGCCAAGACCTGGAACTCCCTCCCGGCCGACCTGCGCCTGACCCAAGACCACCTCTCCTTCAGGAAGAAGCTCAAGACCTGGCTGTTCGAGCAGTAGCGGCACCCCCCCCCCCCACACCCCCCCCCAAGCGCCTTGAGACCCTACGGGTAGGTAGTGCGCTCTATAAATGTCTTTGATTGATTGATTGATTCCCCCAAAATCTGAAAAAAGCTTTGTAATGACCTTACATCAGGTGTTTGAACATAAGATTACTGCCCGTAAATAAATCTGTTGAAAGAGACGATTGTTTAAGAAATTTAAAGTACATCCTGCTCTGAATATGTGCCAATAAAAGAACTCGCAACACAATCCACAAGACAGGACTGGAATGTGGGAGTCAGCATGCTATGTGTGTTCAGTGGAAAGAATACATTGGCTACAGGGGCACGCCTCGTAACCAGCATACGGACTGACACAGCGGGAGTGAAGTTGCATGCTAACAGCAAAATGCGGGAGCTGGCTGAGGCTTACCTGACAGCACTGCCACTCAGAGAGATCGAAAACAGAACTCACACGATCGACCAGAGAAGCAGAGCTCCTGCCTCTAGCGAGAATCCAGAATAGTGAGCAATGCTCATAGGGCGTGCCCTTTTTATAAGTTTAACCACACACAAGTTGGCCGCCCTCCAAGGCTTCTGGGACCATATTGGAGTTGCACTGAAAATAAAATAGACCACACAATACTGGAAGCTAATATTTTATGGAAAGGCATTACCATAATAGAAACAAACAATACAATCAACAGTTTCTTGCAGGACAATGTAGCCACCATCAAGCAGTACCCCAGAAATGTTTTTTACCACATTGTATTTTCTTCTCACAACAAGTATCACATAAGCACGGGACTTCTCACAGAGGCTTTCACATGCACATGCACCTACATATGGTTTGGGGCGGGCCCTTGAATGCGCGCCACTGCAAAGCTAACACTCCCAAGGAGAGACATTCTCCATCTTGAATTTTAAGTACAGTGCTTTGTGGGATAAGGCAATGTTACACTTTGGAGGAAGCTGTCATGCTGTTTAGGTGTCACCTTGAACCCCATCAGACAGGGCTGCCCCCCTACTTGTTGCCCAGCAACTTGCATAAATATGAGAGAGCTGCATAGCAACCGTATCAGCTCCTGCCTCAAGCGAGAATCCAGAACAGTGAGCAACGCTCACAGGGCGAGCCCTTCGTATAAGTTTAATAGCACCCAAGTTGGCCGCCCTCCAAGGCTTCTGGGACCATATTGGAGTTGCACTGAAAATAAAATAGACCACACAATACTGGAAGCTAATATTTTATGGAAAGGCATTACCATAATAGAAACAAACAATACAATCAACAGTTTCTTGCAGGACAATGTAGCCACCATCGAGCAGCACCACAGAAATGTTTTTTACCACAATGTATTTTCTTCTCGCAACAAGTACCACATAATCACGGGACTTCCCTCGGAGACTTTCACATGCACATTCACCTACATATGGTTTAGGGTGGGCCCTTGAACGCATGCCACTGCAAAGCTAACAATCCCAAGGAGAAACATTCTCCATCTTGAATTTTAAATACAGTCCTTTGTGGGATAAGGCTATGTCACACTTTGGAGGAAGCGGTCATGCTTTTTAGGTGTCACCCTGCACCCCATCAGACAGGGCCGCCCCTCTACTTGTTGTTTGCCCCAGCAAATTGGATAAATATGCGAGAGCTGCATAGCAACTCAGATCTGCTGTCTGAAACTACAAGAAGAAGAAGAACTGCCCGGCTGGAACCCCGACCTGCACCAAGTGGACTGCACCCTGAATGATGTCCAGAGAAGTCAGGGTTAGAATCACAGAACACAAATCCACCATACGCACCAAAAAAAGAACTTCTCCTTTGGTGGAACACTGGATGGATAAATGCCATAAAATTGAAGACCTCAGATGGTGCGTTGTGGAATCAATTCAAATGAATGTCCATTGTGGTGATTGCACAATAAAGAGGAAGAAACGTGAACAATTTTATATGTCTAAATGTAATACATTTAGACAGGGACTTAACAGTAAAGAGGACTGGGAAAAATTAATTTAGTGTAGATATCTGGGGCGACCATGTATCTGTTTACCTTATAGTATTCTGGATGAATATAGCGAATAATATTTGAGTTTAACATACAGTCATCTATGAACTTCAGATCTGACCACCTGGTATGTCGAGGATGATGATTATTATGCTCAAAAATCCACTTTTATGCACAAAAATCTATCTGTTTTGTCCTCATTAAAATCAAGGAAACCATAAATAATGAAAAATAATTTACTCAAGTATATAAAAGATAATAGCTGAAAAAGTGCCATGCCGGTTTATAAACATCATAAGTGTATTCAGTCAGTCAAAGTCACTTTATTCGGCTAATTAAAACCATAAAAGCATACTACAAAAAACACAATAATAATTATTTTAAAAACTGTTACAAAATCACATTCATCACAGAATACCAGTGGCAAGCTCTAAATCATCAATATACACATACAAATTTCATGAGTTTTGACAGCAGCGGTCAAAAAGCTAGCTATATTAAAAATTTCCCAAACCTTATTCAACATATGTAAATATACAAAAGCCGGGCTAGCCTAGGTAAATCCTTTGCCTTTTAAAATTGGTAAAATTAACCGATTTCGGATGTGCGAAAAATGGTCACAAAATAATACAAAGTGCATTGAGTCCTGGGTTCAAAAATTATCTCAAGTACATGCATTCAAATCCTCCGGCTTTTTCCATCCCATTGGTTCAGCAAGGAGCAAATGTAATTGATTTAATCTGAATCTCACCAGAAAAAAACGATGATGCTGGTTTGTAACTATAGTTAAGTATGGCTCAATCGTTTGTGATGTACATAACAACTGGTGTGCCAGCACAAGGGGTTTCCTTAATTCCCTAGGCTCTCTATCAATGTGTGATAACTGCACGTACGTGCTTTTAACCCATGGCATGTCCACCTTTCGGAGTTTCTCTAAATAGCTCAGGTCTCCCAAAATAAGATGCAATCCTTTTTACATAATTTATCCATGGGATACTGCTAGCTAAATCAAGAGATAAACAATTGTGAATAATTTCCCGGTTCAGCTCAAGCTACGGGTTAGTCCAGATACCTATCCATTTATGTAAAGAAGCCATTCCTATGACATCTGATACGAAACCTATACCCATTTCTTGGTTCATGATGTAGGTAGATGTTGATTGTGACACGGATAGCACATTTCTAAGAAATGTATTTTCCACTATTTGAACATCACCGGCATCTCTGTATCCCCATAGATCAGAACCATAGCTAGCTATAGCAAGGTATTTAGCCCTATAGATATTTAACATAGCATGCATAGGTTTCAAAACCCAACCTGTGGGTGAAATCTAGGACTGCAGTGGTTGATCTGGCCATTACGTTTCTTTTGGCCTTCATTTTTGGGATCCATGTACACTTTTCATCAAATAACACTCCTAAATATAAAAACGATGCCACCCGTGTTAGTTCATTCCCTTCACAATAATGGGTCTTACATTTCTTAGGCTTTATCCCCATATTCATAATATGAGACTTGGAAAAATGAAGCTCTAAGTCCAAGGACTTCATAAAAGTGGCAAAGGTAGTTAAAAGATGCTGTAGGCCGTTCGCTGTTCTGGCTAATAAGGCAGCGTCATCAGCGTATAGGAGAGACGGAATTAATCGCTCTCCTACACAGGGAATGTCCAAACTAGCACCCGCTAAAACTGATTCAAGTTTGTTAATATATAGGATGAATACAAGAGGGGCTAAAATGCAACCCTGTCTCACTCCTTTGATAATACGGATGCTACGTGTTAAGTTGCCTTTTTGGTCAAATCTCACTGTGGCTCTGGGATCTTGATGCATATCCGCCAAAAAGTTTACAATATTTTCATCCAATCCTGACTTCAGTAGCAGATGCCATACCTTGGATCTATTAACACGGTCGAAGGCAGATGAAAGATCCAGAAATGCCAAATGGAGTGAGCCCTTCTTCGCGATTGTGTATTTCCCAGATAAAAGAAGCAAGTTTAGGCACTGGTCCATAGTACCTCTCCCTTTCCTAAATCCATTCGGTAGATATGAGAGGATGTTAGCATCATTGAGCCACTCTGTGAGTTTGACCAAAACTACTCTGCCTAAAACCTTCATGGCTGAGTCTACCAAAGAAATTGGCCTATAGCAACTCAGATCTGTTCCCCTTTTTAAAAATCGGTACTATTACTGATTATGACCAGGATTGTGGTAAACCAACTTCACACACTTAATTAATCACATTGGCCAGCAATTTAGACCAGAGGGGTATATTGGTTTTATAAAGGTCTACAGGAACCGCGTCTGGGCCGGGGGCTTTATTTCTCATTATTTGGGCTATGACAAGTTAAGGAATAATTCTTGCCCTCATAAGTGGGACTTCTGGGTTCGGTTTCACCCTGATCCCCATATATGACCTTAAAATGATTTAACCAATCCTCTTCAGGGATATTACACTCCAGTAAACTGTCCTTATTATCAGAGAAGAATGGTCTGTTTACAACATTCCAGAATTTGGCGCTGTTCTTTATTACGTCAGTTGACATTAATTCATTAAGAGCATCGTTTTTGATGTCCGTCTTTTGGCTATTTATTGACAACTTATAATATTTCCTATAGGCAGCTATCATTCTCTTATCTAGTGGTCTGTTTTTTAAAGCAGCCATTAATTTTTGATGCGCCATCGAACACCTACGGTCAAACCACCTCTCTCCTCTATTTGGGTATTCCTTACGGGTATGCGAAAGGTCTTTTGCTACCTGTATACAAATTTCACCATAGGCAGTTAAAATCCCATTTTCTCTAGCCCCACTGTTGGGACATAGCTCCATTTCTGGACCTACTTTTGTAACTAGATCATTACAAAAATCCTCTGGGATAACCATATACCATTTTAGTCTGCGGCCCTGATCTGTATTCTTAATTATTGCTGTGGGGGCCCATTTATTGGCTCCCAAATTAAGGACAATACCCCCCACCCCCAAAATCAGATGTATGGGATTGTGGTCACTAAATTGTGACCACATAGCTGTATAGTCTTTGATATATAGTTCACGGGCAGTATTTATAAAGATATAGTCAATGGTCGTATGGTTTCCCCTTCCTTTAATGCATGGAATGACATCCATATCACATAGATTAGTTAGATAAGAGAGACCCAGATCTGCTATGACTTGCTCCAGAAATTCACCCTGTGATGTATGTTCAAAATGTATCTCTGGGAACCTACCTGGCCCTAATCTATCAGAGACACAGCAGCTCTTGTAGCATAAATGTATATTAAAATTCCCTAAAATAACAACCGAATAAGGTGTAGATTGATTCTCCTTATAACCCTCTAAATAGGTTTTAAGGCTAGACTAATGTTCTGCAACTGTATTTCTATCGAATGAATTATAAAAATTGACAATTAAAACTTTAATTGAGTTTACAGGTATAATTTCAACAACTAGACACATTTCTAATCCCGCTTCTAGTTTACGATGACTCCCTGTAACCTTTAAAGAGCTCAAGGTGATCAGGCCCCCTTTTGGTATTCCCATAACTGATGGTCTAGCAGGTTCAAAAGTAAGTAGTAAAACCATCTAACCAAAATGTACTATCCACTTCCCATGATTCCTGAAGCCCAACAATTTCATAAACTTTTAGAAAAGTAATCCAATTAACATCCTCCATTTTATTTCTTAACCCAGCAATATTCCAGCTGAGTATTTTTATTAGTCCAACTTCATATGATATAAGTGTATCCATTCCAAGATGGCTGCCATTTTATGCACTACGGAAATAAAGAATAAATGGGCACATGCATCAAAGGAAATTGCATTCGCAAATGGTGCGAATCGCAAAATTCGGCCGTTTGCTAATGCAATTCCCATTTTTGGGATGCATTAAAATTTTTGTACTTTTCGCAATTTAAGAAATCGCAAAATTGCGATTTCTTAAGTTGCGATTGCATTTAAGAAATCGTAAATTGAGATTCCTTAAATGCAATGCATCAAACTCTAAAAGTTTGCGAATTCGCAAATAAGGGGAGCAAATTACCATGAAGTTGACCTTCATGGTAATTTGCGAACACTTTGAAAAATGCATTAAAGTGCATTTTCAAACTTCCATTTTATGAGAGTGCAAAATGTACTTCTAAGCAGATTTCAGGGGTGCAACAGGGTGTCCTTTGGACACCTCTGCACCCTTGAAATTGCATTCTTAATTTGCGAATTTCTAATGGTGAATTGCAAATTAAGAATGTCTTTCCATTCATTCCTATGGGCCTCTAGGCCCATAGCAATGGATGGGGAGGTATTCCTTAATTGCGATTCTCAATTAGAGAATCCCAATTAAGGAATTTTAAGAAATCGCTATTTTTATAGCGATTTCTTGATACATTGCAGTTTGCAATTCCTTAATTGCAATTCCTTATTTTTCGCAATTAAGGAATCGCTAAATGCAATATTGATGCATGTGCCAGAATGTCCTTTACTTAACAGTAATAATTCCCCTATTTAATTTGAAATACAGTGACCTTAATTGGGAGACTGCTCTGGATGAGGCACTGCAATACTGAAAAGGATAGTAGTATACCCCCTGTCGCGTCGTGGGCCCTAGGCCCACATGCTAGCAATAAGTGTGACACAGACACCAGTTAGGTAGTGGGTTAGTGAGCCACGAGCACGTGCGCTCGGCTCCTTTTATTGACTAATGTCACGTGCCTCGTGACATCAGTGGTGGGTGGGTGTTTAGTTTAGGCTTACAATATTAACCCCTTAGACTGTGTCTGCTAGGATACAACATTCCTCCCAAAATTTAATAAAAATTAAGGAAAGACAAAAGTCCGACTCTGTGGGAGGAAATACACAAATATACAATAACTACAAATTTACACCGAGTCTCTTCAGCTGCTTGCTTGATGACGACGGTGGAAATTGCTGCTGAAGCTTTATTTCTTCTTGGCTTGACGTCCTGGTTATCGGTGGGTGTGCTCTTCTTTTCTTGCGCCGTGGACGTGTGTTGGTCAGTCCACTGAGATCTTGCTTTTGAGGATGACGTCAAACAGGATGACCAGATGTTAGACTAGGATGACGATGTCTTCTGCTGGTCCGTCGGTTTCTTCACTGTCAGCAATGTGGCTTCACATTGCAAGGATAGAGTATTTGAAAGACATTCTTCTCACTAGGATGCACCTCTCGCGGGTATTCTCCTGCCACGAGATATACCGGAGGCCCTTTGAGTCAGGTTTCCACTAGGCCGGGTATTATTCCACAGCGTTGCTCCAACTCCACAGTCTGCGTGTGAATGGAGGAGACGATGCGGATACTACCTCACAAAGTCAGTAGCTCCACCTGAAGGGTAGTTGTTGACTCCTACCTTTGCGCACAAGTTCCTCTTCTCCCCGGGACGTGCAGGTGAGACGGCGATGGATCCATCTCTCGTGTCGGGACCCTCTGCCACCGGTGTCCCTGAGGCCTTTGCCCCTTGGATCTCCACGGGCTGGTGGGGATCGGTCAGTTTTTCTTATTCAGGCCATCTGAGCTCCCTCCGCTTCCAGACTTCCGTTTAATCCCAAAGGTGGGTGTTGCCAATGGTCCGGCCTGTGCTCTCCTACCGTCCACGGGTCGTTGGGGTCTTGTGAATGGGTAGCTGTTCTGTTATTGGTGCTCTCAGTGCTCTTCTGGACGTGTGGTTCACTGTACACGGTGTTGTGGTGTGTGTTACCTCTTCTTCTTCTTGTAGGTGTGTGGACTTGTTACACCTCTCTTCACCTTTTCCAGATGTTGTTCTTGGCGTCATGCCACTCATTCTTTTCTCCATGGCGTTGTGCCACTCATTCTCCTTTCTCCTTTACGCGACACGGTGCGGTCACCTTTCTTCCTTTGTCTTGCTGACCATGCTTCTTCAAGCAGCGTGCACTCTGCCTGTTTCCGTCTGGTCTTGTCCTGTCATTAGGACACGGTCTTCTCTCCACTCTTCGGTGACTGGACCGGTCATTACGATCTTCTCTCTTGCCTCCTTTTACTTCTTTTCTTGTAAGCCATGTGCTTCTGCTGCAGTGCTTTTCTCGTTGGCACAGTTTCGCCTGCGCTCTTCGTGTGCTCTGCTTTTCCGGAGGGTTACTTCACCGCTCCTTGGACCTTCTCCAGTGGATGCACTTCTCGTGCTCGCTTCCGGTGAGGCTCTTTAGCTTCTTGGGGCGTTGACCGTGCTTGGTTGCTTTGCCTCCTTTTTGTTGCGGGGTAACTTTGTGTTACTCTTCCGTTGCACGTCAGTGTGCATTGCAGTGGCAAGTTCTGGCTTCACTTGGTACCGTCGTGATACATCTTCAGTGTAGCTTTGTTCCTTGCGCTTTTATTTCTTTGGCGTTGTCGCTCTTCCACTTGCGTGTCGCACTTTTCTTCTTCACACTTGGGTACTTGCCTCGCACGTCTTCTGGTGTTTTGGATGTGGCTTCCTTACTTTCAGGCGCTGTCCTGTACTGTCCGCGTCCAGGGTACACTTTCGCTCTTCTATTGGTTGCCTTTGGATCTTGCTGCTTGCGGTAGACGTTTCTGACTCTCCCTCGACGTCCAGCGTGAGGTTGTCTGCTGCGATTGCGGTGAGCACCTGTGGCCACAGGCGTCACTTCTGCAGTGGTGATGGGTCTCCGTCCGCGTCGCTGTAGGCTTGTTCTCCCTGTAGGCTGTCCCTTGTGCTTACTTGTGCTTGTTTGCTTTATGGGTGATTCTTGTGGTGCAATTCTTCCCAGTGTCCACTAGATGGCAGTGTAGCTTGCTGGTCTTCCTTCAGCAGCAGTGTCCTCTTCTTGGTGACTTTCCTTTTGTGTTGTTTTTCTTGCTGTTGCAGCTTGAAGGCCCATCTTTTCCCTGGAGTGTGCATGAGGGGGGGCTGGAGCCACTGCTGACCCCAGACATTAGGAGCAGGACTTCACCTCCAGGTAAGTCATCTCTTGTTCAGTCCACCATGGGGCTGGAGGGCACAAGCATAATGAGGCATTACTTTGAAAGTTATCCAGACACCGGTCTCGTGGAGAGTGCGTGTAGGGCATCGTTTTTTTTTTTGTATTGCCCCGGGGAGACCAAAGCATTACTGCGTGTGTGCATGAGGGGGGGGGGTGTTGCTCCTTTTGTCCCAAGGGTTCACGCACACAGTTTTTAGTTTATTTCGGTGCCCCTGGCCGCTTCATGGCGTTCCATTACTCTGTCGGGGTTTCAGGAGGTGGGGGCATCTTGCTTTAAACCGGCAGCGGCGACTGTCTTTGTTCATACGCGGCGCGGCGGGGGACTCCGCTGGCCTCGATCACTTGTGGGCAGTTTTCCTTTGATAGCGGGTAGGCTCCGCTTTACTTTTATTTTCCCGCAGCTCCTCGCACGCTGCGGGCGCTCACGCCGCATTTCTTCTTTCTTCTCCCGCTCCCTGCACGCGGCAGCTTTAGTCCCTTCGCACACAGGCAGGGGCTGGGGGCCATATGCCGTTGTGCTGTGCTGCTTGGTCGGACAGACTGCGGGTGGGCTCCGCTGCCGATCAGTGTGTTGCGGGTGGCTCCGCTTTACTTTTCTTTTCAGTGGTTTCACTCTCGCCGCGGCCGCCTTTAATTACACATGCGGCGCGGCGGGGAAACAGCAGACGCTGCAGGCAGGCCGTGGGTGGGCTCCGCTGGCCATGCTGTGATCGCTGCTCGTAGGGGGGTCGCCTCAGGCAGGCCGCGGGTGACCTCCGCTGGCGCTGCTTTGTTTTAAAGTTTATTGTGCCAGGCGCACTCGTCATGCGGGTGGGCTCCGCTTCTTGCGCTCACATGAGGGGGGGTCGCTTCTGGCATCCGCGACCCCTCCGGGCCATTCACATCACCCGGGCTCACCTCAGGCCTACGGGCCACTTCTTCACCTGCGGCGGCCGTGGCGAGTGGGCTCCGCCCGGTCAGCACTCCGCTCCGGTGGGGGGTCCCTGCTGCTGCGGCCGACTCGGGTGGGCTCTGATCGGTCCGCTTGGGGCACAATTGCGGCCGGTGCAGGTGGGAACTGCCCGGTCCGCTTCTTCTCCGATGACTCGGCCCGTGGCACGGCACACGCCCCACGGGCCTCTCGGCGGCCGGCGCCGCCTCTACAGGGGGTGCCCTTCGCTCGGGCAGTATTCTCCCCTCTTTCAGCAGTGGCTGCGTCGCGTGGAGTTAGATCCACTCCCTCGTCGCCATTGTCGTGTCGTGGGCCCTAGGCCCACATGCTAGCAATAAGTGTGACACAGACACCAGTTAGGTAGTGGGTTAGTGAGCCACGAGCACGTGCGCTCGGCTCCTTTTATTGACTGATGTCACGTGCCTCGTGATATCAGTGGTGGGTGGGTGTTTAGTGTAGGCTTACAATATTAACCCCTTAGACTGTGTCTGCTAGGACACAACACCCCCCAAACAAAGATGGATGCCATATTTGTAATCCTCTCGCAGTTTCATTTAACTTAGATATTGAGTTTTTCAACTTTATAGGACAACGAGCAAAATCCAACTATCACTAACAAGCAACCTTGATGGAATTTTTAATATTCGGATCCACTATTTATGATTACTTGAACCTTAAATCCGGTATTGAGAACATCACGTGACCCAGCAACAACGTATAAAAACGTCCTCCGGGATAACACAGATCAGTATCCTGACCCGGATGGTGTGACATTGGAGCAGGGAGGCCGCTGTTTTAATTTCCGGTAAGCGCTAAGAGCGAGCGAATACTTTAAGAATGTCCGCTTCAGATCCAACTATAATTTATAATAACAAGTATAGTGTAATATGGTGTGATACTTTTTAAGGAAAGGAATCTTAATCCAGCAACAAATTTTATGACGGCCGTCACTTGCCATCGCCCAACAATTTCGTGGGTCATGGCACCATGTACATTTATTCATCGTCCCCTCGAATAAATGTTTAATACATTGGAGTTTCAGAACAATGTTTTTATAGATATAGGCTACATATTCTAGGTGTTTTCTATTCAGGTTATGATAATACCTGAATGATAATAAGTATAATACACTCGTGAAGCGATTTGGCCCCATGACATTATATCAATCTGTGGCATCTTTGTCACTACGTTTGGTGTAACAATCATCACATATATGACGATCTAAATAATACGATCTATTTAATGTCTCTATTAAGATATAAATACCCAGTATATATAGGCAAACTTTCATATTACCATAAACAAACAAGTGCGCCAGTATATAGCATGAACCCCTACAGGAGTAGAGGTTTCCTTCAATAAGATGATAACTAGCATCAACACACAAATAAAGAAATATAATAACGAATAACTCTATGCTTTTTTGTGAAATTTCAGATTTTATCATTCTTGCTGACTGTATTGCCAAAGAAGCTTGAACAAGGTATTTAATTATATTTTGCAAATTGGGCAGTTGTTAATGAATTCTTTATAACTATTCCAATAGTAAAATTGACATTTAACATCATTCCAATTTGGTTTTATTCAGTTTAATAACGTCAACTAAGAAATAAGGCAATTAAGAATACACTGCCAATCCACGGCTCACATGTTATGTGAACCAATTACCAGCATTTAATAGGGAAGCTCTCCATTTTGGGACAATATGCACTTTGATATGGTAAACTTATAATTAACAGGGATTTGATTATCTATTCCTTCTGTTTAAACCCTCATGGCCATTTTATTCTGATATCTCAATCAGTGGTTCCAATGTACGCAAATTGCAAATAGTATTTTTATGACGAATAAGGTAGGCCATATCTAGATACTGACTTTATATCATTTCTAGCCCCTCATTCACCTTGTGGCTAAAAGCATTCTTCGCTTCTATTTAGGTATTTCCGTTTTTGATAATACATGGATGAGATCTTTTCCTTCCACCACTACCGAGCGCCTACATAAGCCTCCATACGTTGAAATTTGTTTTAGGTAGGTTTCTGTAATATTTTTGGATCATGTGTTGAGCTAAGTGCTTTATTATCTGATGTTACAGTTGTAGGTACAAATTTAATTATCTCAAAAAAATGCGACGTCTTGGCGACATTATTGTTATTTTAACTATGTACAGAAAAATCTTTATCTCTAGTTGTGAATTGTTTTTATATGCAAAAGATTTCCACCTTTGAGACTGTTAATGGACTGTTGTGGCCATTTAGATTGTTTTAAAAAAACTTTGTCCTGAAGAAGGTGAAGAAGTCATATGTCACCAAAACGCAGAGTCGATCCTTGTGTAGTTTTCTAGTACTGTATAAATTGTATTTATTTGAAAAACAATAAGTTGTTTTTTATAAGATGTTTCGAAAATAAATGCACATAACCATTTTGTCATAACTTTTAATGAAATATTTTTTATGAATATATACTGTCTGTACATTGCTTTTATGAATCTGTCTTGCATTTTGTGAATACCTACTGTATTTTTGTCTGCACTGTTTATCAACATATGATCCATACATCATTTTCTGTATAGATTAGGGACTTTGTGTGTTTTACACGTAAAGAAAGGTAAAAGAGAAAGGAGAAAACAAATCATATATTGTTCCAGCGCTCCAGTCTTTCCAGCTAAAACAACAGAAGTAAAGAACCTGTACAAGGTATTTTGAAAACTGTTTTGTACAAAAAGAAAATAATATCAAAGCAAGGACTACGTTTTCTAGAGAAACTTTTTGTGTGCAATAAAAGAATTCAACAACCGTATTACTGGTGGCTTCTTAGTCTGGGTTTTCTCTGTACACCACCAAACAAAACACACTTTTTCCCACTCTGCAACACCATTAATGTGGCATGCTTCCCTTTCATACAAGCACCCCCTTTAAAAGGAGCAAATCTGGCCTTCAGACAATACGAAAATGCTACCAAGGTACATCGCCATGACACCAGCCACTTCCCACCAGGGCATCCGAAATCCAGGCACAGTGCCATGCTGCCCATTCCTTTCCAGTGCATCTAGGTGCTAATTTAAACCCCCCAGACTGCACATCAAAAGCCCATATGGTTTATAGTACATACACTAGTACCTTTAAACCCCCACCTAGCCCCCCCATGTCATGAACGAGCTCACCGAACTCCGTGCATTTCTTTATGTCCCAAATCAGGCTAACAGGCAAACTCCACCGTAGCAACCCTGCCACCCCTGCTTCCCCGGCAACAAACAACAGCAGCAGCACACTTCCCCAACTCTTCATTCCCATGCTGCAACACTATCAATGCTGCATGCCTCCCTTTTATACAGCCATCCTCACAATCAAGAGGAAATATCAATCTTCACAATTCCCCCAAATTGTCAATTTAAACAACAAATTAAATTCCAAATTTTAGTAGCACTCTTTATGTAATTGGTATTTATAAAATATATATTCATATGTGGCCTTATTAGCCTAAATGAAGCATATGTCATATTACCAAACAGTACTAATTGTGTTGACCTTAGAAGGATAACAGGCTCCTTCAACATGTTGAAATTTGAACTATTAAATGTGTTGGCTTTGTAATGATAAAAGACTCATTCAACATGTTAGGATTTGAATATGTGACCATGAGGTCAAACATTGGCCCATATATTGGACGCATTACTCCACTAAGCGAACAAACCTCTTTTAAAAAAGAATGCATTACGATGTTTTTGTTACTACAGTTCCATATTTGTTAATATTTTTAATAGAATGCACAAGTTCTCTGTTTCTGTTTTTACATTACATAGCGCATACCTTACGGCTGTCCTAATTTATTGTTCACTATTTTGTGAGTTTTAGTCAATATTCTTCTGAATCAGAATACTTTATCTGATACAAGCTGCCATGTAGAATAATTTCACACAATATGTGACCACAGCCGCATTTATATAGATATTTAAAAAATATATACACTGCGCTTTATATTTTATTCTGTAACAGTATTTGATGTTTTTTAGGTCGCTCCTACGCAGCGCTTGTGCCGTTAGGTGCTCTGTTATCTGCACTTGGTGGGGTCTGACTCCTCTCACACTTTGGATTGGCTTTTGTGTTTATCATTTAAAAAGTGTAGTCTGGAAATGGCTAATGGTGGGTGCATGTCCCATCTTTTTAGGTCGAGCAAGATTTGTCTATGTCAGTGTCCTTTAAAAGTTTAGCCTTTGTCCCTCCTTTCTCTCTTCTATTCCTCCCACTAGGCAGTGGCTTAGTACTGTCTCATTCCGCTATAGGTCTTTATCTGGTCTCTGAGGGACTCTTTCCTTTCTTGGTTTCCTGCTCTGTTAGTGTTTGTCTGTGCTCTGCTTTGGTGCCCTAGCTTCTTACATTTAAATATATCATTCTTCCTCCCACCCCTCTTAACACCCCAGTTGTGTTTCTGCTGCCTCCCATGTCCTGCCTCCTGCCTCCTGCCTGGTTGCTTGTTAATAATTTTCGATTATTTATCAGCATGGTTAATCAGCACTGCTACCATTTCATCAGCACTGCTGGTTTCGTTTTCATTGTTTACTTCCTGGGTCCACTTTTTCTGCTCTCCCTCCCTTCTCCTAATCAGTCACGGGGCTCCAGTCTGCCTCACAGCAGAGCCAGGCAGATGGAGAGGGAGGCAGGGGCGGTGGGTGACATTTTAAAGTGGTGGGGCGCAAAGTGATTTGCATACAGCACCGTAGCGAGCGAGCGCAGCGAGCGAGCCCGAACCCCAAAAGGGGGGTTTGGGGGGATAACCCCCCCCAAGAAAATTTTGAAAAAAAAGAAGAAAAATGTGCATTTTCAAGCAAATTTGAGAAAGCAGGAAGGTTAATAAAGCAATTGTGAAAGTGCAGTTATTACATTAATAGATGGCATAACATAGGTAGCTGCTTATTCAGTATAACCACAGAGCTTCATACATTCCGTCCTATTACGCTCAGGTGCTGAATTCAGACTATAAGACTTTCATGGAAATCTCAGCTCTAAGAGTAGAATAAGTTGCACAGCAGTTGGGAAACAGCCTTCACAAAGCATTGGGAACCACAGCCCACACAGCTCTCACAGCCCACACAGCTCTCACAGCCCACACAGCTCTCACAGCCCACACAGCTCTCACAGCCCACACAGCTCTCACAGCCCACACAGCTCTCTCAGCCCACACAGCTCTCTCAGCCCACACAGCTCTCTCAGCCCACACAGCTCTCTCAGCCCACACAGCTCTCAGCCCACACAGCTCTCTCAGCCCACACAGCTCTCTCAGCCCACACAGCTCTCACAGCCCACACAGCTCTCACAGCCCACACAGCTCTCACAGCCCACACTGCTCTCACAGCCCACACTGCTCTCACAGCCCTCACAGCCCACACTGCCCTCACAGCCCACACTGCCCTCACAGCTCTCACAGCTCTCTCAGCCCTCACAGCCCACACTGCTCTCACAGCCCACACTGCTCTCACAGCCCACACTGCTCTCACAGCCCACACTGCTCTCACAGCCCACACTGCTCTCACAGCCCACACTGCTCTCACAGCCCACACAGCTCTCACAGCCCACACAGCCCACATAGCCCACACAGCCCACACAGCCCACACAGCACACACAGCACACACAGCTCTCAGCCCACACAGCCCACACAGCTCTCAGCCCACATAGCTCACAGCCCACACAGCTCACAGCCCACACAGCTCTCAGCCCACACAGCCCACACAGCCCACACAGCCCTCACAGCCCACACTGCTCTCTCAGCCCACACAGCCCGCACAGCCCACACAGCTCTCACAGCCCACACAGCTCTCACAGCCCACACAGCCCACACTGCTCTCACAGCCCACACTGCTCTCACAGCCCACACAGCTCTCTCAGCCCACACAGCTCTCTCAGCCCAGCTCTCTCAGCCCACACAGCTCTCTCAGCCCACACAGCTCTCTCAGCCCACACAGCTCTCTCAGCCCACACAGCTCTCTCAGCCCAGCTCTCTCAGCCCACACAGCTCTCTCAGCCCACACTGCTCTCACAGCCCACAGCTCTCACAGCCCACAGCTCTCACAGCCCACAGCTCTCACAGCCCACAGCTCTCACAGCCCACACAGCTCACACAGCCCACACAGCCTACTGCTCTCACAGCTCACACTGCTCTCACAGCCCACACTGCTCTCTCAGCCCACACAGCTCTCTCAGCCCACACAGCTCTCTCAGCCCACACAGCTCTCTCAGCCCACACAGCTCTCTCAGCCCACAGAGCTCTCTCAGCCCACAGAGCTCTCTCAGCCCACAGAGCTCTCTCAGCCCACAGAGCTCTCTCAGCCCACACAGCTCTCAGCCCGCACAGCCCACACAGCTCTCAGCCCACACAGCTCTCACAGCCCACACAGCTCTCACAGCCCACTGCTCTCACAGCTCACACTGCTCTCACAGCTCACACTGCTCTCACAGCCCACACTGCTCTCACAGCCCACAGCTCTCTCAGCCCACACAGCTCTCTCAGCCCACACAGCTCTCTCAGCCCACACAGCTCTCTCAGCCCACACAGCTCTCTCAGCCCACACAGCTCTCTCAGCCCACAGAGCTCTCTCAGCCCACACAGCTCTCAGCCCACACAGCTCTCAGCCCACACAGCCCACACAGCTCTCAGCCCACACAGCTCTCACAGCCCACACAGCTCTCACAGCCCACTGCTCTCACATCCCACATTGCTCTCACAGCCCACACTGTTCTCACAGCCCACACGGCTCTCACAGCCCACACAGCTCTCAGAGCCCACACAGCCCTCACAGCCCACACAGCCCTCACAGCTCTCACAGCTCTCACAGCCCACACAGCTCTCTCAGCCCACACAGCCCTCACAGCTGTCTCGATTTTGAATAGAAGTGATTACAGATTACACAGAAAATCACGATGGGGTGCGTTTAAGAGGCGTCTTTTCTCTCATGCCTTTTATGACACCTAACTAAATTAAGGTATTTTAACTGCATTATATCTGATTTGTCACACTCAATGTGTGTATTTTAATACAGAAAGGTATTCATGTATCTATAGTTTTAAATAGCGCGCAACCAGCATATCGACGTGGTTATAAAACAGTTGCAAAATAGAAATTATGCATAGATAAAATACTATATAAATATATCAAAATGACATTGACTCCACATTATCGGGCTCGAACACGTTGAATCATTAATTGCCCATGATATACTTTTATGTTTCGTGGCGGAATTTGGCGAAAGCAATGACAATTTTTTCAAAAAACGAGAAACATGACAAAAGTATCGCTAACGCCCCACAAGCTCAATCAATACACACCTGAAAAACACAGAAACTAAATAATGGGTTCATCTACATAGCGCATTCCAAAAATTCTAAATACTTCTGCGTGCAACAATTACATTGGCCTAAAACATTAATTAAAATGCACGGACCTAGCAAAATTCCCACGTAGTACCTAGCCGTACTATTAATGTAACATTCACTGCTTGAACTTCACAAACCTTACAATTAATTACATAAAAGTGACATCGTATCCGTTTGACAGATTCTGCCGGGATTTACCGAGTGAATCTGACCCGGAAGGAAACCCGTCCCCGCCGCCGTTGAAACTCACCGAGCAGAGCGGCTTTTTTTTTTACAAAACACACAAACAACACAGTAAAATAAAGTTAAGTAGGCAGAAAGTGAGTACTTCCCGGAGTGTCTGCACTTACCCTGAGATGTAGTGCGGGTCTGGGGTCATCAGCGTGGGGCTGATCTTGGGGCCAAACTCGGTGGCCATGCTGCTGGATGTGGAACACACATCCACCCCCCCCCCTCCCCCCCACCCAAACACACATCAACCCCCCCACCCAAACACACATCCACCCCTCCACCCCATCCAAACATACATCCACCCCCCCCCAAACACATATCCACCCCCCCACATACATCCACCCCCCCTCCCAAACACACATCCACCCCCACCCCCCACATTGCATTTTATTTTCCTTAGGCATGACAGAGTCAATATATTTCGACACTGGAGTACCTCCTTCACACACTTTCCAGTTATAGTTGAACCATATATGTAAATCAGCAGCGACTAAGAGAAGCAGCCCTTGGTGTCAGCTGGAGATTTCAAAGCTGACTTGTCCAATGCTATTCTGAACTAACCCTTACTTACTTGCACCCCAAGGGCAGTGTCAGTGGGCTGAAAATACCGCTTTCATTTGATCTTAAAATGATTTAGGAGTTTGACTTCTAAGGAGTGAAAGCCAGAATTGTGTAGAATATTAGAGCATGCCTGCGCCTTACACAAAAGTGTCTTTAAGACCGGGTTCTCGCCTTGCACGCCTGTTAAACCACAGTTCCTCGAGGATGCGGCCACAGCTCCAGTGTGCCCCCTGATGTCGAGGCATGCCCTGGACCAACAGATGGCCATATCAAACACGGCAGATGAGGACATCCGACTGCCTGAGCGAACCTGTGAGGCTAGTACAGGCTGTGAAGACAGCTCAGACTTTTTAACAGCGTTTCAAAAACCCATCGGCTCCAGACATTAATCACACCTCCGGGTTGTGAAGCGCCAGCGTTGAGGCTGCGCTGAAACCCACCAACCCTAAACAGCAGCCACCACTTAAAGGCGCCTATTTGCAGCGTTTAACACGAGTGACCCTGCTAGCCTTAGAAATATCTTCAGTACAGACAGTGTAAAAATATGTTGTTTTTTAGGCCGTGTTTATCGAGCACTCATCCCCCAGTTACCAATGCCTTTTTCTGAGGCAATTTTGAAGGAACAGCACTCTCGCTCTCCTTGTCTATTCAAAGGATGCACATTGAGCCATTCGGCCAAATAAGGCTTTACTCCTGAGATGTAAGATCATGGCCCTTTTTCCTTTCTTCCTGCACCTCAACTGCCTCGAAATATAACTTCACTCTTCCAACAAGTTTCTTTACTTGGGCACTTGCACAGAGGGAGCTCCCTTTGCGTCCAGGGCTTGCTTAGTGGGGCTACGCCCCTACGCCCCAATGGACGCACCGCTGCTGCCTTGCTCTCTCCAGAACGACCCTACCCATCTCTTTGACAGCAGAGTCTATCAAGGAGATGGGCCTGTAGCAGCTGGGTGATCTCTCGAGCCCTTCTTACATACAAGGAAAATGATTGACCACGAATCTGGAGGGCCCATTCTAATAGCCAGGTTAACCGTGCAGGTTAAGATTGCCCACAGTTCTGGTGTACCCTAAACAGGCATAAAGGAAACCCATCGAGATCAGGAGATTTGTGTGAAGTCATTTGATGTATGGCTGATTGAACCTTATCAACAGTAAAGGTTAGATTACATTGATAGGTGGATGGCAAGGTGGACTCACATTGACCCTCAATGAGCAAGAGGTTATAAATGCTCTAGTAATGGTCTATCCATTCCCCACGTAGAATATGTGATGGTATGATCCCTTTATCATTAAGTAATGGTCTATTAGGCACCTCACAATATGTACAGCTGTCAGCCCTAGAAGAAGCCTCGATCAGCTCTTCCCAAGCTTCCTCCATGAGTGCACTATTTCTCATATTTAGCACCTTCTTGAATGTAAATCATCTGCTAGCTATTAGGCTACAATCTTTAGGTGCTGCATTAGGGGTATTTAGTAACAAATTGTAGACTCGAGCAATCCTTATTAAACCACTGTGGATTATTGCTCTTTATTGGTTTAGGAGGGAGTGAGAATATTGACTCAATTGCCTTCCTGATTTCTAAATATGCATTTAGCAAAGTCAATATCTGGGCAAGAACCATCCAATTCGAGAGCCATTCTTTTTAACCTGGGATGTGTGCACATTTTTTCAGTGGTGTTTGCTGTGGTAATGCGTTCTATTTTTTTGTACTGCATTATTACCATATGATGTTGTGTTATACTTTTGTGTCGAAGTTGTCCTTTCATTTTTTAAGCTGAGATTGGGTTTTAGTTTTTAATTTGTTTGGTGATTTTTCCAGTGTAGGACTTGAGTTCTACATCTCGAGTTTTGATGGTCCTTGCTGGACCGCCTATCGCTGCGTTCTCCACCAGCCCCCCACATACCACTGAACAGACTGAGTGGGTTAGGCTGTGAGGGATCGAGCACGGCTGTTTCCTGCGTTATTCTTTCCTTTCCTTTCGACATTGAGGTCAAGGCCACATGAATTAGCAATTGAAACCTCTTTGTATAGTGGAGTTTTTTTGCAGTTAATATTAAGCCATTTAGGTTGTGAAGTTCACATTGTTAACTGTTTGAGGATAAGTCCCGTGATCGAGCTGGAAACGAGACAGTCACTCATAGCGCAGTCCTTCTCTATGAGGGACAGCCTGCTTCGTCGTATAACTAACCACCTCCGCAGCGGCTGTGATCCTGGTCAGGCTTGCGTCCTCTTTGATTCCTAGGCTGACAGTCCCTAGGGTTCAGTCAGGGTGCAGCAGAGCACAAGAGAGCACACCAGGGCAAGCCAGTGGAGGGGAGGGCGCAGGATGAATGCAGTAACACCGGTGTTGGCGTGTAGTGCTGTGTGTGAGGGAGCTCACCCAACTGCAAGCCGCACCTGGACCAGGTTGGGCCGTTTCTGTGGATTCAGAGCTCAACTGGAACAGCGGCTCCTGAAGCTTCTCTACCCCTGTGGCAACCATCTGTCCATGTCAGCCCCAGGTCCTTAACTTGCCCAGGTTCTGGTCTGGCTGCTGCTCCCAGCAACTAGTTTTTAAATACAACATGTAGGTGGCCAAGTGGTCAGGGGGCTGAAAACTGAGCCGAGCTGAAGCGTCAGGAGTAATGTCAATTGTGCACGCACGCCAACCACCCCTTGCTATCAGAAGCTGATGGACACTGACTGATGAGTGCTTATGGTGAGTTCAGGGGGATGGCCAGCCAGGCAAGCAGCAGACAGCCAGGCCGGATGCTGTGCACACAAGCGCAAGGGCATCCTGCCTCCAAGGTGGACCGCCTCCAATCATTCCTGAGGCACCTCGTCGCTTTGGCTCTAGGTTAGGGTTAGGATTGAAGATTTAGGGGCAGATTTACAAGCCTCTTGCGCCACTTTTGCGTCACTTTTACCATGTTAAAAGTGTCGCAAAAGTGTCGCAAGGGGTTTGAAAATCTGCCCCTTAGAGTCCTCTTGGGCCGACTGCGGCACCACTGTTCCACACCGCCCAGCACTGATGCCACTTCAAAGCCACCTATAGCAGTTCTGAGCGCTCTAAACACACTAATGCTCTCCATGGCCCTCCTTGGCCCTGGCTCCTGCTCTGCGGCAGCTGCTGCAAGCTTCTCACCCAACTCTCTCAGATTCCGCTTCCTGTGTCAGAGTTCAGCATGTCATCCACATGGATTTTCCATTTTTTTTATTATTCTTTGATGCCAGGGTTTTTCTCTTGTTTTTAATTGCTCAATTCTACATCAGCCTTGACTTCTACAGTTCTACTCGATATAAAGGAAAAGTAGAAGGATGAAGATCACAAGATAAGTATTTTATTCAATAATGAAAACTGATGTGGCACCTGAGTTGTGTGCAAGTCGTGAATTAACGTTTACTTAAAATACATCGATAAGTTTGACTAGAAATAGTAAACTGGGTCTACTAAAACTTTGGCTTTGGCTGGTTGTTGTAGCACTGAAAGGTATGACTGATGGGTGCACACAACATGTCACGAAACAAGATAAATGGAGTTTCTCGGTTTCCACATCCTGGTTTGAACACATAGCTGAAGCTCTCTGTGTTCTCATTTTTGCTTAGGCAGCAAACCCATCGCTGGCAGAATGGCTCTGTGAGTTAAATGCTTGTCACTGAGATATGCTACGGTCCGCATGTAACTGGTTTTAAATCCAAGCAAGCTGACTCTCTTTCATCATTCTGAGATAAACAAACTACATACTGTTAAACTGGGTAATGGTAGCACGGAGTCATATTACCTTTTATTTATAGCAGAGGCCGCCTAACGTCCATCTCTGTGGTGTGCTGTCACGCCACCCTGTCGCTGCCTTGTTAACGCTGCTGCACTCATTCAAGCTAATTTATGCCGGTAGGACAGCGCCATGATTTGCACGATCGCCGCCGAGACGTGCCGTGGTCTGCATGTCACAAGTTCCAGTACCGTCATAGACGGCCCAGTCTTTCTACACTTGGAGGTGGCTAAATCGTGTACCTTTACATTGACTAATAGTAGCGCCTGTCTTTTACAATGCTTAGAAATGGCAGGAATGCAATATAAAGTGCTACATAAAAACCAAGATATTAATGCGCGAATCATATCTAAAAATCATTGCACTGACTCCGTCTACCATGGTATGCATTATTATTCTCAATCTCTGCTACACACAGAACGCAAAGGGCCACTTGCAAAGGAAGCTGAGTGTAAATATCGCTTTATACCACATTCTTCCAGACGGTGTCACCCTGGGGATACTTCAAGAGTACTTGTAATAAAGGCAGGAACGGGAAGCGTAATAGGAAAAAAAACAGTCACGCTTGTTGCCTCAGCCTTTATATATGACATTTAAATACAAGCACCGCGCGCCAGCCACTGCTTATTAATTATTATTAACTTACCAGCTCTAGTGCCCACACCGCCATCGCTCGCTCCACTTGTACCCACCACATTCACACCAAGAAGACTCATGAGACATGCTTGTGGGAAAACGGGGTGCAGGTTTATTTGCCTAGTACAGCAGATAGGTGGGTCATCTTATGGGCGATCCAAGACGGCAGCCCCTCGCTGACCCGCCTGCCTAATTAGCCAACTTGCACGGTAAGTCGATGCTCTTGACGGTGCAGTAGTTTTAATGTTTATCTCGTTACTCCCGCCCCCCCTGTCGGGGCGGAGCGATGAAGCCACCCCCGGTCGGTTAGGCACCCCCGACCGCCCGAAGGACTAACGGGGCGCCGACGTTGCTTCCTGGAACCCCCTCGGCTCCAGGTCTTTGGCTCGGGCACCCCTAATGTGCCAGGCAGAGGTATTACTGTCTCCTTCTGCCGCAGAGGTACCCTTACTGTCCATCTGCTTCCAGATCGCCCTGTGACTCCGCCTGCAACACAAAAAAGACCATTACTTGTTCACACCAACCTGCTGCTCTGCCGCTGGGTCTGGGCCAGGGCGGGAACAGCGCAGAGTAGATCCTAGCACACGCGGCGGGAAAGAGGGATTGTTGAAACCAGGCTGGCCTAGATAAAGGCCTTGGGCCCGCCTACCCTCTACTTGCAGCGCCTGCATTGGCCGCCTGTCCGGGGGGGGGGCGGCGCCCCGCCTGTCGCGCTGGTGACGTTCTGCTCGCGAGGCATGTGTCACTAGGACGCTGTCTCGCGTTACCTCCCCTTCGTGTCGCGCGGCCAGCGGCATAGTGCCCACACCGCCATCGCTCGCTCCACTTGTACCCACCACATTCACACCAAGAAGACTCATGAGACATGCTTGTGGGAAAACGGGGTGCAGGTTTATTTGCCTAGTACAGCAGATAGGTGGGTCATCTTATGGGCGATCCAAGACGGCAGCCCCTCGCTGACCCGCCTGCCTAATTAGCCAACTTGCACGGTAAGTCGATGCTCTTGACGGTGCAGTAGTTTTAATGTTTATCTCGTTACTCCCGCCCCCCCTGTCGGGGCGGAGCGATGAAGCCACCCCCGGTCGGTTAGGCACCCCCGACCGCCCGAAGGACTAACGGGGCGCCGACGTTGCTTCCTGGAACCCCCTCGGCTCCAGGTCTTTGGCTCGGGCACCCCTAATGTGCCAGGTAGAGGTATTACTGTCTCCTTCTGCCGCAGAGGTACCCTTACTGTCCATCTGCTTCCAGATCGCCCTGTACTCCGCCACAGCTCTGGATGAGGCCTCCGCCGATGCCAGAGTCCCCCACCACCTAGCCCTGCTGCTTAGACCTCACCCCGTATCTCAAACACAACCTGCTGCCGCCAAAGTTTCCTGTAAGTCAAGGAGAAACACATCCATACCCGTCTCAGACAAGTGAACCCCATCCTTTTCATAGTATCCCACAGCCCTGTCCTGTATTAATGAATGCCTAATAAAGCCATCCCTCTTCTTTCGGTAAATTTCTGCATGGCCCTGTTCACCCTTCTCCTGCTCTGCTCGATGGCCTGCGGTGACCGCGCTCCTCTCCAAGTCCTGCGTGGGACAATCTCTGACCATACCAATTCCATTGCTCCCAACTCGTTTGCTAATGCCGTGAATTCCCGCTGCATCGTATCCACCAAGGCCCTCCTCCCCCTTGTAACCAGGTCGTTACCGCCCAGATGTACTACTAAAATGTTAGTAGGTCCCCCTGCCACTGCCACTCCCTGCGCCATGTATTTGTTCACCTAATGGCGTTACTTATCCCCGCACACCACCTTCAGGATCTATTCCAGAGGCACCCTTCACCTTGAACCCACCATTGTCGTTGCTACCCTTAATTTACCCCTTATTCAGGTGCTTAGCCCGATAGTGACCATTGCATTTGGGCGATTGATTTAGTCTCTCCTCCTTACTTAGCCTTTTGGTACACCTCTATCATAGCCCCTTCACCACACCGCTATGGGGATGTCTTGGACGGTCCATGGGACACGCCACTAGAAGATAAGCCGCACCTCGGATGGGGATTGCTTAGATACGGTTCTTAGGCCACCCTTTAGCAAAAACCACCTCTATTAAAGAGATTCCTTGGCGGTCAGTTGTTTTGTCCGATGCTTGTCCCCGCAAAGTAGGGTCTAATTGCGTGTTAATTATAGGCTGCCAACACCAATGATTACCTTTGTGGATTGAATGGAGCAATCAAAACTCTTGCCCCCACTACCTGGGCCCCTTCGTAGCGTGCCATTGGAATTCATTACCAACCCCTCTAACAGGCGATGCCCTTTGTTACTTGGGCTCCCTAACCGGGCCCTGGCCACCCTAGGGGGCAACTCTTTAGCTGATATTGCATGCTGGTACCCAGTTTGCCCTCACCGAGCCCCGCGCAAATAACCTCCCGTATATCGCGCTGTCTCCTACAATGTTCGTTGGCGCCGTCTTAAAAAGTGCATTAGAGCAGTCTCACTAAATGCTCATTCCTGACCCTGGGGTAATTACCACAGACATATACTGTTGAGGCAACTGGGGCCGTGCTTCCTTAACATTCGGCTGGATGTCTCTGGCCTGCAAGCTGCCAGCATCCTGATGCTTTATAGCCTCACCATTGTCATGACCATGGCGAGCCTATGCGGACGCCGCAGAAAGGAATGTGGCATAATGGTGCTAGTTGAAAGACAGCGGCACATATGACTAACCCCAGATGAAATACCAAGTGGCTGCATAAAGCACAACCAACCAACCCAGCGCAATCCCGATCTAGCGCAAAAACCCAAGCGGGACACTAAGTGTTGTGGTTGGCACTTTTTGGTGCCTTCCCCGCCACCCCTCTCTTACACACTGTTCGCTATCTCTCGTGTGTCGTTAACCTTTGGACTTGCACAAGTGCCACCATTGCCTACGTCACGTGTGTTCTTGTGCCTGGGTGTCTGGTATGTATTGGGTACTATACCTGTCGAGCCCCACACCGGGTGGCCTGTTTGCCGACCAAGCATGGCATAATCGATTCGCTGCACCTCCTTCGCCCGCCCAAACTACTTGGGTACTACAAACTCCCTGGGTTCTAAGCATTTATGATTGCCCCAGTTTGAAATTTCAACTCAGAAATTCGCTTTCTCGTCCCGCTCGAAGTAGCCCGAGTTCAGCCACACCACTAAATTTTCGCCTTGCATTTTAGGCACATATCTACCAGGGATTATTTTGTTGGTATAAACCTGTATTTTGAATCATTTGTAATTGGGGTAATTGGGAGAGGGTCTTTATAGTGGACCCATGATTCTCTGGTGTAACGCAGGAAAATCATAACCACCCGATGTGTGCTTAAGTACAGTCTGGGCAGCTGTTGGAAACAACGCCCTTGCGATCATGGTGTGTATGCGTGGCGCAGACATATATCCAGCATTTTGGGAAACAACCTACCCTCGTGGTTACTCCCCTGTTACCTATGAGCAGATGTCAGCAGCTGCCTACAGTACTTGGGCACACTTGGGGCACATGTCATACCTACCAATTGGTAGTAAAATTAAATCTGTGCTAGTTCCACGTTATTTAGGGCAGCTACACTAATAAACACTCCTTTCTACACCTTTTGTCCTTTTGTCCAGTACAGAGGTCAAGTTCCATGAGATTTACTAGCAACACTTATATGGGGAAACTATAGTACCTCACATATTTCATGTTACAATGACTATACACCGTGTAGAAACTGCTCTCCTCATCATCAAAAGGCCTCTGTGGTGTGAATGTACCTTGGTGCATAAATGTCATCCTTGCATTTTGGTAGTGCGTAAATACCGTATTTAGGTTTAGTGTTTTCAGTTAAAAGTATTCCACCCAATGAAACCAACCCATGGGATATTGGCATTCAAAGCAATACTCGAGCAGTTCATGCTGCAGGGAACACATAGGCAAAGTACCATTATCTTTGAACAAGGGTAATTTTCTTGTGATTAAATATCCTAGGGCTAGAAATGGAGGATGCTTCGGCTCCTGTAGTAGAGCGCGAAGTGCTGCATTATTTGCATATTCAGGGGAAGAGGTGCTGGGTTTTTGCTAATGAAGGGTTGGGCGTACGGGATTCAAATATGTTATTAAAATTCATCCCAATCCATGTTATCCATCGACTAGTAGACACCCCTGCTGAAGTAAACCCCTCCTGTTTCAAACTCCCCGTAGCCCCTGACCCAACACACACCCAAAGATTAAGCTGCAAAAGTGAGCCATAGTGGTGGAATGATCGTGAAGTACCGAAAACACTTCATACTAATGGTAATGATTCACCTAAGAGTGTGTGTGTGTGTCCACGCATGCACGCCTATGTGTGTGTATGTACAAAATCAGGGTGAAATCGTATGCTTCCCGCTGGGCGTCGCGCGCGTAGCTGCAAACCTGGCGTGCTGTAAGAATATTCCTCTCTGCCCTACATCCTTGGCGCCCAAGGTCGGATTCGACAGGCGAGTCCGTTTCGTGGGGCTGATGTGCCTTGCTGCTAACGTTTCGGCTTCCTATGTGTGACACATACCTAGTTTCCTTAAAATCCTGAGTGCATAATGAAGACAAAGGAAACCTAATTCTCAGAAACCACGCCCATATAAGCAACGAGAACATTGCATGATCTTAGAAGTGCTTTAAAGCACCAGAATGATTGGGCACTACCCTCGCAAAGCATTACTGTCACTAAACAAGACGCTGACCTAGTTCCACCGCTCCATTAATCAAATGGGTGGGCTTGATCATTGCATTGCTGCCTGAAAACTCTTAAACACCAAGTTAATTCTGGCCAGTCCCCGCCTTTCCTGTAGGCGCCGGTGCGAAGGCCGTGCCCTATTAGCATAAACTTTCTTTATACCCCACCCCGTCTTTCACAAATGTCATCCGCCTTCCTTTCTACTTGAAACGTGGAAAGTGTCATCATTTGCTTCAAGGGGGAATGTAGCTGTTAAAAGCTGTTAAAGGGTACGACATGCCTAATTCTGCCATTGAAAGATTCTGAAGCTCCCATTTTATACTGTGAAACTAACGGGGGCATTCCCGAGCAGTGCCGGGGACTACCACCCAATCCTTCAGACTGCCACGGCAGATGATGCACCTCAGTCTCGGAGCTACTCTAATGATTATTATTTCTGAGCCTGATTAGGTTCGAGCTTTCTGAGGTAGGTCACAAGCTTACGAGTCCTCCCCGCCCTCCCAATAACGATAATGACCCCTCCCTGGTAACAATGCTCGTTTGCAAAAGGGGGTGTATCTGGCAAAGCTTGTTCTTAAAGGGTCAGAAATGGACTCGGACGTCCCTGCGCGGGAAATGCGGCTGTCACTCAGAAAGACAGCGAAAGCTTCCTGCTAACAACTCTGCGGTTGTTGAAGACTTTAGCACACAATTTTGATGAAAGCGATTGGCGTTTCAACAAGCTTCCTATTAAAAGGAATGAAACGAGCTCAAAGTTCACCAGCAAAGTTAGGGTTTCTAGCATAACTTAAAGATAAATGCCCCGAATGAACAGACACTGCCCGGCCCGCCTTTACGAGTAGTTAGAATAACAATGGACCTCTTGGGTTATATACTTATACCTCCCCCCGGCTCTCTTTGTGCAAGCATCTAACGCAAACCATTCGTCGAGCCCAGCCTATGTAACTCCACTTAACACAAACCCAGACCTCCTTAGTTCTGTGTACCGAAAACCTGCTCCTCGGTATGCATTCGCTTTGGGGAGAGCAGGCTGCGGAATGGTCAGGTTCTTCTAATGGGGGCCTCAGTCAGTTTTACCTTGGAGGGGGAACATGCGGCTCACAATATCCCCCCCCGCCAATCAGCGACTCTACATAGCACCGCTCATAGGTGGCCATAATGTCAGCGACTAGTATTCAGCGTTTACAGAGTGGAGTAGGTATTACAGTGAGTATTCGTCTCTGTTCTTTGGACCTCTTTATCAAAATGCAAAAGCACCACGAGACGTCATGCGCATCTCATTAATGCCGCAGACACAACTAGACAATTTACCCGCGCGTCCTTGCAAGACTGGTTGTGAAAAGCACACGAAACAATGCTACGTATCGCACCAGGAGGAGACTCGTCCGAGCAAGCGAGGCCTAAAAGATGCAGCACACCTCCCGTTAACATATTATGGCGCTAAACTGCTTCCTTGGAATTCCCACAATGCACTGCTCCATACCAACAAAGGGGGGGAGGGAGCTGTAAACACATTTAGAATTAAGGTGACTTCTCAAGCACAGCAGAGGTCTACCAAAAGGCACGCGTAATAGAAAAGCATATATGTAACGACTTATGCATCGCTTTTACATCTGATTAAATTATACCATTACACAGGCGAAAAGCCATTATGCAAATCATTTTAAGACCAAATTACAAAACGAAGAAAGGTGTTATGATGAGCTATCCACGATACTGCGAATGTGAGATCATGCAATCAACAGCTACCATTGTCTGACAAATTCGATAATTTCCCAAGGAACATGTAATGGCAGAAAATGGAAATGTCAATGATTTCTGAGTGGCATGAAATCTTTTCATCCTCAATGAAACTTCATATTCGCACCGGTTAGTAACTGCTAATATAATTAGTTCCATGTTCGGTCGGTGCAAATATCACAGCAAAACGTTCCGCAAATGAGAATATTTATGTTACCTGCTCATTTTAAAGTACCTATAAGTAACAAAAGTTCGCGCAAAAAACACAATTAACTTAGTCATCTACTCAAGATGGCTTTAATGTGATTTAATACTATTAACATTCTATGGTCAAGACATTATACAATGAGAAAATAGGAGGAATGTTCTGGGGCACAGCAGGTCAGGACGGGTGATTGAAAACAGCCAGCACGAATTATTTCAGCGAGATCTTGTATGCACAATAAAACAAAGCAAGAGGGTCGCAGTACACAAGGAAACACACTTTAGTGGTAATGTTCGATTCGGCGGATTTGAACCACGCGACGCTTCCCTGATATTCCTTCAAATGTCAAGCGCGGTCTGAAATGTTCTTAATTGTACAGTACTTTCGTGTGGAGGTTTATGACTGGTGACACAACTCATTCCCTCGGTGGAAAAGATTGTGGAGCCTTTACCGGCACATGTACACCTGATATAATGCAAACGTCTATGTCAACTGTGGTCGCTCCCGCGGCTCAGCTTGCCATAACCGACTACAAAGGTGCGGGCACAAAGGCTGCAGCTTGTGCGTGGGACATAACCCGGCGGGGGTCTCTCAAGATGGCGCGGCCGATGCAATCACAATGTTGAGACGCGCGGGCTAGAAAAGGCGCAAAGAAAGGGGCACGCACCCATAGTGCCGGTGCTGCCGTTCCCAACCACATCCCCCGGCTTCTGCCCGAGTTCCAACAAGGAGATGGGGAAACCCCTGATGGGTGAAAGACATAACAAACTCGCGATATCAACTCGGCTTGCCTGAACCGTGTTACCCACGCTCGCCCACGGCGCCCGAAACCGCTGCTCTGCGACGGAACAACAAACACCAAAACCCCGATCCCCGCTTCTTCCCGCTCTGTGTCCTCAAAACGCCTAACAACCCGCAAGCGGGTCCAAGATCACCAGGACTCACCGCAGACCCGTTGAGGTAACAAACCGACGCAAGACCAGCGAGGCAGGCAGACGCAGGACGGGAACAACAGCAACAGCGCAGAGTAGATCCTAGCACACGCGGCGGGAAAGAGGGATTGTTGAAACCAGGCTGGCCTAGATAAAGGCCTTGGGCCCGCCTACCCTCTACTTGCAGCGCCTGCATTGGCCGCCTGTCCGGGGGGGGGGGCGGCGCCCCGCCTGTCGCGCTGGTGACGTTCTGCTCGCGAGGCATGTGTCACTAGGACGCTGTCTCGCGTTACCTCCCCTTCGTGTCGCGCGGCCAGCGGCAGAGTGACGGTCCGTCTGACAACGCCGAACTTAGTGTATGACTCTAGTGCGCAACTACTGGAAACGTCACCGCGCACGTCCTTGACGGAGGGGGGCACAAAGACTACTCGCCCTGGCGCCATTTGAAAGGACGGGGCCCAGCAGACACACCCCCTGGTCCCTCTCAGTCAACTTGACTAAGTTGACGCTAAGGCGCATGCGCAGGCAAGTTTCCGCCCGTAATTAAATTGCGCAGCAGTCAGTCGTCTTGTAACCTAACCCAGCCCCACCCCCTGCGCATTCCCTATTCCATCGGGGCTGTCCCGGTCGGAACCCCCGAAGCGCTGCATTTTATTTAAGTGCTCCGTGCTCTCTCTGTTGCAGCCGCAGGTGCGTCCACCAGGCTTAGTGGGGCTACGCCCCTACGCCCCAATGGACGCACCGCGGCTGGAGGGAGGGCTGTGCTGCAGACTGCCTCTGAGCAGAGGTCACTGCTGTCTGTGCCTGTCCTGCTCCTCGCAGCTGCTCCAACTAATCTAACTTTATAGACCCTGGGAATATATAATAAATGCTGCTTAGCAGATCTAAGTGCATTAAGAGGACTGGCTCTGGTTTTCACAGCGCTAGTTCTGCTTTCCTTTTCGTCTCTCTTCACTCGCTCTTCCACCTCCACCTCTCTGCTGTCTCTCCCCCCTCCCTTTCAATCATTCAGGAGGCTCTCTCAGGCAGTTCCACATGATTAATTCCCAAGGCTTCTTAATCATTTCTGTGGGCATTCTGCTTATGTTTTGAAACAGGAATGAATTGCTGTTTCGCTTTTCAAGTACAAATGAAAAAACTTCGTAAAATGCATTCCATGTACCGACATGAAATGCATTTTTAGAAAAACGTTTTAATTTGTACTTTAACCCCTTCCGTGCTCCCGTCGGCTGTTGGCGGTCGCGAGCACTACCTGGCTGGTGCTGCGAACGGCCAACGGCCGACGCGGCCCCGCCCACTCTTAAGAACGCCTGCACTGCGCCGAAATAACGGCCGCGGTAAACGGGTTAAAAGCGAAACAGCAATCCGGCAGAACGTAAACAGCCATTTAACAGATACTCATGAAAGGCTCATAGCAAGTGCCCTAGGTGTATACCATTGGGATATTGCTTTTGAATCGGATGCATCGTCATGTTGATTTTCTTTTCCATCCTGATTGGTGTTTCGATAGTATGAATGATGGTACAATTGGGTTTAGTCCTTTTTTATTTGTGGAACGAGCCTGGGTGGGGGAAGTGGGGCGTTTAGGTCACAGAAATGTTTGTTCATGTTCATTTATTACTATGCTCACTGTTTTATATGCTTAATTCACACTGATCACAGACTTTGAGAGGAATTATGAGTCTGCTACATGGCCAGGTTAGGCAAAATTAGTGGCCCTTCGGATCTAACCTTGGTGTATTGGAATGTCAGGGGTCCTAATAACATCCGAAAACGCAAACATATCCTCCATTATCTCCAGCGTCATAACGTTGATATGGCTTTCATACAGGAAATGACAAGTGGGGGTTGTACTGCGTGTCGAGTCTCTGGGCCGCATGCGCAGGGTGAGGTAAGCGCTGCACCTGTAAGGAGACTCGGGACACCAGTTTGGGTTACCGCGTGGTCCGGACTAACTCCGCCGGCCACGCCCTGTTTATTTGATAGAACTGCGCGTGACGTAATACGGCTACGTATGCGCACCCTTAGGTGCGCGGCTAACTAAACCGCTAACCCGCGGTCGCGAACATTACATTCCTTTTAACCTTTATTTAAACAGAACAATATACATTTGAGTCACTAGTGATCACAGTAAAAAAAAAATAGTATTGGGCCATCCGGCCTGTTGCCAGTCTGATGGATGGAAAGTTTGTAATCAGCCTACGGCAAAGTCCGCCAGTTGGGAAGACGGGGTCGGGTTTCTTCTCAGCCCGTATCCCGCTGCTTCTCCCCGGGAGAGTGCCCTCCGTGGGGTCTCTTGAGGGGATCCCCTGGCACCCCAGGGATCGTCCGGGGACCGGGGACTGCTGATTCTAGGTGTTTCTGTAGCTAAAGGGCTCGCTGCCATGTCCTCACCCGGGGCATCTTTTTCACCCCCTCCTGGACTGTTCGGTCCCTCGGGTTGGCTGGATGCTTCCTTCTCTGGTTCCTTACCTTGGGGGCCTGGGGAACTCGGGGGGGCCTTCTTGAAGAAAGAGATGTTGCGTGTGACTGTTTCCATCCCTTGTTGAGCCGTCACCATGGTGCCTGTGCGGCGCATGACTGTCCATGGTCGGGGTTCGAATGGGAGTCAGAACTTGCTCCCCGGATATCTGTCCTTCACATAGACCTGGTCTTTCTCGGATTGTTGGTTCTTTGGCCCTTCGTCGAAAACTGGCATAGTCATTTGACCGAACTCTGTTGAATAGAGTCTTTCGTGGGTCTGCGTTGTTCGGAGTCCAGGTAGGGTGGTTGGGAATGGTGTCTCTGAGTATCCGCCCCATTGCAGAGGGGCCTGGGGCTGCTTACGTGGTGCGATGGGGTGTGAGCTGATACTCCCTCAGGAATGTGTAGATTGCTCTCTCCAGGGGAGCTTCCTCTGCATGGGCGATTCTGATGACCTTGTTCAGGGTGCGCATGAACCTCTCTACCTCCCTGTTGGCTTGAGGCCAGCGGGGGGTCACTTTCCGGTGGTGGATTCCCCAATCTTTGAGGTATTCTGCGAATTCTTGTCCGTGAAATGGCAGTCCGTTGTCCGTCTTGACACACTCGAAGATGCCGTGCGTGGCGATTGAATGTCAAACTTTGCAATGACCTCCTTGGCCGTGAGAGTTGCCACGATTTCCACCTCCGGGTATTTTGTGAAATCGTCTATGATGAGAAGTACGTATCTTCCATCTGGGAGGTGCCCGAAGTCCGCACTAACGCGTTCCCACGGTCTCTACGGGTTGTCTTCAGTGAGGACCGGGGTGGACGTTCGGGTTGCCCCGCGGCCTGGCACCATCGGCACTCTTTGACTGTCTGCTCCACTCTGGTGTCCATGTCCGGGAACCACACTTTGGCTCGGAGCCTACTCTTGGTCTTCACTATGCCCTGGTGTACGCGGTGTGCTAACTCGACTGCTTGCTGGGTTAGGCTTTCAGGCATCACGATCCGTGGTTCTCTCAGTAGGCACCCCTGGCTGTTGACTGACAGTTCTTCTTTCACTCTCAGGAAGGTCTCCAGGGAGCTTCTCGCCTGTGGCGTCCTTTTGTTTAGCGAGGCTTGAATGGCTCTCGAGTCGTTGGCTTGTAGGGCACTCACCACCAGCTGGAGTACTTCATCACTACGAGTTGCTTCAATAATCATTTCCAAACTCATCGGTAGGGGCCTTGATCTCTCCAGCACGACTTTCACATACTCCTCAGTTTCCTCTGCGTCCTCCTTTTCCACGCTGGTTGCAGCGCGGGGATGCCTCGAGAGGTAGTCTGCTGGGTTTGTCGCTCCCGGTTTGTATTCTACTTGGTAGTCGTACTCTTGTAGTTGTAGAATCCACTTTTCTAGTCGGGGCGGCGGTTTGGACACTGACCCTCGGAATAGTGGGATTAGAGGCTTGTGGTCTGTTGATACTGTGAACGGGTGTCCGTATACGTAGACGTGGAAATGTCTGCAGGCCCAATGGATCACAATCGCCTCTCTCTCTATCTGGGAGTATCGTTGTTCTGTTTCGGTTAAGGACCGACTGGCATAAGCGATGGGTGCCCAGTCGTCTTCTCCTTGGGGTTGTGTCAGCAGGGATCCCAGGCCGTAAGGGCTGGCATCCACGGCTATGTTGGTAGGGTTTGCCGGCTCAAAGTATGACAGGGTCTTGTCTGCCGACAGGGCGACTTTGGTGTTCCGGAAAGCTGTGTCCTGTTCTTCGCCCCACTGCCATGGGGGGGTTGACTTGGTGAGTTCTCGGAGGGGCCTGGTGAGGTTTGATAAGTCCGGGATAAATCTCCCACAGAAGTTTACCATGCCCAGGAAGCTTCGTACTTCCGACATGTTGGAAGGAGCTGGGGCCTCCTGTACATCTCTCACCTTGTCTGGGTCGGGGGCTATTCCTTGATCCGAGAAGGTGTAGCCGAAAAAGCTGATCTTGTTTTGGAGGAATTGGCACTTCTCGTGGTTCAGGGTCAGGACCGAGTCTTTGATTCTCCGTAGCACGCCTCTCAGCCTTTGGTGGTGTTCTTCGATTGAGTTCGCATATATTAGCAGATCCTCGCTGACGTTCAGGACTCCTGGGAGCCCACTCAGAACCTCTCGGATGGTGTTCTGGAAAACTTCTGCGGCGCTGGAGATGCCGAAGTTGAGACGTCGATACCGCCGGAGGCCCACGTGGGTAGGGAAAGTGGTTATGTAGCGGGAGTCTGGATGAAGGGGCAGCTGGTGACAGCCCGATCGGAGATTCATCTTGGAGAACCACTTTGCTCCGTTCAATTCTCCTAAAATGTCATCGATTGTGGGGGTCAGATGCCGTTCTCCTTTGACCGCCGCATTGGGTAGGCGCATGTCCACACAGATGCGGACCTGGCCCGGCTGCTTAGGCTTGCGCGCCACCACGATTGGAGACACCCAAGGGGTAGGCCCACTGACCTTTTCAATGATGCCCTGTCGTTCGAGGGCTTCTAGTTCTTCCTCGACCTTCTTCCTGAGGTGAAATGCTATTCTCCGATGTCTGAGGGCAACAGGTTGAATTGATTGATCAATGTGGAGTGACACCTCCTTCCCTTTGAGGCATCCAATGCCTCGGAACGTGTCTTCGAACTCTTCTAGCATCGTGTCTAGCTTCTCTGTTAGCACGGCCATTGCGAACGATATTAGTTGGAGTTCTTCTGCCGCCTGCCTGCTGATGAGCATGCCACTTCCCTCTTTGGTGACGTAGACCATCGTCGGGACTTTCCGGTCTTGGTGCTGCAGTTCCGTTTGGAAACACCCGATCAGTGGAATTGGGGTCTTCTGTCCGTATGCGAACACCCGGATCCTTGCTGCTTTCAGAGCCGGTTTGTTCCATAGTTGGTTATACACGTTCGCCGCCATGAGCTCAATCGAGGCTCCAGTATCAATCGTGGCTCTTAGTTCCTGCTGGTGTATCCTTATGTGACACTTTGGGAGACGCCTCTTCTTTTTCTGCGGTTGGTCAATGGCGAACACATAGTGGACCGGGTAGTCGTTGGAATCATCGTCCATGTCTTCACTGTCCTGGTTTTCCCTGATGGCGTGGGCAGCCTCATTCTTCGACTTCGTGGACCTACATACCGCTGCGAAGTGATTCATCCATTCGCATGAGCTGCATCTTTTCCCGCGTGCTGGGCAGTCTTGAGTGCGGTGGGACTGGCCTCCACAGTATCCACATTCTTTGCACCTTTCTTGTGGCTTTCTACCTCCAAATTGTTGTGATTTCGGTCGGACGACATTGACCTGTTCGACCTTGTTGACCTGTTCCGCCTTGACTGGCCGGTGGAGAGCCGCCTCCATGTGTGACGCTCTCGCTTGCGACAGTTCTTTGGAGCACCCTAGTTTCAGGATCTCTGCTAGCGGTTTGCCATCTTCTTGAAGGATCTTCACTCTCAGGTTTAATGAGTAGCACCCTTGTATTATTTGGCCTCGTATCTCCTCTTGCTCATCGCGAAAACCACAGGTGCTGGCGAGTTCTTTAAGCCTGCCAAGGTACGCGTCAAGCAATTCTTCTGCCTCCTGTTTGGCCTGCCGGAATATGAATCGTTCATAAACTTTGCTGGCCATTGGTTCGAAATGTTGTTGTTGATAAGCTTTTATTCGATATGCAAGATATCTTATAAGCGTACACACAATACAGCCATTTACAAATCTACAAAAAACATCATTTTAAAAAGGCAATATTAAATGCACATTTAAAAAATTAAAAGGACATATAATGCCGAGAATAAATTAGCTAAAAGTGAATTAAACCGTTACTGACAGTCTCTTGCATCGAATCAACCAAAACTGTTTTAAAAATTTTGCTATACCACATACAATAGGGGGGGAAGTATCCAACATTAGGATGCGCAGGGCTACTAAATAACTACGTGTGCCCATATTCCGGCAAAGGGGTTTAAGCCAAAAGCTCCTGGGCTTTGCATAATCCGGGCATTCAAATAGGATATGCGTAATGGACTCTATCCTAATAGGACAACAAGCACAATAAGGGGACGTGTGAGCACCAGATTTCCACTTTGATACCAGAGCCCCAAGTGGAAGCAAGCCCACTCTAAATTTAAAATACAGTACTCGGTCAAATGGAAGAGTAATTAGGTCCAGATAGGGCTCGAAAACTACAACATCTTTTACTGTTAAAAAGGCAACAGCGGACTTGCAATGTTCGGGGTTTATGACTAGCTGTTCCGCAACCCAATTCCAGTATAGTCTCTTTAGCACCTCTTTTGGTGGCGCCGATCTTGATAACCAACAGTCCCCCAGTCCAATTTTCTCCAGAAGTTTTTTAGTATCTCTCAACCATCTTATTTTTGCCCAGCCGCCCAAGCTCATTATCTCCGCCAACCCAACAGCATACGATTTTAACTCTTCACCCCTCCAAATACGTGTCCATAGAAGGAGTGGGCGAAGCCGGGCTTGGTCTTTAATGTTCTTACAGCCTGTATCCAACAGCACCGGAACTGTTGGGGTGCTCGGAGGGATGGCGATTATGGATTTTAGGAGCTTACTCTCTACTGTTGCTAAGGCGTCCAGACAGCAATGCCCCCACAGTTCGGCCCCATACAAGGCTGATGTTACTACCTTAGCCTTGTAGATGTCAATTACTGGGGTAAGCGACCTCCTAGATGATGCCCGGAATTCCCTCAGGAGGGCTCCTCCTACTCTCTTGTGGTTGAGGTCCATCTTAGCAATGTGAGGTGACCAGTTCATGCTATCTGTAATCCGAATTCCAAGGTAGTCAAATTCGGATACTTTCTCCAAGGCAACAGAATTAAGAATAGGAGGGCGGCCCAGTTTCCTTGGAGGATTTAGGACTAGGAACTTAGTTTTGTCCACGTTGATTACAAGTCCCTTTGCAGCACAGAAATTCTGGAAACGGGTTAGCAGTTTCTGTAGGCCTTGCGGAGTCTTGGAGATCAAGAGCGTGTCGTCCGCGAAAAGCAGGGTGGGGATCCGCACTCCTCCTAGACAGGGGGCGTCAGATGGATCTTGTTGGAGATATTCCACCACCCCATTCACATATAGTGAGAAAAGGGTGGGCGCCAGAACGCATCCCTGCCTCACACCCCTAGACACTGGTATTTCCTCTGTTAGCTCTCCATTTCTTCCCCAGCGGACCTGAGCAAAGGTATGGGCGTGGAGGCTAATGAGGAGAGACAAGATGTAAGGAGGCAATCCCAGCCCATGGAGCACCCTCCATAACTCCTCCCGGGGGACTAGGTCAAAGGCAGTCCTCAGGTCTATAAAGGCCAGGTATAGACTGCCCTTGCCTAGCTCCACCACCTTCCACCCCAGAAGTGCCAACCTGAACACCTGCTCTATTGTTCCCATTCCTGCCCGAAACCTGCCTGGAAGTCTGATAATATTTTATTTTCCTCCACCCAGTGAAGAATCCTACCAAGTATAGCTTTACCTGCTATCTTTTGGGTGGAATCTATCAGGCTTATTGGGCAGTAGTTCCCCGGGGTTTCTCTACATCCTTTTTTATAAATCGGGACCACCACCGCCCCCTTCCAGGAATCGGGCACTGGCCCTCCCATCATGATGTCGTTAAGGAGAGCTGCAATAACCCTTCCCCACTCCACTGGGTGTGCCCGCATGAGATCCCCCGGAAGGCCATCTGGACCAGCTGCCTTGCGGGGGGCTACCCACCCAATTACCTTTTTGATCTCTAAAGGTGTAAAGAGATCGTAGGTATGGGGTTCGAATACTAGTGGGGAGATCACCCTAACATTTAGTTCCCCATCTGCCGGGAGGTATAGAGCCCCAAAGTGTTTTACCCAGGTTTGTGGGGGGATGTTACAGGGTCTCATAGCATCCTCGGGCCTGTTCCGGGAGCCTACAAGGTTCCAAAAGGCCCTTGAATCCCTACTTTTGCTAGCATGGAGCAGGTCCTCCCAAAATTTCTCTTCCCACTCCTTCCTGGCAGTTTTAAGGGATCTATTGTAGGCCTTCCTTGCTTCCAGTATACCACTATGGGATTTATGCTTCACTGCCTCAAAAAGCCTTGTTTTATGTACCCTACATGTTTGAGTATACCAACCATCACCTTGCTTTTTGTTTCGGTTATTTCCTGGCTTACTAGAGGCGATGGTGAACACCTTTGTCAAAGCCTCTACTAGAGAGACAAAGAGCCCACTCACCCTACCCACCCCTTCCAGAGGAAACCCCAGAGTTGTCACTGCTTGGTTTAAGAGAGTTGAGATTTCTCCAACCCTTTCCTCGGAGAGGATCAATTTAGCCCATTTTAGGCTTCTTCCACAGAGTGAGACTACAGACTCATCGGGGGGAGCTAATACGGGGTTAATAGGGCCCTTTTTTACAAGGCACCACCACTGGGTCATGGTTAAGGAAAGTGGATTGTGATCACTTTCAATCGTCGAGACCACGACCATGTCCCTCACATGGTTCCAGAGACATACATCTAATAGGATGTAGTCTATTCTAGAGGTGTGTCCTGGTCTATTATACGTGTGGGCACCCCCGTCCGAAATTGTCCTTCCATTCACTGCCCTTAGGTTTAGTTCAAGGCTCAGGGAGTATAGCTGTAACGCCACTTCTGACCATCTCCTAATGGGTGGAATCTCTAAAACAGGGATCCCTATCCTAGTGTCCTCCTCGTCCTGGTCAAGGGCAACATCCGAGCCTAAGGGCTCGAACGTACAGTTCATGTCACCCGCAACCAGGGTACATAACTTGTGTGGAGTTTTATTCAGAAGGGTCTCAAGGAGAGATAATACAGAGGACTTCCTCCCGCCCTTAGTCCCTCTGGCGTAGACATTATAGACATTTAATACTATTCTTCCCCTTTAGTCTCTTAAAATAATATTTTGAATATCCGGACAACCTGTGGCTCCTCTATTCTGCAGTCTAAGGAGGCTGCTACCCATATGAGCAGACCGCCCGAGGGGCGTCCTCTCCCTGTTTCCGAGGTTAGCGCGGGTACAGAGTAGGAGGAGAATCCCACCCTATGTACCGACTCCAAGCTCCAGGTCTCTTGAAAGATACATAAGGAGTGCTCATCAACCCAAGCATTCCAATCTGGGAGGGCCAGCTTTCTTGCGATCCCTGCGACATTCCAGCTGAAAACCTTAAAAACTAGGTCCGTCACAGCTGGTGTGTCACTGGTCGCGGGAACACTACTGTCTGTAGGCCTCACAGAGGGAACTTGCAAATAACAACAATCTAGAGGAATATCCATAGAGGTCACCAACCCACTAGCGCTTACAATTGGAGGAGAGGTAGTTCGGGAAGGTGATGCTACCATTGGGTCTGTTCTGTTCACAGTTGCTTTCACTGCAACTGCATTTGTATATTCCCTTGGATCGCCCTCCTCCAGTCAGCAGCACCCAGGCACCCACGGAGGGTTCAGGCCATTGCCCCCAAGACCCCCAGCCCAGCATGTGTCCCAATTTTGGCAAAAACCAGGGGTACTAGGACTCTCCCATGGCGACATAACAATTTGCCTAGGGTAGAAATAAGATAGGTCGACTACTTTAACCCCTGCTACATTCATGTTTTTTATAGGACTACAGATGGAGCTCACTACTCTGGGGTCTTGAAAGTTTATTATTATGCAGTCCCCCTCCTGAGTTTTTTTCCCCTGCCCTACAGACCCTACTCTGCGCACACTTAGAATAATCCCATCCACACCAGTCGGAATTGGCTTGTATGACTTTAGCCAGTGGATGCACTTATTCTTAAGAGATTGGTGGTTCTTCAACTGGCCTTCTTTCAGAGGTGGAACATTGAGGTAATAGCTGGTGCTATAGTTTGGAGAGCAGTTTTAGTGACCTTCCCTGTCGCTGCTCCCTGAGCTTTATCTTGTAAGCCAGGTGTTTGACTAGCTTTTGCTTTACCACTGCTAGCCTGTGGCTGTACTTGTGGAAGTGGCTTAGGTGCAATTTTGGCAGCCTCTACAGGTGTTGGCGTTCCCTTGGGTTGGGGCCCTGCTTTAGGTGGGGAAGGGATTTTGGGTGCTAGAGCTTGCACTCTACTAGTTTCAACCTTTTTTGCCCTTTTTGGGGGATTGGAATCTACCTGCGGTGATAAGGAAGCTACTGGGGGCACACTCCCCTTTGGGCCCATGTCATGGTTATCACTCACTCTATTCAGCTGTTTAAATGTAGTTTTAAGTGAGTAGAACCCGTCGAGGGTTAATTGCTCTAGTTTATCTATTCTAGCCCCCAAGCCCTTAACCTGAGTCAGTAGGGGCATCAAGAGACTATTTACCCTCTCCAAAATAATATCGATAGTCACGGGATCGATAAGCTTGGGGACATTATCAGTGCTATTACTAGTAGGTGGGCAGTTATTTAAACCCATAGGAGAAACCACAGCATCCCCCTCTGCCTCGGCCTTATCCTCTGGGAGCAGGCCCTTTGCATCTTTCCCACCTAGCCCAAAGGGCTTTCTTGTTCTTTTGTAGAGTGCGGCCTGTCTCACCAGCCTGCCCTTTTTAAGGTTACCTGCCTTTTTTCTTTTAGCCCTTATTTTCTGCCTACTTACATCAGTTTCAGTTACCCCATCTGGATTCACTGTAGTGGGGGTGGGCGATATTGGCAGTAATGGCTCGGTTATAGCTTTGTTTAGGGACATAGATGATACAGGTGAAGGTGGTGTACTTGGGCCACCCTCTTCCTCAATGCCACTAGGAAGAAGCGTGGCTAGATGTTCCAACCTGTCTATGTTTTGACCTATTTCTAGCAGCTGGGGGGGGGTCTATAGAACAGCCCGGGACATCAACAGGGGGGGCAGACTGAACCCTCTCACAAGCCGGTGTCAGGGCCTGTGCAGCGGCCCCCAAAGATGAGCGTCTAGAAGGGAGGTAAACCTCGGATAGGCGGCGCTCTGACATAGCAATCTCCTTTTCTATTACAGCCGCCACCCTGGTAATAAAGCGGTCCATAGTTCCAATCACTGGGCTCCCGCCAACACCTCCCCTTTCACCCTCACTCCTGAGCAATTTTCCTGAACGGGTTGACATGGTTGGGTGTAGACCCTAAGGAGTCTCACACGGCCCACCTGTGATCGGCACTGGATGTAAGAGACGTGGCCCAGCCCAGCCTCTGTCAGCCCCTGACTGCCACAGACTGCCCGCCCTTTGCTCGGGCTTCGCTCGCGCCCCGCTGAGCGCCGAGCAGAACGTGAAGTAGGCACGTTGCAGGCGGGGGGCGTGTCTGTTGGTGGGCGCGTCCGCGCGCACCTGGGGAAGCAGGGACTCCTGGACTTCCGAGTCCCTGCTACAGCGCCGTCTTCGTGTTCTCCTCAGCGCCTCCCAGTGATCAGCGCTCTACCAGCAGCTCTCCCACCTTTAGCGCCGCGAAGCGGCAGCACAGCCCAGCACAGCAGTCGGTCCCAAGGTCGGAGGGACAAGTAGCAACCTTCACAAACTCCCAGGTGGGTCCCAGCGAGGAAAGGAAACACGCGCCTTTTTCTCTCTGGCCAGGCGGGGAGCGTGTCTGTTGGTGGGCGCGTCCGCGCGCACCTGGGGAAGCAGGGACTCCTGGACTTCCGAGTCCCTGCTACAGCGCCGTCTTGGTGTTCTCCTCAGCGCCTCCCAGTGATCAGCGCTCTACCAGCAGCTCTCCAACCTTTAGCGCCACGAAGCGGCACCCGCGAAGCGGGTGCGACGAGAGGCAGCGGCAGCACAGCCCAGCACAGCAGTCGGTCCCAAGGTCGGAGGGACAAGTAGCAACCTTCACAAACTCCCAGGTGGGTCCCAGCGAGGAAAGGAAACACGCGCCTTTTTCTCTCTGGCCAGGCGGGGGGCGTGTCTGTTGGTGGGCGCGTCCGCGCGCACCTGGGGAAGCAGGGACTCCCGGACTTCCGAGTCCCTGCTACAGCGCCGTCTTGGTGTTCTCCTCAGCGCCTCCCAGTGATCAGCGCTCTACCAGCAGCTCTCCCACCTTTAGCGCCGCGAAGCGGCACCCGCGAAGCGGGTGCGGCGAGAGGCAGCGGCAGCACAGCGCAGCACAGCAGTCGGTCCCAAGGTCGGAGGGACAAGTAGCAACCTTCACAAACTCCCAGGTGGGTCCCAGCAAGGAAAGGAAACACGCGCCTTTTTCTCTCTGGCCAGGCGGGGGGCGTGTCTGTTGGTCGGCGCGTCCGCGCGCACCTGGGGAAGGAGGGACTCCTGGACTTCCGAGTCCCTGCTACAGCGCCATCTTGGTGTTCTCCTCAGCGCCTCCCAGTGATCAGCGCTCTACCAGCAGCTCTCCCACCTTTAGCGCCGCGAAGCGGCACCCGCGAAGCGGGTGCGGCGAGAGGCAGCGGCAGCACAGCCCAGCACAGCAGTCGGTCCCAAGGTCGGAGGGACAAGTAGCAACCTTCACAAACTCCCAGGTGGGTGCATTGAGCGGATTGAGGAGCGTGATGTAGGTCTTTGGTGGGCTTCCACTAGGGTCTTGTAAATTCTGTGGATATCTTTCCCACCCAAGTGAATAAGCAGCGCCCTGAGGCGTTCCCTCGCCGTGCCTGCACCCTCAAAGTAGAACTGCAGACGCTCAGTCCAGTCCTTCCAGCGCGGAGCCAGGGATGCAAGGGCGCCGTCCACTACAAATGGCTCTATGGGGGGAATGTCCACCATGTCAGCACGTGGGGCGGCCTAGCGTGTGGCCTGGGACAATCCTGCCGCTTCTTCGACTGGTCGTGGATCTGCCTCGGCTCCGCCTCGCTACTGGGCGAACTTTGCTGTGTGCGCGTCTGGGCTGACAGTTCTGGGGCCTCACGCCCTTGCAATGACCTTCTCCCTCGGCTGTGCTAGGGCCAAAGACATCAGATACTGGCCGCAACTGCGCTGGGGGCGGTACTCACACCACACCTTCCTTGGCTAGGGCGCCAGCTTCGCCACTCGGGGGCACACCACGCCCGTCGGCGGTCCTTTTTTCTGGCGGGAGCATCAGTGGGGATAACTCTCCGTGGTCAATGCCGTCAGCCGGTTCCAGGCGTAGGGCGGGCTGCCCGGTCTGGGCCTGCCGCGCATGGGAACCAAAGATGCCAGCCGAAGGTACCTACACCTTCAGAGTGCAACCGAGGTGCAGCGATCGGGGGCACAGCATGGGTCCTCAGACCCTCGTCGCCAGTGTTGAGCCTCTGGGCCGCATGCGCAGGGTGAGGTAAGCGCTGCGGCAGTAAGGAGACTCGGGACACCAGTTTGGGTTACCGCGTGGTCCGGACTAACTCCGCCGCCCACGCCCTGTTTATTTTATAGACCTGCGCGTGACGTAATACGCCCGCGTATGCGCACCCTTAGGTGCGCGGCTAACTAGACCGCTAACCCGCGGTCGCAAACATTACACTGCGCACTCAATTTTTAACTATTGATTCTGGTTTCAATCCTTTTTAAGACTTTCTTTTCTGTGCGTGCTAAGTTGGAAGGAGGGCACTAGCCTCCTGTATATCTGAAGTCCGTTGTAGGTGGTAGGTTATCACTGACCCAGCCTGCACTGCGGTTGCTAATCTTTGTGATTAGCTACTTTTTATATACTTATTTATATGTTAATCCTTGGGAGTAAAGTTTCTACTGACCACTATTTAACAACAGCATATATCTTTGTTTCATTTATTTATTTAACTTAAGTCTCATCAAAAAGTTTTTTTTAACATGCAGATACACATAATGTTGGGCTTCTCCCATGACATTTAACTTTAAAAAGTTCACATAATCACACATGTATTAGTTTGATGCTGTCGTAAATCCCAATGCATTTTGAGATCTTGAGAGCTCTTCTTCAGGGGAACTGAAATATAAAAGATAATCATATGTATCACATTTCATCATGCTAAATACAACAAAACAAGAGGATCAATATGTGTTGCAAACAAAGTGATACCGGACATGAACTGTTTGACAATGAATAATTCTTAAACATGTCGCGAATAAACCATGGGCACAATATTATACCTAGTTAGTTGATGATATAGGGCTTCTTATGAGAACGTGTCTGTTGGAGCACTCATTTTAGAAAACCTCGCCAGTGGAATAGAAACACACACAGTTGTTGTATATATATTAAAAACAGTTGCTTACCAACAAAGTAAACACAGTTGTGATCTCGATGCTAGCAGGATTAATGCTAGCCCCTTTACAATAGTTCTCTCGGAACTGAGAGTAAGAAATAAAATGATGATTGCTATCGAGAGTTTACAAAAAAGAGTCTTAATGCTCTGTGCAAACTACTGCAGTAATTCAAGTTGAATGAAATTCTCGATAAAGCATACCTGGGACCATGCGCTAAACAAAGTAACTGGAAGGTTGCCTCATTCAGAAAAATTCCTAGAACGATAGCGTAAATATTGTTGTATTTTTTGACTAAATACACAATTTGCGATTTAGCTGTGTTTCTACATTTGCAAGAAATACCTGTAGTTCTGATAGCTATTCTTCTCAGAAGGAATTTTCAGCAACTGAAATGTTGTACCCTGTGATTAAATAGACACACTATAATTAGCTGAGTATTCACTGAGTGATTGCGTTTCTAGGTGGTATGGAGTTCTCTATTCGGCGTTTTACCTCTGGGCTTTGTAACAAAACGTACGCCAACAATTCGCCACTGATAACGCTAACCTCCGAATACTGCAACACTCTGCCCTGCAATTAAACACGGACACACTGGTCAGAAGAATTTCCCTTAATAATCACGAGTATAAACATTACACAAAAAGCGGTTAGACAATTACCTCTGCGATCCATACGAATACGTTCGCCGAAAATCTAGACCTGTCACGCCGGTGTTGGTACCCCGAGTGTGTTTGATGGAACTGATATAGACAAAGGACTAGACAACAGACTAACGCCTGCTCAAGAAAGTGTGTCGGCCATGTTATAGTGGAAAATTCATCCTGCACGGAGAAATAATATAGACTTCCATGATAGTAGTCTAACAAGAATACTAATGCCGATAGTCAATACGATGCTCGTGTCTCTGTAGAAAATACCGACGTGTGTACACTGGGTATATTTGAAAATATTGTGAAATATTGTTGTTAGTAAAGGATTGGCGTCTACACAGAAAAGCGTGGCGGCCATATTATAATGGGTACAAAATCCTACACGGAGATGTGATAATGACAACCATGGTAGTATATTCAAATGTTTGAATGCAGTGAAGTGTCCTGTTTGATCTGTATTGCATATAAGCCCTTGTTTAACTGGCGTATATAAATTCAATTGACAATTTATGAATACAAGTCAATTTGTTCAACAATGTTAGAATAATCCTATTTACAATGATGAACTTATTTCTAACATTAACATCTAATTCCCACAATTTAATTGTTGTTACAGAGTTCTTAGAAATCATTTAACACTGAATATACATTGGATTGTTCAACTTGGATATAGCATAAATTCATGATCTATCTCATTGCAAATAGCTAACTCCCAAAGCTCCTCGATATTTTAGATGGAGATCTAGGAACTATAGAATATGTTATTGGATTGATAATTGTGTGTACTCTAAAGTATTACATTATTATGTAGGTAGCTTATTAGTTGGTGTGATAATGTAAATCTAGTTCTTAGTTCTCTATAAGTAGCACACCATATCAATTTTATCATTAAGGCCCTTCGGAATCATGGTTTCCATGTGTTTAATCCACCATATTTCTCTTTGTGATAACCATTTAATGTTATCTCGATCTGTTTTCTGGTCTATAACTTCAATGACTTGAAATCGCAATTGTGGTATGGTATGCTTCATTTCATTCCAATGCGTAGCTAGGCTCGAAGTGGTAGATGAATTGCGGATGCGGCTTTTGTGCTCCGATATTAGCATTTTGATTTTTCGGTCCGTTTTCCCTATGTACAATTTGCCACATGGGCATTTTATACTGTACACTACATGTGTAGAGTTACAATCAGCTCTGTTCCGTATCTTGATGGTTTTTCCTGTTTGTGGATGTTGAATCGTATTGACCACTATTACGTTGTTGCAATGGACACAATTGGCACATGTTTTCATTCCTGTTTGTGTAGAGTCTGATTTGGTGGTAATGGGTTTGGTCACCATCTCCTTAAGATTCTTGCTGTGCTTATAGGCAAATAGTGGCTTATCTTTGAATATTCCTGTGAAATCTTCCTCTGTTACAGAAAGTTCCCATCTTTTGTTAATGATGTTTTTGATTTGTAAAGATTGAGTTGAGAATTTGGATACAAATACCATCCGTTCTTGTTTGACTTTGTCTTTTGTTTGTAATAAATTCCTTCTGGGGATGGCTGCCACCTTTGCTTTTGCTTGCTGTATAATAGGCAACGGATATCCTCGCTCCATGAATTTGGTTTTTTGAGATTGGATTTCCTGAAGACAGGCTTGCTCAGTGGATGAAATCCGTTTGGCTCTCATAAATTGTGAGACTGGTAGACTGAGTAATAGAACATTAGGGTGAAAGCTGGTAAATAACAGCGTGTTGTTCCGATCAGTTGGTTTATGGAACACTGTTGTTTCTAGTTGTCCTTCTTTTTTGTGAATCATGACATCTAAGAAAGCTATTTATGCTGTATTGATGGTAAATGTAAATTTGATCCTGTTATTTTTAGTGTTCAGTTCATTGATCTGTTCTTCCAGTGTGATTTGGTGACCATCCCATAACAGAAAGTTGTCATCAATAAATCTTCTGAAGAAGATCAGGTGTTTCTTCCATGTTGTTGCTGTCAAAATGAAATCGTTCTCAAATTTAGCCATAAAAATATTGGCAAAAACTGGAGCTCCTGAGAAACCCATGGAAGTTCCACAGGTTTGAAGATAATAATCAGATTTCCATGAAAAGTATGAGTGGCGTAAACAGAATTCCAAAAGTTCAAGCAAAAAACTGTGTTGGTTGGTAAGTCAGCTGTTTGTAGCAGGGCCCATTCACAGGCCTCAATCCCTTCTTGAATAGGTATTGAAGTTTAAAGAGAAGTTACATCGATGGTACATAATTTGATGTTTTCACAATTTCCTGGGATTGTTTGAAGCAATTGTAAAAAATGAGTGGTATCTTTCAAGTAGGTTTGCCAATTTTGTACAAAAGGTTGAAGGAATTCGTCGATATATTGTCCCAAAGGTTTAAAAACAGATCCACATCCACTTACAATGGGTCTAAAAGGTGGGTTTTGTAAATTCTTGTGAATCTTTGGCAACATATAGATTCTTGGGCATCTTGGAGAAGTGATTGTGAGAAATGTTTTGGTGTTATCGGTAATCCAACCCATATCGAGTTCTTTCTCCAGAATGGTGTCCAATGTGTTTTATGTCCTTTATTGGGTTCTCTGAGAGTTTCACATATGTTGCTTCATCTTCAAGATGTTCAAATACTTTTGTCTCGTAAAACAAGTTGTCCATCACAACTAAAGCTCCTCCTTTGTCCGCTAATTGGATAGTGATACTGGCATCCTGGGCTAATCTTTGAATAATTTTTTCTTCATGTTTGTTCATATTTTTCCTGGTGCTTTTGTTCCAATTGATGCGTTGTAAGTCTTGTTTTACTAGAATTTCAAAAGTATCTAACAATTTGTGTGAACTTGGAGGCATATAAGTGCTAGGTTGTTTTGAATTCCTTGTATTCACTGGTAAAGGACAAAGAAGATGAAGGTTCTGTGAGTGTAGGTATAACATTATTGAAAAAATGTCTCAACCGCAGAATTCTCATGAATCTAAATACACTTATTTCAGTGTTGAAATAGTTGCTCGAGAATGTGGGAACAAAACTTGTCCCTTTTTGAAGAACTTGAAGTTGTTGTTTATTCAATTCTTTGCTTGAGATGTTTACCACTCGGGTTTTGTTTTGCTTTGTAGATTCGAGCTTACTGATACCTTTGCCCCGTCTTGTTTTCTGGTACTGGTTTCTGGTGGTTTGCCTGCTGTTGCTCCCATGCCTACAAAACTCGGCTGAGAAGTATTTAGGCTTCCTGAAACTTGAGGTTGAGTGCTGTCCGATGTTGATGACGATGTTGCGCCAATTACTGGCGGTGGTCTTGATAATGTTAGGTCTTTATCTGATACTATGCTCTCTTGGGATGATGTTACAGGTCTTGGGGGCGGTTTACGTTGTGCATACACCTCCGCCCAGGTGTAGCCCTCATTTAATTTATAGTCTATAGAATCGCGTTTGAATTTGCGCAACTTCCGGTCCTGGATATCTTTGCCATATTTGTCTAATTTTTCTTTCAATTCTCTCAAAATGGTATTCGATTCCTATGTTTGGATTTGGTGTGATAGTTCATTTGTTATTAACTCAAGTTCTTCTTCTAGATCTTTAATGATCTTGGCCAACTCTTCCACTAGTAGTAGTATTAAGTCTAGTGAGTACTTATTTAGTATAGCGTGCCATTTTTCCATGAAGTGTTTATTGTATTGAAATTTGAACAACATTGGTTTAATGGGTAGCCGTAATCCACGGGGAATTCTCTATACTTTGTGATACTGAATGAGTCTGGAAGCATGAAGTTTTTAGTTTAGTACTCTTTTCGACAAGAATTCTAATTGTCTCAGTTGTTGAGGTATTGATTCGCTTTGTTTGCTGAAAGTTTGAATATCTGTTATTAAGGCGTAAATGTCCGAAGCTTGCGCTGATGTATAAGTTTTGGTTTCCGCTTTGTTGTCTGTAATATTTGAAATGGAGTCAAACTGCATGGTGGTGGTGCAGCAGTACTGGTTAGCGTGGTTCTAGAAATGACAAGTGGGGGTTGTACTGCGCACTCAATTTTTAACTAATGATTCTGGGTTTCAATAATTTTAAGACTTTTCTGTACATGCTAAGTTGGGAGGAGGGCGCTAGCCTCCTGCATATCTGAAGTCCGTTGTAGGTGATAGGTTATCACTGACCCAGTCTGCACTGCGGTTGCTAATCTTTGTGATTAGCTACTTTTTATATACTTATTGATATGTTAATCCTTGGGAGTAAAGTTTCTACTGTCCACTATTTAACAACAGCATATATCTTTGTTTCATTTATTTATTTAACTTAAGTCTCATCAAAAAGTTTTTTTTAACATGCAAATACACATAATGTTGGGCTTCTCCTTTGACATTTAACTTAACAAGGTTCACATAATCACACATGTATTAGTTTGCTGCTGTCGTAAATCCCAATGCATTTCGAGATCTTGAGATCTCTTCTTCAGGGGTACTGAAATATAAAATATAATCATATGTATCACATTTCATCATGCTAAATACAACAAAACAAGAGGATCAATATGTGTTGTAAATAAAGTGATACCGGACATGAACTGTTTGACAATGAATAATTCTTAAACATGTCGAGAATAAACCATGGACACAATATTATACCTAGTTAGTTGATGATATAGGGCTTCTTATGACAACGTGTCTGTTGGAGCACTAATTTTAGAAAACCTCGCCAGTGGAAGAGAAACACACACAGTTGTTGTAGATATTAAAAACAGTTGCTTACCAACAAAGTAAACACAATTGTGATCTCGATGCTAGCAGGATTAATGCTAGCCCCTTTACAATAGTTCTCTCGGAACAGAGAGTAAGAAATAAAATGATGATTGCTATCAAGAGTTTACAAAAAAGAGTCTTAATGCTCTATGCAAACTACTGCAGTAATTCAAGTTGAATGAAATTCACGTTAAAGCATACCTGGGACCATGCGCTAAACGAAGTAACTGGAAGGTTGCCTCATTCAGAAAAATTCCTAGAACGATAGTGTAAATATTGTTGTATTTTTGGACTAAATACACAATTCGCGATTTAGCTGTGTTTCTACATTTGCAAGAAATACCTGTAGTTCTGATAGCTATTCTTCTCAGAAGGAATTCTCAGCAACTGAAATGTTGTACCCTGTGATTAAATAGACACACTATAATTAGCCGAGTATTCACTGAGTGATCGCGTTTCTAGGTGGTATGGAGTTCTCTATTCGGCCTTTGGGCCTCTGGGCTTTGTAACAAAACGTACGCCAACAATTCGCCACTGATAACGCTAACCTCCGAATACTGCGAATATTCATTGTCAAACAGTTCATGTCCGGTATCACTTTGATTACAACACATATTGATCCTCTTGTTTTGTTGTATTTAGCATGATTAGCAACCGCAGTGCAGGCTGGGTCAGTGATAACCTATCACCTACAACGGATTTCATACAGGAAACACATCTTCCATCGTCAGATGCAGCACAGTTTGCTTTTGGCTGGGGACAGCATAGGTATTTTGCAAATTTTAGCAATTATGCCAGAGGTACGGCGATTCTTATACATAAATAGATTCCTTTCCAGCTACACTCACTCCTTAATGACAGCAAGGGACGCTGCACGATTGTCACTGGTAAAAAGATGGATCACACACTAGCATTAGTATGTATCTAGGCCCCCAACACGGATTGTCCTGAATACTTTCACTCATTGTACGCAAAACTGGCCAAACTTGAGATAGCAAATTTGATTGTGGGTGGAGACCTTAACCTACTTTTATGCCCGGCTGTGGGTAGTACCTCCACTTCTCCTGACTCCAAGCCCCGAGCACGCAAGGCTCTTCTAGATTCATGTAAAGCTTACTCAATTTCTGATGTATGGCGGCAGCACAACCCCGCTAAAACTGACTATACTCATTGCTCTGGCCAACACAAAACGTGGACCCGCATTGACTATTGAATGTTATCACCGGCGGCTTGCACATGCTATCATTCGCTCTTGACACTCCCCAGAACTTATTCTGATCACTCACCAGTACTCCTCTGTCTTAGGATTCCCAGACCAGAGGGCTATGAGCGGCAGTGGCGTTTTTCTGGCCGGGCTCTTAACGATGACCAATTTCATTCAGAAATTCAGGAGGCCACAGTAGAGTATTTTACTACAAATACAGGTTCAGTAGACACATGGGCACTGTTATGGGAGGCCTTAAAGCCTATATACGTGGCATTTGCATCTCCAAACACGCGGGTGTCCTAAAGGACCTGTGGGCCACCATCACCCGCCTTGAGCAGGAGTTGGCTGAGTTAGACGGGGAGTTGGTGACTTGTCCTGATCCGGAAGTTCAGTTGCATCGCCTCTCCCTCCTCTCAGAATCCAGGGATACAGCAGACCATGAGATACACTTCCTCAGTAAGTACCATACCGCACGCCGTTACGGAGAGGGCGAGAGACATGGCCGCACATTGGCGCAAATGCTTAGACCACCCTATGCTAAATCATATATTAGGCAAATACACCGGACTAAAAAAAGAAATTAAAAAAAAGGCCCATAACAAGTGGAGCCTGTGCAATCTTTCAATCCTGACCAGCTGAATCCGCGCTATTAAACCAGCTCTTGAGGCTTTGTTGGTACAAAGGCGTCTAGCCCGCTGATTGCCACTTCACCCCTTTAATTCTTAAAGACCAAAAATGATTGTGAGCCAGCTGGCAACTAAAGGACACCAAGAACTTTTATTATGCGCTTTTCTCAGTAAAGGAATCCACATGCAGGCACTCAGAGTGGATATTTTATGCAATAAAAGTTCAGAGCTGAAGATGAGTAAATGTTATTTCTCCAGCACGCAGTTTCTGCAGATGTAACCCTGACAGGTTCACTTTTGCTATTTTTCTATTGTTTTATGTGCTACACTTGTTGCCTGCAGCTGCGACGAAACAACACCAGTCAGCCCAATAATACCAGTGGTGTTTTGAGATCTCAGGAAACAGCAGGTCAGTGGGGAGGAAAGGAAAGGGGCGTTCTGCAAACTCAGAGCTCTTCTCAGTTTATTGTGAGATAGAAGTGGAGGAGGAGGAAGATTTACTTCATAACTGGTTGTTTAGCTCATCATAGCACCCACCTGTTGATTCTACGCGCTATTAATTGCAGGTGTAATTACCCTCTTTTTTATGATATTACAAAAATGATGACCTTGGGTAGCACGAGAGCATGCTGCCTGGATTCGAACCGGTGTTAGTTCACCAGCAGCTAGTGCTCAACTCCCTAAGCCAAGCTGAAAACCATGACACAATATATAAATCTGTCCTATACCAAGGGTGCTGTATCTGGACTGAAATAGTCAATGAAAAATGCACTTTGCCAGTAAAAACAAAAGCACATGAAGGACTGGATGAACTATTCACGCCTTACATTGAAGTTTGAGAGATTAAATGACATCAAACTTATTCATTTTAGTTTTTCTGGGTTTATTTTAATTTAATTTTGAACACATATGGACATTACATTTAGACAGCAGCATTTAATTATTTACTCAGTATTACAATTTGTATGCTCACTGCACACATTTGCAAAAATAAAAACGCAAGCTTGTTTGCCTTGTCCTTCTCCGCCTCTCTCGCACCTCTTCCCATCACTCCATCCTTCTCCTAATTGTCGCTCTCATGCCTGCCTCCCCTTCACGCTGTGCATCGAGGCACTCGCTCGTCCCCTGCCCGCATAATTAAACTAATGTTAACCTTTCGTTAGTTTGTGTCAAGTGAGAGTTTTACAAAGGCAGATGCAAAGAGCTGAGCCCTGAAAATGTTTGCCATGTGAAGTATGTAACAAGACAATGTAAAATGTACCAAACTCTCTTCAAAAGTCAAAGAAGTGTATTTCTTTAACATTCAGAAACGTTTTTATAAACCACATCTACTTTCCACTGTGGCCTTGATTTGTGTCCCGTACATGTGATCCCTCTGTCTGTTCTCCACTCACCACATAATTTGACACCAAAGCACATATTTAATCTCAAAAACACATTTGCACAACACACCACATACATCCAATCCACACCACACAATCCCACATCATGCAAAATATTCAACAGCACACCACACAATTAAACTCCACTACATAATAGTAATAGTAATAGTAATAGGGGCATTTATATAGCGCTGGGTTTTTACGCGCACCGGCGTGTCCCCGCGCTTCGACCGCTGCGAAACGCTTCCTGGCTTCCCTGAGAGATGGTCCCTTAATGGGTATCTCCAGGGTGAGACCAGGCATCCCCGGCAGTCTGATGGGGCCGTTAGTGAAGATGAGGCAAGCTAATGCCCAGAGTTGCCGAGTGTGATCGCTGATCAGAGTGGGCACCGAGGCGAGAGAATTATCGAGTCCGCTGACCCTGGTCCAGAAACCTGCCGCGTCGGGAATCGAACCCTGGTCCCAGGCCGTCCTCTGCTCTCGGGTCTGCCGCCTCTAACCAGTGAGCCACACTACTTCACTACATACCACACCACAACACAACATTCCACTCCATTACATACAATCCTACTCCATATTATTCTGATACACTAAATAACACATTTACTATCCACATAACTCCACTGCACACCATGCCACATAATTCTACTACCCAAATTAAATCCAGATCACACAATTCCACGCCTCACAATTCCACAACTAGCAATTCCAATCCAACCCACATAATTCCACTACATACCACATATATACACTCTATACCACATGAGTAAAAGACATTGTCATTTACAACACAAATAGCTCTCACTCAAGCAAAGGCGAGACCTATTGCATTTCGAATGCTTGTTGACTATGCAACGTCACCCATGCTTGTGTTGATTACCGCGCTGCTTCATTGCTGCCTGTTCCCATGGTTGTGCTGTTGTACTTTTGCTAGCGCTTGGGCCTGTGCTCGAGCACTTCTGCTTGTGGTCACGACAATGCTAGTGCACCGCTGCTTGTGTTCATGGCTGAGCTGGTCCATCATTGCTTGTGTGGTACCAGGGTCGAGATGTTGCCTATCAGTAACAATGACCAACTTTTGAACTGGGGAGCCAGGTTCGAGTCTTGGCATATGCTTACATTTTGGGGGACTCTGGGCAAATCACTCATTTTCACCACACACAAAAAATAAATCTGACCTCGTGCATTGTAATTTGCTGCTCATGTAACATAGCTCTAAAGCTCTTGGTCCAGGTTCACGATACACAAATCTGCAAAAAATGTAGTTGTTACCGCTGTCCATGGATTGGTTGACTCATGGTGGAAAATTGTGATATTACTACTATGCGATTCTGGTGAGGATTATTGATTTTTGTTAGCAATTGCAGTCGGGTTTTGGCTTGTCCTAATATATTGGAGGGGCAACCGCATTCGGAAAATCCCTCCAATATCTTAGAACGAGCCAAAAAACGATGCACATCCAAGATCTGACTGGAATTGCTAACAAAAATGAATAAACCTTAACCGAATCGCACGGAACAAGCACATTGTAAACAGCATTGGCCCATACTCACTATGGAACCTGATTTTAAGGGATTGCTCATCAACAAACCTCTATTTGCGCACACCAGAGGCAAGAACTTGAAGGAACTTTTAACTCGACTTCTTACAACTGTCCCGAAGAAAAATTGCAAGGACACTTAAACATGTTTAAAGTGCAGCAATTGCAAGGTCATCAGAGGCAATTGGACTACTCATCCCATGAAAGGCACACACATTAACCTTCAACTGACAGCCACCTGCGACACCACCAACGTGGTGTATCTTCTCAAATGCCCATGTGGACTGCCCTATGTGGGAAAGACTGAAAAAGAAATTAAGACCAGAGTGCACAAGCATAAAAGCAACATTAGAACCAAGAACTCGAAATCTACTGTTGCTACCCATTTTAAAGGGAATAACCACAACATCAGCCAATTGATGTTTCTAGTTCTTAAAACTGTGGAGAAGATTGAAGGAAGAAATAATGACAACTATCTACTACAGAGAGAAAATTACTGGATCAAGGCTTTTTACTCTTTAAAACCTTTCGGTTTGAACGACAGAATGGAGTTTTCTTGCTATCTCTAGCTCCTTGGTTTCGCTGAACTGGCCATTGAAAACCTTTTATATGTGTTTACTAAGAATTATTTGTTTCACTTCTTTCTGTTGTTGGTTACACTGTGTAGTGTATTGTACAGCTGTTTTCCAGTTTTGATTCTTGTATTCATTTATTTTTTTTACTTATCACTCTTCATCTTAATCTTCTATGTATACTTCTATTCGGATTCAGTTTTTTGCATGTTACATCCCTCTCTTGTTTTATTTTGTATGGATTTCTCACCTCTGTCTATTATTTTCAGTGCATACGTGACGTCCTACTTCACCTCTTGGACAGACTGTTTTAATTCGACTTGGTTGATGGCCATTTTAACTATATGCTATTATGAGCACGATTACTTTTTATGCTAGGTGTTCATTCTTCACTTTTTGTACACTTTTCTGTTCCCTTCAGGTTCTAACAGATCAACTAGCGTGTCATTCTGGACTTTCCAAGTTGGCTGCCACATTTTTGTTACACCGCTGTTAGTTTTAGTCTTTCTTTCATCTTATATAACTGCATACTTCGGATGGCATTTTCCATACTTTGGATACACTCTACTACCCGCGTAGACGCGGAATCTCAATGCACGACAGTAAGTGTATACATTTGATTTTACCAACCAGGATGCATGCAATTTATTACCAAAATCGAGAGTGTGGCTGGCGAGTATGGTGACTCTTCACATTGTTATTTGGTTTCACTATGTGCACTACAGGGACATGGATCAAGGTTCTTTCAGCGGCATGTCATTTCACTTGGTCTACGGGGAGGTCGCCCAACGTTTCCAAACTGGAATGTTGGAGATAGGAGAGTGGATGGCAACAAATTGCCTGAAACTCAACTCAGAAAAAACTGAGGTAGTTATCTTCGGACCTCTTTCACCAGATTGGTCATCATATTGGTGGCCTCCCATATTTGGAGCACTCCCAACGCCAGTAACCAAGGTCAGAAATTTGGGAGTCACCTTTGATGATGGCCTAAATTTCATGGATCATGCGAATAAAGTGGCCTCCACAGCCCACTATAAATTACGCATGATCAGAAAAATCAGTCCGTTTTTGCCAGCAGCCGCCATTAAAACCTTGGTTAGCTCCTTGGTTTTGTCGTCACTGGATTATTGTAACGGCCTATTTCTAAACACTCAGGCCAGAGTCACAAGGAAGTTGCAGTCGATACAAAATGCTGCAGCACGCCTGCTTTCTGGAATCCCTAAATTTGCGGCCATTTCAGAAACTATCAAACAACTCCACTGGCTGACGATCCAGAACAGGATCAAGTTTAAGTCACTATGTATAGTCTACAAAGCGCTAAATAATCAAGGCCCGCATTTCTTAACAGACCAACAGGTTCCATATCAACCCTCCCGTCAGCTTCGGTCCTCTAATCTTAATCATATAGTGATTCCTCGCTCCAAAACAGTGTCCTGGGGTGATCGTCGCTTCTTGGTCGCTGCTCCTAAACTTTGGAACACCCTGCCCCAAGATATCAGATCAAGCTCTACACTCATCCAGTTTCATAAGAGATTAAAGACTTGGTTGTTCTCCCAATAGTCGCCATGAAATGTAGGTAACTTGTCTGAGCAAATAACATCGATCTGAATCTATGCAAATTGACTAGCGCTGAGACGCCTGCGGGTATTTGTCGCGCTTTATAAATGGCAATAAATAAATAAAAATAAATAAATAAATACGTTTGCTCACTATCACCACATTATTTTTGCATGGCTTGTCTTGTAAGCAGTTTCACTATCAGTGAGCTCACTGTGTTCTTTTCACTCATTATCATTCACCAGTTTCTATGTTACAGCTATGCTGGATGGAACTCGTTTTTTCATTGTATTCTCGTTGGCTATTTTAGATCATTTTTCCCTGACGAAGGGTTGTGATGAGAGCTCGAGTCAGGGTACCACGTGCGAAGACGGCGTCCCCTCACTTATTTTACTGGGTGGATGCCGTCCCCCCTGCACAAAAGCTGGACTTTCAATTATGGCATTACTTGCCCGCAAGGTCGCCTGTCGATTTTCCTTTACCAAGTGACTCGCGAGATCCGTGCATTCATGGGTCTTGGGCTGAAGGGGGCTCTTCTGAAGGGTGCCTCCCTCGCTTCCTGTGCGTCCCAGTGTCTGCAGGGGCCTGTGCTAGGCCCCTGTTTGTAATGATCACTGTCAGCAGCGGGGGGACGCAGTGATCTCCCTATGCAAAGCTGGTGGAGGTGGCTTTTGGAGTATTCGAGTCAAGTTTGCAAATCAAGAATACCAGGGCTGGCTGACATTGCCCACATGACAGGGGAAAACTTGAGAACTCGATAACTGGAGCAAATTAATCCACACATTCGCTATTTGGCCTCTCTGGGGCGAGATCGGAGCTCACGCGCTGGATTCTCTGATGCAATTGCATCTGATGGTGCAAGCCACCTTTTGTGACGTCACTTCCTGTCGTGACGTCACTTCCGGTTACACCACCTAAGTTAGAGCGTCCCCCCACTTCTTTTTTTAGGACTTGTGCCCTGGTTGTGATAGCCCAAAATGCATCGGGATCTTGAAACGCTTGACATGATCTTCTGCATATCAAAATATATGTGATTGATATGAATTATGGAATATCAATGATCTGTCTATATTAAAATATTAGAACTTTGCATCTTTGGATTCAAATTATTGATTGACACATAAATGAATCCTTCATCCATTTTCACAACCACTGTTGGTGGAATTCCGCAGTGCTCAGGGGAACGTCCCCTGTTTAGGTGGCACTGGTCTTCCTGTTTACTTCATACACCCCGACAAGAGGGTGATACCCCAGAAGCACGCTACAATCTGATCAGTCTTACACCTTTCAGTGTGCTCAGTCCTACTCTTCCTTTAACATAATATACAAGCCATAGTTGCTGCTTATTTATATTATGCAACCATTGACAAAGCCAATAGTCCTGCCTTGTTGTAGGTATGATGTTATTTGTTGTATCATATATCTGGATGCAATGACAGAAACAGCAAAATTCAAGTCGGGCTGCACCCTAAGCGAAGCACAGATTTTTAACTTATGTGTCTTTAAGCCATGCCCTCAATTACATTGGCCATGTCCCTTTGAGAACCCCCCCCCAGTCTTTTCATCCCACTTAAAAGGGCTGAAAAAGGGTACACACATTGCAGAATTACAAGTGAAGCAGGGAGGAGACAAGGGAAGCAGAGCACATGTGGAGGAGGATTACACCGGAGACGGAACTACAGATAAAGCATCAGGCACAGGAAGTGGTGTGTTGCAGCGACCAGGGTTGATGACTCCAGAACACAGGGGCTCACGGTTAAATCGCCGGCACCGGTGGCAGGTTAGCCCAGCACCTTGTGACTCTGGGCAATAGCTGGCTTAATCTTCCCGATGGCCTCCCAGCGCCGGGACACCTCCCCAGAGGTAGCTGTGTGCTTTACAAATGCTGATATTTCATTTAATTTGTGAAGAAAGGGTAAACATGTAGCAGAATTACAAGTGAAGCAGGGAGGAGACAAGGGAAGCAGGGCACATGTGGAGGAGGATTAAACCTGAGACAGAACTCGACATAAAGCATCATGCACAGGAAGTTGGGTACTTGTGAAGAAGGTGTTGCAAGGATTACTGCTCATACACAGAACTGTGCACCGAGACCTAGGACATTAGTGAATTGTGGTGTACCAGAAACTCACCTCAGTACCTAGAAAACCCCAACCAGCTAGCATCTGTGTCAAATTAGCTCTCCGTCCTATAGCAAAGTAACCAATGATAAGACAACCTAGAACATGTGACTTAGGACCATCTCAGGAATGGTGGGAAGTGAGAACATTCTTTTGTTATACTCTCATCGCCGCCGAGGAAAGGCATCACCAGAAGCCCATTGTAATATGGCTGGCGGTGTCTGAAAGACACTGCCACCATATTAATCCTTTTCCGCCCCAGCCGCAAGGGGACCCGGCGGAAAAGCGGCGGGCGGTCTTTCTGTCCGCCGCGGTCCCCCTGCCATTCTAATATGGCGGGGGCAAATTCTGGAAAGGATGTCGGGCGGATTGCCCCCGCCAGGCCGGGGTGGCTACCGCCAGCCTGGCAGCGGCAATCTGCCCGACATCCTAATGGGCCCCTAAGTATTATAAACTAAAGAAGGACTCTTGGCCTTGTTTTGGGGAACCCCATTACCTTTCCGCTCAGTAAGTGTAAATTACATCTGGATCAGCAAGGCTCTCTGCATCCCTGAAATCTTCCAAGTGTGTGAAATTATGGCAAGTGTGCTATGATAAAGGCGTCAGCTGCCAAAATGTTGTGTCTAGAATGTGTTACACGGACATGCCGATAAACAGGCTCATATGTTATGATAACCTTGAGGGCTCAGCACTCACTGTGCAGACTAGGGGCACGATGTATGTCTAGAGATGTCGAAAAACAAACCTTTTCTCATGTGTAGACCTTCGTGAAGGCTAACTTACAAAAACAGCTACGCAGTGTTGTGTGCAAACGCAGCAAAAGGTAAAGGTTCTATTAAGTCATGCTAGCATACCATGCACGCGAAAGGAGGCCCTAAACACGCGTAGCAGATTTACAAGTGAAGCAGGGAGCCAAGGGAAGCAGAGCACATGTTGAGGAGGGTTACACCAGAGACAGAACCACACATAATGCATCAAGAATGGGTTGTGGGGTTCTTGTCAAGAAGGGGTACACGCGTAGCAGAATTACAAGTGATACAGGGAAATAAGGGGCAAAGAGCACATGTGGAGGAAGATTACACCTGAGGCTAAACTCGACTTAAAGCATCAGGCACTGGAAGTGGGGTACTTGTGAAGAAAGGGTACACACGTAGCAGAATTAGAAGTGAAGCAGGGAGGAGACAAGGAAGCAGGGCACATGTGGAGGAGGATTACACCTGAGACAGAACTCCACATAAAGCATCAGGCACTGGAAGTGGGGTACTTGTGAAGAAGGGGCACATGCAGTGCAGAATTACAAATGAAGCCGAGAGACACCTGATACAGATCTCCACATAAAGCATCAGGCACAGGATGCGGGGTACTTGTAAAGAAGGGGTGCACGTTTAGCAGAATTATAAGTGAAGCAGGAAAACAAGGGAAGCAGAGCACATGTGGAGAAGGGTTACACATGAGACAGAAGTCCACATAAAGCATTGGTCACGGGGAACAGGTATTTGTGGGGAGAATGGATACATACAGGGCAGATTAACAAGTGAAGCACAGACATACATGTGCACGCCACTTGTGGAGGATGGTTACACACGAAGCTGAACTTCAAGTAAAGCATCATGCATGGGAAACAGGTTACTTGTGGAGAAGTGGAACACGTGTGGAAGAATTACAAGTAAAGCACAGACACAAGGGAAGCACAACACCCTTGGGATATATTTAGGGCAGTATTATAGGTAATTCAGGAGGTATGGAAGCAGAGTGAGCGTGGGGGATTGTTGCATCAGAGGAAGATCATAAGTGAAGCATGTGGACCCTGAAATCAAAGGTTCACCAACAGCAGGTGCACCTAGGTGGCACACAGCAGCAGCTGAATCTTACCCTTGAAGGCAGAGGATCACAGCCATCCAGGGGGACAGTAGGAGGGCTTCGAGGACAAGGGTGGGCCTCTTCTCAAGCAGTGAGACTGGTCCTCTGTCTGTTCTCCTGGACGTCCGCTTCAAAACCCTCACAATAATCTCAGGCTGTGGGCTGGGCTACCTACGGGTCTCCAAGTCTACAAGCGACATATGGCTCAGACAAGTCAGCCATTATGTAAAAGCAAGTTCCTGTTGCAAAAACACAGCACCATGGCACCTAGTGTAGGGGTGGCACCAGGAAAACTTCAACGTGCAGCTGAGTTTTTGCAGAACTCCGCACTCATAGTGGAGCGCAGAGTGGCAAAACTCCACTTACTCTGCCAGAGGAGCGGAGTTTACCACCCAAACGTATTTAAAACCCTAGCTTATGATGGTCAGATTTTAAATTACAATTCTGAAAGAAAATACTTTTAGAAAGTTGGCATTTTCTTTTTTTTCACCATTTGGTGCCTACTGTGTGTCTCTCGTCATTTGTCTGGGGTGTGTGTCAACTGGTCTTTGTGCACTCTCCCTAGACAGCAACACACAATGGAAGCCTAGGTCTGACTTAATGGACCATCCTGGGAGGATGAGAGGGATCCAGCGTCACTTACACCTGTATAAGCTGAGTCTTGTCCCTACACAAAGGGCTGTATACCCCCTGTAGTGAGTCTGGAGCCAGGGCAGGAAGGGGAGGACCTCTGTGCACCTCAAAGTCCTGTCTAAAAAGTCTCCCCTACTCCAAATGCCCAGCTGGATAGTAATCAATCAATCAAGAAATTTGTAAAGCTCACTACTTCCCCGTGAGGGTCTCAAAGCGCCATGGGAGGGGTGGGGGGTGCTGCTACTGCTTGAAGAGCCAGGTCTTGAGTAGTCTCCTGAAGGTAAGTAGGTCTTGGGTCTGCCGTAGGAGGATGGGGAGGGTGTTCCAGGTCTTGGCAGCGAGGTAGGAGAACGATCTTCCGCCAGTGGTCGCTCTTCGGATGCGGGGGATGGTGGCGAGGGTGCGGTCGGCGGAGCGGTGCTGGCAGTTTGGGGTGTAGAAGGTGAGTCATCTTTTGAGATATGCTGGTCCAGTGTCATGGAGTGCCTTGTGTGCGTGGGTGAGGAGTTTGAAGGTGATCCTCTTTTTGATGGGTAGCCAGTGCAGGTCTCTCAGGTGGGGTGTGATGTGGCTGTGTCGAGGGATGTCGAGGATCAGGCGGGCAGAGGCGTTCTGTATGCGTTGCAGTCGTTTCAGCAGTTTGGCCGGGGCTCCCGTGTAGAGGGCGTTTCCGTAGTCCAGCCTGCTGCTGACGAGGGTCTGTGTGACCAATCTTCTTGTGTTGGTTGGGATCCACCTCTATTTCCTCCGGAGCATGTGGAGGGTGTTGATGCAGGAGGATGAGACAGAGTTGACTTGCCTGGTCATGGAGAGTGTTGAGTCGAGAATGCTGCTCCCAGGGCGGTCGGTCACATGAGTCGTCCCAGGCTGAGGGGGTGGAGCCGAGGATGAGGACCTCCATCTTGTCCGAGTTCAGCTTCAGACGGCTGTTCTTCATCCATTTGGCGACGTCTTTTATTCCTTCGTGGAGGTTGGTTTCGGGGGTGAGGGGGTCCTTGGTGAGGGAGAAGATCAGCTGTGTGTTATCGGTGTAGGAGGCAATGTTGAAGTTGTGCAGTCTGGCAACATGGCTGAGCGGGGACATGTAGATGTTGAACAGTGTTGGGCTGAGGGAGGATCCTTGGGGTATGCCGCAGATGATCTTGGAGGCCTCGGACCGGAAAGGTGGGAGGCGGATGCTCTGGGTTGTGCCGGAGAGAAAGGAGGAGGTCCATTCCAGAGCCCTGTATCGGATCCCTGTGTTGTGAAGGCATTTCCGTAGGGTGCGGTGGCAGACAGTGTCGAAGGCGGCTGATAGGTCCAGGAGGATGAGGGCCGCGGTTTTGCCTGTGTCCAGCAGGGCCATGATGTCGTTGGGGGCGGTGATCAGGGCAGTTTCAGTGCTGTGGTTGCTGCAGAATCCAGACTGGGATGGGTCTAGGATGTTGTTCTCCTCGAGGTAGCGGGTCAGCTGTTTGTTGACAGCTTTCTCAATGACCTTCGGTGGGAAAGGGAGCAGGAAAATGGGCCGTGAGTTCTTGAGGTCTCTCAGGTCCACCTTGGGTTTCTTGAGCAGGGCGTTGATATCGGCGTGCTTCCAGCTCTCTGGGAAGATCGTGTCTCAAAGGAGATATTGATGGTCCTGCGGAGATGGGGTGCAATAGTGGCACTGGCGTTGTTGAAGATGTGTTGTGGGTATGGGTCTGACGGAGAGCCGGAATGGATGGTGTTCATGGTCTTGATGGTGTCGTCGTCATTGATGTGGGTCCAGGTGAGCAGGGGGTCACTATGGCTGGTGGCCGTGGGGTCAGAGGTCTCATTAGTTGTTGGGGTGGTCAGGTTGTAGAAGCTGTCGTGGATGTCGGCGATCTACCGGTGGAAGAAGGTGGCAAGGGAGTTGCACAGGTCTTGTGATGGGATGTCGTTGGTGTTGGAAAGTTCCTTCACGATGTTGAAGAGCTCTTTGCTGTTGTGTGCATTGTTGTCGAGGAGTTCCTTGAAGGCGGTTCTATTGGCAGCTCTGATGAGGTGATGGTGTTGGTGCATGGCGGTCTTGTGGGCTTCTAGGTTCTCCGGTGTCTGTACGCTGTGCCATTTCTTCTCTAGTTTCCGGCAGGCTTGTTTGGAGGTCTGGAGTTCTGCGGAGAACCAGCTGGCATTCTTGGTGGTGTGTCTGTTGGAGGGTTTCTGGAGCGGGGTGAGAGTGTTGGCGCAGTCGTCGATCCAACGCCTGAGGTTGCTGGCGGCGGTGTCGGAGGGTGGGCGACAGGCGAGGGCAATGTTTAGCTGGTCTTCGGTGATTTTGCTTCAGCTGCGGCGGGAGGCATGTTGGGTGTGTGGTGGGTTTCTGGAAGGTGAACTGGATACAGCGATGGTCAGTCCAGTGGAGTTCGGTTGTGTGGCTGAAGGTGATGAGGGGGCTTGCGGAGAAGATGGGGTCAAGCGTGTGGCCGGCGGAGTGGGTGTGTGCAGTGACGAGCTGTCTGAGTCCGAGGTTGGCGAGGTTGTCAGTCAGGGTGGTGGACTTAGTGTTGTTGATGTTCTCAAGGTGGAAGTTCATGTCTCCGAGGAGGACATAGTCCGTGGAGGCGAGGGCGTGCATTCTGACGAAGTCGGCGATGGAGTCTCTGAACTGAGGCCTGCGTCCTGGGGGTCTATAATAAGAGTTCCTCTGAGGGTGGTGTTGAGATAAGTACTGGACCTCTGATAACACCATTTAAGTACACTTCTGGACCTGTGAAGACTCTGCCAGGAAGAAGTACTGCTGTGCTGCTGAAACGACTGCCATTCTGATGGACTACTGTTTTGATGAACTTTTTCTTTACTGTGCTGACCTGCTACCTTCTGCCCTCTTGCCTGGGTGAACAGACTGGACCTGCATCACTTGTGCCTAGAGTGATTCCAAGGCCTAGCTGGCTGGCCTCCTGAGCTGAAACCTCATGGGCATAAAGACAACCTACCTGCTTCGGCATCTGAACTCTGCAATCTGTGAATCTGCCCTGCCAAGTGGTGTCAACCCAGTCCTGGACCCATGGAAGTGGGTCTAAGGTGTTTCTCGAGTGGAACCGATGCATCCTCTGCTGAACAACACATCCCTGAGCAGAACTGACACATCTCCTCAGCTGAGCGGTGCATCTTCGAACAGAACAGACGCATTGAGTGGGTTTGGCCCATCAGAAAAGACTTGCATCCATAATCTGGTACTGAAACATAACCTGCAGAACAAGAACTGCACAACAGTTTTTCTGGCACAAGCTCCTTGCATCTCTCATCAACAGCCACCTCGATAACAGACCTCCACATCGCAGCCTCAGCGCTCATCGGAACTGATGCATTGTCTCAGCTGTGCCTCGCATCCTCAACACCGTCCTTCACATCAGAAGTCCGCATCAACAGGATCCTCAACTTCGAAGCATCAGGTCCTCGCACAGCACCCATATGTTGGAGCAGATGCTTTGCCTCTGCTGCCCCAAACATCTTAGACCCAGATTCATGCATCGCTCTGCAACCTGGTTTAAGGCCTAACTGGGTCCTTTTAGCCGGCCGCATTCCATTGCCGTCAGCCTTAACTTCTGACTTTGTCCCAGACTAGCGCGACCATTTCTCCCCAATAGTGCTTTCTGCTAATTATGTTTTTTCCCACTTAAACCTTCAAAATTCAATATCTCAAGTTCGACTGATTTAATTTTTGTTGTTTTAGTCGTGTTTAATTCAATAAATCAAAGACAAATTTTCTAACATGGTGTGAAATCTTTTTATGCGTTGTTTTCAATGTTTTACTGTTTGACCTGTTGCACAAATACTTTACAGATTGCCTCCACGTTAAGTCTAATTGCTCCAAGTTAACCAGAGGGTGAGCACAGGTTAATTCAGTGTGTAACAGTGCCTTACCCTGGCTAGGCCTCTGGTTACTGCTTGACGAGGGCTTATACCCCAGTCAACCAGGAACTAAATTTTTAACAACCACCATTTGTATTCTTCTTTTTAAAAGGTTGTAGTATTACCAGTAATTAAAAGGCAGAATAGCATATAACTTAGGACCTTATTTAGAGTTCAGAGGATGAGTCACTCCATCACAAATGTAATGCATATTGCTTCCGCCATATTACAAGTGACTTATCCTCCATGGCACTTGTAATGCATCCATGACGTTTGTCATGGAGTAACCCACCCTCCGAATTCAAAATCAAGCCCATAGACAAAAGTGAGAGGACATCAGAAAACCAGAGTAGGTCTCTCAAACTGGAACCTCGTATTAGCTCAAAGTGTCCAGTCGTGTTGAGACCGGCAACAGGTGATAACCATAATGTAATGAAGTACAGCAGAGGTTTGATTCCACACTTAAACATGATTAAGTCATGCTCTAAAGCCAGGTCCACAGGGAGTAAGCAAACAGAAGAAGAAAGTACAAGTACCCAATTTTTGAACGTATTCTGAAGGACTAATAAGCAGCATTTAAACGGCTCAAGGTTCAGCCCCACAGATAGTTAACACCTTTGCATGATATACCTTAAGTTTGAGACATGTAGCTCCCGAGCCAAACTGTAGAGAAAATCTTTTAACCACTGCTTGTCAATAGCAAAAGGACGTCAAGTTGTTCATCATTTGGCTATGCCACTGAATCCATGCACTTAGTTGCATATCATGGCAATTCATTTCTTTAAGCTTCTCAAGCAACCCTTATTGTAACACTGAGCTGCATGTCAATTACTTATAGGGATTCTGTGCCATGCCTTTTTTTTACTTTATTTTATTGTAAAACCCATTTTCATGCAGATTCCACAAATATAAGAAGTAATGAGAAAGGTTCCTAAGGAATATAAGATTTGCCTCATATGAAGGATTAACCAAGAGATAAGAGGAACAACTATTGATGTGGAGAAGCGGGGTTCCACATTCTAGACTTACTCTGGAACCCCTGGCCGACGGCTCTTTTTTCCTGCTTGTAAGTGTGGAGGAGAGAAATTCATCTATAAATTATAAGTTACCAATGCCCATGACTCCAAAGGAATACAGACTCTTTATCTAAGTATGAATATTTAATACAATGGCAAGAAAAGTTGGACATACAAACACGTCATTACAAAAGTGTAAAGGTACATGGGCACTAATACAAATGCAAATCCACAAATTAAATCAGGACACAAAGGATTATCAAAACTACATCAAGAGAAGTCTTCATTGGCAGTTCATAAGTAAAAAGCATTGGTCTGTCTCTAAACCATCCTAACGTGGCATCCCTACTTAGCATTTCCCAGACAAGCTCCCCAAAAGTTGTCAGCATGTGAAGACTTCCTAAGAAGAGCACTCACATCAAATGGGTCAAGTAGCGTAAAGCTACAGAGCTCGTTCTAAGATGTTCTCCTCTCGTCAGGAAAGGCAGAAGTGAGTTCAGACTTTGTCCCTATCCCCAATACAAAAGTAAATTACCACACCTCCAAATACAACACAAGACCACTCTCATCCAATTAAACGCTTCTTGTTAGGTAATCTTCCATGAAGTAGTGGACATCCAGTCTCTTGTTCGATGCCCTTGATTCCCAGGCCTTTCCAGGCACAAATGTCATCCTCCTACTTTCTCGGCCGTTTCTTCAAAGGTATCCTCTCCTTCCAAAACCTGTTCAACTCCTAAAAGAACTACGTTATTCATACTAACGAGGCCTAATTCCTTCACCTGCATTGGAGACAAGAAACAAAAGAATTCCACAAGCACATAAATTCTAACTAACAACCTTCAAGCCACGAGTGAACAGGGAGAAACTAAAGTTAGGCCTACCAAGTCTGGCTAACATAAGAACGTTACACACAGTTCACACACATACATTTATGAACGTTAATATACAGACATTATAAAAGCCATTAAAAAAGATAAGTTCGTTTGTCATGAATATACTTCACACATGTCGTTTAACTAAATTTGTAGATTTGCTACGTAAATTCTTTGATTACATGAATACATTTCACTCGCACATTATTACATTTCACGTTAACACATCGGATTACATGTAGATGAGGACTAACCATGATTATAATGCACTACAATAATAAAAGTGCGAATTTGCGCTCTATCAGTCGTGTTTTACTTAATATAAATTATTATAAATGACTCAATTTTTCTAATTCCATTGTGAACTCTTTTAGAGGTGTGTTTCCACTGTGCTGCTATTTGGAGTGTTGCACAAATACTTTACACTTTGCCTCTGAGTTAGGCCTCTGAGTTAGGCCTGACTGCTCCCCGGCAAGCTACCTGAGGGTTGAGCACAGGTTAATTTAGGGTTGGCCTGAGAAAAATTGTGGTTACTGCTACGGGTGGGTGGAATTAATTTAATAATTCCATGTTACTCTTGTAACACAGAATACTAATAACTTCTGTTGCTCCACGGGCGGAACTAATCAGCACTGGTCATTATCCCACTTTGTTTTGGTAATGGCAGTCTCTCTTCAATGTACACACCCAAAGGGGGTGTATAGAGTAGACCACAAAAGCAAAACAAAAACCTGACAGTGGTACCAAGGAAAGTTGAATAAATATACTTGTTTGGTTGGCACCCCTAATCAGTTTTAAGCACTTCCCTTGAACTGCAATTTTTGGTCGCACTTACAGTTTTGGTCACTGGGTGTTTGCACGGCTTTCACTGCAATTTATGTTATGTGTTGTCCTATGTTGAATTATTCTGGTTGTATGTCCTGTTAAGTGGAATGTATTATTATTTCCCCCTCCCTTATGCTCCGCCCTGAGTGTGGGTACACCAGGGTGTATTGTAAGCAGGCCCAATGATGAAGCATGTCACGTACTTCGGTATGTGAGTGAGGGCAGTTTTTCCAAACAGAGCGATTTGCCTGATTAGGGTATTTATGTTTTTTTTGTGTTTTGCTTGTGTGGTCTACTCTATACACACCCTTTGTGTGTGTACATTTGAGATTTCTGAGGGTCTGGGGTGGGAGTCTAAACCTATATGACCCTCGCCCCTTCTCTGTGCTGAATAGTCTCTCTTCAATGCCTTTGGTTGCTTATTACCTCATGTTGACGCACACCACTAATCATTTTATTTACTATTGTCAATCTTTCTTCCTACGGTGGCCGATTAGCCTTGCTGATGCAATTGTTCAGTGGAGGCACAGGCTGTGATATCTTATGTGTCTTCTTGACAGCCCCAAAATGCTCCCACATTTCTCCCTCCTGGGACTTTTCCTCTCGTCGTAAAGTAAGACTTGGTCAGAAGAATGACAGACGTTACACACAAGAATCATGGAAACTCGAGCATCTCTCTCTGGTGTCTAACGTTTGTACAGAGCTGGACAATCCTCATGGGATAAAAGACCAGGACCTGGGTAAGGAACGGTGTACCTTGCCAGAGTGCCTTTAGTTGTTGAGATATCGGGGTATGTGAGTGGAGGCGGAGAAGAAGGTGGGCTCACAGTCAAGTAGTCATATGAGGGGCCCAATGTACTGGGAATTGCCGGGTAAGCATAGTCTACGGTCTGTTGCATAGCTGTCAGGTGGTCACAGGTGACTTGAGAGTAGTAGTATTTATTGGACTTTTGGCTGTAAAACCAGAACTGTGCAATGTTCACCCTTTAGGCTCAATGCTGAAACAGTTATTATGTTGAATAGGCGCTCTTACTGCACTATACTGTAAAATCAGCAGTAGAAGGTTAACCAACGCGCAGTTTCATATTTTACCAGGAGGTGACAGGAGAGAGCTTTGTTCCAGAGACAGGATACGATGATTTGTTTTTGTCATTATACACAGAAGTCTATAACCAAACAGATACGTTTGGGAGGGTTCATTCATTCACACGCAGTGCTAGCTCTTTGATACTGTGCATTAGTCAGTCTTTCTATCTTTATTCTTTGGAGTCCTCTAGCACAAAGTCCAGGCTGGAGGTAGACAAAAGCGGGACGACATATGAGGCCAGATGTACGATGGTTTTTGCATGCGCAAACGGGCTTGCAAACCCATTAGTGCATGCAAAACCTATAGGGGTATGTACCATTCCAAAATAGCGAGTCACAATTTATTTGTGACTCGCTATTTTGAAATTGCGAGTCGCTATTAGGAAGGGGCGTTCCCTTCCTAATAGCGAGCACAACCCCATTGACAAATGTTTTGCGACCGCAATTGCGGTCCCAAAACACTTGCAAATTACCACCCTCATCTAGAGGGTGGTAATGGGGTCGCAAAAGGGAAGGGTCCCCAGAGGATCCCTTCCCCTTTGCAAATGCAGGGGAAAATATTTTTTATGGGCAGGCATTGGTCCTATGGACCAATGCCTGCCCTTACAAAATGAAACATAAACATTTCATTGTATTCATTTTTTGATGCATGCCGGATTCCTTTAATGAAAGTGGCTGCATTTGAAAAAAAAACAGCTTTATTTAAAAGCTTTCCCAGACATGGTGGTCTGCTGACCCCAGAGAGCCACCATACCTGGGAGGGTTTGCCATTCCCAATCAGGTCGCAAATTGCTAGAGGCTCATCAATATTAATGAGACTCTCAATTTGAAACCCCATTAGGAATATTCTACAGTGTGAAAAACACTGTTGTACATTTGAAATATCGCCTCGCAAATTGTGAGTCGCAAAAAACTCACAATTTGTGAGGCGCTATCCACGGTCGTACAGCTGGCCCATGGTCCTTGCTGTCACACGTATTCACCTTCAAAGAGCACATTACATGACATATTACGCCCCAAGTAAATGGCTCTCATTTTTGTAGAAATCGTGCGGCTAAATAAGTAAAACTAGGGATGGGCATAATATCGCTAAATTCGCTGAGTTTTTATGTAACTCTGCGGATTTCCGCACAGTAAAAATCTGCAGGTTATGCCCACCCTGACTTACTGATTGATAGATTTCACCCCCCTCAACCAATAAACCAGTTTTAAACATAAAGTCTCCCTGTGTTCTGACACTATATTTTCATACAATTTAAACCCTGACACCAGTTCAAAAAAAGTAAGTGGGGAGACAAATTAGCATACACAGTTCATGATGTCTTTACAGGAAGCAATTCAATAGGGAGTGTGGTGACGTCAGACCTATCATATCCCAATTTAATAGGTCTATTTCCGAGACTATTCAAGTCTAACACTACACATTTTAAGAGTGTTGACACTACTTACCAACATAGGAATAAGTTTACAATTTTCTGGGAGATCTTTTTCCTTATGTTTTATGTGTTAGGTTGTAGCATTGAATCCTTGCACAGGTATCCATAAAGCTCACTGTTTATAAAGACATCCTTAAATCAGCCATAAGATGCTTCCACCAGCAGATACGGAACATCATCCCTATACAACAACTGTTACATTGCAACTCAACTTTTACATCATGGTTGAAGAATGACCCCGTGGACGCCATCACCACTGTCCCCTGAACACAAGCCACTTGGGTGAGCTCCATCTGACCCCTGCCACCACCATGCCTTCACAAAATGACTCCTACTAATTAGTGGAGCACTAACACCCATCCTCAATGCCTCCATCGACTCTGTCACTTTCCTTGACACTTCAAAACATTCCACTGTCATGCCCCTGCTCAAGAAACCAACTGTTGACCCAAGCACACTTTCAACTAGAGACCCATCTCCCATTTACCATACCAGGAAAAGGTTGTTGAGATACTAATAAATCGATTCCTCACCAACCAACTTAGCAGCCCTCAGCTCCTCAATGCCACGCATTCTGGTTCCAAGAAGTAAGGTTCCAGGCTGACAGCTTGTGTTCAATCCTTCACAGTAAAGAAACATCACTCATTGCTGCCACAGACAAAATCCACATGATCCTTGACAGAGAAGAGATGGCAGCCCTCATTCTCCTTGACCTCTCTGCATCTTTTGACAAGGTGTCACACCCCATCCTCATCAGGCGCCTGCAAGCGATTAGCATTCAAGACCTGCTCTCTGCTTAATCTCTTCATTTTTAATGGATAGAACACAAGCTGTCAGCCTGGCACCATACTCCTTGGATGCCCACAAACACATCTGCAGAGTCCTTTAAAGTTCATTGGTTAAAAAGGGCCCGCATTGGAGGTCGCTCTTTTAGGCTGTTGGCGCCACAGCTTTGGAATACTCTGCCTTTGGCACTACGCAGCACCTCTAATTTGCTGACTTTTAGGAAGGGCCTAAAAACTTGGCTTTTTGCCCCTTAGTTCGCTCTTTTTTTTATTTTCTGCTGGTCCATTTTATTTTACTGTGTTGTGTTATTCTGCTACAGGCTTTCAATAAAAGCGCCGGGACACTCTATGGAGTAGCCGCGCGCTATAAAAGACAAAATTAACATAACATAACATAACATAACACTCACCCTCCTCAATGCATACTTGGTCCCGCTTGCCAGTGTAATCCGCAAACACGATTTCAACATCCTCTCCTATGCAGAATACAGACAACTCTTACTCTCCCTCTCAGCCAAGACCCACACCACAAGAAACAAGTTCACCCTCTGCATGATGGAAGTCGCTAACTGAATGAGAGTCAACTGTCTCATGCTCAACACAATGTCAGGCATTGTGATCTTCGGCATGGGACTCTAACCGGTGTCCAGCCGCACTTGGACCCACACCCACCCCCAGAACCCATTCCAGGAATCCTGGAATATTCATTGACAGCAAACTGGATATGACTGCACAAGTCAACGCCACCATTGCATCCTGATTTCACACCCTGAAGATGCTGAGGAAATCTGCAAATGGGTCCCAAGCAACACATGAAAAACTGTCAATCGAGCCCTGGTGGTCAGTGGACTATGGGAACACCATCTATTCCACGATCACTAAGCAACTCACTAGAAGACTGCATACCATCCAGAACTCTGCAGCCAGACTCATCAGCCTCCCACACAGAACTCACATTACACCACACCTCAGGGAACCACACTGGCTTCCAATACACAAATGGGCTTAATTCAGCTCCTCATACACTCATCCAGGGCACTCCACACAACTCAGGCCCCACCTGCCTGACCAACTGCATCTCCTTCCACCAACCATCCAGACCCCTCCACTCCACAGGACATCTACTCACCAACATATCGCACATTTACAGAACCAGATCAGAAGGACGAGCATTCTCTTACATCGCTCCTATAGCATGGAGCAACCTACCTCTCCACATCAGAGCCTCTTCCTCTCTCTGAAATCCGCAAGAAGCTGAAGATCTGGCTTTTCAATTAACCTACCTACCATAGGTGGGGCTAGATACACACACCTGCCCAGTGCTAGTATACCCTTATGGTTGGTAGCGCATTTTACCAATATACATAACATAACAACATCACATGACATAACATAAAGACTCTGCCGAAGGCAGTGTGTGATATACTAGTCTCATGTTCAAAGCCCTGTTTAGGCAACTTGACATGTATTCCTTACAAAACCAATGAAATACGTGTCAGGTTAGATCAGGTGCTATTGGCACAACGCTGCCTCATCTTTAGAAAATGGTGCAGGCTCATTACACGTATCCACTGCCTTGTAACATACAGTCAAAAGGATATGATGAAAGTTTGTGAGATTGACAGATGAATTTAATAGTCATAGCAAATAATTCTTGACTGGTCCTATAAAAATAAAAAAGTATTTATTTTGTATTTTTAGACAAGAATAACAATGCCACAAACCTCTGTTTGCATGTTCTGTTACCATATACTCAAAACCACTTGCCGACTGAATCAGTTGAGATATACATATTTATTAACAAGAATAATGAAAATATGTTTCAGTTTATGGAATCACAACAATATGGTAATACATTTGATAAATTCTAAATATTCTGGAATTCAGCTCTCACTCTGATGACAGGCCAAGAAAAATGCAAGAATGTTTAATGTATTGCTCAATATACTATAACATTCAGCTTTTAACAACTCGCTTGACAGTTCTCAGCCTAAACGCTGATTTGGACATTGTGGTGTGAATAATTTTATAAAATTACAGATTTTCCCATTACAACGTTAATGCAACATTGGATGAGACTAATCAAAGTCGTGGCAATTTTCGGATCAGTATAATTTATTGTATTCCAGACAAAACCAAGGCTGCCTTTGATTCATCTCATCCAATGTTGTATTAACAGGTTGTGTTTTTTTTATTTTACTAGTAACAATGGATAAAAGTAACACTGTCTTGGTGTGCTTGGATGCATATGTTTTGCATTGTGATCTAGACTGCTGATACAGATCTAGTATGTTATTACCTGAGGTGGGTGGGTAACCAGGCACTAAGTGAGCACCCTTATATTAGGATTGAGCATAAACTTAATGTCGCAAGATAACAAGCGCTGACTCATAGATGTGCAGATCAGAGAACAAATCCACCTTGGGTACTTTTATTCAATTCTTGATAGTAGCCTAGTGAGCATGTTTGTAAGAGAATTTACTACATGATGCTGAATATGAAAAACGGCGTTGTGACTCATTTTACTCAGCCGCGGTCGGTAGTGGGAGTACCTGCAGGGCGGTGACATGGGGAGGGGGAGGGGCAGGGTGGGGGGTAGTAATGTATGGGTTACAGAGCTGTACAGGTAAGTAAACATATAAATAAATAAAACAAATTGTGTTGCGCGCACTGCTTCACATTTAGGGATGCAGTGCACGCAACGAAATTCGGTTTATTTATTTATATGTTTAAAGTCCTGTACTCCATACATTACTACCCCCCACCCCGCCCCTCCCCCTCCCCACTTCACTGCCCGGCAGGTACTCCCACTACCGACCGCTGCTGATATTACTCCTGCCCATATACCTCTTACATTCCTACAGTGTACAGAGTTAGACACATTTGCATGTTGCTTGGCATACAGAGGCTACGTTCAATTGCGAGCATTGTGGTTTATATTTAAGGCAATCAGGATTGCGGTCCAGGAATAAGCAGGGATTGGCTGAAAAAAAAAAGAGATCACACAGTTGTTAACATGAGAAACGTGAGGAGAACAATTCTTTCATTGACACAAGACAATGCATGAACGTATTTGTGCAGCGTAGGCAGAGGTGTAATGCAGATCAGTGCATCATAAGCGCGCCCTCCCCAACACATGTGGTCCCCATTTCAGGCTAATGCGCATGAATATCTGTGAGATAAGGCAGCTCTAGGTGCTATGCACCACATTCTACAAGGCATGGGGGTGCCATTGTTTTGCATTATGTCACTGAGTACACAAAGCTAAAAAGGTGGGGAAGCCTTCTTCACTTATAGAGGCAGATGATGGCGAATGCAAAAATGCAGTCTTTATTCTCATTTCTTATTCGTTCTCTTACTGCCTCCTTTTTATTCATAACTAGCTGTACCCGGCCACGCATTGCTGTGGCTCAGTCTGGTTAAATGGAAGAGAAAGAAAAGAGTAAGTGCCCGTTTCTAATATGTTTAATTTCACAATGCTTGTGGGTATACAATATCTTTTTGTGACTATTGTCTATATGTGTCCCTTGTAGTTGTTGCGAAGAAAGCAAATGGATAGGGTCTGTTCGGACTTTCGATGAAAAACATGCGCGTATTGTACACGCGCGTATTCGAATCCAACATTGTGTATATATAAACACGGGCTAATGTTACAAAGTGAACCAACTCCTTCCCCCTCCCTCCACCCACTTCCCGGTCTGACATCCTGATACCAACTGTCCATCCTAATATATGTAGACCATTGTCTCTATGCGTCCCTTGTATTTGTTGCCCAGCAACCAAATCGATAGGGTCTATTCGGCCTTTCAATTAAAAACATGTGCGCATTGGATAATCGCATATTCGAATCCAACGTTGTGTATATATATAAACACATGCTAATGTTGCAAAGTGAACCCACTCCTCCCCCCTCCCTCCACCCATTTCCCATTCTGCCATCCTTACACCAACTGTCCATCTTAATATATGTAGACTATTGTCTCTATGCGTCCCTTGTGGTTATTGCACAGCAACCAAATCGATAGGGTCTGTTTGGCCTTTCGAATAAAAACACACGCGTATTGGACACGCGCGTATTCGAATCCAACGTTGTGTATATATAAACACGCGCTTAATCGAATCCAACGTTGTGTCAAAATTTCAAAGCAATCAGCGAGGAACTTTTGGAAATTTAAGATTTTGAACAAACGAAATTTCATTTTTATTTATATAGAAGATGATTTGATAGAATAATTAGTATATTATTGAGATAATATCTGTTCTTCGTCATTATTGTTTAGCTTGTTTGCTAAGTTTGAATTACTGTTTCAATCGTTTATTAAATATGTGAAAAGTATCAAAAATCAAATAAATGATTTTACTTTTAAAAACATAAACACAAAGTGGAGAGTTTGCAAAAGTGCCAAGAATACGTCTAGACGACTACATGCAGAAAAAAGCAGTAACTTTAACATACCGAAAAATACTAAATAACTCCCCAGACACCCTAGAGTGGTGGTTGGGAGACCTGGGGCATTTGAAAATGATGAATGGTTGGAGGCGATGGCATTTCCTGGAGAGGTGGCCACACGCTCACTCTTTTGATTGGTCCAATTGAAGATTCTGCATAGAGAATACGATGCTTGCACAACACTGGTCAAAATGAGGAATTTAGCCTCACTGCAAGGCCCCAGGAGCTGTAGCCTTGATGGCACATTTTTCATAAGTGGTGGGGCTGCCTGGTGATCCAGGAATATTGAATGGAAGTGATGTCGTGCATGATGACATTGTGTACAGACAATGTTGAGGCCTCACCCCAACTATGCCTGTTGAATATTTGGGAGGCAACAGATCTAACAACAGGGGAGCGACTATGGGTTACATTGGGGCTCATGGTCGCGAAATATAATATAACAAGAAAATGCAGAGCAGATTCTAAGCTGACTTTGGGAAATTTGGAGAGAGATATGAATTGATGCATGCAGGTGGAAAGGATGAATTATGAGAGTAGAGGATGCCCCCAGAAATGGTCCAAGATCTGGTGGAGTTGAAATGCTAGTAGGGGGGTGCTCTGTGCTCCTGTTAGTGGATCTGCTCAACTCGAAGAAGACTGACAGCATGGATGGGGAGTCTTGCCTACAAGATGAAAAGGTTAGCGATATGTGTTTTTAAATTATATGAGGGGTGTCCATGTTTCTATGATACATATGATGTACTATGTTGCTCCAATTGTGAAAATAAATACAATTTTATCATGTTTTTCTATTGCAATAAAAAGAGTTAAAAAAAAAAAACAAGAGTCAGTAAGGTCAGTGGGTCCTTTAGCCCCTGGTGGGCTTTCCTTCAGTCCAGTAACCTACCAAGCCATTTAATCTCTGTAGGAGGACTAGCTACTGTGTTTAGTGATCCCCATCTACCTTTTGATTAAATGTGTGCTTTGATATGGTGGGTACACTAAATTACTTTTGAATAGAGACAACCTATTTTGTTTGCCGACTTTGATTTTATTTTTCATTTTCAGAAACAAATCTTAAAATTGGGGTTTATTTCTAAAAAGCAAAACATCAAATACCCCCAGCTTGCCATTGATTATTTTCCCTGCCCAGATCCGCCATGCTTTGCATGAAGTGCCTTGGCAGAAAAAACAACGATGGTTACCAAGCCCTAATAGAGCAGGACAATTGTCACTATGGCCTGGTGGGCCAGTTTTGGATGTGTCAACATGTCATCGGTTTCCTCACTGGAGCCAGTGGAAACCCAGTAATTTTCTACCTCTAACTTGGGTGGGCGAACCCTAATATTGGCCCCAAATTGGGTAATCGCCTTTATTTTCTGGTAGGCTCCCACCATCTGCCAGTCTCTACCTTGCCTCAGAGCTCAATGTTGGAAGCAGTTTAATTTCTGTGCCAAAGGCTCATTCAAAGTGAGAGAGCTATTAAACATGACAGCACTCCAGATGAGTAGGACAATAGGTTGACATGGTGTTAATTTTATCTCAAGATAATTAAAATGTAAGAGGAGATCAGAAAAGGAGGTAGGAGGCTGTCTCAGAGACTTGTTGCTGTTGCCAGAGTAAAACCCAAGAGTAAGAGCTCCAATGCATATATAGATTTCGAGTATTGATGGTTATTGATTGATGGAAATAATGATTTGAATCAGGAGGAAGGAAAGGATGGAAGAAAAATAAGTGAGGGAATGAGGAAGGGAGGGACAGAAGGAAGAAGGGGTGGAGGGTGGGTTGAATATTTTTTTGTCTGCGTAGTATGTGCTACAATCTGATCTTGTTATCGAATGAACATTGAATGTGCAATGATAACACCAAACATGTTGTCCAAGGGCCTTGATTAGAGTTGGGCAGATGTGGGACATCTACCAGTCAGTGTTGGATCTGCCTGTATTAAGAGTGCATTGAAGTCAGTGGCACTTTAAAGGTGGTGGGCAGGGCATCCACCACATCTTGTTGGAAGTTCCTAATCTGCTAAACTTTGAATGAAGACCTAAGTTAGACTATACACTACCCGAATAGCCTCATAGCATAATTCCTGACTGGCCCGAAAACGGATTGATGAAAACAGATTAGGAGCTGAGGGAATCGAAGAGTAAACAGCTGCTAGTGCCCATCTCTGGGGTACAGAAGGCTAGCATCATAGGAGTTACTCTACACATAGATTTATTAACCAGACATGGAAGAGTGGTTTTAAGACATATGCACTGTGGATAATTCCTTCCTGATGAAGTATCCAAGAATGTCCAAAGCAGTGATAGCTCCCAGATGTGGGTATTTTAGCTCCGCCCTCGATATTTTTCTAATCCAAATGATTTTGCTTACAACTTCTAAACAAAATACAATGGGGAACTAAACAAATTAAGATGTTTCACACACATACAGTACTAGAGCACTCACCATCGACCCCAGTTGTTCTGAAGTACTTGATTATTTAACCCTTACACTGCACTGCTAGTTGCTGGGATGCTGACCTCACCAACATCAGATCTGCATTGCTACATTATTCCTGCAGAGATACAGCTACGACCAATCAACATTTATAATTCATGGGGGATAACTGTGCTCCATAGAGTCAACAAAGAGCAATTTAAAAACAGGAACCCCCACATCAGGATCTAATGCAAGAGGACCACTTCCAAGGAATGTCTGCCTCATCCCTCCCATGATCCAAGGGACGCAGTGTGGTTCAGGTTATGCCATTCCTACAACATCGACTGGTCTAAAAGTTGGAGAGTGACAGCTGATGAACCGACTTAGGGTACCACCTGGGGCCTTTTATACCCCCATCCAACCTATCCTTTAGAAACTAGCAGGGTTCAGAAGGAGTATTAGGACTGCACAAATATTTGATTCTCTGTACCTTTCGCTTACTGACAACTGTGACCATCACTCATACTTTCTTCACCTGCCTTTATCAGAAGGGAGGTATCTGGCTTCTTAACCTCAGTACCCTTCACCAATGTAAAGACCAGAACCAACTTGTACTTATGGCCTTCTTCCTGCAGTCCTACCCTTCCGCTGTTTTCTCTGTTTTACTTTCATACTGGTAAAATATAGAATCTACTCCTGCAAGCTTCAGTATGGTACCAGAATACTGCAAATAAAATATTGCCCAAGGCAAACATTGTGTCCTAAATATCATTTACAGTTGTATTTCATTTTAGTTAAGGTAATAACATGCAATATACATCCAATGAGATGATACTCATGTAAGTGACGTTTAGGACAAATATTTCCACCAGATTATGTTTTTACGAATGATATTCTGACATACAACTGCGGATTTCTGACCATTCATGGGTGCAGTGATTCAATTGTTTGAGATCCACAAAACATTTTCATGTCACTCCTTTACACCTCTGGTAGGTATAGTTTATGGAAGAAAATCCTAAAAACATTTTGTAAATTTCTCTTTTCCAATGCACAGATGTACACAAGTCTATTTTTGCAAGAGAGTCGGTGCAAATGGAATTTCTAGCCTGTTCTTGCCAGAAGACAATGCATGGTGCTTTCCAGGCAGGGATCAGTCGTATATGGTTTGTAAGAATCCAAAAAAGCGAAGTTATGCTTGAATAAATACACTTCTATGGCCTTTCATCACAGGATCTGCAATATTTGCATGTTGTATATGGAATCTTTGCACAAAATCTAACAAAAAGTGTTAAAAAACATTGATATTGAAACCTCTGTGAACAAATAGTGTCGCATGAAACTGAGATCTGTGAATTGCACACATTGCTTTGCACTTAAAAAAAAGGCTATATCTGAATTGTAGTCAGGCTTAAATAAGCAAATAGCTTTGTGAATGAGGCCTACACATTTTGGACTTATGCTGAAGCTGCAGCCAGGTTATTGACTAGACCCAGTCATGCATATCCTGTATAGGTATATGTGACAACATATCTGCACATGCGAATGCTAAATGGAAGCAGAGGTAATTCAGAAGATGCAAGTAACTTGGTCTGAAATCGTCATTGGTGAAGTTATATTACAATCAACAGTCTGACAGCTATAGAATATGAAAAATATTTTCAGAAAAAGCCCCCAACACTTCAGAGCTAGAATCCCTCTGGTCTCCAAGCATGGTAAACAGGAACTCATACAGCACACAGAATGCAAATGGACAGATTGATTAGGGCCTGCTTAAGAAACATTTCTTTCTGAAAGGGTCCAAGAAGAAATTTCGCCAGCCAGACACGGCAATGTGGACTCGGGAGGCTCAGTCGTTTGGTAGGACTGGATTAAATGCTTATTGGAGTAGTCCTCGGTAGCTCTGTAGGATGCAGTGGCAGAGAAATAGATGGAGTTGGGGGGAAAGCGAAGAGTTTCACCTGGGTTTGCTGATTTTTGCTGTTCTGCCTTTTAACCCCTTCACTGCGGCGGCTATTCTGCCGCAGTGCTAAGGGGGCGGGGCGGAAGGGCGGGTGCATGCTGGTGAGGGAACCTCTCCGTCACCAGCGTCGGTTGCGCTGTGCTTATGACGGAGTGGTTCCGCTCAATAGAACGCTCAGCGCAGGCGCGGAATTCGCGCCGCGCAGGAGCGTCGAGCAGGCCATGGCGGAACGGCTCCGTCATCAGCACAACACCACCGCAGCTGATGACGGAGCGGTTCCGTCATCAGCATGGGAGGGGTTAAATGCAATGGACTTTCAGGAGAGGTATCCCCGTCTCCGTCATGAATTTTTGTTTCTAAAATATGTCACTACAACTGGATCAGAGAGTATCCTGCGTGGCCTTTACCAACACATTTTGAGCCCTCTCCTGGAAGAACTTGCCCTGGGATGTCTGAGTACTGTGTAAATGAGAGGGAGCTGCACTCTGTGGAACTAACATTTTCCATTACACTTCCATTCCATTCCTTTCCATTCCATTACACTAAGCACACAAAAGTGATGGGAGGAATGGTTGCAATTTGTCCAAACAGAGGTAGTTATTTTGCTCAGTGTGCCACTGAAACCAAGCGATACACCACTGATCAGCCCTATTCAGGACAAAACCAGTCTTGAGTTCTGTATAAAATTGGGTTGTTGGCTGACCTTGTTAATTGGTTTTCTTGATGTTAGCCCTGGTCAAGGAACAGCCACAATCCCAGCGAGAGTACCACGAAAAAATCACAAAAATCAACCTATGCAAAAACCCTGTGTAGCTTGGCACAATAACAGTCGGGATTAACTTAGAGGCAATGTGCAAAGTATGTATGCAGCACTCAAACAATTATAACGCGAAAACACAACACAAGAAAAATCAGACACCAATTTAGAAAAATAGAGTACATTTTAATATATTATTTTACACCAAATGACAGAATTCAATCAGTGGAACTGGGGTCATTATATTTCTTTATTTCAACTAAAAACTAGTGCCTTAAAGGTCACACTGCCAACTGTGGACATCTAGTCATTTGAGACCAGGTCAAAGTAAAAAGTATGGTTGACTGCGATGGAGCACAGGTAATATGAAAGAAATATATTGGGGCCAGTTGGCGCTTACCTTCAGATATAGAAGAATTTTAAAGAAAAATGTTCTGAGAAGGTCAAGTTTAGTGGAGCAAGGATGCAGGCTGTATCTGAGGGAGGAACGTTGTTGTTGGGGAGCCGCTGGATGAAGTTGCAGTGAAAATTTCTATGTTCGAATTTAGTCACTTTTATTTAGGCTAAAAATCTCTAGCGGGCACGACAGGAGGCCGTAGCTGAAGACAGTTGCAGAACGTTGGATACCCCTTTGGTGAAGGACTGCTGAACAAGATTTGCTGCTAAAAAGAAGAACTTAGCCGGATCAGTGGTGAAGTCAGGCCAAATGGTAGGATGCACCTTAGGCGGATCAACGAGCAGGTTGGTCCCAGTATTCCCTCAGTTCTCAGAGCAGATTGTTGCCAGAAATTTCACAAGTTTTGAATGTTGGCTATTTGAGCACCACACCCAAAGGTCCAGGACTTGTGGGACACCACTTGGGGGTTAAGGACTCAATCCGGCTGGATCCAGGTGTAGGTTCATTTTTTGTCCCTGTGGCTCTGAACAAGTGGTCAGCAAACTAGCCCTTGGAGTTAGTCTGGTAGTCCTGGGTTCAGATGAAGATGCAGGGCCCAAACAGCAGGCTGGCCTCTAAGTGTTAATGGTACTATACAGGCAGCAAAGCAGTCCTTTCAGGTGCAGCAGCGCATTCTTGTGGTGTTTACAGCAGGCTAACCAACAGGCAGTCCTCCAAAAGTGCTTCCGCAGGTCCAGAAAGTGAACTTAAGAGTAGGTCTGAGGACCCTTTTTTTATACCTGGTGCCCTCTTTGAAGTTGGGAGACGTTTCTAGAGGTTTCATTTTGAAGTTCTTGGAATTTCCTGACTCTTCTTGCCTGGCTCCAAGCTGTCTGCAGTGACAATGTGAAGGTGAGAAACCCTTTGTATGAAGGCAGAGCATAGTCTGTTGAGTTGCAAGTGGAGCTGTGCCCAGCTCTGTCACCCTATCCTGCCAGCAGTTGGCCCAATCAGGCACACCTAATCCCTCTATTGTGTGACTGTCTGGGAGTAATTCACAAAGTCAAACTGCCAATTATACTCAGTTATATGACCTAAGGCAGGCTTGTAAACTGGGAAGTAATGAACAATCCTTTGACAAGCTGTCATAGATATCTAAACATTACATTAGATGTTTTGGGGGCCCGTGAGATCTGGCCAAGTGACCTCCCCGTGTCCACAGTTTCAAAACTGTTGGTCAAACCATGCTAAACTAATATTGAATGAACAGGATGTTCAAGCCTGAATAGTGTGGCATATGGGGCCTGGGCTATCAATCAAAAAATCAGGGAGTAGTAAGCGCGCTACACCTATGAGGGTCTCAAGGCGCTGAGGGGGGTGTGGGGGGTGATCTGCAGATTTGTTTAGCAGAAGAGCCAGGTCTTGAGGGTCTTCCTGAAGGTGTTCAGGGAGGGGGCGCGTCTGATGTCTGCCTGTAGCTTGTTCCAGGTCTTGGCTGCAATGTGTGAGAAGGATCTTCCGCCTGCTCTGGCTCTGTGGATGCGCTGGGTTTTGGCCAGTTCAAGGTTGGAAGATCAGAGGCTTCTTTTGGGTACATAAAAGTTGATGCTGTCGTTGAGGTATTTGGGTCCGTTGTTGTGTAGGCATTTGTAGGCATGAGTGAGGATTTTGGAAGTAACTATTTTCCCCACAGGGAGCCAGTGGAGACTTCTTAGGTGTTGGCTGATGTGTTCGTGTTAGGGGATGCCAAGGACGAGTCTGGTGGCAGTGGTCTGTATTGTTTTGAGTTTGCGGAGTAGGGACTTGTTGATGTTGGCGTAGAATGCGTTTCCATTGTCCAGTCTGCTGGGCTATAACATTGTATGTACATTGTCCTGCCGATTTACCTTTCCGTGCCTTTCGGTAGGGTCACTGATTTACAATCTCTGTACCTCCAAAAGATACTTACACTAAGAAAGTCCTGGATGCAGCCAATATGGTGTGCACTAAACATCAAGACTTGCCAAGGCACCATGCAAGCCTGCCTGAAAGGCGCATCATTGCAGCTTGTGGTCTGATTTCTGAAATTCATGAAAACAGCACTAGCATCTACCGTCATCGTGGTGGATAGCAAACTCCGGACAGGCTGCCAAGACCAAAGACAAAAAAATGTTGTAGTCTATACAAGCATTATGAGCTGACCCTGCACACGGGATAAGCAGTACGTCAAGTATTGGGGATACAAGAGAATACGGAATCTCGTGCCCTCTGAGGTCTTTATTTGCATGAGGCTAGAAAATACTATTTCCATTGTAGGTTTTTTTTATCCATGACACTTAGTAGTCCCCAATTCATGGCCAGTTAGTAGGCTGCAGAAAAAACGTGCACTTTATTTAGGACATAGCTTTGGTTCATCTCCTCAAATCAAACAGATCACCCTGGCCCATGGAGGCTGGACATCACTATTTCCAACGTGGGTCTCCTCATTGAACAGGCTCTATCAGCACCTGTGCACTTTAAACATATTACTTCTTTTCCACCTCCAAGTTAGACCCCTAAATTAAATATGCAATTAAAACATTGCATTTCATATATTGCCGGGTCTGGTGGCTTAGTGAACTCATGCTTCTGCTGCAGGGGTCTGTGTTTAACTTGATAGTCACAGGTTCAAATCCAGGTGGATCCCCCACAGCCTTTCATCCTTTTGAGGTCAATAAAATGAGTATCATTGAGAAGGATAAAAATAAACGTATGTTATTCAGTGACAAGATACCCTTGATTGAACGTGTGTTATAAGCAGTCCACCTAGGCCCCAGCCACAAAATCTGTACTGGAGGTACATTTATCACTTTAGAAACTGAAAGTATTCTTAAACACTGCACTTTACCTAGGTTCCAGCATCGGAATGTTCAGTGGGGGGCAAAGCTAACCTATCAGGTATTGAATGCAGAGGATTTTTAAAGTTCTGTTCTTAATTTGAAAAAAAGAATTTTTCCATGTCCTTTTAGCATTAATCTGTTATTAGCTAACCATATATTGCATTTAATGTGAATGGTGGAGTTTCTATTGTAACAATTTTAATTAGTTGTACAAAAAAGAATCTATCTATCTATATATCTATCTATCTATCTATCTATCTATCTATCTATCTATCTATCTATCTATCTATCTATCTATCTATCTATCTATCTATCTATCATGGCTAAGGGCAGAAAAATGCTAACTTTCTACAAATGTTATTTTCAAAATTGTAATTACAAATCTTACTTTACCATTAAAGCTGCCATTTCATTACAATTTCATAGATGGCAAACAGGAAATGCTCATCTGGTCCCGATCAAACGTTAGCACTTTTTAAATGCAATAAGGCAACACAATGTTATCCAATTGGTCAGGAAGGTCTCACAGTAGTGAGAAAATAACATAGGAGTTTTTCACTGCCAGGACATGTAACACTTAAAAGTACATGTCCAACCTTTCATTTACAATGCACCCTGTCCTATGAGCTGCTCTATGGGCTACCTATGGCCTACTTTAGGGGTGACCTATATGTAATAAAAGTGGAGTTTAAGACTTAGCTAGAGGGTTACATTGCCATGTCAAATTGGGAATTTAAAACTGCATTCAGGTTGCAATGGCAGGTCTGGGGCATGGTTTAAAAGGCTACTCAAGTGGATGGCTCAATATGTGCTGCAGGCCCACTAGTAGAATTTAATTTAATGCACACCACTCTACAAGGGACTTATAAGTAAATTAAATATGCCAACCAGGTGCAAGCCAATTTTACCATGTTTACAAGAGGGCACAAGCACTTTAGCACTGGTTAGCAGTGGGTCCTGAAGCCAACAAACACAAATTCAGCAGAAAGCAGAGGATAAAGGCAAAATGTCTGGGGGTGACCCTGCAGAGAGGGCCAGGTTCAATAGGTTGCTTGTGCTCCGGTTCAGAGATGACCTAGCTTGGTTGTTCAGGCTGAAATGTTTATATTGGGCCAGGGTCAAGAGTGATTTGTATATGACTGGGTCCTAACTGAGGTGCATGGTGAGCAAAAGAACAATGGGTTGGGATGCTACTCCAAGCAATTACCAGCAGTTAGACTTATTGCAACCATTCCTTCCATCGCCTTTTGTGTATTTCCATTAGACTAACCCTGTAGAAGCCTACAGTCTGCATTTTCCAATTTGCATGCATATTTCCCTGAATCTAACAATTCAAGCCTTTAAGTGCCTCATCATAGAGCTAGCAAATAAGTCAGGCTATGCTCATTGAACTTTTGCAAAGCCACCACTTCAATAAGTACCAATACCTAGCATAAGACAGTCATACAGCATCACCTGCACCCTGGAGTCTTAAAGCACTCTGAGTCAGGGTGGACTTGCCTCAACCAGCAGCCCTCATAATGCAACTATTAACTTTGCTGATAGCCTGAATCTTCAAGCAAGGATCCAATAAGAGTCATGTGTCTATTTTCTTTATTTCCCACTGATAATTTCAACACCCATGAAGAGGCTCTTGAGCTTTTTGATTCAGAGGTCTAAAACCACATCCTTTACTTTGAAGCAGGCAACCAGTTCACTTTGAATTGATGTTGATTTAATGGTGTGAAAGCATGGTTCGGCCTTCTGAGTATTACTTAAGGACGCTGAGGGCTTTTTGACTGTTATGGCCCCATTTACATCAGTGGCAATATGTTTCTCTTTTGAAAAAGTTACTAATGTTTTCCTAGGGCCGTGAGTACCTTATTTTTTAATGATACGTTTACTTTTTAACTGAGATAGCTTGAACCTTGAAGTTCTTAATATCTTAACTTCTTTGGATTTTTCACTAGCAATCCAATACATACAAGGCTATATATTCCTCTACAGACCATTTTTGGGGAGCAGTGGAAACTCAGAGTCGTTTGTCTTTGGAGTGTGGACACTACATAAAAATGGGTATTCATAATAAAGCTGATATTCAAAGGCTGACTACATTAAAGTCAAGTTGAAATTGATGAGGTAATAGTTTTGAGGCTTTCATTGTTAACTATTACAATTCAAACATGGTTGAATTATAAAAGTCTCTTTTATGACTTGCATTTTTTAATTTTTCAAACTGTAGCCTAGTAACCCCTTAATACTCCCTAATGCTTCCCATCCATGAGCCTTTAAAACCCCACCCACTACTTAATGCTACCTTTCCCCAAATGCTGAACGCCCTTACCACCCCATAACGCTATCCTTCTCTCAAAAATAAATAAACATCTTGAGCACCTAATACTACCCTTCCCTAAATCCTAGCAAACCCTTACTACTCCTTAAAGCTCTTCTTCCCTCAACCCTTGAAAATGCTTAAAGCCCCTTTACCCTTGCTAGCCATCCCTGAACCCCAACAATCCTCAATAGTACCTTGGTTTTTCCTTTTATTCTATTTTATACGTTTTTATAAATTAACTACCTCATGTTAGCACAAGGCTGTTGTTTTCCACTCTACTCTTACCTCCTTAGTAGCTTAGGGATGTTCAGTTTCGAATCTGTATAGGGTGTTGAATTTTGAATAGGAGTCCGTTTCATCTTCTTTCCTCTACTGGCTACCACGTCTCCTCATCCGGAGGACTTTCGTATGAAAATAAAGTTATTGAAAGTTTCCTCTGTTTCACTGTGTCTTCTTCAATTTGGCAATGAGAAGAACTGGTCCCCAGCTGTAGGAAATGTACTCAGTGGAGAACAATACTTCATTGCTTCACTTTCTCTGAAGGCTCCGTTTCATCACTGTAAAGGTCTGAGTTCGTGTAGATTACTCATCTCGCTTTTCTGCTACATTAAACTTTTGTCTGCCTTTGTTTGAGCATCCACACAGCCCGCTGCAAAGTCTGTAGTGACTCACTCCTCACCTTCAAATGTCCTGCCGTCTCCCTGCAGCAACCCTTGCATGCCTTCTACTGCCAAGAGCCATCTGGTTCAATGTACCAGCGTGCCACCGTCTTAAGTTAACCCGGAATTTGCACTCCACTGCTTTTGACATTGCGGGTCAATCAACTCCTATACAAATGCTATCTGATATTGATAACACATTTCTTTTTATAGCATCTTCAGTGTTTGCCTTTAGCTATAAGCTATCCCTTAGTGTTTCACTTTGCTGCCAAAGCACTTCTTTGGCATCCTGTGCTTCTCCTGTTACTTTTTGAATCTCTTTAGGTACAGTGGGTAATAATAATTTTTATCTATATGGTCTTGCAACTATAAATATTTCTCATAATGCAGTAGTGCTATATTCCTCCACCTCCACTACTTCGGAATCTGGGTGATCAACCCATGCAGTGGTCTAAGTCGCTGGGGATATATAACAATTGTATGGTAGCTATTGGTGGGAATTCCCTTCCTGCTGCCAGAAAGAAAGAATTGTTGAGAAATTCAATTGGTATTAAGGCACAAGAACCAATTGATCATCTCCCGGTTTTACCTACATCTCAAGGGCTACAGGAATATGATGAGTTTAATGTGGCCTTGGATAGACTTGGATTACATTTCACAGTTGAACCACACGTGGCCATGGAGGGATTTAACTTTTATTCGAGACATCAAATGTACACGGAACCTACTGAGAAATACGGGCAGCTTTGCGTGTTTTGGCAGCAAATATCGGCTTTGGAGTAATTACGGAGCAGTATATGCGAGACCAAATAATCATGCATTGCTACAGTAAAGAAATTCAGGAACAAATTCTCAGACATGCACATCCATATATTGCTGAAGGTATTGAGATTGCCTAAGGTATTGAAAGATCTGTCAGATCAGTGAAGATTTTTAATGGCGAAGATACTTATGTCAATTTAGCAGTAATTCGCAATTCAACAAAGTCAAATATTATGTTGCTGGGGGTACAGCATGTTCCAAATGTGATTCCAATGTTTATTCAAACAAGTCTGCATGTCCAGCCATCAATAAGACTGCTTTGAGTGTGGTAAAGTCAGACACTTTTCTAACATGTGCAGATATCAATACATCATTCAAATTATCCAAGAGAGTACATTACAAAAGCACCTCTGAGGAAATTGAGAGAGAGGACATAGTTCTTGTTGTGCAGAATTGATAAGGAGCCATGTAAAACTCCGACTTGTGAAATTGCCATCGATGAAATTAAGACTATTATGATGGTTGACTCTGGTTCTCCTTGTTATTTGATTTCTGATGGGTTCTTCAAGAAATCTTGAATGGACTTGAAATTGTAAAATAAGGCCTTTGGTTATGGAAACTCCATCATAAATATTTTAGATTATTTTATAACTGCAATTTCCTTTGGGTCTTGCACCATTTTAGAGAAGATTTATGTAAATAGAAATTGTCAGCATGTTCCGGGGTGGAGACACCAGGGGCATTTGGGAGTGAGTTTTGATCCCTCAGCCGAGTCACGAGTTTACTGTATGACCATTCATCAAGGTACTGAAAGAATCACTGAACAATTTCAAGTTGTGTTTTGTAAAGATTTTGGGTTGTGAAGGGATTCACACACAAGATTAAACTTAAGTCTGGTGCATCAACTGTTAGACATAAGCTTAGGGATGTTCCTCTAAGTGCCAGGATAGAATATAATGTATTACTCACACAACTACAAGATGATGGTGTTATTGAAGCAGTTGATGCTTCTGAGTGGGTTGCTGCCATAGTTATAGTCAAAAAAATATCTGGCACTCCAAGATTTTGTGTGGGTTTAAGATCTCTTAACAAACAGATTATTGTAGTATGTCATCCCCTTCCAAAGATTCAAGAGTTACTTGCACTGATTAATGGAGCAAAATGTTTCATGTGTATTGATTTCAAGTCTGCTTATCACCAAATAGAATTTGAAGAGGATTGCAGACATTTAATTGCTTTCATTACACCGGATGGGACTTTTAGATGCATAAGAATGATGTTTGGCCTGGCGTCAGCTGCATCTGTTTTTCACAAACTTATGTTTTCACTCTTTGGTGAAATTGAGGGTGTAATTGCTTTTCAGGATGACATATTTATTTTTGCAGATAGTGTTGAAACACACATTGCTAGATGATCTTCTGTTTTACAGATTTTGCATGAGAAAGGTATGCCCTTACAAATTCCTTTAATTCAGGAAGTAGAAAGTTGAGGTAATGTTTTTTTTAGAAAAGGTATATGTGCTAAACCAGTTTGCTGCAGTCCATTGAGTCCATGCCTGCTCCAACTGATAAAGATCAGTTGAGATAATGTTTAGAGTTATGTGAGTTAAACTCTAGATTTGTAGTCAAGTTTTTCACATATTCCTGCTCCGCTTTGATTTTTGCTACAGAATGGTGAAAGGTTTATTTGATTGCAAGAACATCAGCTCGCATTTGAAAAGATTAAGTAATTTATTGTGAATGCTGCTCCTCTGTCTCCATTTGACTAAAAGTCCATTTGTTTTATTTGTTGATGCTAGATTGGATAGGTTGGGAGTAATTTTGAATCAGGAGGATCACAATATTGAAAAAACAATTGCATATGCATCCAGACAATTTTCTTTGGCTGAAAGTACCATTTCTACAATAGAGCATGAAGTTTTAGCTTATGCATGGGGTGCTGAACACTTTAAGATGTATTTATAGAGGCAGGGTTTTTCCATAAAGCCTGATCACAAGCTACTTTTAGCTTTGCTTAATGGGAACAGCACAGGCATAGCTGTATGAATATAATTTTTCAGCTAACTTTATTTCTGAATCGTGAAAAGTGGGAGCTGATTGTGTGTGATATAAATTGTTGAAAAGTGTGTTGTTGTATCTGTTGATGATGTTCCGGAAGTATGGAAAAAAACGTTGTTTAAAGAATGCTGGTTTGAAGGTGTTCAGCTAGACAAGCAGCTGCTGCAAATAATGGAATTTAATGAAAAAGGTTGGCTACAGGAGAAACTTTTAAACTCTGGGATGCAAGTCTTTTGGAATGTTAGAAGTGTCATTTCGGTTGGGGATGGTATTGTTATGAAAGGTATGTGTATTATTCCCCCTAAAAGTCCTAGACAAATCATTGTTGAATAGTGCCATGAAGGGCTTTTCGGTGAGACTATTACAAAAAAAGATTTAGAAAATTAATTTGGTGGCCATACATGGATTCTCAAATGACGTCTTTTGAAGAGCAATGTTACACTTGTTCTGATACAGATCAATCTTCGATTACCAATAGAGTTAAATGCATAACCCCTGAATTGCCAGGAAGATCGTGAGAAAAATTGGCTGTTGATTTACTTGTTTCCTATGAAAAACATTTCAGTGGGGGAAACTGTATGGTTTGGTGCTAATTGCTTATTTTTATAAGTGGGTGGAGAATAAATGGATTTCTCAACCCATGATAAAAGTGGTCCTTGAGTATTTTAAATAATGTTTTCAGAAGGAAGGGTTAACAGATTCCATTGTTTCTGACAATGAAGTACACTTTACCTCCCAAGTATCTGAAACAATGTTGAGAGCCAGAGGCATTAATATAAAAAGAACAGCGTTGTATGCTTCCAATATGAATGGTCTTGTTGAGAGATTCAATAGTCATTGTTGAGTCTATTCAGGCTGCTTTAACTAAAAGAGTTCAGCTGAAGATTTTTGTTGTTGAAAATATTTGGGTGAAATATTCCTCTCCCCACTCCCTCACAGGTTCTCTACTTTTTCATTGCCTTCACGGATAAAGGACAAGTTAGCCATTATCAAAATTAGGATAGGTATGATAAGGCCTGTGAAATTGTATGTTCCAAACAAGTTCAAAAGCTTCCTAGAATGAGTGATGCAAAACTTGTAGTCCTTCACTGGTGAAAGTGATTTTTAAAATCAAATTACCTTTTCATGTTAAGAAAGGAAAATCCACGTTTTCTACATTTTTCAGACTTATCGGGATGTACAAATCTTCAGCCAAACACAATAATAATTCTTGGTGGAGGTTAAACAGGTTAGCAAAGGTTTGGAAGAAGGGTCATGATAAATTGAGTGTCCAGGATGTAGGTGTGAATGTTTATGATGGTAATCCTGGGTCTATCTCACAATGTTCTTATTTTTCAGATGCCTGTGCAAAGTCTGATTCAAGTATCGATGGACATCCTTCTAAAAAAGTTGTTACTGCTGAAACTCAATTTATCTTTGAGTCGAATGAGTCTTGTGCTGATGAGTTGGATCTCAATGTTGGGATGAGTCAGGTGAGGATGCCAGTTGAATCACTTCTGAATCCATAATTGAGTCCTGTTTGGAGGATATTGACTCTGATGTAGAATGGCCTAAAGAGATAAATGTGTTCCCAATCAATTTGATGATTTGATTTAGCTTTGATTTTATCTTGTATCTTATTTTAATTTCTTCCTGATGTAGTTAATGTTATTATTATTGTGTATTGAGGTGAGGAGTGCGATATTCTCATTCTATTTTATAAGTTTTTATATGTAACCTACCTCATGTTAGTATAGTATTCCATTCTACTCTTACCTTGTGAGAAGCGCAAGGCCTGTTCCATTCCAATTCTGTTTAGAGTGTTACATTTTGAAATGGAGTCAGTTTTTGATGCTTACCTGTACTGCCTGCCACATCCTTTGCTCCTGTGTACCTTTTATGAAAAATAAAGTTATTGACAGTTTCCTCTGTTTCACCATGGCTTCTTCAACTACCCTTTCATAAACCTAGAAATACCTTAATTCCCCTTATGTCTATCTTTCCCTGAAATCTAAAAACGTTACAACCCTGTAACACTATATAGAACTACCCTTCCCTGAATCATACCAACCTCTTACTATCCATATACACTACCCATCCATGAACCCTAAAACTGGCTCATACCTTAATTCTACCCTCCCTAAACCAAAATAGCCTTACTACCCCTTAATGCCACCCCTTCCTGAATACTAAAAGCCACTAACAATCCCTGAACCCTATTATCTCCTTACTACCCCTTAGCACTACCCTTGCCCAATTAAAAAAAATCCCAGTCCCTGCCTGTTCCCTACTCAATGAGGAGATTGTAAGAGCTGGACTAAGAGGAAAAGGCGACCAGCCCAGAAGTAGGCTCAGTGGGCCTTCTGCACCCTCTCCCTGATGATAACCCCCTGCAAGAGTTATAGGAGAGGACCTTTTGTGTGGTGTGGGGCCACAGGCAAGCTTTCTCCTTTTGCCAGTAATTTCAAAAATCCCTTCCTGCCCCTGGGGAGGAGGGCAAGGAAGAGACCCAACCCCATTCACACTGAACATAGGGATAAAACCTTCCAGAGGCAATCAGATGCTATTCTGACCACACAGACTCCTGCCGCAAAGTCTGGATTCTACCCAAGCGTGCCTGAAGGTGGCCCATCATCAATAATTTGCGCCACTTCTGACAGAGGACATTCTCAAAGTGCTCTACCAGCAACAAAAAGACGGCCTCAAACCTTCCAGCTGAAATAGAAACACACAATATAGGCATACACCTTCTTACAAAGACTGGACCTCACATACCATCAACATCAGTGATACTTATCATAGCCAGTCCTGAATGTGGGGACCTCCAGCTTAGGTCACTTTTGAACAAAGAATCAGAAGCCCAAAACCATGGTGCAAGGTAGAAAACAACATTCAGCAGGGAATGGCATCTAAAAGCAAGATGGACCACAACACTAAGAGTGTATTGACCAGATCTTGTTCCCCAGACACCGGTACAGTGGTATCTTGATGGATCAGCATGGTGATGGGAAGGCACCACGCCCTGAAACCCCTATCACCAGGCAAAATTTTGAACACCTATTTGCAGTAACAAAAAGCAACTTAACCGGACTGAAAGATGACCTAGGGAAAGAAATGTACAAAATTAAGAATGACATCAAGGACCTGAGGGAGAGGGTCTTTACCCTGGAGGAGCACAGAGACACTGGAGATGAAGAACAGGAGTTCAAACAAGATATCATCATTCTGCAAGAACAAAACATTGCTCTTCGAGGTATAATTGTAAGATCTGGCGGGCAGATGCGGACAGAACAATATACGCATTGGGGATTGGTGGAGGGGTCTTACAAGGCAAGGAAGAAAACATTCTTGAGACATTCATGAGCAACCTGCAGTATTCTCAATCCTCACACGCCGAGCAACACTGAACTAGATAGAACACACAGAATACTATTCTCTTGTCGATTGAGCAATGTACAATGCTCTCCGATATCACTTGCGTACATAAATTGCAATTTAAAAAGAGAATAATAGAGACAGCCAGAAAGAACAGGAAATTCATACATTAGGGAACACTAAAATACACATTTTCAAGATCTTTAACATTTGCCTATACAGAAACAAAGAGATTTCAAACCAATGACACTAGGAGCCCAGACTATCTCCATCTGTTGGGCACATCCTTTAAGACTAATGTTCCAATGGCAAAGCAGAGCAGTGCACACCTGCTTTTTAACTAAAGCAAAAGAGTTAGCAGGGATCAGATAATCACTAGATGTAGAGACTAACAATCTGAGAGCACAACCCAGACCTGTCCCAAAAACTCAAAGAGATATCTGGAAAAAGTAGCAAGGGATCCCTAGGATGCAGCAAGAGAATGGCAATAATTTATAGCAAAGCTCTGACAACAGGGGGATTAAACAGACACTTCAGACAGGTACAGGACTCTAAAAGGGAGCATCATAAGAGAATGGTTCCTCCATCATATTCCTTAAGTAACCACAGTGCGTGCTGTGGGATGGAGGCGGTCAACCTAAAAGGATTGGTTTGCAAAGATAGCTTGACAATCTCAGAGTAGTAAGATTGTTCACATTTTTGGCATGTTACTTACCAAATCAATTTTATTCATGTTGTGTTACATTTTTTCAGGGTTCGTAGAGGGGCTTACCCGCAACTGACATCCACACCACATGCAGTATCCCAAACTGCCCTTAACACCAGAACGTGTTAAATTATCCTAGTCTCCCAATCAAAACCAACACTCATTGTACCACCAGAAGTGATGAAGGTAGTTAGCTCAAATTTCAAAGACCCAAACTCACTGTCAAAACAAAACACCAATCCACCCTTGTAAAGGAAATGAGAGGGGACATCATACTTTTACAACAAACACATCTCATTCACCACGACCGCCACAGGCTTCAATCTCAGTGGTTCCTAAGATAAATCTTTGCCATTGGACACGTCAAGAAAGGGAATTTGGCTCTCTTCCTCTTTAAACACTGTGATGTAGAAATAAAAAGGCTTCACATTCACACAAATGGAGGTAGTTGCACCAATTTCTTTAAATAAGTGACCTCACATAAAGACTCTTAAAGATCTATGCCCCAAACACTGGCAAATAAAGAAATGATCTTGGATGGCCCACAACAAAGACAAGAGAAAGTGGAGGTTGAGATTAACACCTGTAGGTTAGCAAATAATATTTTCTACTAAGTAAGTAGTAGTATTGTAGAACTAATTTATGTGCTACAAAATACAGTTTGTGAATCAGGCCCTATGTGTGGAGACCTGTGCTCTGAAATTTCCATCAATTAATCGGGACCAATATATTTTGCTGACACCATGAAAGAAAAAACACTGTTTTCTATGGACTGTTTATATAAAATGTTGTATTCATTGGGGGAATAACATTGCTAAAAAGTGAAGTATAATTATGAAATCCTATTTTGATACATTATTTGAAACACCTGTTTGGTAGTAAGCACAGTGTACAAGTGCCTTATTGAAGCTTACAAAGACATAAATGTTATTCTTGTTGACGTTTTGCTTACGTGACAAAAAAAAAGAATTTCAGCAGACATTGGAGTTGTTTTTTTATCCAGAATGGAACAGAATCACTTAGAAACATATTGGATTAAAAAAACAGTAGGTCACACAAAGAAAAACTAGGCATGAGTTAAAAGTCCATCCTTTTTGCTGCTCTTTATACTTTGCCTGTATTCCTTCATTAGTGCAGACATATTTGACATCTTCTTTAAATATTCATATCTGGAATTTTGAAAAAATAATTTTAATGTACTTACTGCAAAGTTTGTCTTCACAATCGTTTGGACATTTGCCGCATGGGGTACCTTCTTCGTATGGTTTAGTGATATTGATACCAATGTTTCCCCTGTAACAGTGTAAAAAGAAATATAAATGTACTATTCAGTTATACGAAGTTTTGTATTGTGCTGCACAGAAATATAAGTATAACTAGAAATTTCAGATAGCAAAGGAGTAAGAGAGCAGTATTTTCACCAGGAAAGTAGTGTACTGAGAAAAACATCATAGGATGGCAAAATTCAGTGGAGAGCAGCATTATTCGGCAGGGCAGGTGTGAGAGCATGGGTGGAGGGACACAAGGGGGCTGTGAATAACGTTAAAATAAAATAAAAAATAAAAGCAACACTTACCTTGCTGCGCCAGTCCCGCATCTCAGCCCCTGCTCTCCTCGTCAAACCGATACCAAAGGGGATGATGGACGGAGCGTTTGAGCCAATCAAACACTCACCCCCAGTCAACTGATCTGGGTTTAATCCATCACCATTCTTTAGCTCACTCCACCACCCCAGTTCAGACATGGTCATATGTAAATCATTCAGACCAAGTGCCTCATGGGAACAGTCCAGCCCGAATTGCCAAGCCATGTCTGCACCTGAACCGGAAACAAGCATCCTGGGACTGGTTTCGGGTTCATAAACCTCATCAGCCAGGCTATCGTGAATCCAGTGGCAAAGTGAGCAAGGGACCCACGTCTGGGCATACCCTGCCAACTTAAGGCGAACAAAGCGATACCAAAGACCGAGGCACAGGAAGCACAGCAAAGGTTCTGTTGAACAATTACAATGCTGCATTTCAGGTCTGTGGTTTTGAGCTACCTGGTTCGACCACAACCAAGGAATGGGGTCCTGGGCTTGTTCTCCACGCAGGCTGTAATGTAGCCTCCATGGAGAACTGGGAAAGTGTCCATGACTGGTTTGGGCGGCCGAGAGGGCCGACCAAACAGTAATTGTGCACTTAGGAGTGGGCAAACCATCTCTTCCCTGCCATGCTCCAAAAGCATAGCAGCCCCGTCCACCCACCAACCCACAAAGGAATCATAAAAGTGATTATTTCTAAAAGTTATTATCATTTAATATTTCCTTTACTTCACTGCTCAAAAGCAGTGGGGCGACGATCCTCCGTCATAGCGGAGGAGTCACCGATGCCAAAAAATACAATTTAAGAACGGGGAAGAAGAACATGGCGGCCGTAAGCTGAGCGGTCGTTTGCCGATGCTGGCAGCTCTCCTGCTCTATTTACATGTAGCACGCTGAATCTAAAATATATGGGTCCTGGTCAGCTTTTTTCTTTAAAACGCTGTTCAAAGCCTCTTAAAGCCCTCTTGATAAATTTATAAAACCTTTTACCTGGGGATGTGTATAGTATCCTTGCTGGATCTCCCGCGCTGTTTCTCGGCTGCCCTGGAACCGAGGAGGAGCCGGGGCATTGCGGTGTGCGGTCTCCTTCGAGGCGGTCTCTCCCGAAGTACATCTGGGAGAGTGGCAGTCAGAGACAGCACAAGGAGAGCGGACGCTGCTGGGGTATTCAAGCTGGAGAGGAGGATTGACGTTGAGGAAACGCAGGACACAAGTGAAGAATTCATCACTGAGAAAGGTGGACGGAGCTCGACTGGCAACAGAGAGGAGCACCAAGTTTGTGAGGTATTGGGGTCCCGGGACATTCCTAAATACGGTAAGTCTTCTCCACCATACTGTTTGAGGCATGTAAGTTGGAGGGGCAACTCCTCATTATCCAAGTCAACAGTATCTATACCGCCTACACTGTCCACCCTACCCAGGAAAGACATACTGGAGGTCAAAGTTAATGAAAAAGGGAAAATAATTAAATCACCTAAAAACATCAAAAATAAATCTGTTAAAAAGGGCAGGAAGCGTGGAGTAGTACGGGATCTTGGAGTAGTACAAGAACCCAAAGCTCAGGAGTCTAGAGCAGGGAAAACAGACACAAATAAAATACCCCTGGACATAAAAGATACATCAATTAAAGGTGCAGAGGGCGGTATTGAAAAAAACTCCTCTCCCTATCAGGAGTATAAAGGGAAAAGTGCTAAAAATTCCAGAAAGAGAGGCTTACCTGTAGATGTCAAAGTTACAGTAACCCCCTCTTTGAGATCATATTTTAAAGTTCTCCCTCAGGTATTAGATGTAGTAAAACAGGGAGAAGCTCAGGGCAGGTAGGGTTAGTAAAGCCTCCTTTACATTTGAATATGGATTCAGGAGTCCCTTCGCCTTTGACCTTTGTTACCTCGCTCAATCCCTCGCTCAATTCTAATTCTTTCTCTGGCCCCACTTTGGGTACACCTTCGAATCTCTCTAAGTCAGCTGAGCAGCAAGCTGAGCAACAAGCCAAGCAATTTAATTCCCTAAAGGAGTCTGACATTTTTGAAAATCCAGAGGATAGCATGACAATGAGGGCAGGAGAGCCAGCAAAATAAAGTGGAGGGATTAAAACGGTAGTAGGTGAAGCAGTAGACGTCTGCAGTGAAAACAACAATGTACCGGAAACTCCGGACAGGAAACCCCGGAGGGAGAATACCCTTCCGGGGGACCTTTGGTGCCTCCTTTCCTCACAATGGCATCAGATATTAAAACAGGGTTTGCAGTTTCAGAATCGAATCAGGGAAAGATTAGACTTTTCTGTGAATCACTTGAGAAGAAACTGGACATCTTACGGTGGTCTTAGAGAAGTCGATGGAAGAACAAAAGGAAGATCTGGGAGCAGTTAAAGCTGATATTTCCACACTCTAAAAGGATGAAGCTGCCCTCTGCGCTAGAGTAGAATTGTTGGAGACTAATTCTACATGTAACAACTTGTGCCTCTTAAATATTCCAGAAGAGAAAGAGGGTGAGGATCTCAAATCTTATATTTTGACCCTCATTAAAGACGCAGTTCAGATTGAAGAATCAGAAGATGAACTGAAGAGGGACATACAAAGAAGTCATAGAGACCCTTTCAGGAGACACCCTAACCGAACAAAACCTAGGAAAATTCTAATCAATTTCCTGAACTTTTCCTTCAAAGAGAAAATTTCTAACAGCGGTCCTTAAACTGAAATCATTGAAATCGAGAGATTTTACTTTTGAGATCAGGTCAGACCTCTCACTCACCATTTTAGATCGACAGTGGGAGTTGGGGGAAAAAATTGAACATTTTAAAAAATTAGGGCCAGCCGTCCAATTGAAATTTCCAGCACAATTGTAAATCATGTTTAACAACAAAATGTATTTTGTGAAATTGGTGCAGTAAGCTGACGAGCTCCAGGAAAATTCGAAATAATCATCTGTGCACCCCTCTTTTTTTTTTTTGCACCTCTTTAAGGTATAAAATTCCAGGTCTCTTATTATTGGCTGACCAAACCCTTCTATAAATGACACACATTTATATATACAGCTTTAGAAACAGTATAAAGCAAGTGTGAGCAGTTCAGAGCATACCGGCAGGCAAAATCTGGGCTTGTCCAGATAAATGGGGGTAGGGTTCTCCAGGGTGGAATGGGAGGGTTTCAGGGGTAGGGTAGGGGGAGCATGTGTGAGGGAGCAGAGGGGTAAAAAAAAACTCATTTGCCTTTTAACTTAGCTGTTGTTTATTTGCAACTGTTTTTGGTTTGGTGCCGAGACCTTGTAGGATGGGGTAAAGTTAAAACTCAGTTTTTTAATCCCCCATTAGAACATTACAATGTCTGTCTTGGAATGTCAATGGCCTCCGACTTCAATTTCTGAAAGATTCACCCGCACAGATAATTATTTTACAGGAAACCCACCTCCTAAAAATAAGAAATCAGTGAGATCTGTGGGAAGCTCAGGTGGGTGGAACACTATGTCTGCTCTTTTCAAACCACCAATGTTAGGGGCAATCTTAGTAAAAAAAACAAGCAAATGCCACACTGCAGGAAGTTAGGACAGATATAAGTGGTAGGTGGCTTATAGCCAAGATTTCTGTGGAAAGTACACTTGTCACAGTAGTTGGCTATTATGGCCCTAATCAGGACGATCTGTCAACATCAAAAACTATCTCTTTAAATCTTTTGGAGTTCCCCGATACGACAATCTTAGCGGGAGACTTCAATATAGTATTGAATCCAAAATTGGATAATTCCCCAAAAAGTAGGGCCATCATCCTATCCAAAACTAGATTATATTTAAATACGATGTTGAAGCAAAATGCTATGTGTGATATATGGAGAGTCAGATGTGGCTCTCAGTTGGGAGTATCGTTCTATAATAAAATATATAGACATAAATCAAGGATCGACTATATTTTAATCAGTAATGATTTAGGAGGTAACATCAAAGATATAGGCTATTTGACTCCCAATTTATCAGACCATGCGGCTGTCTGGATGGATTTAGATCTAGCAGGGATAGAACAGCAGAGTGTATGGACATTTGATCGCATGCTCCTTTTAGATGATGTTGTAACTGGATATCTTTGCCCAGGAGACAACATCGTTTTTAGATATCAATATAGAATCATCAGATCCTACAGTAGTATGGGACGCCTTGAAGTCCTTTTGGAGGGGCCTAGTTACAAATAAAACCTCTTATAAAAACAGGCAATACAGGGAGGAAATTGTATCCATTGAGCAGCAAATGATGAAGTTGGAGAAGAGGATTAATAACGGAATTGATCAAGACCAAGAGCTCCGTCAGACATTAGTTGTAAAACTTGATTCCCTGAAAACCCTATTGGATAATACAATTCAGACCAGAATTTCCATTAGGTGGGAGGATATGGAGAGGGGGCCGGAAGATTATTAGCCTGGAAGGCCAAAACTGATTAAATAGTGCACAAACTAATATACCAACAATTAAGGAAGAGGAGATAGGAGAAGCCTTCCATGCCTATTTCAAGGAGTTATATGATGAGGATAATGATACAGACAGTACATCTATTCAGGAATGGCTAAGTCTGATTCAGCTAACTACCTTAGAATCCATCCAACGAGAAAATCTAGAAGTTGAAATAACACAACAAGAAGTTAGGAAGGCACTCCTCGACTGTAAAACAGGTAAGGCTGCAGGGCCAGATGGCCTCCCGGCTGAACTATATAAAAATCTGGGTTAGGCAATATTCCCTTTAATGACTGATATATTTAATAAAATTCTAGTTGACGGAGTTAAACCACCTACTATGTGGTTGGAAGCTAACATCACTTTAATCTTAAAACTAGGTTAAGCCCTGACAAAATGTGGGTCATACAGAACCATTTCTCTGTTAAACTCAGATTACAAGATTTTTTTCCAAGACATTGGCTGCCAGATTAGAGGTAGTAGCGAGGAACCGGCTTCATACGGAACAAAAAAGGTTTTATAAAAGGCAGGAATCTTTTTGACCTTACGCACGATCCTATAGGTGCGATTGACTTCGCTTCAAATTTTTCTCTCCCCTTGGCAGCAATTACGTTAGATGCAACTAAAGCATTTGACAGGGTCAACTGGAACTATCTTGCTGCTGTTCTTGAGAAAATTACTTTTGGGCCAAGAATCCGTCGAACCATCTGCCTTATAAACAGTGATCCTTCGGCTAAGTTGGTGGTAAACGGCAGACTGACCAGAGGGACAAGACAGGGCTGCCCCCTCTCCCCCTCCTCTTCGACTTGTATATAGAGCCTTGTATATAGAGCCTTTTGCTCATAGTGTTAGGGAGGATACAGCTATTTTACCATTAAAGAGTGGAACATGGGAGAGGAAGGTAGCCTTGTACGCTGACAATATTCTTATTCTTTCGTCAGATTTAGTCTTCTTTTCCTCAGGTCATTAATTTAGCGAGAGATTTTGTCTGAGTCTCTGGCTATGAGGTCAATGCAGAAAAGACCAATATTTTGAGTTGGAACCTGCCGGAGTGCCGATACCAAACCAAAAACGAGATGCGGTACTTAGGAGTTAAAATCGTTTCGGAGATAGATTTGATAGCTAAAGTAAACCTCTTGAATATCCTAAAAGAGAGTCAAAAACTAATGAAATCCTGGGTTCACCTTCCATTGTCTATCTTGGGAAGAGTTAATTTGGTAAAGATGACAATCTTACCAAAAGTAACTTTTTTATTTAGCACCATCCCATTACATTTTGAGAAATCAATAATTGATAAGTTTCAGCAATCTATCAATTTGTTTGTGTGGGCTTATAAGCCTACTAGAATATCTTGGAAAAAGCTAAGACGGAGAAGAGAAAAAGGTGGTCTAGCACGCCCAGATATTCAATATTATGCTTGGGCCTTTCATTTAACACATTCAAGGATGTTGTTATAATCCCAAGATTTATCAGGAAGAGGTAAAATATTTTCGGCCATGTTACAACAATTGGGGCTTCCACACAAAGGTTTTCTTTTTAAATATGGGGACAAACAATTCTTTAGGAAGGTAAGACTGAAAGTCCTACGTGGTGCAGCTCAAATATGGGCTAGAATCAAAAAATGTACGGGTCTCGAATATTACTCAAGGTTTGCTCCATTGTGAGCTAGCCCAGTAACACCAAGCTGCCTTAAAGATATGCTGGCTGTACCTCTAAAGACAGCAGGGTTATTAATATGGGGACACCTAGCGGTGGAAGGATCTCTCTTGCCTTGGGTTGCATTAAATGATAATTTGGAGGAGGGCATGTCTAGATTTAAATATCTGCAATTAAAGAGTTGGTCCCAGAATCTTAAAAATCCGATAGGGCAGGGGAACACTCTGGAAGAACATCTGGTCAATAAGCCAGCAGGGAAGAAAGAGATATTGTTCTTTTATTGGGCAATTGAAGAGGCCATAGACGGGGACTTTAGATTAGCAGGGGAGTTGTGGGAGGAATCTATCCCGGAGACAGACTGGGTAGAATTGTGGCAAACTTCTTACAACACTCTGTTCTCAGTCATAAAGCCAGCTTGGGTGAGAAGAAATCACTATTTTACGACACATAGGGCTTATCTTTCCCCGGCAAGGCTCTCTAAAATGTCCAATAGCTCACCTGCTAGATATAAAAAATGTAATATGGAAAACGTTCCAGATACACATATGTTTTGGGCTTGCCCATCCCTTTCCAAATTCTGGGAAAAAGTTGGAAATTCCTTAACGTCTATTTTGGGACACCCAGTACGAATTTCCCTCAGGCTTATCATTTTTGGTATACCAGGTGATATTACTGGCTTTAATAGATGCTTTTTATTTTTGCCATAATACTAGCCAGACGTGAAATATGCAAGAGATGGGTCGAGACACTACCCCCCACACATTCGGACTGGCTATCCGCCTTATATAAAACTTCAAAGTTTGACTTGGCCAGACTGAAGAATTTTAAGAAGAGAGCCATTTGGGATTGTTTGTTAAACTGGATTTCAGTTTAAATAGCCCCTTTTTTTGCTTTGCTGTTTTTTGGTTTTTAATCAGATTATATTTATATCTCTTTTTATCCTATGATTAAGCCTCATGGGAAGCTCTCAGATTGTGCGGAGTCTGACCATAACCTTATGGGCCCCAGCTTTTCGATCTAAGGTTCGCACTCAGCAACAGTCTTCAGTTCTAAGAAATTAGAAGAGAGTATGACCTCCTTCTCAATAACAACGGGAGGTCAGCAACTGGAACGAAGTTGGTATGCTACAGGTAGGCGGGTGACGAGGGGATAGACGGATTACCCCAAGGCGTACTTCTCTTTAGTGAGCAACAGTGGCGACCTTCCGATCTCTGAGTTAGCTGGGGTTGGAGGCGAATGAGGAAACAAAACTAAAGAACAGGGAAGTAAGAAATAGTAAATTGTTCAACAATATTAATTTATATGAGTATTAAACCTCCTACAATATATATTTAAAGCATGATTCAATCATGATATACAAAAAAGCTGTTGGTCCACTGTGGGTCCATTGTTAGTGGGTAAGTTGAAAGCCCTGGGAGTCGTGTATTTAGTAACTCAATTGCATGTATTAGAGAGATCTCTTCCTTGTGCTTCAAACCAGCCATATGCAGACCATGTCATACACACTTTGGGTCCACTTCACAAAGCTTTTTCAGTGTGCATGTGTGATGGCCTAAAAATGCTGTTTTCACTTGTTAATGTCCAACAGAATGTCACACTTACTGAAGAAAACAGTTTCTTGAAGCAACCATTTTCTAATCAAAATATGGTAGATTCACACAAGCGGTTGTGAGTATACGGAGTAGTAATATGGGAGTACTCTTGTACTTGCTGTTACATTCTTTTGTGAGTCGGGTCCAACACCCCCAAAGAAAAATGTAAGTGCACAGAGGGCACAGACTGTTCTATTTGTACAAATATGATTACCCCAGGAATATTGCCATTTTAATCCAATTTGAGAAGTTTGGAGAATATAGAAAGCATTATAAAAGTACTACTTTATATACTCCAAACTACTATTGTGAATAGGCCCCTGTGTGTTTGAATCTGATTTCTAGGACCAATGCATCATTGAAACAGGACCACTTAATTGCCTAAGACCCTATTACTTGGGAGGGCCAGGAGTAGGCAATTTGTACAGAGCTTTTCTCCTGAGCATGCATTGCTTGAGATGCATTCAACTCATAAAGTCATAGGAGGTGGAGAGAACTGCAAAGGTTACATTTTCATGATCAAGAGCTGGAGTTGGCTACTGGTTCCTGAGATTCCCAGGAAGAAGTGACTTCAGTTTAAGAAGGACCCTCATTCATTTTTGGAAACAGCGGGGGCAATGTACGCAAAAAGCTGTAAATCGCTGCTCATAAAAGTATGCCTAGGTACAAGGCCAGATTACCAACATGTTGTATCAAAAAACATCCCCAGTACAATGACTGGAAAACTGGCATGTTGAGGTTTCCAGGCATATTACTGGGAATGTCAAGTACAATATTCCCAGGGGTCGTATTCCTGCTGTGGTTAATTCTACTTAGCATTCAATTACTCAAAGGATGGATGGAGCCCCCTGTACATACATCCATTTCCCCTTTGTTTTTGATCTCTGATGATAACAACATTTTCCCCATTATAAAGCTATTCCCATACATCTTCCCCAAATCTGGGGGTCGTCATCAGTTCCCTTCCCCTTGTGGAAAGGAAGGTACTCTAGCCCTTGACTGTAGTAATTATTTGACCATTTCAATGATGGGAAAGAGTTGGATACAAATCTCTAAATGCCCACAAATTTACAAAGCTAACCATGACCTGTAACACCAACTTCCTTGCCTGAGATTTACTACTGTAGATTTCTATGCACTTGTGGCAGAGAAGTATGGAGTAGTAAAAAGAAGGAAGAAAGATGAGGGGATAATGTTCAAATTACTTACTGGTAATCTCATTATTCTAATTTCTTCTTCGTTATATCTGACTTTTTCTTATGAGGAAGCCCCACCTCTGTGGCAGTCACTTCCATTGTGCATGGCATAATTTTTCACACTACTATCCCATAATCCCTGCAGGAGCCAATAAAAGGTCCCCCTTTCCTTAATTTCTCCTGCTTACTATACACATGCCACAGCAAAAAATACATGCCAAACGGAGGGAGGATGGGAATAAAAGGCCTGGGAAGAAGGTATTTTAGTAATGAGATTACTATAAGTAATCTATAAATTAAATCCTTATGTTTTGCCATTTTCCTCATTCTTAACTTATGAGTGCATACCAAAGACTTTACAGCAACTTCAACATTGTACAGGAATTAGAAAGAAAGTACAATACACTGAAGCAAAATGTAACACCTGGTGCTTTTCGATGACAGTATCTCAATTAAACTCCACAGTTGATAACACACTCATTGCAAATTACAATGAATCTTGGGAACTAAATTTCAAACGATAAAGATTCTCAAAAGTGAAATGATTGCCTAAGTTGCTCCTACAAAAATTTAATTTGGAAGGTGCACCTTTTGCTTCTGCCCTGGAAGCCGTTATCCTGGGATAGATTCAAGCAGATATGGCATGCCAACTAGATGTGTTCCAGATGAAGGCCATAACCCCTGACATTTTGGCCAAAGGTCACAAAAATTGTCAGCAGTGACAGCAATGGATGTTAGTTGTGTTAGCTAAATAAGCAGAGACAGCTTTACAAACATCTAATGATTGTTTTGCCTGTTGCTCAAGAGTTTCAGTGAAACACAGAAGAATCACTTCTGAATTGTCAGAAAAAAACTCCCAGAAAGGAAGTCTCAGTGACTAAAGCACCCAATTCACCTGGATGCCTAGCAGTCATGATTCCCTCTTGTTAAAGTGATTTCAAGGAAAGGACATTCATAGAAACATCCTGCAAAGACTCCAAGGGAGGGAGGAGCTTGGAACACAGAGAGTACAAGAGGCGAATCCCACGGAGGAGCACCTCTCCTAACTGGAAGATGAGCCATCAAGAAAAAATTGAGAAGACTGTCCACTAGGGATTAAGTAGACTGCAAACCTGCCGCAGGCTTTCTAAATGTGGCTGCAACTCAAAACAAGCTCTCAGAAATTCTAAAATCAGCACTGGATCTGACGCCCGCGAAACTGCAGGCGTGTCGCAAATCACTTATGAAAAGAGGCCCAAAATGGTACTGATTAGGGACATACTGCTGGGATATATGTGCCAAGAAAGCCAACACATTAGTGGAATATACATAAGAGCTCCTGTAGTGTTGGGTAACTCTCTATGATTCATGAGGTAGCCCAATGAGAATTCAAGATTAGCCCAATGGGCATCCTATGTATCAGTGGGAGTCAAAGTCCTACAGTTCATCCGTGCAGGACATCAGTTGGCTTCTCCTTCCAGCTAGGAAGTTTTCTGTTATCATTGCTCTCAAGACCAGTGTTTTTGTTCAGTTTCTCCCTAATTAACAGATACAGATTTCCTCCCCACACATTCATTTCCCGGTAACTGGGTCAAGCATTGTTAATGGCCCCATTGTGTCAAGAGGCCTTTGTTCCTCCTGCAAGAGAACTTCGTAGACCTCTGTTCCTGGTTGCAACCAATAAATTTGATCTTTGACGTCACCGAGAAGTATCCCGTGTCTCTGTATTCTAAGATAGGTGAACTCAAAGACATTGGGCGTGCCCTTGGCGCCGCTGAGTTCTAAAACCCGGTTCTTCAGTACCTTCAATGCTAGCTTCAGCATGTTGATTGTTGCTGGCAGTATAGACAAACAGGCTTGATCTTTTAACTATAAGCTCAGGCAATGCAAGACAATGCTGGCTTTGTGTAAGCTTGAAAACTTGAGACTGTCTCAGACTGAAACTCAGATCCAGAACTCTAACTCAGGCCTTTGACAAATAAACCACCATCAGTACTGGGATTGATCCTCTGAAGTTCTGATGCCCAATGACCTGCCTTTAGCATTTATTGCTGATTATGTTCCAGAACCTCAGGACACTGTATTTTGCTAGTTATATTTTTTACTGTTATTTTATTGTACTTTTTTCATGTGGTTGAACGGATGTAAGTACCAGCTGGGAGTAAGGTAGATGACTTTAAAAGTGTGACAGAGCTCCCATGTTCATTAAGGCACAACCTGCATGCCCGACATTACTCTCAGGTGTGCATTTGGACTGACAGTCCCCAACAGTCAAGTGAATCATTTGATCAGTACAGATTAATTCTGTTCCCAAATTTCACAAGTGGTTCCAGATATGTCCCGAAGAGGCATCCAAAAGAGATCTCAACTTCTTGCTCATCAACTTCTTCAATCGTGTTTCTCAATAGCGCTTTCATTCTCTGCAGGTGAAGCAATATTATCTTTCCTATGAATGAAGAATATCTACTTAAACAACATAATAGAATGATATCATAAACAGTTTCTTTTGAGAATTGCAAATGCTGCAAACCAACTGTAAGAATGATTAGTTATCATGTAGGAATGCCTGTATAGTAGGAAAATGCTCAGGAAAACAAATGTATTAATGCAGGTATATAGCATGTAGTGCCAGTTTGCAATTTACTGCATTTGAGATTTGTAATAAAATTAACAGATGGTTTGACCTCCTGTAAAATGGCAGGTCTCCCACTGTGCCAAACCTAAGATTCATACACAGCATTTATAATTCAGGGATATGCCAGGTTTCTGACAGCAGAGCCATGGCGGGGTCCATTATTAGAAACCTATTTGTCCGGTGCAATGTAAATGTAAATGTTTTTGTACTTGTATAGCGCACAGCTACCCGCAGTGGGTTTCCCGGCGCTTGTACTAATACCGCAAGGGAACCCTTCCTGGCTTTCCCTGTGAAGTGTCCACTCCTGGGCACCCCTATGGTGCAGACCAGGCATCCCTCGCGTTGTGGGGGCCGCAATGTTGTAGCTGTGCTTGGAAATGTATGTTTGAGGTTGGAGAGCAAGAAGTTGAAGCTAGAGTCAGAGGTATATGCCATTTATTTATTTATTTATTTATTTATTTTAAAACTTTTATATAGTGCTGGCTAGACCCGGAGGTATCAGAGCGCTTTACATGAGCATCAGATCATAGTTACAGGTTACATCATTACAAAGGTTACACAGTTCTTAGAGCATGGCAACATAGTTACTTGTAAGGTCGAGATAAACAATAAGCACAAATACGTAAGGGGAAAAGAAAGCAAGGTGAGAGATTCAGGGGGGGTTGTAGTAGGGGAAATAGACAGATAATGAAGGTGGGAAAGAGGAGGGGAGGGGAGGGTGAGAGTCACAGCAAGGGGAGAAGAGGGGAAGGGTGACGAGACACAAACCGGTAGACGAGTCAAGGCAACGTCCAAAGTCCAGTAAGCTGTGATCCCAGGGTAAGTGGTATCCCTTCCCTATCTCTATTGCGAGAGGCTCCCTTTACGCAGTGGACTCTCTCAGAGAGGTCTCTGAGACTCCAAGGCCTACATACTGGATCCTTCCCCAAAAAGGAGAGAGGGAGTGCTTTGGCAAGGGGTGCCATACCATACCTCAAGTGTGAGTGGCTCCCTTGGCGCAGTGGACTCAACTCAGCGGGTTCGCTGAGACTCCAGAGTATAAATATTGGATCTTTCCCCAACAAGGGGAGAAGGAGTGCTTAGTCAAAGGGCACAAAGGACAGGGGGTGGGCAGAGTAGCAGGCAAGGGGAGAGATTCAGGGGAGAGAGTATAGGAGCCAGGGAAGAGACAATAAGGAGAGATGAAAAGAAGTCTGCCTAAAGACCGACTGGGTAGGTGACGACCAAGGAGGGAATCCAAGGCCCATCTCCCCTATAGCTAAACCAAGTAGCTCCATCGGGCGTCAGACAAAATAGTTCAGTCTCAAAAACATTCCGAGAGGGGGGGAGGGAGGGACATAAATAGAGGGAGGATGCGGTAGGAGACAATAGGAGAGACGACAGGAAGTGCAACAATGTGGTTCAACAATATACTAGAAGAAAATCAACAAGTAAACATTAAATAAAAAAATCAGCAATACAATTAGGGGAGGAGTGAAAGGCGAGAGAAAGTAGTGGGGGGGTAGGGGAGGAGAGGGAGTGAGGATAAGGGAAGCGAAAACCATAGAGACGAAAGGAAGTCTGTCTAAGGTTCACAGAAAAACAGAGTGGGGACAAAGGGCGAGGGCATGTGAGGGCTGAGGACAGAGGACAGAAGCTAGAGAGAGTAGGAGCGGGGAGGGGGAAAGGTTGCATGGGGTGCATAAGGTTTGAACAGAGGCAGGTATCTCCTGCCTGGAGGCTGTATTGTTGGGACCATGTTTAGATAGAGAAAGGTCCTGGGTGGGGGAAGGGAAATTGAGAGGAGGCGTATTGGACAAAGAAAGAAAGGTAAATCAGATAGTCACGTGAGAAGTCAAGGGAGGGCAGTGTGATTGAAGCTGTGGAGGGAGAGATGTGGAAAGGGAGGAGTGGAAGGATGCGGTGTTGGGAAAGGGTTAGGGGAGGATTCGGCAGAGGAGAAAAAAAAAGAGAGGGAATGTGGTCACAAGATGATATGAGAGAAAGGGGCCAGAGACATGAGAATATGAGTCATATAAATAGGTACGAAGGAAGCGGTAGTCAGACAGAGTTAGGAGGTAGTGGGAGGGACAGTAGTTGAGAGGTAGAAGGCAAAAGTTATCGTACGTGCGTTAGATTTGTCAAACAATTTTGTAGGGCCTGCCGTAAACAATCAGCAATACTACTTTACATAATTGCTTGTGAACAAAGAAAAAAATAGCCCTAAGCAAAAAGAGAGAATAAAATTCCAAATCAATATATGAAGCATAGACCAGGGATCTCAAGGTGCAATAAACAGAGGTACTAGATGGTAAACAACAAAAGGACACGGTAGATAATATAAGCAAGTAGGAAACAGGGTAGCCGTGATAGAAAGGGCATAGGAGACTAGGCAATAGTAGCAAGAGAAAAAAGGGGGGGGTGATTGACACAGTCCAGCGAAGCAAACAATTACAGCACAGCTACGCTTGAAGGGAGTTATATTAAAGCAACGTTGAAATAACCCTAGCAAAGCAAACAATCAATCCCCGCTGAGCTATAGAAGGAGAGGATCGCTAGGTTCAGGATCAAAAACATCGGGTCATCAATCAGCACAGATTTTCAAGGTGGGAGCATTGATAAAAACAGGCCACAAGGTGGAGCTCCAGGCTAAGGAAGGGAGCAGTTTAAAATTCAAGGGAAAAGAGGCGCTGTTATTCGAATGGCAACACATCCATCTTGAGGGGCCTAGAAGTCAACAGATCTCGGTTTTGGCACCATTTTGTAAGGCTAGTTGGATCACGCAATTTCGGTGCATCAAGCCACTCATTTCATCGTGTGGGAGCGCTCTGTAGACTCCCTCAGCAATCAGAGGCGAGTGCCACAGTGGGGGGGAAGGGGGGTCAGAGACAAACAAACACAGAAGAGTAAAAGCAAACAAGCACTGGCGTTGCCAATAGGTCTCGCAGTAGGAAAGTTGGAGCTATTACAATTGCAAATAACAATGCCTTTTATTTTTGTTTTCGTTTTAAAAACATAAAGGGCTTTGTCATTTACAAAACCAATAGCTCCAACTTTCCTACTGCGAGACCTATTGGCAACGCCAGTGCTTGTTGCGGGGGCTGTTTATGCCTGCTTTGAGCTAACAAACTTCTGTATGACTGTTCGCTCCGCCCACAGATTAAAGATCACGTATGCATGAAATGCTGTGCAGATGTGTATTATCGTCTGCGCTGCCTGTACCCAGCTCTCCAGGGCAGACAGCCATTGGCCACTGCTCTGAAGGAATGAACAGTAGGTCAGAATGTGGCAAAGCGTGGGAGGAAACGTAAAATACAAAGTGCTGCCATAGCAACTTAATTCCTCTAATTATTTTCCAGACAAGTTGCTTTTCAATGTTTTCATTACTCTGCCAACTTGAATATTACATTATTCCTTGTTTCTAGACATGTTCTTGCTTTCTGCAGAAAAAAAGGCCTCTTGCAGTCATGGCATTTCGTGGAAGGGGACAGACTTTTCAATTGTACACAGCAATCTATGATTCACTAGAAAGTAATTACTTTCCTTAAATAAGCCCTAACTGGAGAGGAATATGGAAAGTGAGAGTGAGGGAGAGAGAAGCAGAAGGAGCGAGCGAGAGAGAAATACATGGAAACAAAAAGTGCAAGAACGAGAATGAGATGGCGAGGCGGCTGAGAGAGCAAGCGAGAGAGAGTAAGTAGTGGCCGGGAGAGAAAAAAAGAAAAAGAGAGAAAGAGAAAGGGGGTGGTATAGGAGAAAGCAGTGGAAAGAGGACTAGAGTTTGAAAAAGGAAGAGAGTGGCAATAAGTGAGTATCTGCGAGACAAAATGAAAGAAAGGGTAGTGATGTGCACGAGAAAGAGAAAACGACGGAGAGTGAGAGTGAGCCATAAACAACCAGATGGAAATAAAAGGGGGAGGGGCATGGGGGGGGTTGGGAGTGGAACACAGAGATTATTGTCTCCTCTTGTGGAAGGCGTCTTAAGTGGAGCAAGATTATGTCTAACACTGATAAACTATCCACCATAGATGAAGTGGTCAAAGGCACACAAGACGAAATTGGCTCCATTGACCTAACTAAGGCAGCAGACAAGGTTACTACTATTTTTGAAGTAGCCATAAAAACTATAGGGGACCTTTTTTGGGCACAAGGGTTTGTAGGGAAACCCAAACCCTTATCCAAACCCAAAGGCAGGCATGACTGGTACTCAGCATCATGCAGAAAGGCCAAATCCTGCTTAATTGAGGCAGTTAAAGGGAAGTCCCCCTTATCAATCCAATCAGCCAGAAGAGAACATAAAAAGGCCCTGTGGCTAGCTAAAAGGGAGTGGGAAGATGCCTACTGGCTAACCCTTAAAGAAGCAAGCATGAAAAAAGACTCCAAATGCTTTTGGGACACTATAAGGGCACGTAACAGACCAGATAGTGACCTTATAACTTGCAACATTCCGAGCCAGGCGTGGGAGGCTCACTTTTCCAAACTTTACTCCTGTCAGAACGGACCTAATGGGAGAGGGCCTGTTTTATCCTCTCCCTACACTAATTATATGCTTTGCCCCAGCGACTCTGATTTCACACTAAAGGAAGTGGAATATGCAATAAGTTCTATTATTCCACAAAAAGCTGATGGCATTCCTGGGGATCTGTTAAAATCTGATAGTGCTAAATGGGGTAGATTGATTCACTCCCTCCTTGTTGCTATCTGCAGGGGTGCCCCCATTCCCTCATCATGGAAGGGGGCGGAGGTGGTCCCCATCCATAAGAAAGGTCCAAGGGATGATCCATCTAATTATAGGCCGATCAGCTTGCTAGATATCAGCCAAAAAGTTGTCGGTAAAGTTCTCTTACTCAGAATCCTTAACTGGGTGGAAGAAAACAAAATTCTTACCGACTTCCAGGCTGGTTTCAGAGTAGGCACTGGAACAATTGAGCAAGCATTTAGGCTCATGATGGTTTATTGGAAGGTTGTAGTGATAGGCAAGGGCAGTCTTTATCTCGCATTTATCGATTTAAAGACTGCCTTTGACCTTGTCCCTAGGGACTTATTGTGGAAAGTTCTGGCTGACATGGGGTTGCCACACTACCTACTATCTCTATTGGTCAGGCTACATCAGGATAGCGTTGCCCAAGTCAGGTGGGGCCCTGGAGGGGAGAAAACGGGCAGTATTCCGGTCGAGAGAGGGGTCCGCCAGGGATGTGTTCTGGCTCCCACCCTTTTCTCTCTGTACATCAATGGGGTGGTCGAGCATCTTCTCAAATTTCCATCTGATGAGCCATCCCTGGCTGGTGAACGTATACCGACCCTCCTCTTCGCGGATGATACGCTTTTAATCTCCAAAACCCCAATGGGTCTCCAGAGGCTCTTGGACAATTTTCAATCATTTTGCACTGATCGAGGCCTGGTAATAAGCACCAATAAAACGAAGTACCTTGTCCTCAATCCTCCAAAACAGCATGTGCGTTCCCCCACCCTAAACACTGAGCTCCTGGAAAGGGTAAAAGTTTTTGATTACCTCGGGATACGCCTTTCAGACAAAATGGATTGGACGCCCCATCTAGATAAAATGCTGCTGAACCATAAAAGGATCACAGGTGCCCTTTAGAGGGAGCAACGCTCCAGCTCAACAAAACCAATAGGAACAGTCCTGGAGATCTATGCAGCTAAAGGAGTCAGCTCTGCCCTTTATGGAGCGGAACTTTGGGGCTTTTCATCTACCGACGCTCTGCAAAGATCTGAGAACAAATTCTGCAGACAAATAATGTCCCTTCCACAAAGCACCCCAATACTTCCTTTATTTATGGACCTTGGCTGTACCCAGATTGGCGAAATCGCGAAATTTCATCCGTTACTATTATGGGCCCGTATTTGGCGGGTAGAAGAACTCAGCGGATATGCCAGAGGCCTTAAAGAAATTATGTCATCACCGAACTGGGTCAAAATCAAATGGTTAAAAGATATGAAAACCCTACTGACCAAGTTGGGCCTACTCGAATCTTGGTTAAGTAGAACCTCACCCCCAAAGCAATTACTTAAAAAGCTCTATCGGGACTGGATTTGCTCCCAAAGACATTCCAGCACGTCTCTTGGCAAGCTAACAGAGGACTTCCTGATGTTTAAAGACTGTCCCAGGCGGGAACCTTATCTGGACATAATTGGGAAACCCTTTGCTCGGGCCTTGTATTTTAGATTTAGAACGGGTACTTTACCACTGAACACCTTTACCAAAAGATGGAAATCCTGTATAGGCAAATCTGATTTATGTCCATCGTGCCTTGTCAAACCAGAGACATTAGCGCATTTTTTGTTTGTCTGTGACGAATATGCTAATCCAAGAAGGGTGTGGCTGAAAAACCTATGCCGTCAGCTGGGAACCAGGAGCCATGATGTGGCAATCAGGATACTTGTTTCGGACAGTTTTGTACCCTATGCTTGTGCCCTAGTCAAATTTTTGTCTTGGGCTTGGGCTATCCGAGCCAAAAAGCTAAAACAATCTGTTTAATTCTTTTTTAGAATAAATACTCTGGTAATGTTTTAATTGTTCACCTTCTTAAAACTAACTGGCTACACAATTCTGAGCAAATAATTCCTGAAACTATTGCTTGGACCAGAGATGCAGAATTTCTCTTTTTTAAAAGTATACTCAAATTGTAATTTTTTTTATATACATATATTGTTCTGCTTTTATGATAATGAATTTTTATCGAAATAAAGCTTTTTGACTTTGACTTTGAACACAAAACATGCAAAACAAAAGAAAAGGAGGGCTGCAAGTGAAAACTTGGGAACATGTTTATTCATGCTGGAGAACAGGGGTGTTGCGGTTTCAATTCGGGCAAAGCCAACTTAGTTTGTCTCCTGGTTCTGCAGCTTAAAACTAAGAAACAGAAAAAATCTGGCCGCAAAATGAAGTAGCAATCCGCTTGAAACGTAGAAACAAAGGAAAGACGAATCGGGGACTGTGAGGAGTGGTGGGGGAAAACCACGAGGGAGACGCACGCAGAGAGGAGACAGTAAATGGCAAAGGAAAGACGAATCGGGGACTATGAGGAGTGGTGGGGGAAAACCACAAGGGAGACGCACTTACGGAGACAAAGTGAAACAACACGTACATGAAAATGCAGAGCGGACGGGAAACTGAAAGTACGGCCGGCCTGCGGCCGGCCATGAATAATTAGGAGACAAAGTAAAACAACACGTACCTGATAATGCAGAGCGGCCGGGAAACTGAAAGTACGGCCGGCCTGCGGCCGGCCATGAATAATTAGGGGAGGAGAAGCCGCACAGCGCACGCTGGGAGAAGCCCTTTGATGTGCTGTGCGGCCGTGAATGCGCATGCTTGTTTGGTCACGTGATTCACGTGAACTTAATGAAAACCGCAGCGCAAGAAGCCCTTGGTTTGACGAGGATTTCGAGCACTTGAATTCTCGCTCCGCTCAATGCGCTTGCGCGGATTGATAGGTCGCGAGACCTAAAAACATGGGACGTTGCGTCGCTCGAGGACCGCCCGCCGGTATTCACCCTCGGACTAGGGATCATTGGTGTCCTGCTCCTGCTAAAATCCTTCTTGAGTGTATGTTTGTAATGCGCTAAATCGAGGTACACACCGCTCAAGAGACGTGAGGCAGCTAATTCCCAGCATATATTCAATCTTCAGTGCGCAGAGCAAACTCTCCTCCATGGTGACGTCATCATTATGTCTGCGGTTTCGGTGCGCTATTCTCCAGGACTAAGCACCACTACGTGGAAAGTCGTGCCGCCATTTATTAGTGCAACGGGCAGCGCGATGTGGGTTTGTCAAGCATTAGGTTTGGCGGTACCTCTTGCCGCGGTTAAAGCATAGTTTGTGGAAAGTGTCCGCCCACTAACTCCGGCTATATGCTGCAACAGCACCAACGGTCGTGCTACAGGCATATATTATAACCTACTCATGCAGCAAGGCTTGCTCATTTATCGGCGTGATTGCCACGGCTCAACACACAATAGTGCAGTCCCGAGTACAGGTACTCACGGAACCCAGTCCGATGTCCGATCTCCAGTCCGCTTCAGGCACGGACCAAGTAAAATCCTTGCCTCGTCCTGTTGACTCACAGCATGATCCTTTACCAATGATTGGGTGAGCAGCTTTACAGAACAACCACGTAAAACATTTTGCCTGAAGTCGCTGATCTTAGTACCAGGATCGCAGAGGTTCAGCTGTCCGGATTTCCCACATATCCCACATATAAAATGTTCAATAATGCCTTCCACACATGCCTAGTCAAAGGCAAGAACACCGTCTTTTGTTCATACATCGGCTTCTGGATGCTTCCCGAGTTTGCTCACTTCATCCTCTTGGCTTGTGCACAGATTTTGGTTGTTTCACACATGAGCTCCAACACTACTTTAATTTACGCACTCGCATAGCTGCCAAGGTTTCAGATTGCTATGAGTGACAGTTGCATAATTTCAGTGAAAATATGAGTGACATTTCAGGGACTATGAGTGACACTTTCTCGCAAGCAACATAAAGATGAGGGAAGCACATAAACACCAGAAAATACACTAATTTCAGCATGGAGAAACTCTAGGAAGATCTTAAGCGTACTGCAGGGGACCAGAAATTGAAGGGCACTAATCTAGTACTCTGACAGAGACTCGAGTGGGGGTGGCAAGTGTTAACTACTTTAATTACTTAACTTGGTTCTTGGTGATCCGATCTTCATCCAGGCAGTCGCAGCACAGTGTGTCTGGCCTCGGCGATTGACTCTGGATCAGGGCTGCCTCGTGCCTCCCGCCCCCCTCCCAGGCAATCATTTTCGGTTTGCTGCCGGTGCCCGGAGAATTCAGGCAGCCTGTCCGAGTCCTCTCCTGACAGCTGCTGCAAAACGGTCGGTCACGACGGTCAGAGGTCGTCACTCCTACCACACTCTACAATGCACTTTCCCGATCGCCCTCCCCATACTGAGCTGTCTGCAGTGGTCCGGCCTCTGTGTGATAGCACTACACTCAGCACTGCCACACTCCTCGTCCCCCCCGCTTTGCCGCAGTTTTGTTTGCGCTGCAGCCCGCGATCACCAATGCCTCTTTTCTTGCTCGGCGTGCGTGCGGCCATGAGTCAATACTTCAGTGTCTGTGTGTCCTGGCACCACTGTTGTGTTGCCGCGCCGCCGCTGGTGAAATTTATACTCGGGGTCATCATGGTGTCACTGATTCTAGGCGAGTACCCGCCGGGCTGGCAACGCAGGTAATTTGCAACGCTGTGCACGAAGACCGAGCAGTGCAGCATGCCAGAGCGAGGACTCCCTGACTTAGATTTGAGTCCCCCGCAGCTTTTGCATCAGTGCTCACTAACTTCCGTTCGGTCACATCCGGATTATAGCCACCACCTGGGCACCCCTGAGGAGTATGTGACTGTGAGCCAGTAGGATCGGCTGTTGAGAGGGCGGCCCCGCCCCTCCCCACCCCCTTAATTATTGGCAGAAGTGTGTGTCAAACTAAGCTGCGCGGCGCGGCAGGAATAATTGCAGCCTGGAGCCAGGCACGATTGTTACATTGTAGCATAGCGCTCTCACTCAGCTACCAGAGCATGGTGATTAACTATTTATGTTGTAAATAAGGCCAGGTAGGTAAATTGTTATACTTGTCCCTGCTGCCCAGCGACAAGTATAACAATTTACGAACTAGAACCCAGCAGCTGCTGGCACTGGCAGCAAGTCTCTCGGAGCAGCAAAGCCCTTCACAAGCGCCGGCGGTGGCTCGAGCTGGACAGTCGGCAAAATGCGTGACAATGCATTTCAGGGCGGTGATGCGGAAAACCGCACTGAAATGCGTAAGTGTCACACTGGATGCGTGATACTTGACAGGACTGCACTCGCCAGGAGCATCACAGAAATCCTCAATCTTGCTGGTGCGCCCTTTCAACAACGAGCTTCTCGAAAAACCAAAGGTCAGATTTCTATTACACCCGTTACTTTAATTTATGCCCCCGCTACCAAGGACCTTAATTGGCAAAAGGTGGACGAATTTCATATTTACTTTTTTACTTCCAGCTGCTTCAGAGATGACAAGAGCTAGGGCTTCTCTGAGAGGCAGGATTGAAATGACCCCTCATTATCCAGTCTATGCAGAGCCAACTGTAACAATATTGTTTTCAATATTCAACTAGATTTTGTAGTAAAGAAGCAGTTTTTCTCAAATAATTCTCAATGCTACAACATTATTTTGCCAGACCCAGCTGTTACGTATAGCAAATCAACCTGGATACAGGTGTAAAGTTCCTGGACACAAAGGAGAGTCAAGACTTCATGGGGAATGTTATACTTGCTATGTTTCATTCTTTCTCAAGCATCCTCTCTTCAGGTCACATGTGTTCATAATTTAAAGACAAATGACAAATATAGAATGCATGTTTGTTTAATGTCACTTCTCTTTGCAGCTTGAGAATCAAGTCTGCATGAATATATTCACAGCATTTATTCTTTTAATAGTTTCTTTCTGTTGTTTAAACACATGATGGCGGGATTGATTTAAACCAAAACAGTCAATGTTGGGATATTTTCTGCTGTTCACATTGACAGATTTTTTGTTAGAGTTTTATATAGTGCAAACTAGACCCGAGAAATCGGGTATCAGAGCGCTCCACATGAGCACTAGTTCTGTTGCAGATGGACACATTCATTTATATTAGGCAGGGGGAGATTAAGTGATTTGCCCAGAATCACAGGATGTTGAGCGTTGTTTCCTAAATTTGAACCTGGTTCCCCAGCTTCGAGGTCGAATGCTCTAGCCGTAAGGTTACATCCTCTCCCTGATGCTATTCTGTCTGATTTAATGTAGTTATAACTAATTCTGTGTGCACTAGGATGGTATTTTTAATATGTATCCTTTTTTTCCTAGTATTTTTAATGTGTCATTCTATCAGGAAAATGGATTTGGTTTCCACTAATCATCCTTATGACAGCTCAAAAGATTGACTGTTTCCTGAAATGCATCTTACTCAAGTTTGGATCGGTGGGTAAAGAGATGGTAGTCCGACTGGCTTTCTCTCTCAGGTCGGCGCATTAACAAAATCCTTCCTGCCCGGGGATCTAGGGTGGCTAGAAAATGTTTAATCCAAACCTGCAACACAAACCTAAAACCATGATTCTCAACAATTGTGAAAAAATAACCATGTTAGATGTGCTTTAAGCTATGATTCATGAAGTGTCTCTGCTTGTGAGATTTCTCACTACCACTAACAGGGTATTATAGCCAAATAAATCAGGAAGTTCTACGGTAAAATCCAAGTAAATCATGGCTAATGGTAGTTATGGAGTTGGAAGACAATGTACTTATTCTGATAGCCTGCCATGGTAACTCTTAGAACGAGCGCAGGAAGGTACACTCAGAGGTAATATTCTTTCTACACTAAGCAGGTTTTGGTGTCCAAAAATAACAGCCCATCAAGTCTTTCATTTTCCTTTACTCAGAATTATCAGTGGCTGGGGCCTGACAAAACCAACCTATTCCCTGTAATTGCAGGAAAGGAGAGCGCCTTCTCTTCATTGATTATCTGGACTTTCATTTATCCAGGTAATCTAGTCCATTCTTTGAATATCTTGAAAACATTTATTGACAAAAGCCTCCAAAATATGTTACGTCATTGTGGCAATAGTCGGAATGCAAGGAGTTGTGTTCTCACTATCAACTTCAACAGGTTGATAAAGGCAGTGGCGTAACGAAACTTGAGGGGCCCCCCTGCAAACTCCATGGAGGGGGCTCCCCTCCCATCCTCCGTGCCAGTCTAGAGCTCTCAGGCCAGCGACTCGCCATACTGCAGGGGATGCAGGGCGATTGTTACGCTACTGTCACCAATACAGCCGTTATAAGTAACACTTGATGGTGGAGTCAAAGGTTGGGCTTAGTCTGCCAGCAGACTATCATAGGTGGTGGTCCATTCATTACAGGGTCCCTGCCATCGGTAGACCGGGGAGGTTTGCCCAATGTTAGGTGGGTTTCCTGATGCAAACTCCTGTCATGATATGCCCAATTTTAGGTGGGTTTCCTGATGCAGACCTGTGTCATGATATACAACATCGGGTACACTCATTGTTCAGTTTTGACAAAAGTGCATCCACTTCTCCTTCTCATTTTCGTTTTAAAACATTAGACAATGCGACAATGCAGTATTTCAAAAGCAGATGTAACTACAAAGAGGACATTTTCATAATACATTTTTATTAGTAGACAATAGCAATCTTAAGAGGCATTGCATAGCTTCATACACACTTTCACCCCAATTCCATCACAGTCGCTCTCTCTCTGTCAGTCAGTATCTATCTTTCAGTCAGTCAGTCAGTCAGTCAGTCTCTCTCTCTCTGTCAGTCTTTGTCAGTCAGTCTCTCTCTCTCTCTCTCAGTCAGTCTCTCTCTCTCTCTTAGTCTCTCTCTCAGTCAGTCAGTCCATCTCTCTCTGTCATTCAGTCTCTCTCAGTCAGTCAGTCTCTCTCAGTCAGTCTGTCAGTCAGTCAGTCTCCCTCTCTCTCTGTCAGTCGGTCGGTCTCTCTCTCTCTCTGTCAGTCAGCCAGTCTCTCTCTCTCAGTCAGTCAGTCTATCTCTCTCTGTCATTCAGTCTCTCTCAGTCAGTCAGTCTCTCTCAGTCAGTCAGTCTGTCAGTCAGTCAGTCAGTCTCTCTCTCAGTCAGTCGGTCTCTCTCTCTCTGTCAGTCTCTCTCAGTCAGTCCCTCTCTTTGTCTCTCTCTCAGTCTCTCTCAGTCAGTCTCTCTCCCTGTCAGTCCCTCTGTCTGTCAGTCTCTCTATCAGTCCCTCTCTCTATCATTATCTCTATCCCTCTCTTTCTGTCAGTCTTTCTCAGTCAGTCAGTCTCTCTCTCAGTCAGTCTCTGTCTTTCTGTCAGTCATTCTCTCCCTTTCTGTCAGTCAGTCTCTCACAGTCTCTCTCTGTCAGTTTCTCTCAGTTAGTCAGTGTCTCTCTTTCAGTCAGCAAGTCTCTCTCTATCAGTCAGTCTCTCTCTCTCTCTCTCTCTCTCTCTCTCTCTCTCTCCGTCAGTCCCTCTCTCTTTCAGTCTCTCTCTCTCAGTCTCTCTCTCTCTGAAAGTCTCTCTTAGTCAGTCCCTCTCCCTGTCAGTCCCTCTCTCTGTCAGTCTCTCTGTCAGTCTCTCTCTCTCAGCCTCTCTCTCTCAGTCTCTCTCTCTTAGTCAGTCAGTCTTCCAGACAGTCTCTCTCTCCCTCTGTAAGTCTCTCTCAGTCAGCCATTCTCTCTCTCTCGCAGTCAGCCAGTCTCTCTCAGTCAGTCTCTCTCTCTCTCTGTCAATGACTCTCTCTGTCAGTCATTCCCTCTCTCTCTCTGTCAGTCTCTCTCTCTGTCAGTCAGTCTCTCTCTGTGAGGCCCTCTCTCTCAGTCAGTCTCTCTCTGTCAGTCAATCTCTCTCTCTGTAGGTCAGTCTCTCTTTCTCTGTCAGTCTCTCAGTCTCTCTCTCTGTCAGTCTCTGTCAGTCAGTCTCTCTCGCTCACAGTCTGTCTCTCTCTCTCTCTCTGTCAGTCAGTCTCTCTCTCTCTCCCAGTAAGTCTCTCTCTTTCCCAGTCAGTCAGTCTCTCTCAGTCAGTCATTCTCTCTCTACCTCGGTCAGTCAGTCTCAGTCAGTCCGCCTCGCTCAGTCAGTCTCTTTCTCTTTGTCAGTCTCTCTCTCAGTCAGTCTCTCTCGCAGTCAATCAGTCTATCTCTGTCAGTCAGTCTCTGCCTCTCTCTCTCAGTCTCTCTCTCTGTCAGTCAGTATCTCTCTACCTCAGTCAGTCAGTATCTCTCTACCTCAGTCAGTCTCTGTCAGTCAGTCAGTCTCTCTCTCTCGCTGTCAGTCAGTCTCACTCTCAATCAGTCTCTCTCTCTCTCTCTCTGTCAATCAGTCAGTCACTCTCTTAGTCAGTTTCTCAGTCAGTCAGTCTCTCGGTCAGTCAGTATTCAGTCTCTGGATCAGTCAGTCAGTCTCTACACTCTCTCCACTCTCTCCATTGTCTCTCTCCATTCTCTCTCTCAACTCTGTCCACTCTCTCTCCACTGTCTCTCTCCACTTTCTCTCTCTCTACTCTCCCTCCACTCTCTCACTATCTCTCTCTCTCTCTCTCTCCACTCTCTCTCCACTCTCTCCCTCCACTGTCACCCTCCACTGTCTGCCTACACTCTCTCGCTACTCTCTCCACTCTCTCTTTCTACCCTCTCTCCCTTCTCTCTCTCTCTCTCTCTACTCGCTCTCCACTGTCTCTCTCCACTGTCTCTCTCCACTCTGTCTCTACTCTCTCTCCACTCTCTCTCTCCACTCTCTCTCTCTCCGCTCTCTCTCTCTCCACTCTCTCCACTGTCTCTCTTCACTCTCTCTCTACTCTCTTTTTCACTCTCTCTCCACTCTCTCGCTCTCTCTCCACTCTCTCTCACTACTCTCTCTCTCTACTCTCTCGCCATTCTCTCTCTAATCTCTCCACTCTCTCTCCACTCTCACTCTCTCTCCACTGTCTCTCCACGCTCTCTCCACTCTCTCTCCACTCTCTCTCTCTCCACTGTCTATCTCCACTCTCTCTCCACTCTCTCTCTACTCTCTCTCCACTGTCTCTCTCCACTCTCTCTCTCCAATGTCTCTCTCCCACTCTCCACTGTCTCTCTCCACTCTCTCTCCACTCTCTCTCCACTTTCTCTTTCTCTCCACTCTCTCTCTCTCTCTCTCTCTCTCCACTCTCTCTCTCTCCACTCTCTCTCTCCACTCTCTCTCTCTCTCCACTCTCTCACACTCTCCCTCACAAAGTAGTGTGCGTTCCATGGGCGACCACAGAAATGTTTCCGGGGGGGGGGCACATTTTTAACTTCATCACCATCCCCCTTGCACCCTTCTCCCCTCTGCCTTGCACCCTTCTCGCCCTCCCTCTTGCACCCTTCTCTCCTTCTCCCTTGCACCCTTCTCCCACTCCCCCTAGAACCCTTCTCCACCTCCGCCTTGCACCCTTTTCTACCTTGCACCCTTCTCCCCTCTGCCTTGCATAATTCTCCCCTCTGCCTTGCAACATTCTCCCCTCTGCCTAGCACCATTCTCCTCTCCCCCTTGTACCCTACTCCACCTCCGCCTTGCACCCATTTCTACCTTGCACCATTCTCTCCTCTGCCTTGCACCATTCTCCCCTCTGCCTTGCACCCTTCTCCCCTCTGCCTTGCACCCTTCTCCTCTCTGCCTTGCACCCTTCTCCCCTCTGCCTTGCACCCTTCTCCCCTCTGCCTTGCACCCTTCTCTACCTTGCACCCTTCTCCTCTACTCCTTGCACCCTTCTCCCCTCCACCTTGCACCCTTCTCCTCTCTGCCTTGCACCCTTCTCCTCTCTACCTTGCACCCTTCTCCCCTCTACCTTGCACCCTTCTCCCCTCTACCTTGCACCCTTCTCCTCTGTACCTTGCACCCTTCTCCCCTCTGCCTTGCACCCTTCTCCCCTCTGCCTTGCACCCTTCTCCTCTCTGCCTTGCACCCTACTCCACCTCCGCCTTGCACCCTTTACTACCTTGCACCATTCTCCCATCTGCCTTACACCCTTCTCCCCTCTGCCTTTTAGCTTTCTCCCTTCCACCTTGCACCCTTCTCTACCTTGCACCCTTCTCCTCTCTGCCTTGCACCCTTCTCCCCTCTGCCTTGCCCCCGGCTCCCCCCCACCTCCCCTGCGGACGCCCACATGGTGCATTCCAATAAGAGTGCTTTGCCCTGGAGAATGCTCTCTCTGGGGGGCCCCACTCCCACCCTTGTCAGGGTCCCGAGCAGTGCTCTGTGCTGCCTCCTGCTCTTGCTCTCTGAGGCTGGGGCCCCCACCCCATCCTTGTCCTTGTCTCTTATCTTCTCTTGTGGGGTGGGCTTTGCTTATGGAGAGGAGAGAGTGGGGGCTGGGCTCTGTGCTGCCTCAGAGGAGCAGTGGAGACTGCTGTCTCTGGGGCCCCCACCCCCACCCTTGTCCCGGGCCTGCCTCCGGTGTTCTGGACAACCTGGCCAATCTCGGACTCAAACAACTTGTTGACACCCCCACCCACCTTGCCGGGCACCCGCTCGACCCAATCTTCACCTCCAGCAAACACATCTCCTTCGATCACACCACTGCCCTCCATTGGACGGACCACAGCTGCGTTCACTTCAACTACAAAAAGACCACGACCCACAACCCCCCACAACCCATTCCCCGAAGAAATTGGAATAAAATCACCACCGCCCAGCTCTCCTCTTCGCTTCACCTAAACCCCCCTGCCAAATCATCGGACCCAAACCAAGCAGCCACCAACCTCACTCAATGGATCACCCTCAGCGCTGACGAACTAGCACCCCTGAAAAACCATCAAATCAAGCAAGGCACCAAAAAATCCCCCTGGTTCAACGATGACCTTAAGAAATCCAAGAAGCTCTGCTGCACCCTCGAGAAAGCCTGGAGAAAAAACCCAACCACTGACAACCTGGCCTCCTTCAAGAACGCCACCCGCAAACACCACCAACTGATCTGATCTACCAAGAAATCAGCATTCAAAGATCGACTCGACAACAACGCCCAAAACAGCAATGGAACTATTCAACATCGTAAAAGAATTTACCAACCCCACCGTCGGCACCAACGACATCACTCCCTCCAAAGACCTCTGCGACTCTTTATCCTCTTTCTTCCACAACAAAATCGCTGACATACATAACAGCTTTGAAAACCAGTCCGAAGAACAGTCCACTCCATCCACCTCCGAACCAAAACAGCACTCTACAACCTTTGCGCCTGGAACCCAATCAATACTGAAGACACCATCCGACTGATGAACTCCATCCACTCAGTATCGCCAACCGACCCATGCCCCCACCACATTTTCAACAAAGCAGACTCCATCATCGCACCCCATCTCCGCGATGTCATCAAATGCTCCTTCAACTCAGCTATCTTCCCGGAAATCTGGAAACATGCCGAACTCAGCGCCCTTCTGAAGCAACCCACAGCAGACCCCTCTGAACTTAAGAACTACCGCCCCATCTCGCTCCTCCCATTTCCTGCCAAAGTCATTGAGAAAGCCGTCAACAATCAGCTCACCGCCTTCCTTGAATCCAACAAATCTCTCGACCGCTCACAGTCCGGCTTCCGAGCCAAACACAGCACCGAAACCGCCCTCATCGCAGCGCTACCAGACAACGGAGAAACAGCTGCCCTCATCCTACTTGACCTCTCCGCCGCCTTCGACACAGTCTGTCATAGCACCCTCATACAACGCCTCAGCAACGTCGGAATACAAGGAAAAGCTCTAGACTGGATCATCTCGTTCCTCGCCGGAAGAACCCAAAGAGTCCGCCTCCACCCCATTCAAATCAGAGGCCACCAAAGTCATCTGCGGCGTACCACAAGGATCATCACTCAGTCCCACCCTCTTCAACGTTTACATGAGTCCCCTCGCATCCATCGCGCTTCAACACAACCTCAACATCATCTCCTACGCAGACGACACCCAGCTGATCCTCTCCCTCACCAAAGACCCAAACACCGCCAAAACCAATCTACACGAAGGAATGAAAGAAGTAGCCGAATGGATGAAGAACAGCCATCTAAAACTAAACTCGGACAAAACGGAAGTCCTCATCTTAGGATCATCCCCCTCTGCCTGGGACGACTCATGGTGGCCACCGGCCCTGGGTACAGCACCCATACCTACAGATCACGCACGCAACCTGGGCTTCATCCTAGACTCCTCCCTCTCGATGACTAGACAAGTCAATGCCGTCTCATCTTCATGCTTCAACATCCTACGCATGCTCAAAAAAATCTTCCGTTGGATCCCCACCGAAACAAGAAAAACGGTCACCCACGCACTAGTCACCAGCAGACTGGATTAAGGAAATACCCTTTAAGCCAGAACCACTGCCAAACTACAGAATAAACTCCAACGCATCCAAAACGCCTCAGCCAGACTCATACTGGACATCCCCCGTCAAGCTCACATTTCCGGTCACCTGAGAGACCTCCACTGGCTCCCCGTCAACAAGAGAATAACGTTCCGTCTCCTCACCCACGCACACAAGGCCCTCTACGACCTAGGACCCGAATGCCTCAACACTCGACTGTCCTTCTACACACCCACCAGCCAACTACGATCATCCAATCAAGCCCTCGCCGCAATTCCGCGCATCCATAGATCCACCATGGGAGGAAGATCCTTCTCCTACTTAGCGGCCAAAACCTGGAATTCTCTCCCCACTCACCTCCGCCTTACACAGGACCACTTCTCCTTCAGAAAGCAGCTAAAAGCCTGGCTATTCGATAGGTAAAGCACCCTCCCTCCCTCAAGCGCCTTGAGACCCTCTGGGTGAGTAGTGCGCTATACAAATTACTGAACTTGAACTTAAACTTGTCCTATCTCTATATTCATGGTTTTCTCCGCTACTTATTTATACGCAGCAGACGCTCGGGCTCACTCGCTGGAGCCGGCGTCTTCTCGCGAGAAGTTTGCGTTCAGGTTTATTTTGCCATCAGTAAGTCTGTGCACTGAGAAGGCGCTGTTTTCAACGTTTCTTAGATCATTCTGGACATGCCATTTACTGCAGTTCCGTTTTTTCAGGTACTGCATATCACTATTCTGGCCTATTCGACTTCTAGTCAAGCACTTTCCACGATTCAGGTAAACGCCGACGTATGCTCTCGGCGTCCTCTTGTTTGCAACAGGCATTCTGCCGATTAATTGTACTCACATAGGTGTTTTAGCACATTACAGCTCTTTTTTAGATGCTGTTACATTCTGGTACGCTGTAGCGTAGTGGTGTTATTTACATTGTTGCAGGTAAGCACCGTAGATCTTTTACGGTGTTAGATCTTTTACGGTGTTACATCTCTTCACACTATGTTTAGAACACGCCTCAGTTTCGGTTTGGTTACTTTACAGATTGCAGTGACATTCCATTGGTTTGTGTTTTGCTATGAGTGTGAGCACTCAAGCGTCTTGAGGTACGACTAGTGTGGTTCTCAATTCTTTTAATTTAGGGTACGTTTTTACTAATGTCACAATTCGGGTTATGTTTTTGGCACTTTTTCACTTTTGCTATCTTAGTTTCTTTCTGGATTCACGCTGTTTTCAGTGTGGTTGACACATAGTACAAGGTGATGATGATGTGAGGAGTTCTTCTTGCTCTCTTGTGAACCCTTATGTTTCATGACTAATGTTAAACTCCATGTTGTTGTACATTGTTTAATAAAATCAGTTTATTGATATATAGCAGATTCCCATGATGAAGGGCTTATGTGAAAAGCCCGAAATGCATTGGGATATGTGAAGTTTTTAGTTGTTACATGCTGAATACGAGCTACATATTTTCGTCATTTTTGAACTTTATTTCATCTGCGACTATCAACAATAAAGCAGATTATTACCAACCTCATGGTCTGAAGATCTGATTCTCAGCTTATGATTCATTGGAAATTGGTTGGAGTACTATCATTTATTGAAGGGTAACAGAATATTATTTATTAACACTATTTGATAACATTGTGTACACTTTATAGTGACTTGATTGTAGTGCACTTTGGTATTCCCAGATACATTTCCGGGTTTCTTCTTTTCAACTTTCTAAAAGTGGCATTTTCCGAATTGCAATATAAAATCCAACTTCACCATAAGTTGTGATTTTCAATTGTGATTCCAGAGACACCAAACTTGAAAAGTTCATCTCTTCCAGTATGTGAATTACACTTATCTGACAAAATTGGGAAATCCCAATGCTATCCTATTGAAGAGATAGGCCTCGCTAATAGGACATGTGAAATTGAAAAGTACATGCCCTGCCTTTTAAGTACACTGCACCCTGCCCTCTGAGTTGTTCAGAGCCTTCCTTAGGGGTAATTTATATGTGTAAAAAGGGAAGGTTTGGGCCTGGCAGAAGAGTTTTTTTTCCAGGTCGGCATGGCAGTGTTGAACTAAAATGTAAATTGATACTTGTATAGCGCACTACTCACCCGCAAGGGTCTCAAGGCGCTTGTACGAATACCGCTGTGGAACCCGTCCTGGCTTTCCCTGTGAGGCGTCCACTCCTGGGCACCACCAGGGTGAAGGCCAGGCATCCTTAGCGTTGTGGGGACCGGTGTGGAGATTAAGCAAGCTATTGCCCAGAGTTGCACTCTATGATCAGAATAGGCACCGAGGCGAGAATTATCCGGTCGGTGGAATTTATGAGCACAAGACCCGCCGAGGCGGGGAATTGAACCCTGGTCCCGGGCTAGACCTCTGCATCAGGGTCTGCCGCTCCAACCATTGAGCCACACTTCTGCACTTACAGGCTCTGCAATAGCAGGCCTCTGTCATGGTTAGAGTGCTACTTAGGTGGGAGGGAGAACAATTCCTGCAGGCCACTAGTAACTTTCAATTTACAGGCCCTGAGTATAAGTAATATCACATCACTAGGGATGTATAAGTAAACTAAATACGCCAATTGTGGTTGAGACACTATTACTATGTTTAGGGGAGAGAGCACACGCACTTAAGCCCTGGTTAGCAGTGCATGGAGTAAGGAAACAGTTGGAGGGAAGACCACCCCACGGCTGTCAGGTCTAACACAGCAAGTTTGAGGAAATTTAGGCTGGGGAGGGGCACCAGACAAGGATATCCCCTCTCGCCAATCTTGTTTGTGCTCACCGTTGAGCCTCTGACGACCTGGCTTCGGGTGGACTCGCAGGTCAAGGGCCTGAATTGGGACCCAGACTGGGAGGACATAGTCTCATTTTAGGCAGATAATATTCCCTTGTAGTTAGCGGACCCGAAGCGCTCGCTACCACAAGTACTTGACATTCTGGAGGTCTTTGGTCCCTGTAGCATCCTATCATTCATATTGCTTAGCAATAATTACTATTATTACACTGCCTCAAAGTATTGTTCATGTTGCTCAACAATAATTGCACACCCTAAAATCGCATTATACCATATGAAGCCAAAGGCACTAACATCATCAATATATGCATATGTTGTTTCATTCAATAATTAATACAATTATTTCAAAAATTACTAGCCCATTTCTAGTCACATTGGCTATTTAATTATTTGAATAAAATATTTTAAATGAGACAACATATGTATATAGTCATTCAAACAATAAACAGCCAATGTCTAGTCACTTGAGCGAGCGAGACTGGAAGAAGTTTAGAAAAGCCGGAAATAAAAAAGCAAATACCTCAGCTACCCTAAATACTGCAAATATATCACATCTAGAAAAACACATCTGATATTAAAAAAAAGGAATGCCACTAAGCAGGATTCAACCACACGCATAGTAAAATCTCTCCTCCAGCAATCAAAGTCACAAGAGGAGCTACTCTTGCACTTTAAAATGATAGGCACTGAAACTTTAACTAAAAAGGCCCCAGAAGCTGCAGCACATAAACAGGGGGAAAGAACCCTATTTCTAGTGAACAGTGATATTTACAGCCAGTTGCTGGGTTTGAATATGGACTGAACGAAGAAGACACTCAAAAGGAGCTGAACCACAATCAAAATATCTGTGAAGGATACAGTAATGGAAGTATCATTCCGCATCACGCAGTACAAGCTCAACCCTTGTTGAACAGTCACAGCCCTGAAGCTACACTACCGGTGCAATTTGTTCACGGTGTACAAATAAACACTAAGAAGGCTCTCCAAATAACGAATTATTCTCCCAATTTGACCTCAACAGAGATTGGAATATCACACAAAAAATCGCAAAATTCAAATGGGAAAACTGTGATGTCGCATATGAAACAGTTTCAAATCAATTGCTACTTCTACCAGAGTAAAGATCAAAAGGTTCCTAGGACATAAAGTTGCTGCAGAGCATAGAAACCCTAGATCATCTCACACCTCACTTCAGAAATGTTTTCAATTGAATTCCTGGCTCCTTGTTGTAACCTGATAAAAGAGCCAACATTGGATTTGTGGCCCTATCCCGAAGTAACCGAGTTAGTACTATTGGAAAAAGGATAGCTCATGAATTGGGTAAGAAAAATTACAAAAAAGCACAATAGTGCATACCCTAATGTACTAATAAAACACTAAAATAGGCATGCTAATCAAACTATATCATGTAAGAGATTGGCTTTTACCAATTCAATATTGAGTAATGCACTGGGAGGGTCAGCATTGACAGATAAAAAGAAAAACACTCTGATGCAGTATTCGTCAATGCTTACCCCAAATCACCCACAGATAGAATCCGATTGCAGCGTGATAATTCATTGATCAAGAGAGTAAATGGAAGCAGAAAAGGATACTGTAACCCCACACCCACATAAGCCATTTCAAATGCTAAAATTGTGCTCGTAAAACTTGGGAGGGTATGTCAACAAAGTTAAAGGACTAGGAAATTTTGAACTTTTAAAATAGTTATCAGATCCTAATTTGTGGCCCCTAATGCCCATCTCCCTGATTGGGTTTTTTGAGTTTATCAACCCAACTATTAAACACAGGAGCAAAGGTCAGATCTCTCTATTGTGTTGGAGCAGACAGATCCCACCTGCCAAAGTTGAGCAGCAAATATTATCACACCTACTATACACCAACAACGTGCTTTTAGTCAATAAAACGCAAATTGATCCTCAAAGACTTCTCAAACATATCAATGTATTAAACTGAAGATAAACTTAAAGAAAACCAAAACAATTGTTGTCGATGAAGAGATAAAAAAAGAATGGTGCATGGTATCTACAAAACAAACTGGTGTAGAAAGTCTTGGTACAAAAATATTTGGACCTAACCATAGACTCCTGTGGATCATTCCTTACTCTTTTACTGCAGCTACGGGGAAAGACTTGTGTCCTGCTTTTGGCTTTTATTTCTCCCTTCAAAATGTTTGTAGCCAAGTACAAAATTTATAGAAAGCACTAGTCACCTTAACAATTTTTTTTAAACTTCTCAATAAAAATATGAGGAACATATCACGCTGTCAGGATTTACAGTTACAGAGAAAATGCTCACACACCTGGATGATAATTGATAGCTATATCACTTTGCATGCTCAAGCATACTTCTCGACCAGGTACTCAAGTTTTATAAAGCATACATTTTTGTTTTTCTGTTTTGGCTACCCTCCCTTGACCATACCTCAAAGAGGGACTCATCAAGAGGAGGCAAAATATGCAGACTTTGTTAACAATCAGAAAAAGGATTAATTCATGTTGTGGGCTCTGCATGTGCCTGGTCCTACTGTTAAATTAGAAAACCTCTTCGGAAACTGTTTAATCAAATACGTAAAAGACATTACAACAGGTCATAATTACCTTTCTAAATCCTAAGGACCCAGTCTTAAATGCCCGTTTTGTGAAATTTGGAGTCAGATATAAACCTTTAGTTAGGTTATCCTTCTTCAGAGGAGGCCGAAAAGCAACAGGTCATTTCAGCAAAGTTTTTAATGTCTATAAAAGTTAACCAGTCCTAAAAACTCTGTATCTCATGGATGGACTTGTGGGTTGGCCAGTCCGAAAGGGCAGAGCACTTAAGAAAGCCCATAGGCAATCTACCTTGTGAAAGACAATACTGGTGAGACTGCACTTTTGACCTTTTGAATCCATACTTCACCGAACAGGATAGATTGGTTTCCATGTGACGAAGAAGGACGGAACATGGAATCAGTGCTTCAGAAGGGAAGCAAAGAGGATCAGAATATTGTCCAGGTATACCACAAGAAACCAGTTCCGGATGTCAGAGAACAAGCTAATGATGAATCACTGTAAAACTGAAGGAGCATTGGTAAGACCGTAGGGTATCTTCCGCATATTCCTAGTATCCTTAGAGTGTTTGAAAGGCCATGTTCTACTCATCACTTTCCCTAATCTGGAGCAGATGGTAAGCTCCATAGAGATCTAACTTTGCAAAATATTTTGCACCATGAAGGTACTCAAGTATGACTTTGATGAGTGGAAGCTGGTAATAGTCCTTTAATGGAGATCTTAGGTTAATTGATGCAAGACAAGTGGAGCTCCAGTGGGTAATGTAGACTGGACAATCAGGGCATTATCAATATTCTCGTCCAAATGTCGCTTCAGAACTTGTTTCTCTTGATGGGTCAGAGAGTACATTCTACCACAGGAAATTATGTTTACAAGTATGTTTAGGATAGCACAACCCAAATCTCTATGAGGAGGGAGAGATGCAGACCTAGGCTTCTGAAATACAATAATATTCCTTGTAAACCAAAGTAATGGCCAAAGTCTGGCTGGTTGTATCTTCAGATACTTCTTGTACCTCAGGAGCCTAAAAATGTCCTTTCTAGTAACAGTTATCTCTGCAGGGTATCCCAAGCACTATGGCAAAGGTAGGAGATAAGATTAGATCAAAGGCACCTATCTCCTTATGATTGCATGAAGACTCTAAGTGTGAAACTGTGATGGAGGCCACAAGACCTGAAGTTATAAAGATCTGTTGACTGTTTGAACTTGATCCAGAGATGACATGTGATCATAATTTGGGGTGTTTGTGCATAACTCAAGTTGATAAACATGCCAAAGGTATTGGAATCATAGAGGGCAGTAACAAAAAAAACTGGACATGGGGGACTTAAAGGGTCACTCCAATACAAAAAGTGTGAATTGGATACCCCAGAGGAACTAAAAACTTTGAGGAAGAATGAAATGTCCTGCCCATTTATCCCCTGCAAAAGATGGAATCTGGCAGTTTCCAGTGGCCTGGAGAGTTTAACAGTAAAATCTGGTGCTTAGGACTCTCCCAGTAGAGGCACAAATGTCCTTTACATCTTCGTTCCTTTTTGTCACTGAACAAAGGACTTCTAGCAGATTAAAACTGCATTAGTTCATCAGGCACCTTGGAAAAAGGAACAACTGGCTCAGCAATTGGCTCAGTATGCCTAAAGATTTGGGAAGAAGGAGTAGAAGTGAATCTCAGACTTCTCTGTTTTTCCATTCTCCTCGAAGTTTAATCAGGAGAACCTGGCCGGGAAATAAAAAAAACTGGAAAGCTCAGGGAATTCTTACCAGCTCACCCTTTACCTCCTCCTGTAACCCTCCCCTAAAGTAATCTAGGAAAACTAGTGAACCTTAATGAATTAGGCAGAAGCTTGAGGATCCGGACTCTCAAATATCTTCTTGAACTTTGCCCAAAAAATCAGCATAATTATTCAAGGAAGGATCTTCAGCAACTACTGGAGGAGTTGCCCAGGCCAGAGCTGCCCCACTCAAGGAACCAATCAAATATTCCACTTTGGATCAGTCAGAGGAAGATAGTCCATATTAAAAGAAAAACACACCAGGCTGTCCAAAAACTCCTTCAACCCCATACGATCTTCAGAATCCTTCGATGTTAAGGGGCTGATGGCTTTGATACCTTGATGAAGGGCAATATTATTGGTCCTCAATTGGTCAGACCGTAGTTTGTCGATCAAGGACAAAGGCCAAACCAACACCAGGATTCATACCAGAAACAGAGGTTTTTGGCTTGGCAATCTCTTCAGGGCTGGGCGGTTACCCGTTATCTAGATTGGGGTCATCCACTGATCGAGGTAAGATCAACTGTTTCCGGAGGCCACAATGTCACCAAACACTGAAATATTTAGAAGGTAGGTGCGCTCAATAAGCTTCCGTCTCTGTATGAGGAAAGAAATCAAAGGAGTAAAAAACTTATCCTTGCTGATTAGGTCTTCACCGGATTGTAGAAAACCGGTAGTCAGGAATTCGGAGGAGCAAGTCCCAGGAGCAAAGAGGCAGGATCAGCATGTGGAGGGAGTGTGGAAACAAGAGAATGAAAATGGCTTTGTTGTGGGACACCCTACAACCAGGCTAAGGCCTTTAAATAGTAAAAGAAGAGGAAATGAAAAATACATCAAACACTACATGACAAAAAAGATAATGGATTGAGAAAGTCAGTAAGAAACCAAGGGAAGCACAGCCATGTTGAAAAGGGAAAAGAAAAAAAATACTAAAGCCTGACATGGATACCATAAAACTCAGCTACAAATCCTCAAGCAGGTGATTGCCATTTTGGAGTGGAAGAAAGAAGGAGCAGAAGCTGGGATTCCAGAGGCACAAGCGGAAACAGACCCAAGTAAAAGCCAGTTCCAGCCTGCAGCTGTGGTTCTCGGGCATCCAGGTGTCAGATAAGCAGCAGACTTAACAATCAGCTCAAGTCAACATGCCATATAGGGTCATGTCACAATAATTGTTTAATGTCATCAGTAATGTCATCAATGATGTCATTTGAGAAGTCATCAGCTTTTTGTTTGTTTATTTTGTTTGTTTGTTTGTTTATTAAAACCTAATTAGTATTTTCAACACCTAAGTATAGCCTCACTTTAACCTTTGTTTTTTTCATGCCAAGTACAATCTTAATACCATACCTAACTAACATGTCACTATAGCCTTTGGTTTTTTTCAGTAAATTTCGGGGGCTTCTCTTCATATTCAGTCAACTATCCCGCCCAGCACAGCTTTTGCCTGTGCAAAGCAGGGGGATTGGTCGCATGGATTTTGGAATTAAAATCTCCTCACTATATTCTATATTAATTTAGTATAAATGGACAACGTGGCTTCCAGTGTATATTTTTCATATCAACAATTTCTTATTAATCTGTCTTTTGAATAGTCAAATATTTGTTGAAGTGGACTTCTACCCACCTTTAAGTTCATTTCAGACCTTTCAGGAATTTAGCAAGAATTCCAGCAGTACTCCTGGGAATCCACAACTGTGACACATTCTCAAGAGGACTAATGTCTGTCCCTAATTATACAGAGAAATGTACATTTCCGCATGTCGAAATGCAAAGAGAATGAACATTTTGAGTTTCTTTCATGTAGTCGTGCTGCTCTGCTTATATCACAAATATTTTTGTGGTGTTTCCCTCTCATACCCATTCTAAAAACATATGTATGCCTTATCTTATCAGAATTAAAGCTATGACCATTTCCAAAAAGAGAACTATCTGCTAATTGTTTGTGCATACTCACAAACTTATTACCAGTTTTTGCAGATGGACCGACTGTGGAACAGCCACACAAGACTCTGTGAGCTAATTTGGTCATGGGGAAAATTCTTCCACAATGGGGAAACCCTATGTACAAGGCCAAAACACCACCATTCGTGATTACTTGAATGGGATTTTACACTAATAAAAGGTGTATTTGCATCGCAAGATATATTCGGATGCCAGTACATCCTGAACAATAATATCCATCTACAATAATATTGCATTCAATACATCAACCGTAGTACTATGTCATCGGGTAGTAGCAAAACATCAACTTGGCTAGACTTACCTTGCAATGTAGTGGTTAGGTTGTTGTAGTGGACATGACATGACACTATTTTAATGCAATATAACATATGCAACAGGTGACATGTTTTAAGTTTCACAATGGTAGGGGTATATCTTGATGAATCAAGCATTATTTCATTAGTTATAGTTATTAAATAGCACAAGTTCAATAATGGCTTCAAATGATGCTAAATAATTCATTGTATGGTTGCAATGCACAATGTAATTTAATAATATATTTTAAACGTGTGATGATAACGGAGTACTCATTAATAATTAGTAATTTAAATATTTATATCCAATAGCTGCTCACTCGCTCACCATTAGGGAGCATATTTTTTTTATCCCTTTTTTGCAAGTTCTACATTTGATTTCATAATGAATATAGTTACTGTTGGAACCTAAATATGTCAGGTCACCTAGGGTAGCCTGGCCTAGTGCAAGACAATATCAATAGAGGCACATGTGTAAAGGTTGCAAAACCACCCAGCAGTAATTCAAGGCAATAACACTAAAAAATGACGCTACACCAATCTTTGTGTAAAAATACGAGCTGCTTTATAAAAATATTCTTTGCTCTCTTTTGTCTATTATTTCTCTTTTGATAATACAGGTCATTACATCACATTCAAGCAGTAGTATTATGAATGTCTTCAAAATTACCAAGACATTTCACTATTCAACTTCCCAGCTTATCAATACATCACATTGGTCTCCAGGGAGCAGTGTCTCAATCTTCAGCACAGAAACATTCCTAGGAATTACTTCCTTTTCAATCCCCAGGTACCTTAGTTATGGGATCTCCAGGTTAACAAAGCCAACTCTTACAGCAACACTGCACTTCCCTCCCTATCCCCAATGGCTTCTCTATCAGCCGATTTCCTGTGGACAAACTCTCTCTAAATGGAAGTAAACAGATTTGCTAGGACCTCTTTCCCATATCTGATTTTTAGCAGGTGAACACAATATCTACTGAGTAAGCCTTAAGTTTAACAAGTTCGTTTTGGCAATTCTCTAAGGTACCACAGGCATTCCACCCAGGCTGCTCCCTAGTAAAGTTTACAGTGTTCTTCTTAGTTGACCTTCCTCAGCTCTGAAACTTCCTTTTACTCTGTCTCTTTTGAACTCTGCATAGGAAATCCTTTGGGATACCAGAATTGATCTTTCACTCCGCGTTCCAGTGCTTCTAGACACTTTGATGACTGAAAATGGAGGAAAAGTCTAATCACATCGCAATTTCCCCCACTCCCCTTACTTGTGTTGGTAGACGGCCTCACTCTCCGGCCTACGCTACCTCTTCTGGGGCCTCAGCTGATCTCTCCCAGCGCGTACCTCGGGGCTGGTTTCCAAATTGTACCAGCCAGCCCCGTGAGGAGTTCGCGCTCACTCGCGCTCCGTGTGGGGCCCGCTCTCCGCCTCGATCCGCCTCAGTTGATTCCCTCTCTGGCAGCGCTCCTGCGCCCGCGCGAGAGAGTAGCGGCTCAGACCGGCGGCTGCCCCCCTCGTCAGCGCGGGTAGTGGCTCACCTCTGGGCCTGCTCGGTCCTAGGCCCCTCCTGTCAGGACAGTGATCACCGCCAAGAGTCTGCGCAGAAGCGCGCCGCCCAAACACAGTCAGCGCTACACAGTGATCACCGCCGAGAGTCTGTGCAGAAGCGCTCCGCCCAAACGCCGTCGGCGCTACACTCCGCTTCACATCGACTTCGCGGCAGCACCTGTTCTCCCACCTCAGAGTCCACAGGTGAGAAAAGGTGACTCTGGCTGCGCTCACTCCCACAAGCAATGGGGTCCCGGTTTTACATCAAGGAGGAACTAATCAGGGGTGAGGTTCCACACTCCAGGGCACCAATCCTCTAACTCCTGCAAATTGCTCTATCCCTTCCTACTGGACAAGGGTGGGTAAAGACTTAGTTTTACACCTCACACCCTCCTGGGCTGGAGCCCCCCTGTCCAGGGTCAGTAGGATGAAGCTAACTGGGTCAGATCTAAAGTGGTGGACGGGGGGTGAATCCTAAAAGGGGCAACCCTTAAGAGGCAAGCTACCCTGTGAAGATCCTACCCCCTACCAGACCCTTAGCCTATACTCCAGCTGCTCCTCACTCACAAGACAAAATGGCTGTCCAGCATTCCGCCTTATATAGGCTGACCCTCAGAGGTCCAGAAGGGACCAGAAGGTTCTGGAATTCCCTACTCTATCCTATGGGACAGGTTCCAGGTATGTCAGTTATGACAGTTGGTAGCCACCATTTTGTGACTCCAAAGAAATTCCTGTCAGGAAAGGCCTCTAGGCCTGAGGTAAAAAACTATGAGGGCAAAAGAGCACCTATCTCCCAGACCAACACCTTGAAAAATCTAGTGGATACAAAAAATGAATAAGGGTATGAGGGGCAAAAAGGGGACAAAATAAATAATAAATTGGAGGGACTACGCAAAAGGCCAGACAGGTCTAACAGTTACATATTGGTAACATTTGTTTTCCTGCTTATACAGTTTGTGATCTATGATGTTTTCCACTCTTGTGGTGGAAGCGTATTTAAATACATACAAAGCCTTCAAAACTGCAGGAATAGTTAGTTAAATGAATTCCCCAAAATAATCAAGTCCTCTTTATGTACGTGCCTTCAACAAAGGCATGTAATGCAACATAGAAGGCAAATATAAAACGGTGCATCTGCAAAAATATAAAAAAACAAACTCTAACTTTAGCTTTCAGGCGAATAGAACGGGATAACGAGAGAATCATGAAATTACACATAACTATATAGGAAGACATTGATTTAAGTAAAAAAAAAACACTGTACTTACTGAGGAGCGTAATGGCAAACTTGCAGGTCAAAACCAGGACATTTCTGATATGCGCATCCAACAAGGGCGGTTTTACTCCAGACGGCCTTTATATTTAAAGATGGAAAAATAATTTTTGAACCAATTATATGCCTCAAATGCAGGTTGTAATATCTTTTACAAACATTTTTAAAATAGAAATATGCATTACATTTACTACTACTTGATTATCATGGACAGCATTTTCACAAATGTATGCAAAAGAATTTCAGGCTGGCGTTCCCGCGTTTTTTCTATCAAATGGATATTCAAACCCCAGTTAATTTTCCTTCTGATCTTTTCATCGAGATCTTCTTTACGTATCCCAAAATGTAGTTACATTTGCATTGTGTTATTTCCTATTTTTTCCAAGAGTTATGTCCACTTTAAGTTAATCTCTCATTTGTCAGATCATAACACCACATAGTCTTTTGATTTATTGTAGGGGCACTTTGTTGGGGTCGTTGTATGCTTCAAATTCTATGTCAGGACCGGAGGTGAGGATTATGCTGTACTTTCTCCACTTTTTATTACAGCAGCCATATTAACAGATAAGAAAAGACTTAATTTTCCGTAAATACTGGAAAAAGTCAACAGTAAAACAATGTCCAATCAACAGAGTCAGGCACCCCCCGAAAGTCCCTCATCCCTGTTTCTACCTCCTCTTTCTTTGCTGCTCCAGCATCTGAGATAACTACCTCTGGGCCACCTCTCTATTAATTGTTGTATTGCTAATCCTTATATTTTGGCGATTTCTTGTACTGTGCTGTGTTTGTATTGCAGGCGCGGCCACAAGGAACGCTTGTCGTTCCTCTGTGGCCGTTTTTTCCTTAAAAGTGCTTGGGGCCTTGAGGTGTGGTCCCCCGACCACTTAAGGCCACCATGTGGTGAGCGCGATCAGCGTGTCTCGCCTCCAGAGCCGGCGCGCTAAGTCCCCTGAGGCGATCTGCCAATTTCAGCCTGGTCAACTGGGAGCTCCATATAATTAGACCTTTGTCTCACACACCTGGGGCATCACGTCCCTCCTGAGATTCTATATGAATCACATAGATCGATTGAAAGGTTAGTGTAAAAAAATACTGGGACACCAGCCCAGGGGTAGCTGCAACCCCTGTCAATACATAGGAGAGAGCAGTGTCCTGCAGGGGTTTGCCCTGGTATTGGACCCATGGGCTACTGAAATTGGATTGGGAGACCCCCACCTTTGTAATAATGCCCTCTAACTTGCCTGGTGACATCAGAGACATACAAACCTACATTGGGTAATCCCCAACAGTCATTGTCCAGTATGAGCGATATTGATGAGGCCTATATAGAGAAGAACAGTATGACCTATCTCTTAATTGATGACCATTTATGATAAGTTATGGATGCCTCTATCTTAAAAGCGGTTCAACAGTCAGTGACTCCATTGGATCAGAAATGATTGCGTGATGCCCAGCACTGCTATAAACCCCTCATTGGGAGGGAATATAGCCTCGGACTCATGCTCCTGCTACCTTCTGGGGCACTTCACCAGCATGCCCCATCCTCTGAAAGCAAAAGGGATCATATCTCCAGCATCAATTTGAACGCCTTTGATAGGTTGAAGCAAGCCTTCTTAGACCAGCCTCTGCCCTAGGCACCAGACCTTCTTGTGTACGGGCCTTTGGGCTCCAACCCACCAGTGTAACCTTCTTTTCTCACCCACCAAGACCCCTCCAGGGACTAACTCTCCCTCTGGCTCCAATGCAGAGCATGATACAGGGTCCTATCCATGGCGCCTCTTGCCCAGCCAACCTAGCGATAACATGCCCAGCGATAACATGCCCACAGACGACCCCTCAGGAGACCTCTGACATGCTTGACCCTGAACAACTTCTCACCTCCACTCAGCGGAATGTGTCCCGTGGATAAAGTCACCATCTATGTTGTAGGGAGGCTGCAGAAGCCACCTGATAAAAAGGTTGGCAACTGCCTTCGGGCTGAGTGCCCTCGCCTGTCTCTAGGTGACAAAGTAGCACTGACCTCTGACACAGTTGAGCGCATGACTACCTTTCTGTGAAAGTACATATGCTACTCTAAAAAGGGCATAAATAGATCCTGGTGGGCTTGTCAGAAGAAACTATTAGATATCTCTAGCCATTTGACCCGTATTCTGGACATAGCGAAAGGCACAAAAGCGTCTGGGACTCTGATCTCTCCAGAGATGTTGTCATGGTATGGTAATATAAGACGACAGTACCAGAATGCCTCGAAGGTCAAAAACCTCTACCCCACCAGAGGTTATTCCAGACACTGGGGTTCAAGAAGCAGCCACTGAGGCAGTGGCAACTAAGGCTCAGCTCAAGGTGAGTGTTCATCTTTCTCCATAACAGAACCCTGTGGGCCGGTTACAAGCCTTTGTTCACAAATGGGTGGCCATAACCTCAGATTCTTTGGTACTCCAGACTGTACAAGGTTGCCGTAAAGAGTTCTACGGCTCTATTACCCAAATGGAACCTCCTATCCCACTGGTCTTCTTGGTCTCTGGAGCAGAGTTGATAGATGTAGGGGTAGCAGAATTACTCTGCAAAGGTGCGATCATGCAGACATCCCCTCACCCTGCGGGTTTCATCAGAAATCTCCTCCTGGAGGAGAAGAGCAATGGCGGCCAACGACCGGTGATCAGCTTGAAGGAATTCAGCAAGTGACTGGTTTACCGCCACTTCAAGATGGAGGGTATCCACCTCCTGGGGGATCTCCTGCACCGAATGACTGGATGGTGAGTCTCCACCTCAAGGACACTTACATAACCACCCTGGTCCTCCCCCCCATCACCAATGGCGGGGGCAGACCTTCAAATTCACCACTTTTTCCTTCAGTCTATCATCCGCCCGAAGTGCTTTACCAAAGTAATGTACCTGGTGGTGGAATTTCTCAGAGCTCAGGACTTCTGGGACACCTATTTAGGCAACATTCTCTTGATGGACCAGGGTTCCCGGAATCTTTCTGCACATCTTCAGATAGCACTCACACAACTGGAGTCGCTAGCTTCATCATCAATTAACAGAAGTCAGTCTGCCCCGTCAGTCTTTGGTGCTCCTGGGCTTTGTGGTAGACTTGCCTCCCTTCAAGAAAGGTGAACAGTGGGACTGACTGGGGCACCTGGCATGGAGCATTCTCCAACGAAGGAAGATGGCCCTTTCTTGAAAAATCCCTACACATCAATTACCTCAAACTGTTGGCAGGCTCTTTTGATGTAAAGTGTTGGACAAAAGACCAAGCTAAATAATGTGCCCTTCTCAAAATGAACAACATAGTGGTGGAACCCTACATCAACTGTCTACGGGGTATGTGATCCAAGACCTTCTCAGACCGGGTGAAACTTCTTTGACTACTGCCTCGTGAACCAGATCTTGGTGATGGCGGAACACCTCCCAGGAAAATCGAACCAAGTGGCCAATTGGCACTCCCGCCGCCTGAAGGACACAAGCCATGGGCAGTTGCGCCCATCTTTTTTCTGGGCCCTTCAAGACAAATGTGGCCCGTTCTTGGAGGACTTATTTGCATCTTGTCTGGACCAGCATCTCTCCAAGTACTTTATTTGGCGATTGAACCCAGAGACAGCAGCCAATAATGCGTTCCTCCAGGACTGACAGGTGAAACATGGGTATGCCTTTCCTCAATTCACTATGATAATGCACCTCTCGGCCCAGGTTCTGAGACAAAAGGTGCTCGCAACCACAATATGGAGATCACAAGTCTTGTATCCAGTGCTTCTGGAACTTTCCTGCAATTTCCCAAACCCTCTAACCTTTCACGATCTTCTCCGAGACGCCGAAGGGAATCGCCATCTGCCAGTACTGGAAGGGTCTCTACCTCCTTTGGCATAAAAGATTACAGTGAAAGCTGGAAAGTCCCAGGGCTTTCACGCCAAGCTACATCCCTCATCTCTAAGGCACGGGCGGATCCATCAAGCAATACAGATCAACTCTATGGCTGGACTGGTGTCATCGACACCTGGATCCAGTGGGGGAAAACAATGTTCATTTTCTGAATGTTCTCACTTCTTTGGCCTCATAGGGTCTGGCCAATAGATCCATCAGCACCTTTGTGTCGGTGATATTGGTGGGTCACACACCAATGGGTGATTAACCGGTAGGGGAGCACCCCCTGCTGGGCGTATGATTATCCCTTTCACCAGAGCATAGGTATACCACATTTGTACACTAATCTTAATTACCTTTCTTTTGGAATGTACTGTGTACTTTTAGATGGATGTGTACACTCAAGCTAATTTTATCTATTATATTTCCATCTTGTTGATTTCCCTAAAGAAAGGAGATGTGTTGTATTTAGCCTGTCTCTTTTCTACCTCTGGGGATTTCATAGTCACTCACATGATGTCACCACTAGAACCTTGGGTGACATCATGGAGTGTTTGGGGCTTGGCCTGGTGACAACTGGCAGTTGGAACCAGGCAGGCTGAGTGACAAGCTGGTCACTCCTGGTGGGTCTTCTTTATATCTTATTATCAACATCTTGAAGACTTGACTAACTTTAATAAAGCAACCTAAATAATACCCGGCTCCAGGCTTCTATTTACAACACTTTTCTTATCTTTCAAGGAAGGAGATTTCAGCCAAGCTGGCCACCCATTTATGACTTTGTGTCAAAGGGTTTCAAATGTCAGAGTATTGGATATTACGGGTAGAGTATTTACCACAGATGGGCAACTTTCAATATTTCACACTGTTCAAAATGTTATTTATGTGTGGTTTCTTACCCTTCCTTTCCAGATTCCTCAAAGTTGAGTGTAGTGCAGTGCATAAAGAGCTATGCGACAATGACAGCGACTATCTGCCCCCGTGGTGAGAGGCAACTGCTGAATGCACTCAGGAAGACTTATAAGGCGGTCTCCTCCCCTACCATCACTAGATGGGTTTGATGAGCTAGGCAAGAGGCTGGCATTTGGTCCTAAAGGTCTGATTACAAGGTTGGCGGTCCATGGACTGCCATGCCAACAGTGACGGTCCGACTGCCGTATTACGATTTTCGAGTGCTGGCCCTGGAGGGACGCAGCTGGAAGGCCAGCACACACTGCCAAAAGCCGGGACCACAGTCAGAGGAAGGCAGACTCCATGGGGTGGTACAGAGTAGCCAACCTGCCATCTGTGTTTCGAGTTACCTGTTCCGTAAGGTGACCATGGCGGTCGGACAGCTGCACAAAGGACTGCAGAAAGGAAGGATGTGGGGTGCATACTCACCCCTGTCCAGTTCTTCCAAGCAGATTTCGCTGTGGTTCCCTTCCTCTTGTTCTCCCCTACACAGAAGTATCTTTACCCTGAGGAGTACAACCCCGTCTGTGGTGAGACACAGGTAAGGAGCACATCATATGATATACCCATTGCTGGGAGTGCCCACATATGGGTCGGACTCCGGCAACAGGTAGGTGGTATCTTTCTATATGTATCATGCATATGTGTGCATTTAACTCATATGTAGTCAAAATGTACACACAGGCATCGATAGACTGCCGCAGCCACACTGCCGGCCTCCACTGACAACCTGTAATGTGGTGGACGGATAGACTGCCGGCACGGCGGTCACCTAAAGATCGCAAACACTATGCTTCAGTGGTCAGACTGCGGAACTCATAATAAGGCCCTAAGATATTAGGCCCTCATTCTGTTAGAGGAGCCATGGCTTCAAAGGCATTCTTTCTCGGAGTTGGCCTGGAAGACATACTTAATGCAGCAGACTAGTTTTCAGATTCTACCTTTAAGAGGTTTTACTTTAAACTAGTTCCTGACATTGCATCACTTGTTGTGGAGAAGCTTTAAACCAGCATAATCCTTGCCTCTGGTCCTGATATAGAATGAAAATGTTCTAGCTAGTGTAATGGAAAGTTTAAATTCTAATAAGGACACAAGGAGAGGATTAGGCCGCCCACTATTCATAAGGTTACCCAACCCGGGGATGAAACAATTCCATGAAGGTGGGTATAGTCAAGTATTCAATTTGGTAGCATTTGTTCATATATGATGTTCACATAATGTGATTATGTCAATCCAGGATATTGTATAAACTGCTTCTGAAGTCATAGGTTTTCATTTACATATGGGTATTCACTTTCTTCTGGTTCCGATGGGTCTAAACATGAGATGAAGATTTTTTTACTCAATTTCTGGTGCAGGAAGAAAGAGGAGGCGACAACAGGGATGAAGGACTATCAAGGGTCCCTGACTGTGCTTATTGGTCATTGTTTTATTGTTGACTTTTTCCCAGGGTTTATGGAAAATTGAGTATTTTGTTATATGTTAACATGGCTGCTGTAATAAAAAGTGGAGAAGTACAGCATAATCCTCTTCTCCGTGTCCTTAATAGAATTGAAACCATCCGTTATGATAGCTAGGATCTTTTTCATTCCACTCTTTTATTGACTGTGTGAATACAATCTTAGGGCCTCATTACAATGGCAGTGGGACCAGCTTCCGTGGTACTGTCGGTGGCGGTCAGACCACTGCGGTACAGTCAGAAGAGGTTAGTCTGGTTGCTGCATTTCAAATCATGCAAATAGAGAGTTTTGTGACTGGCACAGTTCAACTGACCATGGTGGCTTTGGAAAGGACCAAAGGAGACCGTCAGAGAATGGACCACCTCAAAATACCCCCACCCAATTACAATGCACCTTTCTGATGAGCAGATCATGGCGGTCCAACCGCTTTTATCTGAGCTGGTGAAAAGGGAGAGTTAGAAATCCGAAAACCACCTGTACACAGCTCCGCACATCCTTTACCGCCACAGAGCCCATCGCAAACGCCCAGCCGCTGCTGTACCTGCTCGAAGCTGTGGAAAATCGGCTCTGTCATGGATGCAACTGCTGGTAAGTCTCACACTTACCCATGTACAGTCAGTCCACAGCAAAGTGAGGCACTGCGGTGGAAAAATAGGGGCGTAGCTTTCTCAGTAAGAGTAGGAAGTGAGAACAACCTGTTTCCAAGTCATCATGGTGGGAAATCTTGCCAATGCATATTGCATGTGAAGCTGGATATGAGGGGACCTAAAATGACATTAGAAAGAGCGAGCAGCGAGAGTTGCATTGCAGGACTTGAAGTGATTGGGGGTCTGCTGGTGGTTAGCACCTGCAGGTCGATAAAGCAGATACAGAGACGAGTCCCATCGGACTCTCCATATTCGGCTTCACCCTCCAGGCGCGACAATAAATCAACTCTGCAGCAGAACCACCTTATACTGTGGCAGATGTAACTGGAAAGGGATTCGCAATACTCTATTCCCAGAGTTGTGAGGTCAGTACTGAAGCATTATCATAATCCTATGCAATGAAGCCAAAGTTGTTATCCTCAATAACTAAGGTAACTAAAACCATTGTCAAATCCAGCAGTCCTTGCTTCTTGTAGGTACAATGTACCTCGTTGCATCGGAAATCTTGATATTGTGCAATGACAGACGGAGGAATACATTGTGAACCTCTCAGAAGCTGGAGTACTAATGTGTGCAATAACTAGTGTCACAAAACAGCACCTTTTTATGAATGATATAACAATTAACTTCTGTGACACCCTCACATTGCTCATAAGCTAGGTTCTGTTGTGACATCGAACATTCATTAGTATGAATGACTCAGGAAAACAAAAGACACCTCCATTTCTAAACCACTGTAATGGGCCTTCACACATTACCCACATGAAAAAGGAAAGTCAGGGAACTGAAATTTCCACAAACCAAGGTGTCAAACATTTGAAGTCCACAATGTAAATAAAGTCTCCCTGCAGATTTGAGTACCCCATAACAGGGGCACTCATGGCCAGCTAAGGGCCAAGGCCACAGTCCATACTGCATCATCCTCACAGTCTCCATGTGCACAGGACCTGTGGCATGAGGTATAGCAGGAACAAACAATCTTGTTACAAAGCGACTAATGTGCATAATAAATACATGACAGAAACACTAGTTGTCAGACATCTACTTAAAATATGTGGAAAGAACACATATGAAATGGTCACATGTGGATCCAAAATACCAAATAGGTACAGCAATACAATACCCCCATGTGTGGAGAAACAAATACCTACTTTGCACACATTAGACACATATCCACCCAATATCCCTGGTGCTACTGCAAGCCTAAAGACTTGGAAATTGGCAAAGACAAGGTGCAATACTTAACATAGCAGAAACCACCCAATCCAATGTCTGCCCCAATTATAACTCATCCCACATATACATCCATTGAACATTGACCCTCTGCCTCTGTAACTCCATAACTTTTGCCAAGGTCTGACTATACTTACCACGGCAAATGGATCATTTATCATGGTCAAACAAACAAATTTGTAGACACACATCTCAAATCATCCAATGGCATCAATTAGCATCAGTCGAAATGGCAGGACAAAGGTCTCCAAAACCAAGAAAGTTTTTATTACAGACAAGAAATTTCTGTTAAAAGACAAAGGCCAATGGCCAATCCAATGTTTTCAATGTGGTCCAGAACATAGCTGTGCCACAAAACATGCCTTCTAGAACACTACCAGATAAACCTTACCAGGAAGGGGCATCTAGTCGCAGGCCAGGAACCTAAATTATGTCACTCAGGTGGGCTGGGGTTGGGATTGGGAGGGCTGGATTTGGTCTGTGGGAGGACGAGTCTCAGGATGGGGTGGGCTGGATTAGTCTAAGGAATTGCTGGGCTCAGGTTGGGAGTGCTGGGTCAGACAATTCCAGATGGGGCACAGTGGTTTTTTTTGTTGTTGGTAATTTTAGAGCATCTGGGGTGGGTTATCAAAGAAGTCCTTTAGGTTTTAGGAGGATGTGCGTTGGTTCCAGGACTTTGAGCTCTCTTCTTCTTTATGTTTCGGAAGGGGCAGAAGTGGGAAGGACAAGATAGGGGTGTGACACTGCCTATGCGAATCCATTGCAGCCAATGGGGACCACCATCGCAGTAGTGCATTTCAGTTTTGAAACTCGTGGTAAGTGTGCTTCGCCACTGCGGGCACAGGCCTTGGCCACATTTTAATGATGAAGGATTGGGGTAGAGACCACCTGACCCCGGGGGTGTGACATCGCCTATGCGCATGTCAATACAGCCAATGGGGACCGCCATCGCAGAAGTGCACTCCAGTTTTGAAACTCATGGTAGGTGTGCTTCGCCAGTGCAGGCACAAGCATTGGCCACATTTGAATGATGCAGGATTGCGGTAGAGACCATTTGACCCCGTCAGTGTGACACCGCCATCGCGAATGTCATTGCAGCCAATGGGGACCGCCATCACGTTAGTTCATTTTAGTTTTGAAAGTCGCTGTAGGCGTGCTCTGCCACTGCAGGCACAGGCAATGCAAACCAGGTGGATCTATTGCATCAGCACAGTACTACTGGAACAACTTTAGGGGCCTATAAATGTCTGTGAGATTGCCACACCTGTCACTTGCATTCAGACACAGCTGCCTGCCATTCATCACCACCAACTGCTGCTGTAGCTAATCTCTGGACCCAGTCATGGCTTGTGCTGAGAACATCAGGGCCCATCCTTTCAGGACAGAGGAGCTGGAGGTCCTGGTGGACGAGGTCCTTGGCCAGTATGGGTCGGTAGATGGTGCTCCAGAGGTACTGGTAAGTGTATGAGTAAAAGTTTGAGAGTGCTCAGAATGCTCATGTTATCTTACTGTACACGAGTATGTGGCTGGGAGTGTGAGCTAATAATAACGCATTTAGAGTTTGGAAACAGCATGGTCCATAGATGACCTAGAACTTTTTGCACTAAACATCACACACATAGTTCTGAGACTGGGTCCTGAAAATGTGTGATACACTGCCTAGCCTTACGACTTCACGTCAATGGGGTGTATGGCCTTATTCCCCAAGATCCCTGACTGCATGCAATGATGAAAAGGACATAACGTGTGTTATCAGTTGTCCAGTTTCACTGCTGATTTGAGGCACGCTCACTCTGAACACGCATTCTCTGTGCCATGTCTTGTCTTAGTTCAATAAGTGTGCATATGATCATTTGTGAGAATGAAAATGTAGAATGGCCGAAGGGTACTGATTAATGTGTGTGCTGCTTTAATATTGACCCTATGGAGATGTGGCAATTATGCAAAGAGTACAAGGCCTGGAACTATCACTATGGGCGGAAAATCACCTCTGACACATATGCTAAATCTTCAGTGGACATGTCATCCATTTTTTGATTCTCATTGTACATGTATGTGATTCTTGTGCTGGACCACGCTTTTTGTCAGTGAAAAGCCCTCAGGCCTGGCAAGTAAATGCACAATGTTTCAAGGCATCATTCCTGAAATCACTTTTGTGTTGTCCATCCATCATAATTTTGAAGCATATAACATAGGCCTGAGTAATGAACACAAGAGTGTGAGAATGTAAGATTAGGTACCAAATTGTGACCTCCCTTACACACGTAGCTAAGCAATGGTCAAGGACATTAAGGAGTGTGTAATGTAAGACACAGTGAGTCTGACCACTACACATCAATTATAGTGTATAGTATGTCATGCTCATTCACATAGTCTATCACAGATGAGGCACAGTTTCACATTGATTTCTGTTCTGGCACTCTGCATGTGTATGAAATGGGCATGTAGTGTGTCCATCATAGAAGTGTCCATTGCAATGCTATGGCTTGTTCCAAGTGTACCATGTTACATTGTCTATGGCTCTGCTCTCCATTGATGTATATGTGTGCTATGTGTTTATGCTCATGTACTGTCAGACATTGGTACACAACACAGTATTACAAATATTTCTCTTCTTGTCTCCCATGCTTGCAGCACAAGGTTCATCAGCGTTAGGCCATTTGGAGGGCCATTGGCCGCAAGGTGGGGTCCCTGGGGGTCTCAGACCGACTTCATACACACTGCCACAGAGGTGGGATGAGATTTGCCGCCTTGTCAAAATCGTCGCAGAAATGGCGCTGGGGCTGGTCCCTCGAAGTGGCAGGTTGGCACACAGGAACATGACCCCACCATGGCCTGCATACTGGCAGTCACACAGCCAGAGCTGGATGGACGATTGAGGGCCCAACAGCAGCAAGTTGGGGGTGAGTATTGTGATAAGTGTGACTTTGCGCATGAGTGACTGCATGAATCCCAGCCCAGAACAAAGCTGGAACTCTCTGATGTCTGTAGTGTGATGCAATATCTTCTAAGTAGCCTCAGTATCGAGTGAAGAGGTTCTGCATGTGTACAACATTTTGATTCACATGTGAGAAATACATGAGAGATGTCATAGAAAGTCATCTTGACATGTTTTCATCTACAATTTTGTATATGTTGTCTGTAAGACCTTCCTACACTTGAACAGTCATTGTGTGAAGTGGGTAGCTGTGTACACTTGTCAGGCTTGTGACTGCTGTGTGGCTACCACAATAGTTTGCTCATGTGATGATGTGTAAGTGGCTAGAGACATGCACAAATGTAGACTCAGGATTCAGGAAGCAGTGAGTTGGTAGAGTTGTGTTTTTCAGAATGCTACATATTACAGCATCACTGAAATACATGCTGGCCTAATGTCAGCAGCATGGCATCACATGATGTGACTTCCTGCCACAGTGACAGCAAGTGCCCACAGGTGCTGATGGGGTAGATGGTGATGATTGCACTGATGCATTGACTGATTTACATTTGGCAATTGTGCACATGGCAACATGACTGGGAAGGATAAGACTATGGAAGTTAAAAGAAACGTAGCTGAACCTGGCTTTTGTGAAATTGGATTTGATCAGTGGGTATGGCAAATTGTGATGTGACTGAGGTGTTTGACTGTAATATTAGAGATCAAATGAAGCAGATGTTACTCAGAGTGTCAGTCCTCAGTAGATATGCATTGTGGAGGGGTGTCCATATGCATCAGTGCATGGTGAAGTTGTGGCTACTGCTTTTAACCTGTGAGTGAATTTTTGGCACATTGATGTGTAATGAATGTCATCATTCAGCACAACGTATGGATGTCATATGCCAGACCCTAGGTATTGTCACACATTAGCTCTCCTGATGGGAGGCACTCATAGCTTAGTTTACAGAAGGCACTCTCATGCCTTGGATCAATGACGGCCTGTCAGGTATTTGTAAAGATGTTGGTATGTGACATGTCACAACACGTAAAGGTCTTGCATTACATTGCCCTTATCATGCTATTGTGCATTATCTATGTGACTACACTGGTACATGGGCTTATTTGCACTTCATCACCAAAACATATATGGCTATATGCAGCTGTGTGAGTCTATGAGATATCAACTGGCTGTGAACAGCACTGAGCATCATGTTAGTGTGCATTTTGAGATGTGTGCTTTGCACTTCATATAATTTGATACATCCACAAAGTTGACACCAATGTACAAATGTAGTTGTGCTTCAGTCCCAACATAGTGGATTTAAGGAGGTAATCTAACTTGACATTAGATAGGTTTAACTTTGTATATGTGTGGTTCAGTGAGCTCATACGTCAAGTGTGACTGACACAACATATTTGGATGCAGAGCTGTCTTACCTGCAGGCAAGTAGGTGTGCCTACATACGATTGTATATGATGTTGAAATGTACATACATGGACAGCATTTTGGCTGTGTCTATGCAACATGGAGCTTGACTATCAACTGAGCATGTTTCCATGCATCAGCCGATTATTGCATATATTTGGAACATGCTGACAGTACATGGAGTAGGTAAAGTGGTAGTTTCAGTCCAAGGATTTCTGTTTGTATTGTATATAATGTGAATGAGTATGCCACTTTTCTATGTCTCTGTCTCTTGCAGCATCTACCGAGGGCAGGGAAGGAGAGGGGTCCGACACTGTTGGGGAAGCTACTGGCACAACTGGTCCACGGGAGCACAGCGACACTGAGGGGACCAGCGTCTCAGAGGGGGAAAGGAGTGCTCTGGAGGATTCACGTCTGGAAACACCAACCTCCACATCTTCCAACTCCAGCAGTGACTCCTCGGTGTTGGCGGGCACAAGAAGTTCAAGATCTGCATCTTTGTCCACCACACCCCGTCCTGTGTCCACCATCCCTGATGCTCCCCAAAGTGCTATCTGTGCCCACAGCCCTAAGAAGGGTAGAGTCTTCTTCCCCCAGGCACTGCTGCCCCTGCCTCCCCTCCTGCCTTCAGTGTGGAAGCCATCAACATTTTTCAGCAGCTGTGAGTGGGTCAGAATTTGCTCCTGAATGCCCTCCAGGATTATGGCAACAAGTTGTCACAAGTTGTTGCGTTCATGGAGGGCATTCATTCGGACCTGGGTGCCCTACATAGAACTGCCAGTCTCTGTCCTCCACAGTGACAGCAGCCATTCAGCAGTCGCAAGCGCCCAGTCCAGCTCCTGTCCATTTTGCAACCCCACTCCCAGTGCCCCCACCTGACCAGAGTATACACACACCAGAGCACTCAGGCACCCAGTCATCCACATGCAGCACACAACAACTGCACTCCAAGCGAACCAGCCACCATACACCATTACCACAGCACACAAAGAACACACATTACTTCACCACTCAGAGGCATAAGGCTAAAAAACATGCATCCACATTGCATTCCTCAGATTCCTTACCATCCAAGAGCACTCCCATCCCCACACCTGATCCCAAAGCCACACAAACACTTGCCCTTTCTGCTGTGAACCTGGTGTCTGCCACAACTGTCCCTGAACACTTTCAGAAGCCTGTTTCACCCAAAACCTTGACTCCAACCCACACCCCTGTGAACCGTGGACAAGAGAGCAAAGTGGGGAGTGCACCTCCATAACAGGGGAGGCAGGGGAAAGGGCAACCCCCACCCCAGCGTACCACCAAGACCAGCAAATCCCCACGGAAAGATACACCACCATCTGCTACACTTTCGGGGTAGAGGGAGGCTGTTGGGGCCACCTCACGCCTCACTTGAGGCAAGACACTTGGGGGATATCAGATCCCAAAATAATTGAGACCGAGCCTTCCTCATTCACCATCAGCCACTGAGTCTCCACACAGCATGTCTTCTCCTCCCCGTGCAACCACTCCTCCTGATCCAACTAGCTCTCAATCTCCCACATCCATATATCCTTTTACCTCAGCCAGTTGTCTCCCTCCCTGGGCCACTCCTCTGACTAGCCCAGACAATCAGCCCCCTCCCAGTTCAACTTCCACACAATTTTGTAGCCAAGAAACCCCTTCCCAGCCCATTCCTCCCCGAGCGGTGCGTGGACTGCCCATTTGAGGTCCCTATCCTGTGCTGATTTCCATGGCAGTGGACTGTGTTACATGTTTGTTGTGAAAGTTTTCATAGACACATGTGCAGACTTGAAATTTGGACAGGCCAATGGCCTTAATGTTTTGTACTTTTGATGCTGATAGAGAGTTTATATAATAAAAATGTTTTTTATGTTTTGAGCTTTGTCGCTGCCCTTGCTAATGATGTAGTGCAATGTATGTGTTTATATTCATCTGTTACATGCTCTGTATGCCACATTCACATTGGCATGTGCTTGATTTTCTTTTTCAGAGGTTGCCAGACGTTACATCAACTTTTGTCTTTCTTGACTCAGAGGCTTGAGGATGCAATGATGCTTGTCTGTGATGGTCTACTCTTGTCCTAATCATTCTATTGTCGGATCTCTAGTTTTGTACACATCATATTTGTATGCTGTACCACAAGAGCAGAGAATTCTATTCACATGATAGCTTGAGGGGTGGACAGGGCCCGTCAGATCTGTGAAATCTATCTTGATGTGTACACAGCAGTGTAGATGTGTAGTCATCTTGTGTAGGTCTGGCTTCATAGTCATGTGGGTACATTTGAATGTGTGCACTTGAGTACTCATACAGTGTAATTCACTGAAGTATTGATATGTATGTGCCCTTGAGCATGACTCTTACACACATGTACGATCCAGTTGATGAGTGCCTGTTTGTGTACATGATCAGACACCTGCTGTAGATTGTTGGTACATGTAGGAGTTGGTTCTTGAGCAATGTGCAGTGTGACCATGCAGTCCTAGTATATACCTACATGTTGTCCACATCAGTTGAGAGTATGCAGAGTGCGTCACAGCATTATCTGTGTTGTGAGTCTTGTGATCAGCCATGGCTCTTGCTTACCTTTGTGCTCACTGTGCTGACTGGCTCAGGCAAACAAACATTATATACTTTTCACATACATTGATGTCAATCTACACTTTATTTAGTCTACTTTGTGGTATTTAAAGTCATACCAGCCCCAAGAAGAGCTTTCAATGCCTACATATTATGAGTTACTTCTCTATGTGTTTTTGCTCTGTACACTCCTTGCCTGTACACTAATAATGTATACAACACTTGAGTCTAATAGTCAGCCAATCAAGGAAAGCTTTATTCGGCTGCTATATCATACAGTCATAAAAGCATACAAAATTAAACACACAACATATTATTTACGCAATATCCATAGTTCAGTTGATTTAAAAATTATGGTGAGAAATACTTTATACATACTAAACTATTCCAATAAAAGACTTTTCCTTATGTAAAGTGCAGCTTTTAAGACCTGGGCTACCCTCCATGCTATATGCTCAATCGCTAATAGTTGGAGTAACAGCATGGCTTGTCGACACTGTCTGAGCCCAGGTTTTCTTAAAAAAGGTACAATCCAAACATTACTTTGCTCTGAATACAATTTACAAAATAGGACTAGATGCATGGTGGTTTGAACAGAAATGTTATCACAAGGGCACGGAATTAAATTGCGGGACCAGTCATTCATATTGGGGAATGTCAACAATCTATGGATAATACCCAATCTTAACCTAGTAAGAAGAAATCTATCAAAACTTCCTGGAACAAATGATAGATAGGGCCCCATCCCAATGGTGGTACGTAGCAATTGGTGTTGTCTCACAGTTATTTTTGCTACCGATTCTCCGTTAAATCTTTTAGGGTCTAGGAACTGGATGCCCTCATTCTTTAGAGCCTTTTTTGAAATCTCCATCATTAATGATTGGGTTAAGAAGTATTCAGGGTGTCCCAATTCGTTCATAAAATCACGAACAAATTTGTTCCAAGGGATTTTTAAGGGCCCTTTCCAGTCTCAAAGTTTCTTTTAAGATCAATCTATTCAGCTCTGTCTGATCCTTACACCTGATTCTATAGCAGAGAAAGAACGACTCTAGTTTTATCAGGTCTGCAATATGATGTAAAGCTAGCTCCTCATGGCAAATAAAGGTGGGTGTACTAAGGGGAGCAGAGAGAATGTACCTTGTAAATGCATTTTCAATTATTTGTTGAGGATAGGTGTCCACAAAACCCCACACCCTGCCACATAAGTTGTCATAGCGACACATTTTGCTTATATATGTGGAGCAGTCCAGTAGGTGGTTTCCTACCAAGCTTGTTTAGCAAAAGTTGATATTGCAGCCGTAGATCTAGTGAAAGCTAATTTTTTAGCAGATATGGCAGGGGCCCAAGAATCGTGAAGATTAAAATGTACACCTAGGTAAGAGAAATGTTTTGTAGAGGCTAACTTTTTCCGTCTATAAACATTTCACGGCTCTTCTGCGCCCCTTGCTGAAACCTCGTAATGTAAGATATATTTGTTTCGAGACCAAGGTCGCTCATCAATGTGCTAAATATATCCAGGGCTCGCTGGAGGCCGTTTTGCATGCGGGCCATCAATACGGCATCATCCGCATAAAGAAGTGCGGGGTAGGCCAGCCACCAGCTTGAGGAAAGTCTTTGCCCTGGAGGAGCAGTGCATCTTCAAGTCCATTTATATATAAGTTAAAAAGGAAGGGGGCCAGCACACAACCTTGTCTGCCCCCATCCTGATTGGAAAGGCTTCTGTGCATTCTCCCTTCTGGACAAAATGCACACTAGCTGACGCGTGACTATACAGTCGAGGTAGGAGCTTAATAATTTGTGCATCAACCCCAACCCCCTCAAGAACCTCCCACAATCTATTATGCTTTACCAAATCAAAGGCCGCGGTGAGGTCAATGAAGGTCATGTATAAACTGCCTGTTTTCGCTCGTGTGTACTTGCCAATCAATAGTGAGATTCAAAGACTGTTTGATGGTGCCAAGGCCGTCACGAAACCCGTACTGCAGGTTGGATAAATTCTGTTTTTCCTCAGCTCAGTCTGCTAAGCGGTCCAATAAAAACCTCCCTAGCACTTTGACCGTAGAGTCTAGGAGGGAAATCGGTCTTTAGCATCCTGGGTCTTCACGGTTGCCCTTTTTGAAAATTGGTATTATTGTTGATTGTGCCCATGTCTGAGGGAGGGTAGACCTTACGCTGGCATTGATAACCTGTGTCAGTATGGGCTCCCACCGAGAGACATTGTGTTTGTACAGGTCGACTGGTACCCCGTCGGGCCCAGGTGCTTTACCGCCCGCGCTTTGTGCCAGGGCCCTAGTCACTTCCTCCAAGGTGATTACTAAATCAATACATTCACAGTTCTCAATATTGTAATCATCCAGATGCCTCCCCGGATTCCCTCGGTCATTATATAGCTTGGAGAAGTGGGTAACCCATACTTCTTCCGTAATGTCTATCTCCAGAGAAGGTCCTTTACTTGGGGTTAGGAAGGGAGTTCTCAGGACCTTCCAAAAAGCTTTGCTATCTTTCTGCTCGGCAGCAGTATGTAGAGAGTCCCAAGCTTCATTACGAAGGGTTTGTTTTCTTTCTTTTAATACCCTTCTACAATCTGATCTAGCTTGACGGACATCGGGCAAGGACCTTGGCTTTGTGTGTAGTACCCTTTTTTAATTGGCATATGCTATGGAGCATTTTTTGTCGAACCATCCTGTAGATTTAGGGTGTTTGCTAAACTGGACAGTCAGTACATTTTTGACCACCCTTGTAATGTCTGCAGAACAGTTCACTATTGTTGCAACCAAAGCATCCTCACTTAGACAATTTTATATCTCATGTTTACACTTTACAAAAATATTTTTAGTTAACTGATCTGCGTCAACCTTGGACCACTATAAAAAAGAGAATCTGTTTACTTAATTAAATTCTACAGTTCCCAACATACGCAGATCAGGCTCGTTTGGAGAGTACGCATGAGTCTTGATCTTTAAAAGGAGGGGGTAATGGTTGCTTATAGCGATTTCACCCACCTCAAAAGAAAGGGCCAGATGCGCATGTACGGGTGAGATCAATATTTGATCAATGATTGTGGCGAGGCCTCTCCCGTTAAAGGTGGGGAGAAAACCAACTGGGGTGGTCAGGATCTCATTTGCAAACCTGAGGTCTAGTTTGGAGATGAGGAAATTAAATATATACCCCCAGCATCATTAGGGATACCACACAGTCAGTTATCTGTAAGATTACATAGGCAACCATTGAAATCACCCATCAACAGAGTCATGGTATCTATTCTTTTCCTGTTGGATATTTTTATGACTGTAGCCAGGATGTCTTTCGCTGCTGAGTCAAGATCATTATGGGTAGTATTATTTTATAGATTAATCAACAGTATGCGGTGTGTTGCAGTGTAGTGTAACTCAACCACATGAAAATAGATACCCCCCGGGTGGAGCGTGATCTTACTTGAAGGCAGCTTATTAGATATATATGTAGAAATCCCACCTTTTGGCTTCCCACCCAGCCCTTTCACTGCCGATGTGCTGAATGTTTTATAGCCATTAATGTGTATGGGTTCAATTGCCCATGTCTCCTATAGGCATAAAATGTCTGCGGTCCCCACAAAAGCTTCCCAGACTGGGATCATAACCTTGTCACGTAGCCCGGAAATATTCCAAGACACCACTAAACACGTTGTAGGATCTGGTGTTGTCGAGGATGTATTGCTAATCGACCATGTTACAATTGGGAGATCTGAATCAGATATTATTGTTGTCCCTGATAGATCAACATTCTGTTCAGAGGAGTACACTAAGTCCCCCAAGAATGCCTTCCCACTTATACAGTGCTCTAGGTGCTTGTGGTGTGGGGTCCTAGTTTGCTTCTCATTCCATGGTAGCCCCACCTGCTGAGTGATATCCAAGGTGGTAGTTTCTTGATGCTCCCTCTTTCCTTTGGTGTTACCTGAAGGTGGTGCCAGTCAGTCAACCCCGTCCAAATTATAGAGGGACTCAAAGGAGTTGAATGATGGAAAATCGAATCTATGTTGTGGAATACCCCTGTTCTTATCAAGTACAGGGATCTTCTCAGGCAACCAAAATGGTTGGTAAAAAAAAGCCCAGCGGAACTACACCCATTCCATCTTTTCTAGACGTGTGGTGCCTGGACACTTCTGGGATGCTTCTCACCAGATCCAGCGATCTAAAAGTGACTATGACACAGTCTCCTGCAAGTGATTTAGGTTTAGAGCCTACCAAGGGAATTCGGCGAGCCATCTTGAACTCAGAGAATAGCGGGTGAGTGTGGCCTGTCTTAATAGAGAGTGCGGGTAGAGCCTTATTTTTCAAGGAGGACTAATGCTCGAAGACTCCCTGCTGTTTGGGGGGTACATTTGTCAAAACAACTGTATAAAGTGTAGCCTCTGCTGGAAGGTGCAGGAAGGTCGGCTCATATGGATAAATGTCTTTCTGTCTCCCCTTGGCCTCCATTAATTGCTCCCTAGGGTGTTGTCTAATTAAGTTTACATGATACGCCTGGGTCATGGTACACGCAGGGAGGGTTGCTTTGCTACATGTCCCGCCACCAACCTCTATAAGGTCCTGGTTGAGCTGTGAGGCGGACCGCGTGCCAGGGGCCGTTGGTGCTACTTCACGCTCGAGATTATGTGAGGGACTTTCTGCTGGCGCGCTGTTAGCTATATAAGTATTGTGCGCAGCATTCAGGGCAGAACAGCCATGAGGGTGTTGTCTTTAAGCTCTGTTTCCTGACGTGTCTGTTCAGGAGGATATCTAACTTCCAGTGAACATTTAATGACCCCCTCTAGACCCTGTAGCCTGTCTTCTATAGCAGATATGTTAGTTAGCACAGGTCTGATAAGGGTTGAAAGGATGCCCTCAAGTTTTTCCCAAAAGTCTAACTGGTTTGCATTGGGAGTCCCCCCCATTACAAGAGTGACCCCCATGGGCCGCTGTTAATGTGGCTGAACTTAGATTTTCTTGTTCAGTCCCTCTGTTGTTATGCCTTTGATGCAGTGTTTTGTGGCTATTTGATCCCTGACCTCGTCTTTTTATTGATGGAGGCGCTGATCCTTTGCCCTGACTCAACGTCATTTTTTGGCCTCTCGTCTAAACGTTGGGTTTGTTGGTTGTAACCTGACTAAGTACTTCACGGGCAGTCGAGGGTGGGAATGATGGCGTCAACAAAGTTTCTTCCCCCAGGGGTAGTGTGGGCAATATAGCCTCTTTAGGCGAGCCGGGCTTTGGGGGGCCTGCTATGGAGATATCTAGTGCTTCTGAATGGTGAATTAATGGTAGCAAAGTGCCAACTCGTGGCTTGTGTGATAACCTGCATTCAGTTATATTAATGTCATGCATTAGGACCGCCTCAGCCCTTTGCAAGAAGGCATCGAGTGTCCACCCACCCCCTTACCCATAAGGGATTTTCGCTTGCTCATCTTCATCCCCTTGTTATATTATGTTCCAGGGGATTATAGGTGTATTCTCAAATTCAACCAAGTTTATTTAGGGGGTGTCTAAAAAGTATAGAAACTAACACTAGGGGGTATCCACTATTTCGACAATACACTATATGACCACATTTTCCAAAAGAAAAATGTCAATACCATGGCCCAGCCCAGTCTTCTCCAGTCTCTGACGGGCTTAGACGGGTCTGCCCTTGGTCTGGGCTTCGTCCGGCACGCCTCCAGCGCCGCTGTGGATGAAGCAGCGCTATAAGCGCGATGACCCCGCCTCCCCCTCGCTTGCGGCACTCAGGCTTGTGTGGTGTCCCGAGGTGCAGGCTGGCAGGTTTGATAGGTTTGGCAGCAAAAATACACGGAATAGGTCTAATATGTTCCAATCCATGCCTTGCCAGTGTTTGACTCTATCCACCACTCCATTGTGTGACACTATACTGTGGGAGGAAGATCTGTTTCCAGAACCATTGTGCCCCTCAGAACATTAACACAATTTGTTATGTGCTATTTTATTGTACTTGATTGCTGTCATGGTTGCTCATGTACAGTACAGATACGTTTCCTGCACAGTCCTCTAGACAGGTTCCATGCATATTTGTTAGCCTGAATTGCGCAGCAATATGTGATAGCTAAAGTGTGTATTTGTTTCCTGAGGTACTGCTACCCATCCTAAGTGTGAAGTGATCTGTGTGATGTGATGATTGTGATGTTAAAGTTCATGGTGGTGAAATCATATATGTGTGATACTTGTTTTAGTGGTGTTCACACACTGCTTACTGTGCATGAGCTCCTATCAGAGGATGTTGCATTGTCTTTACCAGGAGTCCCCCTGATGTCCAGCTGAGATTGCTATATGATGTGTTTGGATGTGCATATGTTATGAATTTGTTTTTGAAGGATGCAGTCTTTGTCCTATGTTGGCTTCTACAAATGACAGGTCCATGTATGTGTAATGTCTTTTTGGCATGGCTTTGTGTGTGAAGGGTTTGTGTATGTGAAAGACTTCAGATGTGTGTTGAATTTGCACTGTGCATTTCTTGTGTGCATAACACATGCGTCAATGTGGAGTCTTGTTTATTAGCTTGTTTTGTGTGCACAATTGTGCTATGTCCTCCTATATTTGAACAGTCTCTTGTCAGGATTGTGCATGTGAATGCTTGTGCTACACATTGTCACCATGCTCACTTTGTAACTAGTGGAGTGTCTATGTCTGTCTTTGCAGATCTGCCTGGTTGCACACAGTTTGTGTTTATAATTGACATTTTTTGTAGGTATTTTTGGATTAGTTTTGATGATACTGTCTGTGCAGTTGCCAGAGGAGAAATGTTACCTATTCCAGGGTTGTCTAGGATCACATTGCCTTTCCACTCTTTGGATGCACATGGCCAAGCTTGTTGGAATTCTTTTGTTGTGGTTTGTGATACATGTGTTTGGAAATTGGTTTGAGTTCAGCATTGGTTCAGACATCCCTGAGTAGAACTCAGACATTTGTATATACACACTAGGGTGTAGCATTGGTTATCAGGGAACTCAGAGGACATAATTTTCACCTTTATCAGGGCTTCTCCCAGGTGGTGAGCAGTGAAGGTGGGAGATGAGTAGATGAGGGGTATGCGTGAAGGTCATAATTGGATTTGACAGTCAGAGAATGTCACTGTGAGCCATAAATTGTGTGCTGGTGGCATACACATGTTGTCAAGGTTAGGATGTGGCTACTGCATCCTTTGAATATACACCTGTGCCTGCCACCATAACAACTTGCAGCCTATGGCTGGGTCCAAATCAGTTAGGATGTGATTACCGCGTCCTTTGAATAATCGGTCGTAGGGCAGACACTCCTGTAATTGATGTATTTGTGTGCATTACATGTCTGGAGGCAGATTTTCATGCTGAAAGGGACATCTAAATAATAGCTCTCACTCCCATGAGGACCTAATCTTGAGGGGCACATGACACACTAATTGTGAGACTAATACCAACATGAAATCAAACTACTCCATTAAGCTTATTAGGCTTGGTCTCAGTCCCAATGAATTTGTGAGATATACAAGTGCCTTCTTTACATATTCACTGCATTTGTCAACTGTATGGCCCAGTGTACAGTCTGTGTTATTTGTGACTGCAAATATTTATTAAAAAAGGAATGGGTAGTGCAACTACCTTGGAATGCTTTGGCCGTGACATTAGGCAGTCATATCAGCTGGTGTTTGCTAGGTGATTTACTAGTGTGTCTTTGTGTCCAAGACTTAAGTGGATGATGGTGTTACATGTGATTCTTCCCTACTTAGTTCATGGTTTGCGCATGTGATTGATTTGTATTACAGTTATGAGAAGATGACAGTGTCCACCATGTGACAGTAGTGTGCATAATTTTCATTGTGAGATGCTGTGTGTATTTCTTGTACCACATATCTGGAATTACCTGATCCTCTTGTAGGTACATTAGAACCATGTAACTGCTCTCACAAACCTATATATCTCAGCGTATTTGGTGGGGAGTTGTTGAGTATGTGATGTTTGGTTAACATGAACAGTGACAGACACTAGTGAATTTTACACTACAGCACTCAAATGGCTGTGTCACCATACCTTGGAAACATATCTGGCAAGGGTCATGATACTGTGATGTGTATGTAAGGTCAACTTTACTCATTGAAATGTGTATTTCCATTGTTATCTAGTTTGAGTTGTGATAATCATTAATGTTCTGTTTGTCTAAATGTTGTTTTGTACACCAACTGTGTTTACACTCTAAATTGTTTTTCACAAGGCCAATAATTGAAGAGTTATCTGAGCAGTTGTCACCTCAGTTGCAGACTGGTTGCATGTATCCACTGCACTGACCGCCAAGGTGAAGGTGATGGCAGCATCACATTTCTTAGCCACAGGATCATTCCAAGTTACAGTGGCAACATCAGGTGGAATGTCCCAAGTAATATTCAGCCATGATGTGTTGGATGTGTTGGAGGCATTGCTATGTTACCTGGACCTGCCAACAAAACCTCAGTTTTGTTGGCATTTAGTTGCAAGCAATTGTTAGCAATCCATTCAGCCACAGCCACCATCCGATCTCTAAACCTGGAGGCATTCGGAGAGGAGCCTTCAGCCAAGGTCACAACAAGCTGCGTGTCGTCAGCATATGAGACCATGGTAAGGTCCCACTGCCTGGCGACCGCTGCTAAAGGCTGAACGTACAGATTGAACAACGAAGGGCTCAATGCTGAACCCTGGGGTACCCCCTGGTAGATGGAATGGACCTGAGAGAGAAACGGGGGGCAGACCCTCAGAAAGATCTTTCGGTCAGAAAGGATCTGAACCATTCCAGAGCCAGACCAGTTACCCCGCCTCCTCTAGCCGGTGTAACAGGATACCATGCGATACCGTGTTAAAGGTGGCACTGAGATCCAACAGGATCAGTGCCGCACTCTGACCAGAATCAAGAATGGTCCGCAGTAGTGGCCAGGAGAGCCGTCTCCGTACTGTGGCCTGGGCGGAAACCATTTTGGGATGGATCTAAGGTGTTATTAGAATTAAGGAACTGTGTAAGCACATTATAAGCATGTGCCTCTGCAATCTTTGCCACCCAGGGGAGAAGAGATATGGATCTAAAATGTTCATGCTTAGTTGGGGCCAGAGTTGTTTTTTTAAGAATGGGAAAGACCCATGCCTGTTTTCATAAAGCCATAACAGTTGCAGTGGAAAAAGAGAATTTGACTATATGACATAGCGGGCCCATACAATAGAAAGTGACTCCCTAAACTGCGCCTTCTTCAGAGGGTCAGATGGAGAACCAATTTTAATTTTACCACTCATCTGAGTGAACTCCTCTTGTGACATGCAAGGAATAGCTGCCAGAGTCGTCCGAGACCCAATTCCAGGAGGCGAGATGGTAGAATGAATAGACATTTGTGGAAAAGACTGATAAATGGCACGGACTTTCTCCACGAAAAAAGTTGCTAAGCCGTCGAACTGCTGTGCAGACAAGATGACGGGCACAGTAACTTTCCTAGTCCTGAGGTCTTTAAGGATCTTAAAAATGCATTTAGCTGGATTAGAACTAATCTTAATTTCGTTTGCATAGTAAGCGGCACAAACTGTACAGATAGTTCTATGATACTGCTTAATCTTAACGAGATAGCATTCCTTTTTCTCAGTCATAATCCTTTCTTCACTCACGTTCTGCTTTTTTTACAGGCTTTCCTTAAAACAATCAAAGAGTCATTATACCACGGGTTGGTGATAGAGGTTCGTCCCTTAAACCATCTGGTGAGAATAAGGGAATCTAAACCTTGGTTGATCCAGTCACAAAACGAGCCATAACAAGACTCAGAGTCATGCAGTGGTCCCAAAGGGTTAGCAGTGAGGAAAGCATGGAAATCCTCTAGCTTCAACTTACGCCAAGGGCGTTTAAAGACCGGATGTTGGATGTCTGAGTTAAGAGGCTCAGTGATCGGAACTCCAGCCCATTGGTTTGGGCATCTCCACCCTTGTGGACTGAATATTAGAAAATATGGGGTCTAACAGATGCCCAGCTACATGCGTAGAACCAGACACCAACTGATCCAGCTGAAATGCAGCCAGGTCTGCGAGCAGACTACAGATTGCACTGTCATGAGTTAAGTCAAAATGCAAGTTGAAATCCCCGAAAATGCTAAAATTAGCCGTGCCCATGGCGAGTGAACTAACTACCTCCAAAAGGGCATCCTTTTTTTTTTGGAAATTTTTTTATTTGCTTTTTGTTATAACTGAACAGTACAATCATGTCCGTAGCAAAGCACACTCCTTTCCCCCCCTCCCTTGCCTCCCCCCGTTTCACTGCCCGGGTTGACTTAGATAACTTCCAAATAAAAAAGACCGTAAGATCATAACTTCCCTGCACCTCAGACATTTTATCTCCCCTGCAATCCCATTGTGGGAGACTGTGTGTCCCCAGTCCTTTCCCCCTCACAACCCTACATCCAGGCCATGGTAGTGTCGCCATTTCCCCCCACACCTTGCGAAACTTCCTCGGGCATCCCCTTGCTTTATATGTGACTCTCTCAGCCGCCATATATAAGTCTAATCCTCTTCTCCATTCATCTGTATCTTCGGTGCACCCCAATGTTTTGCTATGTCCCTTTTGGCCACTACCAGAGCTAACACCAAAAAGGTCAGCAGGGGACGTGTCAGATCTACATCGTTCGTCATGCCTAAGAGTGCCAACTTAGGGTCAGTTTAGATTTGGCTCTCCAGTACTGCACTTAGTTCCGTAAAAATGTCTGCCCAGTATCCTTGTATTTTACTGCATGTCCACAGAACATGGAAAAAGTCCCCCCGAGGGTCCTGGCATCTTAAACACCCTGCATCACCTACCTTCCCCATCCTCTGGAGCCGCACTCTATCAAAGTAGGTTCTACGTAGAATATTAAATTGGATTAGGTGGAGTCGGGATTTAACAACCACCTCTCTAGGGTGTGTTAACACCAATTCCCAGTCAATGTCCTCCATGTCTCCCAGACCTGTCTAAGTTTGGCCAGATCGCCTAGCATATTATTTGTGAGGGTTTTATATGTTAGGGATACCGCTTTTCTCTGAATGTGTTCCTGTAGGAGTCTACCTTCGAGTGGGGCGAACTCCACTAGTTCTGCTGTCCTAATATTTTGGGCCCCCCAGGCATGTCTTAGTCTTGTGTACTTGTAGCGCTGTGATGGATGTAATCCGAACTCTGATTTCAGTGCTGCAAATGATTTCAGTTCCCCCTTGGCCACAATATCCCCTAGGGTAGAGATACCTATGTCGTCCCATCGTTGGTATCCCGTTAGCTTGTGTAGTTCCGCTAGCCACGTGCAGTGCCAAATTGGCGTCTGTCTTGTGGGTTTCCTCCCTCAGCCCGTTTGTTTCACTGCTGTATTCCAGACCTGTAGGGTGATTCCTGTTGCAGGTAGGAGCCGTCTCCGGCCAGCCCCCCATACAGATAAGATAGTATGTGTTGTGGTGCTAACTTGTGGTGTTCTAACGCGTAGGAGGGATGGTCAGCTTGCGCATGCAACCAATCGTTGATTGGTGCCAGGTGCTCCGCCCAATAATAAGCCTCCAGATTCTGGAGTAAAATCCCCCCACTGTATTGATGCCTTTGGAGCGTGGTTAACGCAACTCTAGGTTGTTTGCCCGACCAGAGGAAGGCCCGCAAGTCCGCGTGAATTCTGGTGAAAACTTTTGGGGGCAGCGGGTAATATTAGTTTTGCAAGGCGTACAAATACTTGGGGAGTATGATCATCTTGTACATTGCCGCGCGGCCTAAAAGAGTGAGCGGAAGCTGCCTCCAGCGATCGATATCTACTATGGAGTTCACCATGATGCTTTCTATGTTTCTTTGATACGTTATGTGTCTGTTGTTGTATCTTGAGTCTCCCTGCTGCTCAGCTAGAATGCATGTGTTGTAGAATGTTGGATGAGTGGAATGTTAGTATGTTATGAATGTCAGTTGAGTGAGGGCTGAGCAGCAGGACAGCTGCTCCTGATGGGGTTATCATCTTAACTTAACATCTTAATAAAGTAACTTAAGAACCTACAGTTCCGGCTTCTCTCTTTGAGTACAACATTTTGGCGACATTTTGGGGACTGTTTTATAAAGAATCTACGCGTGCAACTTAAAAGAAGAGGACTGTATAAAGAAAACTTCATTGTGACCAAGGAGCGAAGAAAAGAATAAAGAACCGGTAACATACAAGTACTGTTGAAGAAGAGAGAAGAAACACTAAGGTAAAACACTTTAAGTCTGGATGTAAAGTGTGTGTGTAACCTTGGCTGGCAGACTAACCCCATCAGTGACCCCTACATCGGTCGCCCTGTAATCAAGATTTGCCAGAGTGAGTACACAAAATCTACTATCGTTGTGATCTGCATGGTTACCTGGTTAAAGCTTCTTGGCAAAACGGAAAGGACTAGTGCTGTAACTGATGAAAAATGTTTAGCGCTGTTCTGTTAATAAAAGCCAGAAGAGATTAGCGCTGTGACAGTTTAAACTTTGAGAAGCAGAAGAAACTAGTGCAGTTACAGTTATAAAGGAAAATAAAACGTTCACAAGGCTTTGGGAAGGCAAAAGAAACTAGCGCTGTGTCAGTAAAAAAAAAAAGGGAAAAACTGTGGCAAGGCAAAAAGAGAATAGCGCTGTAATTGTTTAAAGGAAACTGTGCCACAAGCTGGGAATGGACTGAAACCGATTGAAACAGCGAGTAAATAAAGAGCGCTGTAATTGTTTAAAGGAAAGTGTGCCACAAGCAGAGAATGGACTGAAACCGATTGAAACAGCGAGTAAATATAAATGTTTTTGGCACGGAAGTAATGGTGATTGTGAAGAGAGCAACTGTTGAAAAGCAGAAGTTATTGCCGCTTTCTGTTTGGAAACTGACTCTCACTGACCTTTAATTAGTTTGAACTTCGGGGGCAGACGATCGAGCCTCGGTGGGGAATTGTGACTAATTCTTGGAAAAGCTATTTGCTATTCGTGTTGGAAGTAGGAGGATTTATTAGGAATATACCTTGTGGGGAATGACATTTTTTTTTAAAAAAAGGAAACGTAAAACGAGTGACTTATTTGGTGTGTGAGCCTAGCGATCTTGGGTGTTTAAACTTACTTGGCTCCAACTGCCAACTGCTGTGCTCTTTGTGCACGAGGAGATCCTTTCTCTGGGAGATCGTCTGTTGTTTGATGACGTTTCACAATTGTTGGGGCTCATGGTGGACAAGCTGCGTGTCCCACGTCACACGTTTTCCTCAAGCTGCAGCTCCTGGTGACTCATGCTGTTACGTTCTGACGAGGTTGGCAACCATTTGCATATTTACAGCAACAATGAGGGTTGCTAAGTAACGCTCGACTCGTGTGGGAACGGTGTTTAAAAGAGATCGGGGGCAGAAACCGGGCCTCACAGTCTAGTATGAGCTTATGAAGAGTGAAGGATTTATGACTCTTACTCTGCTGTTCTTGTATTTTCGGGGGCAAAAAATCGGGCCTCAGAGTCAAGTATGGGAACATTACCTGCCTCATCTGTTCACCCGGTGCAGAATGAACTCTCAGCGTTTTAAAAGCATATTTATCGCAATCAACATGACTTTCTTCTGTGTTGACCATTTCTTTGTGGATATAACAGTGTGGACGCAGTTTTGGGCAGTGTCTGTAAAGTTCAACTGCACAATGGGGTACCGTAATTTGGGGTCCAAGAGCCAGCGTGGGGGACAACTCTTTTCATTATTGTGGTTTGGTTGTGTGTGTGTTTTCCTTGTGAGAATGAGTTATGTAAGTGCTCGTTCTGGTTATGATTGAGTTATGTAAGTGCTCGATCGGGTGTATGAATGGGTTATGTAAGTGCCCATTCTGGTGTATGAATGAGTTATGTAAGTGCTCGTTCTGGTTATGATTGAGTTATGTAAGTGCTCGATCTGGTGTGTGAGAATGGGTTATGTAAGTGCCCATTCTGGTGTATGAATGGGTTATGTAAGTGCCCATTCTGGTGTATGAATGAGTTATGTAAGTGCTCGTTCTGGTTATGATTGAGTTATGTAAGTGCTCGATCGGGTGTATGAATGAGTTATGTAAGAGCTTGTTCATTTGTGTGAGAATGGGTTATGCAAGTGCTCGTTCTGGTGTAGGAATGGGTTATGTAAGTGCTCATTCTGGTGTATGAATGAGTTATGTAAGTGCTCGTTCTGGTTATGATTGAGTTATGTAAGTGCTCGATCTGGTGTGTGAATGAGTTTTGTAAGGGCTTGTTCGTTTGTCTGTAGTGTACACGTTGATTCCTGTTATTTCGTGCTATGGTTTGTTCGTGTGAGTGCTGCATGTTGTTCTGGTCTGGCCAACTGGTATGATGTGTGGCATTTCGGATTGATGGTGTATGATGATGGATAGCGCTTTATTTCAGGGATCTTTCGTGACGTTCTGCTCAGACTGTGGTGTGTGAGATGAGGCGTTACATAGTGCCTCGGGTTGTTTTCTTTTGATGTTTGGTGAATCGTGGTATAGCGATTCAGGATGTATCTTCTTTGTAAGTTCATTAGTAGAATGGTGTTGCATATTTGCATATGTTTTATTTGTGCATTGTTTTAAGTTTGTGACTACGTGTACTTAGCATGTGGTCATTATCTTATTTGTTCACTATGCAATTCTTTCCCCTATAACGAAGGGAGATATGTTGTATCTTGAGTCTCCCTGCTGCTCAGCTAGAATGCATGTGTTGTAGAATGTTGGATGAGTGGAATGTTAGTATGTTATGAATGTCAGTTGAGTGAGGGCTGAGCAGCAGGACAGCTGCTCCTGATGGGGTTATCATCTTAACTTAACATCTTAATAAAGTAACTTAAGAACCTACAGTTCCGGCTTCTCTCTTTGAGTACAACATCTGTCCAGGGTGAGATACACTCCGAGGTATTGAAACCCCTCGGTAGTCGTCAGTAGTCTCCTCTGGAGTTACGGCAAGGCGCCCGACCCTTGGGATCATATAAGACGGATTTGTGCCATATTATCTGGTAGCCTACATGCCTTCCATACTGCTCCAGTTCATAAAACAACTCCGGGATCGACGTCTCTGGCGATGTGATATACAGAAGAACGTCATCCGCTTATAGCGAGATTTTTTCTTCGGTCATGTCACCCTCACTCATTCTAAATCCCCTAATGTCCATGTTTTGACGAATCCTAGTTGCCAAGACCTCGATAGTTAAAGCAAACAAAAGTGGGGACAGCGGGCAACCCTGTCTGGTCCCTCTCTGAACCTGGAACTCAGGTGACAGGACACCATTCACCCTTACTCTGGCTCTGGGCTCGGTGTACAGCAGCCGAACCCATTGCCGGAATTTCGTCCCGAAACCGAATTCTGTAATACCCCCTCAAGGAACGGCCAATGAACTGCATCAAAGGCCTTTTCTGCGTCGAGGGACAGGAACCAGTGTGGGTCCACTCTGTCCCGGACCTCCTGCAGCCAGTTATGGGTGCGTCGGAGGTTTATTCTAGTGGCCCTGTCCGGAAGGAAACCCGTCTGGTTCAAATGGATCAAATGCAATATCACTGAGCGGAGCCGCACCGCCAGGATAGTCGCTAGCAGTTTTGTTTCCGTGTTCAGTAACGAGATGTGGCAGTAGGACGCACAGTCCTCCTGCGGTTTACCCTCCTTATGGATTGGGATTATAGTTGCCATGACCAGGTCTGGGGGAAGCCTCCCCTCCTGCAGGGCCCCCTCGTAGAGTCCCTTCAGGTGTCGCCCTAAGAGGTCCGCGGTGCATTTAAAGAATTCCGCAGGGAAGCCGTTAGGTCCCGGAGTTTTCCCTGGTCGCAGTCTGGCCAGGGCCTCGGAGTTGTCATCTAGGGTAATATCAGAGTCCAGGTCTTTAAGTTCGTCCGCGGACAGGGTCGGCAATTCAGTTTGGTCCATATACTGTAAGGCCTCGGCACAAGTCCCTAAGTCCCTAGCCCCATAGAAGCTTTCATAGTGCTCCGCGAACGCGTCTGCGATGTGTGCATCCGATCTGAGAAGTGCTCCCTGGGGGCCCCTGATCTGCTCCACCCATCTATCAGCGCGCTCCTTCTTACTGAGCCACGCTAATAGTTTGCCTGATTTATCCCCTACTTCATACAGACGATGAAGGGTGGCTAAAGCTTGAGTTTCCGCCTCTCCAGTCACTAATTCCCTATATTGCGTCTGTCTATCCGTCAGTTTCCTAAGGGCTACTGGGTCCCTCAAAGTCTGGTACTCCCTTTCTAGTTCTAGTATGTTCTGTTCTAATAGTTCTGCTTCAGAGTGGAGTTTCCTACGTTCCTCCGCCAGCCTGCTTTTAGCCCTGTCTTGCATAACTGCCTTCAGTGCCTCCCAGAATATCACTTTTGAGGCAACCGTGCCCTCGTTTTCGGCGATATACACTTTCACGTCAGCTCTCAGTCATCTTAGGATGTTTGCGTTCTGCAGATCCCAGGCCGTCTGATGCAACAGTTGTGTTCCTCCCTGTCGTCTCATGTCCACTCTGACCAGCAATGGTGATCCGACATGCCTCTCGCTTTATATTCCGCTAAGTCTTGCACTATCAGGTTTTGTCTGGACATAAATATATAATCCAACCTCGAGAACACCTTATGGGCGCCAGAGAAATATGAGTAGGCCTCCTGGTCAGGATGGAGCCACCTCCAGACGTCTGTAAGTCCCATGTTTGCCGACTATTGGGGCAAGGGCGTCCGGGTCCCTTCTCTGTGGGACATACTCGTTCTGTCTTGTTTGACGTCCAAAACGTCATTGAAGTCTCCCCCGAGGATCTGTATAGTGTCAGCCGTTTCTAGTAGTATTTCTGCTACTTTCTTTAATGTGGATGCTTGAAGTTTTGGGGGAGCATAGACCGAGATTATGGTGTACATGCGTCTGTTCCACATCCCCTTGATACCCACATATGTTAACTGGGGGTCCGCCTATTTCTGGGTGATAGAAAATGGAGTGGTCTTTTGATAACGATGGCAACCCCTCTGGAATCTGTTGTGTATCCCGCATGCGCTAGTAACTTGAAGCGTCTTCTGCCTAGGAAGGCGCAATTAGTGCCCTTGAGGTGGGTTACCTGCAACAATGTGATGTCTGGACCTAGGCGTTTAAGATAGGAATTGATCAGCCCCCTCTTAATCTTGCTACCCAAGCCGTTAACATTCCATGACAGGAAGCTGAGCCATCCCGTCTCCTCCATGTGTCTCGTGGTCACCTACCATCTTGTGGGCCATGCGTGTTAATGTAGTCTGTCTCCCGGTAGGAGGCGGCTTGTGGAGTCTTGTTGTGTGCATTGTCAGTCTCATGATTGTCTTCCCCTTTCAAACTCAACGTCCCCCCTCCCTCGCCCATGTCCAACCCCCAACTGGACATCAATTCCCCATTTCCATTGATCCCCTCCCCCACCCCACCACCCCCCCCTTCCAGTCCCATCCCCTCACAAGATAGAACCAGTAGTAGGAGAAGGCCTGTCGCCCTCCCGTTGTCCCCCCCTTTATTCTGCTCTAACCAATTTTCCCTTAGTTTTGCAATACTACTTTTCCTTAACAAACACAGTTATCAACAGCCTGTAAAGTCTTGTGAAATGGCTAAGAGCAAAACCAGGATGGACAAAAAGTGAAAATATAAAGGGGCGTGTCAACTTGCGTGCTCCCGAGCGACGAGCTGCAGAAATCATAGCCAGATCCACCATAGTTCATGAATGAGAGTCTTGAGTGTCAGGTTCAGGGACACTATTTCGCCCCGAATTATCATGTTCCAGGTCCCGGATCGCCTCTACCAACGGGTGGATTGAGCGCGACCCCCTTCTTCTTCTTCTCCTCCAGAAGTTCGGCTCCCAATCTCATCCTCGTTGTCTTCCTTTGAGCGAGCGGAACTCCGCAGACAGGTGTACCTGGATCCCGTCTTGACATTTCCTCTCGGTGAGGCCGATCGCCCATGGCGTGCGCCTCCAGTACCATGCCCTTGGTACGGTGTAGCCGAGGTTTGTCTCCTTGCCCGTCGGGACTTCAGTCTCTGTGCTTTCGGTACCTCCCATTGGGGCCTGCGTGGCGGCGACCTGTCCATCCGTTCGCAGCCGGCGGACTCTCTCTAATGGAGTATGGGGCGTTCCTCCAGCCAGTGCCAGGCGTCCTCCGGGTGGGTGAAGAAAAGGGACTTCTCCTTGTAGATGACCTTTAACTTTGCTGGGAAGAGGAGCATGTAAGAGATATGTAGTTCCCGTAGAGCGACGTTGCTTCTGCCCCTCCTGGCTATAGTCTGGGAATATCATAATGTTCGTGTTATCCAGTCGGATCTCCCCCAGTTTTCTAGCCTCTCACAGGATCAGGTCCCGGTCCGCAAAGTTAAGGAATCGTGCGACGACCGGTCTGGGTCTCGCACCCTCCGGCGGCCTTACCAGGAGACCACTGTGCGCCCTTTCGATGATGAAGCAGGTCGAGAACTGCGCCGTCGGGAAGGTTTTGGTTAGCCAGGAGTGGAGGAAAGCTGCTATATTCGTTTCTTCAATTCCCTCTCGAAATCCTACAAAGCGCAGGGTGTTGCATCTTGCCCTATTTTCAGCATCGTCCACCTTCCACATCAGTTGGAGATGGGATGCTTTGAGTTCTGCCATGTCTTTTCTCAGGGTGGAGATCGAATCTTTGGCCTCGCCTAAGCATGTCTCCGCTGTGGTCACCCTGTCTGATAAATTTCGGAAGTCTTGCCTCAGAAGTGCTACTTCGGAGCCCACCTCGCCGATCTTAACTTTTAGGGCTGCCCAGGATTCCTGGATATCGGCTCGAGACGCCTGAACGGCTCCCATCAGCAGGTCGGTGTCCGAGCGTACGCCAGAGGCAGCATGGAGGGTATCCGTCGACTGTTTAGGCGTGGCAAAATTGTCCATAGGCCCCTGTTTAGAGGGTTTGGGGAGTGTATCTTTCTTCCCCATGTCTTGCGTCACCTCAACGTTGGGCCTGTGGGCCACTTGTGTTCCCCTCCACCTCACGCTATCCGGACGCAGCCAGATACCAGTGATCTCCGCAGTCCATTGCGACGTAGTGCAGTCCCGCTTCCTCTCGCTGTAGTCGCCGTATGCCTCTATCGTCGTCTTCATGCTTCTCGAGGGCACCGGGTCATGTGGTCGGCCATGTGCTGGGCCCGGAGTGCGCTCCTGTGTCTGCCGTTACTCAGGGCTGCAGGCCGTGTGTGCTGTCCCACCCAATGTTCGTGGCTGCCGCTCTGCTGCTGTTTGGGTTGCTCCACCTCCCGGGCCCGACAGTGCCAAAGGTCTCTTTCTGTGGGGCAAGGGCTCCTCTGCAGGATAGGCGGTCGCAGGGGCACCACAGGGAGGTCTCCTCATATGTAGTTGGAGGGCAGGGCCAGTGGGTAGATTCACCACCTCAAGCTGGTGATTCTGAAGAGGTTGTGGTGTTGTGGGGCTTAGTCACGGCAGCGTGGCCTGGCGCTGTGTCGGAGCACTCCCGAGCCCTACCTCTCGAATACAGCCGCCATCTTGGTAAAGTGGCCGCCCGTCAGGGAAGTCCTGGCATCTCCACGGGGACTTATCTCCGTCCACTCTCTAGCCCACGGGCCCCGCCAATCGCACCTCACGCTCTCACCTCCTGCCCAGCAGTTCGTCGGCAGGGCACTCTCCTGTTCGGCGCTACCCCGACATCCCGGTTCCGGCCGCCATATTGGCGAGGTACTCCGGTCCCACCGGAGCATCCAAATGCAGCACCGGAGCCTCCAGAACCGTGCAGCACCGCTCGGGGGCTCCGTCACTAGGACTCCCTCCGCTACGGGGCACTTCAGGGCCTGGAAACCTGTAGGCAACGCCGATCTTAGTTTTCTGCTTTTGGCGGCCGCCATCTTGCCGCCACCGGGCCTCCCGAGTCGGAGCAACAAAGTCGGTTGTTTGCTGACCACTATCTTACAAACTCAGCGAAAGTGGTCTGTAGTGGGTCCTTCTGCTCCGCGGCGACCCTCTCGCGATTTTGGTGGCTCTGGGTTAAGTACAATGACGGATTCGGGTGCAGCTCGCCGGGAGCTCCGGAGAGTCACGTCTTATCAAGCCACGCTGCTGGCCATGCCCCCTCCAAAAGGGCATCCTTGAACCTGGCAGCCAGCCCTGGTGGCCGATATACCAGGAGTCCTGATAGAGTAAAATGAGAACTCACAGAAATACTAAAACGCACAGCCTTCAATTTCTTCCTTAATGAAAAGACATGAGTAGCAGGATTTAAAAATCACTGCGATACCACCCTCTCTGGACTCCCTATTGATCGTGCATATGGAATAACCAGAGGGTGGTGCTAGATTAGGTACAGCCACCAAGTCAAAAACAATCCCGAGCTTCCCCTATGACTAGTTCATGGATTTCTGAGTGATGTTTAGCCAACGACCTCACATTGAGCTGAAATATTTTCAGCCGTTCCTTAAGTTGAATGGCAGATACAGGTAATAGGGGTGAAGAGGTAGAGAAGACATAACTGCAACCGGAGCAGCCAAATGAACCTGCCCCTGGATTAAGTGGAGATGCCTTACACGTAGTAGCCCTTGAATTGATAGCCAGTACTACCTCCCTGCAATAAGAACACAGTCCAGACTGATTCTGACCAGGGGTCCTGGTGAGAGGCGACGTACAGGCGCGGACTGGTGCAGACGGGCTTGCGGACTAAGTTGGACTTTGAGTCCAAAGTCCAACTTAGACCCTCCATCCAATGTGGGACAGTTCGACCACAGTCAACAAAGTAAACTCTTGGCACACAATGGGGGATATCAGGGGCACATTGTCACTTGCCAGGGGTGATGCATTGCCATCTGTCTCTCAGGGATTCTTCCCACGATTTGGGGGGGGGACAGTCAGCTGCAGGCAACTGGGGTGCTCGGTAATATCCACCAGACACCACCTGGCTTGGGCAGATGTTGACATTCACAATTCGCAGAAACCATCTCCCCAATCCAAATGCACAGCCGAAATGGCCTGCTGGGCCTTCATCTAGTCATTCCAATTTTCACAGTGGAGAAAGGGGCGGGGAAGGGGGACCTGGAAAATCAGTCCCTTCCCCGCCCCACATCTTCAATAATGGCACGTTCCTGCCAGTTTAGTGGCATGTGCTCTACAGACTCGCACTGGAGTGACCCCTGACGAAGGGCACCAGTGGCCCGAAATGCATTGGGTTTATAAATAAACAGCACTGCCTAAGACAAATTTGCACTTTTTGTGTTTTTGCAAGAGGTTCAGATCGCCCAGTTTAAACATTAGAAACTGTGAAATCTGGCAAAACTACTCCGCATGTGGAGGAACAAGGTTGAAATTAAGATGTACTAAAATGTTTAATACATGGATTACTATGGATTACAAGGTGAAAATTGGACTGACTAGATGACGGCCCAGCAGGCCATTTCAGCTGTGCATTTGTAAGGGGGAGATGGTGCCTCTGAGTTGTGAATGTTATTGACCCAGATGCCGTTGAGGCATGGCATCGGCTAAGTTGCACGCATTCAGTTTCAAGTTGGATAATCAATTAGAAAAGAAGAAGTTTGTGTGCATCCCTATCTTTGAATAGTTGGGCAGATGTTGAAGCACCAGATGTTGTGGACACACAGGGAGGCGTGGACAAGTTATTTGTGATCTAGCAGATACAGGTGACAATATCCCGGTGCAACTCATTCATTTCATACATTTTTTGGCATAAAATTGTCCAGCTGTTGATTTAGTCCTGCCTGCTGCTGTTCGATGTTCCTGAGGATACCTACGACCTGGCCAAATTCTCCTCGGTAACCCTTATTGGCATTGATTATCCACAAGAGCTGTGGGTGAACCTCATCAGTCGCACCAGCTGCTTGACAGCATCGATCCCCATGGCCCCACCAACCATACCTACCCACCCGAGCAGGCCCAGTTGGTGGTGGCACAGTCAACACTAAGCCTCCTTCCTCGTTGACAGGGGTGTTGTTGTCTACCACTTCAGAGTGCCATGTGTTGCTGTGTTGTTGGTGGTGTCCCAGGCTGCGGTGTCTGTCAGGGTACGGGTCAGATGGGTGTTGTCAGATGAGGCGGGAGGGGTCGCTGAGGATCCTGCTCTAGCCACTGCTGGTGCTGTGGGCCGACCCAAACCAAATGGGCCAGGTCGCCTCATCGTCCGAGGATGGCTGAAAGACATCAACGCTGGAGAGCTCCTGGTCAACGAGAGTCTGGCACTGGTTGTCCTGATTAGCTCGACACAATGATTGATGTGAATGTCCACTCCCCCAAAAATGATACCCATTACATAGATTACTGAACCTAATGATGAGTTAATGTAGATAGATTAGCCTCCTTAATCCATGATGCTGGCCTATGTTTTTGAAGAACAATGTAATTTTGTCAAGATGGGATTGATGAGCATGTCCAGCTATGTGCATAAATGGGCATGTTGTAATTAGTTCACATTACATGTACAAAGACATTGACTGGTTCCAGACACCCTGTGAATGACAGAGGTGGATTAGTGTTGTCCACATCTGTACTTTCACGGTGACAAACGTACTCTTTAGTTACCAATGTTGTTATTTTGCTGGCCTGTGTACTGGCCTTAGTCCGTGTCTTTAGCAGTCACATAGGTGTGGCTGCCTATGCACTCACAGTCTGTTCATTTACCCTGGATTTGTGGGAAGGGTGTGTGTGAGGTGCTTATTGCTCTCATCTCATTACACACAAGTTAATGGCGGTGAGGAGCCAAATGTGCGACTGCCTAGCTTTGTGCCTACACAGATAATGTATTTTATACATTTACTTCATAGTCAGATGAGATAACAAACTCTGCTTTCTTCCATTTTTTGGCAAACTAATTTAGTGAGCTGAGTTTTGAGTGTGTGTGGTGTATTTGTGAAATGTACGCTACTCCAACCACCCAGCACACCCAGGCCACCAGGAAGAGTATTGTCCAGAAAATGCTGGGAAGTGGAATTGCAAGATGGTTGTCACTGTTGGCTGGTGTTTGCAGTACAAAGGCAAATTTGGTAGTTGTGATAGGTTAATACAGCAGTCCCCAGTGTCAGTCATCTTGCTAGCACATATCAATTCACTGTTAGTTAGATATGGGCCTGATGAAGTGATTGTGCTGTGTGTGTGGAGGAGTGTTTGCTCTTATTCGACTCACATCAGGCCTGGTCCTGCAGACACCTTCCCACCCAGCCCAACAATCCAACCTGGTAATATGCTTTACTAACAGTGAGTGGCAATGTACTTGCAAGACGTCTGACACTGGGGACAGGTGTCTGACTTGATAACCCCTCCCATCAGGAACACTGAACACTATGCAACAGTGTCAGCCAGCTTGCTTGTGCCTTTCCATTCACTGTCAGGTAGCCATAGGCCCAGATGCGTGGTTGGGCTGGGTGGGGAGAGGAGTTGTTTACATTACTCTAACTCCCATGAGGCTCTGTCCTGCACACACTCTTCCCACCAAGAGAACACTGACCACATGTCCGAATATTTTCCTAACAGTGATTGGAAATGGATTATCAAGATGTGTGACACTTGTGCCTGGTGTCTGAGTTGGCCACACATCCAACAGGGCCATGTGCTCTACACACCAGTCCCCAGTGTCATCTAACAGGCCAGTACATATCCACTCACTGTCAGGTAACCAGAGTTTACCTGTTTGGGAGGGTGGGTGTTTGTTCTGACTCTATGTCCCATCAGGCCCTGTCCTACACACCTTCCCAGCCAATCCAAACAGACCACCTGGAACTATGCATACCTGACAGTGAGTGGCCATGTACTGCCAAGATGGTTGATACTGGGGCCTGCTGTGCAAACCACAAGGCTGATGGGAGTTGTGGTAAACTCAGACAATTGGCATCAATGTCAGACATCTTGTCAGTTCACTTTCCCTCCTTGTCAGTACACCACCCTTATGGGTGAGCTGTTGGAGCTGGGTGGAAATATATCGTGGCCCAAGGCCTGATGGGAGTTGTAGTGTTAGCAAACAATCCTCCTCACACCCAATATAGCATGCCAACCCAGAACTGTGTTTCACTGACATTGATTGGAAATGTACTGTCAAGATGCCTGACACTGGTGCCTGGGCTTGGTAGTTGGTAGCACAAGCCTAGATTGGAGTTGGCTTCACGTTCAACACCAAGCAGAAGTGTTAGCTATCTTGCTAGTCCACTTCCCCTCACGGTGAGGGAGCCTTAGGCCCACAGGAGTTATCTGGGATGGGTGGAGGAGTATTTGCAAAGGCTACAACTCACACCAAGCCTTGTCCTGCACACACCTTCCGACCCCGGACCAAAATCCTACCTGGAAATCTGCTTCCCTGACAGTGAGTGAGATTGTACTTGCAAGATGTCTGATACTGATGACTGGTTCCTATTCGTCCACAACTCCCAACAGGGCCTTGAGGTCCAAATACCAGTCTCCGGTGTCAAACCTCTTGACAGTACATTGACACTCACTGTCAGGTAAGGAGAGTTCCAGGTGTGCTGTTTGGGCTTGGAGGTAAAAGTGTGTGTAGAACAGAGGCTAATGGGAGATGTAGTCAGGGGTAACACTTCTCTATTCACCCAGCCCAAACAGCCCACCAGGAACCATGTTTACCCGACAGTGAGTGGAAATGTACTGATAAAATACCCTTCCTTCCACCCATCCCTACTGACTCCTATGTGCCTATAGTTACAGTCACAGTGAGTGGAAGTGTTTTTTCAAGGTGGCTGACACTGGTGCATGGTGTTGAACTTGAAGCCAACTCCCATCAGGGCCCTGTGCTACAAACTCCATGCAACAGTGTCAGCCATCGTGTTACACTTCCATTCACTGTCAGGTACCCATGGGCCAGATGAGCTGTTTGGGCTCTTTGGGAGGAGTGTTTGCACTGAGTATGTCTCTCATCAGACTCTGTCCTCCACACACCTTCCTACCCATCCCAACTAGCTTACATGTGACTCTGCTTTCCTGACAGTGAGTGGAAATGTGCTGTCAAGATAGCTTACATTGGGGCTGTTGTTTGGAGGACCGTGGCCATGATGGGATTTGACTTCAAGTTCAACACAATGTAGCAGTGTCAGTTATCTAGGCAAGTACATTTCTCCACACTGTCAGGTAGCCAGAGGCCCAGATGAGCTATTTGGGATGGGTGTGAGGAGGAGTTTCTGCTGTCAGTACAACTCCCATCAGACATGGGCCAACACACACACACATCTTTCCACACAGCCCATACCGCACACCAGAAAGAGTGGTGTTCATACAATGAGGGGTAGTGTACTATCAAGATGTCTGACACTGGTGCCTGGTATCAGAGTTGACCACAAATCTCATCATGCCTTGTGCTCCAAACACCAATCCCCAGTGTTAGCCATCTTGCCAGCACATTTCCATTCGCCATCAAGGACATTATAGTCCCAGGTGTGCTGTTTGAGCTGGGTGGGAAGGTGTGTGTCTGACAGAGTCTGATATAGTGAGTGCAAACACCCCTCCTCCCAGGCAGCCCAACCAGGCACAAGGAAGAGTGATGTCCTGGCAATGAGGCATGTGTATATTCAAGATGCCTGACACTGGTGCCTGTTGTTCGACTTGACTGCAACACCCATCAAGGCCTTCCACTCCAGACACCATGCAGCAGTATCAGCCATCTTGCTAGTACATTTCCACTAACTGTTAGAAAGCAAAGTTCCAGGTGGGCTTGTTGTACTGTGTGGGAGGATAAGTGTTTGCTGTCACTACAACTTGCATTAGGCCTGTGCCCCCAGCCAACCCAAACAGTCTAGCTGGGACTCAGCTTTCCTGAGAATGAGTAAAAATGGGCTACCAAGATGGCTGAAACTGGCGACTGATGTTTGGAGCACCAAGACTTGCTATGAGTTTGTAAGAAGTATGTACATAGTAAGAGTTTTCTGCATTTTCATTTTCATTGCATTGGCGTTTTTCTATCAATATGACATACACATGACATGCTCATTGACTTTTTTATGTAAAGACAGTCATTTACATTAATTTCTACAGAGGTGCAATTGGTAACTTTGTTTGAATGTGGAGTGGGTACTTACCAGACTCTCGTACTTCTGGTAGTCCATGGACATTCTCCGGTGGCAGGATTTCACGCACCTTCTCCTCCCAGGAAGTGAAGTGCACAGGTGGTGCAGGAGGGCCACAGTCAGTCCGCTGGCTTTGAGCATATTCTTTGGCTAGCAGTTGTTTGACCCTCCATCTCACCTCATAATACCGACTACTGATATCATCCATTGTACGCAGGACAGGTGCTTCAGCATTCACCTTGTTGAGTATCCTGTCCGACGTCCTATTTCTCTGGGAAAGAGGGGTCTGTTGGACTAGGTTCCCACATAACTGTGGCTCTACTCTGACTATTTTATCCGTAAGCAATTTCAACTCCTTCCCTGTAAAATGTGGCTGCTTCCTCTGGGGGATGGTGAGGGTCAGGATGAGGGTGAAGGTGAGGGTGACTGTGAAGGTGAGGATAAGTGTGAATCTAGAAAAGGGTATGTGTTTGTAAGAGGTATTTTAAAATAAAATCTGTGCAAGTTGTGTGGTGGGGAAGTGTGCATGTGTAAGGCAGAGAGCTGGGATTGTGGACAGAGAACTGAGACCTGGCAGCAGTTGTGTTAGAGCAAAGGATCATGGTCATGTTTTTGCCCTTTATAAAGGGTGGATGGTGGGCGTGGCCAATAATTGAATATATTTTTTATTTATTTTGCGGTGCCAATGCTTGTTGTAAGTGTTTTTATCAGTTTCCACTTGTCATTTGTAACACAAAGCAACACGGTTTCAAAATCGCATCAGATGCATCGTCATCTGGTCGTGTGGTAAACTGAATCTGATTCATAACCGGAATGCCTATTCTTCAGTGTTTCAGAATGACTTGGTCGGATAGAGCTTGTTTCCAGGAGATTCGGTCAGCGGGTTGCTTTTAGACTGACTTGTTCGAAGTTTTACATGCAATGCTTCATAAGCCACCATTCGGAAAGCTTGCAGTTGAGTCGTTCGGAAAGTATTCCAAAATCGATTCGGTAGGACTGCTTTCCGGACAACATCGCAATCGGCCCCTAAGTAAGAGGCCTAGGTCAAAATTTTACATTCACACTTAGAAACGTTTCTGGAGGATTTTCTCTCGACAATCGGGCCTCTACAGCAGACTGAGTCAGCTTGGTCCAGCGGGAGCCCCTGGTTAACTCCTGGAAGTCTTGCGCTACCGAGCTTACAACCGGAAAAACTTAAAATCCAGACCAGGGTGCAGTTCTACATAGTTGGCTTGACTCTAGACATCAGGTCCGTCACATTATGGAGTTTTTTCACAAAGGTTCTCCAAACTTCAGGATGTGCTTCTTGAAGTTCCATTAGGGGGTTCAAAGTGTCCAAGATTCCAGAGTCTCTAAGTTGCTCCTCGGAAGTTGGGACTATAGTTCCTGCAATGCACCTGCCCAAATCCTTTGAAGTCCAGCTGAAGGTGACCAGCTATGATGTTCTTGCTGGAGATGATGCAGGTGGAGCTCCTTTAAGGTGTTGCTTTCAGTAAGTCCACTCCTCTTTTTGAAGGTAGTTCCTCAGAATGCAGCATGTGCAGTCATTCATAGTGCAGTCCTCTTGGTGCAGGCCAGGGTTCCAGCAGTACAGTCCTTCTTCTTATTATAGTTTCAAACAGGGAATCAGAGTTGGTGTGCAGCTCTCCCATATTTATCTTGTGTTCTAGGGTGACAAATAGGGGGGGGGCACCCCTGACCAATGGGATTCAGGGTGCCACCATAAAGTGGGACATCTTCCTCCAAATTGTGGCATATTCTTGCCCCACAAAGCACTGTAAAATACAAGATAGAGACACCTTTTCCTTGGAGTAAAGATCTTGCTACGCCAACCTGCTGGTGTGGCTCATTCCCCTTAACACTCACCTTCCTGATCTCCTGCAAATTCCATTCCTGGGGCTCCCATTTGTCTGGGGGGTAGGCCGGGCATCCTAACTGCCCTGCTTTCTTTGAAGACCAGTTAGTTTACCCAGCCCCCTTCCTGGCCTTTTCTTTGCAGCTTCAGATTTCCCCCCCCACCAGATATCCTTTGTCTCTATGCAGGCCACTTATCTGCTCACAGAACAATTTGGCTAAGCCTGTTATGGGTAGGTCAATCAGAAGCTGCTAGAAGGCTGGATTTTGGCTTACAGATAAGAACGTTTGATAACTTATTTTCTGTGCTGAGTTATGATACATTCAATTGTGGAAAGTTGGAAAGTTAATATATTTTTTATTTCACTCCTGTCTGTAGTTATACTTTATTACAGTATTCCCATGTCAGCCTATGGACCTAAATTGATACAATGGGGAAACAACAAAATATGTAGTTTTTCTCTCACCAGGGCATATAAAACATCTTTTAAAATGTCCATGCATAATTTACATGGCTCCCTACCCTGGGGGTATGTAGGGTAGACCTTAGGGGTGACATTTGGAAAAATAAGGTAGTTTAATACTTTGGAAGTGCCTTTGAATCCAAAGTTGAATTTAAATATAATTTTGATATAAAAGCAGCTTGCAAAGCATCGTTGACTTTTACAATTACTGCTGGCAACACAGCGGTGCACACTTAAGTGTATTAAACCTGCTGGGTCTCTAAACCTACATGCCCTACCATATACCAGGGACTTACAGGTAGGTTTTCAGTGCCAATTGTAATTACACAACATTACAATATATCTTTTAATCAGAGCACTGGCCCTGTACTTGGTTAGCAGAACCCAGGGCCCAGCCAGAGTTAGGTACTACCAGTATCAGTCCTAAAAAAGGGGGGTGATCAGGGTTAAAATTATTACTTCTTCACACTAACAGTGAAGTTAGCCAACGGCTGAAGTTTCTGAACCATTGCCTCATGCATTATGCTGTAGTTTGTGGAAGAAAAAGTGTGAGTGACACAATAAAGACGAATAGATGATTCTGGATGTCTGAAAGACCCTCTACGTAAACATTTTACACATATAATTTTGATAAAATCTAAATGTCTTGGCTAACACTATACCTTAAATAAAACAAGTATCCACAAAGCCAATAGGTTTGGCACTGGGGGCCAGTTTTTTGGCTTTGTCAATGCTAGTTTTGTTTTGTCATAGTTTTTGTAAAACTTTATTGTTGAGAAACCATTATCCCATACCATGCCTGTAGTGGGCAGAAGAAAACTGTGAATGGCACAATAGCAGATCAATAGATGATGAGGACTGGATAAAAGCCCCTTTAAGTAAGAATATTATACTTATATTTGTATTGCATAACGCCAGACCTAAAACAAAACAAGCCTTTACAAAGCCAATAGGTCTGGCCCTGGGTTCCTGCCTTTTTGCTTTAGCAATACTATGTTTGTAAACCAGGCGAAAAGTCATTGAATTAAGCTACTTTGTGTGTAGATTTGCTCCTTGTGAAAGGACAGAATTCTGTCACTCAGTAAAGTTATGCATTGGATGAATTGGGCTCACTCATTGGCCCACGCTGTACAGTAACAGATGGAAGAAAAATGTGAAAGACAAAACAATAGACCAATGGGTGAAGAGGTCTCAGTGAAAGAGGACTGAAAGTATATACTTTATATCTTTTTAGTAAAATCGAAAGGTATTTTCAAATGCCTGACTTAAAAGTGTCCTGTTGGGAAAGTGAGAGGAGATGCAACTTCTAGTGGTATTAACCATGTTAGCTGGCTTGTCATTAGTTATAGTGCAACGTTGGCTTAAAATCTATACATAAACCTTCGAAGCAGGAGTACGGCCCGGAATTGCAGGACTAGGGAACAATGAGACAGGGCCGGCTCCCCATTTAAATGCCCAAGCCCCGAGATGAAAAATAAAATGGTAATTCATTATCATTTTATTTTTCAGCCTGCCGTCCCGAAACGAGAGTCAGGGCTGGGCGGGGTTTAGTGTGAGAACCATAAGGGAGGGGGCGGAGCATTACATGCACTATTCAAAGTGCGCATGTCGTCTTGGCCGGCTGTCTTGTGACTAGACAGCCAAACATGCACACTTTGAAACCTCTAAGCCAGCTGTCTTAAGACAGCTGGGTTAAAACAAGTGCAGGCCTCTAGAGCGCTGTGCACCAAGACAGGCCGCTCCCTCCAATCAATGCACTGCTCTCATGCTGCTGAGAGTGGTGCCAGGATTGGTAAAGGGAGGTGCTGTGGCCTGCACTGCGGTCACAACGAGGTCCAGAGCAAGGAGGTCATGTAGTGAGGTTAGTGTTTTTTATATATTTTAATTTTATATATGTGCCCTCCCGTTTATTATTTTTTATTTTTTTGCACACACATGCCTGCCCCCCTCCCTATATATGCCAGATCAGGATATGCACAATAAATATGTATCAAGTAAATGAATGTTTATTCACATATTTAATGGCCTTGCTGACATTCAGCTTGGAATTTAATATGCAGTGAGTAGACTGCCCTTTGGAATAGCTCATTGAAGCTCTGATGAACACCTAGTAGTAACGTGTGGTGGCAGGGTGATCGGTACACATGTGTTTCTAGGTGATCAGTGATGTATGCTAAGCATGGGCAAATTTTGAGAATTCGCGATCCGCGAATTTGCGGATTTGCGAATACGCGATCCGCAAAATTCGCGAATTTGTGCGAATTTGCTGATTTTTGTTTTTTTACGTGTTTGCGGGGTTTTTTGCGTGTTCGCGGGGTTGTTTGCGTGTTCGCAGGGCTTTTTGCGTCTTCGCGAGCCGCTTGCATAGCGAAGTTACCCATGCAGTCGTTTATGGGAGAGGGAGAGGGAGAGATAGATAGATAGATAGATAGATAGATAGATAGATAGATAGATAGATAGATAGATAGATAGATAGATAGATAGATAGATAGATAGATAGATAGAGAGAGAAAGAGAGGGAAAGAAAGAGGGAGAGAGAGAACGAGAGAAAGAAAGAGAGGCCGGATCTGTGAAGGGCCAGATTCCTGAGTTGCCCCTACAGAACATACAGCTTTTTATTTTTAGCAAAATGCATATGAAAATTGTGCTGTAAAGGACTCTTTTAGTTTAACCCCTCCTGACAACTCAAAATGGGTGTATTTGCCATCCTCTCCCTTCTTCCTGTTTTTTATATCTGTAAGTGCTTCCTGATGAGGTTTAATTCCTTGGACAGGTGCCTCGTTGCCTGCTTGTAACTATTCTCTGACCCTGCTTCAAGGGTCAGAGCAGGGTCAGAGAATAGTTGCAAGTAGGCAACGAGGCGCCAGGAAGCAATTAGCAGCAGGTGTCCAAGTTGAAGTTAATTTGTTTGTAAACCTTTTGTAAAAGGTTACAAAGAAATTAGGTTCAACTTTTGCACCTGCTGCTGTAACCCTTGCTTGGTTGAAAATTCGTCCCCGCTGATTCGCGGATTTTACCGCGAGTTCGCGAGATTCGCGGATCACGAAATCGCGGAAAATCCGCAAATTCGCCCGCGAAACGGATTTTACGCCCACCCTTAATGTATGCTTTAATTAAATGTCAGAGTGTAGTCATTATTGTCAATGCAGACTGCTTCACACAGCTGACTACAGTATTGGCAATCCGGTGCTGTGCGCTAGTGTTCATTATAAATTAAATCCACCAACACCTGATCTGACATGGGAACATCTATTCAAAATGAATATTTGCTCTGTCACAGAAAATCTTTTGCATAGTTTTTATGGGACTCTTTATACACACATTTTCCATACATTAGATTGGAATGAATCCAGATTAAGCATTTAATGAAACAGAAACGTCCATCCATCAATGGTGTGCTGTTCCAGAATAATATGCACAGACACACCCAAAGTTCATCACAAGGTCTGAAACTTTGTTCCTTAAACCCTATCGTATCTATTTTTATATTGTATTACGGTGTTATTTTAAAGACATACAGAATATAGAGCCATTATTAGCTGTTACAATATATTGCAATACTAAGCATGTATTCTTAGGGATTTTGTTTTAAGTCAATTTAGCGTACATTTTTTTGATGAAAGAACAGGTCAAAGTTAGTCCATAAGAGAAATAAATAAAGAGCACAATGTTTGTATACCTGGGTGTAATGTCCAATCATCACCCCATCTCGTGTTGCGCCAGTGCCGTACTTGAAACCCTTGTTCTCGTTGGACCACAGTTGGATACAACTATCCCACGGCAAAGACATTCCCTTCACAAGGTTCTCTCCACAGATGGAAGCTGAAAACAAGACAAGGTTCATTAAAAACATGCAAGGTTGACCCCTGCTACCACCAATGGACATTTCCATAAAAAATGTGAGGTGAATTTAATGTAAACAATGCATTGTTCAACGTAGGTGCAATCATTTTTAAGTCTTAAAGAAACGGGGAGGGACGGCCATATAGAGCTGAAACAGGAACCTTAGGGTGGGACTCATACCTCACAGCCTGTGCCTTCTCGCAATCACCTCAAAGCTTGGACTGTATTTCTACATTCTCCTGTTTGCTAAGCATTTCAATTTACTTTCTGTATGGCTCCTGTTATTTTTAGGTCTGGTGCAGCCAAGTACCTTTTGTCATGAACAGAGGAGAGCTTTCGGCCAGACCGCTTCAGTGGGTGGGTGTTTTGTGTCTGAGTGCTACAGACATTGCACATTTGTGTCAGTCCACTGAAGTTCTTAGCAGTCTTTTCAGGGCAAAGGGCCTTTACAATGCGGGCTCAGCCATGCATGCCATTTCCCCGCAAGCGGAACCACACTTGCCTTAACTAGGCATATGCCTTAACCACACATCGGTGTGGTTAAGGCAGTGCCCGGTCTAGATGCTGAGATGGGCGGGCACAGGAAGAGGAAGGATCGGGAGAGGATGAGATCTGGTAAGTCCGGCTGGGGCCAGGTTTTGGGCCAGTGGGTTGTAGTTTTTAAGGGTTGGGATCATTTTTAAGGCTTGGGTGGGGTTGTTTTCAGTGGGTTTTAGTTTTTAAGGGTTGGGATAATTTTTAGGGCTTGGGTGGGGTTGTTTTCAGGGCTCTGGGTTTTGGGGTTGTTTTCAGGTATCAGGTGGGTCGGGGTTGTTTAGAGGGGTCAGGTCGTTTTTAAGGCTGGGGTGTCACAGTAGTTTTTAGGGCTCCTTGGGAGATTGGGGTAGTGTTTACGGGGTTAGCGTAGTTTTTGGGGTTATGGGGGGTCAGGATAGTTTTAGGCCTCGTAGAGGGTCAGGTAGTGTTTGGAGCTTGGGGGCCCAGGGTAGTTTTATGGCTTAGGGGGGTCGGGCAGTGTTTGGACTTGGGGTAGTTTTTAGGGCTCAGTGCAGGGGGGCTGGGATGTGATCTTTACCACACATATTCCTTTACCAGTCATGCCTTTACCACGAAATTGCATTGTGCAAACGCATTGGCTGTTTAGGCAGCGTTGTAGAAGCACGCGTGGTTTAGCCATGCATGCCTCTGTCACACAACATTCTTTTTGTGTTGACCGGCAGAGGAAAGAAGTCTGCCTCTTCGCTGCTCTCCACAATCACTTGTTATATGAGAAACCTTGTTCTTTCTTAACTCTTATCTGATGCTTCCCCCCTGCATGTGCTAGGCTGGACTGCTACCATGCTCTACTCTGAGAAAGGCATGCTGCCAAACCTTGCATGGCTCCTGCTGCTGCTGCCACTGTTCAGATCTGATTCACGTGAGCCAGGATGCAAGTCTGGCAGCAGAATGCATGGGAGCAGTGTGGGAAACATGGCCCCCAGGTCAGACGAGTCCCTAGTGCAGCTTCTTCCACCACTACATACAGTGTTGGATGTTGGACTCCTATTTCGGACAGTCTTGCAGTGCCAGCTGTGCCAGCTTGAAAGGGCCAGTTTTGGCTGTGATGGGCACAAAAACAGCCCACACTCTGGTCCTTTCAAGCTGGCCCATATGGTAATGCCATACTGCCCAAAAGGCCAGGCCAAGTCTGACTGCATCCGCTGCACAGCTCTAAGGGATGGGAACAAGCGTAAGGCCTGGTGTAGTTGTGGTTGCGAAGGCCTGCATAGCTGAAAGCCATTTTATGATTGGCAACACTTGCATCAAAAGCATGTGTTCCACTTGCAGAATGGTGCCTTGTTTTTGTCGTGTATAGCAACACATGGTCTCCTCTCTATCCATGGCAGCCCTTTCTATAAATCAGAACACCCAAATACACATATCAAATCAAATGGCTCTTGTTAAGCGCACAGCTACTCTATGGAGTGTCACAATGCAAGTTACGGACTACGAATACAGATGTTTCTGGAACTGCTTGCTTCTTTCTTACAACAGCACTAAAAACGTTGCTTTGGAAAATGTTCCCTCTGTTTGTATCAAGTCAAGTCAAGTCAAGAGTTCTTTATTCGGTGATTAAAAAACACCATAAAAGCACATACGTACAGGGGATTAAAATACATTTAAATCATTATCAGAACCCTGCTTGTAATACAAACTGTTTTAAAAAGAAGTTAACAATATAAATTCATTGGGGTCGTCTGAGTCAATTCCCCCCCTCTAGTTACCCTCAATCGGACCGCCACTTTAATAAAATTCATGATACAGCATAATGTCAGGGGGTCAATCGCTTGTTGCAGAAAAAGTAATGCAGCTTTAGCATGTATCAATTTAGCTTGTTTTACAATTCCTACCGACAATCTACGCCTAGGCATTGAATAAAAAGAACACAGTAGTACAAAATGAAGGGAGTCCTGCGGAGACCTATTGTCGCAGCTGCAGGCTCCCTTCTGCTCAATTGAAGATAAAAAACCTGGTGGAGACGCCAATAAATATGGTAATAAATTAAGCCAAAAACGACACATTAAAAACCTATCCTGGGCATTATACATAAGGTATAGGTATGATTCCATTCCCTCGGTACTTTTGACAAGACTATGGCCGCTTACAGTACATTTGGACCCTTCAGCCTCAGCTCTGCGTGTTATTCTCTGGGCCAGAAAAGCTCTCTTTATAATCACTTTATCCTGAGATACAATTGCTGCAGGATTAGTAAAGAGATTCTTATAGCCGAGGTTTTCCAAACTGGCCTTTACATAATTGAGCCATGGAATCCTCATATTTTTGTCCCTTCCTAGGCAATCACTCAGAATTTGCCTACTTAGGGACGCCTCAGGGTTTGTCCAGATTTTCAACCAGGCCAAGATGGGTCTAAGCTTCACCAAATCTTCAAGGTATAGCCCCCCTAATTCTCTATGTGCTATAACAGCTGGGGTACTCTGTGGGATTTTCAGAATTGATCGTAAATATTTGTTTTCCTCCCGATGTAGTTGGTTAGCCCCATACTTCTGCCCCGTACGTAACTTTGGTACAACACATAGAGCCATAAAGGTTCATTACTTGTTCGGGACACCATCTGCCAACCCTCCGCCCATAACTCACAATAGCACCATTAGTGGCGATCATTTTACAGCAACGTTCCTCCACCAGGGAATTACATTTTAAAGACCCGTCAAATAGTAAGCCTAAGTAGGAGAAGGATTTAACTCTTTTTATTGTGAGGCTTCCTATCATATAAGTAGATTTGGTGCAAGGTTTGTTGCCTGCCAACAATACATATGATTTGCCCAGATTGATGGACAGGTCTAAAGATTCCATGAATTTAACAAATCTGTCTATTAAAATCTGTAGACTCTTTGGCGTGCGCGCGAGCAGGACCAGGTCATTCGTGCATAGCAATACCGGGATGCAGCGTGACCCTACTCTTGAGCAATCTGTCTTTAAATTGATCAGAAACTGCTCTAAATTATTAATATAAAGTGAGAATAAAAAGGGGCAAGAATACAGACTTGCCGTACCCCACTCATACATGGAAACGATTCTGTCAACCCCCCCTCCATGTTGTACCGTACTTTGACAGAAGTGTCCCTGTGCAACTCCCTTAAGATTTTAATTAAGCCAATATCAATCCCCATGTGAGTCATCATAGCCCAGAGCTTATCCCTATTCACATGGTCGAAAGCGGCTGCCAAATCCATGAACCCCAGGTAGATGGCTTCTTTGCTGGCTTTGATGTATTTAGCAGTCAGCATGTAGAGGTTCAGGCATTGGTCGCTAGTAGATCTCCATATCCTAAAACCATACTGGGTGTCCGAGATAGTGTTGTTTTCCTCGGTCCACTCAGGAAGACGGTTAAGGATTCCCCGGCCCAATAGTTTAACAGACACGTCTATCAGTGAAATTGGTCGATAGCACTGGGGATTGTTCCTGTTACCCTTTTTGAAAATAGGGACAATTATGGCCGTAGACCACAAGCGGGGCAAACCAGAGCTGATAGCCGCATTTATTACTCTTGTCATTATTGGGGCTCACAACTCCACACAGCTCAGGAACAGTTCAGGCGGAATCCCATCTGGGCCTGGGGCTTTACTTTTTGTCAGACCCTCAATTCCCACAATAATTCAGTTGAGGGTAAAAGCTACTAACTGACCCTGCTGTACAATCTCCTCCTCCTCTACGACCGTTCCTGCTTCGTGGTTATGCAGCCCCTTGAAATGTGTGACCCAATGTTCCAGCAAAATGTTCGTCCCGATTTCGGGCCTTACCATCCTGAAAGCATGGTCTGTTTACAATTCTCCAGAATTCTGTGATATCCTTTTTTCTGCATCCTCTCTTAAGTCTGCTCATGCTTCCCCCTGTAGGGCTAATTTCCTCTTCTTAGTCTCCCTATTATATTTGTCTGCACAATGCTATTTTTTGGGTAACCCTAGGCCTAATTTTGAGGCTACATTTAAGCTCCCTTAGGGTGCAGGAACAACCCTGTCAAACCATCTTGGCTGATTGTTTTTCCTCGTCGGCACACCTGTTTTTAACAGCCCCTCAACCAGACTAGCAATTTTCCCAAATGCATGGAGTAGCAGAAGCCCTTCTACTGTCGTATCTAGGCATTCCTCAATGGGCGTTTTCCCGGTGTCCATTAAGGTTTTATAGAAAGTTTCCCCATTTATTTTGGACCACCTCAACCGTCTACCCTGGTCCATTACCTTCTCGAGAGCGACACCAGGCTGTCCCATCCTGGGCTGAGCCAGGTATAGGAGTTCTAATACCAAGAGATTGTGGTCGCTAAATGGACTCCATTCAATCCCCACGGTGATAATCCGATTTTTAAGGGTCTAGATACTAAAATATAATCAATAAATGAGGAACACCCTCTTCCCTTAAATATCAGAGGGAGAGTACCATCCCTCTCCAGATCCATCATATTAATGCTATGCTCCAGGTCATGGGTATGCAAAAGTTTACTGAGGGCCAGACCTTCTTGTGTATGGTCAAAATGTGGCCCGTTCTCCACAGGGCAATGTGACCATTCAGCGTCTATAGGAAACAGAGAGGGGCATAGGTGGCAGTTAAAGTCGCCCATGACAAGAATAGTTGGGGCAAAAAACCCCTTCCTGGCTACGGTTTCTTGGCTCAGTCTATGACCCAGTTCCCGTGGAAGTGTATTATTTTCTCCACTAGCCCCTTTATTATAAACATTAAACATGGTCAGCCGTAACCCTTTGCCCCCAAACTGCAAAGCCTGTAGATCATTAGAGCACCAGTTCGTGTTAGACCATGTGTCCTGGAGGTTTAAATCTACATATATAGACAGTCCTCCCATGGCTCTACCCGGTCGTGATTTCTGAGCAGGGACGAAAAAGCATTTGAACCCTGGAATGTGGAAAAAGCTATTATCGACCACCCATGTCTCCTGGAGGCTGATTATCTGGTACCGGCTAATATATTGACGCCACTCACAGTTGTTAAATTTACGTGCCAAACCAGCTATATTCCAAGAGATAACTCTTATTACTTCCCCTGTTTCACAGGTGACAGAGTCTACATTGGGTGTTCCTGCGGGCCCTGGATCAAACCCTCTACCCCGTGTTGTTTGATCATTACTATTGGCCCGTACCTCCCTTATGTCTGGACCTCTTCCCCCATTAGATGTGGCTAAATATACTGGGGGATTAGCTGGGTTCACCCCCCAAGGTTTAAGTTGTGTATCTATAACCTTTAAGGACCAAGGTACCTCGATAACAGCAGTGAGCAATGCTTCTGTTCCTGCCTTTTGTAGGTCATTATAGCTAGAGTTTCCATTTCCCTCATCACTTGTTTTCAATAGGACTACAGGTGACATAGAACAAGTTAGTCAATCATTCTCATCTAGCCTCGCCAAAGGGCTGAACCTGTTTCTCCAGCTTGCTAAACCTGGATTATTCATCCTTTTCCCACCTGGGGGGTAACCTAGAGTCCCATGTGGGTTAAACCCATCCATGCAACTACCTGTTTGGTTGGGACCATCTAAGGGAACAGAGTGTCTGGGATAGAAATATCCTAATGGCAGGGTTTTAATGCATTTAGCATAGTTGCTCATCCCACTTGTTATAATATGCTCCACTACTCTCTTGTCCTTAAAGTTAACAATAATGCAGTTGCCTGCAATATCTTTACGTCTATTGTCCAACCAATTGACCCTCCTAACATGTAGTATTTCCCCATTTTCATTCCCTCTCAAGCGTTTATTTTGGTTCAACCAGTGTATTGTCTTTTTTTTTAAATCCTGGTGTGTCTCGTTCTGCTCACCCTTCAGTTCAGGTGCCCCTGCCAAGACTACTACGTAGGGGCAAGCATCCGGTGGTAGGTTGATAGTGGGCAATACATTGGTGGTTACTTTAGTGGACACCTGGTCTGGCTGGTTTAATGTTTGTTCCCTGGGGGTTACAAGCTGCTTTGTTACTTGTGCAGGCAATGGTTGTTCCAATAAATCCTGGTTTAGCTGTGGGCCCCGCCCACCTACGGTCATGGCTCTGTCCTGCTGCACTGGTTGGCCTAATGATTTTGGGATCTGCGGCTCTATGGCTTGCCCATCATTTGGCCCATTTGGCTGCAAGACAGTCTGTTGCCCCTGTGCAACCTCGGGGATAAATATGTGATTGTTAGTGGTCTCTATTGTTCCGAGTATTTTGCCTCGATTTTTTACCTCTCTCAGGATTTTGTCTAGTCTACTAGCTAGAGGCTTTATTTGATTTACTATAAATAGTTGCAAGTGAGCTTGCATATCCATCACTATTTGCGCCATCCAAATTGGCGGGACAGATACCTGGGAAACATTTTCTGCCCTATCCTCCCCTAATGTGCCTCGTGTTCTCCTTTGGCTGTTACTAGCTCTGCTTTTCTTCTCTCTAATTTTTTTTAACAAGTTTTTTGTTTCCTATTTGTTAGTGGTGGGTTACTAGGGCCGGATACCCCCTTGTCAGCCTCGCTCTCCGGCTGGGCACAGGGAAGATCACATTCCAGGGTGTCTATCAAACACGGCGAGGAAATTACCATAACCTCTCTTTCTGGCACTTGTGTTGGCACCGGTGGCTCCATTTGAGGTGTTAGAGACAGCCGCCTCTCAGTGTGCTCAATTTCGCTTGCTACTGCCCCTATCGCTTTTTGTAACATACGGTCAATTGCCGTTGGCTGTGAAAGGGGGGATATGAATGTGCTATTATCTACAGTTTGCACCTGTTGCAGCAAGGGGGATTTTGTCTTTCCTTTAGTTGAGCGAGTTTTAACCTTGCTAGCCATGCTGCCTGCACACTGGGTGGACCTTAAGAGTATTTCAGTTTCACCTTTCACCTCTAGTTCACCCCCTGGATTCCACTACTCATGCCTAATGACCGTGCTATTTTACACACACAAATTAGCTTACGTTTTTTGAGTCCCAAGTCACACTTCCAAATCAGTCCGCTCAGATCCTGCCTCGATATCAAAGTCTGTCCCACTATTTGGCTGGCTCGACCAAGAGATGTGGCCCGACCCGGCCTCCTTCGACACCAGACGGCCACAGACGGCCAGCCCTTTGCCCGGGCTTAGCCCGGCGATGCCCGCGCGAGTGCCGCTACGCGGGAGGAGCAGCTCTGTTTTAGGCGCCTCCGGGCGCGGAAGTGGGCGGCAGTAAGCGTCCCCCGTCAGCCAGGGGATGCTGGGATTTGTAGTCTGTCTGCCTCCCCTCTCAGCGGCCACGAAGGTAGCAGCGGCAGCGGAGGAGGTCGGCAATGTCCCTGAAGTCCGCGGGAGCCCTCTGCAACAACATCAGCCTCAGCATGTAGGTGGATGGTATTGCCCCCAATGAGCCCCCCACCACCGAAGGAGCAGCTCTGTTTTAGGCACCTCCGGGCGTGAAAGTGGGCGGCAGTAGGCGTCCCCCGTCAGCCAGGGGATGCTGGGATTTGTAGTCTGTCTGCCTCCCCTCTCGGCGGCCACGAAGGTAGCAGAGGCAGCGGAGGAGGTCGGCAATGTCCCTGAAGTCCGCGGGAGCCCTCTGCAACAACCTCAGCCTCAGCAGGTAGGTGGATGGTATTGCCCCCATTGAGCCCCGTACCACCAAAGGAGCAGCTCTGTTTTAGGCGTATCATATTTCTGTGTCCATTGGAGTCAGGGATAGACTGTGATTCAAAAGCAACCCTGAATGAATTTGTCAAATCAGCCAGTGCCTAATTTGTAGGAGAATAAATGGTGGTGCCCAAAGTTTTACTGATAAGTCTGCGGCTGGCTCTATCAAATGACGGGGCTCCGTAGTTTTGATTACACTTTATGCCTGCTTTATTAACACCAGACTCTCCCCATCCCTTTGTCCCATTTTTGCAGCGTGTTTTCCAAACCTGCTTTCTTTCTTTTTCTCTGTTTTTCCTTTTTTAGCTTCATCCTTCTTTCCTCCTTTATTATTTGTCTCTCTGTTGCTCAGAGTCAAAGTCTGTTGAGCAACAAATAAGTGCTGTACCCCAAAACTAAGTGCCAGTAGATTCTACCTGCAACCACCAGCTCACATTAAGCCTGACCAGTGTAAGAGAGTTTGATGAGGAGGGTGTTCCACAACAAAGACATTTTTTAAATCGAATTACAAAGATAGTACGTTTTTCAACACATTTTTCATTATAGGACCATGCCCAATTATTGATTGGATGGAGATTGGAGACCCTGCTGCATGGTACAATAAATGAATGAATAGTTGTGTGGATGAGGAGCATGAATTAATTAAAGAATGAATGACAATGAATAAAGACTGATAGGTTTGTGAGCGGTCTCAATTCACTGACGAACGGTACATTATCGGGTTTTCATTCTTGCTTCTTCATTAAATACCACCCTCTGTACACACTACCATCTCCAATCTTTTTCAAACATGCAAAACCCCGATGTATTCAACACAGTGCACTGATTTATCGCCTTCAAGAATTTAACACAAAGCATTAAGGTTTGATCTAAAAATGGAAAAGCGAAAGAAATAATCATTTAGCGGCAGAATAGCAGAAAACAGAAACCAAGAAAAAACCTTGCTTCAATCCCAGCTTCTACTGGACCTTACTGTGTGATGCCAGACAAATACTTTAAAAACATATTTTTATTGATTTTCGCAAAAGATGTCTTAAATATTTAGGAAATATTGACAGCAAACAGACAGAAAATAAAAAACACCATACATCTATATACATTTTGCTAAAAAAAAAGAAAAAAACAACATCTGAAAGTCAATTTAGAATATCAGATTAAATCATTGCAAATAGTTCATGATACCTGTGGTCAATTGCAGCAGTTACAGGGGAGCTTCAAGAGAGAGAAAAGGGGAATGAGGGAAGTAGGTAGGTGGAGAAATGGAGCACAGAGAGGGAGAAGATGAAAAGGAGAGAAGGATTGAGATAAAGAGAGGGACAATGAGGGGGAAAGGAAGCAGGGCTGGTTTAGATTTGGTTTCCCAGTCTGTCCCTGGTCCCACCCTCAGGAGATTGGAGCCCATGTCCTCCACTTTGCTGGTGGATCAGCAGGCCATCTACCAGGGTACAAAGTCCATCCTTGTTGTTTTGAGACTGAACACCAAATAGGCTCTAAAGTATGTATTGAAATGCTTGAACCAATTTCAGCCACTGGTAATTACTTGGGTCACATACCAGTCCATCATTATTTTGCACAAAATGCCACCTCAGTTTAGACCCAGTTATATGCAAATCAGTCTTGCCCCTGTTCCAGCAGGAACAGTAGGTCAAAACCAGACTGTGTTGATTATGCTTCCTTCATGACAGGGCCTCGCTTGGTAGTTCTAGGCAGACCGTTCCCATGAGGAGCAGCTTCAGTGCTCCATGAACACAGGACTCATGTCTAGACACTTAGGGCATGGCAATGAGAAAAAAGTGATGGGTGGATGGTTCTGTAGGGCGATTAGTGTTGAGAGACACAACAATGTCTTTCTACAAAATGAGATATAATAACATCAACTCATTGACAGAAGGCAGAGACATCACTAAGCCTCAACTTCTTAGAGGGTCATCAGCTTCTAATAATAGTGTAAACTAGTTCTATGATGCCTTTATAGAAGTGAACAAAACTATATCTAACAGTTAAAGGATATATGTTGTGGAATATCTTCAATAGATTACATCTACTAAGTGGACATTTGCCAGACCTCAGTTTTTGTGTGGCTAAATGAAGCACAGAAGCCAAAAATAAACAATTATCCAACTGCTCCCATTTTCAGTACTTAATTTACAACATCACATAAAGAGTAAGACTTTCTGGAAGTAGTTCCTTGATTATAGCTCAAATTTTAGCTCTCAATTGTGCGGTTCATCAGATTTTAAATTGTTTCTTTTCTCATTGTCCTAAGGCGTTGGAATCTCCTTTTATGTGCTCTACTTTTTCTAGGAGTTGTAGATAAAAAATATCACTTATAAATTGGGAAAAAGATTTAAGAACGGCCTTTTTGATGTGACCCCTTGAGTAACTTTTCGTGGCTCGTCTCCCTCAGCTACTTCAAGTTACCAGAGCAAAGGAATCTCTTTCATTTAATATTCTTTTTTGTAAGGAATTTTTTTAATTTAACAATGTACGTACAAGAAACAAAAACAGTGCACAATAAACACACCAGTGTATCAACTTCACACAGTAGTGACAGCCTCATGCACATGTACAGAGATCGGGCGGGATGGGCACGAGTCAGAGATGCTATAATGCATTCAATCTCATTGGTGGGTTCCGTGATAGAACAAAATAACTTTGGAACTAGAACAGTGATGGGGCAAGTTGAAAGGGCTTGGCCAATAAGTTCTGGATCTATTTTAGGTTTAAAGTATTTTATTGAAGCAGGGTGGGGTAGGACACAAAGGGGCAAGGAACAGGTGAACCACAGGAACCGCACACCAATGCGCATTATACAGCAAGTACAACAATGCAGTTACAATCTTGCAAGAGGCTCCATCCGACTCGGGAGCATAGCTTTCGCACCTGTGGGCACGTACAGACAACGAGGGGAGGGGGGGGGGGGAGAAAGGGAGGGAGGGACGGGATGGGGGGAAGGAAAGAAAATCAGGAGGGGAGGGACAAAGGAGAGAACGAATGAAAAAAAGGGGGGGAAAAGAAAAAGGGGGAGGGAGGGGAGGAGAGGAAAAGAAAAAGGGAGGGGTGAAGGGAGGAGAACAACCCCGCTCCAAAAACCTGCCTAACCAAACCGAACCCCCAACTACCTCACCCCAACCCACCCCCTGTACTGTGCCAATGTCTACAGTCTCCACTACATGTAACTCTCCAGCAATCTCTACTATACAATACCGACCCCACCCAATCAAGCAGGCGGGTCCGGTGGCGGCGTCAGCCTTAACAACCTAAGGTATCTAGGGCAGGTGATCTCTCGAAACTCGGAACACAACAGGCTATGAAAGGGCTCCCACAGTTCCTCAAAGGTATCAGTATCCCCCAGGGCTACTAAGGACATCTTCTCCATTCCAAGGACATGCCATAATCTGTGCAGCCAACCAACTACAGAGGGAAGTGTTGTAGTGCGCCAGTGTATGAGAATATTCTGCACCGCTGACCCCAGCGCAATCGCGATCTGTCTACCTCTCTTAGACCTAAGGGGATACATCAGCCCATTCGGCAACCCTAGCAGAACATAGGCAGGGAATCTAGGCAGTTCTATCCCAAAGCATTTGTCCACCTCGCCCAAGACCTCTTCCCAGTAAGGAGCCAGCAGGGGGCATTCCCATAGTATGTGTGTTAGTGTACCAGTGTTGCCACAGTTGCGCCAGCACGTCCCTGGTATTGCCCTGTCCATCTCGTGCAGTTTCTCCGGAGTACGGTACCAGTAGGTTGAGATTTTAGTGAAGGTCTCTGTAAGACCCGTGTGGTAGGCCGAGTGGCGTGCGCGGAAGGAGATGTGTTCCCATTCTTTATGGCTCAGCTCGCGCCCGAGCTCTCGCTCCCAACGTTCCCGGCCGGGGTTGTGGATGTGAAAGGAGGGGGGCTGCAGCATTTTATACAGGTCTGAGATCAGTTTAGCGTCCGACGTGCGAGTAATTAACCAACGCTCATACGCCGTGATTTCCCGGTGTGCCGCGTCGCGCACTTGGGGTTGTAATGCCCAGTGGCGCGCCTGCATGTATCGCATGCGCTCCATTTCCGGGAGGCCATAATCCCTTCTCAAGTCCTGGAAGGAGACAACTCCCTCAGGGCAGTACAAGTGATACAGAGTGCAGCAGCGGGCCACCCGCCAGCGCTCATAAGCACCCTGTTCCATCCCAGGGCCGAAGTCCGGGTTGCCAATGAGCGGCGTAAAGGGAGAGGGGAAGGTGATAAGCTCGCATCTGGCAGCCACCGAGTCCCACGTCCGGAGCGGTACCCGCGTCACCAGAGACGCATAAAGATTGGGGGGTCGATGGGCCCGCCTCAAGAATGGCACTTCCTGCAGCGTCCTACCCGCCACCGCCTGATCCTGGAACAGCCAATGCTTATCAGACTCCCACCGGCTCCATTCCACGAGATAGCGGAGCTGAGCGGCCTGGAAATATTTCCGCAAGTCCGGTATCCCCAGCCCCCCGGATTCCGGTGACAGCATAGCGATGCCTCTCTTGATCCTCGGCCTGCGGCCCTGCCACACAAACCGTGCAATGGCAGCCTGAGTCTCCGCAAGCCACCCCGCGGGGGGCTGGAGTGGCAACGCTCTGAGGAGGTATAGCACCTGAGGCAGGAGGGTCATCTTCACCGCGGCCACCCTACCCAGTAGCGACAGCGTGCCCTTGTCCCACCGGCCCAATTCCTCCCTGATTTTCACGCCCAGAGCCGCGTAATTGGCCGTGACCATCTCCGGGAGGGAGGGCGCCAACAGGATCCCCAAGTACGGGATCCGGTCCCTGGACCAACTCAGAGGGTAAAGCCTCTGTAGTTCCACTCTAGTGGCAGCAGTAAGCGAGATGTCAAGGGCGGCCGACTTCCCCAGGTTCACCTTGAAACCCGCCACATCAGCGAATAAGTTCAGTTCCTCCACACAGGCCGGCAGCGATCTCCGCGGGTCATCCAGCGTCAGAATGACATCATCCGCGTACAGGCTAATCGCATGACGGAACCCACCCATCTGGACACCGATAATGTCGGGGTTCTGCCTAACCCTCTGGGCAAATGGCTCCATGTACAGGGCAAAGAGCAAAGGGGAGAGTGGGCACCCCTGTCTCGTGCCCCGCTCAATGGGGAAGGGTCGAGAGCTGCCGCCGTTCACCCGGACCACCGCAGAAGGGAACCGGTAACAATTGAAGATCAGATGACGGAACCTCTCCCCTATCCCGAATTTGCTCAGGACTTTCTCCAGGTAGGGCCAGTGCACCCTGTCAAAAGCCTTCTCCGCGTCTATGGACAGGAGCATCCTCTCCCCAGGGATCCTGGAAGCCTTCTCGAGAATGTGTGTTACCCTCTTTGTGTTATCTACTGTTTGCCTACCGGGCACGAAGCCCGCCTGGTCCGAGTCAACCATGCCGGGGAGGTGCAACGCCAGGCGTGCAGCTAATATACTGGTGAACACCTTCAAATCAGTGTTCAGCAACGAAATGGGCCGGTAGGACCCACAAGCGGTCCTGTCCTTACCCGGCTTCGGAATCACTGAAACCGTGGCCTGGAGAAATTCGGAGGGGATGGCTCCCGGCTCTGCGAAGGAGTTGAAGAGGCGGGTCAGCAGAGGCGCCAGCTCCTGACAGAAGGTTTTGTAAAACAGCGGGATAAAGCCATCCGGACCCGGGGCCTTGCCCAGTTTGAGCCGGGATATCGCCGTGACCACCTCCTCGATACGTATGTCACGCTCCAGATACTGAGCTTGATCCTGTGTCAGCGACGGGAGCGGGACCGAGGCCTGATAGTCCACCTCAGCCTGGGCCGAAGGGGCCTCCCCGGTGTAGAGGTCAGCATAAAAGCCGCGAAAGACGTCTGCTATTTGCTCATCGGCCATGACTCTACCTCCGGCCGGGTCCAATAGTTCCTTCACTCGGTGCTGTTGGTGCTGCACCCTAAGTTTGTTAGCCAGGAGCCGCCCACACCGATCGCCCCCTGTGTAATATTTGTGTTTCAGGCGAAGCATCGCATACTCCGCCCGGTCCGTGTCAAGGGCCGCCAGGAGCTTCCGCGCCGCCTTCAGCTGCCTCCACACCCTGGGGGCCCCCGTCCTGTGATGAACCTGCTCCAGCTCCCTCACCTGCTGGGTGAGCTCATCTCTCTTGAGTTGACGGTCCCTATTCTCGGCCGAGGAAATCGCGATAAATTCGCCCCGGAGCACGGCCTTCAGGGCTGCCCACTGTGTCGCACGAGAAGTATCCCCATTATCGTTCACGGTCTGAAAATCCAAAATGGCCGCCCGGATCTGATCCACCACCGACCGCCTGTGCAAAAGCGTGTCCCGGAGCCTCCAGACCCCTCTCGGCCGAATTACCGGTGGAAGAGTGAAAACGCCCTCCACCGGAGCGTGGTCAGAAAGAGAGAGGACCCCCATGTCCACGCTCGAAGCCAAAAGGAGCATTGGGCCCGACACTAGGAGATGGTCTAAGCGTGCATAAGATCTATGGGCGTGTGAGAAGTAAGAGTATGAGCGGGTGGTGGGGTGGAGGCGGCGCCACATGTCATGCAGGTCCAGCTCCTCAAGTCGAGTTCGAATCGAGCCCGAAAGCTCTCCCAACTGATGGCGCCGCTGCACAGACCTGTCCAGTGCCGCGTCGAAAACTAGGTTCAAATCACCCCCCAACACTATGTGCCTATCAGAGGTGGATGCAACGTCGTCCAAAGCCCTGTGCAAGAATTGATCCTGATGATCATTGGGGCAGTAGACGGTGCCAACAGTCAGTGCTAAACCCCCCATCTTAACCTTGTACACTAGAAGTCTCCCTTTCTGTTCTGCTACCTTGCACACGACCTCTCCCCTGAACCCCCTAGAAAACAAGATTGCCACCCCTGCCGTCTTGGAGGTGCTAGAGGAGAATAGCTGCGTGGGGAACTTAGGGGTACGCATCCGCGAGCAATCCTTAGCCAGCAAATGGGTCTCCTGCAACAGGCAGATATCCGCTTGTGAGTTTTCCAACAAGGATAACACTGCCCGCCGCTTAACCGGATTATTCAGCCCTTTCACATTGAGAGTAAGCACCTTAAGAGCCATCAAGGAGGGAGTCCAAGGAGCACATATCAAGAAGCAAAGCCCCGCAGGCAAACACAGAAGGCACCATTCGAGGCCTCAAAACAGAGCAACTTTGAATCACACACTGGCACAGTACAGTCCCCAAACCCCGACACCCCACAACTAGAAAGTCCCCCCCTGCCCCCACACAACCAAATCTACACCACCCCCCGCAACTGGCCCCCCTCTAGGCCCCAGAATCAAAACATCTGCCCGCCTGTCCCAACCCCATTCCCCGCTTCTCAAACTTTTCAAAAAAGACATTGTCCCAGTCCGGCCCGAAACGGGCAAGTGCGTGGTAAGTCAATCTAGTGGACGTCCAGCCACCATCTCCAGCACTTGCCCTCCCTCCCAGCCCACCCCCCGGATCCCCGCACCTGCAATAAGAATGAGCTAGAGTAGACTCCCCCCGGAGTGAGTTCAGGCCGTCAGGGCCACTTCGCCGTTCGTCGCCACTCTGGAGGCCTCCTGGATGGCAGCCGCCATGTCTGCCCGGATTGCGGGCGAGCCCGGACGCTCCGCCGGAGGAGAGGCCCCCCCCCCAGCTTGTTGCCATCCGTTACGAGTGCTTCGCCTCCGCCGCGGGGCCGGGGTATCTGTGTCCGATGCTGTGAGGCCCAACACCGCGCAGACATCTTGGAGGGACCGAAGCTGATACAAGACACCGTTCCACCTAAAGATCAGACGGAAAGGGTGTCCCCAGGAATACTGTGTCTCATGCTCGCGAAGGAAGTCCGTGGCGATCTTGAAGGATTTCCTCTTCTGTAGCGTGACTGTGGATAAGTCCTGAAACAGGGTCACAGGGTGGTCCCGGAATCGGAAAGGTTGCTGCCCTCGTGCCTCTCGGAGGATCCGCTCCTTCAAGGGAAAGTTCGGGAGGAAGGCCAGAATGTCCGGAGCGGGCGCCGTAGCTCTGCGGGGGCGACCCACCCGATGTGCCCGGTCTATGCGAATCCGAAAGTCCTCCGACTCTCCCAGGATCGCACGGAAGAGGGCCACCAGATACGCAGTCACGTCTTCACCCTCTGCACCGGACGGCACACCGCGGACCCGTATGTTGTTCCGCCTGGACCGATTTTCAAGGTCCTCGGCGTGGGCCTGTAACTCAATCTGTTGCTCCCGTAGTCGCAGGACTTCCTGCTGCAGATGGGTGATCTCCTCATCCCTGGAGTGACCCGCTTCCTCCACTGTGTTCACACGTTCCCCCAGGGAGTCCATCTCTCTCCTTACTTCGCGGACCTCCCCGGCCACCTCACGCTTGAGCGTTTGAAAGTCCTCCCGAAGGGAGCTAAACAGCGACTCGAGAAATGATCTCGTCACCGGGGGCTCTCCACCATCTGCCCCCCTGGTCGGGGCCGGGGAGGTCGTGGCAGGTTGGGCTCCTCCGCTGCGTAGGGCGCCGCGTCCCAGCATTTCCGGCAAGGTCCGGTCGCCCCGTCGCTGTCCCCTAGCATTCGACATTGTAGCTTAATAGAGGACGTTGAGGCTTACTGTCCAGCAAAGAAAGCAGCTATATGCCAGCCGGGAGCGGCCCACACAAAGAGCACCAGGAAGGCCGAGCTGCCCGGCCGGGGTTCACAAAATGGCCGCTCAGTAATGTCGAGGGGCCAACGCCCAAGATGGAGACCCCCTCTCCGTCTCCGATCTGAGATCCAAAAATCCGGCCAGTGGGCAAAGTCACGGTGCAACGTTCGCCGGGGTCCGCGGCATCAGGGAAAGATCTTCCCCGGGAGCCCCGTTCCTCAGTCCCACACAGACAACCAGCCGAAGCGATCTCCTCCAGCGGGCCTCCTCAATCCACGGGCTGGCGTAGTGAGGCAATGCCGACTCCGCCTCCGCTCTGCACCTCCGCTCCGCTCCGTACAGCCGCCTTCGGACAACTCCGAGCCGCTCGCGAAGCCGCTGCCGGCTCCCACTCCGACAGTTCATGCACTGCTGCGGGCGTCACACCCCGGAGGCCGGTCGTTCCGTCTTGCTCCGAGGGTCGGGAGACTCGCGGCTTCCGGCTCTCACTCGGGCCATTCAGCGGGCTCCGACCCGGGCTTTACCGATCAGAATCCCATCCCCGACGGCGCAAACCAGGCTCAACAGTCTCTTCACACCTCCACCGCGGGCACCAGGCTCAGTTGCCGCTTGATCCGGGGGGGAATCAGCGGTTACAAGCGGTGCAGGAATTCAGGGGTCCGGGAGCTCTCGGCAAGTGCGACCTCTCAGCCCGCCATCTTGGCCACGCCCCCCTGGATCTATTTTAGAGACACAAGCCTATGGTTCTTTTTAGCAGCATATAGGCGTAGAGGGGAGAAAAAGTTTGTTATTAAGCCAATCAATTGACCAAGAATCCTCTTAGACACATAGTAACCACAGACTACTACAAGAAGTTAGTTCATTTATTACAAAGCCAAAAATACCTTATAAAACATACCCTGTTCTAATTTGGTTGAAAAGCTACAAGCGGAGACATTTTTGTACTTCTTCTGCTTTTTACTTGCAACAAAATCTAAACTCTGCAATCTTTTTTCACAGCTGTATTTGGACATGCCCATCAGCACAACCCTTGGATTGACATTTTAACAAACAAACATTTTATGGAAAGGGTGTGGTCTGGATGCCGAAACATCATGGCTTCTTAAGTGAGAGCTCTCTTTGTGAACAACGCACCCCGTGCAAAGACCAGACATAGGGGCATATTATCAAGGGCTGGTGATACAATTTTCACCGCTTTAGCGTCCGTTTTCGGGCGAAAAGCGGCGATAATTTTATCGAATTATTTACAAGGACAAGCTAGCGCGTGTTTCAATGCACCCGTTCACATCGTTAATGAGATACAAAGGAGGCGCGCCTCGCAAAACATCATGGAATAATAGTGGTAATGGGGCATCGTGATATTACAAGGCCCCGTCCGGCGAAGCGATAATCATGTTCGCGCTAACTCGGCATTAACGCTGCTATCTAACGTCTGCAAAAATCATGACTTATGTGTACATTATATGGGGGGTGGATTATGGTAATACGACCACAGGGTCATATCAACAAGGTTATCACCATTTTTTATGCAACGTCGCTGGTTTTTCAGCAATGTTGGCCCATTTCCCCCACTATCGCTGGAATGTTTATCGCCATTGCGCTATGCGGTGTTAATACCCACAATGCTACACACAACTTGCCAGCAGCAGAGCTAGAGAAATATGCTTTACGAAAAGATGCAAGAAGCATAAAACCACTGCCAACGCCTGATGTCCTGGGCATGGGGGATTACAAACACTTGCTGAAGGACCTTATGCGGGGAATCTAAGACACTAAATCTGCTTTGGAAGGCAAGATCGACACAGTGGCCCTAAATATTACCTTGCTACAGGCTGATTTAAAAAAGATCTGTACTATAGTGTCCGCCATTGAACAACCCCTAGAGGAGCAGTCAGATTTATTGAAAACCCTGCAAAAAGAAGTCAGGTACCTCCACATAAGCATCCATGTTAACATTGTGGTGGGAGCGTGTTGTGTGCATCTCTGTTCTGGAATTTTAAACTGTGTAATTGTAATGCTGGTTTTTAAACCTATTAGCGCTGCACTCGTTTTTTTGACAAAAACGCTATTTTTAATGCACTGTCTGTACTCATATCTTCAAGCACGTTGATTTAAAAAACAGATAGCTTTGTACTTACCTCTGAGGCGCGCTGACTCCCCGGTCCACCGTAGCTTTCATAGCTGATTGATGTGGAGGGAGGAATAGCGCTGGCACTTCCTGGTCGTTCCACGACGGGCGGCCATCTTGTTAGGGTGTCGGTCTAGTCTCCCAGCCCTCCCTGACTATTAAAGAGCCTATTCTCTTCGCGCCCCCCTATTGACTGCTAACATTGTGGTGGGAGCGTGTTGTGTGCATCTCTGTTCTGGAATTTTAAACTGTGTAATTGTAATGCTGGTTTTTAAACCTATTAGCGCTGCACTCGTTTTTTTGACAAAAACGCTATTTTTAATGCACTGTGTGTACTCATATCTTCAAGCACGTTGATTTAAAAAACGGATAGCTTTGTACTTACCTCTGAGGCGCGCTGACTCCCCGGTCCACCGTAGCTTTCATAGCTGATTGATGTGGAGGGAGGAATAGCGCTGGCACTTCCTGGTCATTCCACGACGGGCGGCCATCTTGTTAGGGTGTCGGTCTAGTCTCCCAGCCCTCCCTGACTATTAAAGAGCCTATTCTCTTCGCGCCCCCCTATTGACTGCTAACATTGTGGTGGGAGCGTGTTGTGTGCATCTCTGTTCTGGACTTTTAAACTGTGTAATTGTAATGCTGGTTTTTAAACCTATTAGCGCTGCACTCGTTTTTTTGACAAAAACTCTATTTTTAATGCACTGTCTGTACTCATATCTTCAAGCACGTTGATTTAAAAAACGGATAGCTTTGTACTTACCTCTGAGGCGCGCTGACTCCCCGGTCCACCGCAGCTTTCATAGCTGATTGATGTGGAGCGAGGAATAGCGCGGGCACTTCCTGGTCGTTCCACGACGGGCGGCCATCTTGTTAGGGTGTCGGTCTAGTCTCCCAACCCTCCTAATCTATAGAGCCCCTGGTTGCTAGCGCAGCGGAGACGCGCAGCGGGAGCGCCATTGACGCGCCAAAGAGGCGCCAAAGAGAAGCCAGTCTGTGCCAGTCCGTGACAGGACGGGGCCAGGGGCCTAGGGCTAGGATGGGGACCCCTGCACCAGTAAGTGATAATATTATGCACAAGATATCATACACTGCTGCCGCACTACGACATGTTCAAACATCCATTTGTGGAGACTGTGTGTGCAACCAAGTTCAATATTTCGAAGGCCCCTTCTCATGTAAAAATTGCCGCTTCCAGAGTATAAATGTACCGCTCCGGCTGGAGCAATTAGCTGTGCCCACACCCCCTGCCCCTATCAGGGAGGTGTCCTTGCCATCGTGCATAAAGACAATATCATGGTCTCCACTCTTGAGAAATATTGCTCTGCGGAGATGGAGATGTTGGTATTTAAAATCAGTACCTCGTCTAAATGTTTTATGAACGGTGCTTTGGTCTATCGGCCTCCTGGACCTATGAACAATTTCTCCAACACTATGATGGAATTATTGGCCCCCTATGTTAATGTCGAGAAAGACTTTTTATTATTGGGTGATTTTAATATACACGCAGAGCTAAAGGAGGAAAAAGAGGCCCAGGATTTCCTAAATGATCTCTTTTCATTAGGATTTCTGCTACGTAATAAAGGACCCACCCATAGGGCCGGACATACTCTGGACCTCATTTTGTCCAGGTTCCTTGGAGTTGAGTGTTCTGCCCCTATTGCAAATCTATGGACGGACCATTTCACTATAGAATTTTATATTCCTGAGATAGGACCAACTCCCAAGAGATCTATTCAGATCCCCATGAAACGGAGACAATGGCACAAGATTACCAATGAATCTTTTAGGGATGCCGTCTCTATCCAAGACTATTCCACAACCGATAACATTGATGTGGCGCTAAAGAGATATGAAAAGGCAGTAACCATTGCCATTGAGCACATAGCTCCTATGAAAACCTTTAAGACCCGCCCACGAAAAATCAGGAGGTATGGTTTTCAGAGGACCTGAGATCCATGAAGCGTAGAACAAGAAAATTAGAGAAAACCTGGCGTAGATCTCATTTGGAGTCAGATAAATTGGAGTATCAGAGGGCGTTAAAATCATATCACAAAGCTTTTCGAACAGCTCGTAAACATCATATTACCTCACAGTTAGAGGCGGTAGGAAATGCGCCGAGGATGCTCTACCAAATACTGAACTCCTTCTTGAAGCCGGCAGCATGTGAGAGTGTTGACACTTCATCTCAACAACTTTGTAATGATATTTCTTGCTTCTTTACGAACAAGATCGAAACCATCTATGAGAAGATTCATGCCTCCATTGCTTCCATTGGACATGTTACTCTTCCCACTGTTGTCCCAGCGAGTAAAAAGATCATCGCTTCCACTCTGTCGAACTTTTCTAATATCACCTTGACTGAAGTGGAGGGACACATTACAACTATAAAGAGTGGGAGTCCTATGGACCAGCTTCCACCAAGAGTGATGGTTTCAGTGAGGAGCATATTAGCACCAGAAATACAAAGTTTGGTCAACCTCTCCTTGGACACAGGTTGTGTCCCATTGGAGTGGAAGAGAGCCCAAGTGCGACCTATCCTCAAGAACACCGCCACTGCATGGGCTGACATGACCAATTTGAGACCCATCTTCCTTTTACCATTCATGGGAAAGCTCATAGAAAAGCACGCCAATAAGCACTTGTCCAATCACCTGGAACACACTGATGCCCTAGATCCATCTCAGTCGGGCTTTAGACCAAAATACAGCACGGAAACAGCTTTGCTGTCGATCACCGATGATCTACGCATGCTCCAGGACAAAGGAAAATCGTCTGTCCTGGTGCTGCTAGATTTATCGGCAGCTTTTGATACCATCTCACATGAAATTTTGGTCGAGCGTCTGACTGGGAGTGGACTGGGGGGCATGGCACTGGCTTGGCTAAAGAGCTTTCTTTCGGATCGGACCCAATGATCCACCATGGGCGATTTCCGATCCGAGGAGACCAGGATTACTAAGGGGGTGCCACAGGGCTCCTGTTTGAGCCCTACATTATTCAACATCTATGTGGCCCCCCTGGCTAATATCCTGAGAGCCTTTGGTTTTTGCCCAGTATCTTATGCTGACGATACCCAGCTGTTCTTTCCCTTTGACCATCTTACTCCAGAGGTATTACATTCTTTCTCTGAGGGGATGAGAGCAGTTTACCAGTGGATGTCTTTGAATATGTTGCAGTGCAATGTTTCAAAGACAGAGGTTATGCTTTTCGGGGAGGCTAAGATCTGCTGGGCTCCTGACTGGTGGCCTTTAGATCTAGGCCCAGTCCCCGAGCCTAAGCAGATAGTCAAGAACCTAGGGGTCCGTCTGGAACAAGAACTCAGCTTGAAGCGGCATGTTGCCAACATTATGGATCTTGTTTTCGGACCATTGGATTGCTGCGCAGAGTTTTTCCATTGCTTCCAGACACCATCAGAAAGACCCTGGTCCAGGCGTTAGTTATCAGTCATCTCGACTATTGTAATGGTCTCTTGCTGTCAGCTAATGAGGAGGATCTGGATAGGTTACAGGTTGTGCAGAACACCGCAGCCAGGCTGGTTTTAAATGCCCCTCCGAGAACATCTTCAAAACCTCTTCTTGCCAGGATTTATTGGCTTTCCATCCGCCAGAGAGTTATTTTTAAGATCTGTTGTACAGTCCACAAAGGACTTCATGGTCTGGGTCCCTCCTGTCTGGCAGACAAGTTTGTGCCGTATGTTCTTTCTCGTGCTTTACGGTCCAGTGACCAAATGCTTTTCACTATTCCTAGGATCAAGCGGGTAAGGCAAGGGGGTAAGGCTCTGTCTGTGAGGGGACCGAGGATATGGAATGGTCTCCCTCTCCAGCTTAGGCAGCTAGAAAATCATCTGGCCTTCAGAAAAAGCTGAAGACGTTCTTGTTCCAGATCTAACCACACAGTTTAAGAACCAGAGTGGAGCCATGGAATTCGTTCTCCTGCAGGTTCAGTAGTCAGATAGCGCGGAGATACTCCCTTGGGAGTTTATTCTAGCGCTCTATAAACCCGCAAAATAAAAATAAAATAAATACAAGAGCTGAAGATGTGGAGGGCAGATCCCACCACAACAACGTCTGACTGGTGTCTACCGGAATCATGTGAGGGGAAAGGACCCGGGACAATTCCTTGATGAATTTGTTGAGAGCATGATTTGGCAGGATGATCTCTTCACCCAGTTTGTGGATGAGGGGCTCACACGATGCCCAGGGCACCACCCAGTCCAGGAGACAGAATCAGGCCCTTCATAGCAAAAATTCTGAATTAACCAGGATTTCAACCCAATCCTCAGGACATTACGGAAAATCAGCTACCTCCATTTTGAAAAGAAGGTGGTGATGGTGTTCCCTGATAATTTGCAGAAGATACACGCTATGTGGTGCTATTTCAACAACGAAAATGATGGAGCTGAAAGAAGGCAACATTCAAATACATGATGCCCTTTCCGGTGAGGCTACAGAATTTTATAGAGGTAGCACTGTGGGGATGACTGGAGGGATGGCGACCAGTAGAGCTCTGGCCACAGTCCAGGTCCAGCAGAGGAAATACTGTGGAAGGGGGTGGGGGGGCCAGGCAGTTCCAGAACCAGAGGAAAAGCACTAATGGGGGGTCACAATGGATCTGCTGCAATTTGACCGGAGCAAGGAGCCTGAGGAGCCGTGGTGGAGGGACACAGTTTTCTTTTTTATACCACTACAGCCCACCCCTTACCACAGGGAGTGGACTCCAAGAAGAGAATCACTGTGTACACAACCAAAGTTTAATGTTCAATGTGGTTTATATGGGGGCAGCAGACACTTCAGGCATTGAGCTGGCAATTTTTAAGCCTGTAGCATGAGGCAGTACGGCATAGGGATATGAGTTTGAAGGATGGGGATTATGGTACCACTGAGTCTTCATAGAAGACACACACCCACACAGGGACTCAGATGCGGACAATCCAGAGAGACACACACCAACCTTAGGGATGAGTACGAGAGAGGGACCTAACACAGGGACAAGGGCTCACAACCCCCACATGGAACATCAACCGTTAGAGAATAGATTGAAGAGAGGGGTAGTGTCACACTTATTACTACAAAATAGTCCAGATATTATCATATTGCAGGAGACCTATCTGGTTGTAAATAATTGTGCCTTCCTGGGAAGAGGACGCTACAAGGTCTTGGCTCACACGGGATTCAGCATGGGCTCCAAGGGGGTAGGCTAATTGTTCCACAAATCACTTCTTTTTTTTTTTTTAAGGTTTTTGTGTTACAGCAAAGCAAGAAACCAATTTCTGTACATTGAAATACCTTCATAATCACATTTCTGAATTTTATAATATAGCATAAAATATCTTGTTTCCTTTATGATAAACAAAGAAAAAAATGTAAACAAATGAGAAGAAAGGTATATAAATTGAAGGCATGAAAGAAAAGAAGAGAATAAAAGAAAATTGCCCAGCCACATTGATAACCTAACGTACATTTTTGAGATTTTTCTTCCACCTCTGGATGGGTTCCCAGATTTGTCTCCCAAGTAATCTGCCCTTTCTTGCATAAATCCCCTTCTCTAAATTAAACACGGCGAGAAGCCTAGTTATCCACTGGTGAAGTGTTGGAGGCGCTCTATCTAACCATGCCTTCGCTATACACTTTCGTAGAACAGAAATAGCCATAAATAAGAAATGGGGGTAAGGCCGATGTTCAGGCTCTCCGCTAATCCCGAGTATGATCTGTACCGGCGTGAGGGTGATCTTAATCCCCAGGGCCCTATCCGAAAATGTTTCGATGGCTCTATGGAGTGTGTACAGCTGCAGGCAGTTAGCGAAAATGTGAATTATATCTGCGAGTCATTGCATGGGCAAGTAATGCCTGTGCTCTCCCCCCCCCCCCCCCCCCCCACTGAGCTACGCAGGTGTATAGTATAGGGAATATATCATCTGATAGCGCTGGGCCTGTAGCCCAGCTGAGCATAGCATAGTCTGTCCCAAATCCAATGATTCCTGAAAACAATCCTGCTCTACACCCAGTTTCTCTGCCCATTTAGCGCCATATTTTCCCTAGTCGTCCGCCTTTGTTGCAGAGAGCTCTGAATAAAATCTGCGAATAGTGCAATCCACCTCACTTTCAATGACATCAAGGATCTTATTCTTCCTGAACCCTGCCAAGCCTCCCTGTGTTTTGGAAAAGAAGCTCCGGACCTGTAAATATTTGAAGAAGCTCCTGCTATCAACACCATATGTCGCCTGCAACTCTGTGAACTGGAGAATCCCATCAGGCCCCATCAAAACTCCTAGTTTCAGGATTCCCTGCCTTCCCCAATCGGCCATGACTGAATCCGCAAATATTTCTCCTGGGAGGGACACATTTCTAAGCAGTGGTGGCTGGTGACATTTGAAAGTGGTGTGGCGTAAACTTTGTCAGAGTGCACCGGGGTGCATTTTCAAGCAAATTTGAGAAGCAAGAAGGTTAATAAAGTAAATATGAAAGTGCAGTTATACATTAATAAAGGGATGTCATATACCATGTAATAGAAACGTTTCTGATGCTAAACCCTGCCATTGCCACGCACCTCTGAGCAATATACACGCTATGTGCCAGCAGGGCCTAGCATCAGAAACATTTCTATTGTTATGTTTTTGAAGCTAGGCCCAGTTCTGGCACTCAGTTGTGTATGATTCCCAAACATAATTAAGTACCACAAATTCCCAATAAAACGTGACTCGTAAAAGCATGTTGCCAAGTACATTAACAAAGCGCTATCGATTTTAAAACATCTTTACACCTTTGAAGATATGGGCCCTGAAATAGGCTATTCAGCTTCCATCGTTAAACTAGTGTTACCCAAGTGTTACAACAAGAAAAGCTGCTTACGAAACAAATAAGAAATATAGCTGTCCGTTTTTTTTACCCTCCAGCTCATCAAAAATGGATTGTGAGGGAAATGGTGACACGTAGAACGTTACAAAGCACTTAAATAGGCAAAAGGTGTCCCTGTGTCAACATGCACGTGTTGAGCAAGGCATACAGCAGTGAACATGCTGTTCTTGGTGGTTGCGTCTATGAATGTGCTGGGTGGTTTGTCCTTGTTTACGTCCCAGCGGCACGGGCCATCCCGCAAGTCAAGTGACAGCATCCAGAAACATTTCTGCCAGCAGCAGAGGGACAAACAACCTTTGAAACACTCCCTCAAACACACAGTTGCCTTGCTAAGGTGAGGGAGGGAACACGGAAGCAGACTCTGAGAAGACACGCTAAGCAGTGCAGGGTTCTTTTTGACTTAATATAAATTATATAGTAATGAAAATGTGCTAACAAAGTAATCCGTGTCTTTTGATCCGCTGTGTGGCACACATCCACCTCATAGCCTGAATGTAAAGGAAGAAGCGGGTGGAAGGTACGCTGGGTAGCCCTTGTCATCCGAAAGTTTTATATTTAAGCCACTACCTATCAGAAAGCCATACTCTGCTTCAGACCATCGGACTCACGGAGCACCCACCGTGTCCCACGTGCTTACACAGCAGTGTTGTGTTTATTATGCATCTACGCTTCTGCTCACCTTGCAGAGAAAAATGCTTTTTTCGAGATTTGAACCCGATCTGGAGGGGTCGAATCCATTGAGCTGTTCAAGCAGCCCTCACTCACACAAACCTTCTCCTTTGTGTTATTCTGTAGTTTTTCAATTGTGTCTTTGAAATAAGCTAGGTAATATTGACGAGTTATTTTCTTGTGTCAAAAGCATATCAAATATTCAGACATTGTTGTACACGCACCACATAGTACAATTCATGACTCGGACATTTATGTTGATATACTGTATTATGGTGTACACAACTTAGGTGTCAGAAATAGAGTTCGAATATACACCCAGTATAGCACGAGTTGTATGTCTTACTGTTTTCTGTCTTAGTGTCTCAATTTTGCTGGTCAACATTGAATGTCAATTTATTTTAATTGTTTACCTCATGTTTTAATTTGTGGTTGAGTGGTTTCATCTCGGTCCACTCTTTTAATGTTTTGCATTAACAATAAATTGTAGAATTCTTTTTATACGTGTATCTTGTTATAATTTTCTTAATTGTCTAGCCCAGTCAATTTAGTTTTGTTCAAGGGAACCTCTCCTTTTTGTTGTACACGAGGAGCTAACACAATTTTTCTACTGTAAACAGTTTATTCTAAAATACATCTCCTCGCTACCTAAATTAAAAGTGTCTACAATTAAACTTGGGGGAAGGTTTTCTTTAAAGAAACACATAAAATAAATATTTCAGAAAAACAAACCATGGCTCAAGTCTATACTCCGCACTTATTCATGATACACACTGCTCAATGCTTACAGGCACGAAACCTTGTGTTCATTAAGCACATACATTTGTAAACGTGTGAGACTGTACAGCGCCTACAGTAGCGACAATAACAACAAAGGTGCCTGTTCCCTTCACGTGCAAACCTGAAAGCTCTGGGAGCGCCGGTGTACCACCGAAATCCAGGAAGTACTGACAGCTTAACTCCACACCAGGCTGCTATAACCCACTGGAAGACATTGGGTGAGTGAGGGCACACTAGGGGTACCGGTGCACCACTAATTATCTACAGCACTGTGAGCCACGCGTAGGGGTACCGGCGATATCAGAACACACTGAATGACAACATCACCACCAAGCTGCCACAAGGCACTGGACGCCACTGAGTCTTTGATCTCAAACGCAGGGGTAGCACTGCACCACCAATCTCAGGAAAGAACTGAATATTTAATTCAGCACTGGGCCGCCATAAGGAACCATGTGCCGCTGAGTGAGTGAGCTCACACCAGGGGCAGCGGTAGCGCTAACATCGAGAAGCTATTAGTTGTTTGGCTCACAAACATTAGGGGTGCCACGGGCGGCTGGAAGCCATTGGGTTCACACTAGGGGGGGCTCGAATAATGAAAAGCTACTGATCGTTGTAGCCCAAGTTATCAGTGCACCAACTAATCAGTATGTAAAACAAATTGTCTGCTCGCACAAGGGACACCAGACCCCAGTGCCAGTTACTGAGTGAGTGGTTTAATCTTACACGAGGGCTTACCTTTATCTACCCCTGTCCTATTCGCGCCGAATGAACCACACACCGAGAGTGAAACCGCAGTCCCTCACAGAGGACACTGATAAACACCTCCCATCTGCGTGAGTACTCCTTCCTGCACAGAGGCAGTCAGGGGTCGCGGAAGGGGTTAGTTTAAATTTAAATGAAAGCTTACCTGTTCGCACCACCTCTGCGCCGGGGTCCCGCGTTCTGAACAGTAAGTTCGGGAACATGCAAGCTGCAGCTCCCACCCCTACCGGAAGCCGATCACAATGCTGTGATGGTAAGAAGTCGAGGACCGCGCCCAGCTGGGCTGCATGCAGCTCCAGGATTGGCACAGTTACCATTCGTCCTTTTGACAACGGGGCTGCCACCTTGGCTGCTGTATGAAACAGCACCCTTGGGTCGTGGTGGGTCCCACTCTTATTGAGAAAGGTATGCGCATGCTTGGGCTTGTGAGAGCCCAAAAATGCACATGCGCACTACTGCTGCAGCTGAGTGTGGACTGTACCTTAAGCTGCAGCAGCCCAGCCTAGCCCCACCCCTAGCGCACTCCGATTGTGTCGGGCGTGTCCCAGTGGCTGCGGCGTTCTCAGCGAGGATGTCACGCATGTGAGAGATACTATTTAATAATTTGTGTGCTTAATATACTGACAGTGCTTGAAGCCCGGTGCGTCCACGGGTGGGCTACGCCCCTACGCCCCAATGGACGCACCGCGCCTGTTCCTAAGCATGCGAGTATATACATTAAACCTTCCAAATCCACATTTTTTCGAGAAGGCTGCCCATATCCTATTAGCTGCCTGCAACGTTTTAATCCTCGTTATTTTGTAGTAGCTGGAGTCAGTACAATTAAGAAAACAATTCCCCACTTCTTCACCCAAAATCACTGCGTATACATCAGTGGATCCAGTTTTTACTTTTGGGTCCCCTGCCGCTCCACTTAGCAGCCCCTGCATGTACTGAAGTGCTGCTGCCCAATAATACATTTTAAAATCCGGTACCGCCCAGCCTCCTCTAGCCCTGGGAAGAGTCATGTACTGCAGTGCCCTCCTCGTTTTACCGTGTGCCCATATGAATCTATTCATCATTTGTTCCAATGCCACAAACCATTTGGCCTTGAAAAAAAATTGAAATTGCCCTAAATAAAAAAAGAAACTTAGGCAAAATAATCATTTGTATCACATTCGTACGCCCTACTAGTGACAACTGAAGGTTATGCACCCTGTCGAGGTCTTGTTTAACTTTAGCAATCATAGGCTCATTATTCTATCCACTGTCTTGACGAGGTCTGCCAAGAAGCTAATCCCTAGATATACAGCTGAAATGACCACTCGCTCATCGTTGCACACTACCCTGCTGTTCTTGACTATCTGGGTTTTAGCCCTATTGAACGCATATCCTGAAACCTGCGCAAATACCTAAGCTTCTGCCTCCACCTCTTTGACAGTCCTGGCTGGCATTGAAGTGACAATTGCCACATCGTCTGCATATGCAAATGTTTTAAAGTCTTGTCCTTGAGCTTTTTAGTGGTGGAATCCTATTGTTTAATTCCATCCTGCGCATCAAGGGGTCAATATAGAGGGCAAATAGGAGTGACGAACACGGGCACCCTTGGCGAGTCCTCCGCTTGATCAGGAAAGGTCGGGTGTACCGTTTATTTTTTTTTATTTAAATTTTTAAAAACCTTTATTCAAGATCACAGCACACAGCTATTTAGCCCGACATCCCGGAGGCAGGGCAGCCAAATACGAAGGAGGTCAATAGTGTGCAACATCAGAACATAATCATCAAAGGTTAATTTTTATAAGAAAGAGATAACAACTGGCGCCCGTGGGCGCGAAAGTGGCAGTAAACAAAAAGTGTGTGACGCTGGGTGTCCGGGGACGGGTAGGGAGTAAGGCAGTACAACCTATCAGACAAGGAAAGTCGCAGGATGGGAAAGAGGGAGAAGGGGGAGGGTTTCAGGAGAAAGAAACAACTCAAAGCTCAGTTGGCGTCACAGGTCAGGGCAATGCTGCCTCTCGTGGATCAATCGGTTCAGGTGGTTGGCACACATCCCCCCTGTATTCATTCCACGCCCCCCAGACCTTCATCCAATTCCTTGGCCTCCCCCTGGCTACATAGACCGTCTTTTCCCTGAACATACACCAATCCATATTGGCCTTCCACTGCACCAGCAGGGGGGCCGTGGTAGCGCCCCACCGCTGTGCTATGTCCCTCTTCGCCACCATGTTCCCCAGGGTAACCCACCTAGTCTGCGCGACATTATGATCTGACGGTTCCCAAACATTCAGGAGGCACCGACGGGCCTCCGCACGGGAAGCCACGCCAGTAACCTCCGACATCACGCGGTGGATCCTCCTCCAATAGGAGGCGATCACCGGGCAGTCCCAGAGGATATGAAGGAAGGTGGCCTGGGCCCCACACCCTCTGCGGCAAAGACCATCTGGGGAGAAGCCCATGCGCATCAATCGGGGCCCAGTCATATACACCCGGTGGAGGATCTTAAACTGCACGAGGCGAAGACGGGAAGAAATGGCAACCTCCTTAGGAGAGGAAACCGCACTCTGCCAGTCCTCATCGTCCAGTTCAAGGCCATCCGCCACCCACTGATCCTTCAAGCCAAGAAGGAGGTCTGTACGCACATTGATCAGCTTCTTGTATGCGAGGGAGATCGCGCTGTCTGGCACATGCCCATCTAGGATCCTATCCTCCAGCGGGGAACTGTCCGGAATGACTCCATCCGGCGGGGAGGCCGAGAGTAGCGCATGTCTCAACTGTGCGTAGCGGAAGAACTCCGTCGCGCCCAGTTGGTACTCAGTCTGTAACTGGGAGAAGGTCTTGATCAAACCCCTGGAAACCATGTCCTCAACCCTGCTGATGCCAATGATGTCCCACTTGTCAAAACCTTTGGTGTGCCACAGCCTACCCAGGATGTCGGAGTCAAAGAGGGGAGTGAATTTCGTAAGCCTGCCCTGCCATCCCTGCGCCTTGGTAACCGTTTTCCAAATGCGAACCGCCGTGCGGGTGGGGCCAGTCAGTTTACGGTCAAAAGACCTGGAATACAGGGCACGATAATAGTTCCCACCGCCCATCAGCCATCTGTCCATGGCATATCCAGGATTCTCCACTGGGCCGTAAAAACCATGGTTAAGGGCAGCGAGCTGCGACGACCAATAGTACCGGCGCACATCCGGGAGGGCTATGCCCCCATCATACCATGGGAGCGTGAGTTTGTGGAGGGCCACACGGGGGCGGCCCTCCCAAAGGAGGTTACGAAGAAGGCCTTCAATGACGCGGAAGTATCGGGCCGGGACAGGGTCCTGCGCATTCTGCAGTGCATAGAGAAACCTGGGAAGTGCCATCATCTTGAAAAGGGCAGCACGGCCCAGGAGAGAGAGTGGCAGGTGGCACCAGCTCTCAACATCACGTCTCAGCCGCTGAAGAGGAGGGAGCAGATTATTATCATACCGGAGTTTGGCGTTGCCGGATATGAATATGCCCAAATATTTAAAGCCGCGCGTCGCAATCTGGATGCCGCAGCCCCCGGGGAGGCGCGGGGTATCTCCTTTGAGAACATATAGGGACGATTTGGCCCAGTTGATAACCAGGCCAGAGTATCGCCCAAACAGTTTGATGACATCGCAAGCCACAATAAGGGATCTACCCGGTGAAGACAGGTATAACAGGATGTCGTCAGCATACAGGGAGACCCTGTCCTCAAATCCGGGGGCCCATTCAATACCTCTCAGGTCGGGATGGGAACGCAGCTGTGCCGCAAGGGGTTCAAGAGCCAGGGCAAACAACAGGGGGGACAAGGGACACCCCTGCCTTGTGCCACGGCGCAAAGGGAAAGGCGCCGACAGGCGACCATTGACCGTGACATTGGCCATCGGGTCCGCATAAAGGAGTTTCACCCAACCGATGAAGACTGGTCCAAATCCGAATTTATCCAGAACCGCCCATAAGTAAGGCCATTCCAGCGAGTCGAAGGCCATGGTGGCGTCCAGGGACGCCAACACCGCTGGATCTTTGAGAGTGTGGGCCCGGGCCATAACCCCATGAAGGCGGCGCAAATTCAGGGCGGTGTTGCGGTGGGGAATAAATCCAGATTGATCGGGGTGCACGAGGTCGCTAATAACGCCAATTAACCGGTTAGCCAGCAGTTTGGCGAGGACCTTGGGTTCCACATTAAGGAGGGAAATAGGGCGGTAGGAGCGGCATACGTCCCGTGGTTTACCTTCCTTATGGATGACCACGATGGTAGCCAGTCGTTGGTCCAGGGGAAGGGAGCCCTTTTCAAAGGATGCGAGAAACATCTTGCGGAGATGCGGCGAAACCGCATCCGACCGAATTTTGTACAGCTCTACTGGAAGTCCATTGGGCCCAGAAGCCTTGCCCGAATTAAGGGAGCGGATAGCAAGGTCAATCTCGTCCGCGGTAATGTCCCTGTCCAGGTCATCTCTTTCCTCCTCGGAGAGACTGGGGAGGTCGATGCCAGCAAGGAAGGTCGACGTTTCCTCCTCCGAGAACTCCGAGGCAGACTCATAGACTCCGCGGAAATAGTCCGCGAAGGAGTCCACAATGGCGCTGGGGTCAGTCAGTATCGTACCGTCCCCACTAAGGAGCTCCGGAACTACTCGGCTGGCCATCTCCTTTTTATCTAGCCATGCCAACAATTTCCCGGCTTTATCACCCACATCATAGATGCGGCCTTGCTGTTCCTTGGCCAGGACAAGAGCGGCATCGGTGGCCAGAGCGTGGTACTCCGTCTGTTTCAACGAGAGATTGTGGAGGGCCAAAGGGTCCGGGTCAGAGCGCAGCAGGGACTCGAGGTGTAACACCTCCTGTTCGATAGCCAGCAGAGCCGAGTCCCTCTCGCGGCGGGTAGCCGCAATGAGTGCCTGGGCTTCCCCACGGAGCACCGTCTTAAATGCCTCCCACAATGTGACGGCCGACTCCACCGAGTCCACATTTTCGGCAAAGTAAAGGTCGATAGACTTGGCCAAAAGGGTTCGGGTCTTAAAATCGCGAAAATACCAAGGATTGACCGCCGCGGGGCGGTCCGACAAAGTCACGCCAAAGTCAAATGAGACCCATAACGGGGAATGATCAGAAATGCCCCGGGCCAGGAAGCGGGCCTCCGACACAGCTAGTGCGTCCGAGGCCAGCGTAAGAACATAGTCAATCCGCGAGAGACTCCCGTGCGCACCCGACAAGAAAGAGAATTGGCGAAGCGTGGGGTGCAAAAGCCGCCACGTATCCACCAGCCCAGTAGAGTCTAGAAAGGACGGCAGCCACATCTGCGGTCCACGCAGGTCGCGAGGCGGCTGGCGATCAAGGTGGCCAGAGCAAACCGAATTAAAGTCGCCCCCCACTATCAAACGACCAACCGGCATAGACAAAATGGCACCACCAAGGTCCCTAAAAGTGCTGGACTGCAGCCCTGGGGGGACGTACACAGACAACAACGTGAGGGAACGCCCTTCCCATCTCCCGGACACAGCGGCGTACCTCCCCCTGTCGTCTAGCAGGGTGGTCCCTATCTCTAAGGGAAGGGATGAGCGGACAAGAATCCCCGCCCCCCTGGAGCCGGAAGAGAACCCCGAGTGAGCCACCATTTTGTAACCCCTACGATTCAGGGCTTTACATGCATTGCCCACCAAGTGCGTCTCCTGCAGAAGTACCACATCCGGCATATGCCGTTTAATCAGTTGAATAACTACCCCTCTCTTGATACGATCCCCCAACCCGTTAACGTTCCAACTAAGAATCTTCAACATCCTACCCCTCATCCCTCCGCCGCCCACCCCACCCATCTCCCCAAGACACCCGCATCAATAAAAGTCCAGGATCACCAATGTCCGTATGCCACAAAAAAGAAGAGAAAAGAAACACACAACAAACCAGAACTGTGCCCAACCAACCCCCCACCCTGCACCCCTGCGTTAGACTAAAAAGCCCTCCCAACCTGCAGTGTGCCTGTCGCCCCATTTAACTATTCTACCAAAGACCCAGAGGAGGAAGGAATCTCCGTGGAACCGTCCCGCCACCCACCATATGAATAAAGGAGAGAGTAATCACATCAAAACAGTAGTCCGACGGTCATTCGAGGCATGGGCAGCCCCGGCTCCCAGTTCATTCCTGCTGATCTGCTCCGCCCGAGGCTCCTCCGACATCTGCCTCCCGCTCTTCCCGTTCCGGTGTTACAGTGTCCAGCCACTCGCTCACATTGTCCGGGTAGTCAAAAAAGTATGCTCGGCCCTTGTATTCCACTCGGAGCTTCGCTGGAAATTGCATCGAGTATTTGAGACCCATGTCTCTGAGGCGTCTCTTGACTCCTGCGTAGCTCAGCCTTTGGCGTTGCACCTGTCTGGTGAAATCAGGGTAAAAATGCACCTCCGCGTTCTGGTAGTGCAGTGGCCCATGCGATCTGGACGCCTGGAGGATCGCATCTCGATCCCTGAAATTAAGAAGGCGCGCCACAATGGGTCGTGGCGTCGCCCCCGTTTTAGGTGGACCACCCGGCACACGGTGGGCCCGCTCCACCGAAAAGAAGTTGCTCAGTCCAGAGGGCGCCAAATGGGCCTTGACCAGGTCTTCCACAAAGAGGTCCGCCGCTCGATCCTCGGCCCCTTCCGGGACCCCCACTATGCGGACGTTCTGCCGCCTGGCTCGCCCCTCAAAATCCTCCAGCCGTTTCGAGAACTGATCGGCAGCCGATCGTAGGTTCCGGACCTCCGTTTGCAGTTCAGAGACATCCGAGGTCAGACTCGTGGTCTTAATATCCAGAGCTCGCACACGGTCATTCGTCTTGCCCAAGTCCGTCCTGATCAGAGCAATATCAATGGCCATGGAATCCACCTTGTGAGACATGGTCTCGTGCTGATGTTGTGCGTCGGCACGGAAGCTGGTGATGGCACCCATAATGTCCACCAGAGTAGGTTCCGAACCGTCCGGCAGGGCAGTAGCTGGGGTCCCCTTGGAAACCGCACCCGACGTAGGTGGCGATTTGAGGTTAACATACCGCTCCATGCGGTTGTTTTGCGTCTGTGGTTTACCACGATTACCCTTAGTAGATGTCCTATCCGATTCGCCTCTGCCCGCCATGTTGGGTCCCCGAGAACAAAGGACCGGAGGTCTCAGGTCAGGGTCCACAGCCAGGAGTCAAGCAGATCGGGAAAAAATCCCACTCAGGCCGACCAGGGAAAGGCCAGAGCGCACCGTCTGCACCCAGGAGTTAGCAGACAAGGCCCCTTCCGTGCGGTCGAGCGAAGTGGCGAAGTGACGGAGTCCGGAAGGACAATGGCACCGTCACGGAGCGGAGTTCAGCTCGGTGTAACTTCACTCAGGAGCCTCCGATTCGGAATCCGATTGCAGCCCCCGCCTCAGCAGGCCGCCAGCCATACAATACCACCAACGTGGACCAGGATTTTAAGCAGGATAATTGCGGTGGATCGGACGGTCCACGGAGCTCCGAGCTTACGCGGCCATCTTGGTCGCCCGCGAAGCTCCTCCCCCCAGCGGGGTGTACCGTTTATTAATTCTGAGTCTGGCTGTAGGGCCTCTATAACGAGCCTGTATTGCCTTTATATATCCCTCCCCTATACCGCTCCACCTCATGGCCATCCAGAGGTAGTCCCAGGAGACCCTATTGAATGCCTTCTCTGCATCAAGTAACAGAACAGCCATAGGGTCCCCTTAGACCTCTGCTGCGTCGAAAAGGGTGATAACTTGCCATATGTGCTGCGTTGTGCCTTTCCCTGGTATAAAACCATGCTGGGTGGGGTTGACCAGTCCCTCTATTACTCTGCATAGTCTTCAAACCAATACTTCAGAGACAATCTTTGCATCTGCAATTATAGGTCTGTAGGACCCAGGCTCCCCCACACCGGGGAGGGGTGGGGGGAACAGGCAGTGGGCAGAAAGGTTTGGGAGGGGCGTGCTGGAACTTTAATTAAGGGATGTGCGCTCGGGAGTGCTGCAAGTTCAGGATTGAGGTGTTCTAAATGCGGTAGTAGGCACACACTGGTCAATTGCTTTCGGGGAGGGCCAAGCCAGCAAGGGGGACAGCAGTGGTACCAAGGGGGGCTTAATGCAAGTGGGCAGCAGCAAGTGCTTTTCACACGGGGGCAGGGGCAAGAGGGGCTGGGCAAAGGGCTCATACACCGGTTAGGCCAGACAAGCTAGCGGCAGCCTTACAGGGTTATGGTAACCAGAAGGCTGTGAAGATATTGCGAGAAGGGTTTCAACAGGGTTTTCGTCTGGGGTATTAGGGACCTAGGGTCAGGACAGAGGTGGACGGAAATTTTTCAATCAGCATGGGAACACCCCACAATAGTACAGGAAAAATTGAATAAAGAAGTGCGTGAGGGTCACATGACGGGCCCCATGAGGATTGGCCTCTGAACAATTTGATTGTTTCTCCCATCAGTGTGGTACCAAGGAAGGAACCTGGGCAGTTCCGCTTAATTCAGCATTTGTCATGGCCAGAAGGGAGTTTAGTGAATGACTTAATCGATGAAAAGGAGGCTACTGTGACATATTTGCCAGTTAACGTGGCCATGTCATTTGTTGTGTCCGTGGGCACAACGGGCAAAATGCGACAAAAAATCAGCTTTCTGCTTGCTTCCAGTCCACCCGGATGGTTGGGATCTCCTCGGTATCCATTTCAATGGTAAATGCTACGTGGACAAGGCATTGCCAATCGACTGCTCTATGCCATTCGCATTATTTGAGTGTTTTAGCATGTTTCTCCAGTGGCTTTTTTCCAATCGCACTGGTCACCAGTTAATAACGCATTATCTGGATGACTTCTTTTTTGTGGGCACCTCAGACTCCAAGGAGTGCCAGGCAGCTCTGGACAGCTTTAAAGAGATCATGGGGGAACTAGGTGCGGCTTTGGTGCCGGAAAAGATTTCATATTTAGGCTTTGAACTGGACTCACAGAAAATGCAGGCGGCTTGCTAGATGATAAACGGCAACAAATGTTGGGGCTGTTGACAGTGATGCTAGCAAGAGCAAAGTCACGCTGAAAAAATAATAATAATAATATTAATAAGGGAATTTGTAAAACCCCAGATGGCATGTCCCTGCGTTGTAGTGAGTGGATGAGCAAATGCCCCCTTCCCTGCAAGTTGCATCATACTCCCATTATTGGTGGAACAAGTACGTTTTGAGCTCTGTTCTAAAACTTCTCCAGCCGAAGCTCGATGGGAAGTTCATTCCATTTCCTGGCCGCCAGGAGCCTAAAAGACCTTCCACCCATCTGAGCCCTCTTCACTCTTGGGACTAGTACCAGTCTAGTTCCACTAGATCTAAGGGGACGTGCAGGTTTGTACACGGTAATGAGACTCAGTAGATCTATGGGGACCCACCCTTGAAAGTTGCGGTGGCACATACAGAGGGCTTTATACATGATTCTCTTCCTGACAGGAAGCCAGTGAAGAGTATCCAAAGCCCTTTTAGAATCAGCCCGCCTCAGTTGTCTTAAAACAAACCGTACAGCTGTATTTTGCATAAATTGGAGCCGGTTCAGACTTTTGACAGTGGCCCCCAGATGCAGAATGTTGCCATAGTCCAGGCGTGGCATGGTGAGTGCGTGCACTAACGTCTTCCTGGCCTCAATCGGGAGGAGATCCATGGTTTTTCGAAAACTATTCAGGACACCAAAACAGGTCCCCACCACACGTCTAATCTGGGATTCAAAGGTTAGGTCAGAGTCTACCTATACGCCCAGGTTCTTTGCCAAGGGGCGTGGTATCGGAGCAGGGCCCATATCCGATGGCCACCATGCCGATGACCATATAGATGGGCCCCCCCACCACGATCACCTCCGTCTTGCTGCCATTCAACTTCAGGCAGTTGTCCACCATCCAGGTGGCAAGCTCCTGCATACATGCTCTGAAGTTGGATGCCGCAATACCCGACGTCCGTGATAGCGAGATGACCAGCTGGGTGTCATCTGCGTATGACACGATCCTGACTCCAAAACCCTCCACTATCCCAGCCACAGGAGATACATATAAATTAAATAGAGTAGGGCTGAGGACAGATCCCTGGGGCACACCCTGGTCCAGATTGACAGAATTCGGAGTAGTATGCACCCTGCCTGACCTGGAAGCTACGTCCCATCAAAAATGATTGCATCCACTTGAGAGCAGAACCTGAGACACCACCTCTGTTAAGACACTGTAGCAAGGTGTAATGTGCCACAGTGTCGAAGGCGGCGCTCAGATCTAAGAGAATGAGAGCCATTGTCTGTCCCTCATCTGCTCCCTGCCTAATAGTCTCCATGGCCATAAGTAGGGCTGACTCTGTGGAATGTAGTGACCGGAAACCAAATTGAGTGTGATGCAGGAGGGTAGCTTCTTCCATATATGCCATAAGCTGGGAATTGGCAACCTTTTCTGCCACCTTCGCCATGTACGGTAGCAGTGAGATAGGACGGAGATTGTCCCGCTTCCCAAAGCTGATGTTGGATTTCTTCTGGAGTGGCAAGACCACCACCTTTTTCCAACTAGCCGGCACCGCATGCGTGTTAAATGTGACATTTAGAAGGTGCCTAATGTATGGCTCAAGAGTTATAGCATCTCCCCAAGCAATTTAGCTGAGGCAGGATCTCAATGAGAGCCTGATTTTACGGCCCTACAGATACTGCAGAGAGCCTCTGTGTGGGGGGGGGGGGGGGGGGGGGGGGGTTCATAAAGAATTCTAGCCTCAAGCTTACCCCAGCCCCTCCAGTTAATTCCATAAATTCTGCCGCCGTTTTCCTAATACCTGGAAAGGAGGAATAGAGCTTTTCCACTTCATCAGATAAAAAAGCCGCAATACGGTTGCAAGAATATACCGAGCCCTCAGCATCAACAGTATGGGCTGCTAGTGAGGAGATCTCTTTATAGATCTTAAATAGTTTCTTAGAGGAACTGCCCGCTGCTCCGATTCTCTCTGCATAATGAGTGGCCTTAGCCTGTCTGATAAGCCTTTGGTATTTTCTTCTCTGTTTTAAATATCTCATTTTGGCCTGATTAAGAAAGCCTTTCCTCCACTGTCTCTCCAGGTGTTTACATTCTGTTTTGGCGAAGCGAAGGTCATCATTATACCAAGCTGCCGATTTCTGTACTCTATTTAGAGTTTTAATCTGTCACAGCGGGGCAGCACTATCCAGTGCTTCAGTTATGTGTCTGTCTAAATTGATGGAGGCAGTCTCAATATCCGAACCCCCTGGTGCCCCACCTGAAACCAGATCGCATTCAATGTGGACCGTGAAAAGCCTACCCACTTGCGACACAGATGGTTAAGCGCTGGTTGCTCCTGGGTTTTGGATTCAGGGGTCTTAACCACAAAGGGAATGAAAAAGTGGTAAGACCAAGGTATGGGTATAGGGATATAAACATCAATACCCTGCCATATGGCAAACACAGGATCCAGCAGATGGCCATGTTGATATATGGGGACTCTTGATTTCAAATCAAATTGCAGTGATTTTAATTCCTGACATAGATCTGATGCCCCACCGTTGAAGGAGTCCTCAAAGTGAATATTAAGGTCACCCAGCAGGAAAGAATTATCATTCCGTAGAGCTCCGTCTATAATCCCTTCCAAAAGGCTAGGCGCAAACCGCACCTGTGACCCAGGAGGTCTGTACACTAGAAACCCTTTCAGCATATCATACGCGCTGACTCTGACCGTAAATAGGCCTGCCTCACTATCCACTATGGTCGCAGGTTCCAATGAGCAACCTAGTGGGTGTTTAAACACAATGGCTACCCCACCACCTCTGCCAGCCAGCCTATCAATCCTGGCTATCTTATAGCCAGGAGGAAGGGCCTCAATAATATCTGGCTCTGAGTCGGCGTCCAGCCACGTTTCCGGTAGGAATAAGAGGTCAAGTTCCTTGTCCACTAGAAGGAGATTCAGGTGTTGTTGGGACATCTCAATTTTGCCAGTAGGGTGGTGAGAGTAGGAAGGACATTCTTTAGGATACTAGGCAGGGCACTCACAAGACAGAGGCCGCCACACCACCACGTACGCCTTTCAACGGGGATGAGAGCAGACTTGAGGATGTGGAAGTTTTTCTTGCAGGATGTCAATGGCATCCTCGTAGCAAGGGAGGGTGACATGTTTTGGGACATACACATTTTTTCGGAAGCGTCAGGCAGCAAAGGTTTTGGCCTTTATTGGCAAGGAAAGTGGTGCACGGAGCTGTGGCCGGCAGAATGGGGTAAGGGTGTAGTAGCATTGCATTTTTTTTCTCTCTAGTAGTAGCAGTGACATTGTGGGGGGAACAGTTGGCACAGAGGAGGGTGACGTTCAGGTAAGACAACATAGCAGGTGTAGAGATTGCCAACCGACAGTCCACCAGGGATGAGCAGGTGTTAAAATTACTGAGAGTGTTCATTCTGGGCTGTTTGCACCATGATATAACTTTCAGAGCGTTGCATGTGCCAGGGGTGGACAATTACATAGTGGATGCTTTGTCTCGTTCACAGTAGGGGATTATTCCGTGGGCTAGCAAAGGACGCAGACAGGACTCCAACCCCCATGCCGCGTCAGTTGCGGCACGTAGGCAACACAGGATGCTACAACTGGTGGAAGGGTCCCTAGCACAATCCACGAGGCTAGCATATTGCTTAGCTTGGGAGGATTTTCTATTCTCAGGAGCCCAGCAGTGGACTATGAGGTGAGCCTCTTTTCCACGATAACAGTATGGATGTTTTTTGGACCTTTTCGAGAATCTGAGTTATTGGGTCCCAGGTTGGTGGGGTGGTATTGATTGGGAGGACGTGGTGCCGCATCCCGACAGTGTGTGCATATGGTTGCATAAGTCAAAGATAGATCAGAGAAGTGCAGGAAAATGGGTGTCACTTTGGGCTCCGGACCCACAGTTGACTTGCCCTTGTAGGTAGGAACGGAAATGGAGGACACTATCTAGATCACAGTTTGTTTTTTTCTTTTTGTATGCGAATGGAAGTAGAGTTACAGCGTTTCAGCTACTGGTGGTCCTGCGGAAAGCTCTCACAGAGTTGGGTATCAATGGTAAGGATTATGAGATGCATTCATTCAGGATTGGAGTGGCATCAGAAGCGAATAACAGGGGGTGGAGGAACATTATGAGGCTGGGGAGATGGTCATTGAATTGTTACAGACGGTATGTTCGCAGCGCAGCCGGGGAGGTTTACCACGGTTGGGTTTTTCTTCCTCATGTTCTCACAGTTTTTCTTGTTTCAAGTTCTGTGGCTGGCCCCCTCGCCAGAGAGATGTCCATTTGGATAGTGGGGCATTCCTTTGTGCAGTGGGCGCCGGTCCAGGTCCGAGCCAGTTACTATGGATAGAATTTGTGTTTTAATAAAGATCTGTTTAAAGTGTCTTGGAGGGGACGAGGGGGCATGCTGTGGAAGGAGCTGGTACAGGCTCTGAACGCTTTGTTGGTGGCTAGTAGGTGTCCAAACATATTCTTGATTAATTTGGGGGAAAACGACATGGTAAGAGAGAAGGGGATGGTATTAATGAGGAGAATGAAAAGGGACCTGGCCCTGATAATTCAGCAATGGTCTGGGTGCTCTGTCATTTGGAAGGAGTTTATTCCCCGCAGGGTGTGGAGAGGTGGAGTTAATCCCGCGTCAGTGGATAGGGCCAGGAGAAAACTCAATACGGAAATGGTCCATTTGTGCAGTGAAGTTGGGTTTGGGAGAATCGCACATAAGGAAATCTGATTTGATTCAGTTGAATTTTTCAGAGGTGATGGTGTTCACCTGTCGCATATGGGCATGAACTTTTATTTGTTGGAAATTAGAGAGGTACTGGTCAGAGTGTTGAATGTGTACGTTTTCCAAAGACTAATTCCTAAGTTGAGTAAGGGGGGGCAGCAAAAAGGGGTTAAGTGTTGGAAGTTTGGGAGCAGGGAAAGGGTAGGCAGGTAAGCTGAGTTTAGAGTAGATGTTTGGTAGTTACAGTTGCAGAAAGGCAGGTAGGGCTTGATAAAGATTGCAGGAATCTCTACTAGCATGAGCTGAAAGCCATTTTGTACTTGCCAGCCATTTTAGTAAGCCTTGTCCTTGCCATGTGCTTTCTCCCTCTTCCAGACCTTGCACATGCTCAGAAAGGCCAAGCTAGTAGAATGCACCTACTCATAGTATAGAACTGTAAGGCTATTCTTACCGATGTGTTCAGTTTAGTTCCCCCTCCTACTTTGTTGAGCAAGCAAAATTTGTACACCCATATTAGTCGAAAAACCATGCTTGTATGTGCCAGGACCTCCCTTTGGTTATATGCTGACTATGTAACCTATGCATATATAAGGACTACATTTTCTGTACTCCTTAGACTGGCTCCTACAGTGGCCTGAGGGTACCATATAACACAGTCTCCCTCAAGTGAGGTTAATAAATGCATTGTTTTTATATTACAGTGTAATAAGTTATTTCCAAGGATGACAAGAGGTAGCCATGAAGTATTTCCATGTAGAGATTTATTAGTTGCTTCAGTAGAGATAAGTTGTAAGTCTCATAGAAGATCTATTTGGAGAATCCCACTAGGAGCTGCATGGTTGCTGCTCAGCCTACTCTCTCCAACTGTCATTCTTCCACACCAACAAGCACACTCACATTCCAATCTCACTGTCATCAGGCATTCCAACATTCCACGCAGACATCACATTCATTCTGGCTGAGCAGCTGAGGAGAGGATGCACTGGGAGGAATTAGGTCACAACATATCCCCTTCCCTTGGGAACAACAAACAATAAAAATTGCAACAATGCAGCATAAACAAAAGAATGAATGTGCAAGTAACATTGCGCATAGTGCATACAAAAAGTACAGAAGAAAAATTAGATGTGAAAAGTACAAAGGAAGAATTGGCAAAGATTAGAGCTGCGGATGCAAGACAGCACTTCCCCCTCCTTCCTAGGGAAAACAATAGAAAAGGTGCACAAATTAAACATCCAAGCGTCCTGTACTAGTAATGAAGAAAGAAGAGAATCAGAATCAAGGCAGAAAACAGGCAAGAGTAAAAGGTGCAGGTCAGAAGCGTAGCTGGAGGCTGAGTAAAATAGATACTAAAAAGTACCACACCCAAGTAAAATAGATACTAAAACGTACCACACCCAATCATGTTTCTACACGCCGCACCATAGAGGTATGGTGTGGATTTGAGAGAGTGGAGGACAAAATAGGGAGAGAAAGATATCCAGACACTCACTCTATGCCACACACCTCAAACACAGTATAAATTGTTATAAAATATAATCCACAGATGGGTACAAAGCCCAAAGTGCATCTAAGGCACAAACCAAAATAACAATAATACAGCGCCAAAGGCGCAAAGCCAACCAAGAAGTGGGCAAACCCCCCACAACGCACCTAAAAAAACAAAACAAAGTACCAAGTTGTGCAATATACTGCAAAGTGTAGGACAAAGAAAAAAGAGGACACCCACGAAGTGTAAATTCCACACACCTGTCACTGTCCAACTTGCCATAATAGCGTGATATACACCTCGGAACCAAAGGTATACTCCAGAAAAATGCATGCAAACCAATAAATACAAGGTGAAGTGCCATTGCGCAAAAAAACCAAAGTGTATAAGAAACACTACCCAAGCGCAGGCCACCCCAAAACAATGGGGTCCACCGCCCACAGAATAAACAACAATATGGGTACACCACCCATTGTATAAAGTACAACATGGGATACACCGCCCACAGAGTAAACCACAGTATGGGTACACAGCCCAAAGCACACCATAAACCAATTTTAAAATACAGCAAAAAAAATAAAACTCACATTGCTGGATGTAGTACAAACGTAGCATTAAAGTCAGACATCACACAAACATGTAGGGAGGAAACAGTGAAAGGGTGTGTGCACACCACCCACACTGAGAAAATGAACAAGGGTAAGGAGACCAGTTCCTACACACCACCACCTTAGAAACAAAGATGAAATTTGTGTTCCAACACGTAAGACAAAGTACAAGACACAGCACCTGACCACTGCATGAGCAGACTTATAGAGGCAGTGAAAATTAAAACATTAGACTCGGAACAAAAACTGTGGTGCACTACCTACAACATGCCAATTGCCAAAAAGTTACCGACAAAATAAGCCAATGCAAGAATACTGAGCAATAACACAAAAATAACAAATAATACAGCATAAGAGAATCGTTTAAAATGAACTTTAAAAACAACGCCGGTGAGCGAACTCTCTCACCCGAGATGTTGAATACTTTCCACACCAATCAGTAATCAAAGAGAAAGTGCTACGAGGATATCACAGTCCCAGCAGCACAATTTCATTCGACCGATCCTCAGTGAGTTTCAACTTGCAGATTGTCAAAAATAGTCTCATATCAGATGTGAAAAGTTGCTCTAGGACACTGTGCTGAAGCTGAAAAACATGGTTTCCATTGACCCTTCTGACTTTTGCACCCAATCCTTTAATTTAATGGAGAATTCCAAATGAAAATTATATTATGAAGTCGAATTGTTCATTTATAAAAATGAGCCATCCAAATTGCCTCAAAAATCTACAAGGTGGCAGTGTTGTTAAAGATTTATTGAGTAACTGACTAGATTGTGATTTTGTAATTCGGAATGGTTTCTTCGCGTTTTGATGAAAAGCGAGACTTCAGGCAAAACTAAAGCTTTAACCTTAATGAAAGTGTAGCGTAATACCATGTGAAAAGATTTCCGGCACACATCTTTCTTTAAAAAAAAAAAAAAACATACGCAGCACTCCTTTCATATCTCTCACCGTCTGAATACCGGTCAGTCTGCGCGTGAATGTTCTCTTCTTTAACTTAATACTGCTAACACTTATAATAGAGCTCCGATGTGTTAAGATCCGGTAACCTTGGGAACCAAATAAAATGGCCGCCCACGTTGCGTCCCATAGCACAGTGACGAACTCAACGTCCTTAAGGGGTCACAGGTTGTACGCAGGATGATGCGAAAACCCTGGATGCCGCATTGAAGACTCTGCTTCTCCACCAGAACCCACAGAGGTTCTACAACGTCATCAGTGTGAGGAGATGACTGCGCAGGGAAGGATCTCAGAGCACCAACGGTAAAACGGAGTTTGGTATATACGTCACTTCAGTCTTCCCAAGTCTGGCCGATGCCGAATTCCCTCACTCGGCTGCTTTATTAATTATCGACCTCCTTCTTTGCACTGTCACAAGAAGTCATTAAAATAGGTGTCACGCATAGCTTGGTTAAAATCTACCATTCTAGCACTTAAGCTGGTTAACGCTGTAATTTTTTCCTTTAAGTAATTTATTCCCAATCACAAGGAATGTGAAGCGCCCTGGGTAGGCTGTCCAGGTGGTGGAGGACACTGGTGGGACACTTGAGGGCGTTCTTTTCCTTGTTTTTATACTTTAAAATTGCTCAGTTTCCAATAGTTACTTTTATCAATAAAGTTCATTAAAATGATGTAGGTTTTCTCACCTTCAGTTTTCTTGTGGTCAAAGCATGCAAGGTTTCCTTCAAAGCGTCGCCAAAATGCAATAAGTTAATTCCAAGGATGACAAGAGGTAGCCAAGAAGTATTTCCATGTAGAGATGTATTAGTTGCTTCAGTAGAGGTAAGTTGTAAGTCTCATATAAGATCTATTTGGAGAATCCCACCAGGAGCTGCATGGTTGCTGCTCAGCCCACTCTCTCCAACGGTCATTCTTCCACACCAACAAGCACACTCACATTCAAATCTCACTGTCGTCAGGCATTCCAACATTCCACGCAGACATCACATTCATTCTGGCTGAGCAGCTGAGGAGAGGATGCACTGGGAAGAATTAGGTCACAACATACAGCTTCCGTGCCAATCTCTTCTTTGTTGGTTTAAAGGACCAGGTGTATCAGTGAACTCCTTAGAAGGTTTTTATTTCTTCAGGTTTTTGGGTTTCAAGGGAAAGCAGGATTTGTAACTGCAATATTGTGTAATGTGGTTGTTATGTAATGGTATTATTTTAGTGGCAGGGAGTGGGAGTTGATGTGTGGATCGAAGGGGCGGGGGGGACAAGGGATCAGTTATTTGATGTATAGGGAGGTTTTAGTTTTGTAAGGCAGTTGCCAGTGTTATTTATTGTGATATGCACCGGTTTCAATAAAGCAGACATTTACACACAAATTGGTCTCGGTTTGGCTTGACCCCCTCCCTCCCAAAGGGGGTTGGGAGGCGAACCCCGGGGAGATTGGGAGGGGGAGGGGCTGGCCGATTAGCGGCCATTTTGCACATTAGGCTACTTTTGGGAATAGCCAAATTGTAGCCCAAATAGGTTATAAAGTCAGGGTCCACGTGCCTCCAGCCACCATGTTAGGTACTGGTGACCTGGTGGCTGGAGCGGTGTAGGAAGTAGCAATTTTTGTCCCTCCCGCCCACCCTAATTTTGGGCTTTGGGGGATTTTATTTCAGTGGGGGTGGTTTTGCTCTAGGGTAGGGCTAGGTTTGTTGGGACGGGTGCATAGGGTTATGCTAGTTTTATACATGTCGCTTGAGATAGGTGCAAGCTGGGGTGTCAAAAAGTTGGCTAGGATTGGCAGAAGTTTTGGGATTAAGTGTTGGAAGATTGGGAGCAGGGGCAGGTAGGCTATGTTTAGAGTTGCAGAAAGGCAGGTGGGGGTTTGGGGTTTCATGGAAAAGCAGGATTTGTAACTGCAATATTGTGTAATGTGGTTGTTATGTAATGTAATTATGTTATTGGCAGGGTGGGGGATTTGATATGGGGATCGTAGGGGCGGGGGGGAACAAGTTATTTGATGAATAGTGAGGTTTTAGTTTTGTAAGGCAGTTGCCAGTGTTATTTATTGTGATATGCACCTGTTTCAATAAAGCAGACATTTACACACAAATTGGTCTCAGTTTCGCTTGCCCCCTACCTCCCAAATGGGCTTCTAACTTCCCGCACTGACGTCTGAGAATATGAACGTGCCAAAATCCCATCTCCAAATTCTCAGGAGACAAAATGTCGTATTTTACGTGAACGCTGGTCTTGCGCCGCCCTTTACAGAACCGGGTTACAAAGCAGCTTAAATGAAATGTACAGTTATGATCCATTGTCTATAATTTAGATTATTAGGATTTTATCTCTTGCTCGAAGCTCAAAGCAAATGAGAGACAGCTATGCAAGGGGAGGTTTCATTAGTCAGGACCATTAGGCCAGTGCCAGCCTCCATGTTCCTTGAAATACACTACATTAAATATCTTTCCTATATTGCACTCTTGTGATGATCCGTTTATCTCAGCTGATCTACCACTGGCGCATAAAATATGGAGCAAATGTTTAATTGGCAACAAAGGAAAAATGTGAAATATCAAGTTGTCCAGAAATGAAAAAATGGCGCATTCAATAATGTCGGACTGTGGAAGGAGACTGCACGTTTTTTGATGGAAGAGATCCTTTTATAAAATATGGTAACATTCAAAACATTATAACAAAGAGGAAAACCATCAGTTATGACTAAAAGTGACAAGTCAAATGCGTGAAATGGCGGGTATCTGCTCTGCTGAGAATTCAATATGTAAAGAAGGTGGTCCTAGATATAAGTTTTAGACGCGACTAGTGATGTAGATATTATTACTTCATAATCAACAAAAGATCAGAATGAATCTGAATATACAAACACATGGAGATGTATTGCAAGCTTAAATCAATTCAAGAAATGCAATAAATGCAAGTAACCCAACACAACAATAAATTCAACAAATGCTACTGCAGTTTATTTACAAATTCATAAAATTCAGCAAAGGGAAAAATTGAAAGGAAAGGAAGTTGGTGCTCAAGTGAAGGAAAGTAAAGGAATAGATTTGAGGGTGATTGAGTGCAACAGAAGGATTATTTATACATTGCACACGTAAAGCCTACCCATTTACAATCTATATACAATTTTATACAGGGGGACAGGGAAGGGCAGGTGTAGGCTTTGAGGAAATGACGGGGGGGATCGTCGACGTTTCGACCATGGCGCAATAGGGGGAAGTCACGACCTCTGCTGCGTGTCTTCTTCAGGACGGTAGTGGGGGCAGGGGACAGGGAAGCACCTGTAATAGTAAGTATGAATATTTTAAAATTTTTAAGGGGAGGTCAAATCTAAAATGATTAAAAAAAGTGTGTTGGGTACATTACCAATTAAAATTGGAACGGTGTCACGATTCCAGATCAGTTGGGCGGTACACCTATCAAAAGTAAAGACAGACCGGAAAAACTGTTAGCCCATCTCCAAAGGCACAGTCCTCCCAGGTGACTGAAGGCGAATTATAATTCAGGCCAGGTCTGATACAGATTATTCTATCTAATACACCCTAGTTTAACCCATCGTTGATCGCCGATCATTTGTATGGCAACTTTTACTGTCGAGTCTTTTTACATGTGTAGTGTAGGGAATTTACAACATAGGTTTCATACCTGGTTCTTTCCCATACAGATTTACTTGAATTATAATTCACCTTCAGTCACCTGGTACAATGTCCATCATGATATCGGACTAGGGTGAGTGTTTTTCTCAAATATATGACACTTACATGCTGGGAGGTTAACCATACTATGGGTTTGATTGGCTCCATTTTTCCTTACGCAGCACGAATGAATTCGAGTGCCCATTGAGGACATACTGTCTCTTGACTGAACCCTAATTCTGAGCTGAAATTCTTAGCCAGAGGTGAGTTTTAATCTTGCTGATCACCTCTCCTTTGACAAACCTGGGAGGACTGTGCCTTTGGAGATGGGCTAACAGTTTTTCCGGTCTGTCTTTACTTTTGATAGGTGTACCGCCCAACTGATCTGGAATCGTGACACCGTTCCAATTTTAATTGGTAATGTACCCAACACACTTTTTTTAATCATTTTTGATTTGACCTCCCCTTAAAAATTGTAAAATATTCATACTTACTATTACAGGTGCTTCCCTGTCCCCTGCCCCCACTACCGTCCTGAAGAAGACCCGCAGCAGAGGTTGTGACTTCCCCCTATTGCGCCAGGGTCGAAACGTCGACGATCCCCCCCGTCATTTCCTCAAAGCCTACACCTGCCCTTCCCTGTCCCCCTGTATAAAATTGTATATAGATTGTAAATGGGTAGGCTTTACGTGTGCAATGTATAAATAATCCTTCTGTTGCACTCAATCACCCTCAAATCTATTCCTTTACTTTCCTTCACTTGAGCACCAACTTCCTTTCCTTTCAATTTTTCCCTTTGCTGAATTTTATGAATTTGTAAATAAACTGCAGTAGCATTTGTTGAATTTATTGTTGTGTTGGGTTACTTGCATTTATTGCATTTCTTGAATTGATTTAAGCTTGCAATACATCTCCATGTGTTTGTATATTCAGATTCATTCTGATCTTTTGTTGATTATGAAGTAATAATATCTACATCACTAGTCGCGTCTAAAACTTATATCTAGGACCACCTTCTTTACATATTTACTGTTACCCAGGTCCTATTGATAATTTGGGTCTACCCCATTGTTTTCAATGATCTGCTGAGAATTCAGGCCTTCCTTGTGCGTGGTGTGTGTGGACTCATTTGACCAACTAAATACTGGCTCAATGGGCTGCTGGATAAATTCAATTGCGTGAAACGAAACCGGGTATTTAATATTTGTCGGGCCAGATATTATTTGATGCCATATTTTGATGCGCCCCAAATAGTTAGTGCTTGTTTATGAATGTGTGCATCTAAGAACAGACAGAAGCTGTGTTCTTACTGTTAGTAATGATAACATTGGGTTTGAGCCGGTATCGCGCGCTATGAAATTAAATATGCGATGCTGCACTGAATTTAACTGAAAATTAGCGCCAAGAGACCTGCTGGTGAATGTTGCGCTTTAGAAATTCACAATTAACATAATCTAACATAACAAAATGGCAGCCGGGGGCCCATCACTGATGCCACATGCTGCCCTTTGCCGACTTTAAATAACACTATGAGCAATGTCCCAGTTTACCATAGAAGTCACATTGTGCCTGGAGGGTGGCAGAATCCCCACCACGTAGCATGTCTGTCCAGTGTCCACCAACACAACTGTGATGGTAACCTTGTGTAACACATTATTCCATTTCACCGTACACTAGTATGTCGTCATGAAAGCGCAATACATTTTCTAATTGCCAAACACATTTATCTTATTATGCTGAATTACACTAATATCAGAATGCAATGCCTCCCTGAAATGGTCAACATGATCAAAAAATGTGGCTACTATGTGGAACAAGCAGAAATACTCACAAACTAGTAGGCTAAAAGTGGCAAGACTACGCAAGGAAATAAAATAAATAATACCAATTTCATGGCCTCATACGGCCTGATCTTCACCTGTGATTCCCAATAACTGCACATCCCCATTCACAGTAAGCCATCTGACATTCTACATCAAGACAGTTCAAGATGCTAAGCTAAAAGAGACTCATTCTTGCAACTTTTTGAGGCAGCCTATCACGTGCTCATAGACTCACTGAATACAGCGCAAGGCCATCATGCGTAATCCTAGACACGCTCACCTACGTCAAAATTGCCTCTGTGCCTACCATCTGTAGCCTCCTTCGTGCATGTTGTCAGCATGCAGTGCAGGACATTAACCGTTTAAATGTGCACTGTGCAAATCCCTCACAGGACTTTACTTTTTTGGGCTGTTCCTCTACAAGGTCATCAAACGTCCTCATTAACCTGTGTGAATGGACAGGCATGTTTCCAAACAATCTTCTAAAGTTAGTGTTAGCATAATTCAGGATCAGCAAAACATATCTTCCAACTTAAAGCATGACAGTACAGTCTTCTCTGTGTCAATTATGTAGATGTGAGCGCGTGTTTTGGTAAACTCCACTCCTCTGGCGATCGGCAGAGTTATTTTTTTACCAAATTTTGCACTCCAAGCGGAGTGCGGAGTGCCCAAACCTCCGGGATATCGGCTGGTAGAGCTGAGTTTATCGCCTACCCTTAAAATGTGTGCCACATAAATATAGTGGTGCATAAATATCATTGACTCAAATATTGATTTTGTTTAAGGTAAGTAATACCATTTACAATAACATCTGTGTTGTTAATACTGTATTTAATAAAATAGTTTAAAACAATGTCGTTTTTTACCGATGATATGCTTTAGTTAATAATTTAATTCAAAGGAATCCCGACCGCTTCTCGCTGCGGTCCTGAACGGGCGCAGACTTCCTCTCCACAATCAATTCAATTTTAAATAATGAACGCCATTACACCGGTGAAAGTGTCAGCAGTGCAAAAATGTATTTTAAAAGTGTCAGAGCAAGTGCCCTCCCTGACCCGTTTCGCTCCGCGGACGGAGCTTGGTCACATGATTTAATTTAATTGTATATGTTATATATTGTTTGTATACTTGTTGTTTATATTTTTAAATATAGTTTGTAATTTTCAGTTATTTCAGAATTGTTTAATTTTTTATAATTCTTTTTTAATAAACTGTTTTGAGTTGCATCCCATCAAATAATTAGAAGCTTGCGACTTCACCCTTCCATGTGTCCAATCAAGAACAGCACAAAACAAATCACATATATTACATTTTCTGGATCAAGGGGTTTCAGGAGTGTCAGTAATAGTCCAGCGAGAAGGTGGGGTAAAGATATCACCTCTGTATTGGTTCCACACTCCCCACACCTTGCACCACTTCCCTGGGCCCCCTCTGGCCACGTAGACAACCTTTCCCCTAAGCATGCACCAGTCTAGGTCTTCTTCCCACTTTCTCAATTGGGGCGGATGGCTTGCCCCCCACTGCTTTGCTATGTTCCTTTTGGCAATCATGTACGCTAGAGTTGCCCACTGCGCAGTGTATGTGTTGAGATCTGTAGGTTCCCAAATATTTAGTATACACCTTCGGGCCTCAGGCTGCATGTCCACATTCAGTACTTCCCACAGTATTTTATGTATGCCTTGCCAGTATTATTGTATACGTGGAGAATTCCACTAAATGTGGATGAATGTCCCTGTTTCCCCACACCCTCTTCTACACTCTCCGTTCTTCACCTTACCCATACGCACCAAGCAAGGCCCTGTGATGTAGATCCTTTGCAATATTTTAAGCTGGACCAACCGCAACCTGGCCTGAATTTCTACCTCCCCCGGGGAGGAGACCGCCCCCTACAAGTCCTCATCATCGATTTCTAATCCATCACCAACCCATTTCTCTCTGAGGGCCTGTAGTGGGTCAATCATGGTATTTATCAACTTTCTATAAATAAGGGAGATGTCTTCTCTGGGGGATGTCCATCAAGCAATCTATCCTCCAGGGGGGAGGCTTCCGGGAGAAGTGTATTACTGGGCACTTGGGTAAGCAATGCAAACCGTACTTGGAGATTCCGATAATACTCGGTGTCTGCCAAACTGTACTGCTGTTTGAGAGAAGCGAAGGGGAGAACCGTCCCCTCACCCCAGACATCTTTAATCTGTGAAATTCCAATGAGCTCCCATTTGCGGAATCCCTTGGACTTTAAAAGACTCCCCAGTCTCTCAGAGTTCAATAGTGGAGTTGCGGAGTGAGTCTATCATTCCATTTCAGATGTTTATTGGCTGCATTCCAAACATGGATAGAGTGTGCCGTAAGCCCCGTGAGAGGGAATCTTAGGGGTTTGGCGTACAATACTCTGATGTAAACTCCCCTTGGAAGCTGCCATCTGTCCATGGCATAACCAGGATCATCCAGGCGACCATAGATTCCATGGTTGATGGCTGCTAGGTGGGACGCCCAATAATACTTCCTTATATCGGGTAGACTAATGCCCCCGTCGTACCAGTTGAGAGTCAATTTGGAGATCGCAATCTGAGGCCTGTCATCCCTGAGGAGTTCCCTTTGAAGATTTTTTATTTCTTAACAATAAGACACTGGGACCGGGTCTATTGCGTTCTGGAGGGCATAAAACAACGAGGCAGGGCCATCATTTTGAAAAGGACTGCTCTGCCCAACAAGGAAAGCGGGAGGGATTTCCAGTGCTGAACGTCACTTTTCAGCCTCCGTATGGGCGGTTCTAAATTATGGGCAAAACGGAGTTTTGAGCTCAGCGTCACATAGATGCTGAGATATTGGAATCCGTCACTCGCAATCCGGATCGGGCAGCCTCGCGGTATGGTGGGGGTATCCCCTTGGAGGACGGACATTACCGACTTGGACCAGTTTACGGTGAATCCGGAATACCTCCCGAATATTGCCAGGATGTCAAAGAGACCTATCAGTGAGGCTCTTGGAGAGGTCACATATAGAAGAATGTCATTTGTGTACAGTGATATCTTATTTTACCAATCCAAGGACCACCACATTCCATGGATTACGCGCTCCTGTCTGACCCAGGCCGCCAGGGGTTCAGCACCAATCCAAAGAGAAGTGGAGACAGGGGTCAGCCCTGGTGGGTGCCCCGGCTCAGCTGAAAATCAGGGGACTTATGATTGTTTACCACTACTCGGGCCATAGGTCCAGAATACAAGAGACGGATCCAGCTTATGAATTCAGGGCCAAACCCTAGCTTGGTCAACACCGCGAAGAGATACGGCCACTCGACCATGTCAAAAGCCATGGTGACATCTAGCGATACCAACATGGCAGGCTCCAGTATGGTGGACACTCTTCCCAGTACTCAATGCAGATGGCGCAGGTTAAGGGCGGTATTGCGATGAGGCATAAAGCCCGACTGGTCAGGGTTGACCAGAGTGTTAATGGCTTTAATAAGGCGAGATGCAAGCAACTTCGTGAGGATTTTAAGCTCAGCATTTAATAACGATATTGGTCTGTTGGACGCACAGCTGTTTTCAGGTTTGCCTTCTTTGTGTATGACAACTATCAGTGGCGTAACACAAGCCCCCAAAGACCCCGCGTTGCGGGGGGGCCCACCGCACTGGGGGGCCCGGCGGGCCACTCACAAACTTACATGATCATCTCATCTGCCGCTCAGTAGGCTGTTTGGTGCGCAGCGTGGGCCCCGGCCGAGGCCCGAGTCTGAAATGGTGGCGGGGGCCCGAGGCCCCTGTGGTGCGGGCAGGGGCCCCGGCCAGGGCCCCCTGGGAGTCACTGTCAGTCAGTCTTCAAATGGGCAGGCAGGGGCAGAGTCTTCGAAATGGTGCGGACTAAGTCCGAAATGGTGGGGGGCCCGGGGGCCCCGTCCGGGGCCCATCACCCCTGGTGTGAGTGAGCCGTGCCGACAGCCGAGCCCCGCACTAGTTGTGTGTGGGCCCCGGACGGGGCGTGATGATTTTCAATCAATCAATCAGCAGCACTGCAGCACAGGTATATCAGTGCACACACAGACCTCTTGGCAGTGCCTCCTCTGTCTGATTGCAGGCACCCTGGGCACTCTGATGCAATTATTAATGGTGCCGGGGCCCGGGGGGCCGCCCCTGAAGCCTGAGCAGTTTATTTTTGATCGATGAAATGGCGGCAGGACAGGGTGGGATGCGCGCGGGCGCGGCGCGCACACACTTGTTTACTCCCTCCAGTCCTGACTTTCACATTTCAATTCCACCGCGTATGGGCGTGGGGTGCGGGGGCAGGGCTGGCTGGTGAGTGGTGACCAATTGCCTCGTTGCATTTGTCGGCACAGCACATGCGCAATCGCCGGCGGCGCAAATACGCACATGCAAGGTGTGGCATCAGGAGCGCGCATAGCCCAATCCATAGTTAAGTATTAAAGAAGAGAAGACAAACTGACAAAGCCAGGCCCGCCGCCCACGCTCAGACAAGACTGTCCGAACAGTAAGTCTGTCCCATCACCGGCAGGCCTTTATTATTTAAATTGCCCGGCCCCGGCCCCTGCCTGCCTTGCGTTCTCTGGGTGTGCCCTTGGCGGGGTGCCCGGTTGCGCCGCATCACACAGGATGGGGTGTGCTGTGCTAGACTCTAGCAGCTAGAGGGCATAGGGCAAACGGGGCAGCGTTGGGAAGGGGGGGGGCAGGAATGTGGGAGCACAAGTGGGGTATATGGGTGTCTGTGTGTGAGGTGGTAGCTAGCGGCCCATAAGAGGAGAACGTTTGTTCGTGAGGTGTCTGGCCTGCGTGAGGTCAAATGTGGAGGGGAGTGAAAGGCAGGGGGTGGGTGTGTGAACTGCAAGGTAAGCAAGGTATCATCATTCCAAAGGACCAGGGCAGGGTTGGTAATAGGGAGATGGTCAGGTGAGTGGCACTGGCGCAGCATTGGATGTCACTCTGTGCGGGTAAGGGGGTTGTGAGGACAAGTGGAACGCTTGCATTCGTTAACAGGACGTCAATTTACAAAACGTATTGGTAGAAAAACAAATATCAGCAGGCCCTTTTGCAAAGCAAAACGGTGGAATATTGTGTTACGCCCCTTCATCAGGCCACTGATGATTGCTGTTTTTCACCCCCGGGCCCGGTGGTAAAGCTTCCTCTCTCTCATGCTGCACGCAGTAGACAGCCCGTCTCTGAGGCTGCACTCGCTCTGCCTCCACTCGTATACGGGGCTCGCCCGAAGAGCAGGCCGCAACGGTGTTGTGTGTGTGGCCATTCCCATCCCGGGCTACCTGCCTCGCTTGTGGAGCTGGTCGAGGGAATGCACAGCTAGGTAGTCAGAATTGCTGTTTTCTGTACAGGGCAGGACTGAATACCTAATTCATCCCTGGGGAACATTTACAACAGTCCCACAGAGCAGGAGGCCTGTTGTGGATTGGTGTGAATGAGGCATTTTGAATGAGGGTAGTACACCACGCCCTGAAAGCTGCCCTCTGGCCAGCAGCATAGCAGGAAGGATATGTACACTCCAACCTGTATGTTGAGCCGACAGGAAGCTCGAACTTGCTTTCTCATCTCGAAAGTCGGCAGCTCTAGCCTTATCTACAACCTCGCTCACAAGAACGGAAGCATTTTCAATATACACAATGAAATCATGGCTGTCGCTTATTTATCTTATGCAATTTACAACCTTTGACAAAGCCAATAGTCCTGGCTTGTTGTAGGTATAAGAAGCAGATGCATTATCCTTAGGTGTATTTGTGGAAGGAAAGCAGAAGTGATTAATGTGCAGAATCAGTGTCTCAGATTGTACCAGAAAGGGAGACGAGCCTCCTCTCACGTGCAGAACCTTTTGTTTATGAAAAGCACGGAGCGTCTGTGTGCTCGACCAGGGTCTTTCGAGGACTTCCGAGAACAAGGGACAAGGAGTGAGTGAAGGCTCCTTCTGACCTGCGGGGTGTGGAGAAAGTGGCCGACCCGCCTGGCACGGGCAGGTCGTCTTTAGATAGAACAAGCAGCGCCCTACCACTCTGCAATGGAGCTGTCGGCCAGGCTGGTACTTCCGGGCAGCGTGAGGCGCACCGGCATTCCCCTTCCAGGAACCACTTTCTTATCTTGATGCTCCCGGGGCAGCAAGAGCACAGTGGCCCCACCCTCTCCGTTCTCGCTCAGAGGGCAGCTCGGGCTCTATCTAACGTGGGGAGACACCGGGCCATGGAAGAGGGGACCGTGGGGGCCCGGAGCATAGGCAGTTCGGGTGTCCGTGAATAAAGTACAGCACGGTATGTGTCCATGGGATCCCAGAGCAGAGATTCAAGGTAGATGGTCATGGGGGGGCGGGCAGAAGGTGTCATGAGGGTAGAATGGTGTGCTATCCATTCCGAGGTTGGGTCTTGGGTGTACTGAAAGGAATGGGGGTGTTGAGGGGGTGTGGGTGTCGGTGGTCGGTCACGGTTAACTGGTTGTTGTGTGTGGGCCCCGGACGAGGCGTGATGATGGCAATTATACACAATAATTTCAGAATAGAATCATCGCAGCACAGGTCTGTCAGTGCACACAATACCACAGACCTCTTGGCAGTGCTGCCAGGTGCCTCCTCTATCGTAGTGACGTCACCGAAGTAGGGCTGGTGGACTTTTATGGCATTGATAAAGCGCTCTGCTGGTATAAGCTTCAGACATCCATTATTCATAGCGCTTGCTGCCACAGGTGGGCGGCTTTGTAGCGCTTGAAGGGGTGCGCGCTCCTAACCCCCCCAAGGCAGCATAGTTGTTAGGTTATCACATGCACAATTTGTTAGGTTATCAAATGCACAATGACATCTATCCTGTGTAAGGTAACCGCGTGCTGGGATTTTTGGGATGGGGGCATACCTAGGACAAGCAAACCAAAACTACAAGTCCTAGTATCCACGTGTTCTTCTGATTGGACTGCTGGAAGGAGTCACGTGAGCCTGTGGCAGGAGTGTGCTTCCATACAGGGTCGACACAGACTCCTCCTGAACCTGGGGGCGCTCCTATTGCAAAAAAATGACAATCAATTGAAACCCCATTTAAAGTACACATGTGTTACTCTCCCCTCCCTATTGTGCAATGCGTGACGCAGATTAGCTGTCGCACCTTCCACCCCGTAGATTTGGGCTCCTCTTTAACACTAGTGGATTACTACAGCTCTCAAGAGTGTGCCTCCGACCGCAGGGTACCGATGACTAGATGGCGTCTGGACTCTTGTTTCTTGCCACGTTTTTTTAAATTAACAAATCGGGGCATTCTTGGACTTGTAGTCCTCATTTCTTTGGTTAGGTCAGTTGGCCCATTGGTATAACCCGACTGAAAACATTGAGAGAAAAGCCTGAGTGGTGAATGCAAGCACTGATTCATGGTCGCCTGCAGTCCTCTGGCACCCCACTCTGGAAGTCTGGTTGGGTGGGGAAAAGTCAGTCATAGCATTAACTAACGACCAATATCTCCAGTGAATAATACATGATGACATTAACCAGCCTTGGCACAGGCAGTACACCTGGGTTTGATCTGACAACGCATACAAACAAACCCTTGCAGAAATGTTTCCACAGAAGAGTGAGTTATACCCATACCTATTGGCTTTGCTAATGTCTGTAGTGGATGAGATGGTGGTGATGGAGGTATTGGTGGTGGCGTTATTGATGGGGGTGTTATGGTATAGGTGGTGGTATGGGTGATGGTATGGGATTGGTGGTGGTATTATTGATGGGGGTGTTATGGTATTTGTAGTGGTATTGCTGGTGGGTTGGTATCCGTGATGGTATTGATGGTGTTATGACATTGCAGCTCGAGCCCTTTGTTTTCTATGCTCTAGGTCAGCGTTTACCAAACTGGTCCGCGGACCCCCAGGGGTCCGTGAGACATTCCCAGGGGGTCCGCAGGACTCGAGTGGAACAGAGGTACAAAGTGCTACATGGTGGGCCGCGCCGCGGGGAGGGGGGCCCTCCATGTGCTTTGCATGGGGGCCCCCTCAAGTTTCGTTACGCCACTGACAACTATGTTTGCAACTCGTTGATCATACGGTAGTATGCCTTTGTTTCTACTCTCAGCCAACATAGTACAGACATAGGGGCTGATCTTGTCCGGCCTCAACTTATACAATTCAATGGGGATTCCATTAGGACCAGACGCCTTCCCTGAATTTACTCCCCTAATCGCCTGCGCCACCTCGTCATGTGTTAACGGAACGCTAGATATGATCTGTTTTCATCTGAGAGCAGGGGTAGCCTGGTGTCTATGAGTAGCTCGCTGTTCTCATCCGAGAACCCACCGGTAGTGCGATACACTGTCTGGTACTAGTCTGCAAATGTGTCCGCTATAGCTTGCAGGTCTGTTATAGGGCTGGAGTCCCCTCCCCGCAATTCAGGCACCAGGCGAGCCGCCCACTCTCTTCTGTCCAACCAAACTATCAGTCTTCTTGCCTTGTCCCCATGCTCATAAATCCTGCTCTGGACCTCCATGCCCTGAGCCTTAGTTCTATCCTCCACGATGCTGGTAAACTCGTCCTGCCTCAACTTCAGGAGATGAAGTCCTTTGGGGTTATGGCCTGGGCTATTGCCTCTTCCGATTTCAATACTTCTTCTTCTGACTGCACTAGGTCTGCTTGCCTTTCCTTCCTCTTCCCAGCAATCAGGGAGAGGGTTTATTTCCAGATGACTGTTTTGTAAGCTACCCACAGCGTTTGCACGTGGACTCAACCGACCCTTGTTCTCCTGGAAGTAATTATCCGTTGGCCCTGGTGGTTTTCTTCTGGGTGTTGGATCTTTCAGATACCATGGATTAATGGGAGTCGCTCACCTGACACTCATCTGAGCAAGCCCCACCATCATCCAGACTGTTGAATGGTCTGAAATGCCTCAATCCATGTGACGAATCTCCCAGGTAGTGTGAGCATGTGCAGCCGGGACCAGGATGTAATCAATGCCTGAAAGGCTATGGTGAGCTCCCGATACGTGAGTGTATTGGACCCTTTCCAGGTTATGTGCCCTCCCACTGTCCACCATCCCCATGGACTCGAGAAAGTCCGCTAACAACCTCTGGGTGGGCCTAATGTCCTGAGGAGGGTGCCAGTCTAGTGCACGGAAACAACACTGCATTGAAATCCCCTCCTATTATTAGAAAGCCCATTGGGAATGACAGGAGAATAGTGCCCATGTCTTTGAACGTGTCGGTCTGGAGGCCGGGAGGAACGTATATTGAGACAGATGTGGCTTTCTTACCCTCCCACTGGCCCGAGACCCGGATGTACCTACCCCGTGTGTCCGACCAGGTGGGCGGTCCTACGAAGGGGAATGTGTTCTTAATTAGTATGCATACTCCTCGCGAGCCTGAGGTGAAACCCGCGTGCGCCACCAGCTTATATCCTCCCTTATTTAGGGCCATACATTTGTTCCTGATTAGATGAGTTTCCTGGAGGAGGATGACATGTTATTTATGATTTTTAATTTAATTTTCAATAGTAATTTATACTGTCGTAGTGGGTTTTGAGGTTTACAGGTGCATAGAATGGAACGATAATTAAGTATAATACATTCTTAATTAATTTCTAGTTAATAATAATAATTATTTAATTGATAATTAAATATTTGAATTCTGTAATTATTATATTTTTTGGTATATTTTAGGTGCTGGTTGTTGGGTTTGTAGTGGTATAGGGTAGAATGTAAATTAGGTACAACTAGATAATAATTAATGTTGAATTGCTAATAATTATGTATTTCATCATTAACTATGTTTAAATTGTCTAATTATTATATTTGTATGTTAAATTCTACGTGTGTGTTGTGTTCATAGGAGTTTAATTATTAATGTTTAATTAATATTAAATATTTTATTGATAATTAATCATTTTAATAGTGTAATTATTATATGTATAAATCCTATTTTAGGTGCAAGTTGTTGGGTTTGTAAGAGTCTAGGGTGAGAAGTTAATTGAGAGGTAATGTGTTCATAATAAATCAGTAATTTATTAATGAATATTTAATTAGCTTTTTAGATTGGGTAAAACTTATATTTTTTAATGTATATCTTAGGTGTGGTTTGTTGGGTTTGTAGGTGTAGAGGGTGGGAAGGTAATTAAGTAATAACTAATTATAAATAAATTGATATTTGTTAGTTAATTTATAATTATTTATATTATTTAATAATTATTTTCTTATGTTAGATATTAATTGCAGGCTTTTCTATTTTTAGGGGAATATAGTGGGAATATAAGCGAAAGCAACTTCCAGCACCTCCACACGGCGAACTGAAGAAACGGACCACCAGGACATTCAGATGGCAGATTTTATTCTTTTTCACTTCCTCATTCCATGACGCATTTCGGGCATCAAGTGCCCTTGATCACATACAGTGTAAGCAGTACGCCATTTTTTTATACGTTTTTTTCTTTAAATGCAACACCTCGTGAATAATGAGCAGTGAAGAAACAATATGTTATTTTAATAGAGACGCTTTTACCATGTACTGAACTGATGTTCACCAACAGTATTACATTTCTGATAGGCACATTTCTTTTACGAGGCACCATAAACCATGTATTTTATGTTGCTAAAAAAACATGATGTTCGCATTCATAAATATTGTACGATTTTAAATAGATAAATTAATATATTCAATACTTCAAATTCAAATAAATATGTATAAATAATTTAAAATATACATACTATCACACAATAATAAATACTGATTTCAATATCAAAAAACAATGTGCAAATTCCGCAATTATCATATCTCTGCTTGGATGCTTATTAGTCATGTAAAACTAGGCTGAATTATTATCTGCTAAATACAGTATTTGTTTTCTTTAAATTTGTAAATAACCGCATAACTGCTCATGTATCTTTTGTCGGAAAATCCATAATTACAATCAAATTCCAATGCTTAGTACCATTGTATACGCCATCTGTATATACATATATGTTTCAAAAAACAAACTGTGCATACATTTATGTGTTTATATATTATCTTAAAGTGCATGATGCAATAAAATTGCATATCTAAAAAATGTGTATAGTATTGATTCAAAAAAATCATTTTAAAAGTGTCTAAAAATGAGAGGCAAGTTGTCTATACCCTTATGATTCCTGGTGGACAACGGACGAGCATAGTGACCTTAAAGTCTTAGTTTACCAAACAAGCCTGTTGGGCATATTAGCTGTCAACATTGTAATGAAGGTCAGACATGTCAACATTTGTATTCAATATATGAAAAGATAATATGTGTTAGAATATATCTAGGCTATCTCAACCACACTTAGTTAAAATGTCACATAAAATCAAACTATAAAAAAGACATAAATCTGTAAAAAAAAAAGTGTGCATATCCTCTGTATTGTTCAGTCCATTCGGGAATGAAGCTCTAAAATAAACCTTATTTCTCTTTGTCTTAGCAATTTTTCCCGATTGCCACCTCTGTGAGGGGCTGGCACAGAGTCAATAACAAAGTACGATAAACAATTGACGTTATTATTATGTGCTTCTTTAAAGTGTGGAGCGACCAGATAGGCTGGATCACTGTTAATGATTGCACGTAAATGTTGCAATATTCTCACGTGCACCTGCAGCTTAGTACTTCGCCTGTACCTAAGCCCACAGATGCACGTGAGAACATAAGCTGCGTGATCTATTCGGCAGTTGTAATTGCCCCTAATCATTATCTTATTTTCTCTAAATGGAGTCCTGTACCCTGTTGAGTTGACTCCAAATTTGCACGCACAACAAGATCTACATTTAAAGAAGCCTTATTTGGGTTTTAGACAGGTTTCCCTTGTCCCTAACTCTGGACTGTTTTTTGTTAGTATTGCCCCATACATTGTGTTTTTCTAAATGTGATTGTTGGTTTAGATGGGAGTTTACTGTTCAAAACATTGTCAGTAAGGACTATAGGCCAATTTTGGTTAATTATGGACCTTATTCTTCTCTCTTGGCGGCTATATGTTGTAATTAGTCTAGGTTTGTCATCAGTGGTGTCAACGAGGTTTGCCTCACCCTCATCTCTTTGCGGCAGTAATGAGTCTCTTGATCTCATTTCAGATTTATTGACAGCATCAACTAGCATCTTATTTGTGTATCCTCTCTTTTTTAATCTAGCCAAAGTATCCTGTTTGCAGCTTTCAAACTCCTCTTGCGTGCTGCAAATTTGTTTCAGTCTCAGGATTTCTCCAAATAGGATACTGGCAATCAAATGCTTCAGATGTACACTAGTTGCATACAGTGTTGCATTTCCAGCTGTTGGTTTTCTGTAGGCAGTGGTGGTCTGTCTACCTTCATTTATAAAAACGCTAACATCTAAAAATTCTATTTTGGTCTGACTCAAATGTGATGTAAAGTGCAAATTCATACAGTTAATATTGATAGTTTTTACAAATTCTTTCGCACTTTCAATTCCGTCATTCCAAAAAATAAAAACATCATTGATGTAGCGTAACCAATGTTCAATTTTCTTTGAGAACATTTTGCAGTGTTGAACCATGAGGACCTGCTCCTCCCAGTAGCCCACGTGCAAACACATGTAGCTGGGAGAGAAGCAGGCCCCCATGGCCACAACCTGTATTTGCAGATATATATATATATATATATATATATATATATATATATATATATATATATATATATATATATATGTATATATATATATGTATAGAGAGAAAGAGAGAGAGAGAGAGAGAGAGAGGGAAAGAAAGAGAAACAATATTTTAGTATTTTTAACAAAATTAGTGTGAAACAATATTGTTTTTGATTTTTATTGTATTTACCATTACAAATATACAAATATAAAAATGATATTTTTGACACAGTCCGGCGATGGTGGGCATGTGCTCCAAGGCAGTCGCTCAGGAGGCTCCTTCCCCATGGCTGCTCGCCTCCCTGCTCGACTTGCGTGGGAGCAGCTGGAAGGGGAGGCCCGGCCGGCCCAGGCAATCTGGTCACCCTGCCGACCAGCAAAAGATGGTGGCCCCAGTCCCTGCACTCCAGTGGGGCAGGGATGGGAGGGGGAAGCCCTGTGCCGGGGGCCACGTGTTGGAGGCAGCCTCCGCAAGCCCGCGTTACCCCCTCCGCGTCCCTCCCGCTGGCCCAGTGACAGAAAGGGACCCACTCCGGGGTGTGATGGAGGAGGGTATCCGTGTGTGCCCATGCACAGAGAGACAAAAGCTTGGCTCAGAGGATGACTTTTAATAGATTGCAGCAAGGTAGATGCTCTGCTACTTATGAAACCCTGACCCAGAATCAGGTCATCTATCAATGATTTAGCAACGGGTGCCCCACTGTCCCCGGAGAGGGTCGAACCCAGCGAGCCCCGGGCATTTGGAGCCAGAAACATGAGCCTCATGGGGCTCACCCCCCACCTCACTGGGTAAGTGGAAAAATGATAAGAGTAGTGGTATTCCACCCGTGGCCCGACGGCGTCCCACTTTTCCTACACCTACACTCTTCATAGTGCCAGACTAGAGTCATGCACAACAGGGTCGTCTTTCCCAGCTGATTCGGCCAAGCCCGTTTCCTTGGCTGTGGTTTCGCTAGATAGTAGGTAGGGACAGTTGGAATCTTGTTAATCCATTCATGCGCATCACTAATTAGAAGACGAGGCATTTGGCTGTTTCGGTACCACCTCGTGGTGGCTCATCCTGGGGGTATTATGCTGCCCATCAGCGTCAAATCGGTTTTGCTTCCAACAATACAACATTTGTTTGCTCCGGAGTACAGCCACACTGAATGCTGTCCTCACTGGAACTGGGATCACGTGTAGGCCAGAGATAGTACACCCTGCAGTACTATTCCAACAATTTAAAATTGTCTTTTAACAGTCCTGAGAAATTAAAGTATGATTAGCAGGACATCAATAATCAATGCGTGGTAATTATGCGTTTGTAATTATTTGAGACCGAATCATCATTCAAGACATTTCAATAAGTATGATGTACACAATTATATCTAAATTGTTATAAGCACACATTTACAAAAATACACATCTACAAATTGTACATCCAACTAGAAAATGCACAGCTATATAATTCTAAAAATTCACATCTATAAAATACACATCTATACTAAATCTTGTGTCATCTATAAACTAATATGTTAAAACAATATGCTTTATAAGGGTGACATGTGTGCTGCAAGAAAGTATACATCTCAGTATAAGCTTTATACTCAATTGTCCTTGAATACTTGGCACTTTTTAGGTGTGTCCATTAAAGTAGTCAGGCAAACATTTTTGTTGAATGGGAATGACATTTGCAGACCTAGATCAGCCAGAACAACATCATTACATTGAGGCCAAATACCACGACATCCAACGATAAAGCCATAAAATTTTACAGTGTTACCTTTGGTGAGATCTTTGAATTGCTGTGACAGATCCTGAGAGTTTTTAATTTTACTCTCTAACATTAATTCAAGGGAATTCTGTGAGTTTTCATTACGAATCGAAACATCAATCACTACAGATGTACCATTAACATGAAGCTCCCTATATGCCATCCAACCACACCTTTTTGCTCTATCAATGATCAATTCCAGAATTTTAATACGTCTTTTTATCCTAATGTCCTTGATTTTAGGACATGCGCCTGAAATATGTGAAAATGTTTCGCAAACATCATTACAATACATGTAGAAAATGTACGATTTCTTCACGTAGGGTTGGTTTCTCTAGTATATAAAACATTTGCCCTTAACATCAGCGCAGCTATGTACTGATTTTCTTTCATTTTGTTATGCTTGCTGATCCAGAAGTTTGAATTTGGATTAATGGCTAAGTATTTTATGCCATCACCTTGGACAGGGAGATTGGCCCATTTCTCAAATTCTTCTTTTCTCCAATCATATGTTGCTAACAAATTCAAATCATAACTCAGAAACCTACTGTCTAAAATGTTGAGTTTGTGTGTTTTGATGATGTTATCCATTTCCATTTATAAACTGTATTTCGGCCGTAATAGACCATTAAAGTCACATAATATCACACCACAAAGATAAAAATGCATTAAAAATAGCTCTCAATAAAAATTTAAAAAGGAATTATTTACAAATTGCATCGACTAACAGAGGCTCATTGCATTAGAAAAAGGGGTATGAAAAGATTGATTGCATAATTGCTATTGTTTTTCAGCAACTTTTTGCGCCTTTTTCACATTGAGAGAAGAAAGCGAGAGACAGCAAATACCACAATAGTTTTTGTTTCAGTTCTTAAAATTCAATAAGAAGCAATATATTGAGTGAACCCCATGTTTTTACATAGTGGGATGAGTTAATATTTTCTTAATGATCTGTACCCAGGGCAAATAAATAGTACATGTATCACTGTCTCAGGGGGGCCATTACATGCTGGGCATATATTTACAGAAGGGTTTGCCCAGTTCTTTGTAAAATCAAATAGAGGAAGGGTGCCCAGCCTAAATTGTATAAAAAGCTTCCTCGCCAGTGCGGGTTGGATTTCATCCCTATAAGGTTCAAACATGTATTGGTATTTAAGATTTAAAAAGTCTATTGTAAGTTGGCCAAGAGTGTTGTTTTCCTGCATGACCCTAGGCCTGTACTGTCTATAGGATTTCACCAGCTCAAGATGGGAGATCTGTGTACAACAAACCTCTGGACTAAACCAGAGGTCAGAATGATCAATTTTGACACAAAGATCTTTAATATAGGCAAGCCAAGGAAATGTAATTACCCCAGTTAGCTCCAGGATCAAACAAAGCTCATACCTGAATGAAGCTAGCTCAGGCGTCAGCCAAATTCTACGCCAAAAAGTCAATGGGCGCAGTCCCACATCTTCAGAAATTGGTCTAATGCCCAGGTCAAGACAGAGAGGAACACGGGGAGTGCTTGGCCGAAGATTCAGAAGATGTCTCATAAACTTATTCTCAGCTAAAGTCAGGCCCTTCATAGGACAATGACCCCAAAGCTCTGCCCCATATAGTGCAGCATTTTTTACCTGCACTTTACATATCTCTGTGGCAGGGCCAGGGACCATAGAACCTAAGGCATCACTATACTCGACCTGGCAATGTTGATGTTATCAATTTTTTCATTTATTACTTCTCCTGCATACATGAATGAATGAATGAGCTATGTACAGATCTGGAGCTGCCCTGGGATAAATATTTACTTTATTTAGACCAATTGTTGTACATAGTTGTGGTATACTGAGGCCCCTAAATGACCTTTTCGAATATAGGGGACCATCACATGTGTATGCAGAAAGATGTAGACATACTTTTTTATTGTTTGATCCAGAACATTTAAAGTTTTATCTTTAGCATTTCCAATTTATATGACAGTTTAGGGACCAAGTACTAACACACAATTTCTATTTTCTGCATGGGCTTAAGTGGTAGATTACCAAGTTTTTGGGTCCAATTAACAAGAGCCTCATTAATTTTGTTGTTGCTTGTATGGCCAGTGTGTAGTTCAAAGTTCAATTTGAGATATCTCTCACTTTCTCCTGGCTGAATGTTTTCAATATCTTCTTTTTTATACTGCCATGGTTTACCGTTGTTAATCAGGATTTTATCTTTATGATGACTGATATAGAATCCATGTGTCTTTTTCACATTAGGTTTTAATCCTTTTGTTTTACAGAACTTTTCAATGATCTTCAGATTTGTACTCATTCCTTCCCAGGTGCTGCTGAGTACTGTGATGTCTTCTGCAAAGGCGAGAGCGTTGATTTGCTCAATAAGTCCATCTCATGCGAATGTGAAGCCCTTGCCGTTTTTCTTAGGACCAAAGCTCAGAGGATCTATCGCAATGTTAAATAGCAATGGGGATAAAGAGTCACCTTGTTTAACCCCAGATTTCATTGTTATATCAGGAGTTGCTTTGTTGTTCTTTCCCTTGAAAAAAGTTTGTTGACTCAGTGTATAAGTCTTTTGTTATGTCTCTGATTTATGATGGAACTCTGTGCCTTTTGAGACTCTGTATAATGTGACCATAGCTGACAGTCGAAGACTTTTGAGATATCTATGAACACTACTGCTAATCAGTGACTGTTTTTTCGTGCCCCTTTTATGATATTTTGCAGAAGAGTTAGATTCTTGAGACAACCTGTCGCTTTCATGAAGCCTTTTTGTCTCGTATTCGATTCAACAAAAAATGAGAGTCTTTTAGTTAATGTTTTTGTGAATAACTTCATGAATGCAGTACCGATGGTAATTGGATGCCAATTGCTGATTTGTTTAAGTTCACTAATCAGTACATTCTTGGGTAGCAACATTGACTGGTTCTTTTTGATACTTTATGGTACTCTTCTCATCGATAACCAAGACGATACAATTCTGGTGGCCTGCTGTGCACTTTATACAAGCCATTCAGACCAATCTTTATCAGGCCCCACTGCTTTCTTTAAATCTGAGTCCTCAAAGGCATTCGTTATTTCGAGCAGTGTAATTTCTTTACATAAATTTGTAATTTCCCATTCATCCGGTATCCAATCAATCAGCATGAATTTAGGGTTTTTCTTGTTTTCTTTTTCAATTATGCTTTTGTAGTATTGAAAAATGTAATCAAGACTTATTTGACAAGTGGCATCTTCTGCCCCATCAGTGATAATCCTGGCAATTTTCTGTTTGTCTTTTTTAAACATTGCCTGGTATTCTTTATAGCTGCCCATTGCTTTTGAATAATTTTTCTTGTGTGTCTGATTAAGCTTTCTGTTTTTCTTGTCTTTTTTTGTTGTCATCTTGTTTTCCACTGAGGCATTCTGGTGCTCATCTTGAGCAGAGTTCATAGGCTCATTATTGAGTTTACTTGCTGGTTCACTTGCTGGTACAGGACTTATATCAGTGGTATTTTCAGAGATATAAGTCAATAGCTCATCCATCAGATCCATAGCAGCATCGTGTTGCTCTACGTTTTGGGTGTACTTCTCAATTTCTGTGATTATATCTTCCAACTCAGCAAAGTTCTTTTTTTGCGCACGTTTGTGATTGATAAAGTCTCTGTGCTATTCTGTTGTTACATCCACTGTAACCTCTGGTTCATCGCAAAAGTCATTTTCAGAAACATTTGATGCTTCCAGTACATCTTTTGCCCATTTGTTGCTCTTATCACTTCTATCTCTTCTTTTTTTCTGCAATTTGTTTTCTATTTTCATTGTCAAAATGTGGAACCATCAGTGCAATAATATTTCTCTTGTTTTCATACACTTTTTCCAATTCTGGTAATAGCAGTATTTCTTCCTTAAGAGAGTCATAGTTACTCCCACCATTTACCCGTGCTTCATTGAATTTCTTCACTTTGACATTCAGAGCACTGGGCAGAAATCACATTGCGTCAACACCCACCTCGGGACTTTGCAATGCTTTGCTTTGATTAAACAGCCGGATTCCCCTGGTCCGCACCAGTTCTAAGTCAGCTGCCAGGTGCCTTCCAAGGCAGAATGCCGGCCCGCGCCCCTGGGGAGGGGGCAAGGGGAGAGGCGACCACCGCAGCGGAGGCGATCCACAGGAAGGGCCTGTCTCGCATCCAGTGGCACCGCAACCCCAGAGGGAGACGCCACGTCTAGTCGCGGCACATGCCCAGCCCCGCTTCGCACCCCAGCCCGACTGACCGAGCCCTTTGTTAAAGATATTTTTATAGAGAGTACAGGAAGGAAGAAATAATAGAAGATGCAATAAGAGCCCTCGCAGGAGCTAACTCCACATGGCCAAGAAGCAGTATCATTGTTGAAAATTTGTACAACGCGGCACCCCTAGACAGGATAAGTCTCAATGTCCGCCAGCCAACAGCGTCGTGCCCAACGAGGAACCCTGGAGGGGCATCAATCCACATTGGCACCAGGCAAAAGCTGTCCGAGTCAGAGGCGTATTCGACCAGTTCAAGTTGCACCTCCATGTGTCTTGGCCACGAGAAAGACGTTGCAGCGAGGTATAACGGAAAAACCCACCCCCCCCCCTTGAAACAAACCCCCCCCTCCCCCCCCCCCCCCCAAGGCTCCAGCCACCTACCAACCCCCCTCCCCCCAGTGGTGGCGTCCAGCAGCAGGCATTTACTCAAATAGTCTTCACACCTAAAACAAATGTAGTGCACGTAAGTTGGGTGGACAGACCGCCGATGGCAAACCTCGAGAAAGAAAGCGGACTAGCGGGCCCCACCTGAAGGTGAAATTCTTAAAGTCACCTCTGAAAACATCAGCCATACGTTCCACACTCAACAGCTTCCACAACTTAGCAAACCAGAGGGAAAGTGCAGGGGCCTCCTTCTTCTTCCAAGCCGCAGCCAAGGTCAACTTGGCCGCACCTATGCAGAGCCAAAGGATTTGTTTATCTGCCTTGGTCTGATGCTCTAGAAGCGAAGACCCAGGAGCACGAAGCCTATGGAGTCCGGAATCGGGTAACCCAACACATCTTTAATATGAGACAGTATCTCCCCCCAATAGGGGCGTATGATAGGGCAGTCCCACCAGTTATGGCGAAAATCCCCAAGGAAACCACAGCCTCGCCAACACCTATCCGATGCAGAGGGAAAAATCTTTTTCAATCGGGTCGGGTAAAGATACCAATCCAGCATTGTTTTCATATGGGCCTCCCGGAGATCAATAGAATGATTGAATTTGTGTAAATCGCGCCAGAGGTGAGTCCACTCCTCGTCGGAGATATCTCGCCCTAGGTGCTCTTCCCACAGACCCATGTATCTCGTGCGAGGCGAGATAGCAGTAGTCAATAGAAGATCATAGAGGAATGAGATCACCCCCTTCATAGACGTTGCGCGGGTGATATAGGATTCGAAATCTGTGGGAGGCCTCGTCGCTGCATCCCGCACCTTCGGTGACAACGCCCAGTGAAGCAGTTGGGCATGCCGGTAACGCTCGGAAGGGAGCACCGCGTAATCACGCATGAAATTATGGAAGGTGAGCGGCTCACACCCATGGAACAAGTGTGTGAGTGCGTGGCAACCCCCCGCCCCCCACCCATCAAAGGGGCCCTCAACGAAAGCCGGCGGAAAGGCCGGGTTAAAGTAGATCGGTGTGAAGGGGGATGGGAAGGAGCTCCACCTCTCGTCGCTAGAGACCGAGTCCCAGACCTTCAGAGTAGTACTCGTAGGAGTGCTAATGTAGGCGTTGCGGGGCCGATCCCCCTTCGCCTTCCAAACCAGGTCCCATATCGATCTTCCTGCCACACTCCTGTCCATATGTAACCAGTGCTTCTCCGACTCCATTTGGGTCCACTCGGCCAGAACTCGGAGTTGCGCCGCCTTATAATAGAGATGCATGTCCGGGAGGCCGACTCCACCCTTTCTCAGAGGCCGACGCAGCGTAAGAAAGGAAAGTCTAGCGCGGCCTCCCTGCCAGATATAGCGCAGAATCATGGATTTAAGGTGCCTAAAAAAATCCCCCTCCAAAGTGATAGGGAGTGCTTGGAACAGGTACAAGAGCTTGGGGAGCAGCGTTATCTTAATGGCATGTACGCGACACATCCAAGAGATAAACATGGGCTTCCAACGATTAAGCTCGGTCTGTATCTGGGTCAGCAGGGGAGGGAAGTTGGCCGCATACAAGGTGGCAACAGATGAGGTCAGCCTGACCCCAAGATACTGTATGGAGGAGCTGGACCACGACAGGGGCGTGAGTGGTCGGATGCGGTCCACCTCAGCGGGCGGCAGCGTGAGATTGAGGATGTAGGACTTGCCGGGATTGACCCAAAAACCCGCCACCGCTTCGAACTGAGAGAGCACTTCTTGCACCCGTGGGAGGGAGTTCCCCGGGCCCGCTAGGGACAATAGAATGTCGTCAGCAAAGAGGGATATTTTATGCTGCTCCCCCGAAAAGGGGAGGCCAACAATATCCGGGTCCTCCCGCACCCTAAGGGCCAGAGGCTCGATGCTGAGCGCAAAGAGTAGGGGAGATAGGGGGCAGCCCTGCCTCGTACCCCAGGAGTGTGCAAAGAAGGGTGAAACATGGCCATTCACCATAACCCTCGAGCGTGGACCATGGTAGTTGGCCCGAAGCATATCGATAAATTTGGGTGAAAAACCAAAGGCCTTCAAGGTACTAAAGAGGAAGTTCCAGTCCACCCGGTCGAATGCCTTTTCAGCATCAAGGCCCACCAAGTCCGCCGGGATCTTAAAGCAATTAGCCTTCTCGATCAGGTGAATCAGCCTTCTGGTGTTCTTTTATGAAGCCCGATTGGTCGGGGTGAATAAGAGCAGGCATGAGGTCCTGGAGCCGGGCAGCCAAGATAGAGGAGTACAATTTAGCATCCACTTTTAACAGGGCTATGGGCCGGTATGACTCACAGTTAGAGGGATCCTTCCCGGCTTTGGGAATAATCGAAATCATTGCTTCCGCCATGGTGCCCGTAGTTTGGCCCGTCTCCCTCATGCCATTGAAAAGAGTCACCCAAAAATCCCCCAGCTCAGAAGCAAATGTTTGATAGAAGGGAGCCGTAAAGCCGTCTGGGCCAGGCGCCTTGAGCGGTTTAAGGGACCTAATGGCGGTCAACACCTCCTCCTAGTGAAGGGGGCCTCCAGAAGGTCATTCCATTCCTTGGAAACCTGCGGAAGTGGATAAGCCCCTAAATATTCCTGCTGCTCTGCAGGCGCCAGGTGGTCTGCCGAGTATAGGGCGGCATAAAAGTCGCCGAAAAGCTCCGCCTTGACCGCGTCCCTATGTTCCATGGCGCCAGATGCCACCCACATATTCCCTCTCACGATGTTTCCCCACTTTGTTGCCTTGAGCATAAGAAAGGCGCCGTAAGCGCAAGAGGGTATACTCCGCCCGATTATTATAGTGGGTCCTGAGTTTACCCCGCACCGCAGCAAGAGGGCGAAGAGTCTTTCGAGAAGGATTCTGTTTATGCGCAGTGTCAAGTGTCGCCAGCTCCGCCTCCAGCGCCTCCCTTTCCTTGCGCCTAAGCTTGTTCAGGGTGGAGTTCAACGCAATGCACGTGTCCCGTGTCGTCGCCTTAAAGGCATCCCATTGGGTGAAAACCGAGGTGTCCCCAGCTTTGTTGAACTCAAAAAATTCGCCAATGGCTGCCCTAAGTTTTTTGCAGGATTCCTCATCACGTGTAAGGGAGATAGGGAAGTACCATTTGCGGTGTGGGGACGTCTCTGGGGCCCAAGTCAAGCACGCTGCCAAAAGACTGTGATCTGATACAGAGAGCGGAAATATTCTACTGTCACGCAAGTCCCCCTGCAGAGACTGATTTAGAAAAATGTGATCGAGACGTGAATACGTGTGGTGAACATGGGAATAGAACGTGTAATCCCTAGTGTGGGGGTGGAGGGCGCGCCAGCCATCAATAAGGCCTAGACTGTCCAAGGCGTTGCGTAACTCAGGGGAGAAGAGGCCCGCCTCCGTCCTTTGTTGGTGTGAGCAATCAAGACTTTTGTCCCAAACCAAATTGAAATCCCCCATTACTATCAATGCTCCCTCCCCAAAGTCCCCCACCTCCCTCATGAAGGCCTCAAGGAACCAATTCTGGCCCGTGTTCGGTGCATAGATAACCACCCACGTGCAAAGCTTACCAAGGAGCATCCCCTTCACCATCAGCCATCTTCCCTCCTTGTCACCTCGCAACCCCATGGGTTGAAACTGAAGTGTAGAGCGGAACAGAAGTGCCACCCCCCGGTGCTTAGTAGTGGCAGAGGATTTGTAAATCAGTGGGTATTGCCTATGCTTAAGCCTGGATTCGTCTTTACGGGCCAAATGAGTTTCCTGTAGTCCCACCACATCCAAATGATGATCAAGAATGTATTTCCACACTTTCTGACGCTTTTGAGGAGAATTAAGGCCTTTAACATTCCAGGAGCCCATCGTAACTGGCATCATTTAGTCAGTACCCCCCCCCCCCCGCTCCACTCAGTGCCCCCCATAGTGCTAGAAGCAAACCAAAAACAATCGCATTCATACCAAATCTCCTGCCGCCACCACTGAGCCCGTTCCAAAACAACCCTTCCCCAATCCAAAGGAGCCTCAAAACAATATACAAAAAAGAGCGATTCAAAACCAGAAAAAGAACAAAGAAAGTCGGACATGACCATAAGGGTCAGGGGTAGAAGACCCGGGTAATGCCCCCCTCAAGTTCAGGGTCAGGGTAACCCTCCAATGGAGCACGGTCCTTCAAAGTACCTGAGATGGTAGAGCCCCCCAGGCCCCACGGGCCGCTGTTGGGGGAGCCTAGGCTGCTGAAGAGCTGTCTACCCGGCTCGACTCAGTCACCAGGGCCACCAAAGCCAAAACCTCTCCCCTCTCACTTTCGCTCGCCGATGGAGTCGGACCCTCCACCACACCATGTCGGCCCACTCTGGGGAGCGGGAACGGCGACGTCTTCTCGGGGAGGCGCTGGTGCCCGCCGACGCTGCTGCTTCCTCCATGCCCAGAAGTTCCTTGGCGGCTGCCAGAGATCTCACTTGTACTAGTCTGTTCTGCCATCTGAAAATGAGCCGAAAGGGGTGACCTCAGGAGTAGGACACCCCGTGCTCCCGCAGGAAAGCCGTGATCGGGCAGAAGTCCCGTCGCTTTTGCAGTGTGGAAGCCGCCAGGTCTTGAAAAAGCTGAGGGTTGTGCCCTCGAAATTGCAAGTTGTTGGTGTCCCTTGCTTTCCATAGGATTTTCTCCTTCAATTGAAAATCATGGACACACACCAGAATGTCAGGCGGCGGCGAGCGCGTGCCACGCGGCAGCCCAACCCGATGTACTCTGTCCATGCGGACCTCCGAGAGGCCGTCCTCCGCCAGAATTCGCAGAAACAAGGCCTCCACATACTCCCGCAAGTTCTCACCTTCTCCTTCCCAGGGTACCGCTCAGATCCGAATGTTATTACAGCGGGACCGGTTTTCCAAATCTTCGCAGTGGGCCTGAAGATCTAAGTTCTGCTCACGTAGCCGGAGCATGTCCTGCTGTAGTTGATGGACGTCACCAGTGAGGCCCAGATCATGGTCCTCCAGGGTCGCCACCCGTTCTCCGATGCCGTCCACATCTCAACGGACCTCACGTAGATCGGAGGCCAGCTGCGACTTCAGTTCTGTGATATCGTCCTTGATAGACGCAAAAAGTTCAATCAGAAAGGCCTTCGTGACTGGGCCCTCTCCGTCGTCCTTAGCCGGGGACTTGCTAGAGCCGGGGGGCGAACCGGATGGACCGTTCCCAGGACCGTCCTTCCCTGGCCTATTCATGCGATTCCTCGTCGCCATGATGAGGCGCCTCAGCCAGCCTCTGGGCTCTTCGCGACCTCCCGGAGCGTCCCGAGATATCAGGCCGCGCTCCCTCACACCTTCCGCGGTCTCCGCGTCGTAGGCTCCGGGAGGCCGAAGCAATCAGAAGGCAGCACTCGCCGTGTCTCTCAACGCCTGTTGAATCGCCCCCAAGGTATAGGGGGTTAGGGGCGAGTCGGCACCTCTTCTTCTCACAGTCTTCTGCGCTGTCCAGCAGCCGCTAGACAGGTCGGCGCCTCCTCGTCACCTCCGCTCAGGCGCCATTAGCCAGATGGATCACAGGGGCGCTGGGTGGGCTCGTGACGATCCCAGTCGGGGGTCCCGCACTGCAAGCGCTACACTAAACAACTTGCTGAGGTCCAGAGTCCCCCTGTGCTAAGAGCCGATGCAAACCAGGCGAGGCTCTGTAGGCCGCACCAGCGCTCGTGCGTCACCACTTCGACACCTCGGCTAAGTTCGCCGTTCCAGGTCGTAGCTCGATGGGAGAAGGCTCAAACGCATTCAGGGCACCTTAGTGACCCAAGGAAAGTCAATTCCGGAGCTGAAATCGCCCCAATTCAGCTACACAAGGCTATGAATGGCTCGGGGTGCCGGAGGAGCTCGCAGGCACGTCTTACTCCGTCGCCATCTTGGCCATGCCCCCGACCGAGCCCTTTGAGCCAATCCTCATCCTGAAGTTACGGATCTGACTTGCCGACTTTCCTTACCTATATTGTTCCAACATTTCAGAGGCTGTTCACCTTGGAGAGCTACTGCGGATATGGTTACCACCCGGCGCAAGATTTACACCATCTCCCCTGGATTTTCAAGGACCAGCGAGAGCTCACCAGATGCTGCGGAACCACGACCCTTCCCAAGGCTGGGGCCCCTCTCTCGGGGCGAACCCATTCCAGAGCGCCCTGTTCTTCAAAAAGAAAAGAAAACTCTCCCGGGGCTACCGTTGGCTTCTCCAGGATCGTTTTTGTTACCGCACTGAACGCCGCAAGGGCGCCTGTCTCCGCCACTCTGGGTTCAGGGATCTGAACCCGACTCCCTTTCGATCAGCTGAGGGCAACGGAGGCCAATGCACGTCTCTTAGGACTGACTGACCCATGTTCAACTGCTGTTCACATGGAATCCTTCTCCACTTTGGCCTTCAAAGTTCTCGTTTGAATATATGCTACTACCATCAAGATCTGCACCTGCGGCGGCTCCACCCGGGCCCTCACCCCGGCCTCCGTGCTCACCGCAGTAGCCCTCCTACTCGTCGTGGTTTAGCCCTGCAGATCTCAGCGCTGGGGACAGCCAGGTATGGGCCCAAAGCTCCAGGGCCATACATTTTCAGGGCTAATTGATTCGGCAGGTGAGTTCTTACACACTCCTTAGCGGATTCCGACTTCATTGGCCACCGTCCTGCTGTCTATATCAACCAACCCCTTTTCTGGGGTCTGATACGCATCGGCATCGGGCGCCTTAACCCGGCATTCTGTTCCTCTCGCAGTGCTAGTTCTGCTTACCAAAAGTGGCCCACTAGGCCCTCGCATTCCATGCCCGGCTCCATGCCAGCGAGCTGGGCTTCTTACCCATTTAAACTTTGAGAATAGGTTGTGATCGTTTCGGCCTTAAGACCTCTAATCCTTCGCTTTACCAGATAAAACTGGGGACTCCGAGCGCCAGCTATCCTGAGGGAAACTTTGGAGGGACCCAGCTACTAGATGGATCGATTAGTCTTGCATGTTTCCTCTGGCTTCACCCTGCCCAGGGATAGTTCACCATCTTTCGGGTCCTATCACGAATGCTCATGCTCCACCTCCGCGACAGAGTGGGTGAGACGGGCTGGTGGTGCGCCCGCCGCTGGAAGCGTGACTGGATCCCACCTCAGCCAGCACGCACCGGCCCTCACCTTCATTGCGCCACAGGGTTTCGCTTGCACTCCGACTCACGCAGGTGTTTCAAGATGGGTGAGGTGTCTCTCAAGGAGATGGTTCACATCTACCCTAATTATGAGGAACACTTGGTAGACAAGGGTGTTTTAAGACTCTAGTTTTTTATTATGTCCACTGCAGCAGTCATGCTTACCTATAAAAATCTAAGAATGTAGTAGAGTGTATTTTTTTTCAAATCACTATCAATAAGTGATCAAAGATCCTCACATTTCTTACCTTTGGCATCTTCACTCAGCAAAGGTTCTGCAAACAATTGCCACATGGATAATATAGCATTCATGGCCTCTAGGACTGAGAGCCACCAGCTAAGTGACACAGTTGGGATGACTCTTTCTTTGATGCCACACAAAGCACAACATGAGAAATATTTGCGTTTTAGTTTCTGTGCATAATAAACCAGTGCAACAGAATGAAATAAAAAGTCAATAGCATTCTTCAGTAACTCTGAAGATTGTGAAGATGCTTTCAGCATACCATCTAACAAGTGGCAAGGACCTCTTGCAGGGGAGCACTTCAGCTCAGGTATCTATTTTGACAGTTCATCACACAACATTTTCATACACATAGCTGAATCACTGCAAATACAAACAAAATCATTCAAATCTTTGTTGAACTTGGTAAGAACTTTTTGCAGTAGCATTCAAAGTGACCCTGCATTCGATGTTTTCCAAAAGTCTGATGTCATGTTTTTACCAGTATCCAGATGCTTTGTGACTGCACTCTTTTCACATATACCTGTCACTATACCTTGCATTGAATGTTTAAACCTACAATCAATACTGACTCACTAGAAAAGCGGGCTGAAGTACCAATGGTGTTTACCCATTATCTGTGAGTAAATGTGATGGTGCATATTGGGAAAGATTCTTATGAAACCTACATTTTCCTATCAGCGAGAGACCCAAACGTAGCCAAAAAAATCTAATATGAATTTGATATTTCCTTATCCTCTACAGTTTATAAAATAAATAAACAACACCTAAAACATGCTTCTAACCCCTGTATCTTTAGACCAAATACCATAAAACTGAAAAAAGGAAAAAACAATATTTTAGTGGCATCCCTAAACAACAAAACTCAAGTAGAATAGTATTAGCTCAGTCTTTCTTGCTGATAATTTATATAACAAAGTTACATTGTATTGGCCCCTTCTGGAAGAAATAAAAATTACTCTTTCACTCTCCTTTCCCTTTTTTGAATGCCATTTAGTGTGTGCTTGTGCAGGGGTTTTTTCAGTGTTTATATGTTTACACTGGTGAGGGCTATTTCCCATTCGGTGTTTTTTTTTTAGGTATTATGGGTTTAAACCTAAAACCAGGCAGCCTATGGATGATGTACTGGTGAATTTTAGTACAGCATAGGCACCCCGGTGAGGCACCAGAGGTTTGATGGGATGCAGTGTTATTGTGTAAATTATATGCAAGCTGGAGTAGTTGCATAGAATGGTGTGCAGTGCTCAATAAAGGGTGTTTAGTTACCTAGCCTTTCTTCACTCTGCCAGGATCAAAAGTCTGGGTGTTTGAAATTTTGTGTGTCTTGAGGGTGGCACGATGGGCTAAATGCAGGAAAGTGAGACATGGGTTTTTTCCTCCACTGAGTTAAGTTGGTTGGGGTGGCCCAGGCATGCGCTGCAACAGCTTGCTGAAGAAGCTGCAGCACCGAGTAGAGGGGGGGTGTCTCTCCTCCTCCATGTGTAAGTCAATCAACCTATTGGCGGCATGCGAGTTATGTGGCAAGAGATAACCTCACGTTTATTCAGGCTAGGGGCACATTTACTGAACAAAGGGGGTTTGGCTTTATTAGGTACGGTCTGCTGCATGCCAAGTCCACAGGGTGTTTGGGCAGAGGATAGGGACCTCCTGTCCCATGCTCTCCACACCACTGGATTCAAGCAAGCCGGGCTGAAGACGGCTGAAATGCTGGAAACCGGTCCTCGGAAGCTTGTTTCCGGTCCAGGGAAGGCATGGCTTGGCGGTTCGGGCTGGACTGTTCCCATGAGGCACAGGGTCAGACTGATTTGCATATGGCCATGTCTGAACTGGGGTGGTGTGGAGTGCAAAAAAACAATGGATTTATGCCCAGATCTCTGTACTGGGGTGAATGTATGACATTGTTCTGCATTCTGTCCATCAACTGTGGTTTTTGCATTTGTCACCCCGATTGGGATGGGTATGCTTAGACGTGGGTCCCATGCTCTCCACACCACTGGATTCAAGCAAGCCGTGCTGAAGACGACTGGAATGCCAGAAAACGGTCCTCGGAAGCTTGTTTCCGGTCCAGGAAATGCATGGCTGGGCGGTACGGGCTGGACTGTTCCCATGAAGCACAGGGTCAGACTGATTTGCATATGGCCATGTCTGAACTGGGGTGGTGTGGAGTGCAAAAAAACGATGGATTTAGACCCAGATCTCTGTACTGGGGTGAATGAATGACACTGTTCTACATTCTGTCCATCAACTGTGGTTTTTACATATAGACCAGTAGTTTAGAGGCAATGAAAATTACCACTTAACAAAAAGATAAAGTCGTCGGTCTCCGATTTCAAGCAAAAAAGACTTCAGGCCCACAAAGTAATCTGAGAGATAAGGCCTAATAGTGTGCAAGATTTCACGAAGCACAAAATACCAGTCTAGCCCCGGGCCGTCTGAGAACAATCCACATTGGAACATGTTCAGCAATATGTTTTCCTTCTTTTCCACTTCTCTTCAGCTCTAAAACATGTTGACAGTAATTTTGCAAAGTTCTTGAAGCAGCTACTCAGGCATGCAGAGGTCAGTGAAAATGTTAAATGCAATTAAAATAGGAATATGCTGTATGATGTCATCATGTTGGACTTACTGCTAATTGTCCTTTCTTCGTCAGAACTGTGTTCGAAAATGCATTTTGCAGCAACCTTTTTAGCATTCGCTGCGGCTTCGTTGCTCCACTCCTGCAGTAAAAGATAAAACATATTTTTTTTCATTTGTCTGTAAACGTGGATATTTCTTTCCACATTACATTTTTTGCAGTCGGAGTATTGAAACTAAATTCCACATATTGTTTTAATCCAGCAGTCAAAAAAAGGATTACTTGGGAATCTTAAACCCAGCTTATAATGGTACTGATGGATTTTTGAAAGTTGGTTCCATGTATCCAAAGCAGAAGAAAGAATGCGCGTGTACAGATATATGCAGAGATCTTTAGTCTGTTACAATTGTATTTAATAGAAGTACAAATGTTCCCTCCGAATACAGGCAGACCTCATGTCAGTCAATCATACACCACACAAGTTAAGCGACGAGATACCCAAAGCCGAGATCTGGGACATATCACAGACACAGAAAAGGGACCACAAACTGACTGCCCAAATAGGAGCGTAAGAAATACAGTTATGAATGATGCCTACAATGCCGAGTATACACCTTATCATAACATACAGGCATTGCATACATGTATTTAGAAAACCTTTACTTCAATTGTATTTTATGTACTGCCTATTATAAAATCAGTCAACATTGCATTTTGTAAGCAGCATATCTGGTGCAAATGTGTGCACTTCCTCCGAAAACACTGATCAAAAGTGTAAAAGGTGCTGCCATCTTAACATCACATAATGTACATTTTAAACCTAAAATAACCATAATTACTTCAATTTGGACCCTACTTTTAGTCACTCTCAAAATAACAAGTTTGATTCTATGACAATCTAAACTATGTTGCAGCTCACATAGGAGTTGATGTTGTTCATTTTGATATATTATTACCTAACATAGGAGTAAGGTGATTTTAGAAACAATGCGTTTGAAGGTGGAAATTAATAATGTTTTGGCTAAAATCAGCACTAAGGAACAAACTGAGACAAGCAAGTTCAAACTCAGCTCTGACTACCAGTCTATCTGCATTCATTAAATAATGTGTTTATAATACTCCTGTGAAGGCATTTAAACCTGGATTGGCATACTTTAAAGTAAAGAAGCAGGAAGTGCTCACTGGTTATTAGCGGGACTCACCACGCAGTAGCTCTGTCCCATAAGGACAAGTTGATTAGGGTTCAAAGAAATTGTAGCGTGGACATGGATTTCCAAGATTCTCTGATGGTTTAGGTAGTAGGTTTCATACAGCGAGCACAACTAAAATGTGCAAACTCAAACGAAGAAGCAACCCGCAAGACATGATAGGAAGATTACTTAATAACACAGATCAAAACATATGCAACAAGTTGAAGACATTGATCAACTTATCATTTCTTATAACAGAAACATACAAAAAGTGTGCTAGTTAGTCTGATAGAGTGTGCCTGATAGATAGGACCCTTTCTGGGGCGTTGCTGCTTTTTAGCACCATGGGATATTTTACCCTGGGATCCCTCCAGTTATGGGGTGAACCTAGTTCAACACAAGGTCCATCATGAGATGCTGCAAGATGCCGATATGGAGTGATCTGCTCTACAGATGTCCTGATGGCATGGACACACCTAGATGCTATTACAGAACGGAAAGGTAAGATGGCAACTCACACGGGTTATCATCAGAACCACCAACACTCTAAGTGTGACCCTACACGGTCCCCTACCTTTGCCTGCCTTTATTGATGCCCCATATGAGCCTTTTTACAGGTGGGGCCGGAGTGGTAATGGCCTCAGAGAGGGAGTCATGGCAGCCCATTCATTGTGCATTACTATAAGAAGTAATATTGGTGGACAGGGTATGTGCACAATGATCCATCCACCCTGTAGTGCTTCTACAGCCAGGAGAATACCCTTGTGATGCCACTGTTGACGGAGATTAGTCACATCAGGGGCTTGTGAGATCCCCTGGGTTGCTTCCTTCTGTGAGTGCATACATGTATTACACAATATACACTATTCTGAAATGTCTGAGTGGATCTAATGTCTAAATGTTTGCTCCTTGTGGGAGGTTGGCACACACCCGCACGTGCATGATATCAAACGATCTTGCCAATCATTAAGCAGGAGTCTGTTCTTGGTCGGGTGGAAAGATAAAGTTCCTGGACTGTAGATTTCAAAGGTGAGTAATTAAATTGATCTGTTTATGTTCTTTCTGCTCAGGGACGCCAGGGAACACCTCATAAGGCAGAAAGCACACCACGTTCTCGCCACAGAGATTACAGAGCCATCCAGTCCTGTTCTCTGCATTCACAGAACTACTGGTCACATCTACATCTGAAAGAGCAACGCCCTAGTCCAGGAGCTTATTTCAAAGACGGGGATTCAGAGAGTGAAAAGGGCTAAAGTGAATGAGCGTCTGTGCAAGAGTAGAATGACTCTTAGACTTCTGGAGAAGCCCGTCTTAAGGAGTTAATCAGGAGAAATACTTTCAATGACAGAAGGTTGGGAGGCGGCAGTAACATTTCCTATAATTCACAAGAAGTCCCAGAGGCTCAATCAATAACTAGAGTAAGTCCAAACCATCCACCTCCTAGCTACCCAGTTAAGGGTCAGTCATTGGATGCTGGGGCTGAGCTGCCAAACACTCCTTCCATGTCTAAGCCACGTGTTAAAACATTCAACCAACATCTGTGATTTATGAAAATTGACTCTACATGCGGCACAATGCAAGCTTTCAGCCCATTCATCTATGGAAGCCGCAGAGCTACTGATAGTAGGCCGTGCACTATACAAATAGAAATAAAATTAGGGAAAAGTGAAATTAGAATCACCAGAACTCCTAGTGGCTTTTGAGAGGTGCCTATGAATTGTTGATGATGTCACATATTAAATTAGTAACTTTTACTTGGTAGTTGATTAGCAGAGAACTTTCTTCTTCTCTAATGGTCAGGAGGACGTGAGGCCAACCCAAGCCTTCTATAGGTAAGTGCACCAGGGCATCTGCTGGAAAAGAGGTCCCTGCACCCTGTCTTCGGGTTGGCCCGTGATGGGGAACCATCTACTGCACATCTGCCTGTGGGATGCCAGTGGTCGAAAGCGTGTCCCGAAAAGTGCTAGAGGGCAGGTCCCTGTGCATCTGCTTTTTGGTTGTAGTTGGAACGGGCATGAGAAACGCTGCTTTCACATCTAAATGTTACAAATTGACCCCACCCCACCTGTAAGCTTCTTTCTGCACTTTTGAAGGCTCGCCCCTGTCTGAAGGCAGATCTCTGCATATTTGCTTCCCGCACACTGACCCCTGCATTGGAGTAGGCCCCTGCACATCTACCTCCTGCAGGGTGACCCCTGAATGAAAGCGGGTCCCTGTGCTTCTGCCCCCTGTAAACTACCCTCTGCATTACAGTAGACCTCTGTACATCTGCCTCCTGTAAACTAGCCACTGAATTACAGCAGGTCCCTGTACCTCTGCCTCCTGTAAACTAGCCGCTAAATTATAGCAGGTCCCGGCGCATTTGCCTCCTGTAAACTAGCGGCTGAATTACAGCAGGTCCCCTGACATCTGCCTCCTGTAAACTAGCCCCTGAAATACAGAAGGTCCCTGTATATTTGCCTCCTGTAGACTAGCCGCTGAATTACAGCAGGTCCCTGCACATCTGCCTCCTGTAAACTAGCCCCTGAATAACAGCAGGTCCCTGCACATCTGCCTCCTGTAAACTAGCCCCTGAATTACAGCAGGTCCCTGTACATCTGCCTCCTGTTAACTAGCCCCTGAATTCGAGCAGGACCCTGCATGTCTGCCTCCTGCAGGCTAGCTCCTGAATGGGAGAAGGCTCTGTACATCCGCCTCTAGGATGGTTCCTGCGGGAAAGCACATCTCCTTCCCACAGTCTGTCAAACTTCAGCTCATCCCTCTAGCTGGTGCTGGTCCTGCTTGCTCAGAAAAGGGGAGAATGGAATTTACAGTGATGGTGTACACAGAACCTCCAGATTCCCACGTGATGTGTAGCTATACCAGTCCAGGTTTTGTTTAGATTTTTGCATTTGTTCAGAGTTTATCCAAAACTGAATTTAGGACTAAAACAACCAGAATGCTCGAAAAAAAGCCAGCACTGGAAGAGCCACTCACTAATGGCATTCGGAAAGTTGCAAGGTATAAATTCACACAATGCATTATCCTGGGGCTGAAAGGATAATCGTGGACTCTGTGCCCTAAGTCAGCTGTATCATTCATATATTACCATTGTGTCAGTATCATATATTCTCTTTTTAACACCACAGGCATACAAGCATCATTATATACAAATGTCACATTCTATGTGTGAGTAGTTATTAACATTCATAAAGGAGTCGCAGGAGAGTGTCTCCCTGTATCCAACACATATTTCACTGGGTGTTTGAGTAGTGGCTCAAAGTATTTAGCAATGGGACGCATAGCCTGTCTGCTGTATTACAAGTGCCATAGGACATAAGATTTTAATGGGAAATGAGGATGCCGCAATAAGGAACAGATAAAACATTTTCACATTCTTTGTTATGTAGCCACTGACTTAGATAGGGGGCTCGCAGCAAGTCATTGCTCAAGCGCCGTGAGGGGAACGGCTGTCATACGTGCTCTCCTTTTCCTGCCGTGAGGGAAACGGCCTGAAGGCGAGCACGCTGGTCACACAAACGGGCCGAACTACAACTCCCAACAGCCCCGGTTCTAGCGCAGTGGGAGCAACATCACCAACGCGCCCGGCGGCGCATTAAGAGAAGAGCGCGCCGAGCGTTCTGTGGGGGCTCGCAGCAGGTCATTGCTCAAGCGCCGTGAGGGGAACGGCTGTCATACCTGCTCTCCTTTTCCTGCCGTGAGGGAAACGGCCTGAAGGCGAGCACGCTGGTTACACAAACAGGCTTAACTACAACTCCCAGCGGGCCCGGTTCTGGCTCAGCGGGAGCAACGTCACCAACACGCCCGGCGGCGCATTAAGAGAAGAGCGCGCCGAGCGTTCTGTGGGGGCTCGCAGCAGGTCATTGCTCAAGCGCCGTGAGGGGAACGGCTGTCATACCTGCTCTCCTTTTCCTGCCGTGAGGGAAACGGCCTGAAGGCAAGCACGCTGGTTACACAAACGGGCTTAACTACAACTCCCAGCGGGCCCGGTTCTGGCTCAGCGGGAGCAACGTCACCAACACGCCCGGCGGCGCATTAAGAGAAGAGCGCGCCAAGCGTTCTCTGGGGGCTCGCAGCAGGTCATTGCTCAAGTGCCGTCAGGGGAACAGCTGTCATACCTGCTCTCCTTTTCCTGCCGTGAGGGAAACGGCCTGAAGGCGAGCACGCTGGTCACACAAACGGGCTTAACTACAACTCCCAGCGGCCCCGGTTCTGGCGCAGCGGGAGCAACGTCACCAACGTGCCCGGCGGCACATTAAGAGAAGAGCGCGCCGAGCGTTCTGTGGGGGCTCGCAGCAGGTCATTGCTCAAGCGCCATGAGGGGAACGGCTGTCATACCTGCTCTCCTTTTATTGCCATGAGGGAAACGGCCTGAAAGCGATCACGCTGGTCACACAAACGGGCCGAACTACAACTCCCAGCGGCCCCGGTTCCGGCGCAGCGGGAGCAACGTCACCAACACGCCCGGCGGCGAATTAAGAGAAGGGCACACCTCCCGCACCGTGGGACACGCGCGGGCGGCGCCCGGGAGAAGCCGGGGACAAGGGCGGGACCATCTGCGACCATAAGAGGCTGGGCTGGGCCACCCCCATTGCGTCTGATCTAGAGGTACCAGTGAACATTTCCTTAAGTAGAGAAATATACGGACACTCACTCGCTAGTGACTGATTGCACTTAGGAACCCATAAAACAACCAGTAACTGTGGATTACAGGACACTGCTTAATTGGGAGAGTTGAGACTTCATCATCTACAATGCTGTAAAGGGGGAGGTTTTATTCACTTACTAATCAGACAAGGTGGGAACATAGAGGCGGCTAACTGTTGATTCAGCTTACATCCCCCTGCTTACTTAAATCGACAATGCCCAACAAAACCAAAACACGCTCTGCCACAAGTAAAACTCATGCTTCTCGCCCCCTTAATTCCTCAGGTGTGGCACCAAACGTGACGTTACAACCTACCGCAATTGACCTGATGCTGCTAATGGTCAATAGGGAGATTGAACGCACTGAGAGAAGTCTATGTACCCCAAACTCACCCTTACAACCTATTGTCCTAAATGTTTCAGAAATGTCTGATAACGGCTCTGTAGAAAATTCTGCTGACATTATCCCTTGTGCACAGGTGGTAAAAGAAGTACCTAAAGGAACAAATAGGAAAACTAAACAACGGGGTAGTAGGAAGGGTAAACTGAAGAAAAACAAACAAAGTGGGGAAACACTTGGGATTAAAAATCGGGGGAGACAGTGATTGAAGAGATTGAAGAGCCAGAAGCAGGCCAGGTATTCCCACCGAGATGGTTGGATGAAGTAATGGGAGATTTCCAAAAACGTATGGAAACTTTTATTATGAACCAACCAATAATCAGCAGGCTAGATAAAGGAATAAATGAACTAACAAAGATAGGAAGATGTACAGGCTCATCTGACTGTAATTTAACAGCAAACCGCCCCTAGCAGGGACCAGGTCAGGGGAACATGTAGTGGGGAGTAACAACTGTGTGAGCAATGAACATTGCACTATAGCACAAGTACATGAAACACCAACGGCCCTAGTGCAGAGACAAAGGGGCAATACCAACTTAGGGGGGAATAAGAATCTGGAAAAGGTCCAACAGAAAACCAATGCCCTGCAAGTACAACCAGAAAATGCAATAACCCATGTTTGTATGGAGAAAGATCAGTCTAGGTATGAGGTGTTAGACATACCCACACACTATGTTCCAACATGCATAAATCTAGCACCTGAAGCATGCCCCTATGCTGTTGTTTTTACTGGGGTCCCTGCACTCTGCGATGGGGAGAGAGAGTCACATGCTGATTTAGAAACCAAAATAATAAAGTGGCTAAACATACATAGGCCTCTGAGGGGTGGAGAACGTGGAGAGATCCTTCTTGTAAGAAGAACAAATTGGGTAGGTAGCAGGAGGAAAGATATTACAGGAGACTGTATAGTGGTAAACTTTAGGAACACTGACCTAGTGAAATACATACTATGTGGTCACAATAAAAATCATACTAGTACCATATGCCCCTTACCACTAGGATATTTTTACCCTAGGAGACGTGCTGTAAATCCTCTGTACTATGCCCATGATAGACCAGGAAATTTAGGAGCAAGACACTTGCCAAGAATGGAAGAGCAGAGAGGGCAGGACCATACACAGTGGGCCAATAGATTTAGCCCACTACAATCCCTCGATGAACTAGACTGACTACCCCAAACACCCCGTGAAAAGGTGGCTGAAATAGTAGGAAATAACCCTAGTGCACAGAGGGGTTCAGAAAGTGACCTAGTAAAGAGGGCAGATACACAACAAATACCCATAGCTAATAAGTATCAGGGAGTGACCTTGGGTAGTGAGGTGGACCCGAAAGCACATACACAGGGCAGAGATATGGGGAAATCATTGAGAGAAGGCTTGAGGATATTGTCTTGGAACATTGCTGGTCTGGCAGGGAAATTTGATAATGATGATTGGAAAAATAATCTTCGCGACTATCATATCCTAGCCTTTCAGGAGACTTGGGCGGTAGATCCGTCCCCCTACCAAATAGAGGGTTATAAGTGTTTTTTCACACCAGCGTTGGAAGGCAGATCTGGTAGAGCCAATGGTGGGCTTGCTTTGTATCTGAATTTAGAGTTAGAAGGCTCATGGTCAGAACCCTCTTGGTCGTCGCATACTCTTCAGGCGGCGGAATTCCAGGGTCAATGGCTAAGGCTACTGATATTCAACATCTATAACTCAGGATCAGGGGAAGGGAATCAATCAGTAACCCAGTAACTAGATAATAGACTCAACTATGAGACTAAACAACGGAAAAGAGGGGGAGAACCAGTAGTTCTGATTATGGGCGATCTAAATTGCCACCTCTGCCCAAAACTACTCCCTGTAAATGCAGATTGGTCATCATGCCCGATAGAGAGTGGGCCGCACTTTGAGCATAACACGGAGGGAAAAACCATCATGAAGCTATTAGACAATTATGCCTTAACCCACACAATAGATTTGGTGGCCCCGGGGATGGATGTCAACCTCACACCAACATTTAAAGGAAGAGGATGCCATTTGATTATAGATTATATGATGATATCTTCATTTGCAAAGGATATGGTTAAGGCGGTGAGACTAGATTGGAACCCCTTTAGTGATCATAATCCGCTGACTATGGAACTAACACACAGTGGCCGCCCTGCTAGAAGTCAACCAGTAACCACTGAGCTGCGACCAACGGACCAGGGGAGGCGTCTCAGATGGGCCAAAATTAATGCTGAGGAGTTTTATGGAACCCTTGTAAAAAAATGCAAAACACAGATCGATGACTGTCTTGACCTCTCAGTAGATTGTGGGGTGCTGGTCTCCGTGTTTGAGTCACTAACCAACCTGGTGGGTGAACTCCTGAAAATAAATGGGCCAAAGAAAGCGGAAACACAGCCACGCTGGTTTGATTCCGAATGTTCTATGGCACTGAGAGCTCTAGAATCATGCCTCAAAACGCAACCCAGGGATAAGCAGAAAGTAGCCTCATGCAGAAATTTATATAAGACAAAGGTCAAGCAGAGGAAGCTTACGCTTCAAGCTGAAGTTTGGGCGGACTTGAGGGAGGCTGGGGAACACAGGGACTTCAATGAATTTTGGAGAATTGTCAACAGACCCTGTTTCCAAGATAGAAATGCCACGTAAGCATGAGCGAATTTTGCGAATCCGCAATCCGCGAATTTTGCGGATTTGCGGATTCGCAATCCGCAAAATCCGCGAATTCCCGCGAATTTGCGGATTTTTTTTTTTTGTGTTCGCCCGTGTTTCTGCCAGTTCGCGAGGGTTTTTCACAATTTCGCAATTTGCGAACTTACCTGTCGGGTCGCAAGTTTTGCGAACTTGTTGTTTCTACGTGTCCAGCCTGTTTGGGAAACTCTTCTTCATCACTGCCACTCTCTGTCACCACTGCCACTCTCTGACTACTCATGCCACCCTCTGGCCCACCCATGCCACCCTCTGTTTCATCACCACACCCTCTGGTTGTCCAGTGTACATTATTTTTTGCGGATTTGCGGATTTTGCGGGAGATTCGCGAATCTCGCGGATTGCGGATTTCCCGAAAATCCGCAAAATCCGCGAGCGGAACGGATTTTCCGCCCATGCCTAATGCCACGGCGATTAGTAACAACATCCTCCCCGAACAATGGCTGGCACACTTTAAAAGTCTTTATAATCATGAAAGTAACACTGTGTCTGAAGGGGGCTGGGATGGAGTTCGGTCCGGTGATGTAGAATTCTCACTTCAAGAAATCACCCAAGCAATTAGAGGTCTAACTCGAAATAAAGCACCAGGGCCTGATGGCACACCACCTGACCTCTATTTAAGCAACATAGACCTTTGGGCCCCTATTATGACCAGGGTATTAAACGCAGCTATCAAATCAGGTCTCCCACGATCTTGGTCTACAGCATTGATTGTTCCTATCTTCTAAAAAGGGAGTAGGGACAATCCTCAATGCTATAGACCAATATCGCTGATAGATGTGTCAGCTAAATTGCTGGGTAGGGCGATTTTAAATCGCCAGATGTCATGGACTGAAGAGCACAACATTGTAGCAGACACCAATACAGTTTTAGATCAGGCAAATCAACAAGTGATCAATGCCTTAATCTCTATTTATTAGCTGCAAAATACACAAGGGTTAGTAAAGGTACGCTTTATATGGGCTTTATGGATTTGGCAGCAGCCTTTGATAATGTAAACAGGAGTAAACTTTGGGAGTTAATGAGTAACCTAGGAATTGACTCCGGACTCATCAACATCCTCAAGGAATTACATGATCCCATATATTTCTGACCTGGTGAAGGTGAGACCCATAATAACATGGCTTAGGATATGGGTTAACCCGGAAGCGGAATTAAGTAGGCAAACAGTCAGCAACTGTTTGCAAAAAGAAAATCATGTTCAAATTCTGTGGCTGAAATATATCAAAGAGACATTAGGATCCATCGATCAGACATCACTCTTTAGTGACCCGACCTCTATAACCACCACATGCAGATACCAAATCAGAAGAGAACTATTAGATAAATTTGAGTTACAAAGATTAAAGTCCGACTCAGTAAAAAAATCAGTTATGGCTCATCGCCTAGTAAGTAATCGAGCAGGTATGGAGCCCTACCTATTTTTAATGCACAACCATCAAGATAGGTTTTTAATATGTCGTTTTAGGCTCAATTTGTTACATCACATTTTAGCTTATCCTGTAGGTTTTACGATGACAATTGAGCAGAAGGGTGCCTGCGGCTGCGACAATAGGTCTCCGCAGGACACCCTTCATTTTGTACTACTTTGTCCTTTTTATCGAACCCCCCGTCGCAGATTCCTTGTTGATATTTTAAAAGAGGCTAAAATCCGCCAAGCCAAGAATGCCCTAATTTTTTTACAAAAGGCTACTGATATGCGTACCTTGTGCTCTATTGTAAATTTCTTGAAAGTAACAGCAAGACTTAGGAAAACTAGAGACTGACTAATGATGCATGAATTGTGATATGTTTTTAATCTTTTTAAACTGTTTTTAAAGTGGATCGGTTCAGAAATGTAATTAATGTATTTTGTATAAATGTATTTTTATGGTGACTTTTGTCATCGAAATAAAGATTTACTGAACTGAACTGATAGGGGACCTCACGTATAAAGCAGGGGCTCTGAGAACTTAGCAGCATGGACAAGAGGAAGACAGACCGTACTAGAGCTGTATCAATCTCAGCACTGCTCAAGTTACTAAAGCAGGATTATGATCGTGGCCAGCAACATCCACACTAGTATCAATGACAGGATCGTGGAATCCTTACAGGGTTAAGGTTGTGCAGGACCTAGGACCAGGCCATGACAGTCAGAACAATGTTACCTAGCATGGTAACCCCAGAAGAAGCACATAAGTATGGGAAAATCTCCGGGTATAAATTAAATGTTAACAAAACTCAAATTATACTTAACTATACTCCGGTTATATGTAACTACAAAACCTGCAAAGAAGCCGTATACTTAGGTATTAAACTTACCGCTAAAGTGGAGAGAATTGTGGAATTAAACTATGGGTTATTCCTTAAGGAAACAGCTGCGAGTTTTTAAAAATGGCACAAGATACCTTTGAGTTTGTTAGGGAAAATAAACCTGATAAAGATGAAAATCTTACCCAAGTTACTTTATCTGTGCAGAGCTATACCGCTTCAACCAAATAAGCTTTTTTTTAGAAAATTAGATGGCATTTGTAGCAGCTTTATCTGGGGGTATAAAAAAGCACGAAGGGCGGTAAAATTTTTGACACTTCCAATCTCTAAAGGAGGTCTTACCTTACCGGATTTTACTCGTTATTTTTTAGCTACTTTTCTTTTACGCACTAGGAGCCTATTGAAAAATACTCCCTCTTTATTTTTTCATCAATACATGTTGGGGGCAGATGCTAATCAATTTCTATTACGGGTGCATGATCCAAACTATTTCAAAAGAGTAAAGTTCAAGACTGCTAAACATGCTATACGAATTTGGGATAAAATTCTGTACATTAGTAATAGTTCATTTTACAATACTGAACTTAGACTATGGAACAATCCGGGTCTTCCTGACATATTCTCGGATGGCTTGGGTAACCGATGGATTAGACAGGATATAAGCACACTGGGAGATCTTTATTGCACTACTGGGTTGAGGGACTTCGAGAATTTAAAAATTACAAACGGGCTTACGGATGACATGCATTTTAAATATAGACAAATAAGAGATTATTTCTGGAATAAACTGAAAATAACGGAAGTTAAACAATCTGATATTATTGAAGGTATTTACTCAGAAAAAACTAAATCATTAATCAGGTTGGGATATCAATGGCTTATTAAGGAGAAGGGCGAAAACACATCTCAAATTGCAGCCAAATGGTCTCGTAGATTAAATCAAAACATAAATTCAACACAAATTGGAAATGCCCTAACTCATTTAAGTGAAATAGTTCACTCGTCTAAGTTGAAAATGCAGCTATATAGGACAATTACGGAATTGTATTACACGCCTCAAAGAATATCCAGATGGGCACATGGTAACTCGATGACAGAGAAATCTAGGTGTGCTAAATGTAACACGGACGCAGCTGGAATTGAACACATGCTATTTTCATGTCCTGTACTCTCCAATTTCTGGAATCGTATATCTTACCATCTTCAATTTAACCAGATAAATTCATCGGATATTACGGTACAAATGGTATTATTAGACATCCAAGACGGGAACTATCCCAATAAGGATCTCTTAACGATCTTGCTAGCATGTGCTAGATTAACAATAGCTAGAGTCTGGATTTCTAAAGAACCACCTAATGTTGCGGATTGGCTAGCTCTGGTTTACGAAATTAGAACTATGGAATTTGCCGTAGCTAAACTTAGGGGTCCTAAAGCTCTTCTGAGAAAAGAAAAGATATGGAAGCACTTTTTTGAAAGCCAAGATGCATGATTTAGTTTAGCCTTGTTTATCTGCTCTAGTAGCTTATTACTGTAATAGTAGAGCTAATGTGAATTATAGGATTATATATTAACTATACGTTGTTATCATTCCTCAAATTTTGTTGCTGTTTATATTAACTTTATTTGCATGTTAAGTATCGAACTGAATTGTAATGAATCATATCATTTCTTGCAATCAATAAAAATGTTTAAAAAAAAAAAAAAAAAAGATATTTTAAAAGAGGCTAAAATCCGCCAAGCCAAGAATGCCCTAATTTTTTTACAAAAGGCTACTGATATGCGTACCTTGTGCTCTATTGTAAATTTCTTGAAAGTAACAGCAAGACTTAGGAAAACTAGAGACTGACTAATGATGCATGAATTGTGATATGTTTTTAATCTTTTTAAACTGTTTTTAAAGTGGATCGGTTCAGAAATGTAATTAATGTATTTTGTATAAATGTATTTTTATGGTGACTTTTGTCATCGAAATAAAGATTTACTGAACTGAACTGATAGGGGACCTCACGTATAAAGCAGGGGCTCTGAGAACTTAGCAGCATGGACAAGGGGAAGACAGACCGTACTAGAGCTGTATCAATCTCAGCACTGCTCAAGTTACTAAAGCAGGATTATGATCGTGGCCAGCAACATCCACACTAGTATCAATGACAGGATCGTGGAATCCTTACAGGGTTAAGGTTGTGCAGGACCTAGGACCAGGCCATGACAGTCAGAACAATGTTACCTAGCATGGTAACCCCAGGTGCATCGGTGCTTTAGCTGTCCTTTGTACTGAACGCAGATGCAAAAATACACAGGGGACACAGTTAAAAACGTTGCTGCTGTTTGCATGGTCTCCCCTCTTGATGCAGCATCGAGTGTGGGAGTCAGTTGCCAGATTGGCGAACAAAAAGCCATCGCAGTGGTAAACTCGGTGAAAAGCTATAGGCTCTTCAGAGGGGTCACAGGGGTAAAAACGTCAGGGAAAGGTGGACTGCAGCTCCCACAGTGCACTGGACCATCTGATTCTCGTCAATCTGTCCGTGGGCATGATGGCTGGTGATTCTTTGATTCCTTGAAGTGTTTTAACCTTCAGTGTGCAGGGCACTAGTGCCATCAGTCCAGTGGAGGCTGAGGGTGCTTTTGCAGGGGTCCCACAAGCAGGGGAAACCAAGTTTGAGCCAAGAACAAAGTTCATTTTCACAGTTCCAAGTTGGTTGCCACAGGGACAAAGTATCCTTCTTTAGTTAGTGTACAGACCGTGCTGCCCAACCTTGAGGTGTGGTCAGCCTTCTAGGTGAGTACACTACTTTACATAGCTAATTTCCAGCCTGTCCCTGAGCAAATGTGCCTATGGAAGGGGGATGGTCGGTTGCTCCACTGGGAGTCAGCCCTGATTCATATCAGAAGTGGTGCAGCCTTTAAAGCTCACCACCTTGATATGCTCTTTCATTAGCCTGCATAGTGTAGTTCCGTAGTTCTTGGGTCCGTGGTTGGTAGATTCTGAACCTGTTCAATAAAGATCGTCGGAAATAAACGATTTTGGAATCAGCGGACCGCAAATCACGAGTGAGGTGTGTACGAGTGTTTTCGTAATAATCGATCAATGAGAACACTACGTATTCAGGGACTTCGTTTGAACCCTTGGGTTCCATTTTGTGTACAGCAGCCATTTGTGTAGTTGCCCTCACATAGGCCGATGACTGCGGCCGAACGAGTCCTTGGGACACGTACACCTTAGCTGACTCTTGCATGACCTGTCCGAACTGACTCCCTTTCCCGAGGCTGACCTCGCTGAGCCAGTTCCTTGATAACTCCATGGCTGCTGGAGCAATTCCCGCTGGGTGCTGAAATATTCAGAAACCCATGCTCCATGACGAGCTCAGCTCATCATGAGTGTATGAGAGGTGTACATCATGACGAGCTGAGCTCGTCATGAGCGTCGAAGGTGTTAAACAGCTGGTCAGATAAAGATCAAAGAGCAGGACATTGCTGTGTTTATGGTACACTGCACCCACCTTTCTATCTTGCTTCTCATCTGTTTCTGTTCCTTCCTTTATGGCTTAATCACTGATTTGGGTTGAGGTTTTATGATGGGTTTGTCCGGCCTGATCGAACAGGAAAGTTGGAATGTGCTTGGTCATTTCTGGTGGGCCGGACAACGGAAAATGGGATTTTCGTCATGCGCTACTTTTGAAATGTCACCATGTGATTGGTCAGTTTGTATGTAATTGATGCTAGCCTGAAATGTGATTTTTGGAATAAAAGACCATGCTCCGCTCATTGAATTTGAGCAGTCTCTAGCGAACCATCCGTGTTGTGCTTCGTAGACCTCTGTTCCTGGTTGCAGCCAATAAACTTGGTTTTTGACGTCATCAAGAAGTGTCCAGTGTCTCTGTTTGCCGAGGCAGGGGAATACTAAGACATTGAGCGTTATCCCTGGCGCTGCTGGGTTCTAAAACCCGGTTCTTCAGTAGGAGAAGGGAGGTGTGACCTCATTCTTGTCCATTCCTTTGTTCCTGAGTCAAGGGAGCATTCACACTGCCTAGCAGGAGGTCAGAATATTGTCTTGGCAGCAGCAGGCATGGGAAAGCGCTGGCTTTCCAGTCAACGAACATATCTGAGCCAACGCATCAAGCGGGCCACACGCTGGATGGTATTTTTACCAACAATCAACACATTGAAGTGGTGAGTGTGCGACCAGTACCCTGGTCAGATCACTCTGCAGTCTATTTCAAGGTCAAGATCCCAACATCTAGTGGCTGTTGCAGGAATTTATCTTCCTTGGTCAAATCATGTCCTTGGAAACGAATCCAAAAAAACGATTTGAAAACAGCTTTGGTGAGGAACCCCCCCATCTATAGCAGATTCCAATGCTGCAGCTAGATATTTTGAAGACTGGCAGTGAACAGGCTGGCACCGGAAATGACTAAGCACCCCAGGAGAAGACAAGCTAAGTCACTCTGGAATTCGGCTGAGCTTAGACAAATCAAAGTCAAATGCAGACGTAAGGAATATATTTGGACATCTGGAGATCGGATTATAGTATGGAACATAGGAAGGTCTATAATACAGCCTTAGAGGAATATAAGACTGCTATAAAACAGGCTAAAACAGTATATTTTACCACAAAAATTCAGGAGGCCACAAATTCCTTCAAGGAATTAGTTAAAACTGTGACAGCCCTGTCAAAGTGCCCGCGAGACACTATATTTGTGCCTGATCAAAACTTTGTGGACAAAATTGCTTCTTTTTTTCAAAACAAAGTACAAACAGTCTATAACGAACTCCTGAACACAGCAGATGCCCCTGGGGGGGACTGCAAAGAGGTGCTGGGGGATATTGCAACCCAATGTAGCTTATCACAGTTCTCAGTGTTAGGGGAAGAACAAGTTGCAGACCTGCTGTAACAATAGCATGGGCGAATTTTGCGAATCTCGCGTTCGCGAATTTTGCGGATTTGCGAACTCGCAATCCGCAAAATCCGCGAATTCCCGCGGATTTTTTTTTTTTTGTGTTCGCGTGTGTTTCTGCCAGTTCGCGAGGGTTTTTACAATTTCGCAATTTGCGAACTTACCTGTCGGGTCGCAAGTTTTGCGAACTTGTTGTTTCTACGTGTCCAGCCTGTTTGGGACACTCTTCTTCATCACTGCCACTCTCTGTCACAACTGCCACTCTCTGACTACTCATGCCACCCTCTGGCCCACCCATGCCACCCTCTGTTTCATCACCACACCCTCTGGTTGTCCAGTGTACATTATTTTCGGCAAAGCAAAGCACACCTTCCCTGCCTCAAGTGACCTGAATTAATTTGGGGCTGATTAATGTGTCACAGAATATTTTTTTAGCTGGCACCTGCTTCCTTAGTGCTTCCTGATTAGTGATCTTTTGCACTTGCTAAGTGCTTTCATTGTTGCAAAATTAGTTACAACACCTGCCCTGCCCCAACTGACAATAATGAATTAGGGGCTGATTAATGGATTTTAACTTCCAGCCTGGCTCCTGCTTGTCTCCCTTAGCTGTAATTCAGGACCTTTGTGGCATATGTGTAACTATTCTGAGGTTCAGAGCAGGGTCACATAATAGTTGCAACTGGCAACTGAACTCTGGAGGGGCCCCTCAGGAAGCACTACAGGAAATGGCTACTAATGATGAGCCTGAACTTTTGAACCTGGTAAGTAGTTTCAGTTTTGCTAAGATCGTATTTCTGCAATTTAGCACTTACTCGCGGGGTGCGAAGTTGCACTGGCAAGCCGCGAACTCACGCGAACAGTGCGAGCAAGCCATAAAATCCGCTGCTCGCGGATTTGCGGATTTTGCGGGAGATTAGCGGATCTCGCGGATTGCGAATTTACCGAAAATCCGCAAAATCCGCGAGCGAAACGGATTTTCCGCCCATGCTTAGTAACAAACTGAGTCTGGTTCCCCCGTAGAATCTTGCCCCCCTTACATATTGCATTTGGCTCCCAAGGCGGTCAGTGCATCCCTGACCCCCTTACTAAATGAGATTACGAGTTCAGGGGTCTTTCACTTCTTTGGAAAAAGTCCTTTATAAGACACATTGTGAAAAAAGCCACACTTGATCCCTCGGGACATTATTGACCAATATCCTGTCTCCCGCTACCCTCTAAGATCCTGGGGAAAGCCATGAATCTGGAATTGACAGGGTATCTCTACCACATTAACATCCTTGATTCCTCCCAGCATGGCTTTAGATCTCAGCATTCTACTGAGTCAGCCTTGATTATGGCGACTGAAGAGATCTGTAAGGTGATGGATGGAGGGGGTAGAGCCGCTCTCATCCTACTTGACCTGACTGCAGCATTCGATACCGGAACCCATGCGGTACTGTTATGGCAGTTGAAGGCAGCAGGTATCAGGGATAAGGTGCTAACCTTACTTACATTCTTCTTGGCATCTAGAAAACAACTAATTCGCTGGGCGGACTTCAGTCAGGAAAGTTCTACCTCCCATGTGGAGTTCCTCAGGGGTAGGCCTTGTCCCCGACAATGTTTAATCTGTATGTCACACCACTAGCTAGACTAATGAAAGAGCATGGTTTAACGCTAGTGTCGTATGCGGATGACACCCAGTTAGTGGTGTTGGTTATGCAAAGTGTGGACATGACGGCTGTTCGCTTCCGCAATTGTCTCACGGCAGTGATGGCATGGATGAATTCAAATTTTTTTAAGCTTAACACTGAAAAAACGGAGGTTGTCGAGTTTGGTCAGAGCCCTCTGTATGGAGCCAACTATGGTGGCCCCACGAGGCTGGGATGTGCCCTGTTCCCGTGCCCAAGGCCAGGAATCTAGGCTTTCTGATTGATAAGGATCTAACGCTCTCTCTGCAAATAAATCAAGTCTCCTCTGCCTGCTTCTTTATGCTGAAAGTTCTGCATACAATTCTTCCATTCATCCCATTTCCACTGAGGAAAACGGTAGTTGGAGCCTCAGTACTCTCGAGAGTTGATAACTGCAACGCTCTATACTTGGGAGTTGGCACAGGACAGATTACCGAACTTCAGTCACTCCAGAAAGCAGCTACTCGGGTATTGTTTGATTTACCCAAACATCATCCCATGTCCGCTAGTATTGAGCAGCTCCGCAGGCTTCCAGTTCGGCGGCGAGTTGATTTTAAGGCCCTCTGCCTGGTGCATAAAGCTTTGTATGGAGGAGGAGCTGGGGCTATACAACTCCTATTTCCCCGGTATGTGCCACCACGCTGTCCCAGGTCCACTAATGCTGGAATGGTACATACTTCTAAGAAAAGAAGAGTCAGATGGGGAGGAAAGGGTTTCTCATACCAAGTGGCCAAATTATGGAACTCCCTCCCCGTACAGATCTGACTCCAGCCCAACAGGACTCTTTTCAAAAAAATGATAAAAACATGGCTCCCAGCGTTTGCCTGGTTATCACACACCACAGCGCCAAGATGCCTCGGCAATAGTGCGCTTTATAAATATATCAGTCAGTCAGTCAGTCAAAGATTAGGATAGCTAGCGCAACCAGGTGGGCATCACCTGGGTGCATTCCACATCGCCTTTGACACGAGAATCTTGGCAGAGGTGAAAGGCCATATTGTTGGACATAACATATGACATAATTTGGTGGTACCGTAAAGGACAAAGATTATAGTCCGCCCGTAAAATGTAAAAGCTAGCAGACTTTTAGCAAATACTACTCTGCCTCCACTGTAATTAAACCTCTACAACTGTCCTGTGGAGTAAGGATTGTTGGAGTTGTGACGGATAAGCTGCTAAGTTATGTGTTGTGGAGAAAGTACCTTCAGTTTTCGCATGGCTTGATAAACATATTTTGTGTATCAATCTAGACCCAATAGTCCTGAGCAAGTTTTGATCACTGGCAAAATTTTGACCTTGAAAAAAAGCATTTCAAAGGAATTTCCTCCTATATTTTGTGGTAGTTTCATGTTTGGATGGATTTTCCCATACAATCATATTCAAGGAGGGTGGAGTTCCAGTATCTCACAAATTACTGGATATTAGAAATAAAGCAGATGGTGAACTACACAAGCTACATAAAAGAAACAAGGTATTAGTGAAGCAGTGGAGTCTGCAGATGAATTTTCCATTCGGTCATGGCTTGACGGGCTAATAATCACGTTGTGTGTGGATCCCAAAAACTAGAACAGAAATATTCAGATGGATACATTTTCCTTGCCAAACATGAGTTAACTTTTAAGCATGACCACTGGATTTAAATTATTCTATATGATCGACTTAGCCTCTGCTTACCACCAAGAACTTTTGCACCAAGACAGTAAGAAAGGAACAGCTTTTATTATTACTTTTGGGTGTTTCTAGTTTCTCTGCATGACTTTTGGGTTGGGCTCTGTGGCAGAAGCGTTCCTAAGGCTACCGTATCAACTTTTAAGGAGAGGGTGTGGCCCAAGAAATTGACTAATCAGACACGCTAAAACTGTGCTCCGCTGCCCCAAGGGATAATCTATTATAATCCCGCCTGATTGAAACCTGAAATACCTGTCAAATATTGAGCAGTGGTTTTACTGTCTAAAGATCGCCCACTCAAGACCTGCAGAAATGTTGTGGAGGGGCAGGGGACTACAGGCAGTACTGCGGCCTACCTGAAGGTACAGCTGGGTCTGGAGCTGACATGAGAGCAGGGAGAGCTGAAGGCGGCGGGGGATGCTGCATCTCAGGGCTGTGCGGATGCTCAAACCAGTGAAAGCGTTGTCCGGGAGTGAGAGACAGAGTTTGCCATCCCACTATGTGTGGTTTAGAGAGACAGACAGTGGTCAGGGCCAGGGCCGAGCCCTGGCAGCAGTAAGATTGGCCAAGCCTGCCACCCTCTTTGGAAGACTGAGGTGAGATGATTGGGGGGCCGAGGAGAGAATGGGGTCCCACAGGTGGCAAACCTGCATGGTGGAGGAGAGCTCGGACTTGAGACTGCAACAGAGGTGAAACTGAAGGGCTGAGAGATGAAGGGAGCCTGCAACAGATAGGCAGCAGGGCAAGAGCTGAAACGTGCTGGACAGAGCCCACGGCAGGCATGGGATGGGGAGCAGTGAGGGTCTTGTCCTGTCCCTCAGCCAAGCCAAGAGGAGGTCGTCTGAAGACACTCTGAAATGGAATCCCTGGTACGGGCAAGATAGAAGGGACATACTGACAGCTGAAGAGCAGCATTGCTTGAGAGGAAGGTGTATGAGGAGAATACTGTAGGGTGTTCTGAACAGAACTCTCCCTCAAGGCATGTAGCTGGCATAGAGGGGATTGCTAACAGCGAAGAGTGGTTGCCACATGGGGGATGATGCAACACCTGAAGGGATGGACCAACCCCCCATCTTTTTGCACATAGGCTGTAAGACTATGAAGCACCCCCAGAATGGGTAAAGATATGAACCCTAAGACCCACCAGGGCAACACCATTATGCAATATGTGACCCCGCAGAGCTCTACTTTGCGAAGTACATAACAGACGGGGACTCAACAGACTGAACTGGGAGAGGGGCCTTCTAGGGTGGACATACGGGTAGCCATTCATGGATAGCGCACTGCCTTGAAGGGGAAATTAGATGCATTCACTATAGAGGTTGCCACCTGCGCACTACCATATGTAAGGTTGCCAACAGGGTAACAACTGCAGAATGATCGTTCATTGAAATGGGTACAAGGTGTTGACACTCAAGGACCAAGTAACACACATGATTGAGGCAACCAGAATTACTGCAAATTTGAGCCTAAGTAGCTGAGGGTTGAGGTTGATCACATAGGAATAATCTGTGGCTGCTGGACCTCCCTGAGAGAGTAGAGGGTGACTTGGCTGAACACATATTTTGAAACTGAAATGGTTATCAAACATCTTTGCTGGTGAAAGGGCCCACAGAGGACTGACAGTGAGACTTCCGCCAGGGGCACCCAAGGGTTTTGATAGCTAGGATTTTTAACTCTAAAGACAGAGATTGTATTCTACGTGGCGCCCGTGAGGCGGGAGAGCGCTGTTACGAAAATCCTAAAATTGCTATTTTACCGGATTATGCATTCAAACTGAAAGCACACAGAAAATCCTATATGGACGTTAAGCAAAAACTCAAAACTGTGAATCTACCATAGATGTTGATGTATTCCACATGCCGTCGGGTGATAGTCAATGGGAAAACCAACTTTTCTGAATGATCGGTAAACATGTGGTCCTGGTTTGAGGTGTGGGACAGTGTCCCTCAAGACAAAAGAGGGGCTCCTCGATTTGGGTAAAGTGGGAGAGGCATATGAACTGAGAACACAGGCACCATTATGTTGTAGAAATCGGAAGACCTCCAGAGCCAACTTACTCTCAGAATGGTGGTGCATGAAGATGGTACACTAGCTAGTTAGCCTATTGAGCTCTAGGAGAGAAAGCAGTCAATGGACGTGGACTGTATGCCTGGCAATCAACACTTGCCAGAGGCGCTAGGCTGAGCACTAGAAGGAGTAACATGGATGCCTGATAAGTGAGAAGTGTTTATGAAAATCTGAATACTATGTGTAGCTGACATGTTGGGGGAGGGGGATCAAAGATCATGGTTAGAGTGGAGAACTGAGGAATAATGGGTTTAACATGCAGCAGGACCAGATTACATGTTCAGCAGTGGTCCTCATCGGTATGAAGGTTTGGCGTTTTGTAGGACAGCTGTTTGGAGCCCCTGAGTGTTACTCTGACCCTGTAGGACTGGAGACTGCTTAAGATTGCCTCCCTTCTGCGAACTAAAGCCATTAGTCAGTGTTTGGATGATTGACGGACTCAAAATCTTGGTATTTCAAGACCGGGTGTGATAGGTTGGCATGCGATTCTAACCATATAGCATGGGCAAGCACACGGTTTTGTTATTGAAGTTATGTGTCTACCCAGGTAAGGTTGGGGGAAGGGGTAGTTTTCAGAATGCATGTCTTGTTTTGTTACTGGATATGACAGTGGAAGCAGTGGATGTTATTTAGCATGTTTAGTATGAGACAGATCCTCATGGCAGATACGTCCTATTACAAGGGATGCTAGCTGGTACAGAGGTTTGGATCCTGAATGTCTGTTCGTTTGTAAATATTTTACTCACGCTTGTATATAATGCACTCACATCACCACAGTCACTGAGCAATTCTGTCATTGTACTATATGTCACTGTTAGTTTAGACAGCCTTATGAACTAAAATAAATATTCTGGAAGTATCTGACAATTATGAAGTAATTTCTCCCCCCACCCCCTTTGTTTTAAAACCTCGGTTGTATGGTGATGTGAAGAAATAATTTCTGTACACTACGGAACCACTGTGGTTTTTTTTGTGGTTTAATTTAAGAGGTAATGTGTTAGGTATTTGAGCAATGCAACAATTAAACTGTGAAAACACCATAAAAGACACCATAAAAGACACCACACCAGTTTCGAAAAATAAAGTATGATTTTATAAATAAAACAAGATCAAAACGACAAAAATTTAATAAGTATAATTTTCAAAGATTAAATGTGAGCACATACAAGCAAATAGCGCCTTAAGAGTTTATTGGTCACACTGAACATGGACAAAGTCAAAAGTTCTGGCCCCTGCAATGGAGCAAAGGCTGGCTACAAGACCCACGCAGGCCCGCTGATCAAAAGTACCTTAATCTTTGTCTTTGCGCAAGAGGCATTGTTGATCTTCTTGGTCCCAAAACCCGATGGTTCATACCGCCGGATTCTGAACCTCAAGGCTCTGAACAAATTGGTGTGGCTGGATCAATTTCGGATGGTCACCTTGCAGTTCCGTCATTCCCTCATCGAAAAGGGTGATTTGTTTGGCTTCTATGGACTTAGAAGATGCCTATTTTCATGTTGCTGTCCATCCAGGAAGCGTGCGGTTCCTGAGGTTTGCAGTGAACGGGGTCCATTACCAGTTTTGGTTATTGCCTTTCGGCCTCTCTACTGCTCCCTGGACTTTTACCAAGGTATTGGCTCCTGCTGTGGGCGTTTTGCAGCTTCAGGGTTTCTCTGTGTTTCCCTATATTGATGATTTGTTGTGGTTGTCTGCTAAAGTGGCATTTCTGTTGGCCATCACCTCTGCTAAGCGGTTGAGTGAGTTGGGTGCTTTGCTTGTTTCCTTTCCTTATTTGCAATTCTTGCAGGATAGGGTGGTCTTGCAGCTTGACTTGGATGTTCTCTCTAAAGTTTCCTCCAAGTTCCATTTACAGCAGGATGTGTTTCTTCCTGATTCACCTGGGGAAGGGGATGTGCTTGTTCCTTCTACCTTGGATGTTCGTCGAGTCCTTCAGGTTTACCTTCAAGGTACCCTGGAGTTTCATCTTTCTCCTGCCCTGTTTGTCTCCTGTGGGGGTGTGGCCAAGGGGAAGAAGGTGTCTACTTCCACAATCAGTCAATGGGTGCATTTGGCGGTTTGCCAATCCTATAAGTCTAAGGGTATGCCTCCTCCGGTTCGGGTTCAGGGGTGTACCACATGTTCTGTGTCTGCTTCCTGGGCTGCAGCGATTAGGCTTTCTCTCCACAAGATTTGTGGATCCTTGGTGTCCTGCATTTTTCTTCATGTTTTTTTCTACTTGTGAGGTCCTCACTTTGTAAGGACTGGGATGAGGAGGACATATGGGGGGTAATGATTTGTTACTTACCGGTAATCTTCATTACCCCAATTTAGGTCCTCCTAGTCCCAGTCCTGTTCCCTCCCTCCCTCCCACTGTGTCTGTGTGTGGACTTGAGGACACAGGCATGGCGGTGGGTGGGAGTGGCCTATATAATAAAAATAAAAGCAACACTAGCGGTTTTAACTAGCCTGTCATGAGGCAGGACTGCCTCACTTTGCAAGAACTGGGACGAGGAGGACCATAATCGGGGTAATGAAGATTACCGGGAAGTAACAAAACATTACACTACAGAAGCCTGCAATATTTTCTCAGTGGGAACTGGCCAGTTCCTACAGTATGCTAAAGTTGCAGGGACAGCACGGAAATATGGACAGGGCTTCCAGACACTCCCTGACAGTCTGAGATATTGCAGATGGTGATGACTGTGGATCCGCCCGACACCTGATTTCTGTCTTTTGTAAAGTGCTTAAAAGGGACAGGGTTTAGGTAAGTGCCAGAGCCTGACAGGTCTGGATGGAAGAGTTGGGGGCACAGATGACAGACAATGAGTGGCAGACGACGTGTGTATTGATTAAAATGGTTTGGTGCAATGCCAGGTTCAGACAGATAAATTTTAATTAAGTCTACCACACATACCTGACCCCCATCAAACTAAGTACAATGTACAGGGGCAGGGCTGCAACTTGCCCTGAGATGCAGAATAGAAGGAGCCTCCTGCTTAAATTTAGCCTAGTTATGAAAAAATATATAAATGTAGTAAAATTATTCAAGAAATCTTTCAGTCCATCATAAAAGATATTTAACAAGCAACAGCTTGGTTTTATTGCGGGTTCGACATGTTTCTTGCCCCAATTACCCATAAGTGTGATAGGAACTTCATCAGGACCAGAAACAACCCATATTTACTGACCTAGGTTTATTTTAAAACAGAAAATAAGTGGTATCTCAAAGAATGTGTTCAATATATCAAAGTATAAGAACAATACTATTAACACCCAATGACTTGTAAAGAGAGAACGGAGACACAAACCAATATGCATCAATAAAAAAGTATTTACTTTTTCCTACTGTGATTCACCCATTGCACGTGACACACATGATTAAAGCACACGGTGGAGAGGTCAAAAGAAAAATTGGTTTGCCCACACGAAAAAGCAGAAGTAATGCATATATTTAAATGAATCTACACGTACCAATTTGGTGTACAATAAATGGCTCCTGGGGTAAATATTGGAGCTTCAGGCCCTCAACCAACTGCATTGAAGAACAGAGCCAATAAATCAAAGATGCTGAAATAACAAAAGTGGATTGGCCTTGCAAGGCACACTGGTCCAACAAGAATTTACTTGGGTGAAGAGGGAGTGTAGTAGACGCCCTACCTTGCTTTCTACGTCTCTGAACAGTAACTTGAGACTGTGGGAGAGCCCTTTTGAAATCCCTCTTGTATGACTGGGCCGTAGTCAATGCATAACGTCAGAGCAGTGCATGGGGCTGTGACTCCATTACTTGAAGAACCACAATTGTTCCTGCAATGTCAGTAGTCCCTCCAGGGGGGGGGGGGGGGGCGTGGCTTCGGAGCCTTCCAGGATGGCAGCTGGTCCAAAGAGCTCCGCCGCGGTGTGAGGGCCGTCATCGTCTCCGGGGCACATTATCGCTGCTCGGACCTTTATAGAAGACTTTTCCAGACGTCGGAATGTGAGCGCTGCCTGGTAAACAGACGAAAACCTTCCAGGGTGAGCCCAGCGCGGCATATCTTATCTTCTTACTCTCGCGTCTCTGAGGAATGTCGTGGCCGCCACTTTGTTTTTGCCGTGAGCGCCACGAGTAATTCCTTTAATGCCTGAGGTGTTTTTGAAGCCACTGAAGTGTAACGCTTTGCTCTTTCTTCAATTGCCGATATTTACTAATTCAGTTTCCTCATCAAAACATATGAATTTTTGTCAGTATTGAGGAGTTGGGGGTCTTTTTTTGTTACAAAATGCCAGTCGCGCAGATAATTCCCTTTTCTGCACCTGCTTGTTGTCAAGTGAAATAACAGTCTCTCTTTAACGCCTACATGCTGCCCACCTACCAACAGTCTACTTATCTACGCTTATAGGCAGTCCAGCAAATTACGAATCTCTCGCTTTGTGCTCCCGGGCTCCCAACCTTCTGACAACTTCTTTTTCTGCATCTACCTGTGACCAAACTCATAACAGTTTCTTTCTCAACGTTTATGAACTGATAATCAAATAATAACAGTCTCTTATTTTGCATTTACTGTTTTTTGGTCGCAATTTTGGTACATTTTTCTGTCTGCATTTTATTTTTGGTGTAAGGACTTATAGCTATGTCTCGTACCAGTCGGACTGTGCCTCTTCAGCCCTCTGAAGCAACGTTAGAAAATGTTAATCCTTTTAATGTCCTTCAGGACACACCAGAGGATCACACTAAAGATCCTGTCGTCTCTAAAGGAGCTATCTCCCGATCAGGGGGGAAACCAAATACTAAAACTTCCTCTGCGACTGCATCCACCTCTGGCAAACGTATTAAAGTAAATCCACCATCCCCCACCAATTCTTCCTCCTCCATCTCTATGGAGCTTCTCTTGGAAGAAATTTGTGCACTCAAACTGCACATGAAGGAGACTAATTTGCGTCTGCAAAACTTGGAGTTTTTTTGGCTGATTACGGAGCAGAGAGTTGGGGTCTTGGAGTCTCGTGTCGATAAGGTACAGGAGCTAACTGACCAACTTCCCAGTATGTCCAACGAGATTCTCCAGCTTAAACAGCAAATTGAACAGTTGGAAAATCGTAAAAGGCACAACAATCTCCGTATTTATGGCTTGGCGGAAGTTCTTGAAGGTCCATCTCCAATATCATTCTTTCAGACCTTTTTACCAACACTTTTTGGACTTCTTGACACTCCTATATTGAATATCCAACGTGCTCATCGTCTTGGTCCCCCTCCTCATTCTTCATCGTCTTCTTCTAAGCCAAGAGGTTTTATTTTTTATTTTTTGGAGTACGCCGATTTGCTGAAGGTTCTTCAGGCGGCCAAGCGGCACGGGAAAATCACCTGGCATGGTGCGAATCTATTTTTTGCTCAAGATTATGCCAAAATAACAGCTGACCGTCTGAGGAAATTTTTAGACTTCAGACCAGAGCTCGGCAACTTAAATGCCAGATATGGTCTGTTTCATCCGTGTCTTTTCAAAGTCACTTACAATAACAAGACGACGACCTTTGAAGATCCTGAATTACTTCGAAAGTTCTTGAACAATTGCAAGACGGACGCCATGGATATTCCTCGACCATGAACCTCTTCCTCTAATTTTGTCTGTCTTTCCTGGTTGTTCGTATTGTCTTTTTATTTCATTGCTCTTCCTTCGTTTTACATTGTTTAATTAGAAGTATTTTTATGGGCATGTCATCTGGTTGCCCCGTGTTGTATGTTGTTTTTTGCCAAATAAATGTTTGGATTGTATTGTTCGCCTCATAATAAATATTTTGTTTCCCTAATATTTGTATCTCTGTTCTGTAACTTTTCTCTCTTCTTTATTTCTTAGGTAGCTGATTAATGGTACCTCATTGTCTTATCCTTCCTGGTGTCCCTCTGGGAGATGTTTCCTGTTCTTATGACCTCGTTCTGGGGTTTTCTGTTCCAGTGTGCCATTCCCCTCATGTGGCTTCACCACCCCTGTTCTTATCGTCTTTTTGTAGTATGTTTTTTTTGCAACATTTTATCATTACTTGTATTTTTTCTTTTTAAGTTTTCCATGTGCTGTCCTACTCCTACTCCTACCTTTCCCTGCTCTTGCTCTCTCTCTTCCCTTTTCTTTTTCTTCCTTTCTTCTCTCCCATCATTATTCTGGTTTTATATTCAGTTCTTCCTATAATTCTCTCTGATGCTTTGTTCCTACCTCACAGTTGTGCGTTTTCTCTCCGCATTCTTGTCTACAGTTACGCTTCATTTGTCTCTTTCTCATTTTTCTATTTCTCTCAATTGTTCAGTATTTTATTTACAAACTTGAAGTTTAAATGTCTTTACAGTTAATATCTTGGAATGTGAAGGGTTTGGGATCTCCTATTAAGCGTCAATGGGTATTATCCCATTTAGCTAATTTGAAATGTGACATTGCATTGTTACAGGAAATTCATATTAAGGATGTAGAGGTTACTAAGCTCCGTCGCAACTGGTTGGTCATGTTTTTGCTTCTCCTGGTTCGGGAAAACGTAATGGGGTTGCTGTCCTTTGTCATAAATGCTTAAATGTTCAACTCTTGAGTCAGGACAATGACTCTGATGGTAGATGGGTTGTAGTATCCCTGTTAGTAGATAAAATCCCTTTAACTATTTTTAACTTGTATGCTCCCACTGTACAAGATCCATTATTTTGGCCTCAGATTCTCACTTCTTTAATGCAATACACTGATGAGTACTTTATTCTTGGGGGTGATTGTAACATGATTATGGACCCCTTCCTTGACAGAAAATCCAAATCACGCTTTTCTCCCTCGTCTGTTTATACTCAATTTACCTCTACCATATCCCAAAGGTCTCTTGTTGACTCGTGGAGACTTTGTCATCCCTCTCTACAGGAGTACACATTTTTCTCTCCTACCCGTTGTTCCCAATCCCGTATAGACTATATTTTTATATCCAAGGCCCTAACTTAACACATTCTACATTCTGATATTGGATCGATTTTAATATCTGACCATGCCCCTGTCACGTTAGCTTTAGAATTGCTTCCTCCCAAGAAAGGCACAAGGAGATGGAGATTCAATAATGCTCTCCTTCTAGATACTATATTTACATCGGAATTCCTTTCTTTTGCCTCCACGTTTTTTGTGAAAAATGAATCACCCCAAGTATCTCCTCAGTTATTATGGGATACTTTTAAAGCTGCTGCTAGAGATTTCATTATTTCTTTTGTTGCCAAGAAAAGACGTCTTGCTACTCAGACTATTCAATCCCTTTCTTCCTGAATCAAGCACCTGGAGCATTCTTACTTTTCAACTCAGAACCAAACTGATCTAAACCAACTGATTCAGGCTAAACTATCCTTCAACAAAATGTCCACAGAATCTGCTAACTTATGTCTTCTCAAATTTAGCGCTAAATACTATAGTGCACAGAACAAAGCTAGAAACGTATTGGCCAATTATCTCAAAGTTAAAAGAGAACGGACTAAAATAGACTCTAATGTAGACTCCTCGAACACTACCTTACATAAAGATGAAGACATTTTACATGAATTTACCAATTTCTATCAACAACTCCACACTCCAGAGTCCCCTTCTACTCTTGCAGATATCGACCAATATTTATCTACAATTCCTTCTCCTTCTGCGCCTGACGTAGATTTTGCTTCCTTGGAGGTCGATATTTTGCCCAAAGATATCTTAGAATCCATTCACATGATCAAGAAGGGTAAGGCCCCGGGTCCAGATGGATTTTCTATTGAATTTTATTTACATTTTTCCGCCCTTTTAGTGCCTAAACTCCATCAATTGTTTTCCTTCTTTATTGAGTCTAAGAAATCTGAAGGATATTTTCAAGAAGCTTTAATTTGCCTAATTCCTAAAGATAATAAAGATCATACTCTTTGCAAAAATGATCGTCCTATTTCGTTAATTAATATAGATTATAAAATTTTCGCTAAAATTCTTGCTCTCCGCCTTGATAAAGTTTTGCCACTACTTATTGGAAAAGAACAATCTGGTTTTATTAAGGGACGACATCTCTCCGACAATACACGTCTCTTTTTCAATGTCCTCAGTAAATCCTGATCCTATGGCCTCATTGGCAGCTGTTTCCCTTGACGCTGAGAAAGCATTTGATCGAGTTGATTGGCAGTTTATGCTTTCCGCTCTTACTTGGTTTGGTTTTGGCCCAAAATTTCTTTCTTATGTTTCCTTATTATATTCTTTTCCTAGATATTTCATATTAGCCAATGGTCTTGTTTTCTCCTCTTTTCCTCTCCTCCGAGGCGTTCACCAGGGCTGTCCTCTCTCTCCCCTTCTCTTTATCTTAACGTTAGAAACTTTTCTCACAAAACTAAGACTGAACTCCGACATTGCAGGTTTTCCCTATGGTACCTCTCAGTTGAAACTCTTTGCATATGCGGATGACGTTCTCCTTTTCATTTCGAATCCTCAAATGTCTGTTCCAGCTTTTTTATCTGAAGTCTCCCACTTAGCGTCAGTTTCTGGCTACAAAATCAAGCCAGAATACTTCGGATAAATGTGAGATCTTGCCTCTGAATGCTTTCTGTTTTCGTTCTGATTTTTTGTCTTCCTCTTTTCATTGGAATCCTGATAAAATTAAATATCTGGGCTTGTGGTTTACTCCAGTAATTAAAGATACAGTTGCATTAAATATTAAAATTCTTCACAACACTTTGAAGGATTCCACCGCAAAATGGAACCCCTTGTTTTTATCTTGGTGGGGTAGGTTAGACTCTATAAAAATGATGTTAGTTCCGATCATTCTATTCTTCCTTTCCAATCTTCCAGTTAATATTCCCAAATCTACTTATAAAACTATTTACTCTATTCTCTCTCGCTTTCTCTGGCAAAATAAAAAGGCTAGAATGTCTTTCGCCAAACTCCAATGTCCTAAACATATGGGTGGGGTTAACTTCCCGGATTTCTACTCTTATGATGACTCCTTCTTTCTTATGCACTCAGCTTCCCTTCTTACTGAAGGTTCTCTGGACAAATCTTCACAGCCGTTGTGGGTCGAGGTTGAATCCTCCCTTTTTCATCCCTTTTCTTTTGAATAATTTATTTCTTTATTGCACATTTCAAATAGAATGTCTCTCCCGATTTTTAAAAATGCTAGGAAAGCTTTTTCTCCTCTTTTTCTGGATGGTATGGATGATCGTTCCCGTTTCTTAGAATCCTCTATTTGGTACAATCCTCTTATTAAAATCAAAAACAAAACTCTTTTAGGAAGGATTGGCACAGCCTTGGAATTGCTTGGGTACATCAACTTTTTCATGATGGTGTTTCTATAACCTTCCCGTTACTCCAGTCTCAATTTTCCCTACCAGCCTCTTTTCTACCTAAATATACATTACTTTGCTCAGTTGTACAACATAGCTATGATGCTCTTTTATCTTTCTCTTCTCGCACTGACATCCCCCCATTACTATACCCTTTTTTCTCTCCTCCTCTTCTGCATCTCAAATTTATATGGCCCTGCATGACATTTTTGACAACCGCAGTAAGTCAGCTACTGAGCTTGCTTGGGAGTTGGACCTCAGTGAGTCCTTTTCCATTTTAACTTGGCACATGATTTGGTCTAAAATAAGGAAATCTTCTAGAGCAGCGAACACCACTCAGACACTGTTTTTTTTATCTATAATAGACTTTTGATTACACCTAGTAAATTACATAAAATTGACTCTTCCATTCCCTCAGCCTGCTGGTCATGCTCTGCTGACGATACCGATCTTAAGCACATGTTATTTATCTGTCCCTCAGTCCATTCTCTTTGATCTTATTGATCTGACCTTTTGGGGTCAGATCAATAAGACTTTTTCCTCTCATTTCTCCCTCACTTGGCCACATGTTTTTCTGGGAAGTATCGCTGATATATGTTCTCAATCCACTGATAATTCTGCTATTGTTGATTTACTCATAGCTGTTGCTTTCCAACAAATCACCAAATCCTGGAAAGATACCTCCAAGATTTCCTTTCAAGCTTGGTGGTATGGAGTTTGCTACAATCGCAGATTAGATAGAGCTTATGTTTACCCTGTTACTCTTGCTATTAAAATAGATTTATTGTGGTTACCTATTGCAAATGTTTTGGACTTATCTGCCCACTTCCTCCCTTTACATTCCCCACATAATGAAGAAGTTCCCAAACCACCATGAATATGCATTTCTCGTTTATCTGCTATATTAAATATTTTTTATACTTATATACATTTTTACAAATGTTTTAAGAGACTTTATACATGTAACGGTTATTATTACCCTTTACCCCTTCTTTCTCTTGTTTTCTCTCTCCTTTTCCCCCCTATTCTCCCCCCTTCTTCTTCTCTTTATTTACACAGCCGATATTGTTTTAACAGCAATTTATATTGTAATGTATTTTGACTATTCAGTTTTACTTCTTTATTGCTCAATAAAAGTCTTCTTTAAAACTTAAAGTAGTCCCTCCAGGACGTTGCATCATCCCGTCCCTTTAGGCACAGGCCCCTGGAGCAGACACTAAACCCATGCTCATTTGAAACATACCTAAGTGTCCTCTAGCCCAGATTCAAAAGCTCTGGAGCATGGCAGCGCCATGCAATGCATGAGGCTAGAAATAGGTAAGAGCAAGAAGCCTAGAGGTGCTTAGAGGTGGGAGGCACTGCAGAAGCCAAGAGGAAGGGTGTGCACCGAAGAAGGATGTGTCAGCCACACAAATAAGTAGAGTAGGGCACTTTATATTGAGTCCGGGTAGTAGGCAGTTAGTACTACAGGAACCCAGAGTCAGTAATGGATGAAACAGCAAAACAGTGGTGCTGCAGGGGATAGAGCAATGCATGAGTTAGGACCAAGAGTGAGGGAGTTCTCTGGAGCATATAAGGACTGCTGCTACAGCCATCCATCAGGAAGGAAAGAAAATTGCTGGGGCCTAGTGGGAGTGACAGATGCACCTGAATCAAGGAAGGCAGAGCTTAACAGAAGCCTGGCTGAAGGCGGCTGAAATGCCAGAAACTGGTCCTCGGAAGCTTGTTTCCGGTGATGGATTAAACCCAGATATGTTGACTGGGTGTGAGTGTTTGATAGGTTCAAATGCTCCGTCCATCACCACCCTCTTTTGTACCGCTTTGTTCGCCATAAGTTTGCAGGGTATGCTCAGAAGTGAGTCCCTTACTCACTTTGCCACTGGATTCAAGCAAGCCGGGCTGAAGATGGCTGAAATGCCAGAAACCGGTCCTCGGAAGCTTGTTTCCGGTCCAGGGAAGGCATGTCTTGGCAGTTCGGGCTGGACTGTTCCCATGAGGCACAGGGTCAGACTGATTTGCATATGGCCATGTCTGAACTGGGATGGCAGAGTGGGCTAAAGAACGGTGATGGATTAAACCCAGATCTGTTGACTGGATGTGAGTGTTTGATTGGTTCAGATGCTCCGTCCATCACCACCCCCTTTTGTACCGCTGGGTATCCGTGTAAACATTTACAGTGCAATGTGGATTGGAGACATTTTTTATTCTCTTTGATATAAGGTTAGCAATACTGAAGGCAAATATATTTTCCTTTACATCCAATGACATTAACATTACAACCCTATATTTTAAATTATATATGAATGTAAAATGTGTCTCACCACTTTTTGCATGTCACAGGCGGGTGGGTCGACGTTTCGCCTCAATTCATTGTGTTTGTCGCAAATCACCTTTTGAACGTCAGCATTATCAGTGTCCAGTCTAGGATCTAGGCTCTGAAAAATATAATCAATGTAAACAGTTGACCTAATGCAGTCAGAACAGTATGTATAGGGGGCCCATTTCACAAAGGTTAACTTACACTTTTGTGTAAATGTACTACTTTTCGGCATTCATAAAGATAAACATAGACCAAAAGTTCCACTTTAGTATTTTTTCGTATTCACAAAAGTAAACTTAAACCAAAACTCTAACTTTACTATTTTTCAGTATTCACAAAGGTAAACTAAGATCAAATATCTAACTTTACTAATACTATCTTACTTTGTGAATACCGAAAAGTAGTAAACTTAGACTTTTTGTCTAACTTTCTCTTTGTGAATCGGGCCCATACTGTAGTGTGCTAAAGTGAGGTTACATCAACCATATAAAGTGTAAATACAGTTCTCTTTACTCAGTCCTGCTTCTCTGACAATAGCATTTCAGATTGTTCTTTTGTTTTATGATGCTGGCTTGTGCTTTGAGATCTAGTGTGACATCACCCACTGTTTGGGCCCTTTAATATATGCTCACAACTAGCAGACAACATCGGTCTGAAAATCTGGTCCAATCAAAACAAGACAATGGTGGATTTGTAGTCATCCACTCTGTCAGTGCAATCCCTTATGATATTCCGTGTTTTTTGCAAGGTACAAGCTTTTATGTAACACAATGGTGGTTTGCACGCTTATTATAATGTGATGTACTGCCTCATGTGAAAGATGTCTATTGATTTATTTATTTGGGTATTTGTACATTTATTTCTGTATCTGGGTATGCTTTGTAGGCCTATCTTGTGCATTCACTAGTAATAGGAGTGGTTTAAAGAAGTCTTAATGTAATCACTTTAGAGTATGAAGGCACAAACAAGATTCAATGGGTTTAACCTGAGGAAGGAGAGGAGTACGCTGGTTTTGTTGGGTTAAATCGTTAAACACAGAGAGAGTATTAATGGTTCACCGAAGTCTGTCAAATTGTCTTCACAGTGTGGTTTCCTTTTCCATCTATTTATTTTGTTGTCATTTATCCTGTCTTTCCATTCATCTGCCTATCGAAAATTTGTTTCTGATGATTTAGTTCAGGTTTGTATTTTAAATGGACACAAGTTGCTGAGTGTGGATTGTGTATATGAAGAAGAGGTCTCTGGTTTGTCTATAATAAATTGCAATACCAGAAATTTCAGCCACCACATTAACCCTTAGAAGTGGATTTACAAAATGGCAGAGATAAGGTGACTGTGGGCACGCCAGGTATGGTATGTCCAGCAACCCTAACAAATGAGATGGCTGCACAATATTCAGGGAGAGGCAGGTTATATGACGCCTGTATCACATATAACTTTTTTAAAATTCTTTATCTTTCCATTTTGTAATAATAACAACACAGTGGGTGAACATTTGCGGGTAGCCGCTCTGCACTAATGCAAGCACAATATACAAGGGAAAACATTTGACACAAGGTAGTCAGCCAATTGCATAATCATACACATATATATATTCACTTAAAAAACCATAAGTTTCAGGCCTTATATAGTTAGGAATTAGCATTTAAAAACCATTGAAATTGCTCCTATATAGTTAGTTGTACTAACTATATTTCGCGCACCCGCAATCCACTGCTGATGATGTCACATATTGCATCATATAAGTGGTTTACTCCACACTTGAAGTCTCAAAAACTGGAAGTCCATCAAAAAGAGAGGAAATGGAGAATTGGTTATTCGGCACAAGATAAAGCTAACTATTGTAAGGCCCGTAAAGACTATCAGAAACTTGTCCTAAAACAAAAAACTGATTATTTTTCAGAGAAAATATTGAACTCTCGTAATAAATTAAAAGATCTGTTCAATATCGTAAATGATCTCAGTGGTAGTGACAGAACTACTCCATCGGTCACTCCTACTCAGGACCTCTGCAATTCATTAAACTCTTTTTTCTTTAATAAAATCTGTACTATAAAACAGAGTATTTCTACTGCTTTGCCCCCCCTCCCTTCTCTGGATGATGCATACTATAACCCCCTTACGTTGGAAACTTTTCCCCTTGTCCAATCTTTTTACAAGGGTTAAATCAGGCTCACCTGATGATATTTGCCCCCCGCACATCTTGAGAGAGGTGGGGACAGCTATCCCTGAGGGCGTGCTTCCTTTGTTAAACGGATCACTTCTACAGGGTAAAGTTCCCAACAGCTTTAAGAAGGCTCTGCTTATCCCTTTGATCAAGAAAGTTGGAGCAGATCCGCTTGATCCGTCAAATTATAGGCCTATATCACTGCTGCCTTACAGTTCTAAGTTACTGGAAGCCCACGTCTGTGCAAACGTGTCTAAATTCATAGAACAAACAGAATACCTTGAACCCAATCAGGCTGGCTTCCGTTCGTGCCATTCAACCGAAGCAGTCATATTGGCGGTACAAAATACTTTGAGGCGGAATGCGGATAATGGAATCCACCAGGCCCTGGTTTTACTCGACCTTTCGGCAGCATTCGACACGGTTGACTATACCATCCTGGTCAACCGTGTCGAACAAGCTGGCCTTAGGGGGCCTGCGTTGAGTTGGATCCGTTCCTTTATCACTGACCGCACTCAATCAGTAAGATTGGGCCCTTTTACAGCTCCCACCATTTCTACCACATGTGGAGTACCCCAGGGTTCATCTTTGTCACCTTTACTTTTTAATTTGTACCTGCGCCCGCTACTGTACTCCCTAAGAAATGCTAAAGTTACCATCTTTAACTATGCAGACGATTTGCAACTCATCTTCCCTTTGAACACCAAGGACTCGGTGGAAGAATTCCAAAACACCATGTCACACATTCAGGGTTGGATGAGTTGTAACCATCTGAAACTCAACCCAGGCAAGACTGAATTGGTCTTGCCTGGGCAGAGCGAACTAAGCTGGAGCCCATGCTTTTGGCCATCTAGCATGGGGGCTCCACCTACTAGATCGTCCTCAGTTAAAAGCTTGGGAGTATTAATTAGTGAGGATCTTTCTTTGAAAAGACAGGTAGGCACGGTAGTGTCGTCCAGTTTCTTTCAACTAAAAAAAATAAGGAAAATAGCCTGCTTTCTTTCACAGGCCGCCCTCATCCAGGTCAGAATCGCCCTTGTTCTGTCTCGACTGGACTTCTCCAATAGTCTCTACTTGGGGCTCCAAGCAGGAGAGTTAAAACGACTTCAGCTAGCCCAGAATCAGGGCGCCAGACTTATTCTGGGACTCTCAAAAAGGCAATCTATCAGACCTGGTTTGAAACAACTACACTGGCTGCCTGTTGCGCAGCGAATCGCATTTAAAACTGGGTGTATTATTTTTAAATCTTTACAAGACTCAGGCCCGAAGTTCATAAAAGACTTGTTCTTCAGATATAATCCATCTTTAAATCTCCGCTCTGCTCAAAAATCTTTATTGATTGTTCCATCCTACAAAAGGAAGCGCGTAGGTGGTACCTGCTTCGACCACCTTGCAGCCACCTTTTGAAATTCGCTTCCCTTACAATTGAAACTGAGCGGAGATCTTCTTAGCTTTAGACACTCCCTCAAAACCTGGCTATTCTCACATACCTATTGCTGAGCTGTATCTCACTTTTAACTGTTGTGTTGTGTTCTCTTTCTATAGCGCCATGAAGCCCCCGGGCGTACGAGCGCTAAATAAATACATATTAACATAACATAACATAACTTCATTCATGACATGGTCAGTGACATCACTGATGACATCACTGATGTCATGGGTCTAATTTGCTATGTGTGTTGTGTGTGGGTAAGTTACATGTGAAGAGCCCCTGCATCGGGTGCCGTATCCGCCAGGCATCCTACAGCCCCAAGTCCCTCTCATTAACTGCAGTTGTTTTGTCATTCGAGGCTTAGTGCCCGCTCTGAGGGGATGTCCAGGGCATTCCCACACATTCACAATCATTTCTCAAAAAGGCATTCTCGCCTAAACCTGATTCAGTTCTCCTCTCAGGCACTCTAAACGACACGCCTACCAAAGAGCCTCAGTTAAACCATTTCTTATCTAAGTCACCACGCACCCCCCCTCCCCACCCCCGATTCGGGGGCCTCAACCATCAGGGTCTCCGGGACAATGTCCACAGTTGAGCCCAGGGCCTGCGTCACTCCCTCTGGGTTTAGGGAGGCAACTGAGGGCAGAGGATCCGGGAACCCAGTGTCTATAATGGCGTCCAATTCCAGTGATTCCTCCTCTCCCACCGTGATACTGTTTTCCATTTGTGTGTACGCAGGGCTTTAAGTGGGTAAAAAATCTGTGCGTACTCTAAAAGGGGAGTGGCAAATTTCTTAAAGGGGTGTGGCCTATCCAAGTAGGGGCATGGACTAAATCAAGATAACTAGCATTGTGTGCTTAAGAAAATCATGAAGTTGCATCCACCAAAGAATAATAAAATAGGCAAAAAAGTATATTTATTAAGTATAAGCCATAAAATACCAAACACTTTAAAAAAACATTTCCTATTTCCAAACTTAGAATTTAAAAACCATCTTCACTAAAGGATGTGTTATTAAATTCTGAGTTCAGGCAGAGGCGCAACTAGAGACAAATTTCAGGGGGGCTAAGAAAAAATTCCGAGGGGGGGGGCTGAATCTTTAAGCAATAGTCAGAGTGGAGCTGCAGGGGCTCTTAGAAGGGGTGACACAACAACAATTCTTCATTAATATGCAAATGGTCTTTTAAAGACCTGTGAAGTGCTCGGTGCTGCTGTGTGTGCGCCTGGGAAGTGTCTCAAACCGGGCTGCCACACGTGCTGGGGGGGCAGGGGGGCTGAAGCCCTTTGAGGTCAATGGGTGTTGCGCGCCTGAGTTCAGGGATACCAGATTCCATATGTCTATCTTGCTGTTATGGGGAGATATGCAGGTAAACATGTTACACGGCATTCCCCATGTTATCTTATGGGCAAGATAGCCTTTCAATAGTGAAAAACGAAATTGGCAGTATTTCACTATCAAGACATGTTATCGACACTAGTAACACCAAATAAAAACCGGGACGTCTGCTCACCCTACCTTTGACCTTTGAGGCCCGAAAATAGAGCCTCCTAGAGCCCCCTTTCGAGGCCCCCCCCCAAAAAACTGGGGGGGGGCTCAGCCCCCCACAGACACCCCCACTTAAAGCCCTGTGTGTACGTGTCGTGAGTCTCCGCCTGACCGGACCGATGTCTGGGGCCTTGGCCGGGGCAAGAGTCCCATCTCCGCTTCTGACCTCGCGGCTCCCATGGAGGGAGTCTGTCACCCCGAATTTCCAGCCACTCCCAAACTTCGTCTGGTGATTCTAAGAAGTGAGCCTTGCCCTCTGCTAAGATTTTTAATTTGATAGGATAAAGAAGCATTTTTTGAAGCTGTAACTCATGTTCACTCGACACCTAAGAAGGATTTCTGGAGCTCATGAACCTGCCTAGTGTCTGGGTAATTAGTAATTCTATTGTTTTTATACTGGAGTTCTTGATATTCCCTGGCAACACGCAGAATACAGTCTCTAGCGTGATAATTTTGCACCTTTGCTAATACACCACAGGGCTGCGCGTCCGGGTTGGGGGTGGCACCAGCGCCCTATGGGCCCTCTCGATTGCGAACAGGTTGGATAGTCCCTAACGGAGAAGCTGTTAGCAGGTCCAGTTCTCCAGAAATTGCTCAGTCAATCCCTGTACTGCCTTCTCTGGGATTCCTAACACGCGGAAGTTGCTGCATCTGGCACGCCCTTCCACGTCTTCTGCCCATTGCTCCATTGCCCTTGTGGCCATTGTCATCTGTGCCACTTGTTAAGGGTTGTCACAGCTCCCCGCAATTCTACAATATCTACCTCATATGCCTTGACCTTGCCTGCCATCTTTTCGCAAATCCACACTGAGCAAATTAACGTCTATCGAGACGGTCTAATTGTGGTCTTCCAAGGTCTTCATGGATCCATATATAGCGGCCAAGATTCTGTCCGGGTTGGCTCAGGGCCCTTACCATCTTCTTCTGCCCCACCTCCCACAGTCTGTCTGGTTATGCTCTGGGGCGAGTGTCTCGGCGTGGTAAATTGGGTTATAGTGTTCAAACCAACTGCTCTAGATGCCTTGTCCTTACCCATGACTACAGTGGCGTGGCAGATAAACTTTGTATGTCCTTTATGACCTGATAGCTCCAAGAACTCCTCCCTTAGTATCCAGCTGAAGGTTTGTGGAGAGGGGGAGAGAGTAATACTCATCAGCCCCAAATGCTGGCCCCACCTCTACCTCCTCTACTGACTGCGAGGCCTATAGCAGAGGGGGCCCACCACCCCACTGGATCCTCCAATTATACAGTATTCAGACGAGGAGGGTGGTGCCCCGAATCAGGCAGGTGGGGCGCTGATGTAAAGTTCCCCAAAATAACCATGCACCTCAACAGTGGTCTGTCTTCTCCAGGAGGAGGAGGGGCAGCAAACCGGCTCCTCGACAGTTCCCTACATGTGACTCCACTTTCTAAAAACATGCCTATATGTCAGAGCATACAACTTGTCCATGCCCCAAGATTTCCAGCCATCCGAGTTAAGGGCTCCATATTCTTGTCAGGCCTCTCCTGTTCAACAGGGCGCCTTCCTACATTCAGGAGGCCACTACAGGAGGGAAGGCAGGGTAGCAGCCGCTGGCAGCCCCCCCTTGTACAGCAACTAGGCTCTGCACCAGGAGCAGCTGATCACCACTCTGCGTTACTTGGCAGGGAGAAAACGGTCAGCTCTAGCCCCTCCACTGTCCATCTCTCCAGACCAGCTACAAGGCTCTGTCGGCCTGTACAGGCCCTGACCCAGGAAACCAGGGCTCCTCAGGGCTCGGGAGCAGGACCGCAGGAGCAGTCTGCATGGTCCTGTAAGCAAGCCCCACCTAGGGTGACCAACTGACATGGGTGCAAATTCAGGACAGTGAGTGTAAAAATTCAGGACAAAGGGCCAAAATTCAGGACAAAAATTTAGGACAGGTCAGAATTTAGGAAGAAAAGTTGGGACAAAAGGTACATTTTACAGACACATCAAAGGAGGTCGCACAATATTACATAAGTAAACAGACAACCAACACAAGCACAAGTCAAAATAAGTTTATATTAGGTTGAGAGAACCTTGCACAGAATCTGTAGTGTGTCGGAGTGAAACTTAAATACCTGCGTTTGCATATTGGAGGCACCTGGGTATCATTTTCCAAAATAAAACCTCGACCCCCCAGAGCTTGGCCCCGGGTGAGGTGACAGGAGCATGCAAACAAACACAGTTTGCCATGCACTGGGCTCCGCAGGAGCCGTGGCCGCTGGTGACATTTGAAAGTGGTGGGCGTAAAAGTTTGTGATGAGTGCCCAGTGGCGAGCGCAGCGTGCGAGCCTGAACCTCATTAGGAGGGGTGTGTGGAGGGGGGGGTTCTTCCTTGAGAAAAGTTTGAAAAAAGAGTGGGCAAATGGTGCCTTTCCAAGAATATTTGATAAAGCAAGAAGGTTAATAAAACAGTTGTGAAAGTGTAGTTATTACATCTATAAAGAGATTTCATATGATAATGACATAGAAAACTGCCTATTCAGTATAACCACATAGCTGTTAGTCTGTCTGACATGGCTGCCCATCTCTCCCTGCCCTGGCCCCAGCCTCTATATTCGGACCTGTCAGGCCCTACTGTTTTTGTGCTCTCCCTTATCTCCACCTAGTTCCCAGTCAGTCAACGCCTTGTGCTGCCTGTGCTCCCTCGGTTCCAGCACACTGTTTGTGTGCTAGACGTTTCCTGTGCTATCCTTCGACACCTTTGCATTGCTCGTATGCTCTCTCTCCTCCTGATGCTCTGTCTCTGGACCATCAATCTCCTGTGGTATCCTTCGACTCCAGTGCTTTATTCCTGCAATCCCTCCTCCCTCTGCTCTCTCCTTCACTGCACCCCCAGCCTCCTAAAATCTAAAATCTCAAGGCCAGAACATTACGGTTAAGTGAATTCTCCAGATCATTCTAAAATACTCTGCTCACAACAAACGCACACTAACACTTGTACATGCAAAGAACTATCCAGAGAACTTGTCAATCCGTCAAACCTACAGAACCATTCCGACAGTGACATAATTGATCCACATTATCCTTAAAATTCTCTGTTCACATCTCCCTTACTCCACACATGCATTCAATTTTGTGATTGGCAGGGTTTGCGATCGCAAAAATGCCTCATACGTGAGCCCTTTACACACCTTTTGCAAGTCGGATACGCTAGCTGCACCGTGGGATGGACTACCTTACATCATTCCTTATGTTAGTCTATCTTCTTTATGTAGCCACACAAAAGAAGGCAACAGAATGATAGGCAACAACAACATCAAAATATAAAGAAGAGTAAAATAAGTAAAAGCAGCATAACTAAGGAAACCGGGCAGTGAGTACTCAGGCTTCTCATTACGCATGCCAACTTAAGCATTCTGCAGTGTTACTTCTATTTGGTAAGATAGCTGAGCACATGATGCAGTGATTTACAAAATAACCTGCAAATAATACTTCAGACACTTTGCTGGTGCCTTTCAGCGTTTCACCCTTTCATGGATCATAAAATGACGATCAGTGGGGTAATATAAGCTATATTGCGCAACGCTTATTAAACAATTCCATATGTGGTGCAAGCTATATAACACCAGGGCACATGTCGGGGGTACATGGCTTCTACCTACAATGGACTCAGTCCCCCCCTGCCAAGAAGTTGGGCCCTACAGAAATATGCGGAACTTGTCCCGGGGTAATTTTCAGACACCGGGACATGTTCAGCAGCTCCTGTACGTTGTCTGTTACATTATGAGCAGCAATGTGCTGGGAGTGAGGGCGCTTTTTTTCACCTCCTGATGGGCCGAAGTTAAAGGGCCATCAGGCCTCTGTTTGTCTGAATATCCTGACTGGAAGAGGCCTGGAACCTCACACTTAAAAGTAAATGCCACGCAGGGGAAAGAAAGGGACACAGCTTGTTATCTCTTCTCAGGAACTTAAGAGAGGCAGATTTTGCCTTTGTTCATTCCCTGTATATAACAGATGCATGCACTGTAAGAATGTCAGGTGAGTTGGTCTGTCTCAGTATTTACACAAACAATTTCAATAGCACTATTTTATTTATTTTTATAGCGCTACGAAACACAATGCAAGGTGTCAGAGCTCTTTACTTAACATACACATTACTCATTGACAATAAATCATGTGCATGTGTAAATCAATGTACAAGCTAAGTTACATGAGACAGGGTTACAAGGTGTAGGAGACACATGTCCTTCATAGCTCACTGTGCTATATCACAAGGATAACAACTTATGAACTGCATCTAACAAAAGGATCTCTGTGTTAAAAGTAGTAACCAAATTTACTATCTGCATAAACTAAATACACATAAAATAAAAATCTGTCTCCTGCTAGAAAATATGTTTTTGGACCTTGGAGATTGAGAGGGTAAGGTTGCAGTGGAATAAAATAATGCGTTGAAATGTTCTAACAGGATACATTAAGAATGCAGGCAAAAAGCGTGTCAAAATGGGGTGGCAAAAACCCTTCAGCATTCTGGGAAGCCTTCTCACGCAAGCCAGCAACAAAGAACTGAGGTTGTGCAGCAATAACCAATACAGGAGATGAAGGCATATGGAAGCTGCTGATCGTTCATTAAAAAGCTAGTCTATGTTTTTCAGCTTGAAATGATCACTGCATATCTGGCTTCAATGTATTTCATTTTCTTCATGTTTTGTTTTTCCCCGCAATAAAGATAAAAGTAAAAGTTAAGGTTTGTGTTGCAAGGTTGGTTAAGTATTTCTCTTTTTAATTGGAAAAAACAACATTTTAAAAATGTAGCCTTCAGGTAGATTAGCCTGTGTAGATTTCTATTTACAAATGTCATATTGTTACGATCGATCCGTGAGAAGAGCAGTGAGTGCATAAGGAGGCCCAGCAAATGCTGTCACTGACCCATTATCCTTCTGTATGGGATAATTAGGCTGACATACAGAATGATAATGGGCCTGATAGCAGTCTGTGCCAGGTAGGGGAGGAACTGCTGCAGGCAGTGGTGTGGCTCACTGGTTAGAGGCGGAAGACCCGGAAGCAGAGGATGGCCCGGGACCAGGGTTCAATTCCTGACGCGTCAGGGTCGTGAACCAGGGTCAGCTGACTTGATAATTCTCGCCTCTGTGCCTACTCTAACCAGGGATCACACTTGGCAACTCTGGCATTAGCTTGCCTCGTCTCCACAACGGCCCCCCACAAACGCTGGGGATGCCTGGTTTCACTGTGGAGATACCCAGGAGGGAACATCTCACAGGGAAAGCCAGGAGGGGTTCCCCAGTGGTCTGTAGCGCCAGGATGCCTCCGGGTAGCAGTGCGCTTTACAAGACACACACATTTACTGATCACAGCAGGAGCACGAGCTGGCCCCTGCAGTGAGAGTTACAGGACTCTCAGACTGCTTGCACGGGGCAGCTGAAATCACGGACAAAAGGCGTCCGTGAAAGAAGTCTTGACGAACAACGGACAAGAGGCCCAAATTACGGGCAGTCCGTAAAATTTACAGACGGTTGGTCACCCTAGCCCCATCGCAGGCACCCAGCAGTGAAGGAAATTATCGCCACCCAACCCTCCTACTGTGCTTGTTCACCGGTAGTGAGCGCCTCAAGCCCGGTTCGAGCTCCGACCGTGCTCCGGCAACAGCTGATTCACGGTCACCGCCACTGCAGAAACCCACAGTCTGAGTCTCCCCAGCAGGGAGAGCAGCCTGTCTCGGCCTTATGGTGCAGCTGCTACAGTGGCCCCACCTCTCCTGCAGCCAGGCGGAATCCGTCCATCACATGCCTGGCCTTATAAGGCCCAGGCGGTTGCGCTCCAGCATAGCCCAGCTATGGTGACTGGAAATGCTCAATCGCCCCTTCCGGACAGCCACAGATCAGCTTGAGCCTGCAGGACGTCAGCACGGCTCGGTGTCACCCTTTCTTTACTGATCTGAGGATGGAGTAAGAGGATCTTGCAGGTTTTCATGGCACACGGACTGGCACCTGGAGAGGCTCACATCTTGTCGGCCTTTTGCTTTGCCAGGTCCCCTCACATATAACTTATATCTGAAACAGGTTACATATAAGGATGGACAGCAGATTAAAGAAATGAAGATAAGTACTGCTTACAGGATCCTTCAGGATATGCCTTCAGGCTGCTACATAGTACTGCACATGGTTAGTGGTTAGGTGGTTAGGGTTTATGGAATTAAAACGTTGATACCTGGAGTAAACAAACCCTAATGGCCTGGATTCTTAAAAAGAAGCCCAGTTATTTTATTAAATACTATAATATAGTTCTGTGAAATCCAGCAGGGCCAGGGTGTAATGGTGTTTGTTGAAAGTTTCCAAGATCAGTTTGAATACTCTTTATATGGAAACTATCTTTTACCCCGAAGTCTCAATAACGACCAGCCTTTACAATGCAGTCACTACCCGGACTGCAACGTTACTACACGTTACTTTAACCCGCAAGTTGTTTCAACAACTTGCAGTAGAGTGTGTGTTGTTAGACTGGTGTTGGATTTTTAAGCCCAACACCTACCCTACTGTTGTGTAGACTGAAGTTGGAATAGTAATTTATACTGTTCCAAAGTCCAGCGGTCCCTAAAGCAAGTCATTGTAACGATTTTCATGGTAAAGTAGGGCATTGTAATGTTGCAGTCGGGTAGTGACTGCGTTATAAAGTTATGTGGGGTAAATGGATGCAGCATTCCGTCATACAACCTATTTATATATATGGTTGCTGTGACCAGTCACTGATTTCTAAATGTGCAGAACACAAGTAGTAAATGACCAAGCATGCCTCCACGTCTGTGTACACAACTCCCAGGTGGCGCACATTTTTAAGGGGCTCTGAAGAAGGCCAAGGAAAACAGAAAACATTGAGGCAGAATCAAAGAGGTCCAAAATGTGATTGATTCTAAAAGGGTACAGTGGGTACACACAGGGCCCACATGTAGCCAACGTGAAACTCTGCATGTTTGAGGCAAGCTGAGACACAACTATTGCACCCTTTGGAAAGTGACTACATAGTCATGAAAAAAGCTCATCTAACTTCGCAGCACAAAATGGGGTCACAAGAAAATGTTCAGGGTCCATCTAAACACAACATCCCCAGTGCCTACTTAAGCCTAATTTAAGTATCTAACGCCAAATGATTTTTCCATTTAGTTATGGTATGTGAGGTCATACGTGGCATTGACAGAGTAGGCTATGTTCCTGCACTCAATGATGATTGTGATGCCTAGGTGGACCACACACACAAATTCTGTTTGAATTGACTGCACAGTTGTTTATTTATCAATTGACCTAGGCCATCCCTTTCCAGGAAGTAAGTATCTGACAGACCTTTTGGAGAAGTGGGATGTCAGACATTTACTGTGGGCTCCTAAAATATTAGAAGATAACAGCAACTATGCCTGGATGAGAAACGAGTTTATGATCAATCAATCAATCATATCATTTGTAAAGCGCACTACTCACCCATAAGGGTCTCAGGGCGCTGGGGTGGGGAACGCTGTTACTGCTTGAGAAAGTCAGATCTTGAGGAGATTTCTGAAGGTCAGCAGATCTTGGGTCTGCCGTAGGTGGATGGGGAGAGTGTTTCATGTCTTGGCGGCGAGGTGGGAGAACGATCTGCTACCGGAGGTCGCTCTTCGGAAGCGGGGGACTGTGGCGAGGGCGAGGTCGGCGGAGCGGAGCTGGCGGGTGGGGGTGTAGAAACTAAGTCGTCTGTTGAGGTACGTTGGTCTGGTGTTGTGGAGTGCCTTGTGTGCGTGAGTGAGGAGCTTGAAGCTTATCCTCTTGTTGACTGGGAGCCAGTGCAGGTCTTTCAGGTGGGGTGAGATGTGGCTGCGGCGAGGGATGTCGAGGATCAGGCGTGCAGAGACATTCTGGACACGTTGGAGCCCTCTCAGGAGTTTGGCCGAGGCTCCTGCGTAGAGGCTGTTTCCGTAGTCCAACCTGCTGCTAAGGAGGGCCTGGGTGACCGTTCTTCTCGTTTCAGTGGGGATCCACTTGTAGATCCTGCAGAGCATGTGGAGGGTGTTGAAGCAGGAGGAGGAGATGGCGTTGACCTGTTTAGTCATGGAGAGGGTGGAGTCGAGGAGGATCCCTAGGTTGCGTGCGTGGTCGGTGGGTGTTGGAGCGGTTCCCAGTGCAGTCGGCCACCAGGAGTCGTCCCAGGCCAAAGGGGTGGATTCGAGGATGAGGACCTCCGTCTTGTCCGAGTTCAGCTTCAGTCAGCTGTTCTTCATCCTTCCAGCGACAGCCTTCATTTCTTTGTGAAGGTTGGATTTGGTGGTGTGGGGTCCTTGGTGAGGGAGAGGATCAGCTGGGTGTCATCGGTGTAGGAGATCATGTTGAGGTTGTGCCGACGGGCGACATGGGCGAGCGGTGCCATGTAGATGTTAAACAGAGTTGGGCTGAGGGATGAGCCCTGGGGTACGCCGCAGATGATCTTGGTGGCTTTGGAGCAGAAGGAGGAAAGGCGGATGCTCTGTGTTCTGCCGGAGAGGAAGGAGGGGGTCCAGTCCAGGGCCTTCTCTTGGAACCCGGCATTGTGGAGGCGTGTTCGTAGTGTGTGGTGGCAGGCCGCATTAAAAGGCGGCTGACAGGTCCAGGAGGATGAGGGCCGCAGTTTCTCCGTTGTCCAGCAGGGACTTGATGTCATCGTGGCGGCGATGAGGGCAGTCTAGCTGCTGTGGTTGCTGCGGAAACCGGACTGGGAAGGGTCCAGGATGTTGTTTTCCTCGAGGTAGCGGGTCAGTTGTTCTTTGGCGGTTTTCTCGATGACCTTTGCCAGGAACAGGAGCAGGGAGATCGGCTGGAAGTTTTTGAGATCCTCTGGGTCTGCCTTGGGTTTCTTGAGTAAGGTGTTGATCTTGGCGTGCTTCCAGCTCTCTAGGAAGGTTGCTGTCTCGATGGAGGTGTTGATGACTTTCCGGCTTTGTTGAAGATGTGGTGTGGGCATGGGCCTGACGGAGATCCGGAGTGGATGGCGTTCATGTTCTTGATGGTGTCGTCGTCGTTGATGTTGGTCCAGGAGAGCAGGCGGTTGGTGCGGATGGTGGTCGTGGGGGCGAAGGTCTCAGTAGTTGTCGGGGCGGTCGTGGCGTTGAAGCTGTCGTGGATGTCTGCGATCTTGCGGTGGAAGAAGGTGGCCAGCGAGTCGCACAGGTCTTGCGAGGGTGGGATGTCGTTGGTGTTGGAGCTGGGGTTGGAGAGTTCCTTCACGATGTTGAAGAGCTCTTTGCTGTTGTGCCCATTGTTGTCTAGACGGTCTTTGAAGGAGCCACTTTTGGCGGATCTGATGATGTGATGGTGTCCACGGGTGGCATTCTTGTGGCCTGCGTGGCTGTCTGGTGTTCGTTCACGGAGCCAGATCTTCTCCAGCTTTCGGTAGGTTTGCTTTGAGGCCCGGAGGTCTTCAGTGAACCAGATGGCTTTCTTGCTGGTGAGACTGTTGAAGGGTTTCTTGATCGGGGCAAGGGTGTTGGCGCAGTTGTTGATCCACTGTCTGAGGTTGCGGGTGGCGGTGTCGGGGTCGTGGGGTCGGCGGGTGGGCTTTGGGCGAGGGTGTTGGTTAGCTGGTCTTCGGTGACTTTGCTCCAGCAGCAGCGAGGCATCTATTGGGTGCGGTGGTGCGTTTTGGGTTTCTTGAATGTGAAGTGGATGCAGCGATGGTCGGTCCAGTTGAGTTCGGTGGTGTGGCTTGCGGAGAAGATGGGGTCAAGCATGTGACAGGGGGAGTGGGTGGATGTTGTGACGAGTTGTCTGAGTCCGAGGTTGGCTAGGTTGTAGATCAGGGTGGTGGAGTTAGTATTGTTGTTGTTCTTGAGGTGGAATTTCAGGTGATGGAGTCCCTGAACTGTGGTCAGGTCCGGGGGGGTCTGTAGATGAGGGTTCCTCTGAGGGTGGTGTTGGGGTTGGTGTGGATCTGGAAGTGCAGGTGTTCGGCCGTGCCGAGGGTGTCGTCAGTGTTGGTCGAGACTCTGAGAGTGTTCCTGTGGAGGAGGACGATTCCTCCTACTGCTCCATTGGTGCGGTCCCTGCGGGTGATCTTGTCGTCTTCCGGCATGACTATGGCTATGCCGGGTGCCGAGGCAGGGTTCAGCCAGGTCTCTGTCAGGAAGGCGACGTCTTGGGAGGGTGAGTTGAGTAGGTCCCAGAGTTCAACGGCGTGTTTTCGGGTGGAGCGGGTGTTTGAAAGGATGCATCTGAGGTGGTTGGGATCTTTCCCGGTCGGCAGCATGGTGGGGCGCATGCCTCTGAAGCTGCAGTTCCGCAGGTGAAAGCTCCGTGGGTGCGCTTCGGGGAGGCCAGGAAGCAGGTGTGTGATCGTCCGGTGTTGAGTGTGTAGAGGGTTCTGGCATTGAAGAGGTGTGGGGCGTCATGGTGTTCACGGGGTCCAGGCGTTCTGGCGTTGGGCGCAGTCCTGGCACCGACGGGCGTAGACGGGCTTGCCTTAGGCATGCCTTTGGCATGCCAAAGCGCGCGGCCTCCATATGAGGGTTGTTATGTTTTCACAGAGTGTCTGCAGATGATCCTTTAGTGAGGATGTAGAACATGATTTAGATGTAAGATATAAAGCTTTCAGTTTTTCTCACACTTTGCGCACTTGATCCCAACTCATCATAGCGAGGATCAAGAGGATTACATTGATGAATGGTGGGATTGCTGATCCAATTGAGATGGCTCTGATTTGTTGAAGGTATTAGTCTGACTTTTGTAGATCTTGTCTTCTGAGACCATGAGTACGATATTGCTGAATTGGCCAGTGAAGTCTGTGGTGTTCTCGTAGATGTGTCGATTGTCTAAAGAATTTAAAGATTTCTGATGATTGGTTAGCAACTTGGTTGATTTTCACTTCCCCCCGAAGTTTCAAGAAATTAATGATCACAGCCAGGAAGTCCACATGAGAATTTGCCTTGTATGGTCCTTTTGTAATGATCCTACCCCTGCTACATCGAGCAACCCCACCACATCGCAAGACAGGGTTGTGCACATGATGAAAGTGCCTAATCATTCTCCTTTAAGAAGGGAAGACACTAATTTATTGATTAACAATGTAATATATTGGATTTGTGTTTTACATTATATTGGCTAGGTGTTACCTGTCAAATGCAGACGGCTTTGCCTATATTAAATTGCACTTCTGGCATTGGATCTCTACACATTGCCCAAACCATAGTACTGTATAACCCTTCATTTCTAATAACACAACAATCTCACAAGACTACCAGTGATTCTAATCAGGAAAATTCTGGCAGTGACTCTGATTGGAGTAGAAATTAACTCGATTGACGAAAGGTTCCAAGACCCACACAGATGCAGGATGATAAATTGGGTCTCCTAGCCTAGTTGCAAGTCTATTTTGTAACGGGATAACAAACATTAGTTATAAAGAAGGTACCTTGGCACTATCGTCTGAGAGTATTTTGGGGGGAATGCTGTTGAAACTGTTCAATGATGGCTGCGCTCACTGATGTAGAGTTGGATGTTTGACCCAGTTTGTACATCCTGTCTTGGAATGTCACCGGTATGAACACCAAACTTCCTGATCCAAAGTGACGTACCTTTGTCGACCAATTTGACATGTCTGTTTCAAGAGACGTGGTTGACCTTAGTGGCTCACATATCAGGTTATATATATTTTAATATTAAGGTGATTCATAAAGGAGCAGGCATACCTTCTTGGTTCTTGGTGATTTTGGTCAATATTTCACTGGCAAGCTAAATCAGGCAGCTGCCAACTACTTAAATAGATTTTCTGGGCCAAACACTAATTGCCCCTTGTTGAATCTGGCACTTTTTCAGGGTTATCCCTAAACGTTTTCTTTTTTTTAAATATTTTTCTGAACTTATTTTTCTTGGCTTTAGAACTCTGGGCACTTTACAACTGCTAACCAGTGCTAAAGTGCATAAGGTGTCTCGCTAAAATGAATGGTAATTGGTTTCTCCATGATTGGTCTATTTGATTTACTAGTAAGTCCCTAGTACTGTGCACCATGTGTACCCTGGGCCTGTAAATAAAATGCTACTAGTGGACCTGCAGCACTAATTGTATCACCCACACGAGTAGCCCTGCAAACATGTCTCAGGCATGCCACTACAGTGTCTGTGTTTGCAGTTTTGAAACTGCCATTTCGACGTGGCAAGTGCACCCACTTGTCAGGCCCAAACCTTCCCTTTTATTACATATAAGACACCAATAGGGTAGGCCCAAGGTAGCCCCATGGACAGGGAGCAGTGTATTTAAAAGATAGGACATGTACTGATGTATTTTACATTTCCTGGTAGTGAAATACTGCTTGTTAGACCTGGCATCGTTGGCGTCAGTCTCCCTTACATTTTTGACAGATTGCCTCCTGTGTTTTGATATGTTTTTGCTGGATTTATGCTTTGGGCACTGTGCCATTGCTAATCAGTGCCACAGTGCAAGTGCTTCCTATGTTAAATTAATGTCCTAATTGGTTACTCCATGATTGGGTTATTTGATTTATCAATCAGCCCCTAGTACAGTGCACCATGTGTGCCCAGGGCTTGTAAATCAAATGCTGCTGGTGGGCTTGCAGCACTGGTTGTGCCACCCACAGAAGCAGCTTGTAAAGTGTGTCTGAGGCCTGCCATTGCAAGGCCTATGTGCAGTCTAGCACTGTCATGTCGACTTGGGCAAGTGCACCCACTTGCCAGTCCCTAAACCTTCCCTTTGCTTCATATTAGACACCCCTATGGTAGGCTCAAGGGCAGGGTGCATTGTAAGTATAAGGTCGGACATGCTCTGACGTGTGTAGCATGCTCTAATAGTGAATTACAGCCATTTTCGTTTTTCCCTATTGAAGACTACCTGTTCTCATAGGCTAGAATCGGCAGTTAGATTATTACATTCTTATAATCCTAACTGATTCAGGGAACATTGAAGAATTCAAATTTAGTATGCCTGAACGCAGAATAATACAATACATCTTTTAGTAAAGTTTATTTTAATATTCTGTGTTTGCAAATACCACTTTTAGAGAGCTGGTATTTGCTTGCCTAACCATTTGAGCTTGCCTCTGCTGGGTTGTGTATTCATTGTCTGGGTTTGTGAGTGACAGGGCTGGGGGATTCCAAGAGACAGGCTGGGGCAGCCCAGTGGTGAATAGAGAGATCTGTATCTAGATGGGAGGGAGGAGTTGCACCTGGGTCCTGAATAGGGCTGGGCCTTCCCTCTACAATGCTGGCTCCATCCCCTGTGGCTTGTCTGATGTCTCTGCCCTGCACTGTGAAAGGAGAGGAGGAATCATATCAACAGAGTGCTCCAGAGCTGTATCTTCCCTCCCCTGTGCTGGCTCCTCCTCTTGTGGGGAGGCTGATGTCTCTGCCCTGCACATTGAAAGGCAGAAGAGAGTCATGTAAACAAAGTGCTCAGGAACTGGTTTGGTCTAAGCAGAGGCCTCTCTGCCTTCAGAGAACAAAGGATTTTTGGGTATAAATATTGGGACCCTGATCCCAAGAAATTGGATCACTTCTGGAACAAGAAGCCTTTCTGCCAAGGAGAAGAACCAAGGAAGCTGTAGGAGTTTGGACTGCCCCTCTGCCAATGTGCTGTTTCCTGGGTTGGCCTGCAGTGGGTTGTTCATTGCAAAGGGAAAGGAGAAGGAACTTTGTAAGGACTTTCATCTACAAAATATTCTCCAAGGGCTTGAACTGTGCTTGCCTCCTGCTGAAGTCTCAGGGACAAAGGACTTCACCTCCAGCTCCGTCCTGAATTTCCTTGCTGGGAATTCTGACTCCAGACACTTGCGTGCCGCTGGGAGCTGGAAGCGCGGAGCATCGAGAAGAATCGTGTTGCCGCCGCAGCAGCTGAAATCATCACAACGCGGGAGAAGCGAGCCTTCGCCACATCTCCTTGGAAGCGTGTGTTCATCGAAGCTGCCTGCTGTCGCATCAACGGAGAAGCGTGACGCCATCGTGAGAGTCGCCATCGCATCACCAGAGTAGCGTGTCGCAGGGCCTGTCGCGGCTCCAAAGTACTGAGTCGTCGCAAGGCTGCCAGGGCGTCATCGCATCGTCATCGCATCACCGCATCAAGGGTGCCATCTTCTCGCATAGCAACAGGATCATCACATTGCATCAAAGTGCCATCTTGCACACCGCAACGGGCCCGCAGGCCGAGAATCTATGCATTACCTCCACACAGGTAAGGCTCACGACGAGTCCCCTACTCTGCGCAAGCATTGAAGAAGTACGCAACCGTTCCCCCGGGTCACAGAACCGACGCATCGCCTCTTTTGCGATCCTTTTGTTCACTTTGCGTTACGCATCCAGGTACTTTGTTGAGAACTTTGTCGCATTTACCAACAACTTGAACTAAGAGACTTTAATCATCTTTTGAGTAATCTTAAGTGTGGTATTGTGGATTTTTGTTGTTTGCGGTCTTGTGTTTAAGTCTATATAAAGAATACTTATTTTTATAAAACCTGTGTTGTGTCCATCTGTAGTGCTATCACTATATTACTGTGTATAGTCACAAATGCTTAACACACTGCCTCTGAGATAAGCCTGTCTGCTCATGCCAAGCTACCAAGGGGGTGAGCAGACGTTATTAAGGAGTGTAATCCCCTTATCCTGACTTAGAAGAAGGTTCCCTATTTGGACAAAGGTGATAACCATTGCCAACTAGAGACCCCCAGATCTAACACTGCTAATTTTGTTTTTCACTACAGCAGTGCCTATCCCTCCCAAAGGTTATCATTGGAGCTGTCTTGTAACATTTTGCAAGTGTATCTGCCAATTGGGAGCTGATAGAAAGCTGGAGTTTGGTGTCTCTGGACACACAATTTTTAAAAAAAACTTTTAGTGAAGTTGGTTTGAAATTGCAGGCCTAAAAATGCCACTTTTAGAAAGTGCAAAAAGAACAATTGATGGACAGAATGTTGAACAATATCAAAGATTCATCCGAGTACAGAGATCTGGGCCTAAATCCATCATTTTTTTCTCCCCATGCCATTCCAGTTTAAACCCAGCAATAAGAAAATCAGTCTTGACCCTGCTCCCAATGGAAACAATCCAGCCCGAACTGCCATGCCAGGTCCTCGCTGGACCAGAAACAAGCATCCTGGGACCAGTTTCGGGGGTTCACCCCCTATCAGCCAGGCTAGCTTGACTCTAGTGGCACGGAGAGCATGGGAAAGTGGCCATTTTCTTAATGTAACCATTGTGTGCCTCTCCTTGCCTCTAAATACCCATCTGGGTCAGGACGACAGTTTGGCTGTTTTTGCACTCACTCTAGACAGTCACACAAAGGGAGCCCACAACCAGGCTGATGGTCCTTCTTGAGCTAGAGTGATGAGAGGAGCTGACACTAACACCTGAATAGGGCTGTGCCCGTCCTCACACAAAGCTGTTTCCACCCCTGTAATGTGTCTGGAACCTGTGCCCGGAAAGCAGGGTCTTGTGCGCCGCAAATACCTTCCTTTGAAGTTTGCTTACTTTAAAGGCTGAGTTGAGTAGGTCTGGACCTGTGACAGCATATACTCAGAAAACCTCTGGACTGGGGACATTCTGCCAGGAAGAAGAGCTGGATAAGCTGTCAGGAGGGACTGCCACTTTGGTGTTTGCCTTGCTATGTCGGCCTGATGCTTGCTGCTTCTGCTCTGGGAGTGAAAGGACTGGGCTTTGCTTTCTATATCCTGCTTCAAAGGTTCTCCAAGAGCTTGAGATGAGCTTGCGTCCTGATAAGACGTCTCAGGGCCATCAGAAACATCACCTGCCAATACTGGGGCTCTTCTGCTGAGAGTCCTGACTTGTCAAGTGGTGCCAACTCCACGTATTGACTCACAGCGTCATTCTGAACCAACGCATCACTGCAAAACTTGAGGCATCACTGCTGCCAGCACCGGAGCATGGTCCCCACTTGATGCAACAACCGAAGCCAACATTCTGCCACAGCGCGTCAGAAGAACCGTTGCTCTGTGAGTTTCAAGCACTACATCACCAAAGTATGTGACACACCAGTCTGACTCCAACAGAGGGCCTGCTTCATCGCTGTGGAACCAACACAGCGTGACTGGATTTTTGACGCATTGTCCCTGGGCTCCGATTTCTTCATCAACACCGCACAGCAGTAAGGAACCAACCGAAGCCAACATTCTGCCGCAGCGCGTCGGAAGAACCGTTGCTCTGTGAGTTTCAAGCACTACATCACCAAAGTATGTGACACACCAGTCTGACTCAAACAGAGGGCCTGCTTCATTGCTGTGGAACCAACACAGCGTGACTGGATTTTTGACGCATTGTCCCTGGGCTCCGATTTCTCCATCAACACCGCACAGCAGTAAGGAACCAACGCACAGTGGCCGCAAACTACGGATCACCTCCCCTGTAGCAGTACGGACGCATCGCCTGCTTTTTCGGCACCTCAACTCCCCTGCACCTCGCATCATCTTTGAGTTTTTACGCATCTCAGATTCTTTGTCCTAAACTAGTGAATCCATTAATTTCTTTGGAAAAACTTGCTTATTCTTTTATATGTTATTTTATGACTTCTGTAAGTTGGAGTTTTGTTGTTTTGGTCTTGTTTTATTCAGACAAACAGTTGCTATTTTTCTAAACTGAAGTGCAGTCCTTTTGCTGTGTTTTCACTGTGTTACTGTTTGTGTACAAATACTTTACACATTGCCTCTGGGGATAAGCTTAACTGTTCTTGCTAAGCTACCAAGGGGGGACCATTTTGTTATTCCGAGGGTGTAACTTACTTCCAACTAGAGACCCCATTTCTAACACCCCTGAAGGGCATATGAGTCTTTACAATATTTACAATCACACCACCCGGAATCATTGTGAATGACAAATATTGCATACTTTGGGGGCCTGCCTAGAAACTAATACTAATAAATGCCCTATAATTATAAGGGGGGATTGTGACACAACCTATGAACCAGCAAAGCCTAATTTTTTTCTAGAGCTGGAAGATGAGAGGTGGGGTATACTCATGCTGAAACTTCCACCAAGTAAAATCTGGTAGCCGCTGTAATACAGTTGGCTGCCCTAGCTGACGGCCTTATAGCAAACAATATATGGACGAGATCAGCTATGAAAGGGCGAATACTTTCAACACAACTCATTGGAGAAGCACAATTGACTATGTCATGCCCTCCACCAGTTTATGGCCTGCTCTGGGTGACATGAGAATTATTGAATGAATGGATAGCGATCATAGCACCCTTATAGAGACCTCATTGTTGGGTGCTACACGTCATGCAACAGATTCCCTTCTGATCGTACCCAACAATAGAAGGTCTACTACGTGGGCCTATATCACCTAAAGATTCTAGCGTGCACCTATAAAGAGATTGCAGACACTATGGATTTAGTGGCACATGAGTCTATGTCTACATATGGGTTAAAAAGCATTTCTTTTCACAATAAATTGCTTGAGTCCTTATGAATTTTGTTTTTTTCAGGGAAACAAAATCAACTGTGGTGAGAGTCAAAAGATATCCCTGGTTCTTTAAGGATTATAGAAGGGCAAAACGTGACCTTGTCGTAGCAATCAAATCCGGGGGCAGGACTGAAATAAAGCAGACAAAGGCATACTATAAGCGTCTTTTGATCATCCAATGGGTTTGAACTTATTGAAGCATTAAAGAGGAAGGATTCCAGGGGGTTCTAGCATATTGTCACCCCAGCAAGCCATCAATCACTTTCTAGTGTAGATTGACATATTCAACCACATATTTGGAAAAACATTTTTGAGATCTATATTCTACCTGTTTGCACGTTTAATACCACTGGGATGTTACCAATTATAAAACAAGAAGTACATGATAGAGTTGGGTTGGAATACTCATAGCAAGGTACCAGTCTATCATTGGCTTCCTAAAATGGGTCAAGACCCTTGGAACTGATAAAGTTCCCAGTAACCTATTCCTTTCAGAGCCACAGATGGGGGGTCCATATATGTTGAAAGACTTTATTGTTCTATTAATTAAAATCTTTACAAAAAGAAACACATAATAAAATGTTGTAGAAAGAGATTTGGTGATACAAAAGTTAAAATATTTGATGGTACATAGTTACATAAAGCCAAGAGGGTGCCGGATTTAATTTTTAATGATTTTCCTAATGGCATGCATTTTCTGTATGAAATAAGTGCCAAGGGACACAGAATATATTCATTACTAAAAAAGATCATTTCCATTAAAACACAGTAAAAGGAATGGACAAGATAACGGTCCAAAATACATCTGACTATCAGATCCCCTCACTTTGGGGCTCTATTTGAAAGGAGGATAGACCCTGCACAGAGAAGGAAAAAACCTCTAGAGTCACAACGAAACTCAGAGCCATGAAATGAAGAGAGCAGCCAATATGCCACGCAAGGCCGCTAACAAATTGGTCCAGAAAAAAACATGACAACTAACTTCATATCGAGTGGAAGGCAACCCAGTGCAATGTGGTGGAAATTTGGTTACTGGCACTTCCACTGCGGCCGCCTTTTTGCCGCCCTTGTGATGCACTTAGTGAACTCGAAGTTGAGCATCAGGTTCTCTGGGTTCATGGCTGCTAAAATGGCTTGACAGCAAGAGCGAGCACCAAGTTTGTTCCATTCGCCCCGTAGCAGCGCCCTTCGGTCATTGAGTAGGGCGGCGCAGACACATGCCAGGCGCTCATTCGACTCAGGGATGTACCCACACCCCCTGCACATTGTATTGTCATTTGAGCAGCACCAATCTGGTAGGTGGTGCAAAAAAGGCCATTCCTGCATCCTGAGGGCCAAAAATGTTTATATCCATACTACTGCTTAGGTGCACAATAGGTATGGCACTGCGGTCCCTGGATTGAACCCCGATATGACCGTCCAGGCATGTGTGCGTCTTCCCAGTTGTGCCCTATCAGAGTGAAAAGACCAGGACCGGACTCGCTGGGATGGGTTATTTTCCCAGATTTCATTTGTGTCCACCATTTGCAGTGAGAGTTCTAGATGGCAGCGGTGTTTTCATCCCAGGTGGCTAGTTAATATTTTTTGCCAGGGCATAGCCTCCAGAGCTTCCTTCGCTTGAGATGCGCAGTTTATTGCACAGCTTGATAAAAGCACCGGCCCCAACCCCATGATGGTCTAAAAGGTCGAACTCAAATCTTATTTGAGTTGGGGATGACGTTTTAGTAAGCTCTATACTTGCTTAAAGATTCTTATTATCTTGTTCACTAAGCAGGAGTCTTTGCCCCGCATAATCTCCTGGTCATAAGATACATAATTGGTTTCAGCTTTCATGACGGCTAGTAGAGGGGACAGACTTGGGCCGGATAACTGTCTCGCAAGCTTCGTTAGTGCTAACTCGATTATAGAGACTTTGCCCCAACCAGTTCCTTCTGTTTAGAGAAGGTACCCCTCGAGTCCATATAAACCCCCAGATATTTGTAAGTGGCTGTGCTTTCAGTGCCTTTACTATTGAATAGCCACCGTACACCTTGCAGCTTTCTTTTCCGAAAGGTAATTGTCTTTGATAGTTTTAATTCCAGCTCGTTACAGGTTGTGTAGAGGAGCAACTGGTCTAGAAGACGGTGCAAACCGACACTTGTTTGGCTAAGCAAGAGGAGGACTCATGAATTGCAAAGGTGACTTGTGACTCTGGATAAATTAAATATAGAAAAGATTTCGCACTTCAAGTATCTGGAGGTAAAGTTGTTGGTCATGGGTTGTGTAAATTATCACGAGCCAGCTAGTTATCCTGCATAACTGTAGTATTGAGTCCACTCAATAATTAGTAGAAAAAGTGAGTTTATTAGAAGGAAAGCACAGGAGCAGGGTAGGGTACAACCTACACAGGACTTATTCCCCAGCAACTGTCAGCACAGAGGCTAGAAGAGAATCCTGTGACTACAAAGAATGTTAAAGCAAAACAATTCTAAACATAACTTAAAGGAGCAACACGACACATCTTCTTCCTCATAAAACAAAAGAAAAAAACGGAATATTTAACAAACAAAATCTTGGAACCATATAGGTTTGGAACAAACACGTTTCTTCCCAATAACAGTATCCTTAGTACAAATGGAATCTTTAACAGTGGTGTTGTTGAAGTTTTGATTAGAAGAACAACATTCATCTGCAATGTAAGCATCACTAACATTTCCTGGCGTCATCTGCCGTGGTGCCCTCACTATCTTTCCCCAACCACGCTGCCAGTTGTGCAGCCAACTCGGGAGGCATATCCCCCCCGTTCACAGGGGTGACTACGACGGGGATCGGTTGCCCCTCCTTCGGAACCGAGATTGGCTCCTCAATCGGTGTATCGGGAACCGGGGCCTCTCCCCCAGATGCCCCCCTCTTGGACCTCTTGCCTCTACCGCTGGGGACTACACCCGGCAATGCTGGCCCGACGATGCGCTTCGGGCCTCCTGCCCCGTTCATTGCCGCCATCTGCTTCTTCATCTCGGCCATATCCTTTTACGAGCATGCGGAGCATCTGATCGGTACCGACCTGCTTTCCGACCTTCTTGCTCGGCATTCTCCAACGAAGATATCTGAAAGAACAAGGACAAAATTACAACGCTCAAAATTGGCTCTTCGTTCCGTCTCGAGCTCACGTGCAGCGGGGAGGTGCAGCTTCAGAGCACAGGAACAAGAGGATGCTTCCTTGGCTTGTTGCTCCTTTTATCCTTCTTCGGGCGGGCGTAAACCCGCCTCCGCCCGCCTCCGGGGGAGTGGCTGGCGGCTTCAGTGTCTAGGACAACCCACTCTAGGGCGGGAAAAGCGCGTCCCGGCTACGCCGCTTCGGGCATACCAGCCGAGACTCGCCTCCCGCCCAAGATGGCTTCCCGGGGGGATCGGGGTACTCCACCATACGTTCGGGGGGACCGAGTGGTCGCCCCTTTCCATACTTCCAGGAATATCATCATTAGAGGTACTAACAGGAACAGAAATATTTTCAGAAAAGAGCAAACCACCATGATCCTCATTTTGAACAATTTGAGATTCCGGAGTAATATTAGAAAAATGTGCAGAATTGTCAGCACAAAAATCCTTCTTCCCTTTGTAAATAGCAATTCTCTTTAAATTCCACACCTTCCCATCACTCAAAAGAACAGCATTTCGTAAAACTTTCTTTATTATTAAAGGTTTTGAAAATTGAGATTCACCTTTGCGAACCTTCCAAGGTTTTTTAACTTTAACCAAAATCCCAGTTTCAACATTCGCAGAGCCAGAGGCAAATTTATTGTCAAAATTCTTCTTATATTGGAGATGTTTCTCAATAATATTGCCCTTAATTTCGTTCATACAAATATCCAAACAACCTTTCTTATGCAACCAATTTGGATTGTACTCAGCCCTAGCAACACGACCTCTCATAATTTCAAATGGTGACATCTTCAAAGCATCATGAATGTTGGTTCTGTAGGACAAAACAGCTTTGTAAACGCTAATTTCCCAATCTTCTCTTTTCAATTTAGCAATTTGAATGGCATTCTTCAAAACTTTATTAAATCTCTCGCATAATCCATTACCACTCGGATTATATAATGAAGTAGTTTTATGAATTATACCTGTTCTGTCAAAATAAGATTTAGCCAGTTTTGACAAGAACTGGACACCATTGTCACTAATAATCTGAGTAGGCAGACCTTCTTCCATAAAAATCTTATCAATAAATTCCAAAACAGTAGCTGAATCGACTCTATCTACAATGGTAATACAAGGCCATCTAGAAAAAATGTCAATGATAGAAATCACGAATTTGTGACTGTCGCCAACAGGCCTCATAATATCCATTGCAACAGTATGCCAAAGACCATCAGGAATTATAGGTACACACACATATCAGGTTTCAAAGTGTTAAGTACTTTATCTGAATTTGAACAAACCACACATTCACGTACCATTATTTCAGTCATGACATCGATACCAGGTCACCAGTACCACTGTTTGATATTCTGCTTGGTCTCAACAATTCCACAATGATCCTTGTGACATAAACCTAAAATGGAGTTCCTCAAAGATACAGGAGGAACAGCTTTGTCACCTCGAAAAATCGTATTATCCAAAACAGTAAGTTCATTCCTGACCTCCCAAAACGGTTTGAGATCAGATGACAATTTACTCTTCTCCAGCCATCCTTTGCGAATAGAAGAAACGACAGAGACCAACACATTGACCTTCACATACTCTTCAACCCAAACTTTCTTCTCAATACAAAAAGGGTTCTCATCATGAATAAGAGCAACTTGAAAAGAATCCCACTCCTTTACTACACACTCTTGCAAATCCGAAGGCATGCGCGAAAGAAAATCAGCAATTACGTTGCTTTTGCCTGGAAAATATACAATTTTGATTATAAAGTCTTGTAAACGCATAGTCATCTTAGCAATTCTAGCAGTGGCATTGTAAAGGCCATCAGTGGAAAGCAGTTTGGCAAGAGGTTTATGATTAGTTCTAACTACACATCTCTTGCCCCATACAAAACTCCGAAAATGTTCTAAAGACCAAACAACAGCAAGAGTTTCCTTCTCAATAACCGAAAATTACCCTTCAGGAACTGAAAGAGCCCCAGACGCAAAAGCAACAATGTGTTCTTTTCCAAAACTGTCAATTTGCGAAAGTACGCTTCCCAAACCCTTATTACTGGCTTCAACTGTAATAACAGAGTCAAGATCCAAATCAAAAGGGGATAACACTGGGGCATTGATGATGTTGGATGTAATACCATTGAATTCATCTTCAGAAAGGGCAGACCACACAAACTTGACTTTACTTTTCAAAAGTTGTTTAATTTTAAAAACTTTACTAGAGAAACCTTTAACAAATTTAGAATAAAATTCTACCATTCCGAGGAATAACCGAACATCATCCTTACTAGTTGGGGAAGGTGCTTCCTTAATAGCATCAACTAGCTTGGGTTTAGTTGATACACCATCAGAACACAATACATGACCTAGATAAGTCACAGATTTAACCCCAAAATGACATTTGGAAAATTCAATGGTCAAACCTTTTTTTTCAAGAATACTAAGAACCTCTTCAAGAAAGGAATTGTGCTCAGCCTCATCCTTTCCATAAATTAAAATGTTGTCTTGAAAAAATCTAATTTTAGGATGTTTGCCAAAAAAGGTGGTGCATAATACGTTGGAAAATGGCAGCAGCGGAGGCCAATCCAAATGGCATCCTCTTAAATTGAAAACACCCCATAGGAGTAATAAATGCTGTAAGATGCCTACTGTCATAATCCAAAGAGATCTGATGGTAAGCAGCAGAAAGGTCCAAAGTAGAGAAAATAGAAGCACCTTTAACAGAAGACAACATTTCAGAAATTTTAGGTAATGGAAATTTATCAATTACAATGTTCTCGTCAAATGGCGATGGTCGACACATAGCAGAATTTTGTCATTTGAACTTCTGGCGATTACAACTGGAGAAATCCATTCGGAGGATTCTATCGCTTCAATTATATCCTCTCCAACCAACTTCTCCAACTCCTTCTCAACATCACTGTGAACCAAAATAGGAATATTTCTAGCTTTAAAAATTTTAGGTTTTGCATCACTCTTCAAGACAATGCGATGAAAAAATGAAGATTACCAATCTTGCCACTAAAAACTTTGGGAAATCTTTTAAACATGGAATCACTAATTTTTTCACCAATATTAATTACTAAAACTGGTTCGGGACTATTGGGATTCAAGATGATATCTAAATCCCTCTGATCTCTCCATCCAAGGACAGAAGGACCACGTTTAGCCACATAAAGTTTTCCCAGGGAATCTCTGTCCTTAAATCTGAACTTTAAAGGCTTGAAGCCATTAATATCAATCTTTTCCCCCCAAAATCCATAACTTAAAGGAGCAACACGACAATAACCCATCAACAGTGTTAACAATTTATACAGTTCAAGTTAGTTCCGGTTCACCGGCTTTAGAGGTGCATCTAGCGGTACACAGTCAAAATATCGAGTTGATAATATCGAAGTACCATATTATCGAGTCCTAAAAGTCGATGGTAAGAAATATCGACAACCAAAATATCGTTGTAGAAAATATCGATTTATGTGTGTGTTAATATTATCGAAGACATGAATTTCGAAATATGTAATATCGAAGCTTAAAATATCGATAGGCAAAAATATCGATATTTAAAAGTGATGTTTTAAAGTATGTTAAGTAATGATATAGTAAAATGTTGTCTATATATAAGGTAATTTATACATATAATTTCAATAAATTTAGTTATAAGTGTAGGAGCGGGATGTAGAGTTTATAGGGGATAAGGGTTGGTAGTGTTTTAAAAAAGTATAGTGTAATTATGTAATAATAAATTTCGAATTTTAAGTCAAATTTTAAATTTTCGAAATTTGAAATAAATATTTGTAAAAGGCGAAATTTTATATAAATTTATGGAGTATTGTTAAATTTATTGTAGTTTGCTTTTGTGTATGTAGTAAAAATTTTTTGTAAATATATATTTATTTTTAAATATTTACGAAATAATTGTATAATAATTTTGGGAGCGGGATGTAGAGTTTATAGGGGATAAGGGTGGGTAGTGTTTTAAAAAAGTATAGTGTAATTATACAATTAAAAATTTCGAATTTTCATTTAAATTTCTAAATTTCGAAAATTGAAATAAATATTTGATCAAGTCGAAATTTTATCGAAATTTATGCAGTATATTAAAACATTTTTTAGTTTGCTTTTGTGTATGTACTAAAAAGTATTGTAAATATAAAATTATTATTATATATTTTATAAATAATTGTATAATAATTTTAGGAGCGGGATGTAGAGTTTATAGGGGATAAGGGTGGGCAGTGTTTTAAAAAATATAGTGTAATTATAGAATTTAAAATTTCGATTTTTCATTTAAATTTCTAAATTTCGAAAATTGAAATAAATATTTGAACAAGGCGAAATTATATCGAAATTTCTGGAGTATAGTACAACATTTTTTTGTTTGCTTTTGTGTATGTACTAAAAAGAATTGTAAATATAAAATTATTATTATATATTTAATAAATATTTGTATGATTATTTTAGGAGTGGAATGTAGAGTTTCTAGGGGATAAGGGTGGGTAGTGTATTAAAAAGTATACTGTAATTATAGAAGAATAAATTTCGTATTTTATTATATTATTTCTACATTTCGAAATTTTAAATACATATTTGTTAAATGCGAAATTGTATACACAATTATGTTATTTTTTTATTTTTGGGCTTTTGTGTATGTAGTAAAAAGTATTATAAATATATATTTTCGTAGATATTTAATAAAGAAATGTATCATAATTTTAGGAGCGGGATGTCGAGTTTATAGTGGATAAGGGTGGGTAGTGTTTTAAAAGGGGTATTTTTAGGGTTCAGGGTCATTTTTTAGTTTTTGGGCAAAGGGGTATTATTAGAGTTCAGGGTCAGTTTTTAGTTTGTGGGTAAAGGGGTATTTTTAGGTTTCAGGGTCAGTTTTTTCTTTTTGGGTAAAGGGTTTTTTTAGGGTTCAGGGTCAGTTTTTAGTTTGTGGGTAAAGGGGTATTTTTAGGTTTCAGGGTCAGTTTTTAGTTTGTGGGTAAAGGGGTATTTTTAGGTTTCAGGGTCAGTTTTTAGTTAGTGGGTAAAGGGGTATTTTTAGGTTTCAGAGTCAGTTTTTAGTTTTTGGGTAAAGGGTTTTTTTTAGGGTTCAGGGTCAGTTTTTAGTTTGTGGGTAAAGGGGTATTTTTAGGTTTCAGGGTCAGTTTTTAGTTTGTGGGTAAAGGGGTATTTTTAGGTTTCAGGGTCAGTTTTTAGTTTGTGGGTAAAGGGGTATTTTTAGGTTTCAGGGTCAGTTTTTAGTTTGTGGGTAAAGGGGTATTTTTAGGTTTCAGGGTCAGTTTTTAGTTTGTGGGTAAAGGGGTATTTTTAGGTTTCAGGGTCAGTTTTTAGTTTGTGGGTAAATGGGTATTTTTAGGTTTCAGAGTCAGTTTTTAGTTTTTGGGTAAAGGGTTTTTTTTAGGGTTCAGAGTCAGTTTTTAGTTTGTGGGTAAAGGGGTATTTTTAGGTTTCAGGGTCAGTTTTTAGTTTGTGGGTAAAGGGGTATTTTTAGGTTTCAGGGTCAGTTTTTAGTTTGTGGGTAAAGGGGTATTTTTAGGTTTCAGGGTCAGTTTTTAGTTTGTGGGTAAAGGGGTATTTTTAGGTTTCAGGGTCAGTTTTTAGTTTGTGGGTAAAGGGGTATTTTTAGGTTTCAGGGTCAGTTTTTAGTTTGTGGGTAAAGGGGTATTTTTAGGTTTCAGGGTCAGTTTTTAGTTTGTGGGTAAAGGGGTATTTTTAGGTTTCAGAGTCAGTTTTTAGTTTTTGGGTAAAGGTTTTTTTTTAGGGTTCAGGGTCAGTTTTTAGTTAGTGGATAGAGGGGTATTTTTAGGTTTCAGGGTCAGTTTTTAGTTTGTGGGTAAAGGGGTTTTTTAGGGTTCAGGGTCAGTTTTTAGTTTGTGGGTAAAGGGGTATTTTCAGGTTTCAGGGTCAGTTTTTAGTTTTTGGGTAAAGGGGTATTTTGGGGTTTTGGGTCAGTTTTTAGTTTTTGGGGTACAGGGGTACAGGGAAAAAATAAATTAACAATAAATTTAAATTAAATTAATTAAATGAAATGAAATTAAATTATATTACATAAATTTTTTTTTACAATTAATTTACGATAGTAATTTATTATGAATTAATGTCCTGCACTTACTCTAATTAATTGGTGATTGGAGTTGGAATAGTAAATTAAATAGGTTCTGTGTCCAGCACTTACCCTAATTAAATGGTGATTGCAGTTGTAATACTAAATTATTAAAGTTTTTTGACAAGCAATTACCTAAAGTAAATGGTGATTGGAGTAGGAATATTAAAATTATTAATTCTGTGTCCTTCAAATATTGATATTATATGTATATGGGTGTATGAATAATAACTTTTATAGGTTCAGTGTATAGTATGTACTCTAATTACATGTGGTATATAGAAATAGATAGAACATTACAGTTATAATACATTTGCAAAAAGACATAAAAATGATTTTGTAATAGGTAATAGAAAATAATTACACCATTTTTGTTGACAATCATTTTATTTATTCAACAATTGAAAAATACGATCACATATACATTTTATCAAGCTATGTTTGGTATAAATATTATAAAAAAGAAAGACAATGTTCTTTTAATAATCACATTTTTGAGTAGTTTTCTTGAAAAGTACTTTTAATTTGTAGAGAATAAATGGTTAGTTAACATAATGCAATGTATGATATTATACATACATAATAAAAATATTGTTTCTTAATAAAACATTAAACATGTGTAATGAAAAACATAAATTACAAAATTTAATAAAATATAGTGTTATACAGATGATGATATTAACATATGAACACTTTTAAATGTATAATATAATATAAAGATCTTGATTAGAACATTTACATCATCATCAATGATTGTTTTAACAATACAATATTGTTATGTATAATTATTATTATTAATAAATACGTTTTAATAATAATAATTTTCACATATTAGTCATATTGTAAACAAGTAAATCAGAAAAACAAATACAATATTACACATTTAGTTATATAATAATTTTAATAAATATTACATTAAATATTGCAACATTTTCATACTTAATGTAATAAATATCAAAAGTATGTAAAATATAATTAATATATAGCAAAAAAGATTTTCATTTCACAATGTACTATACAATTTTTTGTACATTACACATAATTTCTAACCATATATATAACAATAATGGACATTTATAGTAGTACTTTTTACAGTTACATATAATTTGGTTCTTTTATTTTGTAACCACTCTTTGTCTTTTTGCGTTATTTTGGGAAAGGGAAAGTCGCTGTTGGAAGCAGGTTCACGTTTGAGTAGGTACGATTCTACTTTTATCTTTTTAAAGTATTGTAACTAAAAATTAAAGGTAGTTCTTTGTTATTTAGGGGTTGGTAATTAAAGTATGACTATTTACATATAATGGAGTGGACTCAATACGTATTTCCGTTATCGAGTTTTTGGGCCATTTTAAGTAGTTGGAGTTAATGAGTATGTTGTATGATTTCATTAAAATTTAAAAACATAGGAATGTAATGTTTATATATTATGGTATACTCGTTAGTGTTATGTCGGTGGGATTGTTTTGAATTTTTTTGTCTCGTATTTTGAAACAGCTATTTCCGTTTCCGATTACTCTTTTTTTTTGGGAAAGGAAGTGTGTTTCAGTTGTTAGAACGGAGATGTATAACATTCTTCCTTTATTTTTTGAGTTCTCTGAAATATTTATCACAGTTTAACATAACAGTCGTCATTTTCAATGGCATTTAAAGAGTCGTTTTATTTGGATGATGGATAGTTTTAGCACAGTTAACAGAAAAATATTTAATGATTTGTTGTATTAAGTCTTTGAGATTTACACACTGTATTGTCGGTAAAGGATTAATCTTTATGATGTTGTATTTAAAGGTAAGTTATTCATTTTTATTATTTTGTTTGGATGGAAACAGTATTTAAAAAAAAAATTTGACATAATGACATATTTATTTAGTCTTTTTATAATAGTGTAAAAAAATAAATTAGACTAAATAAATATAGATTTATTATATTAGAATATGTGTGTTATCTTATTAAGGATATTGTTTGATGTTTATCCATTGATTTACTTATTGCAATTAGTTTAATGTTTTGGCTATCATTTTTAGATACTCCAGTCCTCTTGTTGTAGGATATAGTTGGACTTGCTGTTGAAGATATAGATACATTTGAGCAGTTTGTCTAGAGATTTTTGGTTTTAGTTGTATGACAGATTGCTCCATACGTAGTTCCTGAAAGCTTTGCTCTTTTTGTATAGCTGTGAGTAACTTGTGTAATGTGGGTGTTGTACGTCCAGTAGAAGAGAGGAAGGCATTGTGCCAACCTTCAACAGCATTGTTCGTTTTTGCCTCTTGGTTCAGCGTTGGTAGATATACATTCCACCAGGGAATTAAAAATTTAGGCTGGCGTCTGTGGCCTGACCTATGTAGTCTTCCTACCCAGTTGTCCTCAAAGTAATCTAAAAGTGGGGCAAGTCTTTGCTCATTTTGGGTGTAGAAAGGACTTTCAATTAATAGATTGTAAGGTTCTGCCACATCAGTTACTTGTACATATGCCAGAGCAATGAGATGTTTGATTTGGTATGCAAAAGTTATATTTGTTGCATACTCAACACTAAGGGCAGATTTTTGTAAATGTCTCCAGAGACATTGATTGAAATGAAAATAACATCCTTGAATGGATGTGTGTGGGTAACTTTTCAAAATAGAATTAATCATAGCTTGTTCGAAGTCTATGATGATTTTCATTGGGAAGTAGTCAGAAGTTTGTTCTTTTATTTTTTGCAAAATTTCCGAGTAAGTTGTGGCTTGTTTGTTCGGTAATAAACAGTATATGAAGGGGATACAGGTATTATGATATTGCCCATGAATTGTGTATAATTGGTAGAAAGGTTTTGGGCATATAGAAAAAGTTCCATCCATCATCCAAGTAGCACTTTCTGTCAATTTTTTCATATTGTTATTAGTTGCAAACATGATTATTCTTTTGTCCTTGCTATGATTATCATAAAAAATAAATGGCTCGTCATTATGAGTGATTACAAGCTCAGGCGGAATTATGACTTCCTCAAAAGTTCTAGGAGTTGGCATATTGGGTCTACTTGCTTTCTTTGTCCTTGCTATTGTTCTTTTAATGGAAGCAATAGATGGTAGCTGACCTCTTGCTTCTCTGGGAACTTCAGGTAGTAATTCTTTCAGAATTACGTTGGTAGGTAGTTCTGATCTGCTACTTAATTCTTTGATATTCTCGAGAGTGGATCTCACTTCGATTTCCAAGATGTTTGGTGGGTGATTATGTTCAGTGGTATTAATAACACTAGTTTCCCTTGTTGTAGCACGGCCATAGCATTTATTGGAGTAATATTTCGTACATTTCCAATTCACTTTAAGGTCTTTTTGTTTCTCCTGAGTATAAATGTAGCCCATATAGCATAACAAAAATTTGCCTTTCTGAGATGTAATAAATCTTGCATCATCAGTCATTCTTGAGTTCTGATATCTAGAAAAGTTAATATACAAATATTAACAAAATGTGAAATGTATAAAAGATTTTAAATAAAGCAAGTACTATTTCTAGTAATTTACTTACCAGTAGTAATGCTCTATGTATCGAAAGTAGGTGCTTGTTCAGTCCGATGTTGTGGTCCTATTGCCACGGTCTGTTGAAAAAAAATTAAGTATGTTATAGGAAAAGTTACAATTTTTATTTTGGTTACATTTTTGGTACTTTATAACGTCTCTAAAAATACTTTAGTTTATTTGGATTTTAAAAGAGACATTTCCAAGATAATACTAACAGAAGCATAAAAAGAGTCATTTTTTGTTTCAGTATATTCTATAGAGTTTATAAAGACTTGTTATGTTTTATTTCTGAACTTACCAAGAGAATTAGAGTAGTAGCAGAATGTTTGTTCTTTGATGTGAATTATCTGTTTTCTGTAGCTTTGAGGTCTGTTTAGAGAGAAAGTTTATGAAAATTACCAATGCGTTTATATCTTCCATAAACCATACACACTTGTTATAAAGCATTGTTACTTATTTGGTGAAAAGAACCTGGGATGACACATGTATTATGAGTTAAAGCAAAAGAAACATATTTAAGAACAGGAATAAATAATTTTTTACACAGCATTGTAACGTTTTTTTCCTTAAACATTCTGGCTTCACAATATGTATTAAGAGTTACAGCCGAAGAAACAAATTAGAGAGTTTGAAATTATGACACTAATTGTCTAATAACGTTAAGTAAATACTAAAAATATGTAGATACCTTTTTTAAATTTAAAGTGTCCAGTATCTTGAAGTTGAAGTATAACTTGATTTGTTTGTAGAGTCTGTTTAAAGGCAAAGTACATAAAGAAACAACAATTTAAGTTAAAAATCTTGGTCTATAAGTAATAGTAAAAAAACATTAGAATTTATTAACAGAGCTATATGATTACTTACTTGTAGTTTCAGGACGAATTTTCTTGCACAGAAGAATATAGATGGTGCTCCCAAAATTGGCAGTATGTGGTCACGAAGAATATTCCCTGCAAGTTGTATGGCTGTTTGTGACTGGTTTATATAGTCTATGTGTAATTAGGTTTGCTATCTGATTGGTCAGATATGTAAAGACGAGTTACTATTGGTTAGTTTGAATTTTTTTTAACTTAAACATTTAAGATATATCTTATTATATTGTTTATCTAGAGGAACTGAAATGATATATTTATGTAATAAAAAACTCTTGTAATAAATATAGAATATGTACAATGAGTACTAAGTATAAAAAAAAGTATGTTTACAATGAGTTTATATCCAAATATCGTTAGTGCGCGAAAACACAATTTTTTATAGTAAATGTTACTTAATAATTTGAAAATAAATTAGTGAAGTCTTTTAAAATGTGTGTATTACTAAGAGAATAGATTTATTGGTGTTATATATTAAAAATTGAGTATTATTTAGCAATCGATATTTTTATATAGACGAAAATAGTGCTATCGAAATTTTAGTATTCGATATTATTGTAGTGTCCTATATGTAGTATTGAGTGTCGATATTATGGTAGTCGAAAATAATGTTAACGATATTTGTGTAGACGATATTTTTGTGCATCGATATAGTTTGATCGATATTTTTTTCGTTTTCATGTTAAGTATAGGGTGTCGATATTAGTGATATCGATGTTTGAGACTCGATGTTATAGTAGGTCGATTTTTGTGAAATCAAAATTCTGTCAGTGATTCGTATCTAGCAAAAGCCATGGGTGCAGCTCAATATGGTGCTGAATTGTGGGGTTGTACCAATTTGTCAGCCCTGTCTAATGCAGAAAACAAATTTGTTAAAACACTGGATCCGTATTACCACTGCACCTTGACATAGGTATGAAAGATAAAGTTGATAATTAATTTCAGACCCCTGGTATATTGGTGCAGAATTTGGTACACTGAAGATTTTGTACCTTATAGAATATGCTTACAAGATGTATTCATTTTGAATCATGCATGTGTTAACCCATGGTTCAAATGTTGGTTGTTTACTTTAGTTTGTATAAGATGTGTGTCAACCCGAGATCTATCACAAGGGAAGTAGATAAATGTCTCAAAGAAAGAGATTGGTCTAAAGCGAAGGAGTCCTGGTGCCTCTCATCCAAGTCAGGAGGTACTGTTGACCACTTCCTTGATTTTAAAAACAAACCAAAATATGAGCCATTTTTACACAAGATTACCACTTTTGATGCCAAAAACTACACAAAATGTACATATGCAAACCTGCTGTTAAAGGGTTTTACTAGTAGATTAGCAACTTCCAGCTCTGCATCTTCAACTGATGTATGCCCACAGAGGTGTAGCATTAGCCCACTTGGGGGGTGGGGTGGAGGCCCAGGGGACCCCTTCCGGCACTGTGCACAGTCATTGGGACCCTGGCCAGAGAGATCCTGACTGGTTTCCTGGGGGGACCTTCATGTGCTTTGCAGGGGTAGAGGGGGGCTTAAGTTTTGTTATGCCACTGATGCCCCATGTGTCTTTAGGAAAGGAAAACAGAAGCACACTTTCTATGTTCTGTCCTGCCTACATGAAACAGAGGGAAAAGTGGCGTGTTCCTATATGTCATTTCTAGGCATATTCAAATACAGAGTTGCTTTCCTGCTACTCATATCTGGCACGCGTGGTCCAGTTGTGTTTAGTGTGGCCGTTTACTCTTCACTGCATGGTGCCTGAGAAAGAAAAGCATTGATAAAAGGAATCATGATTCGTGACAATATGTATTTCATAATTGTGTGTTGACGTGGCTCTGTGTTTGTATCCCCAGTACTTATTTTTGTGACATCTTTTTTTATCGCAAACTGCTATTTTAAAATGTTTTATTATTTTATGGGGGTATAAACATTATTTACATATTCCTAAATAACACAAGATTCTGCATGGTTGTACCTTTGTGATTTGATCAATGAAATATGTGTCTTACCTAAAATATTATTTAATTTTCTTACCCTCACCTTGGAGTAATGCAGTCCCAAGGCCAGAATCATGGTTAGTAGCAGTGTATCCATTTCTGAAAAGGAAAGTGACAGTTTCTTTATTATTTGAACATCTTCAAGTTGAATTTGTTAATGTGTGTTCTGTTGGGTCATTAATATGCATGGTTCCACCATTATTGGAAATGGAATAACTAACAATGCGTCAGGCGTAAAGTCCTGGCCGTACACCTTGAGACATCTTAGTTGTGGCACACATAAGCACACTGTTGAAGTGTGCAGGTGTGCACCTTACAATGCCAACAGGGAACAGTGGTCTCCTGTGGCACACTCTGGCAGTGGGATGGAGAGTTTCCAATGCATTCTGGCTTTGTATAGAATCCTTTAGAGCCATGGAAGACTGGGTTCAATCCTTGACGTCACTGAAGCCAGTCAGGACATTCTTGTCCCTTGAATGACTGGAATGGTGCCATTGCAGATCACGGTACCATATACACAGGTACAACAGTCAGTATCTGTGATGGAGGCGTTCATTCTAACTTATTCAAGGGCAAGGTGCAAAAAGGCTATTTTGTGGTTGCAAATGTCACAGGACTTGAAACTGCAAAAAACCTTTTTGCAACTTATATTTTGCAAGTCAGAAAAGTCTTCCCAACTCAAACGACTTCTGCAATCTTTTCAGAATTGCAAATCAGAGCTGACAGCAAAGAGGCATTTCCCTCTGATTTATGAGTAGCAACAGAATGTATTAGTGGTCGATGAGCACAATTGAGATCACAAGGCATTGATCAGTTACCAGTCCCCAATTTAGGTGGGCTAGTAACTGATTCGGAAGGCAAAGCTGTCCTATAGGGAAGCTGGCCCTGTAGGACAACTTTCTCATTTGGTAATAGTGTTTGGACTCAGGGAGATCAGAGAGTGGTCAATGGATGCTTATTCAGACATCCTCCTTTTCTTGAAAGCAGCACCTGCTTTTTTAACCTAAAATTGTTTACAAAAATGCATTCTGGAAGAGAAGGCAGTGTAATAGATCTGCCTCTTGTTCCATTAATGTTCAGGAGGCTGGGGGTTTTGCAGACTCGTGTCAATATAGATTTTTTCAGTGCTGCTGATTACTACATCAGTAGAATCACGAAACAAAGCCTTCATTGCAAACAACATGGTGTGCACTTTGCACCTCATGGTATACAAACAGAGCTTGAGCCGTCAGAGCCACTGAATCCTTGTGGTACAGTGTGGGGAGGTGCAGTCTTTGATTTCACCCCTAAATCAGTTTTAGGTAGACACATTATACACAATCCATAACAATTCTATTTACTGGACTGGTGTGGTTTCGCCCTGAAGAAGTGCGTGCCTTTTCATTAGCATGAGGATTACCATCATGTAAAAGAGGGATTGCCTTCAGTGAGTGAACCAGCACAGAACCTCTACTGGCGTTCAGGGGTACGGGAACTGAAAAGCTGCTTCTGTAACACCAAAGTGCAAAGTGGCTATTACAGTTCTGCAATATATCTATTTTGATTCCATATTCAATGTCATGCCCAGACAGTGGGCATTAGGACCCTGGGGTCAGGGGTGTGGGGAGGGGACACCGGACACCACATCCGGTCAAGGGAGCAGGGCGGGACAGATCAGGACCAAGGGGCTTAGGGGTAGGATGCATGAGAAGCTGTGCGACAAGAGAAACAATAAAGGTACCTGCATTATAAAGGAATCTTGTTGCGTGGTCCTTGGGGCATTGTGACACTACATGCAGGGCTCTGCAGTTTAATCTGTAGTGGTTTTTAAACATTGAGGAACTTCTCCCTCTTCCAGCCCTGTTTAGAAACTAACCACTGCAGATATTCCACCAGAGGAGCGGCGGAATTTATCAGTAATTCGGCTTTACAATCATTGTTGTTGGTAGGGTGCGCATGCGTGTGCACCCATGGTGCTCGAAGCAGGCAGTCTCTGATCTGAAGTGTGCACACACCATGATACTGCATGGAGAGACCTTCAAAAAGCAAATAGTCCTTTTTTCAAAGCGCTCACGTTTGCTTTTTGGCAGAAGGTCACAAGTTGTGCAGCAAGTGGCTCTTGTAAAAGCAATTTGTTGCATTTGGTTCAGGAATAAGAGTGCAGCTTTAAGGGTACATAGGCAGCAGCACCGTCTGGAGGCGTGACACGCGTTCCTGTATTTTTATGGTTTAAATCCTTTTATTGGTTTTGAAAAGACAAGCTTACATTAGCTGTCACCTACATCCACCGGCCTGTAGGGATCATTCGTATGAGCTAGAAATAATGGCAGAAAAGGAAGAAAGTAGAAGAGAAAGGGGAGGGTAAAGAGATCTATCCCCTATAAGTGTGTGCGGTGCATAAGGAGGCTCTGGCCCTATGTATGATATTATGCCATACCTTGGGGGAGAACTTGCGTTCCATTTCAGATTCCTACGTACACTGCACAGGAAATTTACTGAGCTGCCTGAGGGTGTTTAAAAAAACGTAAATGTATGACAGCAGCTGTTTGTCTGACATTCTAGTAATGTACAATTTCTCGAACTTTGTTAAAAAGCGACCTGCATGGGGTCGTATCTGTGGCTGGGTTACCCAATGACGGAGAGCCAGATATTTACAGTACGCCTTCCGAGGGATCCCTTTTCACTCCATTACCCCGTTTTCGTCAAAGAAGTCCCCAATGCGTTTACAGTTGGCCTTTTGCCGTGGAGATAGCCTTTCCCTGTGTGAGCCGGTGGGAAGTGGGGGTTGCCTATAAATGGTGTCAGAGGGGACACAGGGGTCGAAAGGCCGTATGGTACCTGTACCCTATCCCACACTCCTAGGTTGGTCCTTATGACCGGTGACACATATACTCCCCAAGGTGCAGTGCTTTTGGAGGACCCACCGGACCTTCCAGATGTGTATGCCCGCTATTAAGCGGTCTATAAAGCACCAGTGCTTTTACAACTCCAGCATGTATCTAAGTTGTGCTGCCTGAAAATACTGTTCCAAACACGGGACACCCAAGCCTCCGTCCAGCTTCAGATATGTCAAATGGCGAGCCAATCTCGCTTTCCTACCTCCCCAGTTAAAATTGATAATAAGGCGTTGCATCTGTGACAACATGTTGGGCGGTGGTCTGAGCAGCAACGTCTGCATCACATAGAGGCCAGCCTGCCCAGCTAGGATAGGATGTGCCTCTTCCAATTTGAGAGTTCATTCCTAACCCCAGCCAGGAGGGTAGCATAGTTCGCTTGGGCTGTCTTAACAACGGTGGGGAACAGCTGCAAACCCAAGTACTGGCACCCTATGTAGCTCACTGGAATGGGAACTGTGCCGTAAGGGCCTGTTGTTCTGCTTGAGGGAGGGTCAAGCTCAGAGCCTGAGTTTTATGGATGTTGGCTTTAAAGCCAGATGCTAAACTGAATAGTTCCAGTTTCTCCATTAACAGGGGTAGTAAGAATGCCAGTTGAGTCAAAAATAAGACTACATCATCTGCATATAATTACATTTTATGCTCCCTATCCCCCATTCTAATCCCGGATATTCTCAGGATTTGGTGAACTTTCTCTGCAAACGTCTCCATGTAAAACGCAAAAAGTAGGGGCTATAGGGGGCAACCCTGTTGCTTACCTCTCTGAATTCCAAACGGTCAGGATGTTACACCATTAACCCTGATCTTCATCTGGAGGTCCATATAAATGCAGTCCACCCATTGCAAGAAGCGGTCGCCCGCTCCAAATTTGTGTAGTCAGTTGCAGATACTGCTTCTAATCTCCATGATGCGTCTAGTGATAGTCTGACCTCGAAGAAGAGTTGCCAGGAGTTTTCCGGCCTTGTAACCTCCAGCGTAGTAACGTTGCCTAGTTTGCAGAAGCGAGTATTCTGCCCTGTCATAATCAAGGGCTTTCAGCTGCTGTCTAGCAGCATAACGTTGCCGCCTAACCTGAACGCCCATTCTCTGATGGACCCCCTCCAATTCTTTTACTTGAGAGTCGAGGTGTTCCCTCTTCTTTTTACTATCTTTCTTGATTCCTGCTGCTATTGCTATAAAGGGCCCTCGAATGACGCATTTAAGTGCTTCCCATAGAAGGGTGATTTTATTTTTTATTTATTTATTTTTTGAAGCTTATAAAGCGCGCGGCTACCTCCAGCGGGGGTGTCCCGGCGCTAAGATTACAGGAATATCACAAGAGAGGGTTGCCTAGTTCATGTCCATCCGAAAAGAAAACCAAGGGCTCCAAAGGAGCTCTTAGTTAACGTTTAGTAAACAGCCAGGTTTTTAGTTTGCGTCGGAAGACTTGCTCAGATTCGGTGAACCTAAGGTCTAGAGGTAGGCTGTTCCAGAGCTTGGCAGCTGTAACGGTGAAAGTTCTGCCGCCACTTCGGGTAAGCCTGAATCTGGGGACGTTCAGTAAGCGAAGGCTGTTAGATCTCAGATGTCTTACTGAAGATGATATCTTGAGTCGTTTGCTCAGATAGGCCGGGCCAGTTCCATGAATTGCCCGGAAGGCAAGGATCAGGGTTTTAAAATCAATGCGTCGGGCTATGGGAAGCCAGTGTAGCTCATCCCGGTATGCTCTGACCGAGTTGCGGGTAGGGATGTTTCCAATAAGCCTTGCTGCTGCGTTCTGAATGATTTGTAATCGGTCTATAAGATATTGGGGGGCGCCGTGATATAAGCTATTGGCATATTCAAGATGCGCCGTGATAAGTGCCTGGACAACCGTTTTGCGGGATGTCTGGGGGAGGTAGGGAAAAATCTTCCTGATCATACGCAACTTATTAAAACAGGCGCCCGTAACTTTATTGACCTGGGCTTTACCGGACAAGGTGTTATCAAATATGAAGCCAAGGTTGCGGGCGGACTGCACTGGTATGGGTGGAGGATTCAGGACGGTAGGCCACCATAGGGTTGCAGGGGGAGTCGATTTCTGGCTAAAAAAGAGAACCTCAGTTTTATCAGTGTTTAGAGCAAGATGATTGGCAGCCATCCATGCGCAGATATTGCCAAGGCAGTTTCTGAAGTTGGAGAAGAGGGAGTCAGAATGGCCTCTGAATGAAAAAAACAGCTGAGTGTCATCAGCATATGAGACCACCCTGACCCCCCATGACTCTACTACCTTGGCAAGCGGGGCCTGGTATGCGTTAAACAATAGTGGGCTCAAGGCGGAGCCCTGGGGCACACCACACAAGAGGGGTTTGTCCTCTGATTCAAATGGGTGCAACAGTACCCTTTGAGACCGTCTGGACAGAAAGGATTTAATCCATGCCAGAACTGTACCACCAATCCCCAACTGTTGTAAACGGGCTGTAAGTATGTTGCGGGATACAGTGTCGAATGCAGCGGATAGGTCGAGGAGGACCAACATGGCCTCCTCGCCCCTAGCCACTGATTCCCTAATAATCTCAGATACTTCCAGCAGCGCAGTCTCGGTGCTGTAGCCGGTTCTAAAACCGGACTGAGAATCGTGCAGCAACTGATTTGTTTCAAGATACTGAGCCAGTTGTTTCTGGACCACTTTCTCCAGTACTTTGGCAGGTTTAGGCAGGAGCGAAATGGGACGGTAATTGCAAAATTGTAAGGGGTCAGCGTCGGGTTTCTTCAGAATGGGAAGTAGCCTAGCATGTTTCCACACTGAGGGAAATTGACCACGGGTCAAGGAGGAATTCCAGATGGAGAGGAGAGGATTAATTAAAACAGGGGCAAGATTGCCCAATACTTTGGCAGGGACTGGGTCCAAAGGCGAACCAGACTTGACTTTATAGAGCAACGACAGGGCTAAGTCAGGGGTTAGCTCACTGAAAGAATTAAAAGAGCAGTGAGAGGGATATGGAACATCAGATTGGTGGTTGGGTGAGGCGGAGTCAAAGGAGGAAGAAAGTTTAATGATTTTTTCCTGAAAAAAGTCAGAAAGTCCGTTGCACAGGTCTTGAGTAGGAACGCATTGGGTTTTCATGGCAGGAGGATTCACAAAATCCTTCACAATAGTGAAGAGAGTCTTGGAGGAGTTCTGCGCCTGTTGGATGAGTTTTGAGAAATAAGCTCTCATCGAGGAACGTTTAAGTTTTTGGAATTTGTTTAAGGCAGATTTATAGGCCAGTTTGGCCAAATGGTCATAGTCCTGGCGCCATTTGTGTTCCATCTGTTTGCACTTACTCTTTTCCTCACGAGGCACAGGGGAAAACCAAGGGGCAGAGGGGCGAGATCTGGAGGAAGTCAGAGGGGCAAGAGGGGCAATGGAATCCAGAGCAGAGGTAAGGGCAGAGTTAAATCTTGCCGTTTCCTTGTCAAGATCTTCCAACTGATTAAATTGAAACTGAAAACGGGAATCGATGGACTCACAGGTGACTTTGGTCCATTTGCGACCTCTGTCTCTGTTGAGGGAAGAAGGGGGGGAGGGGATGGAATAGCGATATCAAAGGGAAGAAGGAAATGATCTGACCAGGTAAGGGGGAGGGGAGGAAGGGGAGAGATACCAGGATGATTGGTGAAAATAAGATCAAGTGTGTGGCCTGCTTTGTGAGTGGGGCCTTTAACTAATTGGGACAAGGTAAGTCCTTGTAAGGTTTCCAGAAGAGAGGATGCTTGAGCACAGGACGGATTATCAATATGGAGATTGAAGTCTCCCAGTACTGTAAAGTGGGAGTGCTTAAGTGAGAAGTCCGCAATTGAGTGCGTCAGAGCATTGAGAGAAGAGACGGTGGCTGGGGGGGGGTTGTAGACCAGGATACCGGCAAAGATGATACTTGCGGAGTCCATGATCGTAAAGTGCATGGCTTCAATAAGGCCGGGATTGGGAATTTTTGAGATATTCAGTATAAGGTGGGATTTTGCAATTACCGCGAGACCCCCACCGGGTTTGGAATTATCTCGGTTAATGCCTAATAGACGATACCCAGGGGGAGTGGCCAAGTTAATGTCCGGTTTGGATGAGTCCTTGATCCAAGTTTCTGTGAGGAATAATAGGTCCCATTTGTGAGTGTCTAGCGATAGCCAGATATCAGAGGCGTGTGCAGGAAGAGATCTGCAATTAATTAGGGCTGCTTTTAAGGTGACCGGGGGCAAGGTCACTCCATTATCGTTAGTCTCAAGATACATCTTAATTGTCTCCTGTATTTCTTTAACGTTGGCATCATATTCAAGCGGTTTATGATGAAGCCTCCACTGTTTGTGAACCCGGGGGTCCCCTTGGATACGCAATTTAAGTTTGATTGGAGAATGGTCCGATAATGCAGTGATCCCTATCAAAACCCCACTGGTATCCCTTGTAACACTCGGGCCATTAAGAACCAGTCAATACGGGCATATGTTTGGTGAGTAGCTGAAAAACATGTGTATTCCCTGGCCTTTGGTTTCCTCATCCTCCACACGTCCGAGAAACCCAAGCCTGACAATTTCTGCCTCATAGAGTCAGAAAGCACCCCATTGTGACCCTGTCTTTGTATGGATCGATCAAACTGCACATCATGTGCTACATTAAAATCCCCCCTATAATCATGTCTTCATCTTTGGATTCCAGGATAGTATTCAAGGTATTATTGAGGAACAACTCCTGGCACTCGTATGGGCTGTATATGGATGCAATAGTATATGTGTGGCTGCCGACTACTACCCTCACGACTAAGGCTCTGCCTGGCACCTCCGTATGCACATCTAATACCCTACCCTGGAAATGTGTGCAAACAGGACTGCTGCCCCCGCTTTCTTGTCTCCTGAGCAGGAGAAACATTGCCTGTCAAACCACCGGGAGTGGAGGTGCTTCCAGTCTGCTCGCAGTAAGTGAGTCTCCTGTACAAGGCAGTTATCACTACCAATCTCCCGCAGGAGTGCTAACAGCGCACTTCTCTTCACCTGGGAATTGAGGCCTCTGACATTGAGGCTCAAAAAGCTTAGTTTAATTGTCGACATAAGCTCTAAATGGGACCAAGCCTATGCTGTGGCTAGGTGACCACTGTAACCACCAGATCTCCCAATGCCTACCCAACCCTCCCTTGCCCCCGCCCCCAATTTAAAACCCTCTCCACCACACACTCTATTCTGAAAATTTGCGTTGCCCCTTGGTAGACTCACCTCTAACCTTATTAGGGAGAACTGCAGAGGAGCCAGGAAGAGACAGTAAAGAAGGAAGGAATAAAGCAAGATAGTAAACAAACAAGTCCGGAGCATAAGAGATATTCTCCAACAGGATTGAAGCACATGAAAGTGCAAGGCTTCATTCTGCCGACATTTATTCTTCATATCACGAAGGTTGGGCTCCTGGCCATGGCCAATTACCATGAAGGTGGGGCCCTCATGGAGGCGTACAAGGCCTCAGTCACTTTTGGGGTCACCTGGTGCATCTCTGCCCAGCAGCTGGCAGAGCAATGTCTCTCTCTCCTGCTGCCATTAAAGCTCCGTAGGCTTTGTAGGCTGTCCCCTCCCCGTTCTTCGCCGTCTTCTCCTAACGGTGTTGCTCCGGAGACTGGCAGATTGCGAGGGGATCCTCCTCTGCCTGAATTGACCCCAGCTGGACTCGTCTTTTAAAATTCGCTGGAAACACTTTTTAATTTCATATTAATGTTTGTGCTGCATTTCTAATTGGAATTTTATCTTTTGCCAATTGCTGTGTTTACAATCTCCCCCTAGCCCCGTTCCACCGCGGCTCTCGTGCCGTTCGATGTGGAGGGCAGGGTAGGGCGCCATATTGCCTGAGGGCCGGATCCCGCTGTCAACAGAGTTAGCGCTCTAGCGGGGGGAGAGCCTTCTAACATAAATAGTGATGGCTGCTCTGACGCGCAGCGGGCGCGCGCAGAGGGCGCACGCAGCGGGTGCGCCGAAGGAGCGCCAAAGGAGGGCCCGTCCGTACCCATCCGTGTCCCGAACGGCCCCAGGGCCAGACTCCCTGCCTGTCTGCATAGGAAGCATCAGGCTACTAGATTAAGGTACTCTCATGAGGACCTCTTTGCATTGAATGTTCTCAGATGTGGAGGAAATCTCTGGTGGGTGGCGGATAGCTTATCTCGGGTATGCTTCGCGTGCAATTTCCATTTTCATCTCACGCTGAGCGGCCCGGAACGAGTAAGCACCGACCCTATGCTGATTAGGGCGGGGTTAATTAATGCTAGGTCTTTGGTAAAACATGCCGCCGACGTTTTTGAAATTTTGTCGGAGAACCAACTTGATCTTTTTTTTATCACCGAGACCTGTGGTTGAGTTAGCTATTCCGCCGGGTTTTAGGATCACCAGGGCAGACCGCCCGCTCGGTAGGGGGGGCGGAGTTGCTGTGATCTATAGGAACATATGGGCCTTCTCCTGTTAACCCCAAGACGAGCTGGGGGATGTAGAGATGCTCCACTTTTCCTTTGTGCTGACCCCACACTTTACCTTAGGAGGTACCCTGGTGTATCATCCTCTGGGTAATGTTGGCAATTTTATTGGGGCACTGGAGGAGGTTATAGTGCCGCGTGCCCTAAGATTTTCTAGGTTTCTCCTTTTGGTGGATTTCAGTATTCATGTTGATGCTCTGGACTCTACTAAGTCCAACCGCCTAGGAGAAGCCTTAACCATGGCCAACCTCAAACAGTGGGTCGACGCTCCAACTCATGTGAGTGGCCCCCTCTTAGATCTGGTTTGTTCCTATTTTGATCTTGTAATGACCGGTCCTGAGAGTGTGACATGGTCGGACCATGAGCCGATTAGGTTCTCCTGGTCCCTGGACAGAGCCACGGGGGTGGAGGGTACCCCCCACTTGCGCACTCCCAGAGGATCAACTTAGTCACCCTGACGGAAACCCTATCCCGAAATCGTCCGATTTTGACCTCAGAGATTGGTGCGGCAGTTAGTGCCTTTAACACATGGATGGAACATGGGTCAGCGGCCTCCATTAATAATGGTTGTATTCGCAGGCTACGGCCTACCCCTTCCAAACCATGGTTTTCCCACACCCTACGGGAATTGAAACTTGGATGTCAGAAACTCGAATGGGTGTGGAGACAAGCCTACCTGCCCGAGGCAAAGAGTGATTTGCACGCTGCCCAAAAGGACTACTATGCTGTGATAAGATCAGCCAAGAGTAGCTATTATGCAGGGAGAATTGAAAAAGCAAACAACAATAGTAAAGAAATGTTTTCAATTGTTCAGAGCTTTGTATCACCATGTGCTGCGCAACCTATGCTGCCCTCATCGGATCACTGGTGTGAAGCGCTCTCCTCTTTCTTCACTGATAAAATTGTTAAGATTCAAGAGGACTTGCGAGTTGTCTGAGACGGTTCCAAGTCCTCTTTAGCACTAACCCCTCTTTCTGGGCCTAAGCCAGCTGAGCAGTTTGCTATCTTCTCTCCCTCCACTGAGTCAGACATCCTAGCGGTAATTGAGGCCCTGAAGTCGGGGTCCCCTTCTGACCCGTGCCCAGCGAGGGTCCTTGGGGGGGTGGCGGATACGGTATATAAAGAGGTCACCCAGATTGTTAATCTCTCCTTCTCCTCTGCAACTGTCCCGTCATGCTGGAAGCAAGCCAAACTTCTGCCGCTATTAAAAAAGACTGGGTTGGATCCGGCCGCTCCATCCAGCTATCGGCCTATCTTACTGTTGCCAGCTTTGGCTAAAGTCTATGAAAAGATCGCTTTCAGACAGTTAGACCGTTTTATTGAGTCATCTCAGGCTCTGCACCCGGCTCAATCAGGGTTCCGAGCTGCCTATAGCACCGAAACGGCGCTAGTTGAGATGTCGGTGGCGATTCGGGAGTGCCTAGATGGAGGTGGCAGAGCGGTTCTGATTTTACTAGATCTCTCTGCCACCTTCGATACGGTGCCCCATGCCCTACTCCTCACCAGATTGGCTGCCGTTGGCATCTCTGGATTAGCTCTTGATTGGCTGACGTCATTCCTGGATGATAGGACGCAACAGGTCTGGATGCCACCCCATGCCTCCTTGCCTAAGAAACTTACTACAGGTGTCCCACAGGGGTCTACCTTGAACCCCCTGCTTTTCAACGTGTATCTGATGCCTTTGATTAATTTGGCTGAACAGTTGGGGGCTAAAATAATGGCTTACGCCGATGACACCCAGCTCTTGTTCACCTGGCCAAAGGACAACTTGGACACGTTGATTGTTCGGCTTTGCCTTTCATCGGTCTTTTGCTGGCTAGCACTTGCCCAGCTCAAGTGCAACGAAGACAAGTCCGAGGTTCTCTTTTATGATTCCTTTCCGGATAATTTTAGAAACCTCCTATGGCCACCAGATCTGCCTTGCCCCAATTCCATGGGCGGCCCTGTTAAGAACCTGGGGGTCTGGTTTGGGAGTGATCTCAAGTTTGAGGACCACATCAAAAAACTCACGGGTGTGTGTTTTGCTACTCTCAAAGCCTTACGCAGGTTCTTTCCACTCCTTCCGAGAGAGGCCAAAGAGACTGTGTCGCGTGCTTTAATCCTTTCTAGGCTTGACTATGCGAATGCCCTGTTTAGCAGCTTACCTGCTTATTTGATCCAACGGCTTCAGGTTATTCAAAATGCGGCTGCGCGACTCCTGTTTAAATTGCCTAGGAGGTCTAGCGTCCGCCCTCACTTACGCAGCCTCCATTGGCTTCCGGTGGTGCACCGGATTATGTTTAAAACTTTGGTTCTCTCATTCCGAGCGATCCATCAGCTCGGACCTGTGTACTTGAGGAAACGGTTTACCCAGTATGTTCCGAAGTGCTGTCTTCGCTCGGCTAATCAGTGCCAAATGCCCGTGCCCAGATTTAAGCTCTCCAGGGTTGGAGACCAGTCCATTTCAGTTAGGGCTGCCAGGGCCTGGAACGCTCTTCCATTATATCTTAGGGCTGCCCAGACCACTGCCGCCTTTAAGAAAGGGCTAAAAACCCATCTGTTTAATATGAACCTGTAACTGCCCACCCCCCTCCCCCTCGTTATTTCTGCCACCTCTCTCTCCGCGCCAGGATACTTGCTAGTAACAGAGCGCGTTACAAAAGTCTTTATAACATAACATTACATAACATAACATAAGGGCTGCCACAGGGACATCGTAGTCGGGTACTGGCCACTTTCAGAGTCCTCCAACTTCAGTCTGGCACCCAATATTTGCTTCACGTCTCCCATGGAGCGCACCATTTGCATTTCGTTCTCCCATGTGAAGGATAGGCTAAAGGGGTGGCCCCACTAGTACCTTATTCCTGAGTAAGTGGTCTCAGTTTCCTTCAGCGTTGGAGGGTGAGGGCCGAGAGATCTTGGTACACTTCCACCTGGATACCCTCAAAGTTAATGGTGGCCTTGTATTTGGTCGCTTTCATTACGAGGCCCTTTTGCTTATATGAGTGAAGGAAAGTGAGGACACCTTGAGGTTGGCTTGAACCCAGCCGCATAGCGTTGTGTCTGCGGTCGAGGACAATTTTGCCATCTCCAAGTTCCGGGGCTACATGTCTGAAGAAGTGCATCACCCACTCTCCCAACTTCCCTCCATCTGCCTGCAGAGGCACTCCTTTAATACGTATGTTCAATCTCCTGGAACGATTCTCCAAATCCTCCAGGAGTAGTTGCAATTCTTTGGTCTGTTCCAAGATCTCCTCATCTCTGCGGTCTCCCACTCGCTCAAGGGAATCAACTTGATCTCCAATTTCCTGAAAGTCCGCCTTAAGCTGTTTGACATCAGAGGCCATCTCTTGGCTGAGGGTCATGAAGTCTTCTCTGAGGGCACCAAAAAGCTGTTCCTGGAAGCCCCTTGTTATGGGTTTCACCGTCGGGTCGTACTCAGATTCTATTTCTCTCTCCGACGTCTGTCTGTCCCCCACTTGTGAATCTGGCTTTTTCTAACCAGTCTTTTACAAGAGGTCCTTGATGGTGGAGTCCTTCTTTGATCTGAGAGATGACATCTCGGGGACTGAGTATGTCAGGGCGAAATGCAAGGTCAGGGTAATACTCTGCTCCCTCCTTGTAATATGCATTGGTAATTGTCTGCGCCCCAGATGCCCTTCCTCTCTTGTTTCCCGCCAGCCTTATCCAGTAGGTTCTCCGCTGGCCCGGTAGGGAGACTGAGCTCCCGCTACAGTGCTTTAAGCTTTATTAACAAAAGCATGTCAGATCAGGCAGTACACCAATAACCATGTCTCTTATAGTTGGACCCCAGGCCGTGCTCATCCACTACAAAACAGTTTCCCTTTAGGCCCTGGCGTCGCCCACTTGCACCAGGTCTCCACACGCCTCAGACTGTCCCCTACTCCATTCCTCACGGGCCTCTGCCTACTGGGTCCACCTTCCTGCACCGGGCGCAGTGCACCGAAGGTAGGGGCTGTTACTGCTGATCAGTGCTAGGCCTCAACCCGGACATCTTTGTACCCAACCAGTCGCAGATGTTCTCAGTTTCCCCTCCGAGGGTGTTGCGCTAGGGCTGCCTTCTGCTCCGGTTGTCTCCCTGCCTGCCAGGAAGGACTGCGCAATGGAGGGTCCGGGGCTTCGCGCTCACCTCTAGCTCTAGTCACCGAGACCTCTCCTCTGTGAAGGACGACCCCGCTCCTCTAGGCTCAAGCCACCACTCGGGTATGTGTCATCATTCTAGTCCGAGTTCTGGAATGCCCAGTACCTCCACTTGATGGAGCAAGGATTCACATGTAAAGCGACTTGCTCTCACTCATGAACCTCGTTCAAATTATAATCATATTAATCCAACTGTCCGTCTTGTATTTAGCATTTTCCCCAACACACGGGTGTCCCCAAGAGGCTTGCCTATGTGTCTTTTCATCCTCACAATGCTTGCACTAAAGAAATGGCCGCTTCGCTGAAATTCCGTCTGCGCATGGGTCGGTCATACCCATGTGATGTGACGCACTCGCATTCTGGAGGGAATCTGTTGCTCATGCGCACTGTTGCAAACATGGCCGCTTGTCTCTCACCACGCTCTATGCTTGCAACTGCTGCTTTAGCCTATCTGTCTTTTCGCACTAAACTTTAATGCTATAGATGTTATAAAGTAAGGGGTGTGTAGAATTTTATCACGGTATACAGTGTGATCATTTTTATGTGTGATTTTAATTTGTTCTCGCTTACTTTTCATGTATCGCGTCTCTGGGGGCTGGGACATACATAACCGACGCCAGGATGAGGCTCCTCTGAGTATTGCCATGTGACCTGGGAGAAACTCTACTGCGCAGAAGCTGAAACAAGCCAGCTGGCTCCTGAAGCCCAATGCGCCTGAGAACCCAGCACAAGACGATGAAAATCCACCTTGAAACTCAGAGACAATGTTGCTATACCCTGTACACTCGTATTTTCTACTGTATTCCTATGGATGGGAACGTGAACCCAAGGGGCGGATAAGCAAATTTTCAATATTTATGATGGGAACGTTGAATTCTAGGAGGTGACAATGACCGAGTCACCTCTCCTGACCAATCATAATGTGAGAAACTGTCACTTGCAACATTGATGGGTGGTCTAAGGGTCCCCAAACAGTATAATTGCCCTAGTGTAGCTTAGGAAAATTGTCCGACTTGTCCGAGTAGCAGACCTGTCACTGACCCTACGAACTCTATAGGTGCTCAATCTAGAGTGCTGCGGAGCACTCTGTCCATACTTTCCACAAACTCCTAGGGGTGGAAATAGTCTTAAGTGCTGGCGAAGCACTTTGCTGGGGAAATTCGAAAACCCAATCGGGGTTATTGGCGGATTACTTGCAGAGAGGGGTAACGCAGGCGTTGCATCCGAAGCTGTGGGTGTTGGTCGTACCTTGGTGAGCCCAGTCCTGACCCAAACCTGAGGGGTATCCTGTCCTGACTGCCCGTGAGCTGTACCTGCTCGCATTCTGGCATTCCTTTTCTGAGGGTCCTTGTCCCCGTCCTTCCAAACTGACCCGTGGCCAGGGTTAGTCCTCATTCCTAATTAGGTAAATATTACTTTGTGGGTTTGCGTCTTTCACTCACTTACTCTCCTTTCCTTAATAAAACGCTCTTGCCTGTGATATTGCCCTATCACCTTGAAATGCAAATTATATGCAATTGTTTATTAGAATTGTTCCACTTCTCTCCCCACCTGTAGGAGATTATCAAAACTGTCATATTTTATTAGTGTGTTCCCGTATTACCCTTTCCCTTAGCATGGTTGCAGTGAACTTAGTAAGAATAGCATGAGTAGCTTAGTCTAAATATACATTTTAGGTCCCTCGCTTTAGTTTAAACTTGTGTTGAATAGTGTATTCCCTAAATGCTCATATCCCATAGTGTTCACTTATACTCAAATGGTCCTTGCCCTAATTCATAGCTACATTTTGGTTGTGATCCTAATGCTTGATGTGTTATTTTGTATTTTGCTTATCTTGACATATTCACTTTGAAATCATTAGATAAACTTTTAAACCCATCAGGTGTCTGTGGTTATTTTACAGATTACAGTGTGGAAAATGTATTTTGGTTTATAAAGTATATTCTTTCCTAGGAAATCTGTCACCTATTCCCTGGTAGCTCCTGATCCGTCTGGAGTAATGTGCCTGTGGTAAGTCAGGTACATGAATAGTAAGTGGTGTAAGAGTCACCCCCCCGAATTACTCATAGTGGCGTGCAAGAAATCACCCGGTTCACGCAAACTCAGTCTTGGTCTCTCGCGTCAGGGCCCAGTGCGCGGGGAAAATTGGTGAACTTGTGACCCGGGTGACCTGCGCGCTCTATCAGTAATTTTCTGGTAGCAGAGGTAATGGTTAGGACTAGTTAAGATAGGTAGACAGGATAATTGATAAACAAACCGTGAAAAATAAAATGTGCTGCTGATTTTCTACTGTATTGGTTCAAATATTTTGCAATGTTTTAAGGATTTATAGGTAAATGTATATGATTTTTGCATTGCTGCTATAAGTGTTACATGTCGTATTAACAAAGAACTGTTTGTGAACGTTCAGTGTAGTCCGAATCCCCGGGGAAGTATATAGCTAACGGTGAGTAGAATCCGGTTACCTGGAAAAGTCACTTGTTTAGAGTCATTAGTGTAGGGTTAAGAATACCTGGAAGCACTAATTAGGATCTTTTTTTCAACTGTATAACTGATAGCCACGAGTCCTTTGTATAAAACTTTCCTTGTGATATCACCTAGAAAGGGTCACATGTGGGAGGAGTAATAGGGTCTCCGAGGCTTGACTGGTAAGTAAGATAGTCCGCTGGTGAAATCCTGGCTCAGTACATATCCCAGACTGAAGTGGATGAGTCAAGAATAACGGGTTCTATATTACTAGTGTGAGAGGTTAGGCAAAGAAGTCTATCCAGGGTGAATGAAAAGTAGACAGAAATGGTTTACTTGTAGTGAGAGGAAATTTTTCTACCTATTTAGAACACTCAGACATAGTGGCAGACGTTGTGTGTTAGTAACTAAGTTTTGCACTCGCACTTTAGGAAAAGTTAAAAGTTTCCGTTACCTTGCGAAGGAGGGAGTCGGGCGGAAAGCTGCTCTGACGTCACTCCGTGCCGCGCTGGTATTGGTCAGAACAGCGGGTGTGTAGTGAAGCCGAATTTGTAAGGGAGGGGTGAGTGCCGGAGCGTGAGACTTGGTCTCGCGAAAGGCCGCGCACCCATTGGATAAGGAGTTTTGTATTCACAGTGTTGATTGGTCTCTACAAAATAAGAGTCGCGCTAGCATTGGAAGTACCAAAGTAAACAAAATTAATCAGGCCGAGTTAGAAGCGAGCCTGGAAAGGCATATGTGGTATCCTGAGTTCTTACCTAATCCACAGAACTCAGGCTTCTATAAGGAACAGATTATACGAGGTAGACCGCACATGATGTATGGAATAAAAAGAAAAATGTCATTTGCCGACAAGGTAAAGAATTTCTTCAGAACAGATAAGCCCATTAGAACGAGAGAGGGTGTGATCATTCCTCCACCGAATACTCCTGCTTCCTTCATGATGTTTGAAAAAGGGTATCATACCTGTGTATGGCTAGAGAATTGGGCAAAGTATACTGCAAATGACGGAGTCCTAGCATTTCCTATTGATGGTACCTTTAATGGTAGGATCCTGTTTAACTTAAGGACCCGCATGAATGAATTGCATCCCAGACCCAGATTGACCCAGTACGAAGCCTTAGAAGAGTGGGAAATTGAGGCTTTGGAGAGAGATAGACCCCGGATGGACAAGGGAGTGAGCAAATGGTATCCGAGGGTCCATAGAGAAACCAAAGAGCAGAAAATGAAACATTGGAGACAAAGCATGATGGTGGAAGGGTTGTTTCCAATGATGGGGGTATTAGAACAAGGGAAAGGAAAAAGTAAAGAAAAAACCCATCACTCAATGCCCGTAGGGGACTCAGAAGATGAGCACCTAGAAGATTTATTGATGAAAAACCCCCCTCCCTATGTAGCCGAGTTAGAGCCTTTGAGTTCACCAAACCCGTTTGCCAAATATCCCAGATGTCGGAGGGATAGCGAGACAGATGGAACAGGTACAGACAGTAAAACCAGTGAAGGGGATGGGTTTTGCAGACCAAAATCCACGGTCCCGAATTATCAGCCGTTTGGAGAAGGACCACCACGATTGGTTACTCCAACTGCCCCAAGTATTTACCCTCCCTTGGTACCTCAAGTATTGCATGATAATTCCGCAGGAAAGGTTTTACGAGAACAAGAAAAGGAAGCCCTGGCCAGGCAGCGAGATGATTTAGTCCGGACCATAGCCCAGATACATCCCCATCCAGATTCCCTGACTATCCCAGTAACCATTGGACCCGCTATTCCTCTTTATAGGGATAACCTGGGTAGTCCTCGTCCTCCTGTTATCTCCCCAATAATGCCTACTCCTAGCATTCCACCCCGAGAAAGGAAGTATTCATAGATGACGATCAAGAGAGTGAATGTGAATCAGTGGTTCTGATGGATTTGCCCATTAGAGAACCTAGGACTAGCATGTCAGGGGCAAGAAGTCAGAGTAGGCCAAAAGAGGTTTTGATTGAAGGTGCATCTGGGGTTAGGAGTGCCACAGTAGTATCACCAGAAGAATTAGACAGATGGACCAAGGAGTTGGAGAAAGAGACCACTCCCCAATCCAGACCGTTAGAGATATATAAACTAAGGATAGAAATAGAAGAAATGATGGCTGGAAACGTAGGATTAGAGCGCTTAAACTCCTACAGTGAAGAAGAGTTACTGTTTATCAGTAAAAATCTTACCCGAAATGCTAGATTGCTCCATGAAAGATTAATGGACACAGCCACAGAAATGGGAATCAATGTCAGTCGCTCCAAAATCCTTCAGAAACCCTACAGAGTAGATTTTTCGGACAAAGACTTAGAGAGCTTGAATGTGGTAGGAAAACAGATCCAGATAAAGGAATTATTGAAACTCTTGCAGAAATGGGGAGATGTGGGGAAATGGAGAACTCGGTGGGCAAAGAAAAAGGAAGACAGCAGGGCTAAGTTTCAGGCTTCAGAATACGTGTTAAAGGAAGTAACCCCGACAGAAAAATTGTGTCCTATGAGAGAGGTCCCGGGAGGAAAATATGTCCATGTCCCTTGGTCCCGACAGGATATTGTGTCATTTACAAATGACTTCCCGAAATTACGGCAAAAGCCTGTTGGTTGGTACAGACAGGTTGAACGCTTCATAAAGGTTCAGAAATGTCTTCTGAAAGACCTGGATGGGTTTTTCGACATTGTAGTGCCCGTAGATCTGTGGACCGAGTGTAAAATAGAAATTGATTGGCCCAGTGAAGAATATGCAAGAGATGAGAAAACAGGAGCTCCCTCACCTGAAGTAATGAGGAAGTATGATCAGGTCATACAGTACCTCAAGAAAAAGGTGCCCGCAAAAGAGACAGATTGGACCAGAATAGATAGAACCACCCAAGAACGTGATGAAACTGTCCATTCCTTTTATGAAAGGTTACTGCAAGTATTCAAGACTTACAGTGGTATCGATAATGTGGACATGAAAGACATGACCCATTTCAGTTACAGATTCGTGCTAGGATTAAGGCCTGAAATATCTCAATGGATTCGAGATAATAAAATAAGTTGGCAGGGAAAGCCCATAGATGATGTCCTGAAATACGCAAAATACTGCGAAGATGAAATCGAAAATAAAAGGAAAGCCCTCAAGGAGAAAGTGATGTGGGCACAGGTGAAATTGGCTGAACAGCAAGAAAAACAGTTAAGTAAATTGAATTCCAATAATAATGCTCAGAATGCCACTGCTGGGGGAGGAGGGAAGCCCCGGGCAAATTGAGTCGGGAAGAGGCTATGAAGAAGTTCCCCTGCCACGGGTGTGGCCAGTTAGGGCATTGGAGAGACGAGTGTCCACACCTGCAGGCCGGTAATGCCCCTATAAATGGTTTAAATCCACAGGTGCAGAAAGAGGGGACAAGAAAGAACCAGCAACAGGTAAAGCTACCTCCAGTACCTCGCGCTCCTAGACAGAATTATAAGAACCAGGGCCAGCAGAATGAAAGGGCGGAAATATGGGAGGGAGAGAATGGAAGCAATGCAGCAATTCCACAGTACCTGTTAAATGATTCTTTCCTCTGTGATGAACAAGATTGACGGGGCCTGAGAGGGGAGGACAAGGAGTGCGTACTTGGCGCCTCCTTACCGGTAGACCAGACTGGACCATACATTGAAGGGAAGGTTGAAGGAAAAGACATCACCTTTCTGTTGGACACTGGTGCTACCCGGTCCACTGTGAGAACAGTGGATGTTCCTAACCTACCCCTCTCGGGAGAAGCTATCCAAGTAGTGGGTGTCTCAAATCAGATAATAAGTACTCAAGTAACTGAGCCTATGGAAATCTCCATAGGAAACTTTAAAGAAATGCACAGATTTGTGGTCTGTGATTCCAGTCCTGTGAACCTGTTAGGACGCGATTTGTTGTGCAAAATGAACTGCACCATCTTTTGCTCACCAAAGGGCGTCGAAGTTCAGACCCCCGATGAAGATTGTTTGTACAAACTAATGTTAGTAAGACCTGATGCTGACATTAAAACGTTGTCAATTGAAGACTTGCCTGAAGAGCTTCAGTTAAGAGTGGTACCAGAAGTGTGGGATTTCTCGGGAAAAGATGTAGGCTTAATGGCAAACGTGGACCCAGTTAAAATAGCAATAAAGACAAATGCAGTATATCCCAAAACAAGACAGTACAAAATGAGTGCAGAAGTAAAGGCAGGAGTCGCAACTAAAATTACCCGATTGCTCGAAGCAGAAATCATAGAAGAAGTAATGAGCAGTCCCTGCAATTCGCCTATCATTGGGATCAAAAAGCCTAGTGGGAAATACCGAGTAGTGCAGGACCTGCGCAAGGTAAACCAAATTGTTGTACCTTGCTGTCCCATCGTGCCCAACCCTGCAGTAATCTTGTATCAGATTCCTTGGAATGCGGAATGGTTCACTGTCATTGACCTGTGCCATGCATTCTTTTCCATCCCATTGCATCCAGAAAGCAAGTTCCTTTTTAGTTTTGAATTTGACAGCCATATCTATGTCTGGAATCGTGTCCCTCAGGGGTACACTGAAAGTCCTTCGATTTTCAACCAGATTCTAAAGAAATGTCTTGAGACCCTGATACTGCCTGGAGAGTCCGTTTTGGTACAGTACATAGATGACCTTTTAGTGGCATCTAAAACTCAAAATGACTGTGTCACCGACACTATCGCCTTGCTGAATCACCTAGGAAAGGGAGGACATAAAGTATCCCCTGACAAATTGCAGTTCTGTAAAAACTCAGTAAAATATCTGGGGCACCAGATAGAGAAAGGGATCCGAAAGGTCACCACAGAAAGGATCAAGATAATTAAAGCAATGGACCTACCCCGAACTCAGAAAGAGGTGAGGATGTTTTTAGGAGTTGTGGGGTACTGCAGACAGTTGATTGTGGGATTCGCAAATCTAGCCAAACCTTTGATAAAAATGACCAAGAAAGGAGTGGAAGACCCAGTCAGTTGGGACAGTGAAAGCATGTCCGCATGGGTAACATTGCGAAATTGTCTATGTACCGCACCTGCATTAGGTATGCCAGACTATTCCAAGCGTTTTGAATTATTCTGTGACTCCAGAGAAAATTGTGCGCTCTCAGTCCTGACCCAGGAGCATGGGCTGGTCAGGCGTCCCGTAGCCTATTTCTCAGCCACTCTAGATCCGGTGGCTGCTGGATTGCCCGGATGCCTGAAAGCAGTAGCTGCTACTTGCGTCAGTCTGGAACAGAGTGAGAATATTGTCATGGGACATCCTGTCACCGTATATGTTCCACATTCTGTTGTAATTCTACTGACAAGAACCAAGACCCAGTATCTCACACCTAGTCGGCTGACTAAGTATGAGAGAATTTTGATTGGTGCTGAGAATGTAACAATTTCTCGGTGCAATGTCCTAAACCCTGCAACTCTGTTACCTGTTCCCCTGGACGTAGACGACGAGGGTGAAATGGAACATAACTGCATTGATCTAACAGAATTCAGCACTAAGCCCCGCCCTGACATCCGAGAAGTAGCATTACTTGATGGGGAACTTACAATGTTCGTGGACGGCTCATGTTTAAGACATGAGAGTGGTGGTCTGTGTGCTGCCTATGCTGTAGTCACATTGACAAACACCATAGAAGCCTCTTACCTAAGTGAAGTGAAATCTGCACAGGTAGCAGAGCTCATAGCCATGACAAGAGCCTGCAGGAGGGGTAAAAACAAAAGAATAACTGTTTATACCGACAGTCAGTACTGTTACGGGGTTGTTCATGACTTCGGCCAACTATGGTTACAAAGAGAATTCATGACTTCCTCAGGTACCCCTATCAGAAACGGAAAGGTGGTACAAGAATTATTGGAAGCTATTCAATTGCCCAAAGAATTGGCTGTGGTCAAGTGTGCGGCTCACAGATCAGGAAATGATGATGTGACAGCCGGGAACAGATACGCTGACCAAATCGCACAATTTTGTGCCCGACACCAAATGTCCCTCCAAATTGGGTTGTGGGGAGGACACAGCTGCCAACTGATGTTGTTTGATAGTGTGTCAACGTGGGATGAATTAAAAGACTTACAACAGTCAACAGGCAGGGAAGAAAAAGCTAGATGGAGTGAAAATGAATGCAGAATGAGGAATGACGGTGTGGTGGTAGACAAAAATGGAGTGCCCGTGCTGCCCGACAGTCTGATAGATCCCATGGTCCGAATGATACATGAACCAACACATATGGGAAGGGATGCCATGTGTCGTGTGTTTGACAAGGTGTTCTATAATTCAAAGTTCAGGAACCAGGCGGAAAGGCTTTGCCAGAGGTGCCTAGTGTGTCAGCAATTCAATGCAGGAAAGAGGACTGTAGTGGAGCAGAGTACCATCGGAAAGGCAGTAGGTCCCTTTGTCAGAATGCAGGCAGACTTTATAACAATGCCCAAATGCAAGGGATATAGATATATCCTTGTCATAGTTTGTCTGTTCTCCCGGTGGGTGGAGGCCTACCCAGCTAAGAAAAATGATGCCCTAACTACAGCCAAGCTATTGCTCAGGGAGTTGATACCTAGGTATGGAATCCCTGAGACGATTGAAACGGACCAAGGTGGGCATTTTGCCAACGACGTCCTAGAAGAGCTCTGTAAGGCCTTTAAAATGAAGCAAAGACTGCACTGTGCCTACCATCCCGAGGCGTCTGGGGTGGTTGAACAGATAAATGGCACGATAAAGTCCAGGTTGGCGAAGATGTGTGATTCCACCAAAATGAACTGGACAGACGCTTTGCCCCTTGTGCTGATGAGTCTGAGAAGTATTCCAAATCGAAAAACAGGCCTGAGCCCCCATGAGGTACTAATGGGGAGAGTGATGCGACAAGCATGGGTACCTGGACACAAACTCCTAAGCATTACTGATGATTTGGTGCTAGAATACTGCAAGCAGCTGGGTGACCAAGTGCGTTCTATCTCCCACCAGATTGGAGAGACAGAAGACGAATGGCCCAAGACTCCAGCACATAAGCTACGACCAGGCGATTGGGTGGTGTTAAAGAAACACACCCGGAAGAGTTGCCTTGGACCAAAGTGGGGAAAGCCAAGACAAGTGATCCTTGTCACCACTACTGCTGTAAAGTGTGCTGGTGTGCCGAAGTGGATCCATGCCAGCCACACAAAGCGGGTAACCGGAGAAAACGCGACTGAAGCTGAAGGCAGCGCCGCTGAGGAGACTCCCGAGGAGAGTCCGGATCTCGCTGACATCGAACTGCCGAGCACAAGTCGAGACGTTGAGTGGTACCCTGCCGACGACCAGGTTCATGATCCAATACGAACCAGGAAATATTCCTACCTAGACAGTGAGTGGGATAGTCCAGGTGAGACAGAACTAGAGGACGAAGGTCAGGTCAACGAGACTCACATCACACCTGATCAGGAGAGAGGCCAAGTAGGGACAGATCAAGACGTCGACACTCCACCTGAAACTCCGGAGTCTGGAAAGGGACAGATAGTGGTCAAAGCTGAAGTTCATGCGGAAGAAAGTGAAGAGAACGAAGTGCATGAACCAGAGCAGATAGAAATAGATGAACGTGTTCAGGAATCAGAATCCAGTTCACCTGAAAGCAAAGAAAACCTACAAAGCGAACCTGAACAGGACCAGTTTGAGGACCAGGCAGAAGAAATAGATGAAAGACCTGGAACTAGTCAGACAGGGAGGGAAATAGACTCTGTCAAGCACAAGGAAAAAATTAAAAGAGTGCACGAGGAAGGCCAAGTGTCCTCGACCACTGAAAGTCACGGAAGCAAAAGTACACCCAGGTACGTCAAAAGGCTAAGACTCCGAATAAAAACAGTCGAGGAGAAACTGAAAGACCGTAAGAGGGCTGAAAGTGAAAGAAAAGCAGCCCGAGGCAAGTCTCTGAGAAAGAGCAACAGAGTGAAGAAACGGAATAGACTGTATCGGAGCCCCGAATGGACATACTTGGTGCTGGAAGAAATTGATGAGCCCAATCGCAGTGGCAAAAGTGACGAGGAGTCCATCACTGATCGGAGTTCGGACAAAGACCCTCCTTGAGACAAAACAGAGCGAAGCCTTGGTGTAAAGAAAAGAAGAGGGGTTGCAAAAGCCACCTGTAAGCTAAAATGTCTGATTCAAGCGTAGCTGGGAGATCCAGATTTGGGTGTTGTAAAACTTGCTGTAAAATATGCTTATGTAGTATAGCTATGCTAATAGTGATGTGGATAGGATTAACCGTCTTTATACCTTTTATGATAAGTAAAAATCCTAACCTGTCCCCTACTGAACCTGAAATATTAGACACAGACGTTGCACAGACTGCAGAAACACCACGAAGCTTAGAATGACATGACAATCCAGTTAGGCAAAGACACACACGACAGAATTTAGAAGCATCAGATGAGGGTGAACTGCACTTTCACAAAATGAAAAACAGGACGCATTTAAATGTTTTCGCTAACCTGTTAGTGCATTATGTAGAAGCTATGGAAATAGAAGACTGTTATGTCTGCATGAAGCTACCCACATCTGTAGCTGAAGGTGTGACATATCACCACTTACCCCTAACCTACGGAATTTCCTGCAGTATATTAGCTAGCTTGTTTTATAGAAGCACATTGCAGTACTACTATTCAAATGCTGACGTAGTATTTTCTGAACTTCCTATTAGAGGACATCTGAACCTTGTCCATGTTAAAAGCGAGGTAACCCGTTATATGGGTGAATATTTCCTGACTATAGGTGACATAGACTTAGATGAAGCACGACAAGAGAATCTGACATGTTCCTTGCAAGAGCAGGAAAAGATGTTTATAAAAATGGCAGACCGAAGGAGGGAAAAGTTTCAGAAAAAGGCAAATGATGAAAAGGATAGAGTCCCTAGGTGGGCCGAGCACATGGATAACACCTCACAAGGCGAAGCTAATCCTGCTTTGTTGCTGGATTTTGAACGGAAAGGAAAACTTTGTCTCCATAGAGAAAGGACAGAATATTATAACAATGTATTCATTGGTTCCAGCGAGTGTGAACATAATTATAAGGTAATTGGAGGTTGGGGTTTCAAAAATGGGTCAGAACCTGTGTTTCCCGGAATATATTATATATGTGGGAACAAGGCTTATTTCAAATTGCCGGATCACTGGTATGGAAGCTGCTACTTTGGCATTGTTTCCCCGAAAATATACCATGTGAATAATGCTGCTGGAAGCAATGATGAAGACACTAATGGCTTAGTGCGTAGAAAACGTGAAAGTGTAGGAGAAATCATAGGTGATATTTTTAGTGCACTGATACCTGGAATGGGGGTAGTTCTGAACACACACAGAATTTGCAAATTATCTACAGTAGTGGATCGGTTATCTACTGACACTGCTGCTGGATTCCTGCTGGTCAATACTGAAATGGTTGCGATCAGATCAATGGTTTTGCAGAATCGCCTTGCTCTTGACACCTTATTGGCAAAAGAGGGCGGAGTCTGTAGAATGCTGAAGGCGCAACATTGTTGCACCTACATACCTGATAAAAGTATCGAACTTAAAAGATATGTAAGAAATATAACTAATTTGGAAAAAGAGCTCAAACCATTAGAGGTTGACAGTGCCTGGACGAGACTGACTGGAGGTCTCTCCTCAATAGGTAGTTGGTTTTCTAACCTAGGTAGAAATCTTCTGTGGAAAATACTGATGCCAATAATCGGAATAGGTATGGTTGTTCTGATCATATTCATCTGCTGTAAATGTCAAAAATGCAAAAAGAAGTCCACTGTAAATAAGAGAGGGTTGAAAAGAAACATTGATGAATTAGAATTGGAAGATTTGAGGAATGAAATATACAAAAAGGTAAAGAATCACCACTCTCATAGAGAAGCCGAAAGAAAAATCAACAATAAGTTCGTTGAGATAGAAATGAATGATATGGAAGAGTGAGAGTTGGCATCTGTTTCCGTTATATAGTGATGATAGTAAATATCATCAAAGAGGGGATTGATGGAGCAAGGATTCGCACGTAAAGCGACTTGCTCTCACTCATGAACCTCGTTCAAATTATAATCATATTAATCCAACTGTCCGTCTTGTATTTAGCATTTTCCCCAACACACGGGTGTCCCCAAGAGGCTTGCCTATGTGTCTTTTCATCCTCACAATGCTTGCACTAAAGAAATGGCCGCTTCGCTGAAATTCAGTCTGCGCATGCGTCGGTCATACCCATGTGATGTGACGCACTCGCATTCTGGAGGGAATCTGTTGCTCATGCGCACTGTTGCAAACATGGCCGCTTGTCTCTCACCACGCTCTATGCTTGCAACTGCTGCTTTAGCCTATCTGTCTTTTCGCACTAAACTTTAATGCTATAGATGTTATAAAGTAAGGGGTGTGTAGAATTTTATCACGGTATACAGTGTGATCATTTTTATGTGTGATTTTAATTTGTTCTCGCTTACTTTTCATGTATCGCGTCACTGGGGGCTGGGACATACATAACCGACGCCATGATGAGGCTCCTCTGAGTATTGCCATGTGACCTGGGAGAAACTCTACTGCGCAGAAGCTGAAACAAGCCAGCTGGCTCCTGAAGCCCAATGCGCCTGAGAACCCAGCACAAGACGATGAAATTCCACCTTGAAACTCAGAGACAATGTTGCTATACCCTGTACACTCGTATTTTCTACTGTATTCCTATGGATGGGAACGTGAACCCAAGGGGCGGATAAGCAAAATTTCAATATTTATGATGGGAACGTTGAATTCTAGGAGGTGACAATGACCGAGTCACCTCTCCTGACCAATCATAATGTGAGAAACTGTCACTTGCAACATTGATGGGTGGTCTAAGGGTCCCCAAACAGTATAATTGCCCTAGTGTAGCTTAGAAAAATTGTCCGACTTGTCCGAGTAGCAGACCTGTCACTGACCCTACGAACTCTATAGGTGCTCAATCTAGAGTGCTGCGGAGCACTCTGTCCATACTTTCCACAAACTCCTAGGGGTGGAAATAGTCTTAAGTGCTGGCGAAGCACTTTGCTGGGGAAATTCGAAAACCCAATCGGGGTTACTGGCGGATTACTTGCAGAGAGGGGTAACGCAGGCGTTGCATCCGAAGCTGTGGGTGTTGGTCGTACCTTGGTGAGCCCAGTCCTGACCCAAACCTGAGGGGTATCCTGTCCTGACTGCCCGTGAGCTGTACCTGCTCGCCTTCTGGCATTCCTTTTCTGAGGGTCCTTGTCCCCGTCCTTCCAAACTGACCCGTGGCCAGGGTTAGTCCTCATTCCTAATTAGGTAAATATTACTTTTTGGGTTTGCGTCTTTCACTCACTTACTCTCCTTTCCTTAATAAAGCGCTCTTGCCTGTGATATTGCCCTATCACCTTGAAATGCAAATTATATGCAATTGTTTATTAGAATTGTTCCACTTCTCTCCCCACCTGTAGGAGATTATCAAAACTGTCATATTTTATTAGTGTGTTCCCGTTTTTCCCTTTCCCTTAGCATGGTTGCAGTGAACTTAGTAAGAATAGCATGAGTAGCTTAGTCTAAATATACATTTTAGGTCCCTCGCTTTAGTTTAAACTTGTGTTGAATAGTGTATTCCCTAAATGCTCATATCCCATAGTGTTCACTTATACTCAAATGGTCCTTGCCCTAATTCATAGCTACATTTTGGTTGTGATCCTAATGCTTGATGAGTTATTTTGTATTTTGCTTATCTTGACATATTCACTTTGAAATCATTAGATAAACTTTTAAACCCATCAGGTGCCTGTGGTTATTTTACAGATTACAGTGTGGAAAATGTATTTTGGTTTATAAAGTATATTCTTTCCTAGGAAATCTGTCACCTATTCCCTGATAGCTCCTGATCCGTCTGGAGTAATGTGCCTGTGGTAAGTCAGGTACATGAATAGTAAGTGGTGTAAGAGTCACCCCCCCGAATTACTCATAGTGGCGTGCAAGAAATCACCCGGTTCACGCAAACTCAGTCTTGGTCTCTCGCGTCAGGGCCCAGTGCGCGGGGAAAATTGGTGAACTTGTGACCCGGGTGACCTGCGCGCTCTATCACACTCCTCCCTGCTACATGGCTCGGGCCGGCCCTCGGGGGCTCACCCTGCCCAGCGGTACTGCTGTGCAGGTGACACTTCCACAAATGTATTTACAACAAGGGGTGGTGAGAGACAGAGTCTCTGAATTAAGCAGAAAGCTCTCACCCAGTCAAGAGATCAGGGCTAGATCCAACACCGTTTTTTAGCTCACTGCACCATCCCAGTTTCAGAACCTGGCTGTATGCAAATTAGTCTGTTCCTGTCCCAGTGCATGATGGGAACAGGGCAAACCAAACTACAAAAGCCAATTCTTACACTGGGAAGGAAACAAGCTCCCGGGGACCGGTTTCTGGCATTACAGCCGTCTTCGGCCCGGTTTGCTTGAATCCTGATGGTGCAATGAGCAAGGGTCTCACATCTGAGAATACCCTTCCACGCTTAGGGTGGACAAAAATATTTACAACAAGGGGTGGTGAGAGACAGAGTCTCTGAATTAAGCAGAAAGCATGATGCACTGGGCCAGGGACAGACTGATTTGCATATAGCCAGGTTCTGAGCTGGGATGGTGCAGTGAGATAAATAACGGTGATGGATCAAGCCCTGATCTTTGGACTGGGTAAGAGTGGTCTGCTCAATTCAGACACTCTGTTCATCACCACCCCCTTTTCTGAATCACTTCCACAAATGTGGCGCCTTGCTGCTCCTCAACCCTTCGGGCCGTCGTCTCCAGGCTGCGGGAGGCAGTGCCTCGGCGACGTCCGACTCCACCGGCCGAGTACAAAAGCCCCAACGGCGCTCAGCGTCAACCCGTCTCTGGCGACTGCAACAAAGGGCCTCAGCTATGGCGCACCAACACTGCGACTGCCGTGGTCTACCAGAGCCCAAAACGTGAACGGGGCAGATGGTAGGTTTACTGTGTCTCTTGCACAGCGTTAGAAATGCTTTTCCTACGCCATTGCATGCAGAGCTTCTTAGACACTTTGTTGCTCCACCGCCATCTTGGCCACGCCCCCTTCCTGTATTTTTAAAGGCCATAAAATAATCTGCCTTGTTTGGTGTTCAAGAAAGTAACTCACAACTTGCAGAAAAGTTATTTTTATTTATTCTGTATCGGGCATGTTATTTATGAACAGCCACCAGCTGCTCCTGTAGGGAGGGCGTCTGATTTTCCACTTATGGCGGTGATGTCAAGAGATAAAGGTCTGCCTGCTCCCTCTTCCTTCTTCAGTGCACCGGTCCCACACGATGAGGCTGGCTCGCAATTTCTGTACAGATCATGATTCCCATTTCAAAGGAAACATACCCGGCATTTGTTCATGTTTAAGACACTGAAAAGGCCCCAATTGCTGCTTAAATGAAACTTCATTTAAAATCACCTGTGTTCCTTTGTAACATGAATGTTGTCCTTTTTTTAACTTATCAGTCCTGGATCATTACAGAAGCACTAGTACACGTTTTTAAGTGTTTTCAGCATATATTTACTGTCTGAATTGTGTACTGAGAAGGGACAAAATGCCAACCTTCTGTTATTTTGTCTTTTTTTGTAGCAGCCAGAACATTGAAATACTCTCATGCCAGAACAAAACTGGCCAGGTGGCAACAGGCCTCGTTCTAGAGGGCGAGCCAGGTGGGCCATACCCTCCTGAGCTTGCCCGGTGGCCCTCCCAAGGCTGAGTGTAAGTAAAAAAAACATTGCTTGTTATTTTTCTAAATGATTTATTTGGGCCAATAGCCTTGCTTTTCGAGTCTAATTGTTTAATATTGATGAAAAACACAATGCCTTGGGCTAACTGAAGGGCATGGGGACAGGTGTGGTCAGTGGGGATAGCTGTTATCATGCACATGTGAAAAGGAGGGAAACCTGTGATGCTCCTACCATGTCAAAGAGACACGAAAGCTCTCAACATACAATACTTACTAGATGACATAGAGCCGAATTAATCTGATAGTATTTTGCCATCCCTTGGTACATAATTGAAAATGTACAATTAGTATTTATGTCTTAGTATTTTTTAAACGTTTTTCTTGCTTTATTCTTAACTTGCAGCACTATAAAGCATCATTACCACATTTTTAGACTTTTCTGAAGTGAAGACGTTTGACAAGTTTCTGCAACTGCTGAGTAGCGTGCGTATCATTTCTAGCGTAGCCAGTTTCTTGGTGGCCGCAGCCAGAGTAAACAATAAAAAAGATATTGACATGCACTAAGCAAAGCAATCTGAAAGGAGGGGGGAGGTACCGAGTCTTTTTAATTCTGCACAGTGAATTGATGTTTTTATACTCTTTTTATTATGGTACACATTGTGGCACTATAGACAACGTATCGTTTTGTACAATTCATGAGTTGTAAATAGTATATATATATATATATGAATGTCCACAATTGTATATATATTTATTTAATTGCATCAATTTTCTCGATTTTATGCACAAATGCATGTATGTATTGTTGTTTCTTTTATGATTTTAATTAATAAAAATAAAGAGTTTTGACTGAAGTTTCAATTAAAACAACACAGAGACAGCATCAACAGGGGCAGTAAAGCTCCCATGTAAAGAAAAAACAGCACTGGCGGCTCTCCCGTGGCAGCACTGCCAACTCCTAATTTCCAGAGGTACTCGGTGAGTCTAACTAATTAGAAGGAACATAAGGCACAAACACAGCACTTTGTGGCCGATGGTGACTGTGCATTAACTTTGTCCCAACAAATTCTCTTTGTTTGCCATATGCTTAGATATAAATGGAATATACAGCTGTTGTAGCCCCTCATATCCTAAATAGATAAGATAATCCGGTGGGCTAATGGATTTGCTGCCAAGATGCTCCTATAATCTGCGATTTGGTCAATTCACATCTTTTCTTCCTTTCATTTCTGACAACTTGTATGTCCTGTCATCAATACACAATTCTGTGCTCCTCGGAGTCTCAGCTCTGGATGAACAACACAGTGTTTTGAGCTTGTGATAAATGTGGTCTTTCAGGGGCATTTCGAAAGGGTAGCTAGGGTGGTGTCCTTTCATCAGTACTCCAGAAAAGCCCAGGTGAACAGTCTTCATACCTGTGCCTCCATAGGTCAGCGAAAATGATCAATAATGGTAGAGCCTTGACGAGGAAATGTTGATGAGGTGCAGGGATGAGAAATGGGGGAAGGTGATAAGAGTAGAGTGTGAGGATAAAAAAGATGAAGGTAAGAAAAAAGAAAAAGATGGATAAAACAAAAGAGTGGTAAAGGAAGAGGTGGATGAATTTACAGCAACATAGTGGGTAGAAGGGAAGAGAAGAAATATAACAGATGTTGATTAGAGAGGAGCATGAGGGTGAGGACTGTTAGACTAGAGAAGGTGATGAGGATGGTGTTAGAGGTGGATTCTGGGATGCTTTGTATGTGGAAACACCTTGGGCCTCATTCATGAGGCTGTGCGTCACTTTTACGCCGCCGGTGCGTCACTTTTTGTGACGCACCAGTGGCGTAAAAAATGCGCCTTTTTGCGCCATATTTACAAAGTGACGCATCTAGGTAGTTGCGTTACTTTGTAAACCCCTGCGCCACATTATACCTGCGCCAGGTATAAGGTATGCAAGGGGGGCGTATTGACACAAGGAAGGGTCATAGAAGTGATGCAGTGAAATCTATTAGACTTCACTGCGTCACTTTTAGGACGCCGTTGCGTCAAAATCTTGCGCCTGCCTCACAGCAGGTGTAAGACTGACACAGGCCGTTTCACATGGGGCTTGCCCCCTGTGAAAGGACGCATTGCTTAAGTTGCGTCACTTTTGTGACACACTCCAGCAATGTGTCACTTTTGCGCTTACAGATACGTCAGAAATACTGACGTATTTGTAACTCCTTGCGACATGATGCGTCATACATTAAATATGACGCATCAGGAATGTCGCAAGGAGTGCGCATTGAGAAGTGACGCATCGCTGCTTTCATGCAGCGATGCGTCATTTCTCATAAATGAGGCCCCTTCTTTTCACTTTAAAAAAAAAAAGTTTAAAGTGGTGTTTGTCCCTGTAAAGCACGGATTTATGACGCTAAGCTTGCATGGCCGGTTGCCTGGCACACATAGCCTTGGCTGCAGTGCACATAGACCTTACACTGCCATACACAGAGCGAAAAAGTAGAGGGAACATTCGTTATGATAGTCACGCAAAATTACCAAATTCCGTCCAAGCCTAGTGTTAAATGAGCGCTTGGCCATGCCCACGTTACCCCATGTGTCCCTGTGGCGTTTAAACTGCTTTCTGTGGCTATGAAAGAGGTTTTCTGGCGCTTACAAATATATTTGCTAATATATATTTCTTTGAACAAGTGCTCCTTCTCTTGGCAAATGAGGCGCATCCGACCTAACGTTGTGCGTGTTGCGAAAAGAAGATACTTCACAGGCAGATCTTTCAGAATATGAGAGTGGAGTTTCATTAAAAAAGTATTTCAACTGTATTCAAGGGAAATTTCTAACTTCTCCCAAGTGAATGAGGTTGGGGATTTCATCAATTAAACATCACATCCAGGCATCTATGTAAACTGACATGCCTATATGTTCTTGCATTCAGCTTTAAATGAAAAATAATTCAATGCACTGAATATCTTTGGTCGTAAACGTGGGGAATGAAGCAAGCTAAGGAGAGTAACCAGCATTACCTTCATCAAATGCAGTTTCATAAAAAAAATAAAGGAACATGATAGTGCCACATTTTGCATTTGAACATTATTTGGGCCCATCAAATTTCTCAAATATGTTTAGTGCTGTGAAGCATGAAGCATACATTCTGTCACACATTGAATACGTGTAATCCTCAACAACGCACTCCTCAGCATTTCCCTCACAACTTTTCACAAAGGTTACTGCTCACCTGTTGATGGGTGGTTTTGTGGAGAGATGCCCTGTACCTGCAGAACGATTCTGTTCTTGTGGTTTGGTGCTCTTGGGTCACTGGTGGTTATGTAGCTCACATATTTCTTGTTTGGTGATCTCCCGATTAAGTAATGGGAACTGATTGACCTAGAGATAGAGCACAAAACACATTGCAATGATGTAATTAAAGCAATTTCTAAGAACGTGTGTTGTTATTCGTGATAATAATTACGGCGACAGACTGGAGGGCTCCCAAAACAATGCTTCGGAACCGGTCTGACAGTGCCTCTCTATCCCGGAAGGGCTTGGCAGCCGAATCCTGAATTCTGGATTTCCACCATTCCAGTCAAATAGAAATGTCCCAGCTGAAGCATTCATTGCTCTTAAAAAAAAAAATGGTCTGAAAGCGAACATTTCCCATCGCCACCAAGTGTTGTTGTACGCTTATTTGATGTCCTAACTTAAATAATGTGTGCTGTGAATGTATATGATATTTACTCTTTAGGTTTTGGAGGGCTGGAAAGAGTCAAAGTCAGAGAGCCATTTTAGTAAAGGCTTGAGATCTCTGAATTTTAAACTATAGGGAACATGTAAAAAACTTACTAATCTAAAAAAAAATATTTAAAATATTTTCGTCAAAATATTAACATATTTATATATTTAATTTGAGTAATAAATTAATAAAAACTGCTACACAACTATTAAGTTAATTTAAATTAAATTTGTAATTAATGTAACTATAATTAATCAAATGACAATTATTTTTCAGAAGCTTAAAGTAAGAAAACGATTGCCACCTAAATTGATTTAATTTAATTTTTAGATCATGCGTTGATAATTATGAAAAATTTAGTATAGAATTTATTAAATGTACTTGAACTGTGTGTTTATAACATTTATTGTTACGTTAATTTTTGAATCCAAAAACGCTATTACATTATTTCAGAATTACATAAGAAATGAGGTAATCTTATAAATTAGGTTTACCACTAATTTACATTAATTTATATTTTAACTATTTTAAATAATTGAATGTAATTTAACCTGATTTTCTGATTTTATTTTAAGTTTTTACCTCCATTATTTTCAGTGGGAGGGAGTTACACCACCAGGATTTGGCCAAATGTGGCGTTAGACCTACTCCTGTTTTTAGGTAGACCCTAGTGGCAGCGCACATGCGCTGCTCACTCTGCAAGATTGCTGTAGTAGAGTATGGGAGAGAAGCCGCGCCCACTCTCCTCCCATATTTTTAGGTCTCGCCTGAGCCAGCACGCATGCGCTGCAAGACATTTAGTAAGGACTTTATACTTTAAACATCAACCAGAGCGATGCCGTCCACCACGGTCATCACCACCACGTCCACCACACCCACCACCACCATGTCCACCACTGCCACGTCCTCCACCACACCAACCACGTCCACAACCACCATTACGTCCACCACGTCCACCACCACCATGTCCACCACTACCACATCCACCACCATGTCTACCACCACCATGTCCACCACCACCACTATGAACCACTACCACATCCACCACCACAATGTCCACCACCACGTCCACCACCACCACATCCACCACCACCACGTCCTCCACCACCACCACAATATCCACCACTTTGTCCACCACCACCATGTCTACCACCACCACGTCCAGCACCACCACGTCCACCACCATCACATCCACCACCACCACTTCCACCACCACTACCACATCCACCACCACCACATCCACCACCACCATGTCCTCCACCACCACCTCGTCCACCACCACCACATCTACCACCACCATGTCCACCACCACATCCACCACCACCACATCCACCACCACCACATCCACCACCACGTCCACCACCATCAACACATCCACCACCACCACCATGTCCATCACCATGTCAACCAATACCACCACCATGTCCACCACCAACTCCATGTCAACCACCACCACCAACTCCACGTCCACCACCACATCCTCCACCACCACAACCACAACATATACCACCACCACCACCATGTCCACCACCACATCCACCACCACCACCATGTCCACCACCACATCCACCACCACCACATCCACCAACACGTTTACCACCACCAACACGTCCACCACCACCATGTCCACCACCACCACATCCACCATCACATCCACGTCCACCACCACGTCCACCACCACCACTAAGTCCTCCACCATCACCCCCCATGATGGGTAAAATGTCACAAGAGGGCAGGGGTAATAGGAGTATCAACCCCAGCTGTACATGGGACATTTAAGGATGCATTGGGTGCGAGAAGACGGGAATAGGGGCAAGAAGTATTATACCAGACCCAAGATATATTTTGAAGAGGTGCAATGTCACAGGGGCCCCTGTAAAAACATTCCCAGCATCTCTACCTCACAGTTGCATACCTGCACGAGCCACTCACTCAAAACAAGCATTGGCGTAGCCAATAGGTCTCAAATTTGGGACCTTATAAGTGTTTAGCCATGCAACACTTGATGTTATTGCACCAAGGATATTATGCTGGATAACTAAATACTTATAAGGTCCCAAAAGCGAGACCTATTGGCTATGCCAATGCTTGTTTATTGGCTGGGGTTGTTGTCTTTTTTAAATGCTGGTTTTGGATTCATTAATAGGCTTGTTAGTCCCTCCTTAGTACGGCCTTGTCTTCATTTGTACCCTCCCATGGAGACTGGCCATTTTATTTTGGTTGTTATACAGGACCTGTTATTTAGTCTGTAAGCACTATTTATTTTATTAAGTTTCTATTACAGCAGGCCGGACATGTGCTGCTTCAGCTGAAAGTGCTTGCGCTTTTTTAAGCAGCATGGGCTGGGCTCCCCCGTAACACAGGCGCCTACTTTCAATCCCTTTAACCCGGCATTATCTGATGACTGTTTCAATCCCACCCAGGTAAAATTAATTTAGAAATGATTAGCGAAAGTCATGTAAATTCCAAGTAGCACATAATCCTGTGCCAAGGGGCTGAAGCTAACAACAGCACATCTGTGTTACATGTCACCTGTACTAAAGCCACCTGACAGGTTATTTTCAAAAGCCTGTTTTATTAACAGCAACACCACCACCAATACCACCACCACGACCACCAATACCACCACAACCACCAAAACCACCACCTCCACCAATACTACTACCACCACGTCCATGACCACGTCCACCACCACCACATCCACCACTACCACGTCCACCACCACATCCACCACCACCACGTCCTCCACCACCACCACGTCCACAACTACAGTGTCCACCACCACGTCCACCACCACCACCACATCCACCAGCATCACCACATCCACCACCACCACGTCCACCATCCCCACCACCAAGTCAACCACCACCACATCCACCACCGCCACGTCCACCATCACTACCACCACATCCACCACCACCACATCCACCACCACTATGTCCACCACCACCACCATGTACACCACCAACATCACATCAACCACCACCACCACATCCAACACCACATCCACCACCAACACGTCCACCACCACATCCACCACCACATCCATCACCACATCCACCCCCACGTCCATTATCAACACCATGTCCAACACCACCACCACGTCCACCACCCCCACCACATCCACCACCACCACCACATCCACCACCACGTCCACCACATGTCCACCACCACCACCATGTCCACCACCGCCACGTGCACCATCACATCCACAGCCACCACATCCATCACTACCACCACCACCACTTCCACCACCACGTCCACCACCACCCATGATGGGTAAAGTGTCACTTGAGGGCAGAGGTAATAGGAGTGTCAGCCCCAGCTGTACATTGGACATTTAAGGATGCATTGGGTGCGAGAAGATGGGAATAGGGGCTAGAAGTATTATACCAGACCCAAGATACATTTTGAAGACGTGCAATGTCACAGGGTCCCCTGTAAAAGCACTCGCAACATCTCTACCTCACAATTGCATACCTGCCTGAGCCACTCACTCAAAACAAGCATTGGCATAGCCAATAGGTCTCGCCTTTGGGACCTTATAAGTGTTTAGCCATGCAACACTTGATGTTGTTGCACCAAGGATATTGTGCTGGATACCTAAACACTTATAAGGTCCCAAAGGCGAGACCTATTGGCTATGCCAATGCTTGTTTTTTGGCTGGTGTCATTGTCTTTCTTAAATGCTGCCTTCGGATTCATTAATAGGCTTCTTAGTCCCTCTTTAGTACGGCCTTGTCTTCATTTGTAACCTCCCATAGCGACTGGCCCTTTTACTTCGGTTGTTACACAGGACCTGTTATTTAGTCTGTAAGCACTATTTATTTTATTAAGTTTCTCTTACTGCAGGCCGGATATGCGCTGCTTCAGCTGAAAGCGCTTGCATTTTTTTAAGCAGCATGGGCGCCCCCGTAACACATGCACCTGTTTTCAATCCCTTTAACCCGGCATTATATGATGTCTGTTTCAACCCCCCCCAGGTAAAATGGATTTAGAAATGATTAGCAAAAGTCATGTGAATTCCAGGTAGCACATAATCCTGTGCTAAGGGGCTGAAGCTGACAACAGCACACCTGTGTTACATGTCAACTGTACTAAAGCCACCTGACGGGTTGTTTTCAAAAGCCTGTTTTATTAACAGCAACACCACCACCAACACCACATCCACATCCACCAATACCACCAGCAATACCACCACCACCACAAATACCACCACTAATACCACCATCGTCAATACCACCACCACCACCAATTCCAGCACCACCAATACCAGCATCAACAATACCACCACCACCAACACCATCAACACCACCAATACCACTGCAAATACCCCTACCACCAATACTACCAAAACCACCACCAATTCCACCACCACCACCATCAATACCAACACCAGCAATACCACCTCCAATACCACCACCACCAATACCACCAACACCACAAATACCACCAGCACCAATACCACCATCAATACCACAAGCACCAATACAACCACCACCACCACCATCAATGCCACCCCCTCCACCACCACCAATACCACCACAAATACCACCACCACCACTGCTAAAGCCACGTGACACCACCATCACCAATAACATACCACCACCAATACCACCACCACCAAAACCACCACTACTGCCAATTCCACCACCACCTCCAATACCACCACCACCAATACCACTAGCTCCACCAACACCACCACCATCAACACCACCAACACCACTACTATGACAATGCCACAACTCTCACAAAGACCACCACCAATACCACCACCACCAATACCCCACGACCACCAGCACCGCCACCAATACCACCACCAACACCATCACCAATACCAATACCACCAACACCACCATCAATGCTACCACCTCCATCACCACCAATACCACCACAAATATCACCACAAATACCACCACCACCAATAACACTACCCCCAATACCACCACCATTACCACCACCACCAATACCACCACCACCAATACCGAAACCTCCAATACCACCACCAAGACCATCACCACAGCCAATACCACCACTACCATCACCAACACCACCACCACTAAGACCACAACCAATACTGTAGTGTAGTTCCTATATTCCCAATAGGCTCTGCGCATTGGAATAATATATCCTGTAGTTTAGACGTAGGACTGAGGTTGACTAGGTCTCTACCGAGTATATTAAACTTAATTGTGAGTGCCAGCTAGCTCAGAGGTCACTAGAAACTTTCTGGAATTCACAATAAGGGATTAGTTTCTGACAACCGCATACACATGACAACTTTGTTTCCCAAGAATAAGAAATCAATCTCTAGAGTCGCGGAAACAATAGATAGCTATTTTACTCAGTCAATCGTGCATGCTTCGTTTCACCAGAGGTGCTGAGAAAATGGAGAGACGGGCCTTTTCAATAAAAAGTATTTATTGAACAGTCTTCTTTCTCGAGCATAAGAAATGTACCGCTACAATGGTAATACTGGTTATAAAGTACAGGGTATATAATACAATAAGTATTATAAAGTAGTACTGTAAAAGCATGATATGGTTTCTAAGCCATAAAATACATAAAATACATACAGTGATAAAATAATGACTAAAAGTACTCAACTGGTGCTTCTAAAATACGCCTACCCCGGTGTACCTAACCTAAGTGTAGTACAAGGGAAAAAGTAAGTGAGGTGTAGCTTAAGTTTAGTATTCTTTGCCAAGAATCTATTCTAAGAATTCTCTTAAGGGTCTAATCAGCTCCATACCTTGGTTCTAGAATGAATGAGGTCTTGTAACTCTCTCTCAGGACTCGATTTCCCACCAACCTGCAAGGGTAGCCTGGAAACACTGGAGCTGGATTTCTCGGCGGGAGAAAAGACAGCGTCTCTCAGTGCATCAGCTGGAGGGTCGGCTTCCTTTGGTACTTGCTGCTGCAGGGCATTGGGCAAGTAGATAGTCGAACTGCTCCAAACCACTGTGTGTTTGGCTGGGCAAATTTAGGCATATTTATACCTTGAAGGTGCCGAGTTTGACGTATGATTGGACATATTAACGTCACTCAAAGACTCAGTTCTTTGAAAACTCCATGATTTCCTAGATAAATTAGTATTCAGGCGAGGGGAAGTCCCTAGCTGCTGAAGGCTGGTTTTTCTAAGAAATCGTTGTTGATTCTCGGAACTTAGTGAAAGTAGCCTTGCCGTATTTGTGCTGCATAGGCTCAGTCTAAATATGGTAATGATTTCTATGCCTATATAAGGATCGGGTAAATTATACCTATATATGGGCATGAATCGGGAAAATTACACTAGGGTCCTACATTCCTACACAACACCACCACCACCAATACCACCACCAACATCAATAGCACCATCCCCACCAATACTACCACCACTAATATCACCAATACCACCACCACTACCACCACCCCAATACCACCACCACCAATGCAAATTCCACCAATATCACAACCACCACCGCCACCAATACCACCACCATCAATTCAATACCACCACCACCAATACCAACACCACCAATACCACCACCACCACCAATACCACCAACACTAAGACCACCATCAATACCACCACCACCATCAATACCACCACCACCAATACTACCACCACTAATACCATAACTACCTCCACCAATACCACCACCATCACTACCAATATCACCACCAATACCTCCACCATCAATTCAATACCACCACCACCACCACTAGCATCAATACCACCAGCACCAATACCACCATCACCAAAACCACCACCAACACCATCAACATCACCAATAACCCCACCAATACCATTACCACCACCATCACCAATACCACCACCACTGATACCACCACCAATACCACCACCACAACCACCATTAATACCACCACTGCCAATACCACCACCACCAATACCACCACCACCACCATCAATACCACCACCTCCACCGCCACCAATACCACCACCACCGCCATCACCACCACTAAAGCCACCTGACGGGTTGTTTTCTTAAGCCTGTTTTATTAACAACACCACCACCAATACCAAATTACCAATACCACCACAAATACCAACACCCACTGCCAATACCACCACCACTAATACCACCATCACCTCCACTACCTCCACCAATACCACCACCATCTCCACCAATACCTCCACCATCAATTCAAAACCACCACCACCAATACCAACACCACCAATACCAACACCACCCATACCACCACCAATACCACCCATACCACCAACACCATCAACACTACCAATACCCCCACCAATACCACTACCACCACCACCAATACAACCACCACTTATACCACCACCAATACCACCACATCCACCACCATCAATACTACCACCAATGCCACCACCATCAATACCACCGCCACTAAAGCCACCAGATGGTTTGTTTTCTTAAACCTGTTTTATTAACAACACCACCACCAATACCACCATTACCAATACCACCACAAATACCAACACCCACTGTCATTACCAATGCCCCCACCAATACCACCACCACCACTGCTAATACCACCACCACCAACACAACCACCATCAACACCACCAATACAACCACCAATGCCACTACCAATAGCAACCCTACCAAAAAACCACCACCAATACCAATACCACCAACACCACTGCCAATACCACCACCATCAATACCACCATCACCATCAATTCCACCTCCACCAATACAACCACCACCACCACTAATACCACCACCGCTTGATGGGTTGTTTTCAAAAGCCTGTTTTATTAACACCACCACCAATACCACCATTACCAATACCACCACCAATACCAACCCCCTAACACAAGCAATACCACCACCACCCCTGCCAATATCACCTCTACCATCAACACCACCATTACAACCACCAATACCACCACCGCCACCAATACCATCACCAATACTACCACCACCCCCACTAATACCACCACCAATACAAATACCACCAATACCATCACAACCAATTCACTACCATCACCAATACCACCACCATCAATTCATTACCACCACTACCAATACCAACACCACCAAAACAACCACAAACACCACCACCATCAATACCACCACCAATACCACCACCAACACCACTACCGTCAACACCGCCAATGCCCCCACCTATACCACTACCACCACCACCAATACCACCACCATCATTAACACCACCAGTACCACCACCAATACCACTACCACCACCGCCAATGCTACCAACACCACCAATCCCACCACCAATCCCACCACCACCGATACCACCACCATTAATTCCACCACCAATACCACCACCATCACAAATACCATCACCAATACCACCACCACCATCCATTTCACCACCTCCCCATTATAACTACCACTAATACCACCACCACCACCAATACCAATACCACCACTACCAATAATGCCACCAATACCACCACCACCACTAATACCACCACCACTACCACCACCACTACCATCACCAATAACAGCACCAATACCACCACCTGAAACACAACAATATCACCAACAATACCATCACAACCAATACAAACACCACCACCACCAATACCACCACCATAAAATAAACACCACCATCAATACCATGACCAATACCACCACTGCCACCATGACCAATACCACCATCACCACCAATACCACTACCACCAATATCACAACCACTATTACCATCACCAATACCACCACTACCAATACAGAACCACCGACAATATCACCACCAATACCACCACCACCAATACCAACACCAATGTCACCACCACCAACATTAATACCACCACCTCCACTACCACCAATACCACCCCCATCAACACAACCAATACCACCACCAATAGCACTACTACCAATACACCACCACCAAAACCACAACCACCAATATCACCACCACAAATACCACTGCCACCAATACCACCAACACCACCACCACCAATACCACCACCAATACCTCCACCAATATCAACTCTGCCAATAGCACCACCAATACCACCACCAATACCCAACCACCAATACCATCACCGCCAAACACCACCACCATTAACTACCACAACCAATACCACTACCACCACCACCATTGCCACCAACACTGCCAATCCCAGCACCAATACTACCACCACCACCAATACCACCACCATTAACACCACCACCAATTCCACCACCAATACCACTGCCATCACCAATACCAACACCAATACCACCACCACCATCAATCCCACCACCTCCACCACCACCACCAATACCACCACTAATATAACCACCACCAATACCAGCACCACCACCCCCACCAATACCACCACCACCATGACCAATGCCACCACCACCAATACCACCACAAATGCCAATACAAATACCACCACCAATACCCCACCACCATTAATACCACCACCACCAATACCACCACCAATACCATCAGTGTGGAGTGGTGTGGCTCACTGGTTAGAGGCGGCAGACCCGGAAGCAGAGAACGGCCCGGGACCAGGGTTCAATTCCCGACGCGGCAGGGTCTTGGACCAGGGTCAGCGGACTCGATAATTCTCGCCTCGGTGCTCACTCTAACCAGGGATCACACTCGGCAACTCTGGGCATTAGCTTGCCTCATCTCTACAATGGCCCCCCACATTCGCCGGGGATGCCTGGTTTCACCTTGGAGATACCCAGTAGGGACCATCTCACAGGGATAGCCAGGACGGGTTCCCCAGCGGTCTACAGCACCACGACGCCTCAGGGCAGCAGTGCGCTTTACAAGACCACATACATTACACATTACATTACATCACAACCAATGCCACCACCAATACCTCCACCACCAATACCAACACGACTACCAATACCACCAGGATACAAAAAAGCACCACCAATACCAACACTGCCACCACCACCAATACCACTACCACCACCGCCAATGCTACCAACACCACCAATCCCACCACCACCAATACCACCACCATTAATTCCACCACCAATTCCACCACCACTACCAATACCACCAGGATACAAAAAAGCACCACCAATACAATCCGAATTTTGCGAATTCGCCGTTTGCGAATTTGCGTATTCATGAATTCGCAATCCGCAAAATCCGCGAACTCTCGCAAATTTTATTTTTTGTGTGTTCGCAAGGGTTTCTGCCAGTTCGCAAGGGTTTTGTACCAGTTCGCAAACGCGAACTTACTTGTCGGGTCACAACAGTCGCGACTATGTTGTTTCTACGTCTGGTTCATCACAGCACCCTCTGTTTCACCACTGCCACCCTCTGGTTCACCCATGCCACACTCTGGTACATCACTGCCACCCTCTGGTACATCACTGCCACCCTCTGGTTCATCACTGCAGATTATGGGGGGAAAAGGCAGCACACCTGAACTGCTTCAACTGACATGAATTAATTTGGGGTTGATTCATGTGTCACTGAGTCTGGCACCTGCTTCCTTATCTGTAATTGCTTTCTGTTGCAGTGCAATTTTTTTTCACAGGACCTTTGTGGTCTACTTGTAGCTATTCTCTGAGTCTGCTGTTAGGGTCAGAGCAGGGTCATAGTATAGTTGCAAGTAGTCAACTGAACTCTTGAGGGGGCCCTCAGGAAGCACTACAGGGAATGGTTACTAATGATGAGGTTGAACTTTTGCACCTGCTGAGTGCTTTTCAGTTTTGCAAAAATCGTTTTTCTGCAATTTCCCGGAATTCGCGGGGCGCAAATTTGCGCGAGATCGAATTCGGAAGCCGCGAATACGTGCGAATATGCGGGGTTTTTTTTTTGCGGCCTGTTAGTTTGCAAGGTTTTGTGCGTTTTAGCGAGCCGCTTGTAGCGCAACGGCGCAAAGTTACCCTCACGGTCATTCCGGGCGCTATGTGTAATCTTGCAAAGTGTGCGGCTCGCTAGTACAAGTTCGCGTGTGATCCCGAGGAACATCTTGCGCGAACTTACCCACGCGGTCATGAACGGGCGCGGCCATCTTGTTTTTTCATTCATTGCTATTGGGCATTCTTTCTGTATCCTCTGTCAATCTCTGCCATCCTTTGCTTGTTTGAATTTTTTTTTATCTATTTTACTTATTATCTATCCCTCTATTTTTCTAGCTCTTTATTTTTGTGTTTTCTGCTACTTTTGGTTAATTTTAAACTACTTTTTTAAACTCTTTTCTTTTCTTCTTCCCTATTCTATTTCTTCTTTATTATTTACCTTCCTTTCTGCCCAGACCATGGTAAAGGGAGCGGGAAGCAGCCTGAGAAGGGGAAGGGTCCCGCACCCCGTGCCCGGCTCCCGTGCGGGCGTTTGAGGTGGGAGACAGTCAAAGCCCGGGAGATCTTTAGCGCGGAGGAGGTGGCCGCACTAGTCTTTTATGTCCAGCGCCGCCTCCCCAGGACCATCATGGCAGGTGGCAAGATCGCTAGCAGCCACGGGATCCGGGAACGCCGGAACTCTCGGGTCCGGCGCCCCTACAACCAGGCCACCCACCGTTGGACGGATCTCCTGGACCGGGAACGCGACTTGATTGACCTGCTCGGCCGCGAGATCCCGGGGCTTGGTGAGTAGTAGTAGCTATTTCTTCACTACTCTGTTTTCTCCTGCAATAATGCTGCTGATTACATTGTAGGTAAATTATATTTCAAAATCTTCTGTGCATTTCAGGTGCACTGCTCTCCTTCTCTGTAGCGTTGCTACTATACTTATTTGTTTTCGATTTTGTGTTCATTTCATTGGCCTGAGAAATTATGTATGAGTGTAGTTTAAAGAACTGCGTAATCTAGACACTAAGGGTCAGATTTTTAATTACCGGCGGATCCCTGCAAAGTAGCAGGGATGCGCCAGTAATTGTGCGCCACGCCACCACCACCCATGGTGCGCCGTATTTACAATGCGGCACACCAGGGGCCCAAAACGTTACCCATCTGTGCCGTAAAGGCGGCGCATTGCTGGAGTTGCGTCGCAACGATGGCGCAGCTCCAGCAATGCTCTGGGGTGCCCTATCTCCCAGATGCTGCGTCAAGCCGTACGTCTGCTTCAAGCAGGCACAGGGTTTGAGTAACACATCATAGTCCTAAAAGTGACTGATTGAAATCTTGTAGATTTCCCTCAGCCACTTTTAGGATGTGTTCCTGTGCAGGAACGCCCTCCCTTGCGCCAGAACGCCCCCTGATGGCGCAGGGCTTTACAACGTGATGCATCTCCGATATGCGTCACGTTGTTAATATACGCCGCACCATGGCGCCTCTTTTGTTCTGCCGCTGCGTCACAAAAGTCACGCAACAATGGAGCAAAAGAGCCTGCAAGGGGCTTGTAAATCTGCCCCTACAGACTCAAGTCCAGTCCTTCCTTTGTACACCTGGCAATAAGAAGAAATAGTGGTGGTGGATTGATAGTTTGAGTATTTTAATGACTTAATAATGTAGTAGGAAACTTTTTAGAGTTGTCGCTGATCTGCAATTACGATGGAGTTTGTCTGTCAATTCGCGTGCTGCGGACTGCTGCCTGCCAGTCCTAGGCAAACCTTTTTAGTAGTTAGTTTAGTGAGTTACATAACTTTCCAAGTCGACGGTCCGCAAATCAAGCAATACTAATATTGTAGTAGACCACATGAGATAGGTCAATATATCCCGTGGAATAGTTGTCTATTTGCTATTTCGCCAAAATATTTTGTTATTGTTCTTTTGTAATGTTTGATTTGGTTGACAACAATCATCCATGTTTTTGGCTCTTTCTTTCTTTCATGTTGTACATCAGCTCCCCCCAGGGGCAAGAGGACATTGGAGGAGGCTGCCGCTGCTGAACAAGGCCAGGATCGGTCAGGCGAGGGCTCCTTTGCTGGCTGTAGGAGAGTAGGGTCTGCTATCCTATGGTCACCCCAAATTTTTGCTTTTTGCTTCACTGGTTTATGACTTAATGTGGCTGTGGGCCTGCTAATCAGACCCACAGCCTGCTGTTCTCTCTCTAAATTACTGCCAATGCACTATAGGTGCATTACGAATTGGAACTGGTTCACCTTATTAGCCCCTGTAGCAGTGTACCCTAGGTACCCAGGGCATAGGTGTTTCCAAGGCCTACCAGGGGCTGCAGCATGTATTGTGCCACCCCTGGCCTGGCCTCCATATTTGACACAACTGGCTGATCACTCAGCTGGGGTAAGTTGGTGTAATCACCTCTTACTTAGATATAGTATCCCTATATCTAACCCTAAACTGGACACATATGTTCCTATCAGCCACTCCTATGGAAGGCCTCATCAATCCTGGAGGCAGAGTGCTTGGAAATATGTGAGATGGTGCTCTAGCATGAGCTGAGCCTGTCTGCAGCTGTCGGGAACCACTCCCTAAGCTGTTCCGGGATATTGCCATACCATATACTCTTAAGTGCATTATAATCCTCGCGGTTAAATGCTATCTTTGGTTTGGCTTTATCAAAACATGTCGAGTAAGGTGTCATACAAATTGGAATACTATCCCCTCGACAGTTCTGTCGACGGGGATAGCATTCCACCCTTCTAGAGGGACACGACATGTGTGTAGCCTTAACCCTGGTTAAAGTTAACCAGAGCCTCAGCATCACAAAATGGATGCTGCCACCACAGACACGAGTCTGGCCTCTTGCTGCTGACCGAAACTCGGCAGATGGTGGCCTGGACAAAGGGTTTCCTGCCTTGGGAGGTGCGAGCACCACCCCAGACAGGGTTTTGTGTATTGGGTAGGACAGGGCTGAATAGAATCAGACATGCCCGGGGCACACAAGGTGTCCCCGTGCATAGGCCAGTCCAAACCGGTCCTGGGACTTTCCAGACCCAGGCCTGGCGAGGAGCTGGACAAAGGAAAGGGGGTGTAACCGCCCCCTTCCTGGTTCCTCCTAGAGGAGGGACCTAGTAGGTGATCCACCCCTCAGATTGGGAATAAGAGTGGGAGCAGTGCCATTGCACAGCAGATCATCCTGAATCAACTTTAAACAAAGAAGAAGACTGGACTTCGACATTCTGCTGCTCAGAAGACTGAAGAGAATCTCCCTTGTGGCCTAGGAGTGGCCACCCTGTGAACACAGGCACCAACCAGCAACTCGACGTCTGCTTTGCCGCCGCCTCCCGCCGGAGCCCGAGCCCAGAGCCTGACAAGACCCTGTCAAGCCCGCCCTGGTGTCAACCCGCTGTTCCCCACTGCCAGGAATAAGACTCAAAGAATTTCCGTGGTATTACCGTTCCTGGGGGTGCAGAAATTCATTGAGGCGAGAACGGTATACCCGGCAGGTCAAGGCAGCGCTGTGCCGCTTTAGCGCAAGGTTAGCGTTCTAGTCTTTCACAATGCGGGCGGCCATTTCGTGCGCTCCATCCCTGAGTACTGCGCACTTCAACCGTCATACCGAAGCGAGCGGCAGCATTCCGGAGAGTCTCCTCAGATTCTCATTTTGGTTGTCGTTCCTCAGAACTTTGTCCTTCCGAAGAGGATTCGTTTTGGACAGCTCCTCGTATCCTGTTTCTGGTCTTTCCGGATTCACAGCTTTTGCCTTGTTTTGACCCTCCGCTTCAGTAGTTGTGAGGTAAGCCGCTACGGACAGCTCCTAGCGGAAGATCCTTCAGCGTTGGTTGGTCCCTCGACCAAGTTCGTCTTGTGCATCAAACTGATATTGCTAAGTTGGAATAAGAGACTTGTCGGAACTGATTGCTTAGTCAATTCCTGTCAGCAAGGGTTCCGGTTCTGTTCCTTCAGCTTCCAGTCAGCAGCCTATTCGTGAACTCTGTGTCTAGAGTCATTGGAGACTTAGTTGTTCATTTCACTTGAGCGTCAACCGAACCTACAAAGACATAAGAATTATTCTGTCAGACCTAATTGGGATGTTCAAAGCCATCAAGTGTTTCCACTTCATCCTTGAACTGTATCCAGTCGGAGAAGTGTTTAGGGGTTATAATATATGCGCATATAGGTTATACCCTTACTCACGCACACACCAAGCAAGGTCCTAGCATCAGCAGAATAAGACGCCGTTACCATTGTCATCCGAGCGTCCAAGGAGAGCAGCTCAACCCACACTCCTATCAGGTACAACTTGGAACTGTGATATCTCAAAAGTGTAAAGTTGCTTGAACTGTGCTGTGAATGGTAATTCCACTCCTTGAAGGGACGTATTAATTTGTGGTTACTCTTGCAGGTGTCTTCAATTCCATCAAGCCTAGACGACACCAGGGTGTGGCAGCCTCTCTTGTTTGTTATCCACTTCCCCTTTCCCTTTCGTTCCTGGGCTCAGAGTTCTCTGGGTGCAGGGGCAATTGGGAGTTGGGAACTTATCTTCTGAAGGCCCTCGTTGATCGCCCCCACAGACCATAGGAGTTCAGGTTAGTCCTCTTGACAGATTGAAGTGCCAATAGACACATTGTGCCTTCTGTCTGGGCGAGATGACTGAGGGTTTGGATATGAAGGCCTTGACCTCAGTGCTAGAGGGAATGCAAAAACAGTTGAGCGACACTCAGGAGGAGATTAAGAAATCCAATCAAGAGACTAGTTATCTACGGCAAAGATTAGATGAGTTAGCTACTAGTACCAACCCCAGTTTTGAAAGATCGAAGTTTCAGAGTTTTGCTTCCCCCTCATCTTCCTCAGAGTTAACAACCCAAGTGGTACATGCCATGTCACCCACTATTCCATTAGCTCCTCCAGAGAGGTTTCAAGGGGACCCACATAAGGCCCAAATTTTTCTGACACAATGCTCGTTGCATTTTTTGTGCAAACCCATTTTGTTTAAGGAAGACCAGTCAAAGGTGGCTTTTGTTCTGTCTTATCTGAGTGGAGATGCAGCAGCGTGGTCTCTACCCTTGGTCTCTGCTAATGATCCGGTACTCTACAAGTTTGAAGATTTCAAAGCAGAATTCTTACGCATTTTCGATAGGAGGACCATTTCACAGGCCACCGACAACGAATTGCTGGATCTCAGACAGGGCAATAAGGAGTTAGTTGCTTATATTGCACAATTTAATCAACTCATCGTAGAAACCAGTTGGCCCGCGGCCAAGAGAGCAGCTATTTTTTACAGAGGACTTAAAGATGAGCTCAAGGATGGTTTAGCTCAAATTCCTAAGAGACCCACAGATTTGTCGGAGTTGATCGACTTAGTTTTACACATCGACCAGCGCCAGTCTGAGAGGCGGAGTGAGAGACGCAAGGATTTCCGATCAGCCCCGCCAAGGTTGGACCGAGCTCGAACTGAGGCCAGTAAGAGCCTTGAAGGCACCCAGGCCGAGGAACCAATGCAAATCGGCTCAGTACGAGGCCCTCTCAGTATGGAAGAACGAGAGAAGCGTCGAGCGGGAAAACTGTGTATGTATTGTGGTTTACCGGGCCATTTTGTTCGTGAGTGCCCGAAGAGACTGAAGAAGTCTACGACGGTAAAAGATCGGCTCCACCAGTAGACGGGGTTGCCCTGGTGGAAGCGACACAAGAGTCGGCCCCAAAATCGCAGTCTTTGGCAAATACCTTACAATGTGCAGCACCACATCTTATCTTGTCCAGTAGGATTCAGTTTGGAGAAAATGTTCATCAGCACGTCTCAATTATGATCGATTCTGGAGCCACTGGGAATTTTTGCGATATTCAATTTGCTAAATCTCTGGGAATTCGATTTGAGAAGAAATTAAAGCCAGAGTTGGTGCGAGCAGTTGACGGAACTAACCTGTCTTCAGGACCCATCGTAGCAGATACAGAGACCATTACCGTATTCGGTCCAGGGAGCCATCGGAGTTTGGTGCGATTTAATTTGATTGATGCCCCGCAGTTTCAGCTCATCCTTGGTCTGCCTTGGCTCACCGAACATAATCCCAAGATCGATTGGGCCAAGCGTACATTGGAGATGTCATCGGAATATTGTCTAGAACACTGTAAGGCATCCTCTCCGGGGGAACTTCAGCAGTCCCTGTCCTCTAGTCTGGCGGGTCAAGTCCAAACAATTTGTTCTCTGGAGATACCTGAGATTCCGGAAGAATATCTAGACTTGAAGGAGGTGTTCAATGAACAGGAGGCACAGAAGTTACCTCCTCATCGTGTTTACGACTGTCGCATAGAATTGGAGCCTGGAGCAGCACTTCCGTGCAGTCGCATTTATGCCCTTTCAGAACCGGAGAACGAACACCTCAAGGAATACATTGAGCGGCATTTGGCCAATGGATTCATACGGCCATCCCAGTCCCCGGTGTCGTCTCCGCTCTTTTTCATTCCTAAGAAGGATGGATCTCTGCGGACCTGCATTGACTATAGAGCACTCAATTTGGTCACAAAGAAAAATCGCTATCCTTTGCCCCTCATTTCGGAGCTCTTGGACCAGGTCAAGGAAGCATGTATTTACACAAAACTCGATCTCCGAGGAGCTTACCATTTGGTTCGCATGGCAGAAGGAGAAGAATGGAAGACTGCATTCCGCACCCGGCTGGGCCTATTTGAATATCAAGTGATGCCCTTCGGGCTCTGTAATGCACCGGCTGCGTTCCAACACTTTGTGAATGATATCCTTCGGGAATATTTGGATCGCTTCGCAGTCGTGTACATTGACGACATTTTGATTTTTTCTAACAGCCGAGAAGAACATGTCACCCATGTGCGAGCCATTCTGAACAGATTACTCGAAAATCAGTTGTTTGTGAAACTTGAGAAGTGTGTCTTCCACTCATCCAAGGTAGAGTTCCTGGGATTCATTCTGTCTCCGGAAGGAGTGTTCATGGATGACACCAAATTGCAAGCCATCAAGGGTTGGCCAGCTCCTCGATCCGTCAAGGAGATACAAAGTTTCCTTGGATTTGCAAATTTCTACAGACGGTTCATCCATGATTTTTCCAGCAAGGTGAGCCCAATCACTAAACTGTTACGGAAGAACGAAAAATTTGTGTGGAATTCAGCGACTGAAGAGGCCTTTCAATCTTTGAAGGAGGCATTCACCACCGCACCGATCCTTCAGCATCCTGATTTAAATGTTCCATTCTTCGTGGAGGCAGATGCCTCGAATCTGGCCATTGGAGGGATTTTATCCCAGCGACACAAGAACACGGGTCAGCTCCATCCTGTAGCTTACCATTCGCGAAAACTCACTCCTGCTGAGATTAACTATTCGATTGCTGATAAGGAGTTATTAGCAGTGAAGGATACCTTCCAGGTTTGGCGACATTACCTTTTGGGAGCCAAGCATCCCATTACAGTATTCACAGACCACAGAAATCTCCAGTTTTTGAAGTCAGCTCGAACTTTGACTCCGCGACAATTAAGATGGTCTCTATTCTTTGCAGACTATGACTTTGTCCTAACCTATAAGCCTGGAGCTGCTAATGCGAAAGCAGACGCCTTGTCTCGGTTGGAGTTTGGAAGTGAGGCTGAGCATCAGGAAAAAGGTTTTGTTATTCCCACCGAGAAAATCGTGGCCACCGCAGTTGAAGACGACCTGGAAAACAAGATTCGGGTGGAATTTTCACAGCAGAAGTTTGAAGGTTGGGTGAAAGGAGGTCCTGATCGTGAAGTCAAAGAAGGGAAGCCTTACCAGTCAGGGAAGATGTTCGTTCCCAGTGAAGATCTTCGAGTCCGGATAATTAAGCAATTTCATGACCATCTGTTAGCCGGCCATAAGGGAGTAGCGAAGACGTCGGAGTTGATCAAGAGAGAATTCATTTGGCCCGGCATGGAAGCTCAGGTAAGACAGTTCATAGCCACTTGTGAGCAATGTGTCAAAGGCAAAGTCATGAGACAACTTCCACAAGGTCTGCTCCAACCCATCCCTGGGGCCCCTTCTCCTTGGCATACCATCTCCATGGATTTTATCGTTGATCTCCCCTCCAGTCAAGGTAGCACAACTATTTGGGTGGTGGTAGATCAGTTTTCCAAGATGAGTCATTTCATTCCGTTAAAATCCCTACCAACAGCTCCTCAACTAGCAGAGTTGTTTGTCCAACATGTAGTCAGGTTACATGGGATTCCCAAGGTGGTGATCTCGGACCGTGGACCTCAATTTGTGTCCCGTTTTTGGAGATCTTTTTTAAAAGGAATGGGGGTGGACTCTCGCCTGTCCACCAGTTTCCATCCGGAAACGGATGGACAGACTGAGCGGGTGAACCAAGATTTGGAGCAATACCTCCGTTTGTACCTTATGGATCGGGAAGGCGACTGGCCCTCCTTACTCAGTACTGCGGAATTTGCGTACAATAATTCTGTCCATTCAGCCACAGGTTTCTCCCCGTTCTTTTTGAACTCCGGTAGGCATCCTAACATGAGGGTAGGAAAAGCTGATGTTGAGGTCCCAGCGGCTCAAGAGGTACTATCGAACTTACAACAAGCTTATCAGAAGGCCTTTGCTAATCTTTCCAAAGCTAAAGCTAATTATAAAAGGTCAGCAGATCGTAAAAGAAGGGACAGTCCTCAGTTTAAAGCGGGAGAGTTGGTTTGGGTCTCTACCAAACACATGAGGCTTGGGGGGACTAAGAAGTTCCAACCGAGGTTTGTAGGCCCTTTCCCGGTGGTCAAGATGATAAACCCTGTTAGTGTTAGAGTCTCCCTTCCCAGCTCGATGAAAATCCATCCCACTTTTCATGTTTCCTTGGTCAAGAAAAGTCCGCCCCAACTAAGGCGGGAAACCCCTCCAGCACCCATTTCAATCCAGTCTTCTGAAGAGTTTGAGGTCAAAAGAATCCTTGATTCCAAGATTAAGAGGGGAAAGTTGTTCTACTTAGTAGATTGGAAAGGCTATGGTCCTGAGGAGAGGTCTTGGGAGCCCAGTGATAACGTGCATGCTCCCAGATTAGTGACAGCTTTCCACAAGACGTTCCCGTTGAAACCTGGAAGGGGGGTTTTGGTGGGGGGTACTGTCAAGCCCGCCCTGGTGTCAACCCGCTGTTCCCCACTGCCAGGAATAAGACTCAAAGAATTTCCGTGGTATTACCGTTCCTGGGGGTGCAGAAATTCATTGAGGCGAGAACGGTATACCCGGCAGGTCAAGGCAGCGCTGTGCCGCTTTAGCGCAAGGTTAGCGTTCTAGTCTTTCACAATGCGGGCGGCCATTTCGTGCGCTCCATCCCTGAGTACTGCGCACTTCAACCGTCATACCGAAGCGAGCGGCAGCATTCCGGAGAGTCTCCTCAGATTCTCATTTTGGTTGTCGTTCCTCAGAACTTTGTCCTTCCGAAGAGGATTCGTTTTGGACAGCTCCTCGTATCCTGTTTCTGGTCTTTCCGGATTCACAGCTTTTGCCTTGTTTTGACCCTCCGCTTCAGTAGTTGTGAGGTAAGCCGCTACGGACAGCTCCTAGCGGAAGATCCTTCAGCGTTGGTTGGTCCCTCGACCAAGTTCGTCTTGTGCATCAAACTGATATTGCTAAGTTGGAATAAGAGACTTGTCGGAACTGATTGCTTAGTCAATTCCTGTCAGCAAGGGTTCCGGTTCTGTTCCTTCAGCTTCCAGTCAGCAGCCTATTCGTGAACTCTGTGTCTAGAGTCATTGGAGACTTAGTTGTTCATTTCACTTGAGCGTCAACCGAACCTACAAAGACATAAGAATTATTCTGTCAGACCTAATTGGGATGTTCAAAGCCATCAAGTGTTTCCACTTCATCCTTGAACTGTATCCAGTCAGAGAAGTGTTTAGGGGTTATAATATATGCGCATATAGGTTATACCCTTACTCACGCACACACCAAGCAAGGTCCTAGCATCAGCAGAATAAGACGCCGTTACCATTGTCATCCGAGCGTCCAAGGAGAGCAGCTCAACCCACACTCCTATCAGGTACAACTTGGAACTGTGATATCTCAAAAGTGTAAAGTTGCTTGAACTGTGCTGTGAATGGTAATTCCACTCCTTGAAGGGACGTATTAATTTGTGGTTACTCTTGCAGGTGTCTTCAATTCCATCAAGCCTAGACGACACCAGGGTGTGGCAGCCTCTCTTGTTTGTTATCCACTTCCCCTTTCCCTTTCGTTCCTGGGCTCAGAGTTCTCTGGGTGCAGGGGCAATTGGGAGTTGGGAACTTATCTTCTGAAGGCCCTCGTTGATCGCCCCCACAGACCATAGGAGTTCAGGTTAGTCCTCTTGACAGACCCAGACTCCCAGACTTCTCAGAGCCCGATCCACAGTCCCTGCAGAGAAGGGACCCGTGGAGGCACCGAGTGACGTGGGACCGGACATCTTGGAAGACACTCGAAAAGCTGACTGCGCAGCTTCTGAGGCATCCTCAACGTTGTGCTTTGGGGACTGAGAACCCCCACCACCGAGCAGCCCTTGCATCGAAGATCAGCCCCCCAGCATCTCCACGATCTGCGTGGGGCCCTTTTGCATTGTGCCACTCGACGCGCCATCCCGGCCACTAGCCACGTGGTCAGCGGCCATCTTGGCGACGAAACCGACAAACTACACAGCGGGTCTGGTTGCTCCAGACTTGCCCAAGCTCCTGTGAAAAGGAGCACTCGCTCTGACCTTGCTGGTCCGAGTGTTAAGCATCTTTTGATTCCTGCATGGCTTGCATTAGCCAAGGCCTGTTTGCTCCGATCAGGTCGCCGACACCGCCAACAGCGAGAAGCCTGCGTGGGACAGCTCGTGACCGACTCCTGGACGTCCTCAACCCCCGGTGTCCACGTGGCTGCAGAGAGAAGCTACCAACAACGCCTGTTTGCACCCGACATCGCCTGGTTCCAGTCTGGTTCTACGGTAGTCACTGGCTAGTGACTTTGAACATTGTCCCCTCTGCTTTCAGGTCTTCACAACTTCAGATCCACCCTTGGATCCACCGGAACTCTTCACCTCGAGCCGCCTGCAGCATCTTCATCTCCAAGCACCATCGACCAGCGTGACGAAACCTGACACTACTTCGACCCTGTGCACCCGCTTCCTGTGGGTGAGGTAACTCAGCTCCGCCGGTGTTCCTACACTGGTACACATCTCAAGTAGGTATGGGCGGAAAATCCGTTTCGCTCGCGGATTTTGCGGATTTTCGGGAAATTCGCAATCCGCGAGATTCGCGAATCTCCCGCAAAATCCGCAAATCCGCGAGCAGCGGATTTTGCTCGCACTGCTCGCACTGTTCGCGTGAGTTCGCGGCTTCCCAGTACAACTTCGCGCCCCGCGAATAAGTGCTAAATTGCAGAAATACGATCTTAGCAAAACTGAAACTACTTGCCAGGTTCAAAAGTTCAGGCTCATCATTAGTAGCCATTTCCTGTAGTGCTTCCTGGGGGGCCCCTCCAGAGTTCAGTTGCCAGTTGCAACTATTATGTGACCCTGCTCTGAACCTCAGAATAGTTACACATATGCCACAAAGGTCCTGAATTACAGCTAAGGGAGACAAGCAGGAGCCAGGCTGGAAGTTAAAATCCATTAATCAGCCCCTAATTCATTATTGTCAGTTGGGGCAGGGCAGGTGTTGTAACTAATTTTGCCACAATGAAAGCACTTAGCAAGTGCAAAAGATCACTAATCAGGGCGCACTAAGGAAGCAGGTGCCAGCTAAAAAAATATTCTGTGACACATTAATCAGCCCCAAATTAATTCAGGTCACTTGAGGCAGGGAAGGTGTGCTTTGCTTTGCCGAAAATAATGTACACTGGACAACCAGAGGGTGTGGTGATGAAACAGAGGGTGGCATGGGTGGGCCAGAGGGTGGCATGAGTAGTCAGAGAGTGGCAGTGGTGACAGAGAGTGGCAGTGATGAAGAAGAGTGTCCCAAACAGGCTGGACACGTAGAAACAACAAGTTCGCAAAACTTGCGACCCGACAGGTAAGTTCGCAAATTGCGAAATTGTAAAAACCCTCGCGAACTGGCAGAAACACGGGCGAACACACAAAAAAAAAAATCCGCAAATTCGCGGGAATTCGCGGATTTTGCGGATTGCGAGTTCGCAAATCCGCAAAATTCGCGAACGCGAGATCCGCAAAATTCGCCCATGCTTAATCTCAAGGGCCTGTGTCTTAAGTTTCAGCGGTCTAGGTCACTCGGAAGGTTCCTATCTAACTAACTTTGTACTTTTTACGCACCATAGACTTTACATTAGAAAGTGCGTGCACTTTGAACACTGCACCCGAGTCCCGCGGGCCTTTCCCGACTTAGTCACTTCCCAAGGCCCTAGGCCTGTTCCCTTTCTAATTGGTATCTCTTATACCACTTTCTTAGTATATGGTTTAGGTGGCCCCTAGGGCTCATCCATATTGTGCAACTTTTGTGTATTTTAAACTGTCTTGTGATTTAACGCTTGTGCTTCTGTGCTCATAAAGAGTCCAGGGGATTTTATAGTTAATAAATCAATATATATTTTCAATATATATCTGTGTGGTGTCCCTTTCATGTGGTATTCAAGGGGGTTGTGTATGGTATTACAGCTGGCTTCACATGCCTTTCAGAGTTTAGCCTAAGACTGCCTTGTCCACGTTACCACTAGGATAACTGGTCTACAAGGTTGAATTACAACCAATCATCATAAGGGTTGCTTGGCATGGTACAAAGTGATCACTAGAATTAGTGAACATTATATACCAGGCCAACTTCTCACACTGGCCCCGGTAAGTTTTAATTTTAATATAGAGTACCTATTTTTTCCTAGCGTTCCTCATTCGATTTTTTCTAAATCGTCTTTGATCTTCTTGTAGACTGTATCTAAATTCCTGCCTCGACTATGACTCCCTGCTAACTAAGATTGCACATTTGGCAATTCCATTGGACTCCCATTCTAGTCAGCAATAGCTCTATGCACCGAGTGCAGTCCTCTGGGATTGTCCATAATGTCTTTTCAAGTCTTCTGAATATTTATGCTTTGACAATTACCAACAATAAAAAGGTGAATGACCACCAAGAAAGAATAAGATACTACTTTACTTTTGGTTTGGATAGGAGGACAATCCATACTACTACTGTTGCAGGGGCAAATCTGCACAAACATAACTATGGACACTAAATAGTGCATTGTTTATCAATTATAATAGGCACAGGTAGCCTTTCCACATACCTCAGTGATATCAGTCTTTGAAGAACCCCAATCTCCTTACTGACTAAATAGTGTGGCAGAGTCATTTAGCTCCCGAATTCATTGATGATTGATCCCCAATGATGATTATTATCCAACGCAGGACAAGAGTACAGAGTCAGAGTCCAGAAGTGTCAGAGGCCCACACTCATGCTTGCAAATTGCAAAACCATTTGCTCATTCACCCTTGACCAAAAACCAGAGTCTATTTAAGTTTTAAAGCTTTATTAAAAGTAAAAATATTTATTAAAATCAAGCTTTACAGTTTGCCGGAGCACTCTCATGTGAGTATACAGATTGTTCAGTAACAATTAAAGTAAATATCAACACCAATATGACAGAAGTACAAGAAATCCAAAAGATGAGTGAATCTTGGAGTCTTTAATGGAGATTACAGCCAGCCGACACGTGTTTCGTCGCCTTCGCGATTCATCAGGGCTGAAACATATAAATAAGTAGCGTCTAGCATGTTCATAGAACAGATGGAATTATATACAGGACCACAGTGTATGGTCGCAATAAACATGCAGTACAGCTTCCTCCTGCAGTGGACAACTGGTGATTGTTTCTTTTCATTGAAATCATCTCACACGTGCTACCACAACACATCCGTGTCGGAGTTATGGTGGATATTATCAATTCTTATAAAGGCGTGAAGTTGTGTGAAAGTGGTTGTGTGGAATACGTGTAGGAATGAGATAACCGTAGTGTATCTCTGAGGCAGGCAATGACACATGCTCTATATCTTGACAAGAGTGTTCTAAAAGTGTGCGGCTCTTTCATCATACATGCTAGTCATTCCGTGCAAAATCGTGATGAGCAAGTGTCATTATGTGAGCATACCTAGAAGGCCGTATCGACGTCACAAAAGGTCTGTATATTTTAGAAAAAAGAAGGAGACAAAACGGAAAGAACTCATCACTAACTAATATTTAGTTGTGTTCCGGCAAGACGTTACCACATGAGACTGTTCGCCCCTGATAGTACATTCGCTTACCGCTCAGCTGGTGATAGTTCCGACCCAGCCGGGCCCGTGACCTATGAAGCTGGTTCGAGTGCGTCCAGCAACAGTCTATATCTTGTTTCTGTGTGAAGAGTATAGAGAGTATAACTACGTGCTAATTTGAGTAAAACACGATATAATTAAGATAGTGCTATTTACTGTATCCTGATGTCACAGGAATAATGTCCTAGATACTCTATATTCCCGAGCACCCAATATATTGTATATCTACGCGGATTCCATACCAAATTTCAACATCAATATACGTTTATATAGTGATTCAATTAATCACCCCTCTTTGGCATATTCTTCAGTTCCACAAAGGTTCTGTTATTCCAACTTACATGAGTACTAATCTGGGCGTATTGTAGTATACTCGGAGGTAGCCACAGACAGTTGTTTACGTATGTCAAGGTTTCATCAGACAAGTACTGTACAGGGAAAGATACAGTTATATTATAAAAAAGAGGAAAGGAAGATAAGTCATTATTATGCGCTATATAAACTAATAGTCGTAAAGTGTTAGGGTGTTACCTCTCTTTCTTGGCGGTAGTGGTTTCAATGGTAAGTGTCCCGGTTAAATCCCTCTTACTAGTGTAATGGCGGTAAAAGGTACGAGTTTCCAATTCTATAATTCACGAGGCTGGAGAAAAACGAGTAACATTATTGTTACACTCTGTTAGTTATACAGAGAATTCGAAAGTAGTTTCTCCAAGTGCATCGCGGGGCTCGAGGTAAACTTACCCGTGTGCTGGCTCTCGTAGCGCGTACGGCGGGTGTGCCTCCTCCAAGTATAGTTCCTGTTTGGACACGTGGTAGTGTTCTGACGGGCGTATATATATTTCTTGACGTTGCGTGCGCTGTGACTAGAGCGCAGTGGCTATACTAACCATCGGCCATATTGGAATGGTCATTCGAGTGGGAGTTAGAGCTTGTTTTAGGATTACGAGTGGAAATATGATTTATGCTACACCGGGTACGATGAAAGATTAGTCGGTCCCACATTCCTAGTATAGTTAATAAAAAGAGCGAAAAATTGCGTAGTTGCGAAAAATTAGAACTGAGCTAAAAACCTTTTCTTTCTAAAATCAAGCTTGTCATAAAACATAAACGGTTGATCAAAAATGAAAAAGTGCTTATAGTGATTTATTTCACACATTTATTGTGGGCGAGCCGAGCCCTCACCTGATTTGAACTTTAATTTTTCTTGTGGTGCTGAATCGTTGGTCCCTCTGTCCTAGTGATGATTATTTGTTCTTAGAAGTGAAGCTTCTGTCTGTTATGAGAAAAATGGTGCGTGTTAAAAAGCAAGCATTCATCAGTTATGCCAAAAAGTGCAGCAAGACAACACCCTTCCCTGGAAAAAGGGACATTTTTACTTTAGAATAGACAGTCAAAAATTATTAGATTGGTTTCTGTATTCACATTTTTTCATTCCTAGACAAAATACTAGTGAGTGGTGTATGTCTATGACATCTAACATTCTTAAATGTACTTTGTAGGTGGAACATCTGGTGTGGGCCCTGCGTGGAGGTTGAGGAGGAAAGCTCTGGGGAGGAGGCGGTGCAAGTGCCGGACCAAACTGCTGTGCGGATTGCCACAGTAGTGGCGGGCAGTGGTAAGCTCTTATATTCCTTACTTATTAAGATTGCAGACTGCATAGTGTGCTCCCCGTGAGAAAACGTAAGGTTTGACCAGATGAGAGACATGAAGAAGAATGATTGACATATTGTTTGAATGGATGGATGCCTGGACCATGGTACTATCTGACTCTTAGATAGCATATGTGTATTTGGAGAGAGTAGACGGTCACTGGATGAACTAAGTGTTACTTTGAAGAGCATGTAACATCGCACCCGCACGTCCGTCCCAGTGTAGGAAAGGCAAGGAAAAGTTGTAATTTTGTCCGAATACTACCATGAATAGTAGCAGTAGTTTGTATTCCAAGCACAGCATATATCCGGCTATTACGATGGCCACTCACTACCTCTGTTAATAGGTTTAGTAGAACTCGGTCATTCATGTGTGGATGTATCACTGTTCACTCAATAAAAAGCAAAGCACCTAAAGTCATCCCATATGTAAGCAAATACATACCATGTGCAGTGATAGATAATCAGATTATTTATCTTCTTCATTTTCCTTTTCTAGTATTCATTGGCACTGTAGGGTGAAAGTTAAAGTAATTAAGCAGTAGCCCTTGTAACAGAGTATTCTCAGTGCCACCTATAATCGAAAAGTAAGAGCATCACCACCTGCATGTACTGGACTGGTACAGTAACGCAAGTCTGTCTCACTCATCATGGCGGGCGTCTGTTTTTCTCGGGTGCAAGTTGACTGCGCTGGCATTATGCCGGCTTGCAGAAGTTAATGTACCAATTTTGCTAAACAAGAGAGAAGAAGAAAAATAAGACTGGTGTACTGTCATAGTCGACTCTAATGGAGTGAGTCCATAGTGCTTGTAGAATTGATTCCTTAAACTCCCACTAATGGTAGAGCAAGGATGAAGAAGTGGGAGGTTAGATAGATACTCGCCACAATAGTTATGTACTGCGCTTGCAAGTTGCTAGTTCTACTGTGACACAACTTTCTGCTGAATCATTTTGTGTTAATCTTAAAGAGCATTAGTTACAGACTATGTCTTTCTTTCTTCATATAGATGCTTCTTCCAAACCAACATGGAAGGAGCTGGCTAAAAGGGCCCGGCAACGGAGGCTGGAGACGACTGTCGCCAAATATCGGCGGCTTGTGGCCCAGGAGGAGGGCGACACGCAGTCTACCACAACATCTAACGGGACAGCTGCATCCTCCTCCGCGCTCCCTGGGTCACCCAGTCAGCGCAGGTCTCCAGCGGTATGGAGCCGGGGTACCGCAGCCACCCACCACCGCCGAGCAGCAAAGAAATCAGCTGCCCCCCACAGCAGTTGCAAAAAAAGGATGCACCGCCTTTCCCTGAGGGTTTCCTACCTCGAGCAGGAGCTCCTTAACACCAAAACCCTGCTCGAGACCCTCCGCAAGGAGTATGCCGACCTGGCCCGAAAAGTCAACAGCAGCCAGCAGTAGGAGGAGACTGTCCCTTGCCTTTTTTTTAAAGACTTCTGAGAGGTGGGAATTGGGAGTTGGGTTTTCTACTTTTTTGGTCTTTGTTTTCAGGGACATTCGTTGGGGTTCGGGAGGAGGTGGTGGGTTGGGTCTTGCGGGAGATTATTTATGTTAGGGATATATAAATATACTTTAAACTTTATCTTAGCATACGTGTTTTTTACTGCTTTTGAGGCTGGTGGGTGGGGGTTTAACAGTCCTGAAACTTAAGTGGCATCTTGATTCAAGTTGTGTAAGTACTAATGGCCCAAATGTTTTCAAAACTAAGTGCCTCTCACAGAGTAAGTGAATTCAATAGTCCTAGGACCGTCAGTCTCTCATCTCTCCTAATACTCCATTATTCTACCTCCCCCCCAAACGCTTATCTTACCTGTAATTTGTGTTTGGAAACAGGGCTAGGCACAGGGCTGGCTGCACGGGAAATGGAGATGAAGGTTGGCAATCCTGGGCGGATGAAATGTCATCATTGCGGTGGTACTTGTGGTGTTACACAGTGGCAGTTGCAGCATCTAAAAAAAAAGAAAATGAAACCTTGTTTGTCCTTACCGTAGCATTAGAACGGTACAATACAGAATATAGCAGGTGACAGTACACTAGAACAGTGCCACAATGTAGCCTAACAAATGGTAAAGTATTGAAAGTATAACTAGTACTTGCGTTGAATTTCTTTGACATTGGCTACTACTACAAGAAATAGTACTGAAGGTGAAGGGCACAGAAGCATAATAATTTGCCAAGTCTAGGAGGAGGATGTTCTTGATGACCAATCAAGTTGATGGCGCACATGAAAATCTGCTTTCATTTGCCAATAGTGACTCAGTATCAAGCTGAGTAAGAATATATTCTCGGATTCCTTCACCAGCCTGTTGCTATGACCTTATCCTCCCCAGCAAATGTGTGGAATTATTGCTGTCATTTAGTCACACATCAATCAAAACCACACAGCCCGGGGGAAGAGGGTTAGGGTTTGGAAAATGGATGGGAATGGGGCTTTTTGGGTAAGTTTTGTTGAGAGAAGAAAAAAAAAGCACAGCATGGATAAACAATATTTGAAGATAAAGAAATCTTTGGGTACAAAGCTAACCATAAATCTTTTAAGTGACATAGGGGAAGTGCATGCACTACTGCATGCATGGTTACTGAAAAGTAAGTAGTGCTTTCGACAACCGTGAATGAAAGAATGCGACAGTACAGGGCTGCAGTAATAATTATGCGTTTTCACTTGCCTATCTCTGCACTCAGAGAAATCTATAGAATGGCTGTAGGGATGAATTTAGAAGCAGAGATCAAAGAAATGCAGAGTCACACTCATAGAAGTTCACAGCAATAACATTACTGAAAAGATAATTAGAAAAGAACGGATAATGTATCTGTATGTTGTTGTAGTTGTCCTGTTGAATTTGGTAAGTTGCAGGCATCAAACCATTCCTCTTATTAGCGGGACTCCTCCATTCCAGATGACGCTCCGTCCATCAATGTTGGTGACCAGAAGACACCCTGTCCACTGCCTGGCTGGCGGATGCTGAATTGCGGCTCGCTAATCTGAAGCCTGACTACATCCTTTTTTTCCCATTGCACAGACTGAAACCCGGCCTGTAATTATTGATGGAAAAACAGGAAGTGATATTAGAACACCACTGACAAATAAATATAAGGTATGTACGCTGTGTAGTGCAAAAAACGTTTCCTAATAGACAGTACAATATTTTTGAAAGTGCGTACTCTGTCTGAGTCTCCTTTTGAAGGATGAATAAGTATGGGTGAATTAATTTAGCGGATCTTTCCCCTCAAGCTAGATGTACTGTAAACTGTGTTTTAGAACAAAATTAGACCTTCCCAGCAGTGCTCCCAGACCCTTACTTAACCCAGTCGCAAAAATGTAGAAGACCCCCAATCAGATCGCAAAAAACGAAGCCTAGTAGAAAAATGGTGACAAAACGTACTTTAAAAGTAAAGTAGGCCCAAATCCCCCTTTACCCACAGTGGATTGTATTCAAACCAAATGAAAGCAAGCAAAAGTATCCATACCCAGCATCGCTCCAAGACTCGCAAACCCCCCCACAAACAGCCCCCCGCCCAAACACATGCAATACAATACTGCTAACCCTAAGTTAAGAATAGTGGCAAACGCTTTCTTTAACTAGGCCGAACTCCCCCTTTCCCACCATGGATTTTCTTCAGACCACTTGCAACCAAAATTACACATTCCCATGAGTGCTCTAAGACCCTAGAACTCAGTTGCAAAAATCTAGAACGCCCCGAAACACATGCAATCCTGCTGCTAGTGCTAAACTTAACGAGCCCTAAGTTAATGTGCCAAAACGCTTTTCAGCATGGATTTTCTCCAAACCACTTTTATCCGGTATTAGACCTTCCCAGCAATGCCCCAAGACCTGCCAACCCACCCACAAAAAAGCAGAACACCCCCATACAGGCAACAAGAATAAAATGGAAAATCTCATACTTTGAATATTTTCGGCCTTCTTTCAATTCTGTCCAAACGCGCTGTGCAGCTAGGTCATAACTCCACTTTTCCACCATGGATGTCATGAAAAACAAATGCAATCAACATTAGACTGTGCCAGCAGTGCTCCCAGACCCCAAAACCCACCAACAACAACCTAAAAGCACGCCAAACAGCACCCCAAAGACAGCCAAGTGATCAAAAGCGCAACATTTTTTTCTGCTCCGATTTTCTCCAAACCACTTTTATCCGGTATTAGACCTTCCCAGCAATGGCCCCAGAGCCGTCAACCCAGGCGAAAACTAGTAGAAGACCCCCAAACAGCCAAAAAGCAAAACTACAAAAATGGGGACTTAGTAATTTTCAGGCAAATTTCCAAAATCACTCCACGCGCGCTTTGCAGCTAGGCCCTAACTCCCCTTTGCCACCATGGATTTGCTTCAAACCACTTGCAATCAAAAGTATACATACCCAGCGTTGCTCCAAGACCCCGAAACCCACCCACAAAAACCAGGAAGCCCCCCAAACAGGCCCCCCAAAACATGATAGTGAGCAAAAAGGCAAAAACCTTTTCAACTCTGATTTTCGCCAAACCACTTTTATCCAGTATTAGACCTTCCCAGCAATGCCCCAAGACCCGCCAACCCACCCGCAAAAAAGCACAACACTCCCAAACAGGCACAAAGCAAAAATGGAAAATCTCATACTTACAATATTTTTCGGCCTTCTGTCCAAACGCGCTGGGCAGCTAGGTCATAACTGCACTTTTCTACCATGGATGTCCTGGAAAATAAATGCAATCAACAGTAGACTGTGCCAGCAGTGCTCCCAGACCCCAAAACCCACCCCAAACACCAGGAACCCACCCAAACAGGCCCCCGAAAACGTAATAGTGAGCAAAAAGGCAAAAAAAATGTCAACTCTGATTTTCTCCAAAACACTTTTATCCGGTATTAGACCTTCCCAGCAATGGCCCCAGAGCCGTCAACTCACCCACAAAGAAGTAGAACACCCCCACAAGTGCAGAGTCTTTCTTCATTGGGCGTAATCCAGCCATCTGCTTTGAGGGAAATAAGAGTCAGGAGGAGGAGGATAGAGGAGCATGTTCTTGTGAACTCGTGAACCTGAGGAATGCAGACTGCGGCACCTTCAAATCAATAAGCAAATAAGTGAAGACAGTTCTGCTGATGGGCTTGTTTTTTGTGATTAGGTGATTAAAGTTTTTTTATATAGACTTTGCAAAACAAAGAAAGACAGACACACAGGAATAAAAGTGAATAAGGACGAAAAAGAAAGTTATTGATTTATTGGCTCATTTTCAGGGCTCTGTGTCAGGGAAGAAGAGTTCGTGCTCATACTCTGCTAATTCAGACGGGAGTAGGTCACCTAACAGAGAAGAACTTCCCTCATCTAAGTTGGTGTCCTCCTCGTCTTCTTTCTCCGTGTATTCTCGTATTTTGTAATCTGGTGGTATGAGGTGCTGATTCATCTTGATCATTGTTAACCACTCCACATTTTTGGGTGAGAGGTGGGTACTTTTGCAAGTTACAATGCCACCAGCAGCACTGAGAACACGTTCAGAAGACACGCCTGTGAGTGGGCAAGACAAATAATTTATAGCCAGGTTGGAGATCTCTGGCCACAATTCTTTTTTCCAATGCCAATACGCCAATGGGTCATCATGAACATAGACCTCTGTTGAGTCATTCAGATAGTTCTGCACCATCGACTCAAGGTTCTCCACGGTTCCTCCACTTTGTTTACTTTTTGCTGGGACCTTTTGAGAAGCAAACCCAAGCTGAGTTAGCCAATCCTCTTCTTTACACAATGTTACTGTTGTGTCTGGTGCAGTTGATATGGTTGCTGGTGTCTTTAATGGCTGAGAGGGAAAATCACTCACTTCTGCCACAGGTGCAGAAGTGGATTCTTTTGACTCCGGATGGCCTGCTGATGCTGATGTACTGCCTTTTCCTTCAATTTTCTGCCGTTCTCTTTCAAACCTCATGGCTGACACAGCTAGCCAACGTTTGTACTTTGAAACTTCTGCGTCACCAAAAAGAAAGAATACTCTGCCTGCCAGTGCCTTTTTGTAGCGTGGATCCAGAATAGTAGCACAAATGTAATGCTGTTCTGTGTGGATCTTTTGAAGACGTTCATCACAAAGTAGGCGCTCTAATAATTTCTCCGCCAAATCAAAAGCTTCTTGCTTTTCTTCATCTTTTTGAAACGTAGAAGACACAGCCTTTAGTTGGTGTGCTAGCATGCGCAACAATGGGATAGCTTTTCCCAAATTACAGTCCTCCCTGCTGACTGCACGCGTGAAGACCTCAAAAGGACGAAGCATGTCTGTCAGGCTTTGAACTAGCTTCCATTGCTCCGCATGTATCCTCAGGTCCTTCGTAGCTGCACCCTGTGTAAAGAAATACTGATCGACTACCGCACACTGCTCATACAGACGCTCAAGCATGTAGAAGGTTAAGTGCCAACGTGTTGCCGCCTCCTGGATGAGTGCTTTCACTGGCACTTTACGTTGATGTAGCAGGCGCCTCAGATGCTTCCGGGCCTTAAAAGAATGGCTGAAATATGTGCACATTCTTCGGCAGGTGGTCACTAACTAGCACACTGGACTTTCTTCACTCAAGAATTTTTTAACAACCAGGTTTATACAGTGCGCCAAACACGGCACTCTGAAATAGTTACCCATATCCATGGCCTTAACTACATTGGCGCCATTATCCGTGGAAACATATACAATCTTGCGTTTTCTTGGGGACAGCCATTGAAAGACCTTTGTGTTAAACTCCTGCAAAATGTTTTCTCCTGTATGACTTTTCTCCATGTAAAACATGGCTAGTGTTCCGAGCAGCTTTAAAAACGTTGTCCGGGTCAACACCTGCCCTTAGCTTTGCTGTAACTCCTGAAAAAGAGACCCAGTGTGCAGTGACACACATGTAATCAGTGGCTGCACAACTGGTCCACATGTCTGTTGTCAGATGTATAGTGTGAACAACACTCTTCTGCAAAGCTGCCCCAATCACCTCCAGCACATCTTCATGTAGTGCTGGAACCGCAACTCTGGCAAAATAGAACCGGCTAGGAACCTTCCATTTAGGGCAGAGCGTTGCCACTAATTCAAGAAAACCAACCCCTTCCACAAAAGAAAAAGGGAGAAGGTCCAGCGCTAGCATTTTAGCCAGCTTAGTGTTATACAGACGCGTCATTGGGTGGTTGCGTTCAAATGGCGCATCTGAAAACGACATGCTTCTAATGGTGGGCTGGACCATGATTTTACGGGATGATGATGATGATGACTTCTTCGACCCAGTTACGCTCGGTGATGATGGACTTTTTGGCATTGGTGTCTCACTCTCTCCCACACTCTTAGTGTTGCTCACAGGGGGTGTGCTGCTGACAGGGGTACTGGGTATAAGTGAAGTGTTTGACACTTCTTCCACCTCGTCATCATCAGATGAAACATGAACGGATACAGTTTGTTGACTTGCAACTCGGGCTTCCTTGATCTCCTTTAGGTGCGCATGCCATTGGACAATGTGCTGTCTCTCAAGATGACCTCTCTGGCCTCCGGTACCATAGTTGGTACCAAGCTTGCCACGACTAACTACAAGCTTACAAATGGTACAACTGGCTATGTTTTCCCTTGTTGTGCTAACACTAAAGAAGTCCCAAACTGCGGACTTCAAATGTCTGTGGGGGGCGGAGGAGGCGATACTGGTCATGCTAATGCCCGATGAAGTGGAGGATGTGTGTTGCCGAACTTTACTACGTTGTGCACTTGCAGCACCACTAATTGAGGAAATGGAGGTCGAGGTGGATGGAGGTCCCTTCTGGCGAGAAAATATGGAAGCGGTAGGTGGTGGTATACTAGTTAACTGCAATGGTGGTGGTCCCATTGCCTCGTCGACAACATCACACTCAGCAGCTTTTCGGGCTAGGGTAAAAATGTCTGTTTGCTGCATGCCCGCTGAGCTTGGAGTGACCTTTATGATGACTGCGTCGTCATTGTGAGAGTCTTCATCAGCAGGAGTGGTATACGCCACTTCTTCTTCAGCGTCATCATCACACTCCATAAGTACGAGAGTTTCGGGGACCTTCCTTTTACGCTTAGCTACCTTTGTCAGATCATGGTGTGCCTCACTCTCAGACGGCTGTGGTGGTTCCCAATTTATATCCATATCATCAGAAAGAAGGGGGCTTGAAGAAGATGTAGACACCATCCTTGATCTTTTCCTTGCTAGGGATGTGGAGGACAATGAATGATCAGGAGGAGTGGCTTCCTCAAATGATACCTCGGCTTGAATGTCGATTTCCTGATGTGCCCCTACTTCGGGAGGAACAACTATTGTGGGCACTTGTGCCGCTCCATGCACCTCTGCTTGCGCATCTCCTTGCGCTGCCTCTCCTTCCACATGTACATGGGCTTGTACTTGAACATGTGGTTGTAGTTGCGGCTGTGGTTGTTGAAAACTCGTCAGATGTGTTACAACAACCTGTGTTGATTGAGGGACATTGCTGCTACTTTCTTGCAAAGAGCCAACATCACTGGTCGATGGTGATTGAACAACTAGACTGGCTGCTTCTAAAGCACTCAAGGGCTTGGACTTAAGTTGGCGTGGTGGTGGTGACACTGAGCCCAATGGAGCGGGGATGCTGCTCCCAGCTTGGTCCCCAGCAGACCCCGCTGCTGCTGCAGGCGTACTTTTTTTTCCCAAAAAATGTGGCGGTCGGCACACCAGTCTCCTTGGTAAGTGGTGCCACTAGCTGCTTCTGCTCCTTACTGGCAACTTTCTTGCTAGAGGAGCTACGGGGAACTTTTTTTGGGGCCATCTTCTTCAGATGTCAGAACAGCAGGCCGCAGTTGCATGAGTTGCAGAGTTGTCTTGACTGTGGCCACACGTGACGTCGCGTGATGTTATGCTGCACACACCGCTGCAGGACTTCTTCCTGGCACTGGTGGTTCTCTTGTGCACCTAAAAGCATTGGAAGACAGAGGAACATCAGTTACACACCCCAAAAAATAGAAAAACACACACAAATCAGCACAATCCCATGCCATCCATGCCCTCCATGATGTTTACATTAAAGACAGAGACACAGAAAGACTCAGTCCATGCACTACTCACTACCCCTGGGCAAAAGGCCCCAACAGCAGCCAAAAAAATCAAAAAACACACAAAAATCAGCACAATCCCATGCCATCCATGCCATACATGATGTCTAAATTCAAGACATCCCACAGAAAGACTAGGCCCATGCACCACTCACTACCCCTGGGCTTAATGGAAGAAAGCTAGGCAAAATGGGTGCAGGCCTGAGAACACTGCCTGCCTTCAAAATGGCCCTTTGCACCCCAGCACATGGCCAGGGCCTGCCTGTACCAGCACTCAAAATGGCCCCCACCCACATGGCCAGTCCCCATCAACACCCCAAAAAATAAAAAAACACACAAAAATCAGCACAATCCCATGCCATCCATGCCCTCCATGATGTTTGATGTTTACATTAAAGAGAACCCACAGAAAGAATCAGTCCATGCACCACGCACTACCCCTGGGCAAAAGGCCCCAACAGCAGCCAAAAAAATCGAAAAACACAAAACTCCGCACAATCCCATGCCATCCATGCCCTCCATGATGTTTAAATTCAAGACACCCCACAGAAAGACTAGGCCCATGCACCACTCACTACCCCTGGGCATAAAGGATGAAAGCTAGGCAAAATGGGTGCAGGCCTGAGAACACTGCCTGCCTTCAAAATGGCCCCTTGAACCCCAGCACATGGCCAGGGCCTGCCTGTACCAGCACTCAAAATGGCCCCCACCCACATGGCCAGTCCCCATCAACACCCCAAAAAATCAAAAAACACACAAAAATCAGCACAATCCCATGCCATCTATGCCCTCCATGATGTTTATATTAAAAAGAGACCCCACAGAAAGCCTCAGTCCATGCACCACTCACTACCCCTGGGCAAAAGGCCCCAACAGCAGCCAAAAAAATTAAAAAAACACACACAAAAATCAGCACAATCCCATGCCATTCATGCCCTCCATGATGTTTAAATTCAAGACACCCCACAGAAAGACTAGGCCCATGCACCACTCACTACCCCTGGGCATAAAGTGTCAGGATTCAGCGCCTAGCAGCGACGTGTATTCCCCAGCGTAGAGAAAGAACTGGAGTACAGTCTAGGCTTAGACGGGTGAATGTGTGGTTCCCTTGTTAAGGCTATTAAGGAATCCTGTTTGTAAATAGTCCTGAAGTGATTACTGGTTCCATATAGTATTCAGTTAGGGACAATGTCAATTCCGTATTTGCGCTCCTCCTAAGATGGCCGCTGTGCCGGGACGCACGTTTGCCTTAGTGTAGTCTTGCTCTAGTTTACCTTCGGAATTGCGCGACCTGTGTGTGGCGCACTTCAACGAAGATTTACCTGAAGAAGCATCTGTTGCTTTTGACTTTGCGTCTATATTCACAACAGGAGTTCTGAGGAAATTCCTAGTTTCCCAGTTTTCCGGATAATTGTGGGAAAGAGTCTTGCTCTGAGAACCTTCGGTCCAAAACAGTGGATAAAACAACTTTTGGCAGTATTCTTCGACGTTCTGAGGAATATCAACAGACGTCGCTGCAGAGTGTAAAGCAGATAATTCCTCCAACGTCGAGTAAAGACTTTCACAGAGAAAGCAGTAAGCTGACAGCGAGAACAACGAAGGCGTTCTGGAACTCAATTTAGTAAGACAGTTGCCTTACCGTTGCTGCGACAGTTGGCCTATAACCTCCCTTGCGCTTTTCCTCTTCTTTCCTCCCTCTTGTTCCTACCTTGCTACCTTTTTGCGCGTTGAAGATTTCTCTTGGCCAGCAGCTAAATTCTTGCGCCTTGTGGAACTGTATTAACTGCCAAGAACAGAACCCACATATGCAGCTGGAGTAAGAGAAACTCAGGTACTTAAGTTATCATAGGAGAGACAGTGAAAGAAAGAGTCAAATACAGTACAGAGAGAGTAATTGAGTTATCCTTGTTTTCCAGCCAGAATTCACTGAGTTTTCTCACACAAGAAGAGTAGCTAAAACCTTGCGCTCCACTGGTAGGATAAGTTTCTTTATTTAAATACAGTGTAAAAGTAAGTAGACTGTAGTGGTTGTTTATTTCTGTTCCCCCATTTCTGTGCATTAGGCATATGAGGAATTCCAGTCAGACGACGCCCGGGGGTAACCAGAGAGTGCCAGTGCAGTCCCAGCGCAAGGAGTCTCTTCTCTTCCACTTCTCCTTTCCCCTTCTTCCCCCTGTTAGTGAGTTCTGCTCTTGAAGCGGGGTCACTGGCGGAGGGGCGATTGGGACTAGTCTTCTATGCTGCTTCTGCGAAGTCCTTCTGGAGCATTCTGACATAAAGGATGAAAGCTAGGCAAAATGGGTGCAGGCATGAGAACACTGCCTGCCTTCAAAATGGCCCCTTGCACCAGCACATGGCCAGGGCCTGCCTGTACCAGCACTCAAATTGGCCCCCACCCACATAACCAGTCCCCATCAACACACCAAAAAATCAAAAAACACACAAAAATCAGCACAATCCCATGCCATCCATACCCTCCATGATGTTTATATTAAAAAGAGACCCCACAGAAAGACTCAGTCCACGCACCACTCACTACCCCTGGGCAAAAGGCCCCAACAGCAGCCAAAACAAATCGAAAAACACACAAAAATCATCACAATCCCATGCCATCCATGCCCTCCATGATGTTTAAATTAAAGACACCCCACAGAAAGACTAGGCCCATGCACCACTCACTACCCCTGGGCATAAAGGATGAAAGCTAGGCAAAATGGGTGCAGGCCTGAGAACACTGCCTGCCTTCAAAATGGCCCCTTGCACCCCAGCACACGGCCAGGTCCTGCCTGTACCAGCACTCAAAATGGCCCCCACCCACATGGCCAGTCCCCATCAACACCCCAAAAAATCGAAACACACACAAAAATCAGTAAATCCCATGCCATCCATGCCCTCCATGATGTTTACATTAAAGACATAGACCCCACAGAAAGACTCTGTCCATGCACCACGCACTACCCCTGGGCAAAAGGCCCCAACAGCAGCCAAACAAATCGAAAAATACACAAAAATCAGCACAATCCCATGCCATACATGCCCTCCATGATGTTTAAATTCAAGACACCCCACAGAAAGACTAGGCCCACTCACCACTCACTACCCCTGGGCATAAAGGATGAAAGCTAGGCAAAATGGGTGCAGGCCTGAGAACACTGCCTGCCTTAAAAATGGCCCCTTGGACCCCAGCACATGGCCAGGGCCTGCCTGTACCAGCACTCAAAATGGCCCCCACCCACATGACCAGTCTCCATCAACACCCAAAAAAATCGAATAACACACAAAAATCAGCACAATCCCATGCCATCCATGCCCTCCATGATGTTTACATTAAAAAGAGACCCCACAGAAAGACTCAGTCCATGCACCACTCACTACCCCTGGGCAAAAGGCCCCAACAGCAGCCAAAAAAATCGAAAAACACACAAAAATCAGCACAATCCCATGCCATCCATGCCCTCCATGATGTTTAAATTCAAGACACCCCACAGAAAGACTAGGCCCATGCACCACTCACTACCCCTGAGCATAAAGGATGAAAGCTAGGCAAAATGGGTGCAGGCCTGGGAACACTGCCTGCCTTCAAAATGGCCCCTTGCACCCCAGCACATGGCCAGGGCCTGCCTGTACCAGCACTCAAAATGGCCCCCACCCACATGGCCAGTCCCCATTAACACCCCAAAAAATCGAAAAACACACAAAAATTAGCACAATCCAATGCCATCCATGCCCTCCATGATGTTTACATTAAAAAGAGACCCCACAGATAGACTCAGTCCATGCACCACTCACTAACCCCGGGCAAAAGGCCCCAACAGCAGGCAAAAAAAATCGAAAAACACACAAAAATCAGCACAATCCCATGCCATCCATGCCCTCCATGATGTTTAAATTCAAGACACTCCACAGAAAGACTAGGCCCATGCACCACTCACTACCCCTGGGCATAAAGGATGAAAGCTAGACAAAATGGGTGCAGGCCTGAGAACAATGACTGCCTTCAAAATGGCCCCTTGCACCCCAGCACATGGCCAGGGCCTGCCTGTACCAGCACTCAAAATGGCCCGCACCCACATGGCCAGTCCCCATTAACACCCCAAAAAATCGAAAAACACACAAAAATTAGCACAATCCAATGCCATCCATGCACTCCATGATGTTTACATTAAAAAGAGACCCCACAGAAAGACTCAGTCCATGCACCACTCACTACCCCTGGGCAAAAGGCCCCAACAGCAGCCAAAAAAATCGAAAAACACACAAAAATCAACACAATCCCATGCCATCCATGCCCTCCATGATGTTTAAATTCAAGACACCCCACAGAAAGACTAGGCCCATGCACCACTCACTACCCCTGGGCATAAAAGATGAAAGCTAGGCAAAATGGGTGCAGGCCTGAGAACACTGCCTGCCTTCAAAATGGCCCCTTGCACCCCAGCACATGGCCAGGGCCTGCCTGTACCAGCACTCAAAATGCCCCCCACCCACATGGCCAGTCCCCATCAACACCCCAAAAAATCGAAAAACACACACAAATCAGCACAATCCCATCCCATCCATGCCCTCCATGATGTTTACATTAAATAGAGACCCCACAGAAAGACTCAGTCCATGCACCACTCACTACCCCTGGGCAAAAGGCCCCATCAGCAACCAAAAAAATTCTAAAAACACACAAAAATTAGCACAATCCCATGCCATCCATGCCCTCCATGATGTTTAAATTCAAGACACCCCACAGAAAGACTAGGTCCATGCACCACTCACTACCCCTGGGCATAAAGGATGAAAGCTAGGCAAAATGGGTGCAGGCCTGAGAACACTGCCTGCCTTAAAAATGGCCCCTTGGATCCCAGCACATGGCCAGGGCCTGCCTGTACCAGCACTCAAAATGGCCCCCACCCACATGGCCAGTCCCCATCAACACCCAAAAAAATCGAATAACACACAAAAATCAGCACAATCCCATGCCATCCATGCCCTCCATGATGTTTACATTAAAAAGAGACCCCACAGAAAGACTCAGTCCATGCACCACTCACTACCCCTGGGCAAAAGGCCCCAACAACAGCCCAAAAATCGAAAATTCCAAAATTGTAGTTGCAGCAACTGTAATGCCCCAAACAAACTTACTTGTGAAATTTCTAATCCAAAAGTGATCCAAAGAAAGTCAAAAAGGCCTCAAATTCAAATATCCAGCAGCATAACAAAAAGTAATCCTTCCAGGTCAAGATCCAAATGAAAGTGACCAGCACATGAAGAAAGCACTGGGAGGAGCCTGCTGGACAGGAACAGGAAGTTGGAGACTGTGGGGCACTTCCTTCCTCCCACCCCCCCCCCACCCCAAAATGGACTCATTGCAAAAAAAAGGGCAGACAAATGTCAACCTGAGGAGTTATTCTGATAAAAATCATCATTTTCAGAAGGTTTATGCTGCTTGCTGGTGGATTTCTTGTGCAGAATTGCAAATTTTGCAATTTTGCGAGTGTGAGGTTGTTGTCCCCGCCGCATCTACGTGTTCGCAATTGCGAACTCTTGCGATACGTGCTGTGCAAGGTGGCAAGCCGCGATGACGTAATCGCGGTCGCCAAACTCCCGCGGGATCCCGCAGCAAGATCCAAAATGGCGCAGCACACGCAAAATATGGAGAAAAACAACTCTGCAAACGCTGAATGACTGTAAGTGAACACCGCGCGCTGCAATATTGTATCACCAAGCAAAAAAATCCGCCGCTTGCAAATTTTCGAATTTTCGGCAAGTTCGCGAGAGTTCTCGGATTGCGAATTTGCCGAAAATCCGCAAAATCCACGAGCGGAACGGATTTGACGCCATTGCTTAACTAATAACACCATCACCAATACCACCACCACCAATACCAACACCACCAATACCACCATCATCAATCCAATACCACCACCAATACCAGCACCACCAATACTGCCAATACCACCACCACCACTAATACCACCACCACCAATACCAGCACCAGCACCAATACCACCATCACCACCAATACCACCACTAATACCTCCAATACCACCTCCAATACCAGGGACCAAAATTACCACCTCCAATACAACCATCACCACCAATACCACCTCACTAATACCACCACAAACATCAATACCATCACCACCTAAACCACAACCAATAACACCACCACCAATACCACCATCAATACCACCACCAATACCACTACCAATACCACCACCAATCGCACGACCACCAGTAAAAGAACCTTTATCACCACCGCCAATATCAGTACCACCGCGACCAATTCCAGAACCACCAATACCACCACCAATACCAGTACCACCACCACCACCTTACCAGTACCACCAATACCTAGACCACCACCACCAATACTAATACCACCACCACAATACCAATACCGCCACCACCAATACCCCCATCTTCACCAATACCACCACCACCAATACCAACAATGCCACCACCTACACCACCACCACCACCAATACCAGCAGCACCAATAGAACTACCACCAATACCACCACCACCACCAATACCACCACCACCAATACCAATACTAGCACCACAGTGCCTCTCGCTCACTAGTAATAGAGGGGGGCACTATGCGATGCCAGAGCAGCAGTGGAGATCATCCCTCCCTCCCTCCATGCCTGCCGTAAAGCATAGCCCGCCCTGTATCAGGAGGTGAAGCCAGGGCCCTACTAGAACTGGAGTGTTTTTAATTAGGCCAAAGATAGCAATGACATTGCCCACTGCACACTCAAACGACAGAGGATAGGAACCAGCCTCCCACTCTTCCTCCTGAGCCATGGCAGTGTAACCACAGAGCAAAAGGTGTTGGAGTTTTTTGTTAGTGTTTATAGCTCGGATCTTATGTTACTCTCACTTCACACTTTGTGTCTGTGTAATTTACATCACTTACACATCTTCTTCCCTGCACTATTTATCACTACCTTGAAGATATTTACAATCTAACAAGAGGTCGAAAAGACCCTTTATTGCAATGCTTTAGGTCTCACATTTGCGAGAGTTTAAGCTATTAGTATTGTATATGACAAAGCCTTTTATTTATGTTTTAAAACCCAAAACATAAATAAAAGGCATTGTCATTTACAATGCCAATAGCTCAAACCTGCTTGAATGCGAGACCTATTGTATTACAAATGCTTGTTTAGCAGTAACTTTCTCTTGCAAGTTAGACTGCACCCCTACTTCCAGGGTTTGGAGACATGTAAGTTACACATTTTAAGCAATTTTACACTTCGATTTTGAGAATATACAAAGGTTGTAAAGTTACTCAAAAGTTTAAAAGGAAATTAAACATGTAAATTAATTGAAGTGTAAGTCACCTCAACAGTGAAGTCTTCCTGTGGTAAAGTAAACAAAGTTTATTTAACTAAGACAAAATATATATTTTATGTAAAATAGTAATGTAACTTCATTATATATATTTATTTTGGATGAGGAACACAATATAAACATGCTTTAGCACCATTAACCAAATGTGGAAGTAAGTCTTTAATTTATGAACATTTATTAAATGAAATAAAACTTTTCAATATTTTGAAGCTTAAATTAAAAAATAAATTAACACCTAAATAATTATTAAAAGTGATTTATATAAATAAGTAAATTAAATATAATTATATAATAATGAAGATTAATGTTACATTAATTTATAAATTCAAGAAAAATGTATAAAATACATTAGAGATATGTTTTATTTTTAGACCTTTTAACAATAAATGATATATTTATATGTTTATGTATTTAGATAATTGTATTCAGTTTGACATTATTCCACCATTGTTTTCATTGGGAGGGTGCTGCAGCATTAGTGGTTGTCCATGTGCGGTTCTGGAATTTTTCTCGCTCTGCGCTGGAATATTTTACTACTGTTGTGGGTCCGTTTTTGGCTGTACTAAATTTCGAAGTGCAGTTTGTGAATAGCAATGGCTTAGGGCCTTATTATGAGTTTGGCGCTCCCACACCACACTAATTTCTTGCCACTTCCCTGTTCTCTACCACATTTTCTTCTGAGTAATAAATGTACTTCTGTGAGGTTCTCCCCATTGGAAATATAGGAGAAGTCGAGGTGGAGATTTACATTTGTAGGTTTGTGAATTGCATGTTGTAGCTCTTAAGTAATACTATTGTAGTTCTAACTAACGTACTGCAAAATGCAGGTTATTTTTTTTTAGAATAACAAGTTTCTATTCTTAGAAAGTCTAGTTGAGATGCTGTCAAACAAACACTGATAACCCTTAATACAATACAAGAAACACTTCTAAAAGAAACAAATAAGCCTTTTATTTGTTTTCTCCACTTGGTGTTTGGGTTATAGTTATCAGAGTAAAGTTAGAGTTTTGCTCCCTCTGCTTTACAGCATCCATATAACTTCAAAGGACTAGGTCTTTGGAAGACCTTGGAAGAGCCCTCCTGAAATCAGATATATGATGTAACCATGCATGCTGTTGCAACGTGAATGCCGTTACCACATATTAGCATTACCACGCATGTTTTTACAACAAATTTGCCTTGACCATGCAAGCCTTAACAGTGTATTTCATTGAAAAAGCATGAATGGTAATGGCATATGCGTGGTAAAGGTTTTATAAGAAAATATAAGTATTTTACATGAGGGTTTATATTTTCCTGTAAAATACGTACATTTTTGTGGGAAAGGCATGCATGGTAAAGGCATACACTTTCTAAAAAAAGAAAGCTAGGTACAAAAACTTTATATATATATATATATATATATATATATATATCAGAAAACAACAGGTTGCCCCACTGGAGATGTCTCACGCAAAGGGGTTACAGCATAGACACCCCCGGCAACAGCAATGTCGAAGCCGCCCTCCTGCCTCCTCATTCACTGCCAAACGTGTTTCGAGCACTTAATTGCTCTTGATCACTGGCTGCATAAAATAACAGGAACAGCGGACTTGGGTGGAACTTCATGTTTAATTGATAAGTGAGTCCCGCCCATGTGGGCGTAAACAGAAATGCATCATGGATATGATAGTCCATCGAATGAATGCCTGGGACTAACAGTTGCCATACAAAACCCGGATGGGTACCGCGAACTCCTTTGCACAATACTCCTCAGTAGGAAAGTTAAAAAATATAGTCTCATCCCCTGTGGGTAGAAGCAGATAGGGACGACTGTCATGCTGTCCATTAATCCCCGGTGGCGAGGCCCCCTTCATTCCACGCGGTGCTCGTGAGTCTGAACACCGTAGATCCGCCACTTCGGCGGCGGGACATCTCCGCGGCTGGACTAGCCGCTAAACATTAGAAAACAACAGGTTGCCCCACTGGAGATGTCTCACACAAAGGGGTTACAGCACAGACACCCCCGGCAACAGCAATGTCGAAGCCGCCCTCCTGCCTCCTCATTCACTGCCAAACGCGTTTCGAGCACTTAATTGCTCTTGATCACTGGCTGCATAAAATAACAGGAACAGCGGACTTGGGTGGAACTTCATGTTTAATTGATAACTGAGTTCCGCCCATGTGAGCGTAAACAGAAATGCATCATGGATATAATAGTCCATCGAATTAATGCCTGGGACTCACACTTGCCATACAAAACCCGGATGGGTACCGCTGACTCCTTTGCACAATACTCCTCAGTGGGAAAGTTAAAAAATATAGTCTCATCCCCTGTGGGTAGAAGCAGATAGGGACGACTGTCATGCTGTCCATTAAGCCCCGGTGGCGAGGCCCCCTTCATTCCACGCGGTGCTCGTGGGTCTGAACACCGTAGATCTGCCACTTCGGCGGCGGGACATCTCCGCGGCTGGACTGGCCGCTAAACATCAGAAAACAACAGGTTGCCCACTGGAGATGTCTCACACGAAGGAGTTACAGCACAGACACCCCCGGCAACAGCAATGTCGAAGCCGCCCTCCTGCCTTCCGATGTTAAGAAGGAAAGCACACAGGTCTCCGATTCCAAAGTGTTTATTTACAGACCCCCTACCCCTCCAACAGACGTGTTTTGCCTCATGGCTTCGTCAGAGTTGGCGTGTGCAAAGAAAATCGACCATTTTATTTCATGTGATTACACGGACACCCAGTAAACAGCGAAAGTGGACTGCTAGCGTCAATGTCACTATGGCGGCCATCTTACAACATGTTCATTCTGGGTCACTATGTTACAAAAAATGATCAAATTTATGAAAAAGTACAAATGCAATCATTTATAATATCATCTCAAAAAAGACAATTTCATCGGGGGAGCAGAAAAAATAGCATACATTTAGAATTTTCTTTCGTCTCCATGCACTTCTGATACTGATCCCATGGATTTAAACAATTGTAATGTGCATTGCATAAGAGACTATGTTAGCATAAATATAGGCACAGTTTATGATGTAAAATACATCTATGCGTATCAGTGCTTTTCAATAATCCGTTCCCCATATGTAAAAAAAATAATATATATATATATATATTAGTTCCACAGAAAAACTCCTTCTGGACCCCAGGTGACCCGTGGAAGGTGGCGTACGTGTCGGCGGAGTAAAGCCGACTTTAATCAATTTCCAAAGGCACAAAGTCAATAAAGTACGCTCTCAGGGCAAGAACAGGCAAACACCGAAGGTTTCTTTAGTGCTGTTTATTCCACAACGCGTTTCGCCGTGAGGACGGCTTGATCACGTGGAAAACAAAATGCAAAGCCATAGGTTATATCTATTGGTATCATAGACATAGAAATGAGACTGAACATAGTTGCGTGTTGGTATAATCATTAAGTGCATTACATGTACTGAATATACCCCCTATGTCCTCAAAACGATTGTAATCACATAATAATGAACATTCCCAAAATACTAAGAAACAAATGTGCAAACAGATAATAATATGCTGCATCAACACAAAAGTAAACATAATGGTAAACAAGAAGTCATAGCATGGATTAATTTGTGGACCTTACCACAAAATCCTAATATGCTTGTCACATAGCGTTTCTGAGAAAAGGGGGGGGGGGAGCGTACCATCTTTGTTAAGTGATGTATCACCAGATAAAGAGTCACGAAGATGTACAATGGTGGTGACATCGGAATTAGCTCCTGAGGACAGAGAGTATAAGAGTGAACCTAGATCGCCAATATCGCGTCATCAAAGTACATTTGGTATTCGCAAGTGCTCAAATAAAGTGAAAACTTTTTTTCTACCATACAGTCTTTGCAAAACCATGCAGTGCCCTTGTGCTCAAAAGAAGTGGAGAAGGGGAGGGGTCCCGTGAGGTGCAGTGCCAGTGGAGTGGGCCCCTTCTCGCGTGTTCCTAAAAGAACAAACAAATATATAAAATTAATATAAGTTTAAAATCAGATGAAATGCATTTTCTATATCTATGTAGTTATACATAGAACTGAACACAAGCATAAGGTATGGAGGATAGCTCAGTTAATTGTCAGCATGAAAGACAAACATGAACCAACTACAGCTATGTTAAATTAGGAATCTTTAAGGTGAATTGCCAATTCCTCATCCTGGTTGAGGCCTCCCGGATCCTTGCATTGGAAGTCTATGATAAGTCTCGACTCCCTCTGTCGCAGTTTGAGAATCCTGTTACCCCCTCTAGGATTTTTGGGTACCTGTTCCAAAATTGTGTAGCTGAGGTACTTGGTATTGGAAAAATGTTGTTCCTTAAAGTGCCTAGCCACAGGGTATTTGGGATCAAAATTTGTGATTGCTCTGGTATGTTCTAGAATCCGCTTTTTAGCCATACATGTGGTGCTGCCTATGTACCATTTCTCACACGGGCACATTATAGCATAAACGACAAAGGTAGAACTACATGTAAGGAAGGACTTGATTTTCTTATTTATGCCGTTGTAGGTGACTTCCTTGCATGATTTACTGTTAGCACAGGCCTTACAGTGGCCACATGGAAAGAAGCCATCTAGTCCTTGTACATTGCCCGGGGGGTATGTGGTGATATCACTATGAACTAGCAAGTCCCTGATGCTTTTCCCCCGTCTGTACGTTATGCTGGGTCTTTTGGGTAACTCTTTGCCAATCACATTGTCTGCTTTGAGTATATCCCAATTTTTTGTTATAACCTTCTTGATAGCTTGGGAGTCACTGCTATATGTGAGGATGAGTCTAGGGCCACCTCCATCTTCCATATCGATGTCGGGTTTATCACAGATGGTATCTGATCTTTTTATGGCATTGGCCCTTTCCCTCGCTCTTTTGACCACCCAATTGGGATAACCTCTGGCTTTGAACCTGTCACATATGATCTCACTCTCTGTTCTGTAGGCTTGGTCATTATTACAGTTGCGCTTGGCTCGCAGTAGCTCACCAAAAGGTATACTCCACTTTAAGCTCTCGGGGTGACTGCTAAGAGCATGCAAGATGCTGTTGCCAGCAGTGGCCTTGCGAAAAAGTTTGGTCTGTACGGACTCATTAACAATCTCAATTTTGACATCGAGGTACTCGATTTCAGTTTTGCTCTTGGTGCCACTAAGAACTATGCCACGCATGTTGCAGTTGAGTTTGTCAATAAAGTTATCTGCTTCATTCATTGTCCCTTTCCAGACAATGAAGAGATCGTCTATGTACCTCAACCACATGGATACCTTGGAAAAATCCTCTTGGAAGATGGGATCAGAGCGTATGTCTTTTTCCCACTTCCCAAGGAACAGATTGGCAAAGCTCGGTGAAAAACATGAGCCCATAGCTGAGCCACTGACCTGTTTGAATAGTTCTCCATTGAACAAAAAGATGTTATTTTTAAGGCAATACTTGATCATTTCTATAAGCATGGTAGTGTGTTCCCTGTATTTCATGGATCTTCCCCTGAGGAAGAACTCGCATGCTTCCACTCCCTGGTCATGATCAATTGTGGTGTACAAGCTTTGGACATCTAGGGTTATCAAGATGACATCTTTTTCCCATTTAAGGTTTTCTATCTTTTTCAGAAAGTCTTTTGTGTCCTTAACATAACTTTCGAGTTCCATTACAAACTCCCTCAAAAATGCATCAATATATTTGGAGATTCGCTCCGATACACTCCCTCGTGATGACACTATGGGTCTCCCTGGGGGTTTAGTGGCATTCTTGTGTATCTTAGGCAGTAGATACAGTACTGGGAGAACTGGATAATCACATTTTAAATAATTATATTCGTCCCAAGACAAAATGCCTCTCTCCTTCCATTCAAACAGGAAATCCCACACACAATTTACACTATCATGATAACATTTCCAATCAATGGGTTCATAGAAATCGTTGTCATTCAATTGTCTTTTGGCCTCTGAAATGTACATATCCCTGTCTAGCAGGACAATGTTACCACCTTTGTCCGCAGGGCGTATGACTATTGTGTCATCGGCCATAAGGGTTTTTATGGCTTGTCTTTGTTTGTAACTCATGTTGGGTTGTTCCCTCAGTTTGTACTTGTGGTGTTTCTGTCTTAAGTCATTGAGGTTCTTGTTTACACATTCGTGAAAAGTATCTATGTTGTCGTGTGGTAAGGTGGGAAGAAAGTTAGACTTGTTTTTGAATGCAGTGTTGGCTGTAGTGTTGGTGCATATGCCTAATTCTGAAAGCAATTGTGTGGTGCTGCAAGCCTCTTCTTCTTGCATTTCATTGACACCTAGGTCCATGACCACATTGAGGGTCTCACTGTCTCCAATGTTAAAATTGTACATATCATTGCTTTCGGGATCTTTTACAAAATCTTTGTCCATGGGTCCCTGATCACCTTTCAGTTTATACCACTTGTTCAGTTTGAGTTTTCTCGTAAATTTAAATAAGTCTATTCTGTTATCGGTATAGCTGGAAGGATATGAGGGACAAAATGACAAACCTAGACATAGGGTTCTTTTTTCAATCATATTCAGTTTTCTTTTAGACAAGTTAACTATGGTCATGTTTACCATTTCGTCATCCATTAGTATTTCCTTTTGTTGGCACGTCCTCTGCTTGTTCCCACTGCGCCACGACCCTTGTCTTTTTTGCCATCGTTGTCTGATTCGTATTCTCCTGTTTGCTCGTTTCCCCTTCCGCGTCCTCTTCCGCGTGTTCCTCTCCCACGTCCTCGGGGTTTTGGTACCGGAGTCTCCCGCGTTGTTAGACGCCCCCTTCTCAGAGTCCGGTATTCGTCTAAAAAAGTCAGCTGCTTTTTTCCTTTTGCAGGGGTCACGGTAATCAGGGAAACATCAGATTCACTCCCACTCGTGATATTGGCTTCTGTTGTCATGTTCCTATTATCCCCGGCTTCCTCCATAAGACTGGTGCCGGTGGTATCATTTTTGTATAAATGATCGTACTTATGACTAAACGTGAGTATTCTTCCACTGTCATAGTCTGCATAATCACGGTTGAGTTTCCTTTCTTTCCTTGCTTTGATTTCCTCTTCATGTTTAGTTAATCTTTCTTGAATGGGTTTGAGTTTTGCGTTTAAACTTTCAGCTTCCATAGCTTTATTGAGGTCTTCCATGATTCCTTTTATTTCCTTAATGAGTTCCTCTCGGTCCAGCCACGCATACTTTATTAAGATTTCAAGCATTCTGCGAGAGCTGTTTGCAGAGTTTGTGGACCACTCCTCTAACATTAAGGGATTAGGTTTCTCGTACGTGGGTGTAGTAAATATACGTAGTCCTCTTGGAACCATGTTTTGATCTAGGTAGTGTTGCAACGATGTAGCCTCCCACCATTTGGTGACCTCAGTTTTCTTCAACTTCTCGTATTGTTTAAGTTTTTGTTCAATGGGTTCCAAGGTCATGGTCGGTTCATTGGTTTTAGTTGAATTATTAGCGGGGGTGTAACGGACTTCGACACACCTTAGAAACTACAAAGAACATTCACGCAGATCCATTACGTGCGTGCATTCTTACAGTACCAGTTTCCCTGATTACCGTATTATCTGTGGCAGAAGGAACCCGGTATTACTGGGGGGGCATACAGGCACACACCTTAAAAGCAACATCATTCTTGGGCTGTTCAATAAGGTTTTCCAACATGGAGGAGGACGAAGAACGCATGAAAGCTGCAAAAACTATGTTTGGGTGTAGTAAATATACGTAGTCCTCTTGGAACCATGTTTTGATCTAGGTAGTGTTGCAACGATGTAGCCTCCCACCATTTGGTGACCTCAGTTTTCTTCAACTTCTCGTATTGTTTAAGTTTTTGTTCAATGGGTTCCAAGGTCATGGTCGGTTCATTGGTTTTAGTTGAATTATTAGCGGGGGTGTAACGGACTTCGACACACCTTAGAAACTACAAAGAACATTCACGCAGATCCATTACGTGCGTGCATTCTTACAGTACCAGTTTCCCTGATTACCGTATTATCTGTGGCAGAAGGAACCCGGTATTACTGGGGGGGCATACAGGCACACACCTTAAAAGCAACATCATTCTTGGGCTGTTCAATAAGGTTTTCCAACATGGAGGAGGACGAAGAACGCATGAAAGCTGCAAAAACTATGTTTGCAAGGAAAACAATTGCTAATAATTCAACTAAAACCAATGAACCGACCATGACCTTGGAACCCATTGAACAAAAACTTAAACAATACGAGAAGTTGAAGAAAACTGAGGTCACCAAATGGTGGGAGGCTACATCGTTGCAACACTACCTAGATCAAAACATGGTTCCAAGAGGACTACGTATATTTACTACACCCACGTACGAGAAACCTAATCCCTTAATGTTAGAGGAGTGGTCCACAAACTCTGCAAACAGCTCTCGCAGAATGCTTGAAATCTTAATAAAGTATGCGTGGCTGGACCGAGAGGAACTCATTAAGGAAATAAAAGGAATCATGGAAGACCTCAATAAAGCTATGGAAGCTGAAAGTTTAAACGCAAAACTCAAACCCATTCAAGAAAGATTAACTAAACATGAAGAGGAAATCAAAGCAAGGAAAGAAAGGAAACTCAACCGTGATTATGCAGACTATGACAGTGGAAGAATACTCACGTTTAGTCATAAGTACGATCATTTATACAAAAATGATACCACCGGCACCAGTCTTATGGAGGAAGCCGGGGATAATAGGAACATGACAACAGAAGCCAATATCACGAGTGGGAGTGAATCTGATGTTTCCCTGATTACCGTGACCCCTGCAAAAGGAAAAAAGCAGCTGACTTTTTTAGACGAATACCGGACTCTGAGAAGGGGGCGTCTAACAACGCGGGAGACTCCGGTACCAAAACCCCGAGGACGTGGGAGAGGAACACGCGGAAGAGGACGCGGAAGGGGAAACGAGCAAACAGGAGAATACGAATCAGACAACGATGGCAAAAAAGACAAGGGTCGTGGCGCAGTGGGAACAAGCAGAGGACGTGCCAACAAAAGGAAATACTAATGGATGACGAAATGGTAAACATGACCATAGTTAACTTGTCTAAAAGAAAACTGAATATGATTGAAAAAAGAACCCTATGTCTAGGTTTGTCATTTTGTCCCTCATATCCTTCCAGCTATACCGATAACAGAATAGACTTATTTAAATTTACGAGAAAACTCAAACTGAACAAGTGGTATAAACTGAAAGGTGATCAGGGACCCATGGACAAAGATTTTGTAAAAGATCCCGAAAGCAATGATATGTACAATTTTAACATTGGAGACAGTGAGACCCTCAATGTGGTCATGGACCTAGGTGTCAATGAAATGCAAGAAGAAGAGGCTTGCAGCACCACACAATTGCTTTCAGAATTAGGCATATGCACCAACACTACAGCCAACACTGCATTCAAAAACAAGTCTAACTTTCTTCCCACCTTACCACACGACAACATAGATACTTTTCACGAATGTGTAAACAAGAACCTCAATGACTTAAGACAGAAACACCACAAGTACAAACTGAGGGAACAACCCAACATGAGTTACAAACAAAGACAAGCCATAAAAACCCTTATGGCCGATGACACAATAGTCATACGCCCTGCGGACAAAGGTGGTAACATTGTCCTGCTAGACAGGGATATGTACATTTCAGAGGCCAAAAGACAATTGAATGACAACGATTTCTATGAACCCATTGATTGGAAATGTTATCATGATAGTGTAAATTGTGTGTGGGATTTCCTGTTTGAATGGAAGGAGAGAGGCATTTTGTCTTGGGACGAATATAATTATTTAAAATGTGATTATCCAGTTCTCCCAGTACTGTATCTACTGCCTAAGATACACAAGAATGCCACTAAACCCCCAGGGAGACCCATAGTGTCATCACGAGGGAGTGTATCGGAGCGAATCTCCAAATATATTGATGCATTTTTGAGGGAGTTTGTAATGGAACTCGAAAGTTATGTTAAGGACACAAAAGACTTTCTGAAAAAGATAGAAAACCTTAAATGGGAAAAAGATGTCATCTTGATAACCCTAGATGTCCAAAGCTTGTACACCATAATTGATCATGACCAGGGAGTGGAAGCATGCGAGTTCTTCCTCAGGGGAAGATCCATGAAATACAGGGAACACACTACCATGCTTATAGAAATGATCAAGTATTGCCTTAAAAATAACATCTTTTTGTTCAATGGAGAACTATTCAAACAGGTCAGTGGCTCAGCTATGGGCTCATGTTTTTCACCGAGCTTTGCCAATCTGTTCCTTGGGAAGTGGGAAAAAGACATACGCTCTGATCCCATCTTCCAAGAGGATTTTTCCAAGGTATCCATGTGGTTGAGGTACATAGACGATCTCTTCATTGTCTGGAAAGGGACAATGAATGAAGCAGATAACTTTATTGACAAACTCAACTGCAACATGCGTGGCATAGTTCTTAGTGGCACCAAGAGCAAAACTGAAATCGAGTACCTCGATGTCAAAATTGAGATTGTTAATGAGTCCGTACAGACCAAACTTTTTCGCAAGGCCACTGCTGGCAACAGCATCTTGCATGCTCTTAGCAGTCACCCCGAGAGCTTAAAGTGGAGTATACCTTTTGGTGAGCTACTGCGAGCCAAGCGCAACTGTAATAATGACCAAGCCTACAGAACAGAGAGTGAGATCATATGTGACAGGTTCAAAGCCAGAGGTTATCCCAATTGGGTGGTCAAAAGAGCGAGGGAAAGGGCCAATGCCATAAAAAGATCAGATACCATCTGTGATAAACCCGACATCGATATGGAAGATGGAGGTGGCCCTAGACTCATCCTCACATATAGCAGTGACTCCCAAGCTATCAAGAAGGTTATAACAAAAAATTGGGATATACTCAAAGCAGACAATGTGATTGGCAAAGAGTTACCCAAAAGACCCAGCATAACGTACAGACGGGGGAAAAGCATCAGGGACTTGCTAGTTCATAGTGATATCACCACATACCCCCCGGGCAATGTACAAGGACTAGATGGCTTCTTTCCATGTGGCCACTGTAAGGCCTGTGCTAACAGTAAATCATGCAAGGAAGTCACCTACAACGGCATAAATAAGAAAATCAAGTCCTTCCTTACATGTAGTTCTACCTTTGTCGTTTATGCTATAATGTGCCCGTGTGAGAAATGGTACATAGGCAGCACCACATGTATGGCTAAAAAGCGGATTCTAGAACATACCAGAGCAATCACAAATTTTGATCCCAAATACCCTGTGGCTAGGCACTTTAAGGAACAACATTTTTCCAATACCAAGTACCTCAGCTACACAATTTTGGAACAGGTACCCAAAAATCCTAGAGGGGGTAACAGGATTCTCAAACTGCGACAGAGGGAGTCGAGACTTATCATAGACTTCCAATGCAAGGATCCGGGAGGCCTCAACCAGGATGAGGAATTGGCAATTCACCTTAAAGATTCCTAATTTAACATAGCTGTAGTTGGTTCATGTTTGTCTTTCATGCTGACAATTAACTGAGCTATCCTCCATACCTTATGCTTGTGTTCAGTTCTATGTATAACTACATAGATATAGAAAATGCATTTCATCTGATTTTAAACTTATATTAATTTTATATATTTGTTTGTTCTTTTAGGAACACGCGAGAAGGGGCCCACTCCACTGGCACTGCACCTCACGGGACCCCTCCCCTTCTCCACTTCTTTTGAGCACAAGGGCACTGCATGGTTTTGCAAAGACTGTATGGTAGAAAAAAAGTTTTCACTTTATTTGAGCACTTGCGAATACCAAATGTACTTTGATGACGCGATATTGGCGATCTAGGTTCACTCTTATACTCTCTGTCCTCAGGAGCTAATTCCGATGTCACCACCATTGTACATCTTCGTGACTCTTTATCTGGTGATACATCACTTAACAAAGATGGTACGCTCCCCCCCCCCCTTTTCTCAGAAACGCTATGTGACAAGCATATTAGGATTTTGTGGTAAGGTCCACAAATTAATCCATGCTATGACTTCTTGTTTACCATTATGTTTACTTTTGTGTTGATGCAGCATATTATTATCTGTTTGCACATTTGTTTCTTAGTATTTTGGGAATGTTCATTATTATGTGATTACAATCGTTTTGAGGACATAGGGGGTATATTCAGTACATGTAATGCACTTAATGATTATACCAACACGCAACTATGTTCAGTCTCATTTCTATGTCTATGATACCAATAGATATAACCTATGGCTTTGCATTTTGTTTTCCACGTGATCAAGCCGTCCTCACGGCGAAACGCGTTGTGGAATAAACAGCACTAAAGAAACCTTCGGTGTTTGCCTGTTCTTGCCCTGAGAGCGTACTTTATTGACTTTGTGCCTTTGGAAATATATATATATATATATACATATAAATAAATATATATATATATATATGTATATATATATATATATATATATATATATATATATATATATATATATATGCTTGCACTTTCAGCGGCTCGTTTGCGGGGGAAACCTCCCGTAGTCTGGTGGCGCGTTGTAGCTGGCAGAGCCCCGCCAGGTAATTTCCTTTCAACAATTTCAAAATTTCAACGCACTCTCAGAAGTAGGTTTAAACAAAGTGTTGTTTATTGCTGTTACGCGTTTCGGAAGCCCTTGCTTCCTTGCTCACACAACAATGTTTCAGCATTCCACCATTTACATATGCACTTAGTGATTGCTATAGAAACAGGACTGCACAATTCATTTTGGCTGACATCTTAGAGTGTGTGTGCATAATGCAGTTTTCCACACCATGTCTTACTTTTTACTGTAAGAAGTCTTAATATAACGTAATTTAAATTTTTTTACATTTTATACTTGTGTTACTTTCATTCTTCCGCCACAGTGGCTATATATGTGCTAGTTTGTCTCATTCCCTCTTTTTTCGCCTAGTGGCTTGATAAGGGTCCAATGTCTCTGGGGAGTGCTTACTAAAAACATAAGTGACAAAAACGTGAACTTAAGTGAATAATTCATTACATTACTGAGTGACGTTATCTTCTACTCTATTCTGTTGTGACTTCATCCAGGTGACAGGTTCAATTTGCTCGTGAAGTGCACGTGATTCCTACTCTGAGCGCCTTGATTCTACCTGTTTGAGTAAAACAAACGTATAGTTACTATTGTGCTCCAAACATGATTAAAAAACATATGTACATATTCAAAATTTTCTTTTCATTACACTTCTTAAAATTATCCTGAATCCTTTCATTTCATTTTCTAAATTTTCTACTTTTCACCTGATACAGTTTGTACATTTCATCCACATATTTATGAGTCATATCAATCATATAAGTGTACTGCTAGCTCTTCATGGTCATTGTGTCCATTGGGCTGTCTCGTTTCTAACTCAAGGATCCATTTGGATTCCCTCTTCCTCAATTGTATCTCCCTATTGCCCCCTCTTAGGTTAACATTTACCTGTTCAATTGCAAAATACGTTAATAGGTTGCAATTCGCTTTGTGGTACTGGGCAAAGTGTCTTGCTACTGGGTACTGGGAGTCCCTATTCGTAATTGCCCTGAGATGCTGCATTACTCTGTTCTTGGCCATCACTGTGGTACTGCCTACATACCTTTTCTTGCATGGACACTCAAGTACATATATTACATGTGTTGAGCTACATGTCAAAAATTGGCATATCTTTCTCCTGTTTGTACAGTGAGGTATCTCAAAGTCTTTTCTCATTGGACTGTATTTACAAGCTCTACAGTGCCCGCAAGGGAAGAAACCTTCAAGATTGTGTTGATTTCTCTCCTTGTAGTTTGTGATGTCCCCCTTAGTTATTATATCTCTAAGGCTCCGACTCTTTCTATATGTGATGGCTGGTCTCGTACTTAGTTTGTGGCCAATAATAGGATCACTTTTTAAAATGTTCCAGTTCTTTGTAATTATTTTCTTAACATTCTGAGACCCTTTGTTATAGGTTAGGATTACTCTTGTAGTGTCATCCTCCTTGCTCTCAAGTTCCTTTGGTATTAAGGTACTTTCCCTTGTTACATTCTCCATTTTCGATAAGGCCCTATCAAGGACCCATTGAGGATAACCCCTTTCCTTGAATCTCTGTATCATATTTTTACTTTTTTGTTTATATTCTTCTGTATTGGTGCAGTTTCTTCTTGCTCTCAGCAGCTCCCCGTATGGAATACTCCATTTAAGGGTGTTTGGGTGGCTGCTGAGAGCATGGAGGACACTGTTGCCTGCAGTTTCCTTCCTGAACAGTTTGGTAACCAGTCTATTTCCTTCCGCCCTGACCTCAACTTCTAAATATTCAACCTTACATCTGTCTTTGTGGTGGGTCAGTCTTATATTGTAGCTGTTGATGTTTAGTTGTTCCACAAAACTTTCTGCTTCCGCCTCACTCCCACTCCATACTACAAACAGGTCGTCTATATACCTGAGCCATACTTGGACTTTCCCAAATGCCTGTGTGTATTGGGGGTCTGTGTGGATTTCTTCCTCCCACTTCCCCAAGAACAAATTCGCGAAGCTCGGCGCGAAGCTCGTACCCATACAAGTACCTGTAGTCTGTTTGTACAGCTCTCCATTGAACATAAACACATTGTTCTCAAGGCATATTTTTATCATTTCCCCTAGCATTTTCGTGTGTTCCAGGTACATTATATTGCATTTTCTCAAATAATGCATACATGCATCAATGCCATGTCTGTGTTCAATTACAGTATACAGTGAATTGAGATCCATTGTCATAAGTACATAGTTTGTTTTCCATTCTATGTCATTTACTTTCTTTAAAAAATCTTGAGTATCTTTTACGTAAGAAGGGAGTTTTTTCACGTATTCTTGCAAAAAGTGCTCGACATACTTTGAGACATTCTCATAGATACTTCCTATGGATGACACTATGGGTCTCCCTGGTGGTGCTAGTGGATTTTTGTGGATCTTTGGAAGAAAATAAATTATCGGCATTTTGGGATAATCCTTCTTTAAGAACACAAATTCCTCCCATGACAATAAACCATCTTCCTGCCATTTAGATAGTTTTGACCACATTGACAGAATGTTATTTTTATATACTCCACCATTGCTTTTACAGTAAAATGTTTTGTTCTCCAATTGCCTCATAGCCTCTTCAATGTATTTAACTCTGTCCTGTATGACCACATTTCCCCCTTTATCTGCTGGGCGTATAACTATGGATACATCATTCGCTAAGGACTCTATTGCTTTTCTCTGTTTAAAGTTTAAATTGTATCCACCTCCCCTTCCTCTAGATTGGTGTTTGTATTTTAACAATGATTTTGTTGTAACATCGTGGAATGTGTCTACATTGTCATGAGGGAGATTGGGATAAAATACTGATTTAGGTTTAAAACCTGTCATTGCTGCTCTATCTGTGGTTATGCCCCATGTTTCCATGTCCGCACTGCAGCTTGGTATTTCTACAAAATCTTCTTCCCTCAGTAGGCTATGCGCCACTTGGATAGCATTCGCATCACCTACTTCTAAAAGAGGCTGACTAGGAGCAATGGGTTCTTGTACATTTTGTGCACCGCTATCTGATCTTAATGTATGCCATTTTTTCAGTTTCAATTTCCGTATAAAGCGGAAAATGTCTATTCTTGTTTCACTGTAATTGAATATTTCCGTTGGGCAGAATGATAGTCCTAGACTTAGGGTATTTTTTTCAGTGTTAGTTAATTCTCTACTAGATAGGTTTACTATAGTTTTGTTTACCAATTCATTGTTCTCCATTATTGTTTGCGTTTCTTGTAGCCCCCAAATCTGGTTCTCACTGGCTCGCGTTCCACTCCTTTTCCTTTTCCTTTGTTTCCTTCTTTTTCTCCGCTGTTTAATTCGTCCATCCCTCTTCCTGCTCCTCTTGCTTTTCCCCGTGGCCTCCCTCTGGTGCCTCTTCCTCTCTGGGCTGGAGGAGGTGAGAATCTTCCCGACAGCTGCCCCCTCTTCAGCGCTCGGAATTCGTCTAAATACGTCGGTTTAGATGTGATTATTTCCATTTCTGCCAGTGTGCTAGTACTCTGTATAGAGCCATCTGTATCTGATCCTTCTGTGGTTTCCACATCCGGTTCTTTCCCTTGGGATTGAGGAGATCGACCCGTTGTAGTCGATTGTTTCGCATCGTACATATGGTCATATTTTTTGCTGTATGTGAAAATGCGCCCAGAGTCATAGTCATTACAATCCCTATGAAGTTTTCTCTGTTTCCTTATCTTTATGTCATCCTCATGTTGACTCAGTCTTGTTTTCATATCTTCCTTGTACTTTTTTATACTCGCTTGATCACTTTCATTGTTTAACTCCTCTTCAATGTCCTGTATTTCTTTTAATATTCTCTCTCTATCCTCCAATGCATATTTCACCAATATGCAAAGCATGTTTTTGGAGCTGTTTGTAGAGTTTTCAAACCACTCTTCCAGCATACGAGGGTTGGGGGATTCGTGTGACGGCGTGATATAAATTCTTAATCCTCTCGGGACCATGTTCTTGTCCACATAGTCCTGTAGGGATACTGCCTCCCACCATTTGGACGTTTCATTCTTTTTTAGTTTTTCATACTTTCTTAATTTCCCAATTAATGTTGTCTCCACTTGCTTCTGGGCCCCAGTTTGCTGTCCTTTACCAGGTGCTCTTGCTAACAATGTCTGCGCAGATATGAAAACAAGACTGAGTCAACATGAGGATGACATAAAGATAAGGAAACAGAGAAAACTTCATAGGGATTGTAATGACTATGACTCTGGGAGCATCCTCACATACAGCAAAAAATATGACCATATGTATGATGCGAAACAATCGACTACAACGGGTCGATCTCCTCAATCCCAAGGGAAAGAACCGGATGTGGAAACCACAGAAGGATCAGATACAGATGGCTCTATACAGAGTACTAGCACACTGGCAGAAATGGAAATAATCACATCTAAACCGACGTATTTAGACGAATTCCGAGCGCTGAAGAGGGGGCAGCTGTCGGGAAGATTCTCACCTCCTCCAGCCCAGAGAGGAAGAGGCACCAGAGGGAGGCCACGGGGAAAAGCAAGAGGAGCAGGAAGAGGGATGGACGAATTAAACAGCGGAGAAAAAGAAGGAAACAAAGGAAAAGGAAAAGGAGTGGAACGCGAGCCAGTGAGAACCAGATTTGGGGGCTACAAGAAACGCAAACAATAATGGAGAACAATGAATTGGTAAACAAAACTATAGTAAACCTATCTAGTAGAGAATTAACTAACACTGAAAAAAATACCCTAAGTCTAGGACTATCATTCTGCCCAACGGAAATATTCAATTACAGTGAAACAAGAATAGACATTTTCCGCTTTATACGGAAATTGAAACTGAAAAAATGGCATACATTAAGATCAGATAGCGGTGCACAAAATGTACAAGAACCCATTGCTCCTAGTCAGCCTCTTTTAGAAGTAGGTGATGCGAATGCTATCCAAGTGGCGCATAGCCTACTGAGGGAAGAAGATTTTGTAGAAATACCAAGCTGCAGTGCGGACATGGAAACATGGGGCATAACCACAGATAGAGCAGCAATGACAGGTTTTAAACCTAAATCAGTATTTTATCCCAATCTCCCTCATGACAATGTAGACACATTCCACGATGTTACAACAAAATCATTGTTAAAATACAAACACAAATCTAGAGGAAGGGGAGGTGGATACAATTTAAACTTTAAACAGAGAAAAGCAATAGAGTCCTTAGCGAATGATGTATCCATAGTTATACGCCCAGCAGATAAAGGGGGAAATGTGGTCATACAGGACAGAGTTAAATACATTGAAGAGGCTATGAGGCAATTGGAGAACAAAACATTTTACTGTAAAAGCAATGGTGGAGTATATAAAAATAACATTCTGTCAATGTGGTCAAAACTATCTAAATGGCAGGAAGATGGTTTATTGTCATGGGAGGAATTTGTGTTCTTAAAGAAAGATTATCCCAAAATGCTGATAATTTATTTTCTTCCAAAGATCCACAAAAATCCACTAGCACCACCAGGGAGACCCATAGTGTCATCCATAGGAAGTATCTATGAGAATGTCTCAAAGTATGTCGAGCACTTTTTGCAAGAATACGTGAAAAAACTCCCTTCTTACGTAAAAGATACTCAAGATTTTTTAAAGAAAGTAAATGACATAGAATGGAAAACAAACTATGTACTTATGACAATGGATGTCAATTCACTGTATACTGTAATTGAACACAGACATGGCATTGATGCATGTATGCATTATTTTAGAAAACGCAATATAATGTACCTGGAACACACGAAAATGCTAGGGGAAATGATAAAAATATGCCTTGAGAACAATGTGTTTATGTTCAATGGAGAGCTGTACAAACAGACTACAGGTTCTTGTATGGGTACGAGCTTCGCGCCGAGCTTCGCGAATTTGTTCTTGGGGAAGTGGGAGGAAGAAATCCACACAGACCCCCAATACACACAGGCATTTGGGAAAGTCCAAGTATGGCTCAGATATATAGACGACCTGTTTGTAGTATGGAGTGGGAGTGAGGCGGAAGCAGAAAGTTTTGTGGAACAACTAAACATCAACAGCTACAATATAAGACTGACCCACCACAAAGACAGATGTAAGGTTGAATATTTAGATGTTGAGGTCAGGGCGGAAGGAAATAGACTGGTTACCAAACTGTTTAGGAAGGAAACTGCAGGCAACAGTGTCCTCCATGCTCTCAGCAGCCACCCAAACACCCTTAAATGGAGTATTCCATACGGGGAGCTGCTGAGAGCAAGAAGAAACTGCACCAATACAGAAGAATATAAACAAGAAAGTAAAAATATGATACAGAGATTCAAGGAAAGGGGTTATCCTCAATGGGTCCTTGATAGGGCCTTATCGAAAATGGAGAATGTAACAAGGGAAAGTACCTTAATACCAAAGGAACTTGAGAGCAAGGAGGATGACACTACAAGAGTAATCCTAACCTATAACAAAGGGTCTCAGAATGTTAAGAAAATAATTACAAAGAACTGGAACATTTTAAAAAGTGATCCTATTATTGGCCACAAACTAAGTACGAGACCAGCCATCACATATAGAAAGAGTCGGAGCCTTAGAGATATAATAACTAAGGGGGACATCACAAACTACAAGGAGAGAAATCAACACAATCTTGAAGGTTTCTTCCCTTGCGGGCACTGTAGAGCTTGTAAATACAGTCCAATGAGAAAAGACTTTGAGATACCTCACTGTACAAACAGGAGAAAGATATGCCAATTTTTGACATGTAGCTCAACAAATGTAATATATGTACTTGAGTGTCCATGCAAGAAAAGGTATGTAGGCAGTACCACAGTGATGGCCAAGAACAGAGTAATGCAGCATCTCAGGGCAATTACGAATAGGGACTCCCAGTACCCAGTAGCAAGATACTTTGCCCAGTACCACAAAGCGAATTGCAACCTATTAACGTATTTTGCAATTGAACAGGTAAATGTTAACCTAAGAGGGGGCAATAGGGAGATACAATTGAGGAAGAGGGAATCCAAATGGATCCTTGAGTTAGAAACGAGACAGCCCAATGGACACAATGACCATGAAGAGCTAGCAGTACACTTATATGATTGATATGACTCATAAATATGTGGATGAAATGTACAAACTGTATCAGGTGAAAAGTAGAAAATTTAGAAAATGAAATGAAAGGATTCAGGATAATTTTAAGAAGTGTAATGAAAAGAAAATTTTGAATATGTACATATGTTTTTTAATCATGTTTGGAGAACAATAGTAACTATACGTTTGTTTTACTCAAACAGGTAGAATCAAGGCGCTCAGAGTAGGAATCACGTGCACTTCACGAGCAAATTGAACCTGTCACCTGGATGAAGTCACAACAGAATAGAGTAGAAGATAACATCACACAGTAATGTAATGAATTATTCACTTAAGTTCACGTTTTTGTCACTTATGTTTTTAGTAAGCACTCCCCAGAGACATTGGACCCTTATCAAGCCACTAGGCGAAAAAAGAGGGAATGAGACAAACTAGCACATATATAGCCACTGTGGCGGAAGAATGAAAGTAACACAAGTATAAAATGTAAAAAAATTTAAATTACGTTATATTAAGACTTCTTACAGTAAAAAGTAAGACATGGTGTGGAAAACTGCATTATGCACACACACTCTAAGATGTCAGCCAAAATGAATTGTGCAGTCCTGTTTCTATAGCAATCACTAAGTGCATATGTAAATGGTGGAATGCTGAAACATTGTTGTGTGAGCAAGGAAGCAAGGGCTTCCGAAACGCGTAACAGCAATAAACAACACTTTGTTTAAACCTACTTCTGAGAGCGGTTTGAAATTTTGAAATTGTTGAAAATATATATATATATATATATATATATATATATATATATATATATATATATATATATATATATATATATATATATATATATATATATATATATATATATATATAACTGCTCCCAGGTTCTATCCACGTTCAGTTCATGAACAAGAAACAGCACTCACGGGGGGGATTATCGTACCAATAGATCTTTAGATAATGATTATCGCATTGTATAGACTTATACTACTTGTATAAAATATGTGGAAGTGACATTACCAATGCAAGAATGTATGTATATTGTTCTTATTTGCGTTAAACAAGTATTGCATAGTGCAAAATGGCGATGGATATTGTAACAACAAGTCCTCTTTCTATGCCTCTGATTTGTACTTGGAATGACCTATGAAATGTTTAAATGAAATGGCGGCTCGTTCTATAATCACAATTGACGAAGGCTAAGCGCCGAAACGCGTCTTGTCTGTGCTGGGTTGCCAATAAAGATCTATTGGTACGATAACCCCCCCCTGTGAGTGTTGTTTCTTGTTCATGAACTGAACGTGGATAGAACCTAGGAGCAGTTATTTGGTTGGCGGGCACACCCCCGCCCAAAGAGCACCCGCTCCTGAGTGCAGCAGGCTGGTGGACATGGGAGCGAGATTGAGATATATATATATATATACATATATATATATATATATATATATATATATATATATATATATATATATATGTATATATATATATATATATATATATATATATATATATATATATATATATATATATATAACAAAGAATGTGGCAGCGGACCCTAAGGCGCCGCACCTAAAATCCAGTTCCAAAATTGGTCTTTAGAGCTTTGTGCTGCCACCCCCAACATCAAGCTGTTTGGCGTTGCTGTGCTTTCCAGATCAAAAAGATACTTTGCTCAATTTTTTGCGGTGTTGAAAGAATTTTTTTCAAAATATGCGAAGTCGAGTCACATTCTCTTCCTGACCATATATAAAGGTTCTGTCGATGTGAGCCTGTACGTGTTACTGTGGTCGTTTCTCCGTAGCGGCATGGATGGTCCCAAGCTTCGCATATTTTGAAAAAAATTCTTTCGACACCGGAAACGTCAGACACAAGTGGGGGAGACTACACTGCCCCTCGTATCGGACTAACATAAGAACCACTCGATGGACAGGATAAAGGGATATCAACTTAAAACAGGAATTTGAAGGACCCTGCCATATGGTTCCGGTGAAGTATTTACTTGCCCTAAAGAAACTCCCTGGATGGGAGTGAAACGCGTTGGCTGATCCTTTTTTGTAAACTGCCTGGTGATTTGTATTTTAAAAGAACGGATAAAAATAAATAAAGAACTTTTCTACATACATGAGCAATATTCTCTTTGGACTTCTTTTTGGTGCGCCCCCGCAAAAAATTGAGCAAATATATATATATATATATATATATATATATATATATATATATATATATATATATATATATATATATATATATATATATATATATATATCAAGTTTTTGCTGACTCCACTTCCACGCAGGCGATGAAGAAAGGCACAAACTCCACTTCAGGTTTGGCAAACAGGTTTATTCTTCATGTAGAGTAGCCATTCCGCGTTTCGACTGTCCTTGCAGACTTGATCACATCCTGAAATGCGTTTTGCCTGTGTTTTTTGTTACCACCCACAGTGTCACATGATACCCTATAAACATAGAAAACATGCTGTGCTTGAAAATACTGCTGTGCAAAATAGAGCTAATATTGTCACTATACATTATATTAGTATTTCATACTTGCATCACCCGCTACTTTAGTAAAGCTTATTAAAACATATGTTTCAAAACAAGTGATGTTAAAAACGATATTAAAGAGTAAAGGAGAGTATAAGAGACACAGTAATTGCTAAGGATAGAAAGCAAAATCGACCCCACATTGTAATCATACATTGTACTATCTGCATACATGCATCTCATTCATTCCTGCCCACTATTGTTATGGTAGCAAGACATAACCAATTTGGAGAACATAATAATAATAGCTTATGTAACTCGAGTCACAGAATAACGATCTATTAACTAATACTTAATATCCGCATAAATGCTTATGCAGCATATGTTAGACAAAACTAACTATATTCCTACCATGACCACATATCCCATTTTGCATGACAACCTGCAATAATATATACTGTTATTGATGCACTGAATGAGCACAGTTGATCAGAGTTATTAATTAATTTATTAATAATTCATAAATGAATCTACTTAAATGCATCTCGGGTAAAGTGTCCCTACTCCGATCTCCACAGCCCCTATTTTGTGCAAATGAAGCAAACTAAAGTGAAATGTGCTTGAATAATAAAGTGCAAATAGTGTTAAAGGTTCAATACCGGCATTTTAAACTATAAATATACATCTAAAAAACTTCTAATTTAATAAAATTGTTTATGGGATTTTTTATAATAAGGTTTTATTTAAAAACAATCTGTGTGACCATTGGATAGTATTAGTATTTAAAATATTGATCATGGGACTGAAACAAGTTACTGATCAAGACCTAACCTAGAATTAATAAGGTTGCAAACCTAATAATTACATAGTGTAATCGTATACATTAATATCTGGGAAATGCACTTTTACTGCTTATATAGATAATAATGCATGTCTTCAGAGGTATTAAGACCATTCTGGGCTTTGCTGTCAAATTCCATTATCTTATGCGTCTCAAGTTTTCTAAGCATCAATTCTCTGTTACCTACACGAGGAAGTGTAGGAATCCGAGCCACCACATAATATTTCAGACAGCTAAGGTTGTTGTTGTGAAAAGCATTGAAATGCCATGTTGACAATAGCAGGGAGGTGCTGTAGGATGCGTACATGGACAGGTAGTAGTGCTCCCCATGTAGTTTAAAGTGCATGTACAGGTGAGGATATATACAGCAAATTCTGTAAGGCAGGTGAAAATACCTCTTATTTCCCTTTTCTGTGGACTCAAAGGGACTGTGTAACGGGTGGTGTTGCTCCCAAATTTACATGCCCTACATGTGGAACATTTGAAAAAAAACAATTTGGGTTCTAACTAAGTAGTTGTAATTTCTGGGCTATTTCTAACTAATTCAGTCCTCATAGATTTTGCCCTCCTAAAGGTGAAAGGGAAAATATTTGCGGGGCTCACGGCTCCCACGCAGCCCCGTGGACCGCCACCCCGGGGCTTGTGTTTTATTTAAAAAAAAGAAAAACTAACCTGTGTGGGATGGCTCGAGCCCCCCCACATGCCCCGGTGAACCGCCACCTCCCCGAGGTACTAAGTATGCAAATTGGGGGGTCTGTTATGGGCCTCCCAGCCCCGGGGGCCACCGCCTCCCCGGGGCTTTGCTAATGTTGGGAGGGGGGCCGCTCGGCCACCCTCCTGGAACACTGTCATGGCCCTGGGGACCACCATCCCCCAGGACTGGCTCCTGCAGTGTCCCGGGGTGCCCACCCCCCGGGACACTGCAGTTTGCTATTGCAGGGCGGGAGCCTCGCGGCTCCCACCCTGCCATAGCAAACTGCTTCGGTTTTTGGAAGAGAGAGCAGTAAATCCTGCTCTGTCTTCCAAAAACCAAGGACAATTGCTTTTCCACACTGGGAGCTGCATCTTAGCAGCTCCCCGTGTGGAAAAGCAATGACGGCTCCCGCAGGACGCAGGTACCCAGCGGGACTGTGGGGGGATTGGGGACCCCCCACAGTCCCCAACAGATAGGGAAGGCCCCAGGAGATGAGGCCCCCCGAGGCCATAAGTGGCCCACCTCCCAAGTTATAAAAAATATGTAAAAAAAAAAAATGGAAAGGCCCGGCATCGGGGATGGAGTCTCCGGGGCCGTGATTGGCCTGAGGAGGGGGGCCATGCAGGCCCCTCCCCAAATTTTAATACATTTAAAAAACTGGCCATGTCCCGGGGATGGGGACCCCAAGGCAGATTATGGCCTAGGGAGAGGGGCCACGAGGCCCCCTTCCAATTATTTTATTTTATAAAAAAAGGGGGCCAGGCCCTGGAGGATGGTGTCCCCAGGGACGATAAAAAAGGAAAAATAGGGGAGGCCACACAGCCCCCCTTCTTAAAAAAAAGTCTGGCATCACGCCGTAGGCCGAACCCCCTCTTAGCAGTCACTGGGGTCAACTAGCCCACCAGGAACCTCCAGTATGCACCATGGAGCTACGTTGCAGAAAGGTGTTCAGGATTCAAGGGGACTTAATCCCCCAACTTAGAACACGCCACAGGCGCGTTTGCACAGTAGTGAAGAGAGGGGGCGGGCCTAAGGAGACATGTGTGCAGACATGACCTGTGGCCCATCCGGTACCTCCAATAAGAGCCACAGAGCTGCATTGCAGAGTGTTGTAAAAAGGGGTGTGGCCTCTGTATACCTCTCTGCAACACCGCTCCCTAGCGCATACTGGAGGTACCTGGTGGGCTAGTTGGCCCTCAGAGACCCTCAGGTTTGAAGTAGAATTAATTCCCCAACTTAAAACGTGCCACAGGTTGTGTTTGCACACATGTCACCTCAGGCCCCGTCCCCTGTGTTCACCACTGTGCAAATGCACCCCCTGGTGAGTTGTAAGTTGGGAAATTAATTCCCCTCGAATACTGAGGGTCGTTTAGTAGTTTTGGAGAAATATTGAAATTTACAGATATCAATATTTGGGAATTTAGTCATCTGATTGGTGTTACGAGCACGAGCTTGCTTCTTATTGGCTGTGAGCTGTTGCAACTAGGAAGTGTTGGCAGCCATTTTGTTATTCGGTTAAAATGAGTAAGAGGAAAAAAGGGTGAAAAGAGTAGGAAACAGGAGGAGAGGAGCAATGTAACCTCTGTGGGGGAGTGCCAAGTGAAGTACTCACTACTACCGGTCTGAAAGTGCGGTGTTGCTCAGAGTGAAATGGTGCTGAGATGAGATGCTGCTACACTCAGGTATGAAACCAAGAGTGTAAATCGTGAGCTCATTGCTGTAAAGTGATGTGCTCTGGTCTTTGTAGCATACCTGTGCAAGTAGTGTTAGTAGGCGTTTATACCATAAAGGGAGTAGGAAGCGAACTACTGACCCCTACCGTGTGTTTATGCTACACCGGAAGTGGGAAGCGAAGTACTCACACCTACCCGTGTGAAGACTCGGGGATCAAACTGAGCTGATTGCTGTAAAGTGATGGGCTCTGGGCGCTGTAGCATACTGGCCGCTGTAGTATAACTGTGTAAGTAGTGTTAATATGAATTTATACTATACAGGGAGTGAAAAGCGAACTACTCACCCCTACTGGTCTGAAGACTCTGGGATTAAACCGTGAGCTTAAACCGTGAGCTCATTGCTGTAAAGTGATGTGCTCTGGGCACTGTAGCATATCTGTGGAAGTAGTGTTAGTCTGCGTTTATACAATGCAGGGAGTGGGAAGCAAACTACTCACCCCTACCAGTCTCTAGACTCATGGATGACACCATGAGCTCATTGCTGTAAAGTCATGTGCTCTGTGTAGTATTCCAATGTAAGTGATAGTAGAATGTTGGTATGTATTGCTACAAGAATGTAAGTATGTAATGTTAGAATGTAGGCCTGTCATGAGGGGAATCTTTGGGAGTTGGTACACGGTGCTGGAGAAGACGGTTGCCTTGCTGTTTGCTCCTGTTGGTGACTGTTTAAGCTGTCTTCTTTTCCTGAAATAAATGTACTTATCGGATCCACTGCTGTATGCCTCTTCACTATATAAATTTGGCGATGAGCGAGAGAAGGTAAAAAGAAAGCAGCACTCACCAATATTTCGAGCTTCCTTGTGTTCTGCCGAAGACCCGTTTTCTTCGTGAAGCTGTTCTACTCATCCCAGGGTTGTCGGCTCATGGAACTATGTCATCCGACCTCTGGTAGGTTTTATATTTTTTAATTTTAGGCTTCCTCTGCCTCTTCACTCCAATCTGGTCTCTGTGACTTGCCTGACTCCGTGTGAGGCGGCCGCTCCACCCTCCCTCCTGAAACCATAGCGCTGATTGTGGTATTGTAGCGCTGCTCATCTGGCATTATTGTTTTTGCACTTATTAGATCTGCACCCGCTCTGGACGCGTAGCACTCAGCTCTGCCCTGCTTTAAGTGACATTACTACGTGATTTGTGCTTATTACTGATTGTGCACTAATTAGATCTGCACCCGCTCTGGACGCGTAGCGCTCAGCTTTGCCCTGCTTGAAGTGACATTACTACGTGATTTGTGCTTATTACTGACTGTGCACTAATAAGATCTGCACCCGCTCTGGACGCGTAGCGCTCAGCTTTGCCCTACTTTAAGTGAGTTTACTACGTGAATTGTGTTTAATACGCATTGTTAAGCCTGATTAGCATATAGCATCTAGGAAAGCTGCGCACTGCTTTCACTTATCTGAGACTGCTATTGTGCCCGTGCTCCAGCGCCAGCTCGCATTTCCCGGTCCTGTTGGTGTTTATCTCCCCCTCCATTTTGTTGTGCCTGCAGCCCGCCCCTCCCCCTTCGCTCCCACCTCCCAGATCCCCCTCCCACCCACTAGATACCAGGACCGTCCCAGCTGAGGAACCTCCGTGACTTGCCTGACTCCGTGTGAGGCGGCCGCTCCACCCTCCCTCCTGAAACCATAGCGCTGATTGTGGTATTGTAGCGCTGCTCATCTGGCATTATTGTTTTTGCACTTATTAGATCTGCACCCGCTCTGGACGCGTAGCGCTCAGCTCTGCCCTGCTTTAAGTGACATTACTACGTGATTTGTGCTTATTACTGATTGTGCACTAATTAGATCTGCACCCGCTCTGGACGCGTAGCGCTCAGCTTTGCCCTGCTTGAAGTGACATTACTACGTGATTTGTGCTTATTACTGACTGTGCACTAATTAGATCTGCACCCGCTCTGGACGCGTAGCGCTCAGCTTTGCCCTACTTTAAGTGAGTTTACTACGTGAATTGTGTTTAATACGCATTGTTAAGCCTGATTAGCATATAGCATCTAGGAAAGCTGCGCACTGCTTTCACTTATCTGAGACTGCTATTGTGCCCGTGCTCCAGCGCCAGCTCGCATTTCCCGGTCCTGTTGGTGTTTATCTCCCCCTCCATTTTGTTGTGCCTGCAGCCCGCCCCTCCCCCTTCGCTCCCGCCTCCTAGATCCCCCTCCCACGCTCCGCCCCCTCCACTAACCATTAATGCTTGATGTCCCAACGCGCAGCGTCCACGCGCTACGGCCGCGCCGAAGGTGCGCCAAAGGTAAGCCCGTCTACGCCCGTCCGCGCCTGGACCGCGCCCAGCGCCAGAGCCCCTGGTCCTCGTAACGTCCACCCCTCCCGCATTACTTACGCTGCCACCACCCTCCTAGCCCTCAACTCCGGCCGCTCCCTCAACTGCGTCCAAGCCGCTCCTGGACACACCCATGGACCCTTCTCCTGCAATTCCTGCAAGTTCGACGGCACCAAGAACAACTCCACATCTACGATCACACAACAGATATCGGACCCCAACCACCTACAATGCATCCTGCTCAACACCCGATCGGTCCACAGGCACGCCATTGACCTCTGGAAATCTACTAGACACCATCTCTCCGGACGTCGCCTTCCTAACAGAAACATGGATGAACGCCACATCAGCCCCAGACATCACCATTGCCATCCCGGAAGACTATAAGATCATACGCAAGGACCGTACCGGCCACACAGGAGAAGGTATCGCCATCGTCCATAAGAAATCCATCCGCATCTCAACCAGCTCCGACGTCAATCTCGCCAACTCTGAACATCTTCACTTCCAGATCCACATCGACCCCAAAACCACACTCAGAGGCACCCTCCTTTACAGGCCACCAGGACCCCGCGCACAGTTTAGTGAAGACATCACGGACTTCATCACTCCACACGCGCTCCCCTCCGAGGATTACATCCTTTTGGGAAACCTCAACTTCCACCTTGAAAAGAACAACGACCGCAACACCACCACCCTTTTGGACAACCTCGCCAACCTCGGACTTAAACAACTTGTCACCACCTCCACCCACACCGCAGGTCACACACTCGACCCTATCTTCACCTCCAGCAAACATGTCTCCTTCAGCCACACCACAGCTCTCCTTTGGACTGACCACAGCTGCGTTCACTTCACCTACAACAAGCCCACTTCCAACAACCACCCCCAACCCACTCTGCAAAGAAACTGGAACAAAATCACCATCGACCAGATCTCCTCATTGCTTCTTCAAAACCCCCCAGCCCACTCCTCAAACCCAGACCAAGCAGCCACCAACCTCACCCAATCCAACAGCGCCGACATCTTAGCACCACTGAAAAAACGACAAATCAAACTAGGCAGCAAGAAGGCCTCCTGGTTCAACGATGATCTTAAGAAATCCAAGAAACTCTGCCGCTCCCTTGAGAAGGCCTGGAAAAAAGACCCAACCACCAGCACCAAGGACGCCTTCAAAAACGCCACCCGCATACACCACCAACTGATCCGGACTGCCAAGAAAGCCGCTTTCAAAGACCGACTAGATAACAACGCCCAAAACAGCAAGGAATTATTCAACATCGTCAAGGAATTTACAAACCCCTCAGCCAACTCCAACGACATCACCCCCTCTCTAGCCCTCTGCGACTCCCTAGCCTCATTCTTCCACAACAAAATTGCAGACATCCACAACAGCTTCGACAACCGACCCGAAGACCAACCCACCCAACCCCCTGCAGGACCCCCACCCCCCCTGAACATCCTCAATGACTGGAAGCCAATCTCCACTGAGGACACCATCCGTCTGATGAACTCTATCCACTCAGGATCCCCCACAGACCCATGCCCTCACCACATCTTTAACAAAGCAGACTCCATTATAGCACCGCACCTCCGAGACGTCATCAACTGCTCCCTCAACTCCGCAACCTTCCCGGAAAGCTGGAAACATGCCGAACTCAGCGCCCTCCTGAAGAAACCCACAGCTGACCCCACCGAACTCAAGAACTACGCCCTATCTCACTCCTTCCATTCCCGGCCAAAGTCATCGAGAAAGCTGTCAACAACCAGCTCGCCGCATTCCTCGAAACCAACAAATCCCTCGACTCCTCACAATCCGGCTTCCGAGCCAAGCACAGCACTGAAACCGCCCTCATCGCAGCAACAGACGACATTCGAACTCTACTGGACAATGGAGACACAGTCGCCCTCATCCTCCTCGACCTCTCCGCAGCCTTCGACACAGTCTGCCATAGCACCCTTTTACAATGCCTCAGAAACGTCGGAATCCATGGAAAAGCACTGGAATGGATCACCTCGTTCGTCACCGGAAGAACCCAGAGAGTCCGCCTCCCACCATTCAAGTCAGAGGCCACGGAAGTCATCTGCGGCGTACCCCAGGGGTCCTCACTCAGCCCCACCCTCTTCAACGTTTACATGAGCCCCCTCGCGACCATCGCTCGCCAACACAACCTCAACATCATCTCCTATGCTGATGACACTCAACTGATCCTCTCACTCACCAAAGAACCAAACATCGCCAAAACCAACCTGCATGAAGGAATGAAAGAAGTAGCCGAATGGATGAAGCACAGCCGTCTAAAACTGAACTCAGACAAAACAGAAGTCCTCATCCTAGGCACCTCCCCCTCCGCCTGGGATGACTCTTGGTGGCCAGAGGCCCTTGGAAAAGCACCTATCCCGACGGACCACGCACGCAACCTGGGCGTCATCCTGGACTCCTCACTCTCGATGAACAGACAAGTCAACGCCGTTTCTTCATCTTGCTTCAACATTCTTCGCATGCTCAAGAAAACATTTCGCTGGATCCCCACCGAAACTAGAAAAACAGTCACTCACGCTCTGGTCACGAGCCGACTGGACTACGGAAACACCCTCTACGCCGGTACCACCGCAAAAATCCAGAAAAAACTCCAACGCATCCAGAACGCTTCAGCCAGGCTCATATTAGACATACCGCGTAAAGAACACATCTCTGGCCACCTGAAAAACCTCCACTGGCTCCCCGTCAATAAGAGGATTACTTTCCGGCTCCTAACCCACGCACACAAAGCACTCTACGAAATCGGACCCGAATGCCTCAACACACGACTGTCCTTCTACACCCCCCCCGCCAGCTACGATCCTCCAACCAAGCCCTTGCCACTGTACCTCGCATCAACAAAACCAGCATGGGAGGTAGATCCTTCTCCTACCTGGCAGCTAAAACCTGGAATTCACTTCCCACTCATCTTCGCCTTACTCAGAACCACCTAGCATTCAGAAAGCAACTTAAAACGTGGATATTTGACATTTAATTCCCCACCCTTCTTCAAGCGCCTTGAGACCCTCTGGGTATGTAGCGCGCTATACAAATTTATTGACTTGACTTGACTTGACTGTACTACACATGTGCAAGTAGTGTTAGTATTTGTTTATACTAATTCTGTAGTTATGCAGTAACCAATGCATCATGACCGTATGGAGCGCCACCTCCCAAGCGCAGCTCATACAATGTCCCGGGTGTGCATCCGCGGGACATTTATGTTTGCAATTACAGGGCGACAGCATGGCTTTCACTCTGTGATAGCAAATCCTTGTTTGCCTCGTTGAAGCGAGAGGAGGAAAACCTTGTATCGCTTCAATAAAGCGGATCCGGATGGTAAATATGGAAAAAAAATTTGGCCGGGTCTCACCCGTTCATTTAAATGAGCCCCCTGGTGGGTAATGTTCCAGGGCCCATCCTATGATTATATTGTGGGGTCTCTGCAGCACTGGGGACCTTAATCTCACATGTATTTTAGGTGTGGGAGGGCACAGACACGTTTCGCAGGCTAGGGGATCGCCACCTCCCCGGGTATTACTTACTAATTGTTCGAAGGGCTTCAAGGCCATCTCTAGTCCGGGGACTGCCACCCTCCTGGGCTTTAATTAAAAATGCAGGGTGGACCTCACCAGTCCCTGAAGCCTCTGTGGCCCTTGGCAGTGCGTTATTGGTTCTGTAATCACACGGGCAGTACTCATGGTGTTCTAAAGTGATACACTCATAGAACCCTTGCAGTTGTAGAATTACTCAGGCTTCATTTATGTAATAGTCTGTTGATTTATATTTGGTAGGTGCACCAGAAAATTACAAATGTTTTCCCTCATAGCTTCCTGTCAACCGCCTATTTTCACAGTACACTACAGACAAGTGTTGTCAGAAAAAGAAGACCCATACACTCACTTATTCATTGGTAACAAAAATAACCTTTATTAAAACAACACAAATAAATGGAAACACATTATTATTCGAAGAAAGTCGGTGGGACTCCTCAGGAAGCAGCGTACAAAACCTACAAGACAAAACAGAAACAAAAGTATGTGTGCCATGCCCAAGAGAAAAAGAAAGGTAGTCAGAATGAAAGGAAGAAAGTGAGAATCGAACAGAGAGCGAGTGGGTGGAAGGGAGAAGGGGAGGAAGAGTCAAAAGAACAGAGGGAGGAGGAGATAGAGCATTGGCCTACTGCACCCAGCCCTCACTGTTCACCGCCCATCACTCATGTGTCTAGGACGCTGGGATCCGCGAGAAAGAGTGTGGTCCAGCAAGTCCTTAAAATGAAACAGAGATATGAATGAGGCCAGAGATTACATTATTATCTACGGCAACATCGCTTGCATGCGCCTGTGCACCCAGGGTGCTGCACCCCAGCCCCTTCCCCCGCACTGTGCTCAATTGCAGGTCCTGTGCACCGAGGCTTTAATGCTCACCTGCCACCACCGGTGTGTCCAAACACGTGCCAGTGCAAGCTCTGACTCTGGGGTGCCTCTCTCGGGGTGGCACAGCAGGTCTCCGGTCAGGGACGGCGTCTTGATACCACGATGGAAGGCGTCAGAATGCCTAGGGCATCATCACCGGGTGAGCAACTGCTCAGTCCATTTTGGTACAACTAACTTAGGGGTTTATTAGGATAGCGTTTTTTCCGCATCCTCTGGGCTGGCGGAAGCCACCACCGGCCCGGAGGATGCGGAAAAACCGCTGCGGACCCACCATAGACCCACCGCCACATTAGGATGGATGGTGGGTCCTGGTTTCAGTCTGCTGCCTTTCCGCCGCGGTTGGCTTACAACCGCAGCGGAAAAGCTCTCATACGGAGGCGGTGTCTCTCAGACACCGCCTGCCATATTAGGATGGATTAGAAAACATGCTTTTCCACGGCGGCTTTTCCGCCGTGGAAAAGCATTTGATACTTCACTGCAGGGGCCCGTTGCGGGGCCCCTGGGTGAAGAGGAGGTAGGGGGTGCACATGGGGGGTACCTACGGTACCCCCCAGCATTTGTGTGCAGAAATCGGCAGGCACCGCACAGTGCCTGCCGCTTTCTGCACACAAATGCAATGTGTGCATTTTTACCATTGCGGCGGGTGCAGCTTGAAGCTGCAGCCGCCGCAATGGTAAAAATAGAGGATGTGACCGCCAGGGTGGCGGTCACATCCTAATTGCACAGGAGGGACCTCCACAGGCCATGCAGAGGTTCCCTCCTACTCTGTGGTCCCGTCCGCGATCCTAATGGGCCCTAAGTGTCTGAAAAGGGAGAAATAATGTAATGCTGGAAACGTCTTGAGGTAAATGAAGGTTTATTTCAAGCTTAATAGAGAACACCAGTTGAGTGCATTATTCCTTCTTGAAGTACGATCTACCAACTGTAAGTGGTAATCGAGGTTCAAAGAGGAGTTAGAGTGTACAATAATACACAAGGTTAAATAATATGTTATGCCAACTTTCACATACAAAGGAACAGAGCACATATGAGAAGCATAATGTGCGCATGTACACTTAGTAATCAGCTCACCACAGTGCCCCAAAAGCCAGCGCCACGTGTCTGTAGGGCAGCATTGCCCGCTGGCTCAAGCCTAGAGTACGGTCGAGCAGGTCCTTAAAATGATGAGGAAAATTAAATTTTGGCCATGTTGTGTTCCCTAACGCGTACCCCACCGACTCCATGTACCAGCTTAAAGTGCATGTAACTTCCCTCCTGTGCCAGCTATGAAGACGCAAATACATTTGCGTCCAACGTCAACTTGTCCTCTTTCAGATCCACCATGAATGGATTATATAGTCCGTTCCTAAGTATGCTATGCCACCGTCTTTTTGTAGTACACTTTTCACTTTTTCCTGCTCTAGCAAGAGTAGGCCCTGAATTCCTGCCATCTGAACCTCTTTTGTGGCTCCTGACTCTGCCCAGGCTACCTCTGTACTCGTGAACTCTGTCCTACTTTCAGCGCGGCCCCTCGCGCTCAGCTCAAGCCTGCTTTCTGCCAAGACTGACTATAACCTTCGAGTTATCTGTTCCGCTCCCCGAGAATACATTCCTGCCTACTAGATCCTGTAAACATCCTCTCCAGCTGCAGAGCCAAAAGGGCCGACCTGTCTCAATGCAAGTAATTCATAGCCTCCGTTGCCATGCTTCCATGGAAGGCCCCGTGCCCCCACGCTTCACATGTAGACACACAGGCGCTTATACACGCATCCACAGTTAGCATAGAATAGCTTCTGCCCTAGAGACCTTTCCGCCCAGATAGTATAGTTCCTAAACATCAGATATCAGATATGATAGAAGTACAAGTTGATCTAACATGCCAGACTTCTGTCTCTTTCCGTCAGTGTAAATGTCAAGACCCCTGCACCCCGTCAATCACACGTCATGCAGCTGCGCGCGCATCCAAGCTTCCGATTTCTGCTGACATTGCAACATTCTGTTAGCACCACCCCTTGGTGCCACCCACTTGCGTCACCTATCAGTGACGTTTCTAGCACACACCTCTAGTTCACGCCTAGTTTACGCCTTTTGATGATGTATTGGTACCACGTGTATACTGTTATCTTGTCTTCTCTCAGCTGTTACGCCTCTTACATTGAACCTTATGATGTAAATCAAGTATATAAGCTATGTATTGTCAATAAACGAGAGCGCGCTCATCTATCCCTTCTGACACCCCTGTGGTGGTCAGAACATGATATCCTGATTCCTTTATGAGGAATAAAACCCTTAGAAACTCTAACACCACGGACTCTGTTTTCTTTCCTTCTGATTGAGTTATCATTGATTAAGTACTTACCTGCATAGAAATTAAGAGAGTAAATTAATTATTTACGTCATTTTGGCGCCCGAACAGGGACCCCTCCCCCACCTCACGCGCCGGTAGGTGCGTTGCAATCCGTGTCCCCTGCCATCAGTTAGACGGACCACACGTGTACTGGCAGGATTTCCTGCATCCCCCTCTGACCCACGGAGGTGACGAAGACTGCGATCAGTGCCCAGACGAGGCGGTGAGGAGTGCGGAGGATCCCGACCAGAGCCCAGCCGAAAGAAGCAAGGTCCGAGGTGTGAAGAGGCCCACCAGTTTTCCGAAGTTTTCCGAAGTATTCCGAAGTTTTCCGAAGTTCCGAGTCGAGTCCAGTCGAGTTTTCCGAGGCCTTCTGTTTCCGTGCTTCCCGGTGAGTACCATTGCTGGGTCGTATCTAGACGGGTTTGGGTACGCAAGTCCGGTCTGCACTGTTTTTAGGCAGTGTATCTGTACTGTTTAGCAGTATATCAAGCATTTCGAATTTCTGCACTGTTATACCAGTGTATCCGTACCGTTGAGCGGTACATTCAGTATAGGGGGTAGGTAGTATGTCTTTAATGTTTTTATGTGATTAATGTTGTGGTATGAATGCGACTGTTTTATTGTGTATTATTGTATTTCTTGTATCAACTAGCAACTCGTATCAAGGAATAAAGATCTAGCGTTCAGTAATAAGTAAGCAGGATGCCGTTCCTCAGCAAGTTAAAACAGATCGGAACTAGGAAAGGGTTACTAGAGGAAGAAATTCCTATCCCCCCTAGGGACACTCCAGGCAATTTTATGTATCAAAAACACGGCATAGATGCCATATTATATCTAGATTTATGGGCCGATTACACCAAGCACCTAGACGAAAGACACAGATGGCCTGTTACCGGAACGTGGGATGCCGAGTGCATCATGAGGGTAGAAGAAGCATTATGGAAAAAGAAAGCCAGACAATCTCAGAAGGACGCCATAGAGTTTTGGCGTAAGGAATCACGTAAGCGTGCTGACAAAGCACTCCGTAGAGAAGACAGACTTAAAGAATCAGATAAAGAACGAGAAAACGAATTAGTTACTGAAGGGATCCGAGTAAAAACAGAACAAATAGACCGTGCCCGAAATAATCTTGTAAACGGTATGTATCTCGTAGCAGATGGCACATCTGAAACTGAATCAGAAATACCGAAAAACTTACCGACACCATTAGTTCCAACTAAAGTAATGCATAAAACTACTAAAGACATATTCCTGAATTCATATCTAGAGGATGTAGCACCAGCTTACACCAATCTGCCTGTTCGTGCCCTGCCTACTGACAGGGATGGGGGTGGCACTACGCCCCCAGATCCAGTTCCGCCGGTACCGCGACAGACCTCCCCTGTTCCGCCAGCTCCGCCACTTCCCCCACTCAAGACGGATCTACCGAAACCAGTACTACCTGATCTTACTAAACGACAAATTCAAGTCCAGATACAGACTCCGCGGAGAGATAATGCCCAAGCATCCGCCTCAGGAGGTGCGACAGCGGGTCTACAGACCCCGCCACCGACACACAGATTGCATTTAAGGGACACGCAGAATACTTTCCAGTCTCCCTACTCAGCCCGGCTTGACGCATTCAAAGATAGGATGTCAGTTTGTAGATATGATCCAGTACCCGGAAAAGACGATCTAATGGTATTAGCATCACTCCGATTGAGATCTGCCACCGATAACTTGCTATGCTATGGAGGAATGCAGGAAATTCTCGACAGACTATATAAGTTCGTACGGACAGGGAAGGACCCCGAAAGTGTCAAAGCTGCCATGCATAAACAGAAAGTTGGCATCCAAGCACAGATATTACGATTTTTCATAAATTGTGTGATAAGAGAACGAGACAGGCCCGAGACAGATCAAAGTGAGTTAGACACATTAAACAAGTGGGGTCAAAGTATAGCAGACGCAAAACATGACAAGGGGACTTGCATAGCCAGTATGTCCCAGAAAATCAGAAAGGCAGTATTAACTGCACATCAGGAAGGAAATGATAAAACTTCCTCCGAGGAGGAAGACGAAGATGAAATATCAGGAAAGTCTACAGATATAATAGCGTATGTAGGTAAGGGAAATTACCTTAGGAAAGGCATCCGTCCGGAGAGCAAGAGAGTCCTTTTCTCTGCTTTAACAAATCCGAATTCTTCAGAACATCAGTTCCAGGAAACTGATAAAAGGCTTCGAGATTGAGTAGGGTACCATGTACTCAATTCTATGGATGAACAGGAACTAGCCCGGTCAGCCGTGTTGTGGGCCGAAAACCCAGACATATACAATGATGACACGTTAGTGCAGACATTCTTGAACCTTTCCCCGGAAGAGCAGAAAATAGCAGGTGTATACATGATTCAGCACCTCCTCATCAAGTTCAGAAACCATCATTCTGATCCAGGTCCCTTACACGAAACATTAGAAGCACTAATCATGGATAGATGGAGAGGTTTTAGTACCAAATTAATACAGATAATTCTAGAGCAACGACGTAAGTATTACAACTTCTTAAGCTCTGAATACGTTCCCGCCCCGCCTCCAGAAAGAAAAACGTACCACATGCAATGCGGTGGTGGCATAGAAAGCCAGAATCCCTTACGAGAAGTACATCCAGTTATGGGTGAGGATCATACCCTGAAACGTGTGTATGTTCACACACCACTGACTAAGTTAGAACTATTAGAAATGAAGAAATTAGTTCCGTGCCATGATAAAGACCCTGCAGGTTTTCACAGAGAGCTTAAAGACATGTTACTGATGGGAGATTACACGTATGATGATATTATGAAAATGTTAAAAGTACTGTTGCCCACGGGCATTTACGAGAAATTAAAGGAGAAGGATTGGGAAGTGGGAGAGTCAAAGATAGCATGGGCAGAAATAGAAGACGAAGAAAAGAAACGAGTCCCAGGGTTAGGCCTTGGGGATCTGACTAGAGCATTACCAGGTTTAATAGTACAAGTTCTGCCAAGATTATTGACAACTAGAAAGGAAGATTGGGACGCAATCTCGTCCTGCAAACAGAAACAAGATGAAGATACTAGTGACTTTTATTCAAGATTCGAGAAATGTTTCATTATCAATAGTGGCCTAAAAACTAGTAGCGAGTCATATCCACACCTGTTTGTAACAAAATTAGTAGAGAACGCCCTACCACTAGTTAAAAATAGAGTGTACAAGGTTGAAAGTACTTGGCAGGCAAATACGCCATCACAGATGTTACAAATGTTACAATATCACCAGAACAGAATTAGGGAAGAACAAGATCAGGAACAGAAACGTATGAAGGACACAAAAATGAAAATGTTAGTAGCTCAGACGATTCCAGCCGAGGGTCATAGAAAAGGTGGGGCCCAGACAAATCATTCTGCCGCTCCCGTTAAAGGAACATGTAATTATTGCAAGCAGCCAGGTCACTATGTACATGAATGCCCAGTCCTGAAACATAACATCGAGACAGGTAAAACTAAAGAAAGACCGCGTCCGCCTAGACATGAACAGGGTCATCAACAGACCTCACAGAACGAACAGCCAATGCAGAATACACAGCCTATGCATGATCAGTCCCATACAGTACAGACAGTAGCAGTACCGCAGCCACAGCATGCTCAGACACAGCCCACTGCCGCAACCCGACAAGTATCACAACAGATGTACCAGTATGCCCAGTCGGCATATCCAGATTATCAGCGTTATACATGAAACAGCCTAGGGAGGGAAAGTGATTTGCCTCTTATTGAAATTCCTGTAGATCAAGAAGGTCCTTATGTACATAGTCACGTATTAGGAAAAGACAGAAAGTTTTTAATTGACACAGGGGCAAGTCGCACTACTATAAGTCATAATGAAGTTCCAGGGGCACCCCTCTCAGGCTCACAGAATGTTTCCCTTGGTTTTTCAGGACAGCCTATTGTAAATGAAGTATCAGAACCAGTACCACTAGCTGTGGGTCCATTATCTCGTGTTACAGATTTGTTACTTACGAAATCATGTCCCGAAAAACTGTTAGGAATTAAAACACTGAAGGCTCTAGGAGCTATAATTTGCTGTTCCCCGGAGGGAGTCAGACTCTTTCTACGGGATTTCAAGGGTCATTATGTTCTACGTGACTTTGATGTCAGATTGAAAAATGTACCAGATCACTTATGGGCAAAAGGCCCAGCTGATGTAGGTTGTATGCATATCACACCATACCGTGTTACACTCAAGACAGGAGTTGTTTTACCCAGAATCAGACAATACAAGTTACCACCCGATGCTACAGTGGCTTTACTGAAAATCATTGAAGAGCTTATTGCCCAAGGAGTGGTCGTAGAGACCGACTCCAATATCTGTAATTCACCTATCATTCCAATTCTTAAACGTACAGACCGCAATGCACCGCCAGTATACCGGCTGGTGATTGATCTTCGAGAACTGAACAAATGCATTGTACCACAGTATCCTGTGGTCCCCGATATCTCCTCCCTGTTAACTGCTATTGATTCAGAAGCAACGTTCTTTACTGTAATTGATCTCAAGAACGCCTTCTTCAGTGTACCTATTGACCCGGAGAGCCAATATCTCTTCGGATTCAGTTTAAATGGACGAAGTTTCAAATTTTCCCGCGCACCTCAAGGATTTACAGAAAGCCCCAGCATCTATAGTCAAGCACTGAAAAGACAACTAGATTGTATCCAAATGCCAGTTAATACAGCTTTACTACAGTACGTCGATGATCTGCTGATCACCGCACGAAGTGAACCCGAATGTGAACAAGCATCTCTGATAGTTTTGCATTTCCTAGCCGACAAGGGACACAAGGTGTCTCCTTCGAAGCTACAATTCTGTGTTCAGCAAGTTGTGTACTTGGGTCACTTGCTGTCCAAAGTGGGGAGACAGCTCACTCCCGATCGCATTCAGTTAATTGTAAACATGCCACGACCCCAGACGCAAAAGGAAGTGCGGGCCTTCATAGGCCTCACCTCGTACTGCAGACAATGGATTCCTCAATATGCATTTCTAGCTAAACCACTCATCCAGCTAACGACACAGGAGGCAGCGACTTCGACTGTCCTCCCTTGGACTCAGGAACACACACAAGCCTTTGAGGAATTAAAGAAAGCTTTATGCCAAGCACCAGTTTTAGCAACACCATGTTACAGCAAACCGTTTACACTCTTTGTTACAGAACGTGACGGTACAGCATTGTCTGTCCTCACTCAAGATCAAGCAGGTTCACATAAGCCTTGCGCTTATTTTTCAAGCACATTGGATTCAGTAGCACAGGCACTCCCTGCATGTTTAAAGTCAGTAGCAGCAACAGCGTTAGCAATCAGACAAAGCGACTCAATTGTTTTAGGTCATCAGTTAACAGTACAGGTTCCACATTCTGTAGAGGTTCTGTTGAACAGAACCCAGACTCAACACTTGACTATAGCACGACTGACAGGTTACGAATTGACATTATTCCAGCCACACATAGAAATCAGACGCTGCAGTATCTTGAACCCAGCAACATTGTTACCTACAGTCATGACAGATCCAGCTCCACATGATTGTATAGAGATTATTAATGCAGTAACAAAGCCCAGACGAGATTTAACAGATGTTCCATTGACAAATCCAGACCTGACACTTTATGTGGATGGTTCATGCATGAGAACAAGTACAGGAGAGTTAGTGGCCGCATATGCAGTGACCACTGAAACTGAAGTTAAAGAAACACATCGTATTGATACACTGTCTGCTCAAGCAGCAGAGCTCATCGCTCTGACCCAAGCCTGTATTCTAGCGAAGAACAGAAATGTTAACATATACACAGATTCCCGTTATGCGTTCGGAGTCGTACACGACTTCGGCATGCTCTGGCAAGAACGAGGTTTTCTGACCTCTCATGGTACAAAGATACAGCATGGTCCTCTCATTCAAGCACTGCTAGAAGCAATACATCTGCCTTCAGCCATTTCAGTCATGAAGTGTAAAGCACATACTAAAGCCACAGATTCTGTTTCCCAGGGTAATGACCTGGCAGATCAGACAGCAAAACATACAGCACTGACTCACACTCGGACAACTGACACGACAAAGATAACGGATCCGACAAACTGTATGACAGTCAGAGATCCCACACTAGATGTTATTGACATTCAGACACATGCTACTGCAGACGAAATAAAGAAATGGACCGAACTAGGAGGGATCCAGACAGATCAAGGTTGGATGACGAAGGGAAAATCTACATGGTTTCTCCCTGACTCTATGGTTCAAGTCATGATAAATACAGCACATAGTCCTGCCCACCTAGGAGAGAAAGCAATGCTAGACAGTTTGCAAAATCTCTGGAACAATAAACACTTACGAGCAGCCGCAAAACAGAAAGTGCGTACTTGCATGATCTGTTGTCAGTTCAATCCAGGTAAAAGCGTCCCTGTAGAGCAAGGTGGATTTCATCCTCCCGATCACCCTTTTGAAGTCCTCCAGATGGATTATATCCAGATGGACCGTTGTCGAGGATTTAAATATGTTCTCGTAGTTGTCTGTGCTCTGTCCCGCTGGACCGAAGCATACCCAGTCCCAGATTACACTGCTCCGACCACTGCCAAACAGTTGGTTCGTGAATTTTTCCCACGGTACGGCTTGCCTCGTGTCGTGTACTCAGATAACGGTCAGCCATTCTCGTCTGCACTAATGAGGCAAGTCTCCTTGTTACTAGGATACCAGTGGAAGTTCCATTGTGTCCGACATCCAGAAGCCGCAGGCCTTGTTGAGAGGCATAATCAGACATTAAAGATCCGCCTTGCCAAAATATGTCAGGACAAAGGGGTCGACTGGATAGTCGCCCTGCCAGTGGCACTATTCTATATGAGAATGGTTGCCCATTCGAGATCAGGGCTATCTCCGTACGAAGTGGTCTTTGGCAGACCACCGAATATGTGGGGGACGCCCATTCCTAAAAAGATAACCGATGTTGATTCTAATATGTTGACAGATTACCTTGCCTCCTTGATGTCTGCACTCCAATCATGTCGTTCACAGGTTGCCGCAGCCTTCCCTGACAACACCGATGTGAAGGAGCATGACGTCCGCCCCGGAGATGTTGTTTTAGTCCGAAACTTCGACAGGAAAAGTCCGTTGGAGCCCCGCTGGAAATCTCCAAAGACCGTTCTTCTTACTACAAAGACCGCAGTCAAATTGGAAGGAAGAAAGGGGTGGGTCCACCTAAGCCATATCAAAACATTCCCAGGACTGAAACCGGAACAAGACACACCCACCCCCACCAAAGACTCTGATAACAAAGACTTTTCCGAATCCAAACGTGAAAAAACTCCTCAAGAACAATACCGTATGAAGTTACGATCTAGCAAGTCAGACAGTTTAATTGTTTAAGTCCTCCCCTAGGTGAATCGGTTAAATAGTTTCTGACATGTATCCCCTAGATCGAGTTAGAGAGAGAGAGGAAAAGAAAAGAACATACTGCAAATCGCTTCGTAGTCACTGCATAGTGACACTAATAATTATGTTTATTCTCAGTATATTAATTATTATTGCTAGCATCTTGTTACCTATATACTATCCTATTTTCAAGCGTGAACAATCTGCTTACAATGTCTCTGCTGAACACACTTTTAGTGAGTTACCTCCTCATGAGCTTTCCTACAGACTCGCGCTGCGCAACAATACATTCATTAGTATGTTACATCATTCTCATCAAACTAACAATGCTACAAATTGCTGGATATGTGGCCGACTCCCTCCCTACCAGAATTACAAGGGAGCCCTGCCTCTTTTTCCGTATCCGTTCACTCACAATGGCTCCTGTGGAGCATGGTTTAAGATAATTAATTCTTTAGATCCCGACATTGCTGTTTTCGATGGGGGTTGGGTTTGGGGAAACCTGAACTTGGTCCTACTAGACGTCTGTTACCCGGATAAGGAGGGACTCCCCATTAGAATAGGAACTGATCTAGAGAATGAAGTATATGGATTAGGTAATTATACAATTAGCCTTATGATTCTTACTGTCGAATCCGAAGCCACACCAGTTCTACCTATTATGTCAGTACTGCCAGTCACTGGTGAATTATGTATCAAGAAGAAAGGTTCAGTACACTTAGGTCATAGTAAATGCACTACTGTGGTCGAATTCAGTGATGATGGAAAATCATCTTTCAAAGCTATCAGTCATTCTTACTTTGTTTGTGGTCATACCGCATACATTCGTCTACCTCCAGATTGGGATGGTACCTGTTACATTGCATTCCTTCTGCCACCTGTTTTTCTAGCTCCTTCTGATTACCATAGAAATAGCAATCTAGTAAAGAATAGACCCAGAAGAGATACCCCCCTTGTCGACTACACAGAAACGGCATGGGAACAGTACACTGATTTTAATAAAGGATTCTTTTTCTTTTTAGGCCCTGTCCAGAATAGTAAATTAATACGCAGATTAACTAGAACACTTGAAGCCGTAGTAAATGAAACTACCTCCGCCTTAGGTAACTTAACAGAAGAGCAGTCCGCTATGCGGGTTGTTGTCCTTCAGAATCGTCTTGTAATTGACGTCATCTTGGCAGATAGAGGTGGAGCCTGTAAGGTCATCGGGTCAAGCTGCTGTGTTTTCATTCCTCAGAATGCACCATCTGTATATCAAGCTATCACCCGTCTTCATAAAATTGCAAATCAGATACATCAGAATCCAGGCACCTGGACTTGGTCCGGTTGGTTCTGGACAACGTTAACAGCTTGGGGATGGAAGATCCTATCCTTCCTAGGCATTGGCCTAGTCCTAGTATTCAGTTGCTGCCTGTGCCTACAGTGTGGGCCAGCGATTTGTGGACTGTGTGCCACTTCTTGTATTGAACATTCCAGTTTTCACTCAAAACGTAACCGAAAGAAAGAAGAACAAATGATGTTACAAGAACAGACTGATCGATTCATGAGGATCGATATTTCATGAAGGGTCCGTAGGGAACAAGGAGGGAATGAGGAAAATTAAATTTTGGCCATGTTGTGTTCCCTAACGCGTACCCCACCGACTCCATGTACCAGCTTAAAGTGCATGTAACTTCCCTCCTGTGCCAGCTATGAAGACGCAAATACATTTGCGTCCAACGTCAACTTGTCCTCTTTCAGATCCACCATGAATGGATTATATAGTCCGTTCCTAAGTATGCTATGCCACCGTCTTTTTGTAGTACACTTTTCACTTTTTCCTGCTCTAGCAAGAGTAGGCCCTGAATTCCTGCCATCTGAACCTCTTTTGTGGCTCCTGACTCTGCCCAGGCTACCTCTGTACTCGTGAACTCTGTCCTACTTTCAGCGCGGCCCCTCGCGCTCAGCTCAAGCCTGCTTTCTGCCAAGACTGACTATAACCTTCGAGTTATCTGTTCCGCTCCCCGAGAATACATTCCTGCCTACTAGATCCTGTAAACATCCTCTCCAGCTGCAGAGCCAAAAGGGCCGACCTGTCTCAATGCAAGTAATTCATAGCCTCCGTTGCCATGCTTCCATGGAAGGCCCCGTGCCCCCACGCTTCACATGTAGACACTCAGGTGCTTATACACGCATCCACAGTTAGCATAGAATAGCTTCTGCCCTAGAGACCTTTCCGCCCAGATAGTATAGTTCCTAAACATCAGATATCAGATATGATAGAAGTACAAGTTGATCTAACATGCCAGACTTCTGTCTCTTTCCGTCAGTGTAAATGTCAAGACCCCTGCACCCCGTCAATCACACGTCATGCAGCTGCGCGCGCATCCAAGCTTCCGATTTCTGCTGACATTGCAACATTCTGTTAGCACCACCCCTTGGTGCCACCCACTTGCGTCACCTATCAGTGACGTTTCTAGCACACACCTCTAGTTCACGCCTAGTTTACGCCTTTTGATGATGTATTGGTACCACGTGTATACTGTTATCTTGTCTTCTCTCAGCTGTTACGCCTCTTACATTGAACCTTATGATGTAAATCAAGTATATAAGCTATGTATTGTCAATAAACGAGAGCGCGCTCATCTATCCCTTCTGACACCCCTGTGGTGGTCAGAACATGATATCCTGATTCCTTTATGAGGAATAAAACCCTTAGAAACTCTAACACCACGGACTCTGTTTTCTTTCCTTCTGATTGAGTTATCATTGATTAAGTACTTACCTGCATAGAAATTAAGAGAGTAAATTAATTATTTACGTCAATGAGACAGAGATGTGACTGAATGAGGTCAGAGATCACATCATTATGCACGGCAATATCGCTTGTACTCACCTACGCACCCAGGCTGATGCACCCCACCCCTCCTGCAGCACCACGCTCAATTGCAGCCCCTGTGCAGCCAGGCCCCACTGCTCACCTGCTGTCATTGTTGTGTGTCCAAACACGATGGCCAGCAGGGATCATAATTCAAATGGAATTTTGATTGCGAGGATGGTGTAAACCTTATGGATCCCTTTTTTAATTGCGCATTGTGATATGCGAGGTGGATGCAGCCATATCATTTGAGGCAGTGTGGAAGAACTGGGACATAAGGCGTCATTGTTATGCTATTTATAGGTACGCAAAGAGGGCTGGGCTTGCGTACGCCAGGCCAGCGTAGGGGTGTGAATAATTATTCTGGGGACCTGGACGTTGTTCAGTTCCTGCCTGGCCAGGAAATGTACTTATGTGTGTGTCCCTGTTGAAGTCTAGACGTCGCACAATCTGCAATTTATATTAATGTAGCACGTACCGGGAGGGCGGCAACTATCACTAATGAGATGCTGTCTGAAAACATTGAATGGCCAACATCACATGTTGTTGTCAAGCTTGTGGATTTGCGCAGACACGCATGTCAATGGTGTGCGGTATTATTGAAAGTGTTGCTATCGCGAAGCGCAAACATGTGAATGTGCTCGGATGGAGGGAGGATCAGCAGTGAGGCTACGTCATACACAGTGATAACGCTCATTACAGTCAAGCAATGCATGTTAAACGTGAATCTGAAAGTCTCACACATGACACACTACTATACTGGTAAAGCCTGACAACAGAGCATACTGCAACACAAATCCACACATTACTCTTTACTGTTTGTCGCATGTGATCTAGGATGTGCACTCTTCCTGTGGCTGATGATGCCCCTTTGAGCCACCAATACCCAGGCCGAAAGGCAGCACAATAATGTGCACACACACACACACACCAGGGGCATCATGTAATACACATTTGTTTTTTGATGTAACGTTTCAGATGCATGCCCATCACACGTGGAAGGCTATTGTACAGACCATGAATATTGATCAAGATGATTGTTGCATGATGTGTGTAGTATAAGATATGTGTATACAGCAAAACACTTTTCAAAAAAAGCTCTCTAATCAGAAGGGTGTTTCTCATCAAACGCTGTAGTGAGAATGACTAAAATGGGTGGGATCCTCCAACTGTTACAATGGGAAATGTTATGAACCAATCAAATGCTTTCTTTTAAGGTTACATGGCAATCACGCACCAAGCATGATTGCCATGTAACCGTAAAAGAAAGTTCAAAATATATAAATGTTTCAAATATTTTAGATTACCGCTTGCTCTCAAATACACTTTAAACTTATTAAAATATAGTTTTGAGACATTAAAAAAAAACAAGGGAATAGCGTACCCGGAGCGACACCATACCCCTATGACGTAACACAGAGCCTGGCAGTGTGCACTCCTCGCATACGCAGCACGCAGCGGGCACAAGCCCATACGTTTATGAATTAACGCGCGGCTTGGTACTGCGTACCCGTCACATACCAGAGAAGCGGCTGGCGCAACCTTATACGTATATGATGTTATGCGGGACGCGGTGCCACAAACCCGTCGGATACGAAATGCACATCATTTACGAGTTTAGCAATATGGCGGATAGGATTTGCGTGCTGATGGAGCATGGTACTCTCCTGGTACAGGACTCCAGTTTTCTCCCCAAAAAAAGATATACCTATTTTTTTTAAAGATATAAAACAGTACATAATTTTTAAAGTTTTCAAAAAAGGATAATTGAGTTCCAAACTATTACAAAAAAATAGAAAAAATGTACATTTGATAAATATTAGAATACGAAATTGCCATTTAAAAAAGCTTCGAAATTCAGAGAAAAAACAAACCATAGGTTTTACAGACGTTATAGTTAGGAATTAGCATTTATTTAAAAAACCTTTGAAATTCACTAAAAAACCATAGGTTTCAGGGATGTTTTAGTTAGTTTGACATTTGTCTCATATAAAACCATAGAAATTCGCCCATTATAGTTAGTTGAGCTAACTATAACTCGCACGCCCGCGATGCAATGCTGATGAGGTAAAATATTACATCACTCATGACATGGTCAGGGACATCACTGATGACATCACTGATGACATCTCAAATGAAATCACTGATGATTTCACTGATGACATCATCAAGTGAATGGGTGTTTCTGTAAAGTTTAAATATTTTTAGTATATATCTATGCCAAGGTGTATTGAAGAATGAGTGGATATACAAGTGCCTGAAGGGATTATGAGAGTGGCTGTATGGATAAGTGTGGACTTGTATCAGTGATTGTATAAGTGAGTAAATATATGTTAGTATCTGTATGAATAAGTGAGGTTGTGTGTGTATAACTGTATAGGTGAGTAAATAGAAGTGTGATTGATTCTTTGCATGACTGACTAGATGTGTGAGTAACTCTGGTAAGTGGCGGTGTGTGAGTGTTTGTATAGGTGTATGAGTGTCTATGATAGTGTTGTATTGATGAGTCACAGCATGTATGAGTGACTGTATGGGTGAATGAGTGGATGTGTGTGCAGACCTAGGAATCAGTGTGTACGTACGTAGTAACTGGTATTGGTGTCTCTATTGTTTCGAAAATGGTAGTCTGTTTTTTATAGTGGGTGTATCAAAGGATTTATTAATGTCTGAGGACTGGAGGTGCATCACATTTTCATGTGGACAACTACATACAGTGTAAACGGGAGCCCAGCCCAGAATCACATCTAGAGACCATCACATGTCTTAGAGTTACTGATCATACAGCTCCGACACCCAAGCAGGCCACAACACCCACTGCCACCACCCTCAGGACCTCCCCCCCGGACCAGCCCCCTCCCTACTACCACTGAGGAGGTGCAGAACAGGACAGTGGACCTTCCAAAATGGCATGGTCCCACAGCCACACAATAGCTGAATGTTGGGAGATGTGGCAACCAAGTATGTGTGAAGTCACCCATCAATAATAATGCACACAATACCAAGTGTAGTGGTGATGTGCTGGACAGACCTCCCTATGCAGAGCACAAACCTCTCCATGTGGACATATACTGCTGGTACTTGTAGTGTTGTGGACAATAGACACAACCATGTTACCTCAGGCAGTGGAAAAGATCTTGGTCATGTAGCTGTGTTATCCCCCCCTGGAAGCGAAAAACGGAGTGGGCTGGTGCAACGTATGCCACTCCAGCATAGGAGTATAAATAAATAGGCTGGGGCTCCGGGCATGGTTCACTTGTGGGAAGGCCAAAGCGTCTGCAAGGGCGGCAGCCCTCACCCTGTCACGAGGTCCCTGCCGCGACCGCCGGCCTCCTCGACACAGGCCCCCTGCGAACCCAGCAGCACAGCACCACAGAGTTATGTCAGTACAGACTACTGTCTTTGATCTACACTGCGGACAGCAGGGCTCACAATTCAGATCCAGTCGCGATTGCAGGTGACGCAATCAAGTAGGCATCAGACATTGCTCCAAGTGCAGCTTGCCTGCACCACGCATCATTGCTGGCTGTTCATACGCTGAATGCTTCTGATGCCCCTTTATGATACAATGTTTTGTATATAATTTCACATCTGCTGCCCCTACCTCAGTGTACAAAAAGTCATGGACCCTTTACAATAGAATATTTTGTGTATTATTTCACATCTTCTGCCCCTACCTTAGTGCAGCATAAATCATTGACCCTTTTTGATTGAATCTCTGTGTCTGATCCAATGATTACTGTTGTACTTGTTGCCAGCACCAACCATTCCTGGAGGGCCGGCTTACACTCACCCCACACGCATCCAGCACAGACGTTAATGGACATGTGACCCTGGTAATAAAAAGGAGTCGAGCGCACGTGCCCATACCCAGTTCCACTACCTATCTAAATGTGTCCATGTGTTCATTATGTATGCAAGACGGTGCCCCTGGGCCCTACCACATTACATTGTGCTGTGGACAGCACATGCAACCATTTTACCTCTGGCAGTGGGGAAAACTTTGGTTTTTGTAACTTTGTCTCGGTCATTGTACAAGTACGTACGTAGAGACTGGATCTGAAAGGAGTGTATAGTGAATTTATAAGTGCTTGGGGATTGGCAGAGTGATTGAATAAGTACATATGTTGGCGCAGCCTAACCCTGACCATGAGCTTGGCTCTAATTGGCTGCCCTCCATGTGCCAAAAACTGAAACTTTAACTTTCCATGGTCCTGTATTGCTACAGCTGCAAAACTCCACTCAATGTGCTATAAACATTTATATCCACACAGATGTGTCATGTCCACCATCTTTTATATGTGGAACTATGGATAAATGTAAACCCGGATGACAGCACCACTACAACAGGGACACCCACATCAGTTGATTTCTCATACAGCCCATGACGGAGTCATGCCCAGAGCTCCAAAGTCATTCTTCACAGCCTCATGCAGGACTGGCATACGCCAGGCCAGCCCACTCCACTTACGCTTACCGGACAACAATGCTACATGGCCCAGATTTTTATTGCAGTGATCTCTGGTTACAGCCTAATTGTCAATACGCCACAGCCACTCCCTCACGGCTGGTATAAACACACCCCACACCCATCCAGCCCAGGCGTCAAAGGACACGTGACCCTGCCAATAAAAAAGACCAGGCGCACACGCTCTATGCCATTTCAGACTTGCTGGCACCGGATGCACTGCGGCTGGCACAGGCACACCGCCACGGGACGTTGACTTTCGGTCCACTGAGGTAGGGGTACCGTAACTGCTCAGCGGGTGTGCAGCCTGCGATGATGCCCCGTCCCGGTGGTCTGGACATCTCAGGTTTTGTGTGCCCTGCTGGACCGCAGTGTAGTCCTGAGCCATCAGACAGCGCAGGCCTAGCGCTACGTGATGTCACCTCGTTGGTCACAGAGTTAGTGGCACCGCAAGGGCTGAGCGGGTGTGCAGCCTATGATGAAAAGCTGGGTGCACTGGTATGTCCACTGCCATGGCTAAATCAAGACCCAGCACCAAATGTTTGACCTAGTGGCCTGCGGAGTGGGGCTGCATGATGTGGGGGGATCCCTGTCCACTGGCCCCAGGCTTGCAGCGGCACGTGGTAGGCAATCTTTCTACACGCAGGTTGTGAAAGGTGAGCAGAGAGGCTTGTTTGTGCAGCGGTGGGCAGTCACCTCCGGGCAGTGGGAGTGGATGGGGTGCAGAAGCCTGGGTGCCTAGCAGCGGACAGACACCTCTGGGCAGTGGAAGTGGATGGGGTGCAGCAGCCATGATGCACAGAGGCGGGCCAGTGATTTAGGCGTGCGCAGTTGTATGTACTCTGCCATTACTTATCCATACTACGTTTCAGATGAGTAAGCTTGAGGGCTCCACTTTGTCCCGGCATGTGGTTGGAGACACACTGGTGGCAGAAAGGTGAGCTGTAAGGGTTTTGTCCACAGTGTGGCCACTCACTTTCCCTCTCTATCTCTTCCTTTCTCTCTCACACTGTTTCTTTCTTTCTCTTTCTCTCTCTCTTCCTCTCTCTCGCTCACTCTTTCTGTCTCTCTTCCTCTCTCTCACTCTTCCTCTGTTTCTCTCTTCCTCTTTCTCACACTGTTTCTCTCTTTCTCTCTCTCTTCCTCTCTCTCTCACTCTTTCTCTCTGTCTTCCTCTCACTCTTTCTTTCTTTCTCTCTCCCTCTCTCTCACTCTCTCTCTCCCTCTCTCTCTGCTTTGATGGACACATGATGCACAATCTTATCTTGCTTTTTGTCTAGCTGGCTGTGATTCACAGATTGACGACCCCCCCCGACATGGACCACCCGCCACGTGACGATGACTTCAGTTCCACTGGGTTAGTGCCACCAGAGCTGAGCACATGTGCAGCCTGCGATGATGCGTGACCTTGATACACCATCCTGGCAATCAAGACCCAGTCTGAATTGTGAGCTTCACTGGACCGCATGTACGCAACGGCTGAGGAGGTTGCTTCAGCATGTGGTGGACCCTCTTAACACACACCGGTGGCAGAAGGTGAGCAGAGAGGTTTGTTTCCGCAGCAGCGGGCATTCACCTCTGGGCAGTGGGAGTGGATAGTGTGCAGCATGCTGGGTGTAAAAGAGCGGGCAAACACCTCCTAGCAGTGGGAGTGGATGGGGTGCAGCAGACTGGGTGCGCAGAAGCGGGCATATAACCCCTAAGCAGTGGGCGTGGATGGCCACCGAGTAGGAGCCTCCGAACAGGAGCTCCCAGTATAGGAATTACCTTTTGGTAGACATCCCTGCTTAAACAGCCCCAGCGGCGCACCACTGGGATTCCACTACGCAAGGCTACTACGACACAACTAAAAAAGACTTATTGGAACCCCTCCTCACCTGATAAGCTGTTCACCGCGACAAACAAGGTACACAGCTTCCGATAATGAGCCAGCAGCCCCGGACAGCAAAGGAAATGGCGGACACCAGGCAATGTGATTGCCTCTAGCCCCAAGCAGTGCTATGGTGGCGGACCCGGTTACTCAACCCTTACACTCCCCTCGGTCCTCAAGCCGACCATCCCCGAATTCCACCCAGGGTGCTTGAGGGGGGCTTCTGAACGTAGCAGGCTAGAAGGAGAGGTCCGCTGCGCATCTCCCCGCATGTGCAGCTAATTATAACAGGAGTCTGTTCCAATCCGAGGCAGATCGCGCCTCACTGCCCGTCCGACCTAATTTGAAGAGCTATGACGAGAACACTCACCAGGCGAGGCGGAAGCTCCTGAAACCGGGCGCCTGACTTTAAAATGGCACCCGGCTATGACGAACTGCCTGAACCAGGAAGCTCCCCAATGCAGCAAATTCCAGAGAGTATCTGAAACTATCCAAAGCGGATTGCGCCCACTGCCCGCATACCCCAGAAGCCCGACCTCGAGAAGATTGGAGGAGACACGACGAGATCAAGTCACCAGGCGAGGCGGGAGCCCCTGAAATCGGGCACCTGTCTTTAAAATGGCGCCCACCGGTGACTTACTGACTTGAACCAGGAAACTTCCCAATGCACCTGGACTCCAAATGCCACAGAAAAAAGAAGAAAGAAATCAAAAGGGTCTGAGTCGCATCCTGAGTGCCCCGCCCCCTCAACAACTGGGTGAGTCTTGAAATGCCTTCTTGAGTAGGATTGATACCGAGGGAGCTGTGCCTACATCTCCGAAGAGCCTCATAATATTAATTTAAAAAAGAATAGCTGAAACCCCACAGCATGGCCATTTTGGCATGGGCATTCAACCAAATTCCCTCCTAATCCCTACTGAAAATGTTTTTCAAATTCTCTATGGCCATACTGTTGAGCAACTTTGAAGAGAGACAAGTAATCAACTGTCCTGCCACACAGCAATTCTAAGTGGCAAGGAATCATCTATTCCAAGAACGCCAATCAACTCTTCCACACCCCCAGGTCCAATGAAAACGGTGTCATGGTGCCAGATGGTGCCCCCTCACCCTGCCCACACCAGCAGTAAGTTAGGCCACCCTGCGATTTAACCTCTAACCTCATCCTCATCTGAAGTCACTGCAGGCTACTTTCCAAGTGCTCCCTTCCTTGTCCCCAGTCATCTGGCACTTCTCTCCATTATATCTTGTAGGAATCGCCGAGCCTACTCCCTCCCTAACCGATCTCTACACGGCTCCAACCCCACCCTGACACTCAACTCTCCAGACAATGCAGTGCACAACAATGCACAGCCTACCCCCCCATTAATGAAAGATGCCAACCAACCGGAATCCCCACCAGACCACCTCCACCCTCCGACCGCCCTCCAACCTGAAACCCCACGGCCCCCACTCCTTCACCATCATCTACCCCCCCAACCTCACACCCAACGCCACCAAAATCTTCAAACGCAATCTACTCAAGCGAAACCCTGAAACAATCATAGCTGACCTCTACCACGACCCCTCCAAAGGCAAGACTAAAACTGACCTTATTTTCTACACCACCTTATTTTCTACACCACCCACCAGGCCAAGTGGAAAAATAACCTAGCTAAACACCTGCGAGTTACCAAAACCCCCAACACCCCCCACGGCAAAAGACTAAATATGTCCAACTCTCCCCCATCCCCAATTAACACCACCATAACGCTATACAGAACGCTATACAGTAATGGCGATGTCATGATCCAAGTCAACGACTTCAACCTACACCAATTTGAACTCTCCTTCCCCAAGCTGCGAAACTCCATCCTGACCTCAGAAAGACCGCATTCCAACCCTACCCCTAGACCCCAACTACCCACCTCTGTTGACTCACACCCCCAGGCCAGTTTGCCCTCTAGCCCCCTCTCCCATTGCCCCAACCACACCTCCCACCCCAAGAACCAGCCTCCTGCCCCACCTCCTCAGCTCTCTCATAACACCCTCCCCAATCCCCCTGCTCACACTAACTCGAGCACCAGCCTAACCTTGGGCAGAACCACACCGGCTCTCTCGAGAAATACCCCACTCCATCCCCCCACCACTACCTATCAGAAGACCCATGCCTCTCCACTCCACCTAACCCTCCTAACCCCAGATCTCCCTGCCCCAACCTACTCCCTCAACCTAACTCGCCTCCTAACCCCTCCCCTCCCGTTTACCGCAACAACCTTAAAAGCCCCTGTCGCAACCAACAGCCCCAGTTGGATGTGCCTCCCAAACCCACTCCTCCCGGAGACAATGGAAGTAATAAATGAGCGCCTCACACACATACAAAAACAACTCAACTCCCACCTACCTCTGTCCTGTATTCACCTCTCAACCATAACTGAAAACCGGTCCCTACTACAGAGCCAATCCAACACTATCACCCAGGCCATCAATAAAATCCTTCTCAACACCACTACACCCTCCTCCCCCTCCAAACACTTAACACCCCCCTCCTTCTCAAACACCAGTGAGCCAGCTCAACAGCCGAATCTACAGACGTCCAGCTGGCACACCTCCCCTCGCAACTCCCAGTCCCTCAGACCAAAAAGAACGATCCCGGATATGTCTCAATGAGATGCATTGACACTCGCCAAAACCTATGACCCAAGAGAAACCCAATCCCCACCTTCCAACATCCAAGTAATCACTGGTATAGGTAGAGACAACAACCAACCTAGGCCCACTAAACGTCCCCCCAACACACAACTATCCCCCAAGTTCCCCCCTCCTCCCAAGCCCATTCCAACAGCGACATGCTAAACTGCATGCTTATAAACTGATGCCATACTGAGCAACAACACTGACATTGTGTTCCTCACTGAAACCTGGCTGAATGAAACATCTTACCCGCTCCTTGACCTCCTAGTCCCCCCTGGCTTCTCCATCATTAAAAAAGACAGAATTGGCCAACATGGTGGAGTCATTGCCATCATCCACAAGAACAACATCAACATAGTTGAACTCAATACACACTCCTTCTCAACCTTCGAATACCTTAACACCACCATAACACACCTAAACAACAAAGTAACAAAATGCCATCTCATCTACCACCGCCCAGGAAATTCTCCGGCTTTCAATGATCAAATCTCGGACACTCAGTGCTCCCTATCAAACTCCGACAACATCATCATGGGTGACTTCAACCTCCCTTCGAACAATGAAAATGCCACTGTTATACAGTCCCTAAATGATCTCCTTCTCACAAATGAGCTCACCCAACACTGCAAGGGTCAAACCCACAACAAGGGCTCCACCTTAGATGCTATCATAGCCAAAAGCGAAACCATAACCATGAATAATATTCTCCCAGTCGACTGGTCAGACTACCCCACATCATCCTATTCAGCATCAACCAAAACAGTAGCTCCACCAAGCAAAACTCAAATCTCCCACCAATGGTTCAGAAATTTCAAAGACATCCCCCTCCCTGCCCTTCAAGAAACCATAACATCACTGCTCCCAAACTGTTTGGACAACCTCGACATGGCTGAGCTCACCACTCTATACAACAGAACAATGACAACTGCCCTTGACCAACTAGCCCCCCTAAAACGTAAGAGTCAGAGACATCCCCTCCCGAGCTTGGTTCAATAATGACCTCAACTCTGAATGAAGAAAAGTAAGAGCCGCTGAGAGACTCTGGAGAGGAAACCCATCACTATCAACCTCTCCCAACTCAGGAAAGTACGCAGTAACTACAAAAAACACATAATCAAGGAGAAAGCCTCCTTTTTCCGGTACGCATTAGACAAAGCCAAAAACCGCCCCAAAGAACTTTTCAACATCATCCAGAAACAGACCTCCAAACCCACCAAAGCTACCACGCCTTACCTCCAAACTACAGTGTAATAACCTAGCTAAATTCTTCGATAACAAACTCTCCAATATTGAGCTCTCCATAGACCACCACTCTCAATCCCAACACGGTAGATCCCCACGCCTACTGCAACCTATCCCATCCCCAGTTCACAGCATGCTCACGACCCCCAAAGTCACCCCGCACCCTAGTCCCCCATCCCCTTCCAAGCAGTGGAAAGACTTCAGCCCTCTCTCTGAAGAGGACATTTCTAATGTGATTGCTAACCCCAAACCCTCCAACCATTACGTAGACCCTCTACCCGCCTCCTTAGCTAAGAACCTTAACCTTACCCTAACACCACGGTGAACCAAGATTATGAACAGCTCTCTAATCAACGGCCTGATGCCCGACTGCCTCAAACTAGGCCAAGTCACACCCTTCTAAAAAAACCTGATGCTGACCCTAATGGCCTAAAAAATGTTAGGCTCATCACAACCTCCCTTTCCTAGCCAAAATCCTGGATACATCTGTTCTCTCCCAACTGAACCAACAACGGGAATCCAATAACCTACTCGACTCAATCCGGATTCAGAAAGGGATGCAGCACAGAAACCGCTATACTGAGCATTACAGATGACATTCACAACTCCCTCGACTCCAACAGATCCTGCCTACTCGTCCTCCTCGACTTATCAGCTGCTTTTGACACGGTCGATCACAACCTACTCTGAGACGCACTACAAAAATGTGTTGGAGCTGATGGCAATGTCCTAAATGGCTCTCCTCATTTCTACATTACAGCTCCCAACTCATAAAAATCAAAAACTCAATGTCCAACACCTCCCCTCAACAAGAGGTGTCCCCCAAAGCTCAGTCCTCTCCCCCACACTCCTTAACATTTACATGGAACCACTCACCAACATTCTAAAACAAGCAAACATCGCCTATGCTGGCGACAACTAGCTGTACCTCGAGATCTCCTCCCTCAAAGACATCCTCCGCCTCAACTCCACTTTTTCAAAAGTAGAAAATTGGCTAACTCTCAACCACCTCAAACTCAACCAAGAAAAAAACGAAATCCTTGTCTTCTCCAATCACGAGCCACCCCCTCAGATCCAAGAATGGATAAACAACCTTGACTCCCTAAACGGCAAACTCACTCCAGCAAACTCAGTCAAGCCAATAGGGATCTCTCTAGACCCACGCCTCAACATGAGTTCCCACATCATATCCACAGCAAAAGGCGCCCTCTACAACCTAAAACTCCCTAACAAATTCAAACCTTTCATACCCACCAATGACCTAAAAACTGCAACCCAATCTCTAGTTATGTCCAGACTTGACTATGGTAATGCCACTCTAACCGGGACAGCAAGAACACACACAGCCCCCATGAGAGCCACCCTAAATGCAGCAGCAAGAATGGTCTCGGGTACCAGGAAATACCTGCCTCACACATAAAGCCTTGCACACAGGCAAACCGGAATACCTCATTGCCAAACTCACAAAAGCCAGACAATCAAGAAACCTAAGAAGCTCCAACTCTCTCCTCTTAATCCCCTCAAAAAGACATAAACAAAAAGCCCTCTCCTGCTCTTCTCTGGGAATGCCCCAAAAATCTGGAACTATCTCCCTATCCACATCAGGACTAGTCCCTCCTTCATGATCTTCAAGAGACAACTCAAAGAACTTCTCCTCAACAGCCATCTCTAGTCATCTGGCCAATGACCTCGCTCTTCTTGGTCCCCATATCCTTGATGATACCCACTGTACTATATTGTCTTTGTTTCCTTGTCATAATATGCTGTAAAGCGCTCTGATACCCCCGGGTCTTTAAGCGCTATTTAAAACTTCAAACTAAATAAATAAATAAATAAGTATGGGTGCGCAGGAATGGGCAGACACCTCTGGGCAGTGGGAGTGGGTGGGGTGCAGCAGCCTATGTGCACAGCAGCGGGCAGACACCTCTGGGCAGTAGGAGTGGATGGGGTACAGTAGCCTGGGTGTGTAGAGCCGGGCAGATACCTCTGGGCGGCGGGAGTCGAAGGGGTGCAGCAGCCTGAGTGAGCAGGGGCGGACAGACACCTCTAGGCTGCAGGAGTCAATGGGGTTCAGCAGCCTGGGTGCGCAGGGGCGGAACACAGAATTAGGCATGTGAAGTGGTATGTACTCTGCCATTACTGATTCTATACTATGTTTCAGATGACAAAGCTTGAGGGCTGCACTATGTCTAACCCTGGGTGGTGAACTACGCTATGCTCACAGAGTTTGCGTAGTTTCGGTAACTTCGCGATTCGCGTAGAATGCAAAGTTACTGAATACCACGCAATCTGCAACGTAGCGTAGCTGTTTTTCTTCTTCGTTCCCTCAATATGCGTTCTTGTACCCATTGTAACGACTTACCGTGATTACCCATGGTTGGTAATAACTGTGCTACACTTGCGTAGTTTGCGAAGTTTCCGCTACTTTGCACTACACGAAATGTCTGTCTGCTGCATCATATCATTGGATTGGATTTGAGGACTTTTGGATTTGAGATTTTAAAAGTAAGTTGGAGAATTGGTGTACTTGTTTGGTTGATTGGGGCTTTTTTGTAGTGTACCCACTACCTACATTTATTGGGGATTTTCATTGTTTTTTGTTGTTTTGGGTGGCCTGTATTTTCAGTAGGGGCCTAGTTGTTTTTCTTTGAAATTTCAGCCAGTAAGCCCAGATGTACCCATGGGTGCATGTTTCTGTGGTGTCTGTTGAATTTAAACACCATGTAGGGCATGGATGGCATTGGATTGAATTGCTAAATGTGGTTTTTGGGGGTGTATTTCACTTTTTGGGTGTGTTTGTGTTAGAAAGGAACTCTTAGGGTCGGCCGAGCAAGGGGGAGAGGCCTCCAGGCGAGGGCCCTCTCCTAGGATCGTACAGTCGAGCAACCACCCCCCTACAGATGGACGCCACACAAAGATAGGTTCTTAACACTTTTATCAGTACTTTTAGGCAGGTTATCGTAACGATACAGAAGAACAGGATTCAGGGATCCTCTCAAACTTAGTCTTTTGGGGAAGGGGGTAGCGGGACAGTCTTGGTACCGGTCTGGTACAGGGATATCTTATGCACAGCTCTTAATCCTCGAGCTGAAGGGTTCTTCGGTAGGGGAAGCGGCAGCGCCAGCAGGACCCCAAGGAGAGCTACACGAAGGTGGGCCGCGGCAGCGCCAGCAGGACTCCAAGGATGGTTCACGAAGATGGGCCGCGGCAGCGCCAGCAGGACTCCAAGGATGGTTCACGAAGATGGGCCGCGGCAGCGCCAGCAGGACTCCAAGGATGGTTCACGAAGATGGGCCGCGGCAGCGCCAGCAAGACTCCAAGGATGGTTCACGAAGATGGGCCGCGGCAGCGCCAGCAGGACTCCAAGGATGGTTCACGAATATGGGCCGCGGCAGCGCCAGCAGGACTCCAAGGATGGTTCACGAAGATGGGCCGCGGCAGCGCCAGCAGGACTCCAAGGATGGTTCACGAAGATGGGTTTGTCTCGGTGTCTCTTGACTCCAGGATACAACTGCCGACCTGCTCTGGAGCTGCCCCAGTTATAGGTCTGGGGCCCTTTGATGTCCGGACCCTCGCACTTGGAGGTCGGAGGGTCCGGGATGTGCGTGCCCAGACACCCAGCAGGGGGGTGGAGCCAGCGCCCAGGGAGGCTGGGGGCGATCGAAACCAGGCGGATGGGGGGACCATCAAAACTCCTTCCCCCATTGATTCGTCAAGTGGTCTCTTTACCCCCTGGGTGAATCGTGGTGCCTCGATGTCGGGGCTTTGCTGGGTCTGTGGCTGGGGGTCGGGCCGAGGCCACGAGGCCTGGCCGTGGAGGGTCCAAGATGGCGGCTGGGCCGGAGACGGGGGTCCGGGGAAGGGGTCCAGGCCAGCCGAGGGGGTCGAGAAGAGGAGGTTGAGTTCCACCGGGGAAGAGCTGGGGGCTGCCCGGGGGGGGGCGCACTCGTGGAGGGTGGATGGTGCTGCTCTTGGCCGGGGAACAGGGGTCGAGGTAGTCCGGAACCCGCCATGCGGGAGGAGGGGGGCCACGCCACGAGGCCAGGTCCAACAGTTTGTTAATAATTAAATACCTTTGTTGGATGTGTGTGCGTGCTTGCTGTGTAACTTTCCAACCTTTCGTAGCCCTGTTCATTTTCGTTTTTGCATTTTTGTATTAAAGCTATGTTGTTTAGCAGGCCTTCTTTGTCTGGTCATACATAGAATTTATAGGCCTGATTGAGTTCATTGTTTTCCATGGCCTGGCGTGACTGTGAGTGACCATGTGGCTTGGGGCCATTTTGTGGTGGTAGTTTAGTAGTTGTTGCTTTTTCCATATAGGCCTGAATTCTTTGTTCCCCTTGGCTTATGTCTGTTGTTGTTGTGGCCTGGCCATGTGGGTGGCGGCCATTTTGTGAAGGCAGGCAGTGTGCTTTTACGATAGGCTTGCATTGTCTGTCTTCCATTTCTTTTTGTTGTGGGTGGCTAGCGGCCATTTTGTGGAGCCATCTAGGCAGTGTGCTTTTGCCATAGACCTGCATTCATTGTCTGTCTCCACTTTCTTGTTATTGTGGGTGGCCTGGCTATATGGGTGGCCGCCATTTTGTGGAGTAAGGTAGCCTGCTTTTGCCATAGGCTTGCATTGTCTGTCTTCCATTTCTTCTTGTGGGTGACTAGCGGCCATTTTGTGGAGCCATCCAGGTTGTGTGCACTGCTTTTGCCATAGGCCTGCATTCATTGCCGGCCTTCATTTTCTTGTTATTGTGGGTGGAAGCCATTTTGTGGAGTAAGGCAGTGCGCTTGCTTTTGCCATAGGCTTCCAAGCTTGTGGCCTAGTCTGCCAGTAGGCCCAGAGGTAGTCATCATGGGTGCATAAAAACTGTTACTGTGTTGTCTGTTGAATTTTAACATAATTTATGGCATGAATGGAATTAGATTGAATTGCAAAATCTGTTTTTGGGGTGGAATTTCAGTTTTTTGGTGTGTGATAAATAAATAGCCTTTTCAGCCAATAGGTAATCCTGGGCGTTCAGCTCGCGTAGTTTTGGCAACTCCGCATTGTGCGACAATGCAGACTTGCACTTTTTTTGTTCTTCGCACGCTCAATATGCGTGTTCGAGCACGCGATAATGACTTATTGTGAAGATCGCGATGCCGAACACACAGAATTTGCAATCTGGCACAGAATATCTCTCGAGCAGCATAAAACCTTCTCGAAAATGATGATTTTGTTCATTTTGCTCCAAAAACTTCTCAGATTGTCATTTGGCGTAGTTTTTTGAGCAAGGAGTCATTTTTCTTCTTTTACAATTTTTTTTAAAGAGGAAGGAAGTTCCCCAGAGTCTCCAACTTCCTGGTCCTGTCCTTTGTCTTCACTTTCTTGTTATTGTGGGTGGCCTGTCCATGTGGGTTGCTGCCATTTTGTGAAGCCAGGCATTGTACTTTTGCCATAGGCCTGCATTGTCAGTCTTGTCTTCCTTTTCTTGTTGTTGTGGGTGGCCTGGCCATGTGATGGCAACCATTTTGTGGGACCAGCCACTGTGCTTTTGCCAAAGGCCTCCAAGCTTGTGGCCTAGTCTGCCAGTAGGCCCAGAGGTACTCATCAATCATCATGGGTGCATGAAACAAGTGTTTTTGTGTTGTCTGTTGAATTTAAACATCATTTAGGGCATGGATGGCATTAGATTTTATTGTAATATGTGTTTTTTGGGGGGTTCACTTTTTGGGTGTGTGTTAGGCCTTTTTTCAGCCAGTAGGCCCAGAGATACTCATGGGTGCATGAAACAACTGTTTCTGTGGTGTCTGTTGAATTTCATTTAGGGCATGGATGGCACAGATTGATAAATTCATCGCTATCTCAAAGTAGTACCCAATCAACGCAGGAGGAAGCACAGCAGATAAGTGGTCAACAACAGCCGCAACCACCGCCCGCAACCACCACCCGTAATAGTAGTTGTTAATCCTCCCTAAGTTGGGGCAGTTCAGGAAATTGAGCCACATGCAGAGGAAGAAGAAGAGGAAGCCACTCATTCAGAAGATCCGTTGTCTTCCAAATCTCCAGCAAGGAGATTTGGAAGACAATGCCAAGCCCCCCTTCTGATAATCTAGATGCCACTTGGAAGCCACAAACTGAGTCTGAGAGGAAGAGACGTCCCAAGACCAGGCTAGGGAAAAGGAAGATTCCCGAAAGCCTTACACTTATGGAGGTCGATGTAGAACAGCAGGATGATGATGAGCCAGTCAACACAAACATCACTCCCGGCCCAGAGGAGATTCGGACCAACATTATTACCCTATCCAAAATCGCTGCGAGGGATGTAGCACGCATACCTCAAACACAGGTAACACCAACACGATCTACAGCTTCCATATTTGCATTAGCAAAGGCCCGGCAGTGACCTACATCCAACACAACCATCACCTCAGTAGAAGTAGGTAGTGGTACAGCACAGAGTCAAATTCAACGCACACCCTCCAGTTCATCCGGCATTGGAAGTGGCACCTCCGGCAGGAGGCAAAAGATAAGCTCCCCAGTTTGGGACTTCTTTACGGTTAGCGAAAAGGAGGAGAATATTGCTATATGCTCCATTTGTATTACCTCTGTTAGTCGGGGTAAGCTTGGTACAAATTATGGTACCGGAGGTCAAATAACCCATCTAAAAAAACACCACTTGATCGACTTGGAGGACCACCTTGCTGGCATAAAAACTGCAACCATTGGTGTTGGTGGGGATAAACAAGTAGAAGATCCAATCAAGGTGGAAGAGGAAGGACAGGGAGACATTCTCTCTGGTAGTGGTACACAAAGTAGCCCTGTCCCCAGCAGTGCAGTGTTATCATCGCCCACATCTTCAGCAACATCTCAGTGGCACAAGAGTAAGAGTCAGCCTGGGACAACAAGGAGTACTTCACAGATAAACGTGTGTTGTTGAGCCCAAGGAAAATGCAGCTACCATTATCAGCATGTTTAGGGGGGAGGGGCAGTACGAACGCAACCACGCAATTGCACGTTTGTACAATGCGAAGCTGGCTAAAATGTTAGCACTGGACCTTCTAACTGGAATTTGTGACAGCCATATGCCCAAAATGGCAGGTTCCCAGCAGCTACCATTAAGCCAGAGTTGGTGTCCCAGCACTACATCACAACGTGCTGAAAATTGCTTGGAAAAGTCTTGAAGCAGAGTGCTGTTCAGTGTATCCACCTGACAACAGACATGTGGAACAGTTGCCGAGCCACTGATTACATGTGCATCACTGCACACTGGATTTCTTATGTGGGGGTTAGAGAACAGATATCTGTTGGTATTGACGCTGCTCAGATTTTTCATGCCACTCTCAAACATACAACTGTAGCCATGTTTGCCATGGAGAAATCTCATACTCCTGCAAACATTTTGGAGGAGTTTAACAGCAAGGTCTTTGAGTGGCTGTGCCCAAGAGGGCTTAAAATTGGTTTTGTTGCCACGGACAATGTCAGTAAAGTAGCTATGGCCATGAAAGATGGTGGGTATTTCAGGGTCCCGTGTTTGGCACACTGCATTAACATTGATGTTCAAGACTTTCTGAAAAATGAATACAAAGTCAGTAACTTACTTGGCACCTGCAGAACAATATGCACACATTTCAGCCATTCTTTTAAAGCCCGAAGCAGCTGAGGGTCATTTAATATGAGCATAAAATGCCAGTCAAAGCACTCATCCAGGAGGTGACAACACGTTGGAACTCAACTTATTACATGCTTGATCATCTGTTTCAGCAGGACCTACCACTCAATGCTTATGTCATGAGGAGTTTAGGGGATCCTACTGTGAGAGGCATGACCATAGAGATGGGCCAATGAGACCTTGTTAATGTCTGACAGAGATGCTACTTCCTTTTGAGGTCCTCACACGTGAAGTCAACAGGGAGGACTGTACTATGGGCCAAGCTATCCCATCGTTGCACATGCTAGAGCAACAGCTGAAGGAGGTGTCTGAAACGTATGCAGGTGTTGATGACAAACAAGACACATAATATTTGGCGGACTCCTTAGCCGTTTGCTTATCTGACAATACAAGGATTCAAAATAACATTGTGTCACATCCACATTACATTATACCACAATTTTGGATCCACCACAATTTTGTATCCACGGTACAAAGTAATTCTGAACAATAAGGCAGTAATTCCTTTTTCAGAAGTGGATGTTGCCAAGTACAAAACTTTGATAGCTGAGCAAGCCATTGACTTTGAAGATGAATGGCTGGTAATTAGAGCCCCCCCAGGCCAGAACAAATACTACAGAGCAGAGTCAAGTTCTACTTCAGAGTCTGAGGGGAGTGCATTTGCCTCCCAGCAGTCACTGACACCAATACTACCAATAACAGACATAATGCCCTAATCGCAATGTTTTAATCACGCCCGGCGATCCAAAGTTCCAACACGCAGCAACAGTAGAAAATCCTCCAGCTCCTGTATTTCACTTCCTTCGGGCATTATGTCTGTAATGGACTTGGTCTGAGTGACCACGCGTGGAAGGATTGCATACTTAGATTGAATAACTGTTAGACTGAAACATAACCTTGTGTAGTACTCAGACCGAATCTTGTCTGAACTTCAGACTTGTGGGCCGGTTTCTAAATCCTCTTTCTAAACCAGCGGAGACTTACATTGGGACGGCCCTCAAAGTGCTCGTGACTTATCTGGACAGACGTGTCCCTTCCTTGTGCGCAGTATTGTTTGCATACTCCAGTTACCTGTGGGGGTACTTTGAAGTTTCTTTCTAGTGCCCTGAAGAAGTCCCACACTGGGACGAAACGCGTCGGCTGTGCAGTTTTATCTGATGAAATAAAGAAATCTAACCGAGGAGCCTCTACTCTTCTGATTTATCAGAATTTGGACTTGATACTGGTCTTTATTGAACCATATATTGTGGTGCACCTGTGCTTTCATGTTCAAACAAGCAACAGTGTTGTATGCTTTTATGCTTTCACCAATTCTAGCACTAGGCAGGCTATGTAGGGACACCTTCCATGGACCAACTACAGCACACTCATTTGCATAAGAATGTGAAGCATTGTGAATCTATATGGGATAGAATCCTTTTGGACACCATGCACTAGATGCCGTTCGTGTACCAGCAGGTCAGGTACTACTTCTATACTAAGGATTAACAATTCCTTGTAAGGAGGGACAAAGGAGTTTGGGGGCCATAAGTTCAGCTAGGTCCCTGTTCTGTTTTAACAATGTACATCATAATTATGGCCACATGGATTGTGGGTGTTTCCAATCACTCAAGGCGGCTGAAGGAAGACACAGTCACATGTTTTCAAGTACAAGCTCATAGCCATTATCGTGACTGGGTGGAGGCTGTCCAATGCATGAGTGGTCAAAGTGGCAGTGCACAGAATCAATCTCAGTATCTCTTGTACCAGCCAATGGGTTGTTGATCACTGCATATGCTGCCAGATCAAGTAAAGGTAGATTAAATCCAGTCATGAATCAGGAAACAGCTAACTTGCGTGTAGACTAGGGAGGGATTTACAGGCTGCAACAATACACAGTGAAGGATTCATGGATGCCTGCCTGACTATTGGTCATCTGGCGCAGGTGATTCATAATCATCAACATCTGTTGGGTTGTTGTTACGCAACAGAGGAGGCAGAACATGAGTTCCATTGACTCATCTCACTCCGCGTGCATTCCAGCTTGTCATGTTGTAAAAGCAAGGCAGTTGCTCAATCAGATGGGTGTGATGTGTTTGAGCAACTGTCAGCAAGGCTAACATCACAGCCTGCAACTAGCCCCCAGTCTATTGAGGACCTAGTGATGCCTCTGTATACAGCAAAACCCGGGGGATATTGGCCTAGACAACACCAAAGTCCCCAGCCACTCAATACATTCCACTCAAACAACCTAGATGTGGTTGTGTCCCAGTAGTCAGTGAAATATTTGGAGACGGAATCCCTCAGGAATGAGAGAAATGCATGGGCCAACAGTCACCATGTGTGGACTGGGGGGCGCTGCACACTAAAATCCAATGTGTATTGGGTCATTTCCTGAGAATGTCAATCACAGCTATTCTCCATCTAGCTCGATCCAGTGTAAGATATATACTAACAAATAATCCATTCCAAAAGTGCAGATTGTGTACTGCAGAGTAGTAGGATTACTCATGAGTCTCAGGACATTGGATCCACTGACAGTTTTGGAGGCTCCGGTGCGCAGACCACAGTGTAAGATAAGCTGCAAGCACTGGAGAGGATGCCCCGGCACTAAAGCAGTGGCTCTTGGACACAAGTGACATTGCCATCCTCAAACCTGGTGCATGGTGTTGAACTTGAAGGCATCTACTATCAAGGCTTTGTGCTCCACACACCAGTCACCAGTGTCAGACATCTTGATAGTACACTTTCATTCACTGTCAGGTGGCCATAGGCCAAGATGGGCTGTTTGGGCTGAGTGGGAAGAGGAGTCTTTGTTTGCACTGACTAAATCTCCCATCAGGCCCTGTCCTAAAAACACCTTTCCACCCAGCCCAAACAGCAGACCTGGAACTATGCGGTCCCTGAAAGTGAGTGGAAATTTACTGGCAAGATGGCAGAAACTGATGCCTGGAGTCTGCGGCACAAGGGCATGATGGGAGTTGTGGTGAAACTCAGACACCAGGCACCACTGTCAGACATCTTGATAGTACACTTCCCCTCTTTGCCTGTACACCACTCTTCCTGGTGGGCTGTTTGGGCTGGGTGGGAGGAGGATTGTTTGCACTGACTCGGTCTCCCATCAGGCCCTGCCAATAGTCCACTACATACACCTTCCCACCCAGCCCAAATAGCCCAACATGAACTATGCTTTTATCACAGTGATTCAAAATGTACTATTAGGGTTCCTGTTGTCTGACTTGACCATAACTCTCATCAAGGCCTTCTGCTCCAAACACCATGCAGCAGTGTCAGCCATCTGGCTAGTACATTTCCACTCACTGTCAGGAAAGCAGACAGTGGAGGAGTGTTTGCTGTCACTACAACTCCCATCAGGCTGGGCCCACACACACCTTCTCACCCATCTCAACCAGTCGGGACTCTGCTTTCCTGAGAGTGAGTGGAAATATGCTGGCAAGATGGTTGACACTGGGGTCCGGTGTTTGGAGCACAAAGCCTTGCTGTGAGTTTTGAAGATGGTAATAGTTTTAAGCCTTTTAATTTTCATTGCAGGTATATGGTTAATCTATCTGACATACACATTACATGCTCATTGACTATTGGTTTGTTTGAATTTAAAACTCATTTAGTTAACTGGGTCCTTTACAGTGATGTCTGTAGAGGTTTAATTGCCAATTTTAGTCGAATGTGGAGTAGATACTTACCAGGTTCCGGACTTCCGGTCCTTCTATGAATCGATACGCACTCTCCAGCGGAAGGATGGCATGTACCTTCTCCTTCCAGGAAGTGAAGTGCACAGGTGATGCAGGAGGGCCACCACCAGTTGGTTGTGCATATACATGTACTTCTGGACACAGTTTTTGGACCCTCCTTCTTACTTCATACGACCTTCTCTTGATATCATCCAGTGAGCGCAGGACAGATGCTTCAGGATTCACCTTGCTGACTATTCTGTTCCACATCCTATTTTTCTGGGTGATGGAAGTCTGTTGGACTAGGGTCCCAAATAAAAATGGGTCTACTTTGATGATCCCATCTACTAGTACTACCACCTCATACTCTGTGAAACGTGGCTGCTTCCTCTGGAGCATGGTGAGGGTGAATATGAAATTTAAGCTGTGTTTGAAAGAAGGTATTTAACAAAAAAAGAAACTGTGCAAGTTGTGGGAGGAGATGAAGTGTGTGAGTGTGTGCAAGGATGAGAGCAGGGAATGAACACAGACTCCTCTACTGGTTGGCAGCAGTACTGTGGAAGCAAAGGATAATGGTCATTTTTTTTGCTCTTTATATTGGTGGATTGGTGGGCGTGCCTAATATTTGAGTTTTGATTTTTTATTTGGTGCTGCCTATGCTTGTTGTTGTGACTGATTTTTGCATTTTACACTTGCCATGTGTAACACGAACCGAAACTGTTCCAAAACTGCATCTGATACATCATGATCTGTTCAGCGGGTCAACCGATTCTTGTTTGTAACCAGAATGCCTATGCAACAGCATTTCCGACTTTCTCGGTCGGTTCAGACTTGCTTCCAAACGACCCGGTCAGGCCAAATGATTTCCAACTGACTTGGCTGGAGTTTTTCCTGCTATGCATCGTAATACGGCGGTCACCGAGATTGCGGTCGAGTGGGTCAGAAAGTTTCCGAGGACGAGTGAGTGGGTCGGACTTTCTGACGGACATCATAATGAGACCCTAAGTTTCTTGTAATGCTTGAGAGGGACATGCAGGGGAATGTTAGACAGAGTAAAAAGAATAATAGGAACCAGCATTATCTTAATGGTGTCAACACGACCCTACCAAGACAAATAAAAAGGATGCCATTTACTAGTTAGTGTAGAGATTGTCTGAGTGCAATTGCCCGTATTAATTAAAACAAAAGAGGTGAGGGAGGAAGAGAATTCAAGACCAAGATATTTAAGTTGTTTAGATTGCCTCGACTAAAAGTACATTTATTTAGGGGCAACATTTCACATTTGTCGGTATTCAGCTCATAACCTGCGACAAATGAATAAGAAGCAACTTTTGACCCGAAAGTAGGAAGTGAAGAATGAGGTTTAGATATAAATAATAAAATATCATCAGCATACGCAGTCAATTTACCATTTTTGTAAATCATGGATGAAACCATGAATTTTATTATTCAAGTGGGTCCGAGATGAAAATGGTTCAACGGTTCTAATGTTAAGGTAAAAAGGAAGGGGGGAAGGGGACAGCCCTGATGAACCCCTCCGTGTAAATTAGGAAAAGAAAAAGTCAGGCCAAATACACAAATGGCTGTCCTAGGGGAATACATTTCGGTCCAAAACCAAACCAAGTTAAAGTTTGAAATGAATAGGAGCAAATAAAATTATCAATAGCCTTTTTGGCATCCAAGGCAATGGCAGCCAGAGTATTGGGTGAGCTTGCAGTCCTAGAAATATTATAAAAAAACAAATGAGTATTTTCTGGAAGATATCTGCCCTTGACAAACCCGGATTGTTCTTTTCCTAAGAGATCAGGAAGAAGCACGTCTAGCCATAATGCGAATGCTTTAGAGAAAATTAATAATATAATGAATTAACAGACAAAGCTTAAGAAGAAGCAATTTTGAAAAATGTGTATAAAACTCAGCTTCAAAACCATCCGGCACTGGAGTCTTGTCTTTTTTAAGGGAAAACAATGCAAGCTGAAGTTCTGTTTGAGTGATATCCGTCTAGGGAAGAGAAATCAACTTGAGAATGAGCCAGCTTTGAAACAGAGGATAAATAACTTAAAATTGCATGATCTGAGGGTAGACAATCCGACATGTATAAATTTGTGTGAAATTGTTGAAATTGTTGGAATTCAGCAAGAATATCCTGGTCTCGGCGATGAGGAGATCCTCTATCGTCGATAAGTGATTCAATTAATATTTTATTTTGTTCACTTTTAAGATAATTAGCTAGCAACATTCCAGATTTATTTTGGCCTGCATATTACTTTAAGTTTAGCTTTCATTAGTTGATTTAAAGCCTGTTGAGAATGGGAAGTATAGAAAGAATATTCTAAAAGTTTAATTTCATTAAGAATTGGTTTAGATTGCGATTGAGATAGTCGTCTCCTTTTTGAAATAAAATGAGTTATAAAATCTCAAGCTGAGGAATTAAATGCATCCCACACAGTATAAAAGGGAAAATCTTCTGTCTGTTAAAAGAGGAAAAAGCCTTGGGCAAAAGCAGCAAAAGAAGAGGTGAAAGAGGAGTCCAATAATAGGGAATTATTAAATCTCCATCTCGTAAGAAGAGTAAATTTGGAAATGATGAATAAGTGCACAGATACTGGGGAATGATCTGGGATCAAAATGGATCTAATATCTGCTGAATGCAAGGATTTAGTTAGGTGATGTAATACAAAATATAATCAATTCAAGATTGTGTACGATGTACTGGGGAAAAAAAATGTGTACACCCTTAAAGTTGGATTGCATTATCACCCACATCATGAAGGTTGCGTCTTTGAAAAGCTTGTGTGAAAGTTTTGAGGGATTAGTTTGGGATGTAGTGCCATGAGGAGTGTCCATATAGCAAAGGATCAACAAGTAAGTTACAATCACCAGCCAGAACAAGATTGTCATCAGGATACTGCAAAAGCTTCTGTGAAATTAGAGACCAAAATTGACATTCAGGTGCATTAGGTCCATATATGTTGAACAGAACAATTGGAATCTTATCAAAATACACTTTAAGTATAAGCCGTCATCCCTCCTTATCTTTTTCCTGAAAAATCAACTGAACCTTTAAAGACGTGTAACACAATATTACAACTCTGTGTTTTTACTCCATAGCAGGCAAAGAGAAGTCTTCACCTACCCATCCCCTCCTCAATTTCATGGTTTCTATATCCGAGAGATGAAATTCCTGCAAAAAAGCAATGAGAGAGTTAAGTTTTGACAAATGGCTGAGAACATGTTGTCTTTTAATTGGAAAATTCATAACCCTGAACATCCGGAAAAACATCTTCTACAGCGTTGTAGACAAACAGAATGAAGAAAATAATCAGATCTTAATTGAAAGAGAATACAGCAAAACCATAGCAGTTGTAGAAAAAAATATTCAGCAAGAAATAAGACAAGGAAAAAAATTGAAAAAAGAAAGAAAAGCGAGGACAGAAAGAAGGAGATAAACGTAAAGAAGAAAAAAAACCTCTAGAGAGAAAAAAAACATAGAACATCAATATAGCATAGACGGGGCAAACAAACAACCAGAAAGAATGACATACCTAACAAATACCCAATGAAGGTAGAGGAGGGACATGTACATATCATACCTATCAACCGTATCTAACCTACCATGCTAACATACCAACCATACCTAGCCAACACAAATACCTACCACATCGAACCATACCCAACATACCATAACAAACATACCTAACTACCTACCACACCTTCCTACCAAACCTAACATACCTATCTACCACATTTACCTACCATATCTAAAAAAATCCTATCCTACCTTGGATTAGATATAATACTTCCAACAATTCTGTCAGTTGCATTTGCCTAGCCTAAATTAAAAAAAAGGAAATATAGGCAACATGGTCAACAGCGGCACAAGGATTCCTTGTTCTGTGCAATAACTAAGAATAAGGATTTGTTGAGCACTCATTCAATGGGGCAATGTAATTACATTCATGTTGATCTTATTAAGTTAAATTAATTACATTATGTAACCGCTGAGAGTGTATCTAGTTCCTCACAATGATAACCTGTGTGTAGTTCATGCCTCGTAGAGTGCCATGGAAGACCCTGCAGATAGCGGCTGCACACAGGCTTTCCTTGATGGGGAAGCTGCTTCCAAGAGCACTGTCAGGGATCCATGCAGAGTATCCATCTTGACACAACTACACTTAAGGTAGACTCATTGCCAAGTCCCTCACAGAGCTCCAAAAAGCAATAGGGTTGGGCTTTTTTTTGCTTGCAACTTGAAAGAAAATGGGTGAATGTTAGAAGTTTCGAAACATTCACCCACCCCTGCTAACTAGCGTATCTACCATGCATTTCCTACTCTATCTGTCAAGCCTACCTACCTGTTCAAGCTACCTTATGTACATACCACACCTAATCTTTCATACCTAACCTACCAGACCTGACTTACCTGCCATGCGTTACCTATCTACCATATTAACCTGCCATTCCTACTTACCTGCCAAACATACCATACCTCCATTTCTAACATTACTTCCTATCATATCTAACCTACCATTGAAATGTACATGTACCATTAAAATGTCAATAGACATGTGAAAAATATACTTTCACCACTAGACTAGATATTTGATAAAAAGTAAAACTGATATTTTAGGCGTGCTTCTACTGTTTTCCTAGCTGAATTTCTAAAAATATTTTTTTCTCATCAGACCTTTACAAAAACATATGCAAATGTACCCATTCAGAGGAAAACAGCATTTGAAAATTGTCTTCTGAAGGGACATACTATCATTTATATTTAACATGTCACACTTGTATACTTTAAGCTCTTGACTAATGTGTTAAATTTGATTTTCCCACATGGAAGAACACTGCATTTTCTTTATATGCTTACAGTAGCCTTATTGATAAGTTAGACAACCCTTTTTCGTTGTAACAAATTTCACCTTACGTTTACAGAGGTAGAGTGCATGCAGTGCAAACCTTCTGTCAGTATGACCACTTTAATTGAAAAAAGCTGATTTAAAAAAGGTACAGGCAATTTTCCAAACTCTAATTAATTTGCAGTGTACCAAAACTGCTTCTTCGAACCCCGTTTCCATTGTTTTGGTAATCTGTGGGCAATAGATTCCTCTTATCTCACAATCACTAAGGCATTCATTAACATCTTTGAAGGACAGCATCTTCCTGCAGAAAGGCTTCACAATTGATGCAGACACAAATGTACATGTGGTCAAGGAATAAGGTACAATTTTGGAATTAAGTTCAGGAAGCAGAGATTCAAGCCAGAGTGATAATGATTGTTCCAGAGCTTCTCCCAAGGCTGAAGTACCTTCTCTAGCAGTAGGCAGTAGGCATACTCTCTTTGTGTGAGGTCTAGCCTTAGAGAAAGTTTTGGCTGTCTTGTCAGACTATTATTTTGTTAAAAAAAGTAATAGTGTATAAAATACGTAGGGGCTTCTTTGCTAGCCCCTTGCGCCGCTGGTGCATCACTTTTTGATGATGCACTGACAGTGCACTTTGCAACCCCATATTTAAAAGGCCTGAAAAAGCAACCTATGTACTTTCCCTGTCCTTGTAAATACGGCCCGTTACATGCAGCACTTAGTGTGAACGGGTTTTTCATGGGTGTTGCTATGGGTGTTCCCATGCAACACCCATGGAACCTGACACATTTCCAGGTTTAAACCTGAAAAAATGCGTCTGAATGCTATACCTCCCCAGGGGAGCCATAAGGAGGCGTAACAAGGAGATATGTAGTCATATCTCCTAGTTTTCTCCTCTTTCAAAGCGTGCTGCATTCTGAAGGACACATAGAACAAGGAAATCACCTCTAAACATAAACAATCTTTAAAAAAAAGACGTTTTGCAAGCCCTGTGTGCCAAAGCAGCACACAAAGGATCTGAAAAACGCCTCTTCAGACTGTTTATGTGCAGGAAAGGACCATTTACTTAAAAATGACTCCATGTCTGACCGCGTGGACCCACTCAAAGATAAAGTTGCCAGTCATGATGAGCACATCGCAGAGGTTGAGCATTGCACCTCCGCACTGCAGGACGAGGGAACGGCGATACACGAAAAGCTTCACATTATGGAGAAGGTCCTTGAGGTGATTCGCGCCAAAAATGAGGACCTCGAGGTCCGGTCCCGGTGCAATAAGCTACCCATTCTGGGAGTCCCAGAGTCTACTGCCATGACACGTGTGGAAGATTATGTCATGGCATGCTCCGGGCCCTATTTGGGGACTCACTGTCATCTGTGTCCTTGGTGGAGCGTGCCCAAAGACCCTGGGCCCGCGGACTCACCCAGGCGCCTGCCTCATCATCGCGAGGCTGCTGAACTACAGGGACAGTGACAAGGTTCTTTGCAGGGCCCATGATCAGCCGGACTCCAGGTATCAGGGCAATGTTATTTAGTTTTTCCCGGACTTCATGATGGTGGTCCAGGCGGCCTGCCGTGAATTTGTATCCGTCAAACAGTTACAACAGCAGCAGGACATCAAATACTCTCTCTTGTACCTGGCAACACTACAGGTGTTTTACTCCGGCAAGACGTCTTACTATACAGACCCAAAGCTCCCTGCTAAGTTCGCCCGCACTCCAAAGCGTCCGAATCCGGCTGCTGTTGTGGATATTGATCGTCGGACTGGAGGTAGACTCAACGAGAACAACTGAATGTTATGCAGCTGTCTTGCCTTGTTTAATTGGTTCTCATGTACCCTTTGGTTTAATTGTTCCTTCCATTTGATTAATTCTCTATTGCTGCTCGGCGCTTTTGGTACCCCGTGATGGATGGGTGCTGCATGGGTGGACCGCCCGCCTGATACTGTGAGCTCTTTATGAGCTCCCACCCAGCCACCCAGCTCTCTGGGCAGGGATCCACCGAGCTTCCTGGTGTTCCCCCTGGAATGAGTCCTGCATTACGATTTAACGTTATCCCCTTGCGGCCTAGTTTTGAATGGGTGGGTACTTCTCAGCCTAGTTGGGTGGCTGCAGTGGTTGGAGGGAGGGTTTGGGGGTGATGATTGCACTGCCTGCAATGTTTTTTATCTTTTTCTTCCTTGTTTTCTGCCCTTCCCCTTTTTTCCCCCTCTCTGACTTCACTATTACAGCTGCATGCTATTTGGCTCCTCTCCCTCTTGCTCCCAAATTGCTTGCGACTTGTGGTGGTGGGCTGACGGCTGACGACTCTAACTCGGAGCGCATGCTCCAAGCTATAACCTGCAATGTGCTGGGCTTGAATGACTGCAGAAAGGTGAGGCTTGTGGCAGTGTTGTTGAATCGCCATGGGGCAGATATATGCTTCCTGCAGGAGGTGCATCTGACGCTCAATACACACTCATGCTTGCTAGCGGGCTGGATGGGTGACAAATTTATTGCAGGATACTATGGGTACGCTCGGGGCACAGCTATCATCCTTTGAAAGGTCTTCCTGGGCACACATGTTGCATGGATCCTGCTCATACACAGAACTGAGCACAGAGACCTAGGGCATCAGTGAATTGGGGTGTACCAGAAACTCACCTCAGTACCTAAAAACCCCAACCAGCTAGCATCAGTGTCACATTAGCTCTTCGTCCTATAGCAAAGTACCCAATGCTTAGGCAACTTAGAACATGCGACTTAGGACAAAACTCAGGAATGGTGAGAAGTGAGAACACTCTTTCGTTATACTCTCATACCAGCCCAAAACAGGAGTAAATTAGAGACACGGGTAAGGTTAAAATATTTATTTTAACAACGTGATCTTACATGCAGTATCTTAGCCAACATAAGCAGACATATGATTAGAAATAATAGGGTCAGCATTGTTACCATTCCATAAAATACAGAAGGAGAAATTATATCACAATTATGGTAAAAACAGGTCTTATAGCGCCTACTTTTAACACCCTCCCTATATAGGAACTATGTTTATAAACTAAAGAAGGTCTCTTAGACTAGTTTGGGGGACCCCATTACCTTTCCGCTCAGTAAGAGTAAATCACATCAGGACCAGCGAAAACTTTCTGCATCCCTGGAAATGGAAAATCTTGTGTCTGAAATCATGGCAAGTGTGCAATAATAAGGGCACCAGAATCTTAGTTGGCTCACAGCTGCCAAATTGTTGTGTTTAACAGCGTAACTCGATCATGTCGAACAACGTCTACCCTGTTATGATAACCTTGATGGTTTTTGCCCTCACTGTGCAGACTAGGAGCACAATGTAAGTCTAGAGATGTCGAAAACAATCATTTTCTCATGTGTAGACCTTCACGAAGCCTAACTTACAAAAATAGCTATATGCAGTGTTGTGTGCAACAGCAGCGAAAGATAAAATGGCGTTTAAACTTCTAATAAGCCATGCTAACATAACATGCATGCAAAGCAGGCCCTAGGCCATGCTACACCCTCCCTTGATCGCAGAACGCATAATAAAGGGGGCAAGATTCATAGAATGCAGAGTTCAAGTACAAATGAGCCAGAACCGGGGGGCACTAGAGGGCGCACTGCAGAATGGCCGCACTGCCGTGAGGCTCCTGCAGCCCGGAGCCCTTATCCGTTTACTTATCCTTCCTAACGTCACCTAACTCTACCCTGACTCTGGATTCTGGGATAGTTGGCAGCTGCCCACACTCGTTCCGACTCCTGTGGCGATCGGCGTTTCCTTGCCGAAGATAGAGGCCCCGACAGAATCACTGCTGGGCGCCCTGGAGAACTGGAGTTCCGCGGTCCGGCGTCCTGGCTCACGCTAGTCCCCTGCCTTCCACGTGGGGTGTGGGCCCATTCCCCTCCCCCTCGGGGACCCTCCGTGGCTGTCCTCTCCGCCGCGGCCGGCGGCTGCACCTGTGGTGTTTATGCTGCGGAGCCATATCTGCGGAGCTGTGTCGGACGTCACCCTGGACTGCGGCGACGGAGCTGTGGTGTGGACGCAAGATCTCCCCTGAGGCCGGGGTCGCGGCCATTGTGTGAACGGGAGTGGCGGGGCGTCCGCGCCTGCTCGTGCCCCCGAATCTGGTGCCTGCCTGACTGCCTTACCTTGGCGGCTGCGTGCGGAGGTGAGTGGCGGTGGAGACGGCGATTGCCAGGGGGATTGCTGACCATGCTGATGGGACGCTGTCCTAACCCACCTGGCACCATTTTCATCGCAGCGAATGCGCTGTGAGGGGACCTGCTGTACTGAAGGCTCCGCCGAGGCTTACAATTGACTGCGGACGCTCCGGACCCATCACATTGCTCTGCTGGTTGTTGCCTCCTGCTGTGGCCGTTTTCTCCTATAAAAACTGCCTTAAATGGAAATATAGAAGTTCAGTCACTCACTATTTAGAGTATCTGTTTTGCTCCTGAGACATGCAGGTGCTCAGTGGCAGATAATTCCTACCCATTTACAGCACTGCTTATAAATGCGCACTTTTTGACATGTACATGGACACCTGGCGCGTTTATTTTTGTGACACACTACAACAGATCAAAAAGAAATAAAAGTGGCCTTGACTTCCAACGACAAGGGCATGAATTGTGAGAGCATAGTAGCAGGGACACCGGAACTATGCAGCAGTAGGTAGTAAGTAGTGAGTGTTGTGCCCTTACAGGCTTGTTTCGCCTGCTGGCTTAAGGGCTGCTCTCTATCATCCGGAGGGCGACCGTGATCCTGGACCTGTTGCCGAGGGCTGCACACAGTGCAACAAGCTGATCTTGTGTGGGAATCGGAGCACTACACCCCGATCTTTGCCTTCGCTGTGATTTAGGGTCTGTTTGGTGTGTGACACTGGTTGACGGCCGAGCACTTGCGCTGGGTGGTACTCTCGCTTCCCCTTGTACGCTTTTCCGGGGGTTACTGCACTCTGGGTTTGCTGCACCATGGGGAAGCCGGACAATAAACAACCCAAGCTATCCTTTGATTCTGCAGCTTCTAGGAGGGGCGCTCGCCTGGCGCAGGAGGCAGGGAGCTCGCGATCCCCTCCCACGCCTGTCACTGACACTGCCCCGCAACCCACCATCCCGGATTTCCAGCAGATGATGCAAGAAATGCGACAGGGATTCGCCACTATCGTAGATAAAGTGGACAAATTGTCTTTGTGCATGGACGCCGTAGTGCAGAAACTTGATGTCCACGAGGAGCGCCTTACCACAGCGGAGCAACGCATCTCGGACCATGACGACACTACGGCCACCCATACCACTCATCTGGCGAGAATGGACAATACCCTGAGGGTAATAGCCGCCAAGAATGAGGAGTTGGAAGCGAGAAGTCGGCGCAATAATGTACGTGTGGTAGGCGTTCCGGAAACGACCAATGTGGGGAAAATGGAGACATATGTGGAAAGGCTACTAGTTGGTGCGATTGGGGCGGAAGCGTTCTCCACGCAGTTTATTGTGGAACGGGCACACCGATCCCTTGGGCCGAAGCCGGCCGCAGGCGCTACACCGCGGCCTATTATTGCTCGCCTCCTGAATTATCGTGACCGTGATGCGGCTCTCTGTGCGGCTCGCACTACCCGCTCGCTTTCCTTCGAGGGGGTGAATTTCACTATCTATCCGGACTTCACTCCGATGGTGCAGGAGCAACGTCGCAAATTCCTGGCGGTCAAGAAAAAGCTTAGGGATCTGCAAGTGGACTATGCTTTACTGTACCCTGCGAAGCTAAGGGTGACTTACCAGGCGAAGCAGACTTTCTTCACTAATCCGCAACAGGCGGAGGACTTTGTGAAGCGACTCTGGCAGGAACGTAATGCTCGTGACTGGCGGGACGAGGAGGGGCAGGATGGCCACCGCTCGGCGGGGGAGGAGGAGGACATCTGACTCAGTCTCTAGCGGCATGGAGGTGGTGGTGCATGCCTTGCATTGGCACTTGTCTGACTGTCCTTGGAACCTGCACTTACCCAGACTGGTACTGTTAAACGTGTTGTGTGGGACAGTGAGCGGAGCCATGGGATCGCTGTTGAGGGGCGCCAAGGGGGCGATGGTTGATGATGTTACTCTGCTCCGGGCACCCACTCCCACACTACGCCTGGGATGGGGCTTTGCCCTGCGGCTGGAGGATTGGCGTGGTGTGATTGAGTGGTTATGTGTACCTCTGGTGGACACCCCACCGGGAATGCCCCACTTTTGTTGAGTTTTCTTGTACGACTGATTTGTTGGTTACATGGATGTGTGAATGATGGGAGGGTGGGGTGGGTGGTAGAATGTCCTGACAGTTGGGGTTGGTCAGGTGGGCGGGGGGAGGGGGAACTGCGCTGACGCCTTATTTTCCACTGGATGCTTGTACTACTGGTGGTGTTCTGCATGGCTGTACCAGGAGCATGGCGATGTCCTGCAGCTGTTCTTCTGATATCTCCAGGGTGGTATCATGCCTGGCCCTTTCCTGTGTTGAGGGGGCTGAGCGTAGGTGGGTCACCCCTTGGCAGGTCATTGGTTATGCTAGTGGGACACGCTGGTTAGGTTGCGTGAAACTCTTCATGTGTAATGCGTGCCGGTTGCACGGATGTTCTCGTGTGTGTTTGGGAGGGGGGGGTTTGTTTCTGTGGTTGGAGGACGGCATGGATGTATGTGGTGTACGATACTCGTGTGGACGGTGTGTGCAGTGGAAACGGTCCAATGCTTTGACTCAGGGGCGTGTGCCTGTGCGCAGTTCCAGCGTATCTCCTTGCACATTCCTTCTGTGTGATGTCAGTCGAAGTGTTGGATAAGATATCGATACTGTCTTGGAATGTGCGTGGGCTCAATGATGCCAGGAAATGTCGTAATGTGCTTCATTATCTGGATAGGCATGCCATACAGGTGGCGCTACGGCAGGAGACACATCTGCGCCGGACACCTGCGCCTACGTTTGGGGTGAGGTGGGCCATGGTGAGAAGCTTTTCATCGTACTCTTCTTACTCGAGAGGGGTTGTTATAATGATTAAGAAATCACTCTCCTTTCAGGAGTTGGGTTCACGAGTGGACTCTGACGGGAGATATGTGCTATTGTGGGGGAGGATTGGGCAGATCACCTTGCTTTTTGTGAATTGTTATGCACCCAATGTTGATACACCTGCTTTTTTTCTTGAACTCTGGGGCCATGTTCTAGCTGTGGAAGCCTCGCACATTGTGTGGGGAGGTGACTTTAACTTAGCAATGCGGGCTCTTGAGGATAGATCGGAGGGGTGCTCTCAATACAATCTACAAGCCAGGGATGTCTTGCTGGGCATTGTGGAGGAAGCGGGTTTGATTGATAGCTGGAGATATGCACACCCCACGGTTAGGGAGGGAACACACTTTACGGCTCATGCTCGTACCTGGGCGAGACTGGACTATGTCTTTCTCTCCAGGGGCCTTGTGGCGGGATTACACAATGTGGCGCACCTTCCCAGAACATATTCAGACCACTGCCCCGTCAGGGTTGTGGTGTCGGTGCCCGGACTACATAGACCGCGCCCACCTTGGAGGCTTTTCCCTTCTGCCCTGTGGATCCCGTTTTTAAGGCGGAGCTAGGCGAGGAAGTGGAGGCATTTTTCCCGAGTAATAGGGGTTCTGTGGATAGTGTGGAGGTGATATGGGAGGCATTTAAAGTTACGGTTCGAGGGATCACTATATCCAAGAGCTGCGGGGTGCTTAGAACTATTGTTCGTAGGCTCGCGAGTTTAGAGGCTGATTTAAAACAGCTAGAGCGCGGGATGCAGGCTGGCCCTGATCCTGACCTCATGAATCAGTTTAGGGGTAAACTCTCAGAGTACGAGGAGGAGGCGGCCAGGGAGGCGAAGCACAGGGAGAAATACTGGACGGCGAGGAAGTACTGCGAGGGGGAGAGGCCTGGGAAGGTACTGGCTGCACTCACGAGACATCAGAGGCATAGTTCGGATGTGTTGGAACTGGCTTTACCAGATGGCACGCGCTGCAGGGACACGAGGGAAATCCAAGACACGTTTATACGCCACTACACACACTTATACACTTCACAGCAATCGGGAGATGTGAGATATGGGGGATTTCTGGACGAGTTGGCGCTCTGCTGGCTATCCGACGATCACAGGGCGTTCCTGGGTAGACCCCTTGAGGTTGATGAGATCAGAAGCGCTATTATGTCTCTGAATAACGGGAAGGCTACAGGACTGGATGGTCTCCCTGCCAAATTCTACAAAAGTTACGTGGATATTATGGCTCCGGTGCTTCGGGAGGTTTTCGAGGAGTCTCTCGAGGTTGGGAGACTGCCTGGGTCTATGCGGGAAGTTGCTATCACCTCTTTGCTCAAACCGGGAAAGGATCCTCTAGACGTGGGGTCCTATAGGCCTCTTTCATTGCTCAACTGTGATGTTAAGGTTCTGGCGAAGGTGTTGGCGACGCGGCTCTCGGAGCTTATGCCCGTCATAGTCTTACCTGATCAGTCCGGATTTGTGCCTGGCCGGGCAACCTCTCATAATCTTCGAACGCTCTTTTCGTTAATCCCAACCATTGCCCCAGAGCTCCCGGTGGCAGCCGTTTTTTTGGACGCTACGAAAGCGTTTGACTCTGTGGAATGGGGGTACTTGATAGATGTTTTATGTAGAATGGGATTTCCCCGGATATTTATCTCATGGGTCAAATTGCTGTACACTGACCCGATGGCGAGGGTGATTGTGGACGGTGTGCTTTCTTCCCCTTTTCCAATCTCGAGAGGGACCAGGCAGGGGTGCCCTCTTTCCCCACTCCTGTTTGCCATCGCCGTAGAACCTCTTGCATGTAGGATACGTCAGTTGCATCAACGGAGTGCATTTCACGGTTTTCAGCGTCAAATCGGGATCTCTCTGTATGCAGATGATGTTACCCTATATATAAAAAATCCGCAGTTGAATATTAACGCAATACTACGTGAGTTTATTGCCTTTGGCGGTATCTCTGGAGTGCATATCAATTGGCAAAAGTCCCAATTTTTTCCGCTTACAGCAGCGGTTCATCGATTCCCGCTTGACTACCCTCTTGAGTGGTGTGATTCAGAACTACGTTATCTGGGTATTGTGGAAGCGTTGCATAAGGAAGAGACTCTTAGGCTTAATTATGGCGTCGCCATCACTAAACTAGCAGATGCTATTACGAGGTGGATGTCCTTGCCTCTGTCCATGGCGGGTAGAGCGTCGCTGATAAAAATGGTGGTGTTGCCTCGCTTTCTGTATCTATTCCAGAATATTCCGTATCACCCTGGGGCGTATTTCTTCACACGGCTTCGCTCGGAGCTCCTTCGCTTGTTCTGAGGGGGCAAACAACCGCGATTAGCAGGGTCCACCTTGACATTGCCTTATGCTGATGGGGGCTTTGACGTCCCTGATTTTGAGAAGTATTATATTAGCGCCCAGGCACACTATGCATACCACTGGATGTGCCCCACGCCGTTTATGCCTCAAATTGCTGCTGAGCAATGGGTTGCTCACCCTCTCCCATTGGAGGGCATGGTATTGGGGAATGTTGGGGACATAGATACTCCTCAGACTACGGTGACTTGCACGGTTGATGCCTGGAAGCGCGTTACGAAGGTGCTGCGGTTAGCCTGCTTTGCCTCTGGTCTATCACCCTGCCCTGTCCTTGTTGCAGGAGACGGGATTCCAACGCCTGTGCAAGCGTCTTGGGATACTTACGTGGGGGGACCTTTTCCGAGAGGGTGTCTTTCGTACTCGTGAGCAATTTTTTGGTGGTGGGGAATTTTCCCCGTTGGAGATGTTTTATTATGTCCGGTTACGGCAAGGTTTGAGGACGCTACTGCCGGAATTCCCCAAGGAACCAGGCGTGGCCTTACCGCTCCACGTGATGTTGCTCTCTGATGGCGTCACTTGGTCTCCAGGTTGTATGGTGCCATCCGGAAACAGCTGGTCGCCTCGCCTAGTCGGGCACGCGAGCGATGGGAAGTTGAGCTCGGAATGTCTATCTCTGATGACCAATGGGCGTACTGTTGTGGTGTGACGGCAAAGATCTCCTCTAGCTGTCGCTTGAAAATCATACACTATAAATTTGTACAACGATACTATTACACTCCAGTTAACAAACTCAGATTCCGGTTGGCGGAGGATGATAGATGTTCACGTTGCCATGCGGCGGGAGCCGATTTCCTACATTTGGCATGGGAGTGGGAGTGTGGGGCCATTGCTGAGTACTGGGTACAGGTTCACGATGCCCTTCAGGTCATGACTGAGGATGGGGTATTGTTCGACCCTATGGTCCTACTACTGGGATATACTAAGGAGGTGCCGGCACCCTATCGTAGATTTGTGGACGTGGCTTTATTGTTGGCTAAACATCGAGTGGCTTGTTGTTGGGGGCAGGGCTGGGCACCACGGTTCGGGGACAGGCTGAGGGATGTCCTTTATTGTCAGGACCAACACAATGTGTATGCAGAAATGATGCCTGCGTGCGGATTGGTGTCAGTACAACGCGATGTATTACAACGCGTTCCGTTACAACGCGATTTTTACATCGCAAATACCATTACAATGCATGCCATTACAACGCATGGCATTACATAGCAGATACTTTTACAACGCATGGCATTACATCGTAAGTATAGGTAAGTATATTTTTTTTTTAAAAATGTAATAAAGTTAATTATATTAATTTAAAATAATAAAAATAATATAACATTTTTAAAACAGTAATTAATTTAATTATAGTAATTTAATTAATATTAAAATTGATATTAATTTAATATATTTAAAATAATATAATTAATGAAATATAAAAAATTTATAAATAGTAAATAATATAATGTAATTAATTACAATAAATATAATTATAATTTAATTAAATTAAAAATAATACATAATATAATTATATTTAATATAATTAAAAGAATTTAATTAATTAAACATTTTTAAATAATATAATTTAATTATAACCGTTTATTAATACAATTAAATTAATAATTGTAAATATAGTTATTAATGTAATTAAATTAAATAAAATTAATTTAATTAATTTAATTTATATAAAGTCGTAATACCCCTGTACCCCAAAAAACAAACCCTGCCCTAAAACCTAAAAACACCCCTGTACCCCAAAACCCAAACCCTGCCCTAAAACCTAAAAACACCCCTGTACCCCAAAACCCAAACCCTGCCCTAAAACCTAAAAACACCCCTGTACCCCAAAACCCAAACCCTGCCCTAAAACCTAAAAACACCCCTGTACCCCAAAACCCAAACCCTGCCCTAAAACCTAAAAACACCCCTGTACCCCAAAACCCAAACCCTGCCCTAAAACCTTAAAACACCCCTGTACCCCAAAACCCAAACCCTGCCCTAAAACCTAAAAACACCCCTGTACCCCAAAACCCAAACCCTGCCCTAAAACCTAAAAACACCCCTGTACCCCAAAACCCAAACCCTGCCCTAAAACCTAAGAACACCCCTGTACCCCAAAACCCAAACCCTGCCCTAAAACCTAAAAACACCCCTGTACCCCAAAACCTAAACCCTGCCCTAAAACCTAAAAACACCCCTGTACCCCAAAACCCAAACACTGCCCTAAAACCTAAAAACACCCCTGTACCCCAAAACCCAAACACTGCCCTAAAACCTAAAAACACCCCTGTACCCCAAAACCCAAACACAGCCCTAAAACCTAAAAATACCCAAACACCCCAAAACATATACATCAGTACCCCAAAACATATACTCCTATACTCATACTTATTTTAAAAAATACTTAAATTAATATATTTATTTTATAATATTTAAAAACGAAATAAATATTTTTTTATAATTAATAATAATTAAATCAATTATAAAATATTAAATAAAATAAAAAAAAAATTAAATACTTACCAATACTTACGATGTAATGGTATGCGTTGTAATAGCATCTGCTATGTAATGCCATGCGTTGTAATGGCATGCATTGTAATGGTAAATGCGATGTAATAGCTGCGTTGTAACAGCATTACGTTGTAAAAGATGCGTTGTAGCAGTAACACACCCTGCGGGATGTAGGCCTAGGGATTTCTGGAGCCCGTTGCAGGTATACCTACTCACTAGAGTTACACAGGAATCTGAGTCGGACAGTGAGGAACGGGTTGGGGTCGGTTAACAGGGTGACGCTTGCTGGGCAACAGCCTATATCTATCGGATACCCTGTGACACGGCGACTGGAGGGATTCCTGTACACTGCAGCTTGATTACTTGTGAGAGCTACACTATATTTGCATTGGGGGGGTGGGAGGGGTGCTGCCTGCTCCTGAACAATGGTGCCTAGCTTTCCTTGGCCTAGTGGCTGTTGACCTATGGGTGTGAGATCACTGTACTGCTGCTGCTTTCCGTCCTGAAAGAATGTATGCTTTATATCCGTACTACTGCTGAACTTGCATGCTCTGTCCAGATGTGTCGCATTCCAATTGATTGCTTGTATCGTTCATTCCATGGACATCTCTCTTGATATGATTTCTGAATTGACAGCTGGACTTACCGTGTTCGCTGCTGCATTGTATTGTCCCTGTACCATCATATGCTTTGTATATATGTCACTACTGACCTCTGCTTGTCTTCCAATAAAAAGGTTTAAAAAAAAAAATGAGCCAGAACCAAGTTCATAAATTTTGCCAAACTTGATAATTGGGAGTAACAATCCGAATTAAAAAGTAATTAAGTCAGTGAAAACATCCACGGTGGTCATGTTGTGAATAAAACTTAAAAAATTTAAAAAACGTTTATACATCAGTGAAATTCTTTTTACGAGTCCAGTACGTGTCTATGAAGCACAAAAAAAAATATCACTTCAATCCAACAGCGTATAGGCTCTGTATGTTGCAACTGCCTCCAACAGTAAGTCGTTTTCATCATCCATGAACATTTCAGCCATCCAATTAGGTACGGATATGAACATACATGTTCCTCTATAGCCGGAACCTCTAGCACAATCAGAGGACAACTCGGCGTTCTTCGAGATACGGTGTTGCAGAGATACAAATCCAGGGCCCATTCAAATCCACAGTACAGGCAATGGAAAACAGGCTGCACGCAAGTAAAGTAAGAAAACCGGAAAGATAAACCATACGCCACACTCAGAGTTGCCAGAGGTAGCAATCAATAGTATTCAAGCATCCGGTTACGAAGCTGGAGCAGCCGGGGCAGATCATCGTGGGTGACAGAACGTGCATCCATTTTGGATTAAACAAATCCATAGCAGTATGCCCTCTCCAAAAGTGAGAATTAACGGGAAACTGCCGAAGACACTTAAAAGAATCGAATGAAAAAATGCTGGGATCACACCAAATATAGCTTGGAATGAGGTCACAAAGCCAGAATTTACTACTTTAAAAAAGTGTGCCAGGCCCGTGGTTAACGAGGCAATAAAGATTGTATGAATCAAAGCATTGAAATGCAGGGGCAGATCTGCATTTAATAAGGCATGAGTGTTTGCAACGTGAAGGGCGAATGTTTCACGCGGCGATGTAAGGGCGACTTCCTTCCGGGACAAAAGAGCTCTTATTCGACTCATCTGGTTGAACTCTGCTTTTAAGGTCGTAATAGAAGGCTTGATGGATACATTAAGCCTCCCATGTGGAGGATGAAACAGAACATTTTTACAGCAAACAACACGTTGGGAAACAGTAACAATGTACGTATTTCCTGCAAGCATACCACAGCAATCTTCATTATTTAATAACAAATAACTACTGTTTGCAAGCAACGTGAAAGTTGGTGTAATTGCCAGGGTGGGATTGCCTTTCAAAACACACGCCAGGTTTGGTGCCTTAAGATTGCAAGAACCGTGCAATTGCAGATTTCTACAGACTAACAAGTGATCTGGTGTGGATGTGCAGTCTTCACCTTTTAAATAAACTTCTTTTCCTTCCCTGATGTAAATATATAATTTACCGTCGTAATTTCTATGCAGGTAAGTACTTAATCAATAATAAGTCAATCGGAAAGAAAGAATCAGAGTCCGTGGTGTTAGAGTTTCTTAGGGGTTTATTCCTTAAAAAGGAATGGTCATGACCAACATATCATGTTCTTCCCACCACAGGGGTGGAAGAAGGGATAGAAGGAGCGCGCCACATTTTATTGACAGTACATAGCTTATATACTTAATTCATGTCATAGGAAACAGTACAGTAGGCGTAACAGCTGAGAGAAGACAAGATAACAGTATCCACGTGTTACTAGTACGTAATCAGAAGGCGTGGACTAGGCGTGAACTGGAGGTGTGTGCTAGAAACGTCACAGATAGGTGTCACCAAGGGGTGGCGCTAACAGAAATGTTGCAATGTCAGCAGAAATCGGAAGCTTGGATGCGCGCGCAGCTGCATGACGTGTGATAGACGTGAAACTGGAGGGTGCAGGGGACTTGACATTTACACTGACGGAAAGAGACAGAAGTCTGGCATGTCAGATCAACTTGTACTTCTATCATATCTGATATCTGATGTTTGGGAACCATATTATCTGGATAGAAAGGTCTCTGGGGCAGAAGCTATTCTATACTAGCTGTGCGTGCGTGTATAAGCGCCTGAGTGTCTGCATGAGAAGCGTGGGGGCAAGGGGCCTTCCATGGGAGCATGGTAACAGAGGCTATGAATTACTTGCACGGAGACAGGTCGGCCCTTTGGCCCTGTAGTTGAGGGAGATGTTTACTGAAGCTAGTAGGCAGGAATGTATTTTCGAGGAGCGGAACAGATAACTCGAAGGTTATAGTCAGTCTTGGCAGGCAGCAGGCTGAGCTGAGCGCGGTGGGCCGCGCTGGGAGTAAGTCAGAGTTCACGGGTACAGATGCAGCCTGGGCTGAGGCTTTCAGAGTCAGAAGCCAGAATAGAGGCTCGATGGCAGAATTTCAGGGCCTACCTTGTCAGAGTTGAAAAACATGTAAGGTACACTACAAAAAGACGTTGGCATAGCATACTTAGGAACGGACTATTCAGTCCATTCAGGGTGGATCTGAAAGAGGACAAGTTAACGTTGGACGCAAATGTATTTGCGTCTTCATAGCTGGCACAGGAGGGAAGTTACATGCACTTTAAGCTGGTACATGGAGACGGTGGGGTACGCGCTAGGGAACACAACTTGACCATAAAATTTATATTTCCTCATTCCCTCCTTGTTCCCTACGGACCCTTCATGATATATCGATCCTCATGAATCGATCAGTTTGTTCTTGTAACATCATTTGCTCTTCTTTCTTTCTTTTGCGTTTTGAGAGACAACTGGAATGTTCAATACAAGAAGTGGCACACAGTCCACAAATCGCTGGCCCGCACTGCAGGCACAGGCAGCAACTGAATACTAGGACTAGGCCAATGCCTAGGAAGGATAGGATCTTCCATCCCCAAGCGGTTAACGTTGTCCAGAACCAACCGGACCAAGTCCAGGTGCCTGGATTCTGATGTATCTGATTTGCAATTTTATGGAGACGTGTAATAGCTTGATATACAGATGGTGCGTTTTGTGGAATGAAAACACAGCAACTTGACCCGATGACCTTACAGGCTCCACCTCTATCTGCCAAGATGACGTCGATAACAAGACGATTCTGAAGGACAACAACCCGCATGGCGGACTGCTCTTCTGTTAAGTTACCTAGGGCGGAGGCAGTTTCATTCACTACTGCTTCAAGTGTTCTAGTTAATCTGCGTATTAATTTACTATTTTGGACAGGTCCTAAAAAGAAAAAGAATCCTTTATTAAAATCGGTGTACTGTTCCCATGCCGTTTCTGTGTAGTCGACAAGTGTGATATCTCTTCTGAATCTATTCTTTACTAGATTTGTATTTCTGTGGTAATCAGGAGGAGCTAGGAAAACAGGTGGCAGAAGGAATGCAATATAACAGGTACCATCCCAATCTGAAGGTAGGCGTATGTATGCGGTGTAACCGCAAACAAAATAAGAATGACGAGTAGCTTTAAAGGACGATTTACCATGATCACTGAATTCGACTACAGTAGTACATTTACTATGACCTAAGTGTACTGAACCTTTCTTCCTGATACATAATTCACCGGTGACGGGTAATACTGACACAACGGGCAGAACTGGTGCAGCTTCGGCTTCAACAGTTAGAATCATAAGGCTAATTGTGTAATTACCTAGTCCATATACTTCATTTTCTAGATCAGTTCCTATTCTAGTGGGGAGTCCCTCCTTGTCAGGGTAACAGACGTCGAGCAGGACCAAGTTCAAGTTTCCCCAAACCCAGCCCCCATCGAAAACAGCAATGTCAGGATCTAAGGAATTAATTATCTTAAACCATGCACCACAGGAGCCATTGTGAGTGAACGGGTACGGAAAGAGGGGCAGAGCTCCCTTGTAATTCTGGTAGGGAGGGAGTCGGCCACATATCCAGCAGTCTGTAGCATTGTTAGTTTGATGGGAATGATGTAGCATACTAATGAAAGTGTTGTTGCGCAGCGCAAGTCTGTAGGAGAGTTCGTGTGGAGGTAACTCGCTAAAAGTGTGTTCAGCAGAGGCATTGTAAACAGATTGTTCACGCTTGAAAATAGGGTAGTAGAGAGGGAGAAGTATACTTGCAACTATGATCAGAAGACTTAGAAAAAACAGTATTAACAATGTCACTATACAGTGACTACGCAGTGATTTACAGTATGTACGTTTCTTGAATTCTCTCTCTCTCTCTCTATCGCGATCTAGGGGATACATGTCAGAAACTATTTAACCGATTCACCTAGGGGAGGACTTAAACAATTAAACTGTCTGACTTGCTAGATCGGAGCTTGAGTCTGTATTCCTCTTGGGGAGTTTTTTCTCGTTCGGAAGTCTTAAAGTCACTGGGCTCGATACAGTCTTTGGAAGGGGTGGATGAGCCTGGGTCGGATTTCAGTCCATTACATAGTTTAACATGGCTCATGTGGACCCACCCCTTCCTGCCCTCAACCTTCACCGCTGTCCTCGTAGTTAGTAGAACGGTCTTCGGCGATTTCCAGCGGGGCTCCAACGGACTTTTCCGGTCGAAGTTCCTTACGAGGATCAGATCCCCTGGACGGACATCATGTGGCTTTACATCAGTGTTGTCAGGGAAAGCTGCGGCAACCTGTGAACGACATGATTGGAGTGCAGACATCAAGGAGGCAAGGTAATCTGTCAACATATTGCAATCAACATCGGTAATTTTCTTCGGAATGGGCGTCCCCCACATATTCGGTGGTCTACCAAAGATCACTTCGTACGGGGATAGCCCTGATCTCGAATGGGCAACCATCCTTATATAGAACAGTGCCACTGGCAGGGCGACTATCCAGTCGACCCCTTTCTCTTGACATATTTTAGCAAGTCGTGTCTTTAATGTCTGATTATGCCTCTCTACAAGGTCTGCGGCTTCGGGATGTCGGACACAATGGAATTTCCACTGGTATCCTAGCAATAAAGAAACTTCTTTCATTAATTCGGATGAGAATGGCTGACCGTTATCTGAATACACGACACGAGGCAAGCCGTACCGTGGGAAGAATTCACGAACCAACTGCCTGGCAGTGGTCGGAGCAGTGTAATCTGGGACTGGGTATGCTTCGGTCCAACGGGACAGAGCACAAACAACTACGAGAACATATTTAAATCCTCGACAACGGTCCATCTGGATATAATCCATCTGGAGGACTTCAAAAGGGTGATCGGGAGGATGAAATCCACCTTGCTCTACAGGGACGCTTTTACCTGGATTGAACTGACAACAGATCATGCAAGTACGCACTTTCTGTTTTGCTGCTGCTCGTAAGTGTTTATTGCTCCAAAGATTTTGTAAACTGTCTAGCATCGCTTTTTCTCCTAGATGTGCGGGACTATGTGCTGTATTAATCATGACTTGAACCATAGAATCAGGGAGAAACCATGTAGATTTTCCCTTCGTCACCCAACCTTGTTCTGTTTGGATCCCTCCTAGTTCAATCCATTTCTTTATTTCTTCTGGGGTAGCATGTGTCTGAATATCGATAACATCTAGTGTGGGATCTCTGACTGTCATACAATTTGTCGGTTCTGTTGTCTTCGTTATGTCAGTTGTCTGAGTATGAGTCAATGCTGTATGTTTTGCTGTCTGGTCTGCCAGGTCGTTACCCTGTGAAACAGAATCTGTAACTTTAATATGTGCTTTACACTTCATGACGGATATGCCTGAAGGCAGATGTATTGCTTCTAACAGTGCTTGAATGAGGGGACCGTGTTGAATCTTGGCACCATGAGAGGTCAAGAAACCTCGTTCTTGCCATAACATTCCGAAGTCGTGTACAACTCCGAACGCATAACGGGAATCAGTGTATATGTTGACATTTCTGTTCTTAGCTAGAATACAGGCTCGGGTCAGAGCAATAAGCTCTGCTGCTTGAGCGGACAGTGTGTCAATACGGTGTGTTTCTTTTACTTCGGTTTCAGTGGTCACTGCATACGCGGCCACTAATTCTCCTGTACTTGTTCTCATACATGAACCATCCACATAAAGTGTCAGGTCTGGATTTGTCAATGGAACATCTGTTAAGTCTCGTCGTGGCTTTGTTACTGCATTAATGATCTCTATGCAATCATGCGGAGCTGGATCTGTCATAATTGTAGGTAACAGTGTCGCGGGGTTCAGAATGCTGCAGCGTCTTATTTCTATGTGTGGCTGGAATAGCGTTAATTCATAACCTGTCAGTCGTGCTATAGTCAAGTGCTGAGTCTGGGTTCTGTTTAACAGAACCTCTACAGAGTGTGGAACTTGTACTGTTAACTGATGGCCTAAAACAATTGAATCGCTCTGTCTTATTGCTAACGCTGTTGCTGCTACTGACTTTAAGCACGCAGGGAGTGCCTGGGCTACTGAATCCAATGTACTAGAAAAATAAGCGCAAGGCTTATGTGAACCTGCTTGGTCTTGAGTGAGGACAGACAATGCTGTACCATCACGTTCTGTAACAAAAAGTGTAAACGGTTTGCTGTAACATGGTGTTGCTAAAACTGGTGCTTGACATAATGCTTTCTTTAATTCCTTAAAGGCTTGTGTATGTTCCTGAGTCCAAGGGAGGGCAGTCGAAGTCGCTGCTTCCTGCGTCGTTAACTGGATGAGTGGTTTAGCTAGAAATGCATATTGAGGAATCCATTGTCTGCAGTACGAGGTGAGGCCAATAAAGGCCCGCACTTCCTTTTGTGTCTGGGGTCGTGTCATATTTACAATTAACTGAATGCGATCGGGAGTGAGCTGTCTCCCCACTTTGGACAGCAAGTGACCCAAGTACACAACTTGCTGAACACAGAATTGAAGCTTCGAAGGGGACACCTTGTGCCCCTTGTCAGCCAGGAAATGTAAAACTGTCAGTGATGCTTGTTCACATTCGGGCTCACTTCGTGTGGTGATCAATAGATCATCGACGTATTGCAGTAAGGCAGTGTTAACTGGCATTTTTATACAATCTAGTTGTCTTTTCAGTGCTTGACTATAGATGCTGGGGCTTTCTGTGAATCCTTGAGGTGCGCGGCAAAATTTGAAACTTCGTCCATTTAAACTGAATCCGAAGAGATATTGGCTCTCCGGATCAATAGGTACACTGAAGAAAGCGTTCTTGAGATCAATTACAGTAAAGAACGTTGCTTCTGAATCAATAGCAGTCAATAGGGAAGAGATATCGGGGACCACAGGGTACTGTGGTACAATACATTTGTTTAGTTCTCGAAGATCAATCACCAGCCGATATACCGGCGGTGCATTGGGGTCGGTACGTTTAAGAATTGGAATGATAGGTGAATTGCAGATATTGGAGTCAGTCTCTACGACCACTCCTTGTACTATGAGCTCTTCAATGATTTCCAGTAAAGCCACTACAGCATCGGTGGTAACTTGTATTGTCTGATTCGTGGTAGTACAACTCCTGTCTTGAGTGTAACACGGTATGGTGTGATATGCATACAACCTACATCAGTTGGGCCTTTTGCCCACAGGTGATCTGATACATTTCTCAATCTGACATCGAATTCTCGCACCACATAATGACCCTTGAAATCCCGTAGAAAGAGTCTAACTCCCTCCGGGGAACAGCATATTATAGCTCCTAGAGCCTTCAATGTTTTAATTCCTAACAGATTCTCTGGGCATGATTTCGTAAGTAACAAGTCTGTAACTCGTGACAATGGACCCACAGCCAAGGGTACTGGTTCTGATACTTCATTTACAATGGGCTGTCCTGAAAAACCAAGGGAAACATTCTGTGAGCCTGAGAGGGGTGCCCCTGGGACTTCATTGTGACTGATTGTGGTACGACTTGCCCCTGTGTCAATTAAAAACTTTCAGTCTTTTCCCAATACTTGACTGTGTACGTAAGGACCTTCTTGATCTACAGGAATTTCAATAAGAGGCAAGCCAAATTCCCTCTCTAGGCTGTTTCATGTGTATCGTTGATACTCAGGGTAAGCAGATTGGGCATACTGGTACATCTGTTGAGAAACTTGCTGAGTTGCGGCAAGAGGCTGTGGCTGTGATACCGCTAATGTCTGTGCTGTATGGGATGAAGCATGCATAGGCTGGGTGTTCTGTATGGGCTGTACATTCTGTGAGGTCTGTTGCTGACCCTGATCTTGTCTAGGTGGATGCGGTCTCTCTTTAGTTTTACCTGTTGCTATGTTATGTTTCAGAACTGGACATTCATGGACGTAGTGACCTGGTTGCTTGCAATAATTGCACGTCCCTTTAACAGGACCTGCGACGTGACTTGTCTGGTTCGTACCCTTTCTGTTTCCGTCGGTATGGACCGACTGGGCTACTAGCATTTTCATTTTCGTGTCTTTCATACGTTTCTGTTCTTGATCCTGTTCTTCTCTAATTCTATTCTGATGGTATTGTAACATTTGTAACATCTGGGATGGCGTATTTGCTTGCCATGTACTCTCAACCTTGTATACACGATTCTTGACTGCTAACAGGGAATTCTCAACTAACTTGGATACAAAAAGATGCGGGTACGACTCGCTACTTGGTTTAAGACCACTATTAATAATAAAACATTTCTCGAATCTTGAATAAAAGTCACTAGTATCTTCGTCGGGTTTCTGTTTACAGGCTGAGATTGCATCCCAGTCTTCTTTTCTAGTTGCCAATAATCTTGGCAGAACCTGTACTATTAAACCTGGTAATGCTTTAGTTTTGTCCCCAAGGCCTACCCCTGGGACACGTTTGTTCTCTTCGTCTTCTATTTCTGCCCAAACAATCTTTTTCTCTCCCACCTCCCATTCCTTTTCCTTTAGTTTCTCGTAGATACCCGTGGGCAGCAGTACCTTTAACATTTTCATGATATCATCATATGTGTAATCCCCCATCAGTAACATGCCTTTAAGTTCTCTGTGAAAGCCTGCAGGGTCTTTATCATGGCTCGGGACTAGTTTCTTCATTTCTAACAGTTCTAACTTGGTCAGTGGCGTGTGTACATATACACGTTTCAAGATATTATCCTCACCCATAACTGGGTGCACTTCTCGTAAGGGGTTCTGACTTTCAATGCCACCCAGGCATTGCATGTGATACGTTTTCCTTTCTGGGGGCGGAGCAGGAACATATTCAGAGCTTATAAAAGTGTTATATCTATGTCGTTGTTCTAGAATTATTTGTATTAACTTGGTACTGAAACCTCTCCATCTATCCATGAGTAGTTCTTCTAATATTTCAGGTAAAGGACCTGGGTCAGAATGTTTATTTCTGTATTTCGTGAGGAGGTGCTGAATCATGTATACACCTGCTAATTTCTGTTCGTCTGGGGAGAGGTTCAGAAATGTCTGCGCTAATGTATCATCATTATACATATCTGGATTTTCAGCCCATAATATGGCTGACCGAGCTAGTTCTTGTTCATCCATCGAATTGAGCACATGGTATCCCATCCTCTCTCGGAGTCTTTTATCAGTCTCCTGGAACTGATGTTCAGAAGAATTCGGATTTGTTAAGGCAGAGAGAAAAACTCTCTTGCTTTCTGGACGGATACCTTTCCTAAGGTAAGTTCCCTTACCTACATACGCTATAGTATCTGTAGTCTTTTCTGGTTCTTCAAATTCTTCTTCCTCCTCGGAGGAAGCCTTTTCTTTCTCTTTTTGGTGTATATCTATTACTGCCTTTTTAATTTTCTTATACATACGGGCTATGCAAGTTCCCTTATCGTGTTTTCCGTCAGCTATATTTTGACCCCACTTGTTTAGTGCATCTAATTCACTCTGATCTGTCCCAGGCCTGTCTCGTTCTCTTATTAGGCAATTTATGAAAAAACGTAGTATTTGTGCTTGAACATCAACTTTCTGCCGCTCCATGGCCTCCTGAATACTGTCAGGGTCTTTCCCTGTCTGAACAAACTCATATATCCTATCTAAACGGTCCTTCATTCCTGCATAGCACAGCAAGAAATCAGTAGCAGATCTTAACCGTAGTGATGCCAATATCATTATATCGTCTTTACCGGGTACTGGATCATATCTGCAAACTGAAATGTTTTCTTTGAATGCGTCAAGGCGGGGTGACTTGAACGTAAAAGGACTCCGCACGTCCCTGAGCGGTAACCTGCGTGTCAATGGCGGGGTGTGTAAACCCCCGGTCGCACCCCCTGAGGCGGAGGCTTGGGTATCATCTCTCGGCGGAGTCGGTATCTGAACTTGAACTTGTCTTTTAGTAGGATCAGGTAGAAGTGGTTTCGGTAGATCAAATTTAAGTGCGGGAAGTGGTGGAGGTGGCGGAACAGGAACTTTCTGTTGTGGTACTGGCGGAATTTGATCTTGGGGCGGGTTACCGCCCCCGTCCCTGTCGTTAGGCAGGGCGCGGACAGGCAGATTGGTGTAAGCGGGTACTACATCCTCTAGATAGGAATTCAGGAATATGTCTTTAGTAGTCTTATGCATTACTTTAGTTGGAACTAATGGTGGCGGTAGATTTTTCGGTATTTCAGAAATGGCCTCAGGCGAACCCTCAGCCGCGAGATACATACCGTTCACGAGGTTATTTCGTGCGCGGTCTACTTGCTCTGTTTTTACTCGGATCCCTTCGGTAACTAACTCGTTTTCTTGGGCCTTGTCTGATTCTTTAAGTCTGTCTTCTCTACGTAGTGCTTTTTCAGTACGCTTATGGGATTCCTTACGCCAAAACTCTATGGCGTCTTTCTGAGATTGTCTGGCTTTCTTTTTCCATAGTACTTCCTCCACCTTCATGATGCACTCAGCATCCCATGTTCCGTTAACAGGCCATCTGTGTCTTTCGTCTAGGTGCTTAGTATAGTCGGCCCATAACTCTAGAAATAATATGGCATCTATGCCATGCTTGTGGTACATGAAGTTTCCTGGAGTGTCCCTAGGGGGGATAGGAATTGCTTCCTCTAGTATCCCTTTCCTAGTTCCTATCTGCTTTAACTTGTCGAAAAACGGCATCTTGTTTACTTAATTACTGAATGCTCAATCCTTACTACTTAATACTGAATATAGTTAGCTATACAAGAACACAATAAGGCACATTTAAAGACGGTCACATTCATACCACGACATTAATCACATGAAAAGACATTTAAAACATATATGACTACCCTCTATACTGGATGTACTGCTAAACAGTACAGATACACTGATGAGACAGTGCAGAAATTCAGAATACTAGATATACTGCTAAACAGTACAGATACACTGTCTAAAAACAGTGCAGACCGGACTTGTGTACCCAAACCCGTCTAGATACGTCCCAGCAATGGTACTCACCGGGAAGCACGGAAACAGAAGGCCTCGGAAAACTCGACTGGACTGGACTCGACTCGGCTCGACTTCGGAGAACTTCGGGAGACTTCGGAAAACTGGTGGGCCTCTTGACACCTCGGACCTTGCTTCTTTCGGCTAGGCTCTGGTCGGGATCCTCCGCACTCCTCACCGCCTCGTCTGGGTACTGATCGCAGTCTTCGTCACCTCCGTGGGTCAGAGGGAGATGCAGGAAATCCTGCCGGTACGCGTAGTTTCCGTCTAGCTGATGGCAGGGGACAGAGCTTGCAACGCACCAACCGGCGCGTGAGGTGGGGGAGGGGTCCCTATTCGGGCGCCAAAATGATGTAAATATATAATTTACTGTCTTAATTTCTATGCAGGTAAGTACTTAATCAATAATAACTCAATCGGAAAGAAAGAATCAGAGTCCGTGGTGTTAGAGTTTCTTAGGGGTTTATTCCTTAAAAAGGAATGGTCATGACCAACATATCATGTTCTTCCCACCACAGGGGTGGAAGAAGGGATAGAAGGAGCGCGCCACATTTTATTGACAGTACATAGCTTATATACTTAATTCATGTCATAGGAAACAGTACAGTAGGCGTAACAGCTGAGAGAAGACAAGATAACAGTATCCACGTGTTACTAGTACGTAATCAGAAGGCGTGGACTAGGCGTGAACTGGAGGTGTGTGCTAGAAACGTTACAGATAGGTGTCACCAAGGGGTGGCGCTAACAGAAATGTTGCAATGTCAGCAGAAATCGGAAGCTTGGATGCGCGCGCAGCTGCATGACGTGTGATAGACGTGAAACTGGAGGGTGCAGGGGACTTGACATTTACACTGACGGAAAGAGACAGAAGTCTGGCATGTCAGATCAACTTGTACTTCTATCATATCTGATATCTGATGTTTGGGAACCATATTATCTGGATAGAAAGGTCTCTGGGGCAGAAGCTATTCTATACTAGCTGTGCGTGCGTGTATAAGCGCCTGAGTGTCTGCATGAGAAGCGTGGGGGCAAGGGGCCTTCCATGGGAGCATGGTAACAGAGGCTATGAATTACTTGCACGGAGACAGGTCGGCCCTTTGGCCCTGTAGTTGAGGGAGATGTTTACTGAAGCTAGTAGGCAGGAATGTATTTTCGAGGAGCGGAACAGATAACTCGAAGGTTATAGTCAGTCTTGGCAGGCAGCAGGCTGAGCTGAGCGCGGTGGGCCGCGCTGGGAGTAAGTCAGAGTTCACGGGTACAGATGCAGCCTGGGCTGAGGCTTTCAGAGTCAGAAGCCAGAAAAGAGGCTCGATGGCAGAATTTCAGGGCCTACCTTGTCAGAGTTGAAAAACATGTAAGGTACACTACAAAAAGACGTTGGCATAGCATACTTAGGAACGGACTATTCAGTCCATTCAGGGTGGATCTGAAAGAGGACAAGTTAACGTTGGACGCAAATGTATTTGCGTCTTCATAGCTGGCACAGGAGGGAAGTTACATGCACTTTAAGCTGGTACATGGAGACGGTGGGGTACGCGCTAGGGAACACAACTTGACCATAAAATTTATATTTCCTCATCCCTCAAACACCTTATGTAAACGGGAGATTCCATACTTCATGAAGATAAGCACAACCTAAAGGTTCAAATCTACCGATCGCATAGTGTTCAATGCATGACTCGAATCAAATCAAATCAAGCTTTATTCGTATCATCCAAAATGTCCATAAAAGCATACTATAAAATTCAATTGTTCATTTTTAAGCAAAATCTAAGTTTTATACAAACCTAATGCTAAAAACATCATTTTGACATGATTCTAAAAAATATACAGGTTCATAATACAGATATGCTTACATAAATTCATAATTCAGTTTTTCTAAGTAAGTTAAATCCTTCCTTTGTTTCCTTGCCAACTGTATGTAACAAATCACTCCATTACAGACTGTCATTTTTTCCAAATTCCTTAAATAATTAAAAGCGATTTTACAGACCAGGCTATTAACCTTAAAAATTAGACGGAGATATATTTTCCTAATATCCATATAAAATGTACAAAAAAGTAATAAGTGGAGGTACTTTGTTTGGACATACCGTCACACGGACAATTCGGGAGTTTAGAGCACCACTTGCCCCTTTTAGGGACGGCAAATAGATAGTGTAGTGTGCTCAACCTCAGTCTGGTTAGGTAGAATCTGTGTTGTACATTCGTTGCAAATACAAGGTATGGTTGTAAGCCCGCAACAATGGGACCCTCAAGATAGGATATAACAGTTTTCTTAGAACTTGTAGCCTCATCTCTTAGGGCTTCCCTCACGCTTAAAAATCTCCATTTTAATTCGACCTTGCTAATATATCCTACTTCATCTGGTCGAATATCATTAACACTTAGATTGCAATCTTGTAAAAGACCAGTGATGTAAATTAACCATGGTATTTTCTTACATCGGTCTTGGGATAGGCAATCTAAAATAATATCCCTCGTAAAATGAGTTTCTTCCCTAGTCCAAACCCGATGTCACAAATTTAAAGCATGCAAGATGGTGGAGTGGGTAGCAACAGGAACGGCTAACAAGCGTCTTAAAAAGTTGTTTTTAAGGACTTATAAAGGCATAGCATCAGTCTGGCCCCATAGGGCCCCACCATAACAAGTCCCTGTAATACACTTTGCACCGTACAATTTTAGAATCTCCCGAAGTGGTTTGTTACCAATTTTTTTAGAGAACCTGAAAATAGCCTCCACAATTTTCACGAATTTCTGCTTGCATAGAGTTACATGTGTGTTCCACGTACCCCTACTATTAAAAAGAACCCCTAAGTAAGAAAAAGTAAGTGGTCTCTCTATTAATGCCCCATTTATGACATGAGATCTTGTTTTAGTTTTTTCTTTACCACAGGACATAACCAGAGTCTTACTTAGGTAAATTTTTAGGTGTTTTTCCGTCATAAAACTGGTAAAATTATCCATCAGGGTCTATAAGCTGTTTACTGTTCTAGAAATTAGAACAGCATCATCGGCGTACAGTAATAGGGGTGTGGCCCGTTTTCTGATCATTGGGACATCAACCCCTAGATTCTGTAACAGGATGTCAACACCATTTATATAAAGTGAAAATAAAAGAGGGGTGAGAGTTCACCCCTGTCTTATTCCACGGGTAATTTTAAAGTGCTTCGGGCATTCCCCACGTGTTCAATAACATATCCTTGCTGATAGTTGAGCATAAAGTTGAGATAAAAAACCAACAATTTCCTCCGGGGCACCCATCCCTATCAATGTCTCCCATAGCTTTGAATGATTCACCAAGTCGAATGCACTTGACAAATCTACAAAGCAGAGGTGAAGGGAGCCCTCCCTTGCAAAAGTATATTTGCCTATTATTAGTTTGAGATTCAAACACTGCTCAACTGTCCCGACACCGCGTCTGAAGCCATACTGACCTACAGATAAAATATTATTTTCAGTTACCCAATTCTCTAACCTGGCTAGCAATATATTCGGCCCATTCCTTTCGATGTCGAGTCAAGCAAGGAAATTGGGCGATAGCAACTAGCACTACTTCTGTCCCCCTTTTTAAAGATGGGGACTATTAAGCTTTCCGCCCATGTGGCTGGAATCACCCCGTTAATTATTGCATTAAAAAATGTATACAAGACGGGCACCAAAAGGTCCATATTATATTTTAAAACGTCGATAGGGACCCCGTCGGGGCCGTCCGCCGTGCCACTGGCTGTACTAATTTCATCTTGAGTAATGCACCCTACTTTTGTGTTTTTTAAGTTTATCACTTTATTGTTCCCAGAATTAAAAATACCCTTATTGGATTCATTAAAAATTGCCTCAAAATGGGCAAGCCATTCCATAGGGGTCACTACCATGTCAATCTTTACAGATTGAGTATCCTTAAAAAATGGTTGATCAAGAGTTTTCCAAAATAAAACTGAATCTTTAAGGTCTGCAGCTTTCATCAAGTTCTCCCACGCTTTATCCCTAATCTCTGATTCCCTCTAAGCAAGGGCTTCTTTATATAATTTCTGTAGGGTGGTTATCTCCTCCCTATTGCGCGGGGTAATTTTTAATGCAGACTTTAGTTCTCTATTTAGTTTGGAACATTGTCGGTCGAACCACCTAGGAAAATCTGATGTGGTTATCTTACTATTCCTTTGCAAGTTTTCTGAAATGACAGTCAAAATACCTTGGAAGGCCTCTACTATATCCAAACTGTTTGTGGATTCATCTAGACAGGTACTAATTTGATCCTTGATTTTCAAAAGGATTTTATTTGTAAAGACTTCTGGGTCTACACCTGCCCATTTGATTGAAATCCCATTGTCTCATCCCATTCTCTCCCTGTGTTTTTATATTCACTTCATAGATATCCGATTGAGGCTTTATTTTAATCGAAATCCTGAAAGTTATTACCACGGGATGATGGTCACTCAATAAGCTTGGGGAGACTAAAAATTCAGTTACAATGGGCCTAAGACTTGTTGAGAAAATGAAGTGGTCAATACATGAGGATTATCTTACTCCTTCAAAGGTATAAACATTACCTCTGTCCTCACGCCCACTGTCTTTTATAAACTGTTCTGTAATTTCTAAATTATACTTGGACATGAAGAAATTTATACTTTCACCATAGTTATTATGTGGGAAATGTGCAAAGGGGCTACCTAATACCTCCTCATAACCGCATTGGTTACCAGCCATGAGATTACAAGGTTCTATATTAGAATCTCCTGCCCAAATCACAAAGCAATCCTCACCTACAATCTTCATAAAATGCATCAACTCTTTATCCAAAGTTATAAAGACCTCGTGTCCCGAAGAATTAAAAATATTATTATAAAAATGTATAACTATAATATCCTGCAATCCTTCTACTGAAAAATATAAAAACTGGAAATTTGGCGCCTTTATGTACGTTTTTTTAAAGTCAATCTAGAAGACAATGAAATAAGTACTGCTAAACCACGACTAGCCCTGCCCGGCTTAGAGGGGGTAGCATTTGTTGCTATAGTCTTAAACCCATTCACAAAGAACTCCTCAGTAAGCCATGTCTCCTGTATTAAAACCACATCACATTTTTCAATACTATTTAACCAGTAAGTGTCCTGCAATTTGTTCCTTACCCAGCTATGTTCCATGTCATTATATTCAGGCATTCAAACTGTAATTGACTCAGGCGGTTAATATCGGTTTCCGCACTAGGTCCTATCTTTCGTCCAGTAATACTAACCTGACTGCCCTCTTTATCCTGACTCATAGTCCTCGCTGCATCCTCATATGGATCCGGCTTAACAGGCGGGTTGGACACAGGGGGCAGATAAGAGTGAGTAATTAGATTTTCCAGCGAGGTAGGAGTTATAGGGTATAGTCAATCACAATTTTCTAATTCTGATAGTGGAGCAAATCTATTGGCTAAAGTTAAAGGTGGAAATGGAAATCTATGGCTGAATCCCTGTATATCTCTTCTGGTGTTTAATGCCCTAGCTGTCCGCCATCCATTCTGAATGATATGGGGTCTATAGAAAAAACCCTATGGCAAGAGACAAATATTACTCGAGCTAAGCTCTGAAGTTGTACTCCCTAGACATTTCAACAAGAATCCCACCACAAGTACATTATTAAAATGTACTACTATACAGTCCCCATTTCCTTCTTTCTTGGAGTGTCTAATCCAGGCACAGCGCCTAGCCATGACCATCTGATTGCAGATGTTGGGATCCCACACGCCAATTTCCTTCAGATGAGTGGGGAGCCAGTGCCTGGTTTTTGCCATCAGTTGATCTATCTGGCCTGCCCGTAAAACTGGAACATTATGGAGGACCACAACCAATGTCGCAGCTGCGGGACTCAAATTTACACAGAGGAAAAGGTAGTGTTATTAACCCATGGATGAGCCAAACTGCCGAATTCGACTCAGCCACTGAAAATGGTAACGGTTCCAGTTTTTAAATATGCAGCAGTGAAAACGTGCCATCTTTTATTGACATAAATTGTTGTTTATCAGGTTAAAAGGTTAAAAATAAAGATGTCGTGTTCATGTAATCCCAAGGCACTGTCCCAGATTTCAGCGTTTGAAGAGTCCAAGCAAACTGCATAATAGAATGCAATTGATTTTGTCCATGGTACAGAACTGCAACGTCTTCTTGTACAATATCAACAACAGACAAAACAATGTTATCCAATGTCTAAACACAGGAAGAAAGGGTGTTAAAGCTATGATCTACAACTGCAAGCACTTTTTTTTAATTGGCCTGATCTATAGCTCTAAGCCTAGAGGCATCTTCAATCTGGGACAGTTTCCAAACTTCGTTGTAAACAGCATATATCCATCTTTTCGATCTGCCTGCTGCAGGCCCTTTTACAAAATCATTCAAATCAATGGCGACATTCAGTTTGGACAAATGCAATTTAAAAGACGCTAAGGTGGAGTTTTTGAGCCAACTCTGGCACAATTTGCCGACAGAATGAGTGGTGACTGAATGTTGACTCTGAAAACGGGGATCTACTCTAACCTCTGAAACTGTGTTGACAGGAATCTGCAATTTTTTGCCTTAGCAACCAGCCTTAGGGATTAATGCTGGAAACATTAAAAGAGATATTTCTCAACAGGGCTTGTAAATCGCTAAGGGAAGTACTGGTGTAATTATTCCAATGGGGAAATTCCCCCAAATCAGGAAACAAAGGAGCATTTAATGTTTTTAAAGCAGCTAATCAAAAGCAGGTAGTTTGTGAAATGGAAGCATTCAAAAACAATATATGGTTCGGAATGAGGCACACACAATGCAAAGCCTCAGTGCCTTGTACTTGCCAACTTTTAGAACCCCAAACAGATTTAGGATCAACAGTATCTTTCCACATTTTATAGCCCCTAACAGCCAATTGGTCAATAAATGACTTTCAATACAGTAATTTTGTGTGGGTAAGTCTAACCTTGGAAGAGAACGTCTCAGGCATCTTAAAATAAATTGCATCAGGGTTTGATTGATCAAAATCGGTGAAATAAGAAAACTTTTTCAAAAGAGTCTTGGAGCTTCCTTCAACAAGTGTGGGACAATGTTCGCACTGTGTATAGTTAACCACATTTCTAACTGAATTTGTTTTATGCAGAAAGTGATTGCCCAAATGCTGGTAACAGAATAAATCTCCATAGTTCACAGACTCTAGGTATAAATCTTCACCCTTAAAAGCATCATAATATTTCAAATCAGAAAATAAAGCCTCTACGGCTTGGACGTTCCAATCATCAGAGCGGATATTTTGTTTAACCACACCCCCCATAGAAACACGGAGAACATTGGGAACAATAATAACCTCTGTCGGCCCATGAATCTGGAACTTTAGAGCATCCCATACAATCCCATCTAAAACGGGCCAAGCAGTTATATTCACAAATGTCTGGTCCCATTTCGTTATATGTGAAGAGGAGTGGGGAGCCAAAGTTCCATCAATTAGTCTAATTGAAGTTTTTTCTTGAATGTAGTGTCTATTTACAAAACAAAAAAAATACACCACAAATCCGATGGACATGATTAAGAAAATTGAAATCAGCACCAGCCAAATGTAAGTCCAGGGGGGATTAAAAAAATGTTTTTTAAACCAGGTAGCAAAAATCGAAACTTTTGAAGGGGACTATGATGTTGTCGAGCCAGTGTCAACTGAAAAACGTGATTGATTAGCCACACAGGTCTCCAAATCAGGCATAGACAAGTTAGTGGAATAAGTATATTCAGTATCATTAAGAGGATCACCAGCAGGTGAAGTCAATAGGGATTTGCAACTGTATTCATCTCAATGGCAACATCAGACCCGATGGCAGAATGTGGGGCCCAAACAGAGTGTTGCCTCATTGCTGGACACGAAACCACAGGTATTATACTAAGAAAAATCGGCCGCCATGAGAAGTTTGGTATTGTCAATGGAGATGTACCTGTTCCCCTTTTGCCCAGGAAGAGGAGGTAAAATGACTGTTCTTGTACCCTGCACGCCAAGCACAGGAACTGGAGCTCGATAGGAGGGACTGAATTCCTTCTTGTTCTCGATCTTCTCTCGGACCAGTTCTCCAACTTGGGGTAGACAGCCAACTACCGGAATCTGCAACGCAGCATCAGATGTGGAGGGCAAATGTTCCTTTGCAAGACTGTCTCTGGTCTTTTGTAGGTTCTGTAAAACTTTAGAATGTTCATCTACGTCAAAAGATGCAGCGGCCGCCGCCATGTCTAGACCCTCAAGGTCTGAAGCAAACATTTTGATGCCAAAGGGCATTTTGTATGGGATCCGCCCACCCAGAGACCTTCTAGAGAGATTATTTAGTGCACATTGTACGCTATTGAGGTGGGTTAGCCAGTCCCTGCCAGTTCCTAATACCTTAGCTGCAAAGGATTGCTTTAAGTCATGGTTCATCCCCTCACCCAGCAAACTCATAACATGTCTGTACACTGGTATGCAGCGGGAATACCCTGTGCTCGTGCCCCTGGCTCACGCAGCTTGGGAGAAGTGCCTGGGTATGCCATTTGAGCGTGAAATCTAAAGATCTGTCACCCAACTAAAGACTTGGATTGGTCCATTTTAAGTTTCTCCATAGACTCTTTAGAACCCAGGTATGGAAGAGTAGAGTGGGGCTCAGTGCAGAGGCGTGCTGTGTGCTCTGTGGAATGTCTGAACCTCATTCCTGCACCTTACTTGGGAGTGCCTAGAGGTTGCAAACTTCTGGGGGGGTGTGTTCGATGTTCTGGATGAAATGCTGGAGTATAGGGTGGATCGTACCCCACGGTTGCCCTGTTGGGCTATGTTAAACCCTTACCCAAGAGCATTAGACAACTTGCTGCTATGTTGCTGTTATTGGCAAAGAGATGCGTGGCAATTTGCTGGGGTCATCAGGGCAGGCTGCGGAGAGATGACTGGCTGTAGGATGCAGCGTTTTGCCATACACAGTTGTCTGAGTATTGGGACCTGATGCCCACACGAGCAAGACCCCTGGATATTTGGGAGCCCCTGCGACAGTTTTTTCAGACACAGGAAGCGACCAAGCCCAAGGTCCTGTGGCAGAGTAGGGAGAAAGCGCTTTGGTCGGCATCCATTCCCCCCTCACCATCTGCGCCTTTTCATTTTTGCCTTTTCGACACAGTCAGAGAGGTTCCACCCGCTTTCTTCCCCTTCCCTTTCCCCTCATCCATCCTTTCGGCTGGATGCACAGTTGCATCCCTTCTGTTCAATGCGACTATATTGGACTCTGCTAAGCATTGCAGAACAAAGGTCAGGTTGGGCCCCATGGACTACAGCGAGCCTATTGGAGCACTCTGGTAGGCTCTAACAGGATAATATCGTATTGTGCCACTGTTCCGATGGTGTGCTTGCTGGTGCACTCTCATGCCCATGCTCCTCCCTTTCATAATGTGCAATTTCCTGTATGTGTTTTGATCCTACTAATAAAGTTTTTTTGAAACAAAAAAAAGAGCAGTTTCTTCAAACAGGGCCTGAATTCCTATTTCCCTCAGCTTCCAGAGGATTGGTTTTAAAGTGCATTGAGAATTCAATGTGGCACAGGTACATTCCCTGTGTACATTTTTTAAGGCGCAAGGGTAGCCATAGTTCTGGGTTTGTGCCTTGAACGTCCACAGAAAAAAAAGCAGCTTGTCAAGATACAGTGCAGTGTTAGTTTGTGCAGGCCGCTCCCCAGGAAACCCTTCTCAGTTAATTACGGGTGTAAATGAGAGGGCATTGCTGTGTCTTCCGAAAACACTATCGAGCTGAAACTGCTGTGGGTGAGGGCACCGGATAGGGAAGCATTTAGTGACTCTCTCCTAGTTTGTTGATCAGTCTCCCTATCTGCACCAGGCTCTCAGCAAATAATATGTTGTCTTAGTCCCAGAGGTGACACTTTACCTTATGTTGGCCCTGCAGCACGCTTATTTTTCCTGCTTTGGAGCACTGAATGGAAGAGCGCCTCTTTTGCTTTATTGTTCTGAGATTTAGAGGAGTTAAACATAAGTGAGGAGGAGGCGGGGGTACAGAGTCCCCTCAAGAGAGAAATACAAAACTGTACTAATTTGAGCTTACAAATGATGACCGATTCAATTTTAAGTATTTTGAATCATGGTACTTCCAGAAGAATAGCAATACTTATAGTGTGCATACAGCATGCGTGTCACCCCCCACCCTCCTTTAGCAACAACTACATCCTTATTCTCCTCACCACCCATCAGGCATCATAGAAAAATACATGAGGCAGTTAGTTGGTCATCGCTGAGTAGTCTTTTATTATATCTTAAAGCAGAGTCATCTTTTATTGTTCATCATCTGAGACACTTGATCATTTTTTCAAAGCAAAGGTAAACCAAGCAACACACTTGTTAGCTAAAAGAGGTAGGTTATTTCCATTCCAAGGAATACATTTTCAAACGATATTATTTACATTCCAGTGTAGGCCCCAACTTGCACTGTAATCAGTAGTAACTTTCAGTCCTAGTCCTCCAACCCAGAGAGAGGCATTACCACCAGGGCACTGCTTACACCTTGGCCCCACCGGGGTTCCTGAACTCTGGATACCCCTCCCCAAGTTTCTTAACATACACACAGGCATTTCGGGTAGGGCAGGAGAGTCAAGGACCACGAGCAGGTCAGTGCCACCTTCCGCGAGCCCGGAGCCCCAATTGAATGCTCGACCTGTTCCAGGGTCAGCCAGTCCATGCCAAAAAAGGAGTCCACATCAATTTTCTAGCCCGAGACCCCGCCAATCAAGTCCTTATTCTCAGGAATGGGTGGGTGGGTAACTTGTTGGTGGTCTGCCGCCTCCGGAGCTACTGGAAAGAACAAAGAGGGTTTATCTGTCTCTCCTGCCGCTTTTATGCTTGCTGGGGATAGGAAGGCAACCCTGAGCCCTTTGATGACATCACACAGGGGCCACCCGCAACACCTTTCGCATCCTTCCGGCCCACCGACCTGCCTCACCTACAGGAAGTACAGAAGCAATACTGGCTCCAGCCCGGGATGCTACTAAGGGTGCCATGCCACTAGGTGCGAGTGGCGCCGATCAGGAATCTTACGGCTGCTTAGAGCACTTTTTTTTGGTCCAGCAGACATTAAGTCCACTGCATGGGCCTCACTTGAGCGCATCCAATTTGAATTTCTAAAGTGTTAAAACAGGCTTGTGTTAAATGAAAGTTCATCTGCTCCTGTAAAAGGCACGATTTAACATTAACAGGAGACTTTGATGTGTTTTTGCTGGTGTGCAAATGAAGGATGTCATTTTGGATGAAATGCCAAAGAGAATCACGTGCATATCTTTTAAATGCACTGCCAGCGCGTATCTTTCGAACATGCTGCTAGTGCATATCTTTTAAATGCACTGCCACTGCATATCTTTTAACGTGCTGCTAGTGCATATCTTTTAAGCATGCTGCCAGTGCATATCTTTTAAACGTGCTGCCAGTAAATATCTTTTAAACGTGCTGCCAGTGCATATCTATTAAATGTGCTGCAGGTGCATATCTTTTGAACATGCTGCCAGTAAATATCTTTTAAACGTGCTGCCAATGCATATCTTTTAAATGTGCTGCCAGGGCATATCTTTTAAATGTGCTGCCACTGCATATCTTTTAAATGTGCTGCCAGTGCATATCTTTTAAATGTACTGCCACTGGATACTGTTTGAACATGCTGCCAGTACACATCTTTTAAATGTGCTGTCAGTGCATATCTTTTAAATGTACTGCCAGTGCATATCTTTTGAACATGCTGCCAGTAAATATCTTTTAAACGTGCTGCCAGTGCATATCTATTAAATGTGCTGCCAGTAAATATCTTTTAAGCGTGCTGCCAGTGCATATCTATTAAATGTGCTGCCAGTAAATATATTTTAAGCGTGCTGCCAGTGCATATCTATTAAATGTGCTGCCAGTAAATATCTTTTAAGCGTGCTGCCAGTGCATATCTATTAAATGTGCTGCCAGTGCATATCTTTTAAATGTACTGCCACTGGATACTGTTTGAACATGCTGCCAGTACACATCTTTTAAATGTGCTGCCAGTGCATATATTTTAAATGTGCTGCCAGTGCATATCTTTTAAATGTACTGCCACTGCATACCTTTTGAACATGCTGCCAGTAAATATCTTTTAAACGTGCTGCCAATGTATATCTTTTAAACATGCTGCCAGTGCATATCTTTTGAACATGCTGCCAGTAAATATCTTATAAATGTACTGCCACTACATTTCTTTTGAACGAGCTTCCAATGTATATCTTTTGAACATGCTGCCAGTACATATCTTCAAACGTGCTGCCAGTACATATAATTTAAACGTGCTGTGTACATAGTGCTTACTAGTCCAAATGAGGCGCTGGAGAGCTCTGCAGCGAGTAGCACATTACTCCAGATCCCAAGGTTCGAGAATGATTGGAATATGTGCTTACTTTTCCTAGTCGGATCAGCTGCCTTAAGGTTAGGTTTGTGCTCTGGAGATCTCGTGCATTTACGCCACTGTTGTGAATAGGGTTAGATTAATTAAAGTTGATTAATAAAAAGGAAGATGTGGGATTTTACTGGGAGTTGTGGGCAGGCGTGGCTGTTAGAGGGATACATTCATTAGAAAAGAGGAAAGCATGGTTGGGAGTCCATAATAGCACACTCCACATATTTACACCGTACACAATACAACATAAAAATACCCCACATAAATGCACTCTATGCCACATACCAAGACACCACATAAATGCACTTCACACCGTAATACAATTCCGAAAAGCATAATTTCACTCAACGCCGCACATTTTAACTTCACACATTTCCATTACACACCACATGATTCAACCACAAACTACATATTTAAACTACACATCATAATTTCACATTACATCTCTAATACACAACACAGACTTCAACAAAATGCCACAAGTTTTGACAGCACATCACATGATTCAAATCCACACCATGCCACTCCAAAATACCATTCCACATAATTAACCCCATAACACACAATATCATTCTACATAATTCCACTACAGTTAATACCATTTAATTACTGTTCAGATAATTCCACAACACAACATGCCACATATTTCCACTACAGAACTCCACACCACACAATCTCACACCACAAAATAACACATAGCGTATAGATGGAGCATGACCTCTTTTAATTCTGTGGAAAAGCTTTTATAAAATTCACCTGGAATATTATCCAACCCAGTGGCTTTACCATTAAGAAGACTATTAATGCAGAGTAGGGTATTGATCCATTGGAGGGGCTCATCAAGTTGAGCCCGGTCCTCTTGCGATAGCTGCACGGCTGGAATTTGGTTAAAATGGGTATCAATATCATCTAAATGAGCCGTGGTCGTCTCCTGATATAGGTCTTGATAATGGACAAGACACTTTTTAAGAATGCCCTTTGGATCTGAGATTACTTCTTGCGAAGAGTTTTTGACAGCAGTAATAATATTCCTAGTTACTTTTTGTCTTGCCCTCATCGCAAGGTGGTGTCCGACCTGCTCACTGCATTCATATGCCTCCCTCTTCTAGATTGCTAATCTGTCTGCTGCTCTTTTAGAGATTACCTCCATGACAACCGATTTTGCTGATATTATTCTTGCTCGCGCACCTGCTGAGTCCTTGCCATCCCTAAGAGTAGTGATTAGTTTTCCTTCAGCCTCAGCCAGCTGAAGTTGCAATTTGTCCAATAGTTGACGCTTTTCTCTATTTGAGGTGAGTGAAAAGCTCAGGGTCTCTCCTCTAATTGCTGCTTTTAGTGCATCCCAAACCACATCAATCCCTTTTCTGCCTAGATTATCCTTAATGAATTGTGGAATCCAGTGTCTCATGTGCTTGGAATACTCATCGTTTAAAAGAAGGGATTGCTCAAAGGTCCAGTTAGCAAACTCTCTATTAGCCACAGTTACCCCCCTTATTTCTACCACTAAAGGATTGTGATCTGCCACGATGCGAGGGGTCTTCTCTATTGAGCACTCATGAAGAATAGGCTGGGATACAAAGACATATTCTAGTCTCACCAGCTTATTTTGTGGGAAAGAATAGAAAGCATGGCCAGAATCGGTGGGGTGTGGGAACCAACCTTTACAACGCAGTCATTACATCGCAGTACATTTACAAAGCAGTCATTACAACGCAACATCCTTTACAACGCATCTCACTACAACGCAGCCATTACATTGCATGTCACTACAACACATGTCATTACCACTCATGGCACTACACCGCAGGCATTACATTGAATTTCATTACAATGCATACCATTACAATGCATAGTGCCCCTACACTATCCAACACTTACTCTACTGTTGCACCCACTGGACTTAGAATAGTAATTGTTACCCCTACAGTATACAACACTTACCCTACTGTTGCACCCATGGGACTTAGAATAGTAATTTTTACCCCTACACTATCCAACACTTACCATAAACGCAATGTAAGATATGCGTTGTAATGGTACGTGTTGTAAAGGTATAATGTGATGTACTGGAATGCACTGTAAAGTTAGTTTCTAAAAATGCTATGTAGTGGCATGCAATGTAAATGAATGCGTTGTAAAGGATGTTGCGATGTAATTACTGCATTGTGAAGGCATGTGTTGTAAATGTATGCGTTGTAACATCATACATTCTTTTTTGGTGATGTAGAAACAGGATAATTTGCCCTATTTGGATTGATGATGACTATGGTCCACTGCCATCTCAGTATATTGCTATGAATCCTTTGTTTCAGCCTTATTTGTGCCTATTTGTAGGGTTTGCCTATTGGCTTTGGCATGATTCTATGTCTCTTTTGCCTCTTTTCGGGCCTAAAGGCCTAAACTAGAGAGCAGCCATCTTGTCTTCCTGCCTCAGTTGTCTGAGGCGCTTGTAGGTCAGAAGTGGTGTTTAGAGTTGAGTCTGTTATTCACTAGCTAGAAACCGGTCAGGACTGGCCCTTATCCAAGGAATGTGTTTGTCTCCCTGGCTCTAGACGCAACTACAGCTGGCCACTGTGAGGGCGCAGGGAGCCTGGGGGCTGGTACAGGAACTCGGTGGGAGTCGGCCTGTTGCTGGAAATTTCCATGAGCAGAGAGCCTTCCATATTATCAGAGAACAGAAGAGCAGAGTGGTCAAATGGTTTTTGGAATTGAAGGGTTCAGATTTTTTTTTGGGAATTGAAGAAGCCAGATGGATTTGAGTGGTGAAGCTGTCAGATGGATTTGAGCGGTGAAGCTGTCAGATGGTTTTTGGAATGGAAGAAGTCAGTTGGTTTTCGGAGCTGGAGCTGTCAGTCAATGAAGAAGTCAGTTGGAAGTCAGCTGGAAGAGTTAGAGTGCAGTTGGAGCCAGTGGAGTGCAGAGGCCATGAGGAACATCAGAAGTTGGTCCGTTGGTGGTGGTGCCATGGTGATGGAGAGAGTCCTAATTCTACCAGAGAGTGACAGAGAGTTGGACCCTTCTTAATAGGGTGAGGTGTTCTTAAATAGTTTGCATTATATATTCATTCACTCCTTTTTGGTTTCTAGGTTATGTTTAGGTTTCCACTTGCATTAATAATTTCCTACTGTATTGCTTATATATATATATATTATTGTTATAATTTCTTCTTTGTCTTGTCATTCTATTCTAATGTTTAATAAAGGGACCCCAGTTACATATTTGAGTGTTGTTTTTATGGTAGGATTAACCTTTCTTTTTAACCAGGTGCTGTCGTATAGAAGGATGGGTAATTCCCTTCTTACAGGTAACTGAGAAATGGAAGACAGGATGGTCTTGACATGAGATAACTCCCAAATGAGATAATTAGACAGCTCTTTTGTGTACATTTTAATTATGAGAAGTACCGCCAGATAACATTAGGTACACTGTCTGTCAACATAGTAAATACCGTCGGGACACATTAGGTGCACCGCCGGACCCTGTAGATACCCCGCCGGAAGACAACAGGTATACCGTCGGGAAGTGTAGATAATATTGGCAATAAGTGTTAGGGACATCGTCCGGTGACATAAAAGAATCGTCGGGGACGTTAATGAATCGTCGGGGGACGTTAAAGAATCGTCGGAGGACGTTAAAGAATCGTCGTGTGACATTAAAGAGTAATGAGATCACCAATTGTGATTGGTGCAAATGAGATTGTCCGTGATTGGGCGTGAATCGTCGGGTGACGTTAAAGAATTGTCGGGGGACGTTAAAGAATCATCGGGTGACGTTAAAGAATCGTCGGGTGACGTTAAAGAATGAGGTAACTAGGGGCTAGATGTAGGTAGACATTTACCGACCGGTAACGGCCGAACTGGCCGTTACCGACCGGTAAATGGCTAATCTAGATGTAGGTGGCCTATTTACCGATTCGGTAAATTTACTGAATCAGTAAATTTACCGAATCGGTAAAATACTGAATCAGTATTTTTACCGATTCGGTAATTTTAAAATGTAGGTGGGACTCTTCTGAGTCCCACAGGCCTTACCGAATCAGTATTTTACCACCCAATCCAATTGGGTGGTAAAATACCGATTCCAGGTGTGCATGCACATGTGTGCATGCACACCTATGGCATGTGACATATGTGACATGTGGCGTGTGCCACATGTCACATATGCCTGAAATCGGCGTGCTAGAGGGTGTGAAAGTGACACCCTCTGCACCCTTGCAACATTCGGTATTTACCGAATCGGTAAATACCGATTTGGTAATGCCCATTGATTCCTATGGGCTTCAATTACCGATTCTTTCTACATCTCCCACCTTCTATTTTACTGATTCAAAAATACCGAATCGGTAAAATTCGGTATTTATGAATCGGTAAAATATACTTACCTACATCTGGCCCTATATGATGTGATATGAAATTCCTTAGATGTTAGTGGTATCTTTGACTATACAGGCTTGTAAATAGCTCTTTTCCCCATTCTCAGGTGGGTATTCTAGATATTATGTGTTATATGGCCTGAGAACGGTGTGGTTGCGTGACGACTGGGTTAGCTACGATTGGTAGGCTGCTTGGTCTGAGAATCCGGCCGTTACAGGTGGTATCGAAAGGTGGTGGTGGTTTCAAGAATGCAGCAGCATTGTAGAACAGTGAGGAACTTAACAACACCGTGGTTGGATCCCTATGACTTGTTTTAGGTGACTTTGCAACGTGATTTCCTATGATTAATCGTTAAGGATAGCTGGAAACATGACTTTCTTCACAGCCATCTGAAAACTTTCACTATTCTGAGAGTCATTCTCTGCTCCTTATTTTATGAACACATGTGAAGTTGTTCTGAATCCCACTCAACAACTTTGTGAATGAACCACTTTGAATATGAAAGGCTCCGTGAGCACAAACCTGAATACTTCTCCTGAAGCCAACTTCACTGATTGCTGTAGTATGATTACTCTCTTTAGTGTATTTAGGAAGTCATTTATTTCATTTCTTCTAAATGTCAATTTGCATTTTCAAACACCTTGTTGATCTCTGCCATGCAGCACTTCGTTTGTAGCGTTATTTTGAAAGTTATGATTATTAGCAGCTGTGCTTCGTAAATCAGGCTGAATCCTCTTTCAGCGTTTAGACTCCATGTGATGTACAACTTTATATAGTGTGGCAGAGAGGCACCTTTATTTATGGCTTAACCAGCATATCCTCGACCATCAAAATGTAGCTTCTTTGCACCGCTTCCATTGTCTTCTGTTTTGCAGTAGCTGGAGTTGTGCTTTGAATCCAGGTGAATGAAGTGTCAATTCTGTTCTTAGACAGTGACCCATGTGGCATGCAATAGCATTCGTCTGGCCCACGGCAAACAGACTGGGAACGCAAAGTCGTTTTTTCGAATACTTATGCCCTATCTTGTCGCCATTTGTATTGTCTTCCCAGCCTGGGTACCCACCAATGACCACACCACACGCGGAGAGTAGTATTACATGTCTTTATTCTGCTGCATGGAACTGCAAGCTCAACATTCTAAATAGCTTTCATGGTATTGTGCTCTAACACCTACGTCACAGCTCTATGGAGTCCATTAGGAGCCAAAAGCGTTCCGTTATAAAATATTGGAAGATATTACAGGTTGCAGACATGTTTCTTTCTGCAGACATCCTAATCATTATGCTATTCTAGGAACCCCATTCTAGGGTGCTTATGGTGCTGTTCAAAAGGGACCTGGCCTAGCAATTCTGACTGGACTGCTCTCACTGGAGGAGGATCAAGACTGATTTGCGTTTGGCTGGTTCCTGTCTGAGGTGGTGTGGTGGGCAAGCGAACAATGGTCTGGGATGCTGGTCAGTGGCTCAAATTAATTTAAGCATTTCACCCATCACATTGTTGCTTTTTTCAAAGAATAGAAAAGAGCACCATTTTGGACACAGTAACAAAACCTGTTCGACATTGAATCACAGCAAATATGCCCCACTGCACAGCATGTTCTCTGCCTGTATATAAGCTCTTGCACCCCAAAAAGGGGCATGAAATGTTAAGTAAATGGTGCAATACAATACAATATGTAGGTTACTGCTTGTGGCAAAATGAGTGCACATATTCCTTTGCAAATCAAAGGCAGATTTCAAGTTGTATCTATTATGGGGCACAGTGTTCGCCTTTTCAGATAAGGCAATGCTGCACAGCTAGGGTAAGAGGTTATGTTAATGTTAATGGGTGTCTTATATAGCGCACGGCTACTCCGAGGAGTGTCCCGGCGCATTCTGACCCATGGCTGAAAAGAAAGATGAGGAAACAGGGGACATACCAGTTATTGATTATAAGTCAGGTTTTCAAGGCCTTTCTAAAGGCCAGCAGATTGGGAATGCGGCGCAGATCGACGGGAAGGGAGTTCCACAGTTTAGGGGCGAGATGTTTTAACGAGCGACCACCTATCCTGACTTTCCTAATGGGTGGAACAGTTGCCAGGCCAAGAGATTCAGATCTGAGAGATCGAGTGGGCTTATAAAAAAAAAGCAGTTTCTGAATGTAGCACCTACTGAGTGGAGTGCCTTATGGGCCAATGTAAGAGCCTTAAATGTAATCCGCTTCCTGACAGGAAGCCAGTGAAGGGAGAGAAGCAACTCCGATGCCCTAGCATGGCGGGGTAGGCCAAAAATGGCCCTTGCCGCGGAATTCTGGACTACCTGAAGTTTGTGCAGGAGGTAGTCTGGCAAACCAAGGTAGAGGACATTGGAGTAGTCGAGCCTGGAACAAATTAAAGCCTGTACCGTCAGCCTTCTGTGGACCAGAGGAAGCAGAGGAAGGAATTTGCGCAGCATTTTTAACAGACCAAAACATGTACTGGTGGACCTGTGATTCGGGATTTCAGTGAAAGGGTGTTGTCAATTTTAATCCCAAGGTTTTTAGCCACCGTGGAAGAAGAAGAAGGGGGTGACATACACACCGGCCACCATTCCTGCCAAGGCGGGTCAACCTGACAGCCAAAGAAGAGCACCTTCGATTTGTCGGGGTTGCACTTGAGGCTGCTTCGCTGAAACCAGTCGAAGACAGCCCCAAGGCAGCCGCGGATGCTCTCCCCGTCGAACTCCGTACCTTTTTTACAGGTGAAGAGAAGCTGGGTGTCGTCAGCGTATGATATGATCTGGGCACCCAAAGACTCCGCCAGTACCGCCAGTGGAGTCATAAAGATCTTAAAGAGGGTCGGGCTAAGCACCGACCCTTGTGGGACTCCAACATCCATCGGCGGCACCTCGGCAGAGTACGGGGGGGCCCAGACCACTTGTCGACGACCCACTAGATAAGATCTCAACCAGTTCAACACCGTCCCTCTGAGACCGATCTCGTAGAGTCTCCTCAAGAGGGCCTCATGAGGGACGGTGTCAAAGGCCGCCGACAGATCCAACATCACCAGCATAGCTCTTCCACCTGAGTCGAGAGCTTCCTTGATGGCTTCATTTACTTCCAATAGAGCGGTCTCAGTGCTCAAATTGGAGCGGAAGCTTGACTGGGTGGGGTGGAGTAAGCCATGGTCTTCCAGGAAGGAGGAGAGCACAGAGTGGACGTGCTTCTCGACGATCTTAGCTAGACTAGGCAGGAGAGATATGGGTCTGTAGTTAACATGTTTCTCCGGATCAAGGCCAGGTTTTTTTAAGAGTGGAACAACCATTGCCTTCTTCCAGGCCGGCGGGACAGTACCACTTGTCAAAGATAGATTAAGAACAGGATTTATTAACGGGTTCAGAATCTTGGCGTTGCTAGCTAGAAAGGTCGCCGGACAGGGGTCCAATGGAGAGCCTGATTTGATCCTAAGTAGGAGATCCAGAGAAATAGATTTCGATAGAACTGGAAACTCCGATAAAACAGAACTGGAATCAGATAAAGAGGACGATGGATTGCAATCAATGAGTTCCCAGCTGCTTTCACATGAACACATGAGCACATGTATGAGTGCACATGTGCGGGCAGCATGTGTGAGACTACTGTTTTGCATAGCCCAGTATCTGCACATAGGTCATTAATGGGACTCTTCGTGGCTTGGCACTGACCTGGGGTTGGCCTTATACTGTAAGTGGGCCTTCATTGTATAGGTCAGTAGTGTTTACAAGTTTCGCTCCACTTAGGCCTACAGGGTCCAGCATAACATTCTCTTTCAATAGACAGCTTGAATTTATTGTATTGGTGTGCCCCAGAATGCTATGTAGTTCTGATGGGACAGGGGTTGATGGGTCATGTGGCATGTTAACCCAGCGTCACTTACACCGGTATAAACTGGGTCTTGTCCCTACAGAAAGGGCTACATACCCCTCTGTAATGAGACTGGAGCCAGGGCAGGAAGGACAGGACCTCTGTGCACCAGAAGGCCTGTCTTTGAAGTCCCTTCTATTTCAAAGGCCCAACTGGATATAAGTACTGGACCTCTGACCCCACCACTTAAGTACACTTCTGGACCTGTGAAGACTCTGCCAGGAAGAAGGACTGCTGTGCTGCTGAAAGGACTGCTGTTCTGCTGGACTGCTGTTTTGCCAAACATTTGCTTTGCTGTGCCCTCTTTCCTGAGTGAGAAGGATTGGATCTGCATCACTTTCACCTAATGATTCCAAGATCTAGCTGGCTGGCCTCCTGAGCTGAATCCTCAGGGACAAAAAAGACTTCCAACCTATTTCCTTCTGCACCTGCACTCTGCAAACATTGAGTCTGCCTTGACAAGTGGTGCCACCGCAGTCGTGGGCCCTTGGAAGTGGGTTTGAGGTGTTTCTCAAGTGGAACTAACAAATCTTCTGCTGAGCAATAGATCCCGAGCAGAACTGACACATCTCCTCAGCTGAGTGGTGCATCTTCGTGCATAACAGACTCATCACGTGGATTTGACCCGTCAGAAAAGAAGTGCATCGCGCATCTGGTGATGACTCATCGTCTTCGGAACCTATACTGCGTGACGGTTTTCCTGGCACAAGCTTTTCGCATCCCACGTCAATGACCTCCCTGGATGACAAACCTCCAAATCGCAGCTACAGCGCTCATTGGAACCGATGCATCGTCTCACCTGAGCCTCACACCTGCAACACTGCCCTTTGCATCAGAAGCCCCCATCAACAGGATCCTCGGCTTTGGTCCTTGCACCACAGCCTCATTGTATGTTGGAATGGATGCTTTGCCTCTGCTGCCCCACACATCTTCGACGCCAATCCTCACATCGCTCCACAACCAGTTTTCTAAGTACTTGGTTCAGCAGGCCAGCTGGGTCCCTATAGCTAGCATGTGCTCCATTGCAGCAAGCCTGAACTTTTGACTTTGCCCCAGTCTAGCACAAACATTTCTCCAATAGAGCTTTTTGATTATTAACACTACCTTTCACTTAAATCTTTTAAGTTCAAAATCTCTAGTTCTACTGATTTATTTTTTGCTGTTTTGGTCTTGTTTTATTTATTACATCAAAGTCTATTTTCTAACATGGCTTGGAATCTTGTTGTGTGGTGTTTTCACTGTTTTACTGTTTGACATGTTGCACAAACACTTTACACATTGCCACCCACTTAAGCATGAATGCTCCAAGCTACCAAAGGGTGAGCACAGGTGTGTAATAGTGCCATGCCCAGACTAGGCCTGTGGTTACTGCTTGACCAGGGCTTATACCCCAGTCAACAAAGAACCCAATTTCTAACAACCACCATCAGTAGAATATGACATTTTACAAAGCATTTGTTACAACGTATGTCATTACAACACATTTTTTTGCATCGCAAAATCCATTACAACGAATGTCGTTACAGCGCATGTCGTTACAACGCATAATCCATTACAACTCAATTACTATTCTAACTCCGCTGGGGCGTTACTTTTGAAAATGCGTATTAATGGATTATGCGATGTAATGACATTAGTTGTAATGGATTTTGCGATGTAAAAAATTTGCTGTAATGACATACGTTGTAACATGTGCGTTGTAACCTATGTTTCTCCCATCCATATTCATCTTTTAAGATGGTTGTAGTATTACCACTAATCAAAAGGCTTTGGGCCAGATGTATCAAGAATCCGTTTTGCGAATCCTAAATAGCGATTTTTTGTGAATCGCTATTTAGAATTCGCAAAACGGTATATATGTACAAAATCGCTATTTTTTAGCAATTCCTTATTATTCTTTATATGCGAATTCGCAATTTGCGAATTCGCAATTAAATAATAATTTCCAATGCATTCCTATGGGCCAGGGGGACCATAGGAATGATAGTGCAATAATTCTCAAATTGCGAATTCGCTATTTGCTAATCGCAATTTGAGAATTATTTCAAGGGTGCACCCCTGAAATCTACATGTGTGTGCATGTGGCATACATACATACCCTGTGGGCATGTATGTGTGTCACATGCCACCCTCACAAATGCCAAATAGGGCATTTTTAAAAGAAATCGCAAATTACCACCAACTACAAGTTGGTAGTAATTTGCGATTTCTAAACACAAAATTGCAATTTCAAAATGTTTCTTACATATCATTTAAGGAAACGCAAAATTTCCTTTAATGCTATGACAAAATAAGGAATCGCAAATTATTGCGATTCCTTAAATTGCGATTTTTTCATACATACTAGAAAATGCAAAATGGCCGTTTGTGAGTCGCAAAGGCCGAAATTCTGCTAATTTCGGCCTTTGCGAGTCGCAAAAGCCTTGATACATCTGGCCCATAATAGCATATATTAGACTTAGGGCCTAATTAGGGGATGGGTCACTCCATCACAAACATGACGCATATTGCATCCGCAGTATTACAAGTGAATTATATTCCATGGCACTTGGAATACGTCCATCAGGCTTGCCAAGTAGTTACCCACCCACCGGATTCTAAATCAGGTCCATAGACAAATGTGAGAGGACATCAGAACACAAGAGCAGGTCTCTCAAACTGGAATCTTTTAAAAGTTCAGCATGTCCAGTTCAGTAGGAACCAGCAGAGCTTTGCTTCCAGACTTAAATATGAATAAGTCATGCACTAAATCCAGGTCCACAGGGAGTAAATAAGCAGAAGAGGAAAATCCAAGTAGCCAATTTTGGAACTTATTCTGAAAGACTAATTAGCGGCATTTACATGGCCCAATGTGCAGCGCGACAGAAGGTTAGTAAGGCCTTTGCGTGATATACCTTAAAGTAGAGACATTAGGCTCCCGAGCCAAACTGAAAATCTCTTAATAACTCCTAGTCACTCAATCTTCATGATCTGGCTATGCCACTGACTACAAGCACTTAGTTGTATCTCATGTCAATCCATTTCTGCAAGCTTTTCGAGCAATCCTTATTGTAACACATAGTTGCATTTCAATTACTTATAAGAATCCAGTATGATGCCTTCTTGTTACTTTATTTTGTTGTAAACCTATTTTTGTGAAGAAATCCACAAACCTATGAAGTAATGAGAAAGGTTCCTAAGGAATATAGGAGTTGCATCATATAATGGGTTAACTAAGAGATAAGAGGGAAGACTATTGATGTATAGGGAGAGCAAGGTACTGATGAGCACGCAGGCTTGTTGGACACTCCTGAGATCCTTAATCTATTTGGCTCTGGTATGAAAGCTGCACCCACATGGACCACCTTATGTAACATTGCAAATAGGTATTAATACATCTTTAAGGGGAGAGACTGAAGAGTTTGGAAAAAAGGGAAATAGAAAGTTACAAAACCCATCAGAAGCTAGACTGCTAAATTCCACGTGTAAGAAGTCACTTCTGGTTGGTTGATACCCTTGGTATTTTGGTTAGTTGCAGATAAGGCCTTCTCTTCATGTTTTCCTTGCTGGCAATATTTAGCATAGATGCATGAATGTTCCAGTGAGGCTATAGATTACACCTGCCCTCTCTCCCTGCACTTACCTGGTGGTATTTCTCTTGGATTTATTCTGTACCCTTATTCCCAGTTCCTTTTACCCTACCTTACACCATTGTATTGTTGGTTGATGCCCTGGTTTCTTTTGCTGTGTTCACAAACTCTTGCAGGTGCTGACAGTTTCCCATGTGTTCAAGTATGCTGGAAATACGCCTCCTATTTTCAGCATTCATCAGCTGCACACTACCTCCAGGGACTGATAAGATGTATTAAAATTGTTTAATTAAAAATAAATGTGTTATGTGTGGCTATGCAAAGCAAAGACAACCTAAAACGTATAATACGCAAAACTAAGAGAGAACCAAAGTGGGCCCAAAAGGGATCTTGGTACAGTTCCACCTAAAACGTTTGGTACTGTAGTAATCTGTTTTACCTGATTTAGTGTTAGTGCATCCCAGTAGCCCAAAGTCCTGCACTGTGCAAGAGAGACACCTGTGACTGTATGAGTACAGAAACAGTTTTTCCCCCTCTCATCCTTAATCCTAATATTTCCTGGGTTGCTTCTTCCACTAGCACTTCCGTCTCCTGCCTTGTTAGAGACTCGGGGAGGCTGAAGATACCCATTAGTTTCATAGCTTTGCATCTCAAAACCTGAAAATAAGGCACTACTTTAGCGTGTGGACAATATGGTACATAATTAACAAGCAAGATGTACTTATAGGAAGAAAACCTCTAAAAGTAATGCTGGGTAGACTTGTGGCTTGGCCATGATTCCAGGTATGTCACTCTGAAGACAATGAAGAGATGTGTTTTACACGGGAAAGCCAAGGGGTGAATGAAATATGCATGCCCTCTGAACATTTTAACTGTTACGATCAATGCTGAAATTAATGTTGCATTAATGCTAATTCTGTCACCTGTAGGGCATGCTCCAACTATGTGGACTGAGTCAAAGGCCCTCTCTAGTGATGCTTACATGATTGTCTGGCGACAGCTGTGCTGTCAAAGCAGACCATTAAAAGAGTTCCCTCAGCTATGCAGTGGAGGATATAACTCATTCAGACAGAATACTTTGAGACCGAGATACTACTAACTAGGATGAACATAAAGATATGAAGGAAAGCCATTGAATAAGGAGAAAGGAATACTAGACAACAAAGCCAGCCAGTCATGAGTAAGGAGTTGAGCAACAATGAGTTTTCAAACAATAGATCTGCTTACCGACAGCTAAAGCTGTCTTTGTTAGAGAACCTCATAAGACGGGTTCATGCCTATATATAGGGAAAGGAATGCAAACTAAGGCTGGTTTAGGTTGTGGTCCCTGTCCATAACTGATGAGATCTCCACTAACATCTCTATAACCCAATGGATAACTTGAAAAATGATTAATTAGGCTGTGCCAGCGCTTCTCTAAGCGGATGATGCAGTACTTCTGGCAAGGACTGCGAATGGACTAAAAATACTCATTGATAGTTATGTCTGTTTTATGAAGGACCTGGGTTGGAGCCAATCTATAAGAAAACTTTTATAATGATTTGGAGCGCCGAAAATATTAAATCCCGCTGTTTGAATGAGGAGGGCAAGAAGCTGGAGAAGGTTAGTTACTTCCCTTATTTAGGTCTGGAATTCGAGGAAGGTTGTACATGGCATACTTGTATAAAAAATAGAATATTACGCTACACGCAAGCTGTTGGGACCACCTTCTCCCTTGCATTGTCCATAGGTAAAAAGCCCATTACCCCAATTTTAGATATTTATAATTGTAAATGTATATCGATTTTAACATATGAATGGGTATCCAGGGATGTAGGGATGTGCAAGCTATAGAGACCGAGGAGAATGGAGTTTGTCGAAGAGTTTTAAGAGATCCCCCTCATCGCCAAATTTTTCTCTTCATTTGGAGCTAGGTCTTGATTATGTACAAGATATTATAAATACAGCACCTTTATCCACCTGTTGTTCCATTTGGGCACACGAAGAAGCTGAACCAAACCGGACAATCATTAGAGACTGTTTAAGTTGTTCCCAAGGTCTTTTTAATCCTTGGCTACAATACATTAAAACTTACCTTATGGAACTTGGTTGTGTCTCTCTGTTTGAGCACCCAGAATCAATTGGCAAAGGGAACTGACAGAGAGTGTTGGATAGCTTCCGAAAGCATAAAGAATCGTCTAGGGAACTGTTTAAAGTGTCCAAACCCACTGTCAGAGATTATTGCCTTATTCAAGAACCTTCCACTATTGCTGGTTTCTTTTATATGTAAATAACGTCCACAAAAGGAATTTACTGATGAGAATTAGGCTGGGGTCTTTTGCCGGTTGATATGCTTCCCCTTGGGCCAGTATTCTTTCGAAACTATTGCCCCTTGCCCTTGCAATGAACATTCGAGGCAAACTATTTTACATTTTGCCTTTTTTAGCCAACTTTATCTTCCATTTACTAAAAAATATTTATCACCACGGGTGCACAGGCATAGGTTTTCTAAATGTGAAGCAGCTTTGTATTTTCGACAGCATGTTAATGACCATGACGTTTGCTTTGCTGTTGCGAGCTTTCTGAAGTGCACTTTAGCTAAGAGAAGGAGCATGTTGTTTTGATATTAATATTTTATTAACAGCTCCTGTATGTACTGTATTTGCATTGCTGCTCTAATGCTTATTGTTGCTGCTAACTTTTATAAGACTGATTTTAATATTTTAATTCTACTGGTTTATATTTGTTGCTATCTAATTCGGATCACTGACAGAATTTCGACCTCAAAAATATCGAGCTACAGAAATATCGAGTCAACAATATCGAAGGCAAGAATATCGACATCCTATCTACAACATGGTAAGTACAAAAATATCGAAAAAATAATGTAGATGTAAAAAATATCGATGTCAAAAATATCGATTTTTTTTCTTTTAATATATAAATGTAAAATAAAGTATATAACACTAATAAATTAAATCTACATATTTAAAAGTATCTAATAATATTTTAAATAAATAAATAATACATATATATTTATAATACATTAATGAAATATATACAGTAAATATATAATATATATGTACTGAACAATAAGTATTATTAATTATTTTACTAATTTATAAAATAATTAAATATATTCTAAATTACTAATACATTTATAAACATAAAAAAATAACATAAATAAAATGTAACTAATATACAAAATAAAATAAACTTTTATTTTTTTTACAATTAATTATATAAAACGTTGGATAGCGTAAGGGTAAAAATTACTATTCCCACTCCAGAGAGTACAACAGTAGGGAAAGCGTTGGATAGCGTACGGGTAAAAATTACTATTCCCACTCCAGAGAGTGCAACAGTAGGGAAAGCATTTTATAGCGTAGGGGTAAAAATTACTATTCCCACTCCAGAGAGTGCAACAGTAGGGAAAGCGTTGGATAGCGTAGGAGTATAATTACTATTCCCACTCCAGAGAGTGCAACAGTAGGGAAAGCGTTGGATAGCGTTCGGGTAAAAATTACTATTCCCACTCCAGAGAGTGCAACAGTAGGGAAAGCGTTGGATAGCGTAGGGGTAAAAATTACTATTCCCACTCCAGCGAGTGCAACAGTAGGGAAAGCGTTGGATAGCGTACGGGTAAAAATTACTATTCCCACTTCAGAGAGTGCAACAGTAGGGAAAGCGTTGGATAGCGTACGGGTAAAAATTACTATTCCCACTCCAGAGAGTGCAACAGTAGGGAAAGCGTTGGATAGCGTAGGGGTAAAAATTACTATTCCCACTCCAGAGAGTGCAACAGTAGGGAAAGTGTTGGATAGCGTACGGGTAAAAATTACTATTCCCACTCCAGAGAGTACAACAGTAGGGAAAGCGTTGGATAGCGTAGGGGTAAAAATTACTATTCCCACTCCAGAGAGTGCAACAATAGGGAAAGCGTTGGATAGCGTAGGGGTAAAAAATACTTTTCCAACTCCAGAGAGTGCTACAGTAGGGAAAGTGTTGGATAGTATAAGGGTTAAAATAACGTACTTATAAATAAACGATTTTTCTAATTATAAAAAAGTAAACAAATAAATAAATATAAACTATATACAATACCTATACATAAATATAAAATACATGCTTAGCTAAATATATTTAACCTACAAAAATTAAAAATTAATACCATTTAATAATATTTAATTGCCAATTAATAATTAATTAACAATTATATTATTAACAATACAATTAGTTTTAATACATTATTAATTATTTAAATTTACATTACTTCCCACCATATGTCCATATAAAACAACTACCCACAACATAGCACATTTATCCATTTATGAATTAAAGAAAAATAATTAGCAAATTATTAAAATTAATTAACTACCAATTAGTTACATTTATTTTATAATTCCTACTAATTATTAACTAATTAACCATAATTAAATTACTTCCCACCCTATTCCTCTATAAACACACATCCCGCTACAGAACAGATATATCAATTATTCAATTAATTAAATTTTTTTTCAAATTAATTAATAATAATTAGCTATTAATTATAATTAATTAATTAATCCTACTATTTATTAATCTACTTACCATAATTAAATTACTTCCCACCCTATTCCCCTATAAACCCACAACCCGCTACAGAACATATATATCAATTAATAAATTAATTAAAATTATTTTCCAATTATTGACAATTAATTACCAATTAATTATAATTTATTAATAAATCCTACTAATTAATAATCAATTTACCATAATTAAATTACTTCCCACCCTATTCCCCTATAAATCCACAACCCCCTCCGGTACTAAAATATACAATTTTTTTATAAATTAATTTATTATTATATAAAATTAATACACATATAATAGTAATTATTTCAAATACTTAAGTTAAACATATAACACATACATAATAAAAAACTATAAAATAATACAAATATCGATATTAGTGTCATCGAAATTAGTGACATCGATATATATGCTATCGATATTACTTACTTCGATATTACTTACATCGATATTAAGAATTTCGATATTACTTACCTTAGGGTCGATATTCTGTCCAACGATATTCTTGCCTTCGATATTATGCTCCTTCGATATTTCAGACTCGATATTATGGTAGGTCGATATTTCCAACTCAATATTTTGTCTGTGTACCATCTAATTCATCTGAACTGCCACTTTACTTCTGATCAAACTATTGTTTCTGCCTGCACTGTGATTGTAACTTTTAAATGAGTTTGGAATTTAATGTTGTTTGTTATTCTGTGGACCTTTTATGACCTGTCTTTGGAAGGTCAAATAAAGACAAGGATTGATTGATTAATTGTGTGAATTATATTTACATAATAGGTTGTAGAAAAGAAAAAAAGATGGAACCAAAATAGAGTGTGATGGAAAGGAAATTGTAATTTCATTAATTCATTCTTCAATTATTTTTGTTCCATATATGGCGCAAAGGTGTGTTCAAATGTAGGTTTCTATGTGCCAGGGATATACTATGTATATGATTGTATCCAGTAGAGATTTTAGAACCAGAAAATCTATAACTTAATTCCTTAGGAGTATTTCTTAAGTCTTGTGCATTACATTGGTGCAGCACATGTTCTGTTGTACTGAAGCACAACATTATACTGAGCGGCAGATTATTTATTTTTTAACATCCTTTTATTGTATTAACCATGCTCATTATAGAGTGTGTATGCTGAACGTAAAGTACAAACATCATCACTCATTTTGATACAATAATTATCCCCTGGAGTGTTCCTACTTAATATGTAAGGGAATCTGAGTTCTTTGTCATTGACCCCCAGTTCGTACCAGTTCTAAGATAGCCTTGTGTCTTTATCAGAATACCATTTTCTGAGACATCCTCTAGCCTTATAAATCCCTTCCTCTGCCCTCTGGCACCAGTCCATATCTGCCTTCCACTCCGCTACTGTCGGGGAGTATGGGCCCCTCCATTTCTTTGCTATGTTTCTCTTGGCCACATCTGATACCAGTGCCAACCATATCCTATTGTGTCGTGGCCTTTCTTCATCCCCTTGAATCATCAGTATTAGCCACTTTGTGCTCATTGGTACTCTTGTCAGCCATTTTATCCATCTCCCCTTTCCAGTATCTTTGTATCGCCGGGCAGTCCCAGAGGATATGGTAGAAGGATCCCTCCTGTATGCAACCTCTTATACATAGGGATGACTCTACCTTTCCCAGTTTGTGCAACCGGGTGCATGAGTGATATGACCGATGTAGGACTTTTAATTGTATTAGACTGAATCTGGCTCAAAATGCTATTTCCAGGGGGCTCTGCAGGGCATCCACCCACTCCTCGTCATCTATGTCCCCCACATCTTCCACCCAGGTCCGTTGAACCTGCCCCATTGGGACTGGGGAGTTATTAATTAGTTTCCGGTATCACTGATATTCCTTTTTCAGGGTTGAGGTCAGCCAACAGTCTGTCCTTTAAGGGGAAAAAAATCAGGGAGATGGGTAAATTCTAGGGTATGCTTCCTAAGCGCGTGCCAAAAACTGAAAATAGTGAAGTCTATGCGTGGGGGAGGGATCAAACTCCTGGCTAAGGGTCTCGAATGAGAGCAGCTAACCATTTCTCCAGACATCTCCCAAGTGTTCAATCCCTATCCTTTCTCACTGATACAACCCGTGCAGTCCAAATACCTCCCTGAACTGTTCACTGTGCCATAGTGGGGCCATTAACATCAATTTGGATTGCCAACCCTGGTATCGATGGCCTCTGTCCAAAATTTTGCCGGCATATCCATGATTTACGTGTATAATGTCTGGGAGCATTGCTGTTAGCCTCGCCACTAGGGCCTTCGCTAGGACCTTCGCCTCCACGTTTAGGAGGGAGATCAATCTGTAGGAGCCGCAATCCTCTGGAGGCTTACCCGTTTTATGGATAACCATTATCGTGGCTGTCCTTTGGTCTTCTGGGAGGGATCCTGCCTCAGCTGCCGCATCAGAACATCTCTAACATTGGCCCTGCAATTTTAATAGACAGCCTCTTGTATAGCTCTATCGACAGTCCGTTTGGCCCTGAGGCCTTCCCGGATTGCAATGAACCTAAGGCCAATTCTATCTCTTCTTCTGTCAGTTCAGCCTCCAGGTTGTCACAGGCCTCTACCGACAGCATCTGGACTATGAATTTGCTGTGAAGCGCCTCACTATATGTGTACGACTTAGTGCTCATTGGAGTATAAAGGTCCTCATAATATAGGGCAAAGGTGTACTCGTCGTCTGTAGGACGCCCTCCCAGTCTCTGACTCCTGCCACCCAAGACCTGTCCCTATCTCTCTTGTTCAGCCAGGCCAACATCTTGGATGCTTTTTCACTAAATTCGTATAGTCGAAGCTGCGTGGCGAGAGCCCACAAACAGGCTGTTTCTCAGGCCCTGTTGCCGCACAGGTAATCTGTGTCGGGCGTCAGCATTACAATCTCTTGACATCTCTCTTTCCAGCCTCAGGATGTCCTGCTCTATCGTCTACCATGCCATTTTTGACACCTATATCCCACCTATCAGGGCCTGGGCCTGAACCCGAATTACTGTCTTAAATGCCTCCCAGAGGGTGCATGGGGAGGAAACTGAACCCTTATTTTCTTTAAAGTATAACTCTTCCCCCAAATTCAATTTATCTTTCATGTCTTTGTCTTTCAAAAACCATGGCTTTAGTCTAGGGTAGCTATATCTGTGAAGTGTCTGTCCCTCTACTGACACTCCCACTGGTGAATGGTCCGATATGCCCTGCGCTAAGTGTTACTCTCCCAAGAAGCTCCCCACTTGATCATGTTGTGTTAGAAGATCGTCAACGCGCACCCAGGAGGTGCTGAGTAGTATGTGTATTGTTTTAAGATAGGGTTCTGGATTCTCCACAGGTCTGTCAGACCTAGCGTGGAGGCAAAGTCAGGGAGGCTCCACTCCCCAACTATGTATCTAGTTGAACTCAAATGGTACATTTCAGGGTTCATCAAATCATTCATGTTCCCCCACCAGGAAAATTCCAGGGGGCAATTTTAGAAGGAGAACACTAAACTGTTGCAGGATGGTGGTGTGCATTTTAGGTGGAACGCATAGGGAGAAGGGGTTTATGCATCGGCTCTCCCAGATGTCATATAAGGCCACATGACACCTTAATGTATCAGACCATATTTTCTTTGTCATTAGTGGCACTAGTTTGTTCACTAGGATGCCCACCCCTGGGAGTTGGATGCAAAACCTGAGTGGGCTATTAGCTTGTTTCCGAATCGGTCTAAGGCCTTACACTAATTCCCCTTCAGATGTGTCTCTTGCACCAGTACAATATCCAGGAGATGGTGTTTAATGTGCTGCAAGACCAAGGTGTGTTTAATTTTGTTCCCCAGTCCATTCACATTCCATAACCATATATGTAGAGTTGCTTGTTCAGAGGTTCCCATTGGTAATTGTTAATTCCATCCCATTCTCCCCACCCTCAGGGGTTAAGGCACTGAATGCTCGCTCTATACATCTGCTGGTAGGTTTATGAGCATAACTGTTCAACCAAACAATGCAAACAATGAAAACCCTAATTCCCCCCCTTCCAGCATCCCTGCTTAGTGAGATTTAATACCCCCACCACCCTAACCTGCAGTGTGCCTGTCGCCCAAAACTGTTCATTAAGCCATTAGAGGGCGATTCACTCCTGACCTTGTGTTTCCAAATTATGATGAACTCACCTTTATCCTACCAGGTCAATTACTATCTTATTATAAAAGCTGAAACATCCCGGGACAACTGCTCACGGAGAACATTGTCTCGTTTTTATACCCCGTCGGGCCCCACTGGTATGCTCACTGCTTTATGTACCGGTATGATGCGGTATATCGCTTATCAGCTTTCATCCCTTTCCATCTCTGGTTCCGAATGGCTGTCCAAAGACGCACGGTCACTTGCTTTTTGGAGACTGATCCAGAAGTGAGTAGGTTTCTTCTGATGTTTTCCCCTGCTGGCCACACTCCAGCCCTCTAGCCAGTCCCATGCTTCTGCTGGTGTTGTGAAGAAAAGATACCTCCCCTCCGTCAGAACCTTGAGCTTTGCCGGAAAAAAGCATCATATATTTTAGTTTTTTGTCTCTCAAGGTTTTCTTGACCGCAACAAATGATCTTCTTTGGAGCTGCACATGGAGGGTGAAGTCCGGGAAGAATCGGATTGTTACATTCTCGTATTGTGGAACTCCATGTGACCGCACCGCCTGCTAAATTGCGTTGTGATCATGGAAGTTCAGCATTCTAGCAATAATAGTGTGTGGGGACCCCCTTGGGCACAGCGACAGTCCCAAAGCTCTGTGTGCCAGCTCGACAGAGAAGTAGATGAACAGGCGCTTGGGTCGGAGGGTATGAAGGATCAAGGCTTCCAGGAATAGGTCTGCCACATGCCCTCCACCACATGGATGTTGTTGTGTCTGGCCTTTGCCTCCTGGTCCTCAATGCGGGCCATCATGTATTTTTCTTGTTTGTGAGTCATGCCACCTGTTCTTCTAGCCTTTAGTCTTGCTTTGGAAGACTCCTATATTCAACTCTGCATCTGAGACATTGTCTGCCATTTTGCAGAGATCAGACCACAATTAGTGAATCTCCTCGGTGACCGTGTCCAACTTTGGTTTAGAGTGCCCCACAAACCTCTCATCGCTTTCATAATGTCTTTCAGTGAGGGCTCAGATGTGGAGTCCCTCCCTACGGCTCCTGGAGAGTCCTTGGGCTAAATCCTGCCCTCACCCCTGGCTGTCCCATTGCAACTGTGTATTTGTTGATTTGATTTGCCCAAGAGTGCGCCTTTGGTATGGACCATTGTTGTCACTTACCTCCAGCCAGTTCCAGACCCAAGCATGTTGGCCCAGCGTGGAGGCCACCCTGACGAGCAGCCGAATTAATTTGAACCCACTCAGGTCCAGATCACAACCCCCAGCACAGAGTTTCACTTAAAATGTTCCCCTGGGAGGTCTGGTGCGTTGACTCCTTAAGCTTTGTGCCCTACGGGGCCTACTGGGCCACGGCAATCTTCTACTTGAGGGCCCCAGTCATCCACACTCCTCTCTCAACTGACCCCTCACTGCCCGTCTCTAAGGGGATGGCCCTCGCCTCAGACATCAGTGGTTTAAATGTTTTTTCACTCCCCCCACCATGGTGGTGTTGACCCGAAGGCTGCCTCTCCCTGCTCCTCTCACTGGCCAGGCTACTGGGCCACAACTCCAGATTTGTTATCATCTTGCCAGCTCAACGTGTAGCCGCTCCCCGAGGCTCCGGATGGGGAAGGTTGCAGCAGTAGTGCTCCACCGTTTTTCCTCCACTGCACCTCCCAGTCTACATGCAGCTCGGGGCTCCTTCAAATATTCAACTTCGAGGTGGGGATGAAAGGCCACAAGACCAGCCCTCCTCTTGGTGGACTGCCTGGCTGTCATTCCGGGCCTCGTGTTTTGTCCGACTCCTATGGGATCTCTCGGGGTCAGACTGTACCTCGGCGGCTGCACCTCCACTGGCGCGACAGCCGCTCCGCAGCCCGATATCCATGCATTCGAGCTGTGCCCTGTGCGGGGATGCAGGGATCTTACTCCCAGATTCATCAAAGTCATGTTTTGCGAGTCCTTAATAGCGAATTTGTAGGATTCGCTATTAAAGACTCGCAAAACGGGATGCATGTAGGAATCACAATATTATTTGCGATTCCTACTGATTCCTAATTTGCGATTAGCTAATTGCTATTAAAGGCCCATAGGATTGAATGCAGAGTCATTCCTTATTTGCGATTAACAATTAGCTAATCGCAAATGTGCCGCAATTTCAAGAGTGCCAGGGTGTCCAAAGGACACCCTGTTGCACCCCTGAAATGGTGTCAGGATCCGTCCAAATCCGCTCCAGAAGGGTGGATCGAGAAGAAGGTACAAGCTAAGAAACCCTTGCTGGAAAACTTCATTGCGAGTTCTAAGGACAGCGCTGTGGAGATCCGCCATCTTGGGAATGCGGAAGTAATTCCGTTTCCGGCGTGGTGGTTTACTTTGCAGTTGATCCTAGAGTGTCAGTACTTCGCGCACGCGCGCAATTCGTGCTGCGCACTTCAACTGAAGAAATTACCGGAGAAGTGTGTTTTCCTCACGCTCTCTTCAGAGAAAGTTTCTGTCAACCAGAGTTTAGTCAGTCAAGGCTTCCGAATCGAAACCTTAAGGAAAGTAACAAGTTACGAGTTGTATTATAAGAAAACGACATTTCCTAATTCGCCTTTTTTTTCCTCAGTATCCTAACAACCTGGAAATTTCAAGTCGTCGGAGTCAAGAGAAGTAGCCGTGTGGAGGAGTTGGAGTTTGGGAATACTTCAGTCAAGAGAAGTTCCCTCAAAGACTTTCAAGTAAGCGTTGTGACTTTGGGTTATTCAAGAGAAGTCTCGAGGCAATGAACTAAAGACGCTGTGGATTCACTTTGGCAAGGAAGCTGAGGAGCGTTGCGTCTAGAGCCTTTCAGAGACTATTGCGAGAAACCTTGATCAAAACTTGGAAGTTTCAGAGTATGTCAAGATAGTAAGACTCATAGTGAAGAGACTACTCCCCAAGGAGTTTTTCGAAGAATTCAAGAGTTTAAAGACATTTGCAATTCAGAGTTTAAGACTTGAGTATCACAGGTCAGAGTGTGTTCAAGGCATCGAATTTAGTCAAGAAAATTCCACAGACCATAGAGTGTTCTTCCAGTGAACCGATAGTATCACTTCAGACATTACTGATAAGAGAGTGGCAATCTTCCTAGTCTGCTTAGGTAAGGCAGAGAGTCATAGAAAATAATTCAGAGCAGAGTCACTAAAATGTTAAGTAGAGAGGGCTAAAAGATTGTCTTTTCCTTTTCAGCGAGTCCAACCTGAGGGCTTCCAAAGCAGACCGGACGAGGAAGAAGTCTCTCTTGTTTTGTCTGTCCACTTCCCCTTTCCCTGGCGGGCTAGGACTAGAGACTGTATTGTCTAGCGGTCTCTGGTCTTGGCTTGAGGGGGACTGAGGAATAAGCTTCTGTTCCTGAGGGGGCCGAACCAGTGTATCCTTTACGGTTCTGACAGATTGAAGTGCCTGCCTCTATTGAGGAATCAGGTCCCCTCCCGGACAGAATGGCGGACGGCTTCGATTTAAAAACTTTAAATGAAGTTCTAGGTAGTATGCAGGTGCAGTTAAATAGCGCTTTAGAGGAAAACAAGGCCTTAAGGGAGGAAGTTAAAAGATCTAGTTTAGAGACCATGCAAATTCGTCAGAGGTTAGAAGGGTTAGTGACTACAGGGTCATTACCTAGAACCACAACACCACAGCAGTCATCCTCGTCAGGAATTTCAACTCAAGTAATTCACTCTATTTCCCCAGTCATCCCTTTAGCGCCCCCAGAGAGGTATGGGGGGATCCGATGAAGGCCCAGATTTTTCTGACGCAGTGTTCTTTACACTTTTTGTGTCGTCCTGTAATTTTCACTGACGATCAGGCTAAGGTAGCGTTCATATTGTCTTATCTGACGCATCGGCTGCTTGGTCCATGTCATTGGTCACCAAAAAGGATCCAATCCTAACCAATTATGAAAACTTCAAGGTGGAGTTTGCTCGAATTTTCGATCGACGATCCTGTGCACAATCTACCGATAATGAGCTGTTGGACCTTAAGCAAGGAAATCGAGATTTGGTTGGATATTTGGCCAACTTTAATAAGTTAGTAGTGGAAACCAACTGGCCAGAGGAGAAAAGAGCGGCAATTTTTTACAGAGGCCTTCGGGACGAGTTAAAAGATGCTCTTGCCCAAATTCCACAACGACCCACAGAAGTTTCCGCTCTCATAGACTTGGTGTTACAGTTGGATCATAGGTTAAATGAACGGAAACATGAAAAAAGAAAAGACTTTCGTCCCCTACCACCTCAATTTGACCGAATGAGAAGTGACTCTCAAAAGGGTTCAGAAGCTTCGTCCGTTGAAGAACCCATGCAAATTGGATCAGTTCGAGGTCCTTTGTCAAAAGAAGAAAAGGAGAGACGGAGGAACTCCCTGTTGTGTAACATTTTCTCCGCATCGTCCTTATGACTGCAAAATAGACATCGAGCCCGGAGCAATCTTGCCCTGCAGTTGAATTTATGCGCTCACAGAGACGGAGAATCGGTTTTTGAAAGAGTACTTAGACAAATACTTGGCCAATGGATTTATTCGTCCCTCACAGTCTCCTGTCTCCTTGCCTCTTTTTTTTATCCCGAAGCGAGATGGAGATCTGCGGGCCTGTATTGACTACAGAGCATTAAATCAAGTAACTGTCAAGAATAGGTACCCGCTTCCACTAATCTCAGTGCTGTTGGATCAAGTCAAGAATGCTAAAGTCTATACCAAGTTGGACCTGAGGGGAGCTTATAATCTCATCAGAGTAGCCTCGGGAGATGAGTGGAAAACTGCGTTTCGGACTCGTTATGGGCTATTCGAATACCAGGTGATGCCATATGGCCTTTGTAATGCTCCTGCAGCCTTCCAACATTTTGTAAACGACGTGTTGGGGGAGTTTTTGGATTGAGTGGCTGTGGTTTACATTGATGATATTTTGATCTTCTCGAACAGTTTGGAAGAACACATTCCTCATGTGAGGGCGATTTTGAATAAATTATTGGAGAATCATCTCTATGTCAAGCTGGAAAAGTGCGCCTTCCACGTCACCAGAGTTGAGTTTTTGGGTTTTGTGCTATCTCCTGAAGGAGTTAGTATGGATGTCACGAAGATTAAAGCAGTCCACACTTAATCGCAACTTTTGTGGTGAAATTTCGAGATCAAGAGATTAAAGAAGTATCTGTTATGATTGACTTAGAGGCAACCGGCAATTTTTGCGATTTAAAGTATGCTCGACGGCATGGCATCCATTTTGTGAAGAAGGATACTCCTGAACCTGTGCGAGCGGTGGATGGCACCAACCTATCCTCGGGGCCCATCACTCATGAAGCAGAGTTAGTCCAATTAACTGGATTAAAAGGGCATTCAGAGTATATCGCCTTTAACTTGATCGATGCGCCCCAGTTCCAGTTGATATTGGGGCTTCCCTGGCTGACGGAGCACAATCCAAGGATCGATTGGAGTCGCCGGACCATAGAAATGACCTCACCTTACTGTGTTGAACATTGTTTTGGTACTGAGAAGATTCCAGAAGATGAGTCACAGGTCAAGATCTTAGCCTCTGTTCACCCGGCCCAAATCTGTACAGTGGAAGTAAAATCAATCCCAGCGGAGTATCAGGACTTAGCAACGGTGTTTGATAAAAAGAAAGCAGAAAAACTTCCTCCGCATCGTCCTTATGACTGCAAAATAGACATCGAGCCCGGAGCAATCTTGCCCTGCAGTTGAATTTATGCGCTCACAGAGACGGAGAATCGGATTTTGAAAGAGTACTTAGACAAATACTTGGCCAATGGATTTATTCGTCCCTCACAGTCTCCTGTCTCCTCGCCTCTTTTTTTTATCCCGAAGCGAGATGGAGATCTGCGGGCTTGTATTGACTACAGAGCATTAAATCAAGTAACTGTCAAGAATAGGTACCCGCTTCCACTAATCTCAGTGCTGTTGGATCAGGTCAAGAATGCTAAAGTCTATACCAAGTTGGACCTGAGGGGAGCTTATCATCTCATCAGAGTAGCTTCGGGAGATGAGTGGAAAACTTCGTTTCGGACTCGTTATGGGCTATTCGAATACCAGGTGATGCCATATGGCCTTTGTAATGCTCCTGCAGCCTTCCAACATTTTGTAAACGACGTGTTGGGGGAGTTTTTGGATCAAGTGGCTGTGGTTTACATTGATGATATTTTGATCTTCTCCAACAGTTTGGAAGAACACATTCCTCATGTGAGGGCGATTTTGAATAAATTATTGGAGAATCATCTCTATGTCAAGCTGGAAAAGTGCGCCTTCCACGTCACCAGAGTTGAGTTTTTGGGTTTTGTGCTATCTCCTGAAGGAGTTAGTATGGATGTCACGGAGATTAAAGCAGTCCAGGATTGGCCCTCTCCCAAGTCTGTAAAGGAAGTGCAGAGTTTTCTGGGTTTTTCGAACTTCTACAGAAGATTCATCTCCGATTTTTCGCAGAAAGTGACCCCCATTACTCGGCTCCTTAAGAAGGGGATCAAGTTCGAATGGAAGGAAGAAGCAGAGGAGGCTTTTCAATTTCTGAAAGATTCATTTACTCGAGCTCCAATATTGCTACATCCACGAACAGAGGATCCCTTCTATGTAGAAGCTGACGCTTCTGATGTTGCCGTAGGAGGAATCTTGTCCCAGCGACATCCCGATTCCGGCCAGTTACATCCAGTGGTGTATTACTCTCGCTAGCTTAATCCTCCTGAGTGTAATTATTCAATCGCTGACAAGGAGCTTTTGGCGGTGAAGAGTGCCTTTGTGGAATGGCGTCACTATTTAATGGGAGCGAGGCATAAAGTGACAGTCTTTACGGACCACAGAAATTTACAGTTCCTCAAGTCAGCACGAACCTTAACTGCGAGGCAATTGCGGTGGTCATTGTTTTTTGCGGACTTTGACTTTGTCATTACCTTTCGCCCCGGGAAGAGTAATGCCAAGGCAGATGCGCTGTCAAGGATAGATTCGACCGGGGGCGTGGCCAACGGCATGGCTGACTAGACGTGCCTCGCCGGAGCTCCGGCCGAGTTGCCCCAGAATCCGACTTTAATCCTTGCCATCGGGCCTGAAAACCACACCACCCTGCAGGAAAACCTCTCCGTTTCACATTGTACTGGTGACCCGGGTGGTTGTGTGAGCTTTTTCGGATTTTCGAGCGCGGAGAGACTACGCCGCGGACAGGGCGGCCAAGATGGCGGCGGCGAGGTGCGGTGAACGGCGAGATCGCTGCCCACAGCTCAACTGACGGGGGCCAGACCAAGAGACAGACCATGCTGTGCCGTCCCCTGGCTAGTCCGCGCCTGGAGCGCTGAACCGGGGAGACATTCCGGACCCGCGTTGGACATTTGGCCGAGTGAGCCGTTGGACCAAGATGGCGGTGGGCGGTGAGTGCTACGGCGGAATCCCGCCCAGCCGGGACACGGTGGAGAGCTGAGGGCTGGACGGGAGAGGCACGTCGAGAGAGCGGCCAGACATCCGGACGCGCCCAGACCGCCCTGACCGGGACACCTCCCCGGCCTCCACTCACCGGTGCGGCGCACCAGCGGAGGGCACAGGCTGAGCGCGGGGCGAGCCACCCATCACTTGCTCCCTGTCTGCCCCCCTCGGGACCCGGGGTCCGGCTCTTGCAGTATCTCTCCCCCCCCTGTCCACGTGGGGACCATGGGGAAGAAGGACATGGCCTCCAGGGCACTGAAACAGGTGCCCATGGACAACTTTGCAGCCCCGAGGACGGTGACCGAACCACCGGGCTCCCGCCCCGACATGACGGTACTGCTGGAGGCCATCCAGGCGTCCAGGACGGATATACAAGCGTCGCGCTCGGCGCTGGAGACCAAGATCAGCGAGGTTGGCGCGGAGGTGACTCTGCTCCGCCAGGACTTCCGAAACCTGTCCGAGAGGGTGACGACTGCGGAGGAAAGGCTGAAGGAGGATGGCGAGGCGATCACAGCACTTAGGAGAGACATGGCGGAACTCCAAGCTTCCCACCGCAACCTTCAATGGAAAGTGGACGATGCGGAAAATAGGTTCAGGCGCAACAACCTCCGTTTTGTGGGGTTTAGGGAAGGAATCGAGGGCAAGGACATGGCGGCCTTCTTGATGAACTGGCTCAAGACCACCTTCCCGGCGGCGCCATTTTCTTCCTGCTTTATTATCGAACGGGCGCATAGGGCGCTCTTGGCTAAACCACCGGAGGGGGCCCGGCCCCGGCCAGTCATCGCCCGTTTTTTTAACTTTGCTGATAGAGACCTGATCCTGCGAGAAGCCAGAGTTCTGGGGGAGATCCGCCTGGAGAACACTACGATCATGATCTTCCCTGACCATAGCCAGGAAGTGTCGAAGCAGCGCCACTCGTATGATGCGGTTAAGGCAAAGTTGAGATCCCTCCAAATCAGGTACATGCTCCTATTCCCCGCCAAGCTGAAAGTGATCTACAAAGACAAGGCATTCTTTTTCGCTACTCCGGAGGAAGCATGGCAGTGGCTGGAGGAGCGCCCCATCCTGAACAGTAGGGAGGTGGCCAGCCGAGAGGCCATGGACAAAACCGCCCGCAGCAAGCCGCGGTGGGAACTACCCAGGCCCCAGAGAATACGCTCCCGGCGGACCCACAATCAGACCGCGGCGACTCCGTATAGAACCAGGGGAGCGGAGAACAGAAGGACCGGTGGATTGGAGTCCCCCAACCCGGCAACAGGTGCGAGAGCCAGCGCACCCCGGAGGGGCGCTAGATCGGAAGGGGACGACATGGAGGAGTCAGAGGACCTTTCATCCGGAGCTGAGGACATGGAACTTTTGCAAGAATCCTTACATCCGCTGGTCAAGGAGATCCGACACATGGAACTGGAACTGTCGGGCCACGGCCCATCAACGGACACGCAGGACTCCCACTCGTGAGAAATGTTACTCTTGGGACTCGATGGAGATGGCAACTCGGCGCACTAGGAGCACGCAAGTTGGCACGAAACCCCTCAAGTACTTTACTCTTCTTTCCTCAGAGTTCGCTCTGGTTGTTGTTTGAGTTTGGGAGGGATGTGCGGGAGGGCGACTGACCTGCTCCCATTGATAGTATGGCCCCATGTTGGGGCGCAGCTGGAAGGGGAGGGAGGTGGGGTGAGGGTGGGGGGGATGCGTTGGAACTGTTATTACCTCATGTTGGGGTGTTGGTTTGTTGAAAGGGGGGGGGGGACAGCAGCGGAGTCTGGGAGGGCCACACTTCCTACATCGTGCGACACAATGGCAGGTACACTAACTGAGCCGTCCCGAGACGGCCCCGGGGTGAAGGCGCTCACGTGGAACGTGAACGGCCTGGGCTTCAAAATCAAGAGGGGCCTGGTCACGGCCTACATTAAACGGGCAGCGCCGGACATTATCTTCCTACAGGAAACACACTTGAGAGGGAACAGGTGCGCTTTTCTGGCACGGGGCCAATACGTAGTTCTAGCACATGCGGGGTACACCATGGACTCACGGGGCACGGCCATACTCATTAGGAAAACGACCCCTTTCACTACCACGCGCACATGGTTAGATCCCCAGGGGACGTTTGCGGGGGTGCAGGGGACCTGGAGGAGGCGCAGATATACATTACTGTCGGTTTACGCCCCACCCAAACTTCAGGCGCGCACAATGCAGGAGATCACTAACATACTACTGGACACGGCTGATACGGTGCAAATCATAGGGGGGGATTTCAATGATGTGATGTGTACGGCACGAGATAGGTCCAGCAACACCCATACAGTAACAACAGACACGGCACTTGCACGTCAGATGACCACACTTGGCCTCGCTGATATCTGGAGATGGCTACACCCCACACAGACCGAATACTCTTTCTTCTCCGGGGCACACAAAGTCTTTTCAAGATTAGATTACATCTTCACCTCGAGGCAGGAACTATCATTGGAGGATCTGGCCGAGTATAGGGCGAGGAGCATATCAGATCACTCCCCACTGTTTGCACACATAGGGCGTGGTGGGGGTGGCAGACGGCCCCACTGGCACATGTCGGCATGGGACATACAGACACCTGAAATTCTGGGAGGTATCAGGGCGGATATTCGAGTGTATGTGGCGGAGAATGAGGGCTCGGTACAGTCCAGGGTTACATTGTGGGAGGCCATGAAAACAGTCCTGAGGGATCGCTTCCAATCTAGGGTGGGTGAGGCTCGGAGGAAACGTGATGAGGCTATTGCAACCGGGGTGGCGAACATACTGTCTCTAGAGACCGAATACCATAGATCGAAGAGGGAGATAGACCTTAGGAAACTGCTAGACGCCCAAAAACTTTACAAAGAATTGACCACGAATGAGGCACGCACGCAGGCACTGGCCACCCTACACCGCCTTTACGACGTGGGCGACAAATCAGGGAAAACTTATGGCCTGGCTGAGTAGGCGGGAGAGAGCTGCCAGGTGGGTGGACGGGATCGGGCTCCCTAGGGGCGCGCTGGCGTCCACAGATGACTCCATAGCGGAGGCCTTCGCGGCCTACTTCGAAAATTTTTATCGGGCTAGAGACCTAGGGGGAGCGGAGGTAGTGCAGGCGTTCCTGGGAGATATGGAAGTCCCACAGTTGCCCCCCGAAGATCGTGAGATCCTGGAGGCAGACTTATCACTCGACGAAATTACAGAGGCATTGGCGCTTTTGAAGCCCGGGAAGGCGCCGGGCCCCAACGGTATCCCGGCGGAGTTTTTCAAACAGACGGGGGACCTCCTCTCGCGCCACCTGAAGGGATTGTTCGTCGAGGCGTTTGACGCCGGGCAGCTCCCGCCAGATTTGACCCTAGCCACCATAGTCCCAATCTATAAGGAGGATAAACCCAAGGAGGAGTGCTCCTCCTATCGCCCAATCTCTCTCCTTAATATCAAGACCAAACTGTTGGCCACCATTTTGGCGCGACGCCTACGACAGGTCATCCCAGACCTAGTGCACCCGGACCAATCTGGGTTTCTCCCGGATAGGGCCACCAAACTCAACCTACGGCGTACCCACAATTGGCTCCAGGAAGTCTGTGACAGAGATGAACCCCACTGGTTCCTCTCCCTGGACGCGGAGAAAGCGTTCGACGCGGTGCATTGGCCCTTCCTGATGGGCACACTCGAACGCTTTGGGATAGGGCCCAAGTTTTTAGGCTGGGTAAAGCTGCTATATTCGAACCCCAGGGCGAAGGTGCGGGTCAATGGAAGGCTCTCCAGAGAGTTTGCGATAGAGCGGGGGACACGACAGGGGTGCCCATTATCCCCACTACTTTTCACCCTCACGATTGAAATCCTGGCGATCCGCATTCGGCGTAACCGGGACGTGAAGGGGTTTCATTGGGGGGAGTCGGACGCGGACCAGGAGAAAATCTCCCTCTACGCTGACGACGTTTTATTGTACATCACAGATCCGACTAGGACTATCCCTGCCCTATTTAAGGAGTTGGGAGACTTCGGGGCAGTGGCTGGTCATACCATTAACTGGCACAAATCGGTCATATATGACCCGCAGGGGGCCCCTAGGGGGGAGTGCCTGCCCGGACAACTCCTGCACACCACAGAGGGCTTCCGGTATCTGGGGGTCTTTATCACCCGAGACACCCGTCGTTCCTATACTGCTAACATTGACAGGATACTGGTGGCCGCGAAGGCGGAAATGGATAGATGGAGACAGCTCCCACTCACCATCCTGGGCAGGGCCGCCCTGTATAAAATGATCCTCTTACCGAAGTTCTTATACGCCCTCCAAAACGAATACTACCCGCTGCCAGTTGCAACTATGCCGAAAATACACGCTGACCTCCGCTCTTTCTTGTGGCTGGGGAAACAACCACGAGTGGCACTAACGACCTTGCAGCGGCACCAGTACAGCGGGGGTATCTCGCTACCTAACTTGGAGGCATACTACTGGGCTGAACACCTGGCCCCAATCAACGAATGGATACATGCCCCCCGCAGATCACCCGACTTATGCACTGGAAAAATCCAAATGGGGAGCGAAGACGGTGCTCCACTTCCTCTACGGGGGAAAGGGAGGACGTAGGCTTCTCCCGGCGACTAGAATCACCCTAACGGCGTGGCGTAGAGCTACGGTGAAAATGGGATGGCAGAATAGACCCACCCGGCAAACCCCCCTGTGGTCCTGTAGCTGGCTGGCTGAACTCCACAAACTGCAGGGATTTAAAAAGTGGGATGACATTGGCATCTCTACGATCGGGGATGTCGTGGCGAGAGGGGAGCTAAAAACCTTCCAGGCGCTGCAACAGGACTTTGGCCTTCATAACACACAATACTTCCGATACTTGCAACTACGACATGCGTGGGGGGCACAAAACATCTCCCTTACTGACATTCCCCAATATGCACCACTTGAGGGACGCCTGCTCCAGGAGCAGATACACAGGGGGGCGGTGTCCATGACCTATAAAACACTGACAAACAATATGCTGGGAGACCTACAGGCTCTGAGGGAGAGATGGGAGGGTGATGTGGGCACATTTGAAAACCTGGATTGGGAACTCATCCTCATGCACCCTCGGGAAGTGGCCATCAAATCACGGCTTCGCCTCATCCAGTTCAAGGTCCTGCACAGGGCCTATTTCGACAGGACACGACTCTTCCGGATGGGGAGGGCCGCTAATGCCTCCTGCCTGCGGTGCCAGCATCCACTGGGTGATTTTTACCACATTATTTGGGGTTGTTCCGGGATTCAGGGGTACTGGAATGAGGTCTTCACTGAATTGTCAGCAGTGCTGGAGGTGGACATTCCCAGGGACCCTAGGCTGGCACTCCTGGGCATGTCAACTGAGGTGGATGTCACACGGCACTCACTTATCTTTCTGTTGTTGGCGCTGGTAGTAGCCAAGAGAGATATCGCTAGGATGTGGGGGGCGCCAGGAAGGCCCAATCTGGATGACTGGAGGCGAGGCCTAGACATGTACATGGCAGCTGAGAGGGTTACGTATAAAGCGAGGGGGTGCCCGAGGAAATTTCGCAAAATATGGGCCAAGTGGCGGCACTATCACGGACTCGAGTAGGGGGGTGAACAGTGGAGGGGGGGGAGTGAGGGTTGCGATATCGACCACGGAGGTGGTCTCCTGTACGAATGCTTTGCACCTGTTGAACCTGGAGGGCCTGGATGATGTGACGACGTATGTTTACGGCTTCTGCCATGCGGGGTGAGGAGGACACGGGGATTCGGTGGTGGAGTGAGGTATAGGGGACGAGCTGCTTGGGGGGGTGGGGGGGGAGGCGGAGGGCGGGAAGGGGGGCCTCGGATAGAGGTCTCTCAGTTGCCCGGGGATGTTTTTTGTGGAAGTTGGGAGGGAGGGGTTTGGGGTGAAAAGATGAAACACGAAATGATTTTGTCATGATAACTACCGTATACTAATGTGTTTAAAAGTTGCGTATAAACGGGGGTTGCGGAATGTTGACGCTCCCCCCGGAATGCCACACTGCTTTTCTTGATGATCCGTATGATGCAACAATAAAAAGAAATTTACACAAAAAAAAAAGGATAGATTCGACCACTTCAGAGAAAACTGAAAGAGAGGAACTGAGCATCATTCAGAAGGAGAAGATAGTCATGGTGACTACAGCGAGTGATCTGCGTGACAAGGTGCAGGAAAGTATGTCTATTCAGGAAATGAAAGATTGGTCACAGAAGAAAGAAGGTCGAGAAGTTAGGAATGGTTTGCCATATCAAGATCAACGTTTGTTTCTGCCAACTCCTGAGCTCCAAGAAAAGGCATTGGAATCCTGTCATGATCACGTATTGGCAGGGCATAAAGGAATTCTCAAGACCACAGAATTGGTGGAAAGGAACTTTTGGTGGCCAGACATGAGACCGCAGATTCGGCAATATGTAACTTCCTGTGAGAGGTGTTTGCGGGGAAAAGCTGATAGGAGATCACCTCAAGGGAAGTTAAGGCCTTTACCGGTGCCGCCTCACCCCTGGCATACGGTGTCAATGGATTTGATAGTGGAGTTGCCCTCTAGTTTAGGTTTCACCACAGTTTTAGTGTTTGTCGATGTATTCTCTAAAATGGTACATTTCATCCCTTTAAAGAAGGTTCCTGATGCACCCACCTTGGCACAGCTTTTTTCTCAGCATGTAGTGCGGTTACATGGGATTCCCAAGATCCTGGTTTCGGACAGGGGAACTCAGTTTGTTTCCCATTTTTGGAAGGCTTTTACCCACAGGCTAGGAATAGACACTCGGTTCTCCACAAGCTACCATCCAGAAACGGATGGCCAGACGGAGAGAGTGAATCAGGAACAGGAGCAGTACCTGCGGCTCTACCTATTGGATCAAAAGATGGAATGGTCTGAGATGGGGTGGGCAGCGGAGTTTGCTTATAATAACTCGGTTCACTCTTCCACTGGTTATTCGCCTTTCTATATAAACTATGGTAGGCACCCTACCCTGATTGTGGAAAAAGAAGAGAGTTCAGTCCCAGCAGTGAATGATATAGTCTCTAGATTGCAGAGATCCCTTGCCCAAGTTAAAGAAAACCTGCCCAAAGCCAAGGAATTGTATAAAAAACATGCTGATAAAAAGAGGAGAGAAGATCCAGTTTTTTGTCCTGGAGAAAAGGTGTGGTTGTCCACAAAAAATTTGAAATTAAAAACTAATCGTAAATTCCAACCCCGTTTTCTAGGGCCCTTCACAGTGGAGAAAATGTTAGGTCCTGTAACGGTTAGGCTACACTTACCCTCTTCTCTGAAAATTCACCCTACTTTTCACGTTTCTTTAATCAAGAAAAGTCCAGTGCATTTGAGAGTAGGCCTGACTCCTAAGCCAGTCCAGGTAGATGGTGAGGAAGAGTTTGAAGTACATAAAATTTTAGACTCAAGGCTCAGAAAAGGCACACTATACTATTTGGTTGACTGGAAGAACTTTGTTCTAGAGGAAAGATCTTGGGAGCCTAGTGACAACATACATGCTCCAAGATTGCTCAGAGACTTCCATAAGCTGCTCCTTCAAAACCCCGGCGGGGGAGAGCATCCTTGGTGGGAGGTACTGTCAGGATCCGTCCAAATCCGCTCCAGAAGGGTGGATCGAGAAGAAGGTACAAGCTAAGAAACCCTTGCTGGAAAACTTCATTGCGAGTTCTAATGACAGCGCTGCGGAGATCCGCCATCTTGGGAATGCGGAAGTAATTTTGTTTCCGGCGTGGCAGTTTACTTTGCAGTTGATCCTAGAGTGTCAGTACTTCGCGCACGCGCGCAATTCATGCTGAGCACTTCAACTGAAGAAATTACCGGAGAAGTGTGTTTTCCTCACGCTCTCTTCAGAGAAAGTTTCTGTCAACCAGAGTTTAGTCAGTCAAGGCTTCCGAATCGAAACCTTAAGGAAAGTAACAAGTTACGAGTTGTATTATAAGAAAACGACATTTCCTAATTTGCCTTTTTTTCCTCAGTATCCTAACGACCTGGAAATTTCAAGTCGTCGGAGTCAAGAGAAGTAGCCGTGTGGAGGAGTTGGAGTTTGGGAATACTTCAGTCAAGAGAAGTTCCCTCAAAGACTTTCAAGTAAGCGTTGTGACTTTGGGTTATTCAAGAGAAGTCTCGAGGCAATGAACTAAAGACGCTGTGGACTCACTTTGGCAAGGAAGCTGAGGAGCGTTGCGTCTAGAGCCTTTCAGAGACTATTGCGAGAAACCTTGATCAAAACTTGGAAGTTTCAGAGTATGTCAAGATAGTAAGACTCATAGTGAAGAGACTACTCCTCAAGGAGTTTTTCGAAGAATTCAAGAGTTTAAAGACATTTGCAATTCAGAGTTTAAGACTTGAGTATCACAGGTCAGAGTGTGTTCAAGGCATCGAATTTAGTCAAGAAAATTCCACAGACCATAGAGTGTTCTTCCAGTGAACCGATAGTATAACTTCAGACATTACTGATAAGAGAGTGGCAATCTTCCTAGTCTGCTTAGGTAAGGCAGAGAGTCATAGAAAATAATTCAGAGCAGAGTCACTAAAATGTTAAGTAGAGAGGGCTAAAAGATTGTCTTTTCCTTTTCAGCGAGTCCAACCTGAGGGCTTCCAAAGCAGACTGGACGAGGAAGAAGTCTCTCTTGTTTTGTCTGTCCACTTCCCCTTTCCCTGGCGGTGTGGCGATTGCGAAGATGAAAGGGTTGAATTCCTGCTATGTGGTGAAAACGGGCATGTGGCAAAAAACTACGACTCCCAGACTACCGTGGGGGAGTCTTGTAAGTACTAAGCCCCTCCTTCCCCAGAGAAAGGTGCTTGTCAATTGTTCCTGCAGTTCGAGTCGAGGGATGGGCGGATGGTGATCCCCGCCGGATTCCAGCGAGAAGAAGTTCAGCGCTTAGCAGAGGAATCGTGTTTGGAGACTGTGTGGGGAAGCGGAGATTCACCAAGCGGTATTTTTGAGATAACGAGAAGGAGCGCGGGCTCGCCTCCTTCTGATTTGGAGAATTGTTGTCCTGGACTCTGAGAGGAGTTGTGCATATTAAGTGTAGCCGCGGAGTCGTTTTAGTGCGCATCAGCGCTACAGTGACACGCGAGTAATCTAGCCTTTGTTTGTCGCGCGCGCGTGTCTATTTAACGCGTGCCGGTAACAGGCTAAAAGTACAAAGAGAACCTTTTGAGATCCTGCGCGGCTGCGCTAGGAATGTACCTGTATTTAGCCCGATAGAGGGAAAGTTGAACTCGAGTTCCAAGACAGATGATTTATGTACTTTGAACTGCCTTTTGGGAAACGGAGTCCAAGTTGTGCTGCCAAACAACTACAGGAGAGCAGAAGATTAGAAGCATCGTTTGTTTATGATTTTTGCTTAGTCAAGTAAATATATTATTGTGGAGCTGACGGTCCGAGACTTTGGGAATTATCCTATGTATAAAAAGGACACTTTGATGAGGAAAGGAGTTTATTTGAAACCTTCCATTAGAAGCCCTTTCAATAGGAATTGTGGTGAGTGATACCATAATTTCACTTGATAGTAGAATTAAGTATAGTTTGAACCTGAAGGGTAATAGTGTGTTTGTTCACCTTTCAGATACCCGTGACGGTGTTACAGAGCTGTCCTTTAGACCCAGTCCATTTCTGAGAAGAAACGCAGAGAAGTACATCCATCTCTACGTTTCCACATCTGCTTCTTCTCTCCTTTTTTCCCTTCTTTGCACAAAGTCAGACAGAGGTATATCTTTTCTCTGTTGGGGGTTGTGCGAGCAGGGAGTCAGGGTTCTAGCATCTATCATCGTCTCTGCTGGGACAAGTAGTAAGGTTAGTGGCGTTTATGTTCCTTGCGCTGCTGCCAGTCCCGACAGATTGACAAGCCCAAGTAACAAGACCCAGCCCGGACGATGAATGTTGAAAGTGTACTAAATTCCGTGGTGGAGAGCCTTGCGGCTCTTCAGCAGGAAGTCACCACTTCACGCACAGAGAGTCAGGTCCTATATAAGGAACTGGGGGTCCTTAGAAAGGAGATGTCCGAGTTGTCCAATAAAGGTAACAAGGGGGCTTCTTATATCAAACCGGCCACTTTACAACCCCCTTCCCCTACCATATCTCCTGTGTCCCAGGGCGCTGAAGGGGGTGGGTTCACTGTGTCGACACCCTCCTCTTCTTCGGATGCAGTTCCTACCGTCCATGTGATACAGAATACTGGAATTCCACTGGCCCCTCCTGAAAGGTTTTACGGGGATCCCCGTAAATTTGAAACATTTCTGAATCAATGTAGATTGCACTTTCTGTGCAAGCCGGGGGTGTTCCAAGAGGATACAACAAAGACCGCGTTCATGATGTCCTACATGGGAGGCAATGCAGCAAGTTGGACAATACCTTTGCTGGAGAGAAATGATCCGGTATTGCATGATTTTGATGATTTTTGCTTGGAACTGCGGCGATTGTTCGACAGGAAACTCCATATGTTGTCTCTGGATAGAGAGTTATTGACATTGCGACAAGGGTCCCAAGATTTGCTTTCCTACATTACTTCCTTCAATCGACTCGTGGTCGAAACAGAGTGGCCTACGGCAAAGAGGATCTCTATTTTCTACCAGGGGCTTCGAGGGGAGCTTAAAGATGTATTAGCTCAAGTAGTACAACTTCCCACGACCTGTGAAGAACTGATTGACTTGACCGTTCAATTAGATCATCGCCTTCTGGAAAGACGGGGTGATAGAGGCAGAGGAGACGGTCGCTTCTTCTACCCACGTCCCCGGAGTAACGTAGAAGACCACCCGAAGATGCCCGAGGGTGTTGAACCAATGCAAATAGGAGGTCTAAGGGGCCCCCTTTCGAAGGAAGAAAAAGACAAAAGAAGAAGACTGAAACAGTGTCTATACTGCGGAAAGGGCGGTCATTTTGTTAAAGATTGCCGAGCAAGAAACGTGTTCCCTGGAAGATCGACGGCATCCCCTTTACAGGCTGTCATACAAGCGGGAAGACCGGCGGAAAACTAGCATGCCCAAATCAGGAGGAGGTCGCTGCCTTGGGTTGTTTACCGTCAAAGATCTCATCTACACTCGCGAATACCTTGCATCCTGCAGTGGCCCACATGAATCTAAAGGTAACTTTAGGGGTCACTTCCAGCGATGCTATGGAAATTGATGCGCTGCTTGACTCAGGAGCTACTGGTAACTATATTGACCAGGAATACGCCATGAAAATTGGGATTGTATGTGAGAAGAAGGATAAACCGGAGTTGGTCAAAGCAGTGGATGGAACAGTGTTGTCATCTGGTCCAGTCTCTTATCATACACAAGCACTGCGGATGCAGACGAATCGAAACCATCATGAGATGATACAATTCGACTTGATAGACGCGCCCCAGTTCCGTCTCATATTGGGGATGCCGGGGTTGACGCTTCACGATCCTCAAGTCAGCTGGGCAGCACGCACTATTACCTTATCTTCTGCGTTTTGTAAGGCGAATTGTAGACAGGAGTTGTCTAGTACTGAAGAACAACAAGCTACGCCTTCAGTCTGCCTGGCTTCTGGATGTTCTATCGGACCATACTGTTGTGCCACAGCTCTCCCTGATGAATACCAGGAGTTCAGTTCTTTGTTTGACAAACAAAAGGCCACCGATCTGCCACCACATCGTGTATACGATTGTAGGATTGATCTCATTCCAGGTGCTGATATTCCTTGTAGCCGAGTCTACGCCCTTACTGAAAAAGAAACCGTGTATTTGCAGAATTACCTTGATGAAAATCTGGCTACGGGGTTCATCCGTCATTCTACATCGCCTGCTTCCTCGCCGATGTTTTTTATTCCCAAGAAGGATTGCGAGGAATTGAGGCCATGCATCGATTACAGGGCCATTAACAGAATGACGGTAAAAAATCGTTATCCACTGCCACTTATACCTGTACTCTTAGACCAGCTGAAGGGAGCACGATTCTTCACAAAACTCGATCTCAGAGGGGCGTACCATTTGGTTAGAGTTCAGAGTGGGGACGAGTGGAAAACCGCGTTTAGAACCAAATTCGGATTGTTTGAGTACCTTGTGATGCCATTCGGGCTCTGTAACGCCCCTGCCGCCTTCCAATATTTCATGGATGAGGTACTACGTGGGTGTCTGGAGACGTTCTGCATCGTGTACATAGATGACATTTTAATCTATTCATCTACTCTTCACGAACACGTGGATCATGTGAAAACTGTGCTACATCGCCTACGGCAAAATTCCTTGTATGCCAAACTCGAAAAATGTCTTTTTCACGTGAAAGAAGTATCCTTCCTTGGTTACATCATCTCAGCCCAAGGCTTCCAAATGGATTCCAGTAAAGTGGAGGCTATCGTAGGATGGGGTACGCCCAAGAACGTCAAGGCAGTGCAGAGTTTCCTTGGTTTTGCCAACTACTACCGACGGTTCATAAAAGATTTCTCCAAGATAATTCAACCCATATCTAGTCTACTGAGGAAGAACACTGTGTTTGGTTGGAATCCTGCAGCGGAAAGGTCGTTTCAGTATCTCAAAGAACAGTTTACACAGGCTCCTATCCTGCGCCACCCTGATCCGCAGATACCTTTCGTCTTGGAAACCGATGCCTCCCTGTATGCCATTGGCGGAATACTATCACAACGTCACCCCGAAACAGGTCAGTTGCATCCTGTGGCCTATTTCTCGAGGAAACTTACCCCTTGCGAGATCAACTATTCCGTTACGGACAAAGAACTTCTCGCAATAAAACGGGCGTGTGAGGAATGGCGGCACTACCTGTTGGGAGCCATGCACACAGTCGAAATTTACACCGATCACAGAAACCTGTTGTTCCTGAAAACCGCCACGGCTCTTACTCCCCGGCAATTGAGGTGGACTCTGTTCTTTTCGGACTTTGATTTTGTTATCAAATATAGACCAGGGCCTCAAAATGGGAAAGCTGACGCTCTTTCTCGGATCGGGGAAACGGCAGAGCAGAGTATCGAGAAGGAAGATGAACCTCCACTTATCCTTCGGGAAACCGACAATCCCTCTTCCTTGATCGCTTTGATATCTACACCGGAATTCCTGGATGATGTTCGGGTGGCGCTTGCAGATATGGACGTGCAAAGTTGGATACAGGAGGATCCTGACCACCGAACGGAAAAGGATGATCTTGCTTATCAAGGATTAGCCATTTTTGTCCCCAATGAACCTTTGCAACGAAAAGTGTTGTCTTGGATCCATGATTCTCCATTGGGTGGACATTTGGGTATCTATAAGACAATTGCAGGGGTGGAACGCAACTTCTGGTGGCCAAAATTGAGAGACGCTGTAAGACATTATATACTGAACTGTGCTGTTTGCATTCAAGGGAAAGCCATTCATGTCAAACCTGTTGGATTGCTTCGACCGCTCCCTATTCCGCCTAAACCATGGCATACAGTGTCAATGGACTTCATCGTAGAAATGCCACCCTGTGAGGAGAAAACCGTGATCTTAGTGGTCATAGACCATTTAACAAAGATGGGACATTTCATTCCCCTGAAAGGCTTGCCTACCTCTGTAGAATTGGCGCATGTGTTCTTGCAACACATAGTTCGTGCCCATGGGATCCCTTGTGTGATCATCACCGATCGAGGTACTCAATTTACCTCTCATTTTTGGAAAGCCCTCTGTAAAATCCTGGATGTCGATGCTAGACTCTCTTCGTCCTATCACCCTCAGACGGACGGAAAAACGGAACGCCAGAATCAGATGTTGGAGCAATATCTTCGCTGCTTTGCTTTGCAGAACGATACTGAATGGACTACCTTGATATGGATGGCGGAATTTGCGTACAACAATGCCATTCATTCCACGTTGGGCTGTTCCCCTTTCTTCTGTCTGTATGGCTATCACCCTAATGCTCTGCCTTTTGAGGTGCCTGTTCACTCCCCGGTGCCAAGCATTCACGAACATCATGCACATCTCAGGGCGGTGTTAGTTGAGGCACGACACAGTTTAGTGGACGCTCAGTCTTCTCAGAAGCGTTATGCTGATAGTAGGAGATCTTCTGCTCCCGTGTATGTGGTGGGGGATAGGGTGTGGCTTTCCACAAAACATTTACATCTGAAGGGAGAGAACAAGTTGAAGCCTAGATATGTGGGGCCTTATACTATTGAGAGGGTCATTAACCCTGTGGTTGTTCGACTGACGCTCCCTGATACTTGGAGGATCCATCCCGTCTTTCACGTTTCTCTGCTCCAACCCTGTCCTGCGAGTACTAGGTTGTCGGATAGGCCCCTTCCAGTTGAGGTTGATGGTCAGGAGGAGTATGAGGTCCATTCGATTTTGGACTCCCGTATGGTGCGGGGGCGGATTCAGTACTTGGTAGAGTGGAAAGGGTTTGGCCCTGAGGAGCGGACTTGGGAGCCGGTGCGTAACCTCCATTGTCCTGAGTTGGTTGCTCGTTTTCATGAACTGTATCCTGGTAAGCCTGGGCGACCGCCGGGACGGCTGTCCTCGAGAGGGGGTTCTGTGGCGATTGCGAAGATGAAAGGGTTGAATTCCTGCTATGTGGTGAAAACGGGCATGTGGCAAAAAACTACGACTCCCAGACTACCGTGGGGGAGTCTTGTAAGTACTAAGCCCCTCCTTCCCCAGAGAAAGGTGCTTGTCAATTGTTCCTGCAGTTCGAGTCGAGGGATGGGCGGATGGTGATCCCCGCCGGATTCCAGCGAGAAGAAGTTCAGCGCTTAGCAGAGGAATCGTGTTTGGAGACTGTGTGGGGAAGCGGAGATTCACCAAGCGGTATTTTTGAGATAACGAGAAGGAGCGCGGGCTCGCCTCCTTCTGATTTGGAGAATTGTTGTCCTGGACTCTGAGAGGAGTTGTGCATATTAAGTGTAGCCGCGGAGTCGTTTTAGTGCGCATCAGCGCTACAGTGACACGCGAGTAATCTAGCCTTTGTTTGTCGCGCGCGCGTGTCTATTTAACGCGTGCCGGTAACAGGCTAAAAGTACAAAGAGAACCTTTTGAGATCCTGCGCGGCTGCGCTAGGAATGTACCTGTATTTAGCCCGATAGAGGGAAAGTTGAACTCGAGTTCCAAGACAGATGATTTATGTACTTTGAACTGCCTTTTGGGAAACGGAGTCCAAGTTGTGCTGCTAAACAACTACAGGAGAGCAGAAGATTAGAAGCATCGTTTGTTTATGATTTTTGCTTAGTCAAGTAAATATATTATTGTGGAGCTGACGGTCCGAGACTTTGGGAATTATCCTATGTATAAAAAGGACACTTTGATGAGGAAAGGAGTTTATTTGAAACCTTCCATTAGAAGCCCTTTCAATAGGAATTGTGGTGAGTGATACCATAATCTCACTTGATAGTAGAATTAAGTATAGTTTGAACCTGAAGGGTAATAGTGTGTTTGTTCAGCTTTCAGATACCCGTGACGGTGTTACAGAGCTGTCCTTTAGACCCAGTCCATTTCTGAGAAGAAACGCAGAGAAGTACATCCATCTCTACGTTTCCACATCTGCTTCTTCTCTCCTTTTTTCCCTTCTTTGCACAAAGTCAGACAGAGGTATATCTTTTCTCTGTTGGGGGTTGTGCGAGCAGGGAGTCTGGGTTCTAGCATCTATCATCGTCTCTGCTGGGACAAGTAGTAAGGTTAGTGGCGTTTATGTTCCTTGCGCTGCTGCCAGTCCCGACAGGCGGGCTGGGACTAGAGACTGTATTATCTAGCGGTCTCTGGTCTTGGCTTGAGGGGGACTGAGGAATAAGCTTCTGTTCCTGAGGGGGCCAAACCAGTGTATCCTTTACGGTTCGACAAATGGTAATGTTCACTGGCATTGTGCACACACATGTCCCAAGGACATGTGTGTGTGTAACATACAACTTAGAAAAATGCACTAAAGTGCATTTTTCTACATTTTTGCTATTTACCACGTAGTTTGACTTCGCCGTAAATAGCGGCCCCAGATTGCGAAATCGCAATCTAGGAATGGTTCATGCATTGCATTTAAGGAATCGCAAATTACGATTCCTTAAATGCAATCGCAATTTGAGAACTCGCAATTATTTGCGAATTCTTAAATTGCGAGTGCATGAACCCTTTATGCATCTCAAGTGCCATTTTTGCGGGCATAAACGGCCGAATTTTGCGATTTGCACCGTTTTCGCTCGCAAAAATGCTTGATGCATCTACCTGTTAGTCTCCCCCAGCCAGAGCCCGGTCTGGTTTTGAGCCGAACACACCAGAGCTATGCTACTCTTCCCCGTCACTCTGTTTCCCCAGGGGAATTCGTTTCAGTTTCTTTGGCTGCTTGCGTTACTGGCCCTCGGGATTAACGTCTCTCTGAGACATTCCTAAGCCCCGGAGAAGACTTTCCCGACACCCAGAAGACTCTTTCCAGATAGCCCGGTCAACTACATGATAGCCTACAGGTAATTTCAGATATTTGGCAGGGGCTTCGCACTGTCAACTTGCTGAGTTTGCTCAGTGCGTGGCCATCTTGGTCGGCTGCATGCTACGGCACCCGACCTGCAGATTATTAGTTATCAGTTTAACTAATAACACAGATTAAATATGGTACTCTACTTAAATACTATATGACTGTAGTATTTGAATAACTCAAGTATGGAGTCAAACCTACATAGTATAACATTCTTCAAATAAACTATTCTCTAAATTCACTAACACCTAAGCACACAAGGTTTGCACATTCATATGGTTTCTGGTAGTCTTAAGCATTTGTTTTGTATTTTATTTCTTTATTGTGTTGAACCTGGCCCTTTCCGGAGGGTCATCCCCAGACGTTTTGCCTTACCCCTCCCTTGTGTTTCCGGAATACTTTTTTGTTGGTCCTAGGACCCAGTGTACTTTTCCACTAATAACCAGTGCTAAAAGTGCTTGTGCTCTGTCTATAAAACATGTTAGATTAGCTTATACCCAATTGGCATATGTAATTGACTGTTAGTTCCCTTTCAGAGTGGTATACCATATTCTCAGGCCCTGTAAAGTAAATGCTACTAGTGGACCTGCAGCACTTTTAGTGCCACTCATTTAAGTTGAACCTTAAAACTTGCCCTGCCACTGCAGCTTGAATTAAGTTGTATACTACCATGTCAACTTGGCATTTAACCCCCCTTTGCAAGCCTAAAACTCACCTTTTATCACATATAAGGTAGGGCCTAAGCAACCCATAGTGCAGGGTGCTGTGTAATTAAAAGCTTGGACATGTGCGTTTAAGTTATTCATGTCCTTGTAGTGGAAAATTCCTAAATTCATTTTTCACTACTATTATGCCTACCCCTCACTTAGAATAACATTGGAAATTTCTTATTATATGTAATAAGATGTCATTTCCATTTGGCAACAGGTGGCTATATCATGTTTGGTGTTAATGAAATTTTAATGCCAAACCCTCTTTAAGGGTAAAGTTTGGTTTTTTAGTACAATTTTGAAAAAGCCATTTTTAGAAAGTTGGCATTTTCCTGCCCTTAGCCCTCTTGTGCCTGTAGCCCGCCTTTGGTCACTTTACTGGATATAAATGATGGGGAGGCTTTGTGAGTACCTCCCAGACAGTCACACAGTAGAGGGAATAGGTGTGCCAGAATGGGCCATCTGCTGGCACAATGAAGGGGCGGAGCTGAGCACAGCCCCACTTACAAATGAATAGCCTGTACTCTGCCTCCACACAAAGGGCCTAACGACCCCACACTGTTACTGCAGTGAGCTAGGAGCCAGGGCAGGTAGGGTAGGCAGGAGATTCTATGCACTACGAAGATACTGTGAACCATGGCACCAGGGTATAGAGATGGAACCTCAGACAGCAATTCTTCAGTACACTCTGCACCTGTGGGTACTCTGCCAGGAAGAAGGACTGCTGTGTAGCTCTGCTGGGCTGCTGGGCTGAAAAGACCCTGTACTGTTAAACTGCTGCCTGCTGCCCTCTGCCTGGATGAGAAGGAGGGAACCTGCATTTCTTCAAACCAAAACCCAGAGTGGCTCCATGGGCCAGTTGGCTGGACTTCTGTTCTTATGCCTCAAGGACATAAGAGGTTTCCAACAACCTTGCACCTGCACCTGGACTCCTCCTTCGTGAGTCTACCCTGCCAAATGGTGGCACTCCAGTCCTGGACCCTTGTAAGTCCTTGGGCTTAAGGTGCTTTGCAAGCCTCTGTGGATGCAGTGTAACTGACACATCTCCTCTGGTGTGCAGCAGAAATTCTAGCAGAAACAACACATCTCTGCTGCTGATTGCCGATGTGCGCTGCATTGTCAGTGCAGGCTCTCAAATCTTTTGTCGATAGCAGCCTTGATGATGCCGCTGGACTTAGCAACGCAGCCCACAGCTTCTCAGAACCGTCGCATCACCCCAACTGCGTGATGCTTTCCAGACACTGGACCTAGCATCACAATCCCTCGCCGACAAAAACTTTGACATCGACACAACAGCCCCTTGCACCATACCAAACAACCTATGCATCCTCAACGCTGATCCTTGCAACCCTCTGCAAACCAGGATTAAAGATATTTTGTTCAGCTGGCCTAACTGGGTGCTTGTAGCTGTCCCGTGCACCATTGTGGTAAGCCTAAAATTGTGACTTTGTCCGAGTTTGGTGCAACTAGATATCCACAGTTGGAGCTCTACGTCTTTGGCCGCTATTTTCTCTAAAAAGCTTTAAATTCAATATCTGTGGTTCTACTCATTGAATTTTTGTTGCTTTGGTCATGTTGTACTCATTATAAATTACAAATTTTTTCTAATTCGGTAGTGGACTCCTTTAGTGGTATTTTTAGTGTGTTACTGTTTAAAGTGTTGCACAAATACTTTACACTTTGACTCTGCGTTAAGCCAGATTGCTTTGCGGCAAGCTACCTGAGGGTTGAGCACATGTTAATCTAGGGTTGGCTTGTGAGTTCACCCTGAGAACAATTGTGGATACTGCTAGGGGTGAGTGGAATGTCGCGGCACATGCTGTGTATTGGTATGTGTCTTTTTTGACAACCCCAAAAAGTCCCACATTTCGCCCTCCTCATACCATGTTTCCACTCGTTGGAGAGTGAGACTTTATCAGAAGAATGGCGGCTATTGCACAGGAAGAATTACTGAAACTCAAGCTTGTCTCTCTGGTGTCCAATATTTGTACGGAGCTGGACAATCCTCTTAGGATCAATGACAAGGTGGGTAAGGCAAATGTGCCTTGCCTGTATGCCTTCCGTTGTTGGGATATTGGGGTATGTGAGGGAAACGCAGAAGACAGAGGGCTTACTGTGAGTTATTCATATGAGGGGCTCAATGTACTGTGAACTGCCGAATAGGGATAGTCTATGGGCTGTGTGACTTGCGAGTTCTAGTATTTATTGTACTTTCAGCTGTAAAACCAGAACTGTGTGATGTTCACCCTTCAGGCATGACACTACAACAGGTAGAAGTTATTCTGTTGTTGGGCTCACTTACTGCACTATACTGAAGTATCAGCAGTAGAAGGTTAACCAACGCGCACTTTCATTTTACCAGGAGGTGGCAACAAGCCCGCACACCGCAGTGCTACAGTGATTTGTTTTTGTCATTATACACAGAACTCCCTGCCACTGGCACTAAGATCTCAGGATAGTCTTCCATGCTTTAGGAAACAGCTCAAAACTAGTTTTTTTCATCCTTTTCTATATAACGTCTCTGAGTATGATCCGGCCTTTTGGAGATTTCCCGCTATTGCGCGCTAAATAAAGGTTTTACTTTACTTTACCTCTATACCCACACAGATGAGTTGGGGAAAGTAAATTAATTTACATGCAGGGCTAGCTCTGTGATAAAGTGTGTTGGTCAGTCTCTCCATCTTTATCCTTCTGTGCCCTCTAGCAGGGAGTCCAGGCTGGAGTTAGCTTCACAAAAGCGGTAGGACATTTACTTCTTATTTCCATGCCTTTTCACCTTTGAAGAGCACATTACGTGACGTATTCCCCCAAGTAAATGGCACTCACTTTTGTAGAAATAGTGCTGCTAAATAGGCAAAACTAGAGATGGGCAGAACTCTGCAGAATCTCACTGAGTATGTAACTCCAGAGTAATTCTCTGCGAGTTCTGACACTATCAGCCTGATTCATGAAAAACGTATTCTGCGATTCTCAATTAGCAATTAACTGCGAATCGCAATTGAGAAATCGCAGAACGGTATTCATGATGTTTTGCGATAAAAAAAATCGATTCGCACGCGGCCGCAAAAGCCGTTTGCGATTATCGATAATCGCAGAAAAATAGCTATTTCTGGCTACATCCGTGTCGGATTTGCGATATCGCAAATAGCGATATCGCTAATTGCAAGATCGCAAAAAGCGAGATCGCAAAATCGCGAGATCGGGAAAACGGGAAGTTGCATTTCGAGCACAGTGATGACATCACAACCAGGAAGCAGCCAGTTCCCACCCCCATTCACCACAGTGAGGCAGACCTCGAGTCAGCAACTGGGAGAGCTCCTGCAATCCACCTTGGATTACTACTTACAAACTACACTGCAGCTATGTCTGAGGAGGCAGTACCTGGGCCCAGCAACACCACAGGGCGGACGAGAAAGCTCAAGTTCTCCGAGCAGGAGTTGGAGCACTTAATTGAAGGGGTGGTGGACAACCACTCCAAACTGTTCGGGAAGGACTCAAGGAGGGTGCCCGAGCAGGAGAAACGCAGGATCTGGGTGGGCATAGCATCCGCGGTGAACTTCATGGGTGTGGCCGACAGGTCACTGGATGAACTTAAAAAACGTTGGTATGACCTCCGAGGTCGTGCCAAAGAGAAGGTAGCTGAGAGGCTTGGAGAGTCCCTGGGCACTGGAGGGGGAGGACCTACAGTCCCTCCAAACACCCCCTTGGAGGATCGAGTTGAAGACACGCTGGAGGCTGAGGCGTGCATCGGAGTGACCCGTCTGGACTCATCCCGCCCCACCCAAGACATCCAAGGTAAGTGGCATGCGACCGCGACCCTGTCCCCTATGAATGGCCATAACCATATAGCCTCCCATAATGTTCCATAGTCATGCCATCGGTGCACATCAGGTAATGCCCTAAAGCATTGTGGGACATGTAGTGTGGCCACAATGTAGAAGTACCCCAATGCAGCCAGACAGGTTCCAAAGTACGCAAAGCCATAGGCAGTCAGGGCATGTAGCAACTGCACGTGTGACAGATACATGCAACTAATGAACATCCACTTCCCCTCACAGGTGGCGCAGACAACAGCAACAGCGAGAGCCTGCAAATAGATGAGGAAGCACAGGATGAGGAGGAGGTGCCGTCACATACACAGTAAGCATGGGCGGAAAATCCGTTACGCTCGCGGATTTTGCGGATTTTTGGGAAATTCGCAATCCGCGAGATTTGCGAATTTCCCGCAAAATCCGCAAATTCGCACGCAGCGGATTTTTTCTGCGGCGCGCGGCGTTGGTGATACAATTTTTGCGGCGCGCGGCGTTTATCATCGTTTGCCGAGTTGTTTTTCTCGATAGTTTGCGAGTGCTGCGCCATTTTGGATCTTGCTGTGTGATCCCGCGGGAATTGGCGAGCCCGATTACGTCATCGCGGCTTGCCAGCGATAGTTTGTCAACGCGAGTACGGCGAGATCACGTCTCGCGGTACTTCGCAATTGCGAGATTTGAGATGCGGCGAGCGAAAATATAAAATTTGCAATTCTGCACAAGAAATCCACCAGCAAGCAGCATAAACCTTCTAGAAATGATGATTTTTATCTGAATAACTCCTTAGTTTGACATTTGCCTGCACTTTTTTAGCGAGGAGTCCATTTTGGGGAGGGGGGCAGGGGGGTGGGAGGAAGGAAGTGCCCCACAGTCTTCAACTTCCTGTTCCTGTTCAGCAGGCTCCTCCCAGTGCTTTGTCCATCTCCTGGTCACTTTTCATTTGGGTCTGGAGCTGGAAGGATTACTTTTTGTGGATGCTGCTGGATATTTGGATTTGAGGCCTTTTTGACTTTCTTTGGATCACTGTTGGATTAAAAATTTTACAAGTAAGTTTGTTTGGGGCATTACAGTTGCTGCAACTAAAATTTTGGAATTTTCGATTTTTAGGCTGTTTTGGGGCCTTTTGTCCAGGGGTACTCAGTGGTGGGTGGACTGAGTCTTTCTGTGGGTTGTCTTGAACTTAAACATCATGGAGGCCATGGATGGATTGGGATTGTGCTGATTTTTCAGTGATTTTCGTTTTTTGGGCCTGTACTTGTGGCCTTTTCACCAGGGGTATTTGAGTCTAGCATGGGCCTAGTCTTTCTGTAGGTTGTCTTGAATTTAAACATCATGGAGGGCATGGATGGAATGGGATTGTGCTGATTTTGCAGTGTTTTTCGATTTTTGGGGGTGTTCATGGGGAGGGACAGGCCATGTGGCTGGCAGGCAAGTGGCCATTTTGAATGCAGGCTTTGTTGTTAGGCCTCCAACAATTTTGCCTACTTTTCAACCTTTATTTCTGCCCAGGGTTAGTGAGTCTTGCATGGGCCTAGTCTTTCTGTGGGTTGTCTTGAACTTAAACATCATGGAGGGCATGGATGGAATGGGATTGTGCTGATTTTGCAGTGTTTTTCGATTTTTGGGGGTTTTCATGGGGAGGGACAGGCCATGTGGCTGGTGGCCATTTTGAGTGCAGCTACAGGCACTGGCCATGTGCTGGCAGGCAAGTGGCCATTTTGAATGCAGGCTTTGTTGTTAGGCCTCCAACCATTTTGCCTACTTTTCAACCGTAATTTATGCCCAGGGGTAGTGAGTCTTGCATGGGCCTAGTCTTTCTGTGGGTTGTCTTGAATTTAAACATCATGGAGGCCATGGATGGAATGGGATTGTGCTGATTTTTCAGTGATTTTCGTTTTTTGGGCCTGTACTTGTGGCCTTTTCACCAGGGGTATTTGAGTCTAGCATGGGCCTAGTCTTTCTGTGGGCTGTCTTGAACTTAAACATCATGAAGGGCATGGATGGAATGGGATTGTGCTGATTTTGCAGTGTTTTTCGATTTTTGGGGGTGTTCATGGGGAGGGACAGGCCATGTGGCTGGTGGCCATTTTGAGTGCAGCTACAGGCACTGGCCATGTGCTGGCAGGCAAGTGGCCATTTTGAATGCAGGCTTTGTTGTTAGGCCTCCAACCATTTTGCCTACTTTTCAACCTTTATTTATGCCCAGGGGTAGTGAGTCTTGCATGGGCCTAGTCTTTCAGTGGGTTGTCTTGAATTTAAACATCATGGAGGCCATGGATGGAATGGGATTGTGCTGATTTTTCAGTGATTTATGTTTTTTGGGCCTGTACTTGTGGCCTTTTCACCAGGGGTATTTGAGTCTAGCATGGGCCTAGTCTTTCTGTGGGCTGTCTTGAACTTAAACATCATGGAGGGCATGGATGGAATGGGATTGTGCTGATTTTGCAGTGTTTTTCGATTTTTGGGGGTGTTCATGGGGAGGGACAGGCCATGTGGCTGGTGGCCATTTTGAGTGCAGCTACAGGCACTGGCCATGTGCTGGCAGGCAAGTGGCCATTTTGAATGCAGGCTTTGTTGTTAGGCCTCCAACCATTTTGCCTACTTTTCAACCTTTATTTATGCCCAGGGGTAGTGAGTCTTGCATGGGCCTAGTCTTTCTGTGGGTTGTCTTGAATTTAAACATCATGGAGGCCATGGATGGAATGGGATTGTGCTGATTTTTCAGTGATTTTCGTTTTTTGGGCCTGTACTTGTGGCCTTTTCACCAGGGGTATTTGAGTCTAGCATGGGCCTAGTCTTTCTGTGGGCTGTCTTGAACTTAAACATCATGGAGGGCATGGATGGAATGGGATTGTGCTGATTTTGCAGTGTTTTTCGATTTTTGGGGGTGTTCATGGGGAGGGACAGGCCATGTGGCTGGTGGCCATTTTGAGTGCAGCTACAGGCACTGGCCATGTGCTGGCAGGCAAGTGGCCATTTTGAATGCAGGCTTTGTTGTTAGGCCTCCAACCATTTTGCCTACTTTTCAACCTTTATTTATGCCCAGGGGTAGTGAGTCTTGCATGGGCCTAGTCTTTCTGTGGGTTGTCTTGAACTTAAACATCATGGAGGGCATGGATGGAATGGGATTGTGCTGATTTAGCAGTGGTTTTCGATTTTTTTTGTGCTGTATAACTGAACTGATGTTCCTCTGTCTTCCATTGTTTTTAGGTGCACAAGACTCAAGAGAACCACCAGTGCCAGGAAGAAGTCCTGCAGCGGTGTGTGTGTGCAGCATAACGTCACGCGACGTCACGTCTGGCCTCAGACAACTCTACAATTCGTGCAACTGCGGCCTGCTGTCTGACCTGCTCTGAAGAAGATGGCCCCAAAAAAAGGTCTCCGTAGCTCCTCTAGCAAGAAAGTTGCTAGTAAGGAGCAGAAGAAGCAAGTTACCAAGGAGGCTGGTGTGCCACCCGCCACGTTTTTTGGGAGAAAAAAAAAAGTACGCCTGCAGCAGCAGGATCTGCTGGGGACCAAGCTGGGAGCAGCACCCCTGCTCCATTGGGTTCAGTGCCTCCACCACCACGCCAACTTAAGTCAAAGCCCTTGAGTGCTTCAGAGGCAGTCAGTGTACTTCTCCAATCACCATCGACCAGTGATGTTGGCTCATCGCAAGAAAGTAGCAGCAATGTCCCTGAATCAACACAGGTTGTTGTAACTCATCTGACAAGTGTTGAACAACCACAGCCGCAACAACAACACCATGTGCAAGTACACGCCCAAGTACATGTGGAAGGAGAGGCAGCAAAAGGAGATGTGCAAGCAAAGGTGCATGGAGGTTCACAAGTGCCCACAATAGTTGTTCCTCCCGAAGTAGGGGCACATCAGGAAATCGACAATGAAGCCGAGGTATCATTGGAAGCCACTCCTCCTGATGATCATTCATTGTCTTCCACATCCCTAGCAAGGAAAAGATCAAGGGGGGTGTCTACATCTTCTTCAAGCCCACCTCCTTCTGATGATACAGATCCAGCTTGGGAACCACAACTGCGGTCTGACAGTGAGGCACACCATGATCTGACACCGGTACCTAAGCGTAAAAGGAAGGTCGTCGAAAAACTCATACCAATGGAGTGTGATGAGGCTCAACAAGAAGTGACAGATACTGCTGGTGATGAAGCCTCTCACGATGACGACGAGCCAGTCATCACAATGGTCACTGCAGCCCCACCGGGCATGCAGCAAAGAGACATTTTGACCCTATCCCGAGAAGCTGCTGAGCGTGATGATGATGTCGACGAGGAGGCAATGGAAATGGAATCATTAGATTTGGAGTTAAGTAGTACACCAAAACCTACCGCTTCCATATTTCTTCCTCGCAAGAAGGTACCCACCTCGACCTCAATTCGTGGTTGTGAAAGTGCAAAACGTACTGAAGTTCGGCAATCCACATCCTCCACTTCATCTGGCATTAGCAGCAGGACCACCACCACCAGTATCGCCGCCTCCTCCGGCCCCCAAAGACATTTCAAGTCTCCAGTTTGGGACTTCTTTTGTGTTTGCCCAAAAATGGAAAACGTAGCCATTTGTAGCCTTTGTAAGGTTCGAGTTGGTCGTGGTAAGCTTGGTTCTAACTATGGTACCGGAGGCCAGAGAGGTCATCTTAGGAGAGCGCACCCTGTCCAATGGTTTCCGCACCTAAAGGCGTTTATGCAAGCCAGAATTGCACGTAATGAAAGCGTTGATTTTTCATCTGATGATGACGAGGAGGAAGAAGACGATTCAAACACTTCACTTACACCCAGTACCCCTGTCAGCTAAGAGTGTGGGAGAGAGTGAGACATCAATGCGGAAAAGTTCATCAGCGAGCGTAACTGGGTCGAAGATATCATCATCATCCCGTAAATCCTTGGTCCAGGGCAACATTAAAAAGATGTTGTTTACAGAAACGCAATATGAACGCAACCACCCACTGACGCGTCTGTATAACAGTAAGCTGGCTAAAATGCTAGCTCTGGACCTTCTCCCTTTTTCTTTTGTAGAAGGGGTTGGTTTTCTAGAATTAGTGGCAGCGCTCTGCCCTAAATGGAAGGTTCCTAGCTGGTTCTATTTTGCCCGAGTTGCGGTTCCAGCACTACATGAAGATGTTCTGAAGGTGATTGGGGCAGCTTTGCAGAAGAGTGCTGTTCACACTATACATCTGACAACAGACATGTGGACCAGTGGCGCAGGCGCTGATTACATGTGCATCACTGCACACTGGGTCTCTTTTTCAGGGGCTAAAGCAAAGCTAAACGCAGGTGTTGACACGGACATTGTTTTTAAAGCTGCTCGGAAACATGCAACAATAGCCATGTTTGGTTTGGAGAAACGTCACACAGCAAAAAACATTTTGGATGTCTTTAACACAAAGGTCCTTAACTGGCTGTCCCCACTAAAACGCCGGGTTGGTTATGTTTCCACGGACAATGGCACCAATATAGTTAAGGCCATGAGGGACGGTTACTATTTCAGAGTGCCGTGTTTGGCGCACTGTATAAACCTGGTTGTCCAAAAATTCTTGGCTAATAAAGCCAGTGCAGCGTACAGTGTATTGGACACCTGCCGAAAAATGTGCAAGCATTTCAGCCATTCTTTTAAGGCCCGGAAGCAGCTGAGGAGCCTGCTATATCAACGTAAAATGCCAGTGAAAGCACTCATCCAGGAGGTCGTAACACGTTGGAACTCAACCTTCTACATGCTTGAGCGTCTGTATGAGCAGTATATGGAACTCAATCAATATTTCCTTACAGAGGGTACAGAGGAGCTGAGGATGGGTGGGCCGCAATGGAACATAGTTCAAGGCCTGACACGCATGCTTCGTCCTTTTGAGTTCTTCACGCGTGCAGTCAGCAAGGAGGACTCTAATTTGGGAAAAGCTATCCCATTGTTGTACATGCTGGAGGACCAACTGAAGGAGGTGTGTTCTGTGTTTGAAAAAGATGACAAAAACCAAGACTCTTTGCTTCTGGCTGAGCAATTATTAGAGCTCCTACAAGGTGATGAACGTCTTAAAAAGATCCACTCAGAACAGCATTACATTTGTGCTACTATTCTGGATCCACGCTACAAAAAGGCGCTGGCAGGCCAAGCATTCTTTCCTTTTGATGATGAACATGTTCCAAAGTACAAACGTTGGCTAGCCTTGTCAGCCAAGAGGTTTGAAACAGAACGGCTGAAAATTGAAGGAAATGGGAGTACATCAGCAGGCCATCCCCAGTCAAAACAATCCACTTCTGCACCTGTGGCTGTGGCACAAGTGACCTCTCAGCCGTTAAAGACACCGGCAACCGGATCATCTGCACGAGACACAACAGAAACATTGGAGGCTGAAGAGGATTGGCTAGCTCTGCGTGGGTTTGGTTCTCAAAAGGTCAGAGGCACAGCAAGAGCTAAGCAAAGTGGAGGAACCTTGGAAGAGGACCTTGAGTCGATGGTGAAGGACTATCTGAATGACTCAACAGAGGTCTATGTTAATTCTGACCCATTGGCGTATTGGCATGGGAAAAAAGAATTGTGGCCACAGCTCACCAACCTGGCTTTAAACTACTTGTCTTGCCCACTCGCAAGCGTGTCTTCTGAACGGGTTTTCAGTGCTGCTGGTGGCATTGTAACTCCCAAACGGAGCCGCAGCTCGCCCAAAAATGTGGAGAGGTTAACAATGATCAAGATGAATCAGCACCTCATACCACCAGATTTCAGAGTACGAGAAAGCGTGCCGGATGAAGAGGAGGTGGCCAGCAACATAGATGAGGGAATTTCTACTCTGTCAGGTGACACTGAGCTCACCCTGCCTGAATTCGCAGAGTATGATGACGAAGCCTTATTCTTATTCCTGGACCGTGATACCGAGCCCTGAAAATGAGACAACGAATCAATAACTTTCTTTTTCGTCCCTATTCACTTTTATTCCTGTCTGTCTGTCTTTCTTTGTTGTGCACAGTTAATATATTTCAAACTTTAATCAGATAATCACAAAATCAAGCCCATCAGCAGAACTGTCTTCACTGGTTTGCTAATTAATTTGAAGTTGCCGCAGTCTGCATTCCTCAGGTTCACAATTTCAGAAGAACATGCTCCTCTATCCTCCTCCTCCAGACTCCTATTTCCATCAAACCAGAGGGCTGGTTTACGCCCAATGAAGAAAGACTCAGCACTTGTGGGGGTGTTGTTGTACCTCTTTGCAGGTGAGTTGACGGCTCTGGGGCCATTGCTGGGAAGCTCTAATACCGGATAAAAGTGTTTTGGACCAAATCCCAGGCGGAGAATTTTTTGTGTTTTTGATGACTTGCTTGCCTTTGAGGTGCTCTTAGGGGGGGTTCCGTCTGTTTGTGGGTGAGTTTCGTGGTCTGGGAGCACTGCTGGGACACTCTAATCTTGATTGCATTTGCTTTTCAGGAAATCCGTCGTGGCAACCCCGACTTATGGCCTAGCTACGCAGCGCGTTTGGACCGAAGGCCGAGAAATATTGCAAGTATGAGATTTTGCTTTTGGCCTGTTTGGGGGTGTTATGCTTCTTGGCGGGTGGGTTGGCGGGTCTTGGGGCATTCCTGGGAAGGTCTAATACCGGGTAGAAGTGGTTGGGACAAAATCCAGGCCGATTTTTTTTGGGCTATTTCTGAAATTTTGCTCAATGTAGCGTTTTCGGGGGCCTGTTTGGGGGGCTTCCTGGTGTTTGTGGGTGAGTTTCGTGGTCTGGGCGCACTGCTGGCTATATATACTTTACTTTGCAAGAGGTTTGAAGCAAATCCATGGTGGCAGAGGGGAGTTAGGGCCTAGCTGCAGAGCGCGCGCGGAGTGATTTTGGAAATTTGTGAAAAATTGACTAAGTCCCCATTTTTGTACTTTTGCTCTTTGGCTGTTTGGGGGTCTTCTACTCGTTTTCTCCTGGGTTGACGGCTCTGGGGCCATTGCTGGGAAGCTCTAATACCGGATAAAAGTGTTTTGGACCAAATCCCAGGCGGAAAATTTTTTGTGTTTTTGATGACTTGCTTGCCTTTGAGGTGCTCTTAGGGGGAGTTCCGTCTGTTTGTGGGTGAGTTTCGTGGTCTGGGAGCACTGCTGGGACACTCTAATCTTGATTGCATTTGCTTTTCAGGAAATCCGTTGTGGCAACCCCGACTTATGGCCTAGCTACGCAGTGCGTTTGGACCGAAGGCCGAGAAATATTGCAAGTATGAGATTTTGCTTTTGGCCTGTTTGGGGGATGTTATGCTTCTTGGCGGGTGGGTTGGCGGGTCTTGGGGCATTCCTGGGAAGGTCTAATACCGGGTAGAAGTGGTTGGGACAAAATCCAGGCCGATTTTTTTTGGCTATTTCTGACATTTTGCTCTATGTAGCGTTTTTGGGGGCCTGTTTGGGGGGCTTCCTGGTGTTTGTGGGTGAGTTTCGTGGTCTGGGAGCACTGCTGGCTATATATACTTTACTTTGCAAGAGGTTTGAAGCAAATCCATGGTGGCAGAGGGGAGTTAGGGCCTAGCTGCAGAGCGCGCGCGGAGTGATTTGGGAAATTTGTGAAAAATTGACTAAGTCCCCATTTTTGTACTTTTGCTCTTTGGCTGTTTGGGGGTCTTCTACTCGTTTTCTCCTGGGTTGACGGCTCTGGGGCCATTGCTGGGAAGCTCTAATACCGGATAAAAGTGTTTTGGACCAAATCCCAGGCGGAAATCTTTTTGTGTTTTTGATGACTTGCTTGCCTTTGAGGTGCTCTTAGGGGGGGTTCCGTCTGTTTGTGGGTGAGTTTCGTGGTCTGAGAGCACTGCTGGGACACTCTAATCTTGATTGCATTTGCTTTTCAGGAAATCCGTCGTGGCAACCCCGACTTATGGCCTAGCTACGCAGTGCGTTTGGACCGAAGGCCGAGAAATATTGCAAGTATGAGATTTTGCTTTTGGCCTGTTTGGGGGTGTTATGCTTCTTGGCGGGTGGGTTGGCGTGTCTTGGGGCATTCCTGGGAAGGTCTAATACCGGGTAGAAGTGGTTGGGACAAAATCCAGGCCGATTTTTTTTTGGCTATTTCTGAAATTTTGCTCAATGTAGCGTTTTCGGGGGCCTGTTTGGGGGGCTTCCTGGTGTTTGTGGGTGAGTTTCGTGGTCTGGGAGCACTGCTGGGACACTCTAATCTTGATTGCATTTGCTTTTCAGGAAATCCGTGGTGGCAACCCCGACTTATGGCCTAGCTACGCAGCGCGTTTGGACCGAAGGCCGAGAAATATTGCAAGTATGAGATTATGCTTTTGGCCTGTTTGGGGGTGTTATGCTTCTTGGCGAGTGGGTTGGCGTGTCTTGGGGCATTCCTGGGAAGGTCTAATACCGGGTAGAAGTGGTTGGGACAAAATCCTCGCGGAAAAGCCTTTTGGCACTTTTTGTAACTTAGGGTTCGTTAGGGTTAGCCCTAGCAGCAGGATTGCATGTGTTTCGGGGTGTTCTAGATTTTTGCAACTGAGTTCTGGGGTCTTAGAGCACTCGTGAGAATGTGTAATTTTGGTTGCAAGTCATTTGAAGAAAATCCATGGTGGGAAAGGGGGGATTTGGCATAGTTAAAGAAAGCCTTTGCCACTATTCTTAACTTAGGGTTCGTTAGGGTTAGCAGTATTTCTATTGCATGTGTTTGAGTGGGGGGGATTTCGAGTCTTGGAGCGATGCTGGCTATGGCTACTTTTGCTTGGTTGCTTGCAAGTGGTTTGAATGCAATCCACGGTGGGTAAGGGGTAATTAGGAAGGGGGTACTTCGGCCTACTTTTAATTTCAAAGTAAGTTTTGTCACCAGTTTTCTGCTAGGCCTCGTTTTTTGAGATTTGATTGGGGGTCTTCTACATTTTTGAGACTGGCTTTAGTAAGGGTCTGGGTGGGAGCACTTCTAGGAAGATCTAATTTTGTTCTAAAACACAGTTTACAGTACACCTAGCTTGAGGGGCAAGATCCGCTACATTAATGTGCCCATACTTATTTATCCTTCAAAAGGTGACTCAGAGTACGCACTTTCAAAAATATTGTACTGTCTACTAGGAAATCAAATTGTGACTTTTTGCACTCCACAGCCTACATACCTTATATTTATTTATCAGTGGTGTTGTAATATTATATCACTTCCTGTTTTTCGTTGAATAATTACAGGCCGGGTTTCAGTCTCTGCAATGGGGAAAAAAGGATGGAGTCAGGCTTCACAGTAGCGAGCCACAATTCAGCATCAGGCAGACAGTGGACAGGGTGTCTTCTGGTGACCAACATCGATGGACGAAGCGTCGGCTGCAATTGAGGAGTGCCGCTAATAGGAGGATTTTTTTTCTGCAGGCAACTTACTTACCACTTCCAACAGGACCACTAAAACCACATAGATACAGTATCCCTTGCCTTTTTCTCTGACTGTGACTGCATTTCTTGGATCTCTCTCTGCTTCGAAATTGATCCCTTAACACATCACTTAGTCCACTCCACTATCACATCTGCACCACACATAGTCATTTGTAAGTGCTCCTACGTAATTCGCAAGTCGCAGCACGCCCCAGGCCGTAGAGGACTGGGATGGCCCCAATGATGAAGCATGTCACCAAGGGGCAACCCTGGTGAGTGAGGGGACACCTAGAAAAAAAGCAATTTCTCCTTTTCTATCTACTATACCTTCCAGACCAACCCCACTGAGTGTTGTTGTGAATGGATTTATAGTGACCAGCAAGGCTCTCGGGTATCTGGCTAAGTACAGAGACCTTATGTTGAATATCGTTATCAATAATTCCACACAGGCCCTGTACTGTCGCATTCTTTCTTCCACAGTTGTCGAATGTACTACTTACTTTTCACTGACATGCATGCAGTAGTGCATGCACTTTCAAAGATTGATGGATAGGTTTGTACCCAAAGAATTGTTTATGTTCCATTGTTTGTCTATGCTGTGCTTTTTTTACAGGGTGTCTTCTGGTGACCAACATCGATGGACGAAGCGTCGGCTGCAATGGAGGAGTGCCGCTAATAGGAGGATTTTTTTTCTGCAGGCAACTTACTTACCACTTCCAACAGGACCACTAAAACCACATAGATACAGTATCCCTTGCCTTTTTCTCTGACTGTGACTGCATTTCTTGGATCTCTCTCTGCTTCGAAATTGATCCCTTAACACATCACTTAGTCCACTCCACTATCACATCTGCACCACACATAGTCATTTGTAAGTGCTCCTACGTAATTCGCAAGTCGCAGCACGCCCCAGGCCGTAGAGGACTGGGATGGCCCCAATGATGAAGCATGTCACCAAGGGGCAACCCTGGTGAGTGAGGGGACACCTAGAAAAAAAGCAATTTCTCCTTTTCTATCTACTATACCTTCCAGACCAACCCCACTGAGTGTTGTTGTGAATGGATTTATAGTGACCAGCGAGGCTCTCGGGTATCTGGCTACAGAGACCTTATGTTGAATATCGTTATCAATAATTCCACACAGGCCCTGTACTGTCGCATTCTTTCTTCCACAGTTGTCGAATGTACTACTTACTTTTCACTGACATGTATGCAGTAGTGCATGCACTTTCAAAGATTGATGGATAGGTTTGTACCCAAAGATTTGTTTATGTTCACAATTGTTTGTCTATGCTGTGCTATTTTTTCTTGTCTCCCAAAACCTTTCCCAAAAACCCCCGTACCCATCCATTTTTCAAACCCTAACCCTCTTCCCCCGGGCTGTGTGGTTTTGATTGATGTGTGACTAAATGACAGCAATAAATCCACACACTTGCTGGGGAGGATAAGGTGATAGCAACAGGCTGGTGAAGAAATCCGAGGATATATTCTTACTCTGCTTGACAAAGAACCATTGCTAATGTGAAAGAACTTCAACCGAATTAGTAGTTATACTTTACCATTTGTTAGGCTACAATGTGGCACTGTTCTACTGTACTTCTGTCACCTGCTATATTCTCAGTTGTACCGTTGAATTGCTCAGGAGGACAAACCAGATTTCATTTTCTTTTTTTTCATAGGCATGCAACTGCCACTGTGTCACACCACTAGTACCACCGCTATGAGGAAATTTTATCCGACCAAGATTGCCAACCATATTCGTTGTTTCCTGTGGAGCCAGCCCTGGGTCTAGCCCTACTTTCAAACACAAATTACAGGTAAGATGAGCGTTTGGTGGTTTGGGGGTATAATGGAGTATTAGTACGAGAGACGAGAGACTGAAGGTAGTACTACTAAAGTCCTAGGACTCTTGGATTCACTTCACTTAGCCTGTGAGAGGCACTTAGTGTTGAAAACATTTGGGCATCTACACTTAAAGGAAGAAAATGGAACTAAACTTTCAGGAAAACAAAGTCAACGTTAAACCCCCACCCACCAGGCAAGCAGTAAGAAACGGGTATGCTCAGATAAAGTTTGAAAAAGTATATTTATATCCCTAACAAAATAATCTCCCGCAAGACCCTCCCTAACCCCAACGATTGTCCTTGAAAAGTCCCCAAAAACCCAACTCCCAATTCCCACCCCCCAAAAGTCTCTAAAAAAGGGGCAAGGGACACTATGGGTGGATGCTGTCAACTTTTTGGGCCAGGGCATCATGCTCCTGGCGGAGCAAGGCGTGCTCTACGCGGAGCCCCTCCAACTGGTTGGAAAAGTGGTGGAGCTCCTGCTGGAGGCGGGACACCATCAGGGTACTGCGGCGCAGGCGTGCCTTCAATGCCTTGTAGGTGCAACGGCTGTGAGAGGAAGCTGTAGCTGTTGTCCTTGCTACTCGGCGGTGGAGTTTGGCTTTGGCAGCCCGGCTCAGTCTGGGTGGACCACTGTGCTGGGTGGCACTGGCAGCCCGTGGGGGAACGGAGGCCGATGCAGACGACGTAGTTGTTGTGGTCGACTGCACACTTTCTTCGTCCTCTAGGGCCACCAGCCGCCGATATTCGGCCACAGTGGCATCTATCCTCCGTTGCCGGGCCGCTCTAGCCAGCTCCTTCCTCCTTGTTCGTTTGGAAGGAGAACCTATATGAAGAAAGAAAGACATAGTCTGTAACCAATGCTCCTTAAGAGTAACTCATTCATTCAGCAGAAATTTGTGTTGCACTACAACTAGCAACTTGCAAACGCATTACATAACTATTGAGGCCAGTATCTATCTAACCTCACACTTCTTCATCCTTGCTCTAACATTAGTGGGAGTTTAAGGAACAAATTCTACGAGCACTATGGACTTCCATTGGAGTCGACTATGAAAGTACACCAGTCTTATTCTTCTTCTTGTCTCTTGTTATGGAAAATTGGTACGTTATCTTCTGCAAGCCGGCATAATGCCAGCGCAGTAAACTTGCACCCGAGAAAAAGAGACGCACGCCATGAGGAGTGACCTAGACTTGCGTTGCGTTACTGTACCCGTCCAGTACATGCAGGTGGTGAAGCTCTTACTTTTCTATTACGGGTGGCACTGAGAATACTCTGTTACAACTCAAGGGCTACTGCTTAATTAATTTAACTTTCACCCTACAGTGGAAATGAGTACTAGAAATGGAAAATTGAAGAAGATAAATAATCTGATTATCTATCACTTCACATGGGATGTTTTTGCTTATATATGGGATGACTTTAGGTGCTTTGCTTTTTATTGAGTGACCAGTGATACATCCACACATGAATGACTGAGTACTACTAAACTTATTAAGAGAGGTAGGGAGTGGCCACCGTAATAACCGGATCTATGCAGTGCTTGCAATACAAACTACTGCTACTATTGATGGTAGTATTTGGACAAAATTAAAAGTTCTTTTCCTTGCCTTTCCTACACTGGAACGGACGTGCGGGTGCAGTGTTACATGCTCTTCAAAGTTACACTTAGTTCATCCACTGACCATCTTCTCTCTCTAGATCATGGGTACTCACAAACTTTCTCTCAGGGGCTTCATTTACAGTGTAGTTTGGGGCCGAGGGCCGCACTGGTGGGGGCGGAGTCAGAGGGGGCGGGGCTAAAGCAAAACGATAACTTGTGACCATGAGGTTGCACACAGGTCCCTGCAGCAGATGCCCTCACCCACTGAGCCACCAGACTCAGCATTTACATACATCTCTCTCCCTCCTGCTCTCCCTCCTGCCCTCCCTCTCCATCTCTCTCTCCCTCCTGCCCTCCCTCTACCTCCTCCTCTGTCATCTCACTGTGTGTGTGTCTATCTGTGTCAGCCTTCAGCCCGGGTTGAGACCGCTTCCTCAACGCGCACACACAGACAACAACACCAAAGTACTTAACAGGTCTTTAAAAGACCATTAACATATTATTGAGGCTTTGTTTGTTGTAGCGCCCCTGCTTCTCCACTCTGACAATCACTGCTTGCCCGGCCCCACAGAGCAGAGGCTTTGTTCTATTTCACCTCTTTGTGGCCTTGCATCTCCACTCTGCTCTGTGGGGGCCGGGGGAGCAGTGATTGTCAGAGTGGAGATGCAGGGGCGCTAACAGGTGAAATACAAAAAAGCCTCTGCTCTGTGGGGGCCGGGGGAGCAGTGATTGTCTGCAAGGTCTGCGCACCGCCAAGGAAGGCTTGCCGGGCCACCACCGGCCCGCGGGCCGTACTATGAGTACCCCTGCTCTAGATACACATATGCTATCTAAGAGTCAGATAGTAGCATGATCCAGGTATATGGACACATACAGTTTCTGTGTCACCCACCCAGGCTGTTGTCCTTCCACCCATCATTGCTTCATCATTCACCCAGCAATGCATCTCATATTCTTGCCTTCCCAGCTAGTCTTCAATCTCAATAAGTAAGGAATATATAAGAGCTTACCTCTGGCCGCCACCACCACCGTCTCAACTCTCACAGCCGCCGCCTCCTCCCCTGAAGAATCGCCCTCCGCCTCCGTGTCGAGCACCACCACCTCCACACTGGCCCCGCCACCAGATGTTCCACCTACAAAGTACATTTAAGAATGTTAGAATAAAGCACTCACTAGTCTTTGGTCTAGGAATGAAGACATGTGAAAACAATGTAATTTGTGACTGTCTACGTTAAAAATGTCCCTTTTTCCAGGGAAGGTTGTCTTGCTGCACTTTTTGGCACAACTGATGAAGGCTGTTTTTTTAACACGCACCATTTTTCTCCACACAGACAGAAGATGGACTTCTAACAACAAGATCAAGTTGAAACCAGGTGAGAGCTCGGCTCGACCACAAGAAATGTCTTCAATTAATCGTCAGCACTAACCACTTTTCCATTATCAGTTAAACGTTTAGTTTTATTATGACTTCATTTTAATAAATGTGTTTACTTTTAATAAAGCTTTGAAACTTAAATACAATCTGTGTATTTTGGTCCAGACTAGAGTGACTGAGCGAAAGGTTTTGCAATTTTTGCAAGCATGAGTCCAGATAGAACACTTCAAAAGACATTATGGACAATCCCAGAGGACTGCACTAAGTTGATAGAGCTATTGCTGACTAGAATCATGGGAGTTTCGCCAACCGTGCAATCTTAGTTAGCTACACAGACAGACTAATAAGAATAATCTAGTAATACCACAGGGAGTCATAGTAGAGGCAGGATAAGAATTTAGATACAGTCTACAAGAAGAGCAAAGACAATTTTGAAAAAAGTCAAATGAGGAACGCTAGGAAAAATAGGTACTAGTCTAAAATGAAAACTTACTGGGGCCAGCAGAGGAGCCCTCGCCTGCCCGATCCTGGCCCTGTTGAACAGCATCCGCCGCCTGCTGCTCCTGTGTCCTCCTCTCACCCCTGGGGGGAGCTGACGTACAACATGAAAGAAAGAACAGAAAACATGGATGATTGTTGCTTGTCAATGTCAACCAAATCAAACATTTCAAAAGAACAATAACAAAATATTTCCGCGAAATTATATTGATTAGGGTTAGTTTTCATTTATTTGCGGACCTGTGACTTCGAAAGTCACGTAACTCACTAAACAAAGTACTGAAACGTTCACCTAGGACTGGCAGGCAGCAGTCCGCAGGCAAGACGCAAAGTGACAGACAAACTCCATTGTGATTTCAGTCAGATCAGTGACAACACTAACAGTTGCCTGCTGCATTACCAGTCATTTAAATAGTCAAACTATCAATCCACCGCCACTATTTTTCTTATTGTCAGGGGTACAAAGGAAGGGGCAGATTTAAGCCCCTTGCGGCTCTTTTGCGCCGTTCTTGCGTGACTTTTGTGACGCAGCAGCTAAACAAAAAAGGGCGCCATGGTGCGGCGTATAATATTATAACAACCTGACGCATTTGGGAGATGCATCCCGTTATAAAGCCCTGCGCCATCAGGGGGCGTTCCGGCGCAAGGGAGGGCATTCCTGCGCTGGAACACATCCTAATAGTGGCTGAGGGAAATCTACAAAATTTCAATCAGTCACCTTTAGGACAATGATGCGTCACACAAACCCTGCACCTGCTTGAAGCAGACGTACGGCTTGACCCAGCATTGGGGAGATAGGGTACCCCAGAGCATTGCTGGAGCTGCGCCATCGTTGCGACGCAACTCCAGCAGTAAAGCTTCGGTGACCTTTTGGGCCCATGGTGCGCCGCATTGCAAATACGGCGCACTATGTTTGGTGGTGGTAGCGGGCCGCACAATTAATGGCGCATCCCTGCTACTTTGCAGGGATGCGACGGTAATTGCAATTCTGCCCCTTAGGGGCATACTTACTTACGCGTTCTGGCGCATCTCCAGAGATGCGCCAGATCAAATGCGTCATCAAAACTACCCTTGCGACACGGCAGATGCGCCTCATTTACAATGCGGCGCACCCTGGCGCAAGGGTAGGCACTTGCGTGACGCATCTCGTCACGTAAGAGCGGCGCATCGCTGGAGTCACGTCGCCAACGCAATGCAACTCCAGTAATGCTCAGGGCCACCCAATACTTAACATGCTGTGTCAGTCCTTTCGCCTGCTTCGAGCAGACATAAGGAATTGAATTGACGTAGCAGCGTCGCAGAAGTGCCTGCGTTAAATCTTGTAGATTTCACGCAGGCAATTTTGCGAGGCGCACAGCCGCCGGACCGCCCACCCTGCGTACTAGGAACGCACCCATTGTGGTGCAGGCCCATGGCTTTATAACGTGACGCATCTCCCTAGATGCGTCATGTCGTAAATGACTCGCAGGGATGCGGCACGTTTACGCCGCTGTTGCGTCACGCAAGGCAACGTAAACGTGGCGCAAGGGGCTTGTAAATGTAATCTGCCCCCTAGTGTCTAGCATTACGCAGTTCTGTAAAGTACACTCATACATAATAGTTACTCAGGCCAATGAGACCACGAAATAGAAAACAAATAAGCATAGTAGCAACGCCACTGAGAAGGAGAGCAGTGCACCGGAAATGCACAGAAGATTTTGAAATATAATTTAACTACAATGTAATCGTCATCAGCGGCATTATTGGCTTGCTCCATGTAAAAAACAAATATTTGCAATACAACAACACAGAGCAGGAGAAAACATCATAGTAGTGAGTGATTAAATGGCTACTACTACTCACCAAGCCCGGGGATCTCCAAGCCGAGCTGGTCCAGCAGGTCGCGCTCGCGGTCCAGGAGGTCCGTCCAGCGATGGGTGACCTGGCTGTAGGTGCGCTGGACCCCGTAGAGGTGGGATATGGCCCAGCACACCTTCTCCCACCGCTTCCGGCGCTCCCGCATGTTGTAGCCGCCGGCCGCGATCCTGCCCCCTCCCGCGATGGTCCTGGGCAGGCGGCGCTGGACGAAGTAGACCAGCGCGCCCACTTCCTCCGGGCTGAATATCTCCCGTCGCGTCACCTGCTCCCCCCTCAATCTCCCGCATGCTGTCCTGGCACTGGGTCCAGCACTACTCCCCGCCGCCGCTGCGGCCCTCAAGTGCCTGGGCAGCTTCACGGCGCCTGGCTTGACCATGGTCTGGGCAGGTAAGGTAGGAAGAAGTAGAAAATTAAGAAAGAATAGGATAGGGAAGAAGAAAAGAAAAGAGTTTAAAAAAGTAGTTTAAAAGTAAAGAAAAATAGCAGAAAAGACAAAAATATACAGCTAGGAAAAGAGAGGGATAGATAAGAAGCAAAATCGTAAAAAAAAAACTGAAAACAAGCAAAGGATGGCAAAGATACCAAGAGAATTAAACACCATGCCCAGACACAGGAAATGAATGAAAAACAAGATGGCCGGTGCCCGTTCACGAGCGCGAAAGTAAGTTTGCGCAAGATTTTCCTTGCGATCTCGTGCGAACCTCTAGATTTCCCGCGCGATCTCGTGCGAACCTCTACTCGCAATGCGCTTACTGCGCGAGATTATACATAGCGGGCGGAAACGGAAATACGTCACGCAAACAAAATGGCCGCGCCCGTACTCGACCTTGGGGTAAATTCGCGTGTTGCGCTGCAAGCGGCTCGCGAATACTGCAAAAAAACTCGCGAAACAACAAGCCGCAAAAAAATAAAATGCTCATTCGCACGAATTGGCGGCTTCCGCGGTCGGTTTCGCACGACGCCGCGCCCCGCGAATAGCGCGAAAAAAACGAAAAACGATTTCAGCAAAAGCAAAAGCAATGAGCAGGTGCAAAAGGTCAACCTCATGATTTGTAACGATTCTCTGTAGTGCTTCCTGAGGGGGCCCTCCAGAATTCGGTTGCCTGCTTGCAACTATTTTGTGACCCTGCTCTGACCTTAACTGTATGCCACAAAGGTCCTGATTTACAGCTAAAGGAGCAGACAAGCAGGTGCCAGGCTGGAACTTGAAATTCTTTCAGTGACACATTAATTAGCCCCTAATTCATTATTGTCAGTTGGGGCAGGGCAGGTGTTGTTAATAAACTAACCCCAAATTAATTCATGTCAGTTCAAGCAAGGCAGGTGGGCTTGCTTTCCCCCCCCCATCTTCTACAGTGATGATGAACCAGAGGGTGGCATTGATGTAACAGAGGGTGGCATGGGTCAAAGAGAGGGTGCCAGTGGTGAAACAGAGGGTACTGGGAGGCTGTGATGATGAACCAGACGTAGAAACAACATAGTCGCGACCGTTGCGAGCCGACAAGTAAGTTCGCAATTGCGAACTAGTACCAAATCCTCGCGAACTGGTAGAAACACTTGCGAACACACAAAAAAAAATCCGCAAATTCGCGAGAATTCGCGGATTTTGCGGATTGCCAATTCGCAAATCCGCAAAATTCGCGAACGCGAGATTCGCAAAATTCGCCCATGCTTAATACACAGTCTCCTGCGTCTGGCGCAGCAGCAACTCCTGCTGCCAGGTCCACCACCAGTGTGCCTCCAGCCCCTGCCGCAGCAAAAACTCCTGCTGCCAGGTCCACCACCAGTGTGCCTCCAGCCCCTGCCGCAGCAACAACCCCGAAAAACAGAACAGGGTGGCTGGACAGGGCAGTTTAACAAAGAAATTTTGCAGACACGCAGTCTATATGTACCACGTGACCACTGATCTTAAAAAGAATAGGAGTATCGGTGAAATGATCACATCTACCAGACCACCTCCTAAAAGGGACTCTCAAAGTACGATCTTTGGAGCTAATCCAGTCAAAGGGCACCGAAAATGCGGGACATGCTCTGTCTGCGACCTCACAATAGAAGGCTCACTATTCACAGATGGAAACAAGTTTTGGCGTCACGATGAACACACGAACTGCAAGACCAAGTACACTGTGTATGCCATACAATGTCCGTGCAAGAAGCTGTATATCGGAAAAACCACACAGGAGGTTCACCAAAGAATTATCCAACATCGTTCAAGGATCAACAACAAAAACATGACATCACCTCTGGTCTCCCATTTTCTGCAACAAAAACACTCTAGTCATGATATAAGATGGACTGTTCTAGCTGTCATCAGAGGTGGCAATGGGGACCCAGATCATCGCCTTTCCCAAAAAGAGGCGTACCTTATATTGAAATTTGACACATCCAACTCCGGGCTGAATGAAATGTCCGAAACTGCCAGTTTGTGAATACTTTTCAATCGTTGCTGTTGAGCTTGGCTGTGCTGCATATCTTTCCTCTCTCTCAATTTCTAAACTGCTTGGTCGTTCTTTGTATGGTAATGGGATTGGTGAGCAGTCTTTTCAGCCCTTGTACCTGCAACAGTTGCATGCTAAAAATTTGGGTTGTGAATATGCGCATGTCATGCTTTTGTGAATCACATCGTATTGTATTGTAAGTGTTGAAAATGTGTAACCATACAACCAAACTGTATTTCGATACGTGCGTTTTGTTGTGTTAATTACGAGTAATTTCAATTCTTATGAAGGATGTCAGAGGGTCCCAGATGGTTAATACCGTGTTTTCGAGTTTCGCTGTGAGCATGTCAGAGTTACACTACAACGAGCTGCATGCTAAAAATTTGGGTTGTGAATATGCTTATGTCAAGCATTTGTGAATCACATCGTATAGTATTGCAGGTGTTGAAAATATGTAACCACACAATTGAACTGGATTTTTATACATACGTTTTGCTGTGTTAATTACGTGTAATTCCAATTCTTATGAAAGATGCCAGAGGGTCCGAGATGGTTAGTACTGTGTTTTCGAGTTTCGCTGTGAGTATTAGTCACGCGACCCCCATGTCAGAGTTACACTACAACGTCCAGCATTCCATAGGGGCCCTTACTGGACACACCCACCAGCCTCATGACCCTGTTGTTTAAAATATCCCTGTAAGGCGCCGCGCCTACTTCACAAATGGAACTTCGTTTGGAATTGACGGATTGACTTCTCCCGCACGAGTAAGTGTTTCACGCGAACCGCTAGCGTGTTTTTGTGCCATTAGATTGTCGAGTTTCAAACTCTGAGACTAACACGCTACCGCTCTCATTCCTTATTGCAGCGGGCTCCGGTGAAATTGACACCGCCTGCCGGCTTGAATTGGGTTCTTTTGTCCAGGCGCCCCTATTACCGATACTCTGGTTTTAAGGTAGGAATGTTTTCCTGTGCTCCCTGCCTGTGATCTGTTGGCTTAACTCGGTTTTCACAACCAGCAACCGTATTGACCTGGGGAATCTTTTTCATTTAATTTCTCTTTGGTGCTCACCTAGCCAACTACACCGGGCCAGCAAAAAAATGTGAGCTGTTCATCTACTCTGAGTGTGTACCGCAAGGCGGACATCACGTTTTCAGTTCATCATCGTATGAATCACAGGTATGACTCACATCCCCGAAGGGCGCATGTAATTTACGATTGCTCGAATATCCCACATAAAATGAGTTACTGGTCGTGCTGAGTTTTCCTTGTATGTTTTTTCAGAACTGATTGCTTTTTGAGAATTGGCCACACTACAGCAACGCTTGTGCCCTTGTGCAGGTAATTATTTCCTTTTTTCTTTTGGAGCCAGAGTAGACCTTCATGGTACTATGATATACAAACCTGACACCAATTCTGTATGTCTTTACAGATTCATTACCCTCAGTCCCTGTCCTGAAGAGAACCTATAACATCCAGGTTCGAAACGCGTCGACACCCCAGCCTGTGGCAACTTCAAAGGGTGCCGCTAGGATACAACTAATTCAATTCTATTGGACCCTAGTAGTGCAACCCCATTTAAATATTTGACCACAGGTCTTGGCAGACAGGCAGGCACCCATTTCCATCTTTATCCCGCCTGTCCCTTGGTTTCATAGTTCTAAGGACTGGTTTTCCTCCTTGTTTTATGCATCAGTATTGCATTGTTTAATCTGCAATTGAATTGAATCACTTTATGTTTTATTGTCTTGGTGTGTTATTATTTGTCTCGTTTGACTCGATTGTTGTAAATAGTGTACATTTGTAAATTTGTATTTTTTGTAGATACTGTGTACATGAACCTACTGTTTTGATGTTTTTTTTGTTTGTGCCCGTGTTTTTTGAAACTTTAAGAATCTGAAAAAAAGAAAATAAATGTGTTTTGGAATATAAATCCAGTTGTCACGTGTTACATATAGACTGCGTGTCTGCAAAATTTCTTTGTTAAACTGCCCTGTCCAGCCACCCTGTTCTGTTTTTCATGTTGTAGAGATCCGGGCTGGGTAGATGTAGGATCCGAAACCTTCACTGGTTCACTGTGCAGCAACAACCCCTGCAGCCAGGTCCACCACCAGTATGCCTCCAGCCCCTGCCGCAGCAACAACTCCCCCAGCCAGGCCCACTACCAGTGTGCCCCCAGGCTCTGCTGCACCAGCAACGCCTACCGTGACACCACCAGCAGCTGGTGCTTCAACATCAGGTCCCGCGGCAGCGGGAACACAGCGGCCACCCACTGTGTCAGGCCAGCAGATTTGGCGTGGCAGGTCTCGCCTGCAGACCAATGCACCTATCACCAGGAGGGGGAATGGACAGCGGCTGGCGAGAATGAGTGTGGAACGACGCATGCTCCGTATTCATCAGCTGCAGGCACGCCGGCAAGGTGCCATACAGCTTCAGCTATACAACATTGGCCGCAATGTGGCCGGTGTGGGGGACCGGATGGATCGCATGACGGCAGCCATGGCAGGTGTGGGGGAGGGAATGGCCCGCATGACTGCAGCCATGGAGGCCAACACTGCTGCAATGACATCGCAGCGCAACGCAGCCCGCCGCTGCCACCGTCAGCTACTGACCCGGCTGACGGCCTACACCCGGTCCAATTATGTCATAGGCAATGCCACCTCCCAGCTATCGCTTGTCCCTTGCGCAGCAGCAGCAGCTCATCCAGTGCTGCGAGGATGTGGCCAGGGTACTCGAGCACCTGACCACTGCCGTGACAGCACTTCACCCTGCTCTACCTGCCACTGTTGGGGGTGATGATGCCAGTGAGGGGACATCGAGTGTGAGCAGCCACTCTGCCTCACACGTAGGGGCACTCACACGCAGAACCAGGCCCACTGCAGGAACACGTGCCTTGGATGAGGATGAGCCGCAGAGGCGCTTGGGTGGTTCGCGCCGGAGGCGCACATGACTTAATAGGACTTGTACAGGCACAGGCTGAGCATAAGCCTGCCCTGTGTATTGGACACAGCAGTATGCAGAAATACTGTTAGCAATGGCAAGATTGAAACTGGTACCATTATTGTGAATCAAACAATAATATTTAATTTAGCATCACACATTGGCGTTGTGTCATTATTAAATTTTGCATGCAATTGTGATTTGTGGGGTGAGGGTAGAGGGTGCACTAGAAACTGTTCAGTGTGATGTGGTTGCGACGTCTGTGGCCTTCAGCTGGGTTCTCCCCGCGTGCATGGCGCGCATGTGCAGGCGGCCGGTCATCCCCTTCCGATTCACTGCCAGAGATGTCGACAGGTATCCGGCGCTTGGTAGCAATGTTGTGTAGGATAGCACACACAGCCACAATGCGGCAGCACACTTCAGGACTGTAGTACATGGCCCCACCTGTCTTGTGAAGTATGCAGAATCTGCTCTTCAGTAGGCCAAAAGTTCTCTCTATGCACTTCCTTGTGCGTATGTGTGATACGTTGTAACGCGTTGCTGTGGTGTAGCAGGGTTGAGGTATGGGGTGAGGAGGTATTCACGCAGGGCGTAGCCACTGTCACCTGAATGAGAGGAGCAGAGGGTGAGTGCCTGTGCAGCGCAGCTACTTAATCGCAATGTGACATTGTGGGCAAAGTGTACTTACCAAGTAGGTGTCCTTCCCCAAAGTCTCCCCTGACAAGTCGTGTGTGGAGGCCGCTGTGCCGGAATATGAATGAGTCATGTGTACTCCCCGGGTACTGTGCCACTATGTCCGTGATGTATGTCTTTGCATTGCAGACCATCTGGGTAATGAGGGAGTGGTAGGACTTGCGATTGCGGTACATGTACTCCGTTGCAGCAGGTGGGCAAATGTGGGCGTGGGTACAGTCAATGCATCCTATCACGTGTGGGAAACGGGCGACATTGTAGAATTGTAGCTTGGTCTCATCCAATTCCTGTTGGCTGGTGGGAAATTTGATGTGGTGGTGTAGCTGGGTCAGCATTGCGTCAAGGAAACTACCTAGGCAGCGGGACATGGTGGGCTGGGATATCCCCCCAGCTACCGCAACTATCCCCTGGAAGCTCCCAGAGGCCAGGAGGTGCAGGCTACACAATACCTGGACATGTGTTGGGACGGCATTGGTCCGCCTTGTTGGGTGCTGCATCAGGGGGTCAAGGTCCTGTATTAGCTTGATGATCATAGCCCCATTCAGCCGGTACTTTGCGTATATTTGCTCTCTGGTTTGGCCCAGCAGGGTGACCCGCTGGCGGAATATCCTGTCCTGGATTCTGCGTCTCCTCCTTGCTGCTCGCTGTAGCCTTCGCCGCCTGACTACCATGTACATTCCTGGCATTGTGAGACTCCTTCTGCTGATGCTGCTTCTCCTTAAGTGTGTTTGGTCAGGCCTGCACCAGTTACTGATTTGCCAACGGTTTTTCAAATTTTATTTTACTATGGGTTTGATGGTTACCACCTGCTTTGGGTTGTCCTTAAATTGCGCCTCGCAAAATGCGATTTTGTTTTTTTTCGCTATTTGCGATTTTTCATGAATACCGATTGCGAGTAATGTGCGATTTTGCAATTATTTTCGCAGGATCCGTGAATTCTCGCTATTTCCGATTCGCAAATGGTCTCCTGCCAGGATTCTGCGAATATTCTTGCGAATTCGCAAATCTGTGTTTGCGAATTGGCAATTTTCATGGTGAATTCCGATTATGGGAATTGCGCCCGCGATAGCATTTTCGCAGCTTTTGCGAGCGCAATTTTGCTTTATGAATCAGGCTGTATATTTTCAAATAATTTAAACCCTGGCACAAGTTCTAATAAAGTAAGTGGGGAGGCTAATTAGCACACACAGTTCATGATGTCTTTACAGCAAGCAATGCCATAGGAAGTGTGGTGATGTCAGACCTATCATATCCATATTTAATCGGTTTATATCCAAGTCTTACACAGTCTAATACTACTCATTTTAAGAGCTTCGACACTACTTTTTCAGGGAGATATTTTTCCTATGACTTTCTGTGTTAGATTGCAGCATTGAATCCTTGCACACGTATCCATAAAGCTCACTGTGTATGAAGACATCTTCAAAGCAGCCAATAGATGCTACTATCGGCAGATATGGAACATCAAGCGCACACCTCTTGCAGATCAATCAGCACTAACAGCAGCAAGTAAATCTTTGCCAGCATCAAATTGCGTTGCGTTGGTTCATCACACCTCATGCTGCTTCCAACATCACCCCATCACAAGAAGTTTGCAAAAACCTCTCAAAATGCTTATCGAACAAATTCACATGCATATACAGCAGCTTCAAAGCTCAGCCACATCCCTTTACCGTTGCAACTCAACTTTCCATCATTGACGATGAACGAATCCTGACCTTTTGGGCACCATCACCACTGGAGAAATCACTGCTCCCTGAACACTATCCACTTGGGGGCTCCAGCTGATCCTTGCCCTCACCACACCATCAAAAAATGACTCCTACCAATCAGTGAAGCACTAACACCCATCTTTAATGCCTCCATTAACACTGCCATTTTCCTTGACACTTCAAAATATGCAACTGTTCTGCCCTTGCTCAAGAAACCATCCTTTGACCCAGACATGATTTCCAACTACAGACCCATCTCCCTCTTGCCATACCCGGCAAAGAACTAAGAGAAACTAATAAACTGGACCCACACCCACCCACAAAAACCACTCCAGGAATCTTGGAATATTTATTGATAGCAAACTGGATATGACTGCACAAGTCAAAGCCATCACTGCATCCTGCTTCCACACCCTGAAGATGCTGAAGAAGATCTGCAAATGGCTCCCAAGCAGCACATGAAAAACTTGCACTCAAGCCCTGGTCACCAGTGGACTATGGGGACACCCTGTATGCCAGAATCACTAAGCCACTCTCCCGAAGACTGCATACTATCCAGAACTTTGTAATCAGACTCATCATCAGCCTCCCACATATAACTCACATTAGACCACACCTCAGGGAACTACACTGGCTTCTAAAACACAAATGCACATTATTCAAACTCCTCACACACTCATTCAAGGCACTCCACAACTCAGGGCCCACCTACTTGAAAAGTTGCATCTCCTTTAACCAACCATCCAGACACATCCACTCTGCAGGACTCCTACTCACCAACATATCGCACATTTACAAAACCAGATCAGAAGGACGAGCATTCTCTTACATCGCTCCTAAAGAATGAAACAGCCTACTTCTCCATTGAGAGCCTCCTCCTCTCTTTGAAATTCACATGAAGCTGGAGGCCTGACTTTTTGATTAATCAACCTACCATATGTGGGGCTAGGCACACACACTGGCTCAGTGCTAGAATACCCTCATGGATAGCAGCGCGCTCTACCAATACACATAACATGGTATGACATGACATACCATAACATAAAACACACTGCTGAAGTCTGTGTGCGATATACAAGTCTCATGTTCAAAGCTCTGTATAGGTAAATTAACCTTTATTCCTTCCAATGAAATATGTGCCAAGTTAGATCAGGTACTATTGGCAGTATTGTGTCTCATATTTAGAAAATGGTGGAGGCTCATTAACTCTTTCCACTGTCTTGTAACATGCTGTCAAAAGGATATGATTGAAGTTTGTGAGAATGGCAAATGCATCTTAAAGTCATAGTATATAATTCTTTACTAGTCTTATAAAAAACAATTTTTAAAAATATTTATTTATAGATGAGAATGACAATGCCACAAGACTCTGTTTTAATGTTCTGTTACCATATACACAAAACCACGTGTCGACTGAATCAGTTGAGAAACACATATTTATTAAAATGAATAATGAAAATATGTTTCAGTTTATGAAATCACAACCGATATTCCAATACATTTTATAAATTCTAAATATTCTAGAATGGAGCTCTCACTCTGATGATAGGCCAAGAAAAATGCAAGAATCTTTAATGTATTGCTCAAAATACTATAACATCCAGCTTGCAACAACTCACTTGACAATGCTCAGCCAAAATGCTGATTTGGACATTTGGTCTCAGAAGTGTGAATCATTTTTTAAAATTCCAGTTCTTCACATGACAGATAAACATATATATATATATATATATATATATATATATATATATATATATATATATATATATATATATATATATATATATATTTATATATATATATATCCACCACCACTCCCGCTTCTTGACAAGAACCGGGACCGACACATGCGTTTTGGAGGGGTCGGGAGATTTATTTCGCCACCATCTTGACAAGTAGGATTAAAAACACCTGGCAGACGCGTTTCGGCGTGTGCCTTATTCATTGCCAGCTCCGTGTTCTAAAACCATGTTGTTACAGTTTGGGACTTTAACTAGTGTTTCTGATGTTCCCATTGGTGCCGATGCACCCAATCACAGGCCAAAGATTTTATTTGGAGGGGCACACATGATGAGGCTACTGAATTTGCGAACTTATTGAATGTAAATGATCTGAACCTAAAATTTACATCACACATCGATAAGGAAAAGGTCACTTTCCTTGATGTGGAGGTGTACATTAAAGAGGGAGCCCTACACACTAGATTGCATAGAAAGGAGACTGCCGGAAATACGGTTCTACATGCCAGCAGTCAGCATCCCCAACATCTGATACGCAGCATCCCCTACGGGGAGATGCTAAGACTGCGGAGAATTTGCAGTACTGATCTGGAGTGCAATGTGGCCCAACAAGCTAGCAAAGTGAGATTCCTACAGAGGGGATATAGCAGTACTCTGATAGAAGGAGCTATCAGACGTACCAGGGACATCTTAAGATCAGATGCACTCATGCCCAAGACTAAACTTAATGCGGAAGGGGATAAAAATGAGCGTATTACATCTAGAGCCATTGTAACCTATAGCAACCAACACTCCCAGATTAGAAAGATCCTGAGCAAAAATTGGAACCTGGTTAAGGGTGACCCTATTATAGGAGACCTGGTACCGAACAAACCAAGTATAACGTTTCGCAAATCCCCCAGCCTTGCTAGTGCACTAGTCAATAACATGTTAGAGCCCACTAAGTCCTGGATAGATAACATCACTGGCTTCAAAAAGTGTCACACATGTAAGGCTTGTCGCCACGGGATTAACAAAACCCAGGTCCAACGTCCTTTCTCGAATAAACCCTTTATCATCAACAAACGACTAACCTGCAAGACAGAATATGTTGTTTATATCTTGCAGTGCCCTTGTGGATTGCAGTATGTGGGAAGTACTCGCCCACCTGCGCACAAGCGCATTTTACAACATTTAAGGGCAATTTCCGGGAAGGATCAGGCCTACCCAGTGGCCAGGCACTTTGAGGCTGTGCATGGAAGCGATCCCAGTAGCCTACAGTACTTCCTGGTAGATACAGTGTTGCCTCTGAAAAGAGGGGGTAACCGGGACGCAAAACTGCGCCTCCTGGAAACCAGATTCATTCTTGAATTTAACACCAAAAGCCCGGGAGGTCTTAACAATAGCGAGGATCTTTACACCTGCCTCTAATTAACTGAAATACAACCTTTTCCTAAAATGTATATATACTCAGTGTTGTCTGGATGTAAATAGTAATTTCCCCCTGTACCAATTCCTGGTTTTCTTTTAACTGACTCTGCTACCTGCTGTCAACTGTAATATGTTTTTAACCATTAGTATAGATTCACTAATTTCACTTTACAAACATTTTTCCTGCTATACAGTGACTAAAAGAGGTTGTCATAGAGTGCATGTTTTCAAATCTAAACACCTTGTGATATTGCTTTAATTATGCCCACTCGGGCACAATTTCTTTCTTTTACATGTTCTTTTTGGGAATGAAGACGAACATATTTAGTAAAGGGTTCTCCATACTAAATGTGCCATATATACTGAAAAAATTATGTGGATGTATATATATGAAAATATGGTCGTTTTAGTTTGACATTTTTGGTTTTCAAGAGACTTCTGTCTTGATCATTGTGTACATATATGAAATACTTCTACATATATATTTTTGTAGCTTTGTACATATGTATATATAATGCAATCTATTTGTTTATATATTTATATAGTAAGTATGACCATTCTAAAACATTGCGTTTTTGCACATTTGAAACCCTTGGGCACTATGCCCTTTATCAAAACTTAAAAAAACATGAAGTTTGTCTTCACTTTCCATGAACTGTCAGGATTTGAGAAAAAAATGCAACTTGCACAGGTGTGTTGAATCATGTATTTGCACTTTATAAACCCTCGTTTGTGTTCATGACACTTTGTGTGAGCAAGCCTCTTTACGAGGTGAAACGCGTCATGGCGACATTGCAGGCTTGGATTTTTTGCACTGAATAAACCACGCTGAGAAACTGCACTTACTTTGTGGTCTTCGCTTCTTTCGTTGTTTTTGCGTTAAGCAGAATTTGACTACGACCTTTGGACATATATATATATATATTTATATATATATATATCCACCACCACTCCCGCTTCTTGACAAGAACCGGGACCGACACATGCGTTTTGGAGGGGTCGGGAGATTTATTTCGCCACCATCTTGACAAGTAGGATTAAAAACACCTGGCAGACGCGTTTCGGCGTGTGCCTTATTCATTGCCAGCTCCGTGTTCTAAAACCATGTTGTTACAGTTTGGGACTTTAACTAGTGTTTCTGATGTTCCCATTGGTGCCGATGCACCCAATCACAGGCCAAAGATTTTCCTTTGCAAGCAGTGTTCGCTAAGCATGCTGGTGCATGTAGTCCCATATATATATATTCACAGAAGAAAAATGTGAGGTGGCATAGTTAGGTTAGGATCTAAGACATAAACTTATGTTAAAAACCAGAAGTTCACTGTCAAAACAAAGGTTAAAGCGATGTTATAGTTATATGTTGGAATGAGACAGGAGCTAACGTTAAAAAAAAAAACACTGAAATACACCACTTACAGGTTAGTCAAATAACTATATTAATTGCAACCCATCATGCACTGCTTATGACTACACATATTATATCATTTGGGACATGCTAAAAGACATCATTATTGACATCACCAATTGTATTTAGACAACAAAACTGAGGACACTGTGCAGTGAGGCTTAGTTAGCATTTTCTGCAGGTGTTATGTACCGTGCTGGCATTTGTTCAAGCCCTGACCCCATCCCTCTGCAAACACCCAAAAAACATTCTAATCTCTTTTTTTCAAAACATTTGACCTTGTGATATATTATGTGTTGGTATAACGAGGGAGAGGACCTTTAACAACTATTATAGCCCTAAACAGAAGGATTCTAATGCTGTTAGAACATTTCACCCACTGAAGACAGAATTATCTAAATGAAAAAACAGGAAGCTTTGGAATGCTGGAGCAAAAGGGCTATATTACCCATTATTAGGCCTGACCCGCTTCATTGTCTACAACGGAGGTCTCAACATTCCAATGTTCTAATAGCCATTATTAAGCCGAGCCACTTCATTGTGTACAATGGAGATCTCAACAGTCCAATGTTCAAATATCCATTTTAAGACCTGACCCGCATCATTGTCTACAATGGAGGTCTCAGTAGTCCAATGTTCTAATACCCATTATTAAGCCGAGACACTTCATTGTCTAATATGGAGGGCCCAACAGTCAATTTTCTAATATTCATTATTAGGCCTGACCAGCATAATTGTCTACAATGGAGGTCTCAACAGTCCAATATTCTAATATCCATTATAAGACCTGACCCGTATCATGGTCAACAACGGAGGTCTCAACAGTCCAATGATCTAATATCCATTATTAGCACTGGGTCACTTCATTGTCAACAATGGAAGTCTCAACAGTCCAATGATCTAATATGCATTATTAGGCCTGAGTCACTTTATTGTCTACAATGGAGGTATCAACAGTCCAATGCTCTAAAAGACCTTTCACTTGAGACAGTTGCCAAGAAAATCAAAGGTACTATTAAATGCAGCCTGCAGTGCAACAAGGGGTGCTGGAAACTGAGAGCCAGTATAAGGTAGAATGTACAGTGCAAAATATTTCAGTGTTAGAATAATCTTATTCGAAAATTTGAATGTTGGTGGCTTTGTCAGTCAATAAAGTAGTAGAGGATGATTAATGTCTGCTGGAGGCAGTTTAGTAAACATTTAATGTTTATATTATGTCCATTCCTGCTCAATTTAGAACATTCTTCCCTCAATGGGTACACAAATGTCATAGTGGTATATCCTTTTTGATTGGCTATATTGGTCCTTAAATAGCCATTTCTTCATCACAAATCCGCACCTGCAGATCACTCCAGTAATTGGGAATAAGGTCATTAACAACCAGCATAATACTCAGCAGTGCACCACAAAGATGTAAACCACACCATAACAATCACTATAGTAGCCTAGTGAGGATTGTAGAAGAAATTAGTACATGATGCTAAATATGAAAAATGGCGTTGTGACTTATTTTACTCCTGCCTGTGCACCTCTTACATTCCTACAGTGTAGAGCATTAGCCACATCTGCATGTTGCATGGCATACAGAAGACACAGATGCTTGCGAGCAATGTTGTTTATAGGTAGGGCAATCAGGATTGCTGTCCAGGTATAAGCAGGGATTGGCTGAAAAAAAACAGATCACACAGTTGTCAACAAGAGAAACGTGAGAAGAAAAATTCTTTCATTGATGATACAAGACAATGCATGTACATATTTGTGCAGCGTAGGCAGAGGGATAATGCAGGTCACTACATCATAAGCGCCCCCGCCCCTACATGTGCTCCACATTTTAGCTCAAGCCTTATGAATATCTGTGAGATATGGCAGCTCTAGGTGCTCCTCACCATATTATGCAGGACATGAGGGTGCCATTATTTTGCATTATGTCATCGAGCACAAGAAGCTAACAAGGTGGGGAAGCCTTGTTCATTTATAGAGGCAGATCAAGGCTCAGGCAAAATGCAGTCTTTGTTCTCTTTCTTAGTCATTCTCTTGCTGCCTCTTTTTTATTCATAATGATTTGATAGACTATTAGAATATTATTGGGATAATATCTATTCTTCATCATTATTATTTGAATGTTTGTTAAGTTTTAATTACTATTTCAATTGTTTGTTAAATATGTTAAAAGTCTCATCCATGGCTCCAGTTCTAAAAATCAAAAATAAATGATCATACTTATAAAAACACGAACACACAACAGAGAGTTTACAAAAGTGTCAAAGTAAAACCAAGAAGAGGCTCTATACAAGGGTCAGTGGGGCCAATAGGTTATTTAGCCGCTGCAGGGCATTCCTTCAGCCCATCAGCCTGCCATGCCATTTAAACTCTGTAGGAGGATCACCTACTGTCTTTAGTGACCCCCTACCTTTTGACTAAAAGTGTCTGCTGATATGGTGGGTACACTTTCATCACGAGCCTTGGCAGAAAAATCAGAGATGCTTACCAAGCCCCAAATTAAGCAGGACAATTGTCACCTTGACCTGGTGGGCCAGGTTTAGATGTTTCATTATGTCATGAGGTTTCCTCACAGGAGCCATTCATTTCCTCACCTCTAAATTGGGCATTTGCCTTTATTTTCTGGTGAGCTCCCACCATCTGTCAGTGTTTGAATTGCCCTATCACTCAATCTAATCTACAATTACGAGCACGGCGGCGGTAAAAAGGAATTAAATACCGATTGATCCCTGCGACCCGAATAGAATATGACCTTGATTTAAGAGATTAGAGACTAGTTTTGAAGTTTTCCACACCAGCGTTTGAGCACCTTGGGAATAACCTGACAGCAAATTATAATGCAGAATGGCCTCCTTTGGTATTTAAGTACCACCGAATGAAGGGAACTACTGGTATCCTCCAACAACATCCTTGAAAGTGACACTTTTCGTGCTAGCTCTGGTGAGCCCTCGAAGGCCTGCGTAGGCTGTTAACCCACTACCCTAGTCCTGATGAAGACCCGCATTGACCCACTAACTGTGCAGATCCAAGGTTGAAACGTCAATACTACATTACTTGGACCAGCTAGAGCATTCTGTGAAGAGACTTATTTATTCAGTCCCCAGAATTACTTGACATATTCTGCAGTTCTGGCCAACTCTTTCTCTCCCTCGTCTATTTTTTAATAAGTGTTTGAATACCGCTAATAATTTGAAGAAATATTACGCACCAGACAGAACCAATTGAATAATATTGCATAGAAAAAGGAGGTTTGGGGAATTTACATGACATCCAAAGTCCATACTTGCCTTATGATTCCTGTCTGGCTGACAAATGCCTTTAGGGAGAGGTATCCCTGACTCCCTCAAGTATTTTTCTCTCTTAAATATGCCCCTAAAACTTGATCAAAGTTTCATGTCTTGTTTTTTACCAAAATATTTTGTTTCTCTTCCAGGAAGAACTTGCCCTGGGAAGTCTGAGTACTCTGTAGATGAGAGGGAGCTAGAATCAGTGGGACTAAGAAAGGAGAATGGGTTCCATTAGAGAAAGCACACAAAAGTATTGGGAGGAATGGTTGCAATTTGTCCAACCAGACGTGTGTTTCTTTTACTCGCTGATGAGCCCTAATTATGGACAAAACCAGTCTTGAGTTCTGTGAAAAATTTGGTTGGTTGTCCTTGTTGATTGGGTTGTTGGTGTTAGCCCTGGTCAAGCAACAGCTGCAATCCCAGGCAGAGTGTACCACAAAATGTCACTAAATTAACGTGTGCTTAACCCTGTGTAGTGTGGCACAATAAGCAGTCAGGATAACCTTGGAGCCAATGTGTTAAGTATTGATGCAGCACTCAGTAGTAATGACGTGAAAAACACAACACAAGAAAAATCCAACACCAATTTAGAAGAAGAGAGTACATTTTAATGATTTATTTTACAGCAAATGACAAAATTTCAATCAGTAGTATTAGACTCATTAATTTTCTCAATTGTGACTAAAAAGACGTGCCTTAAGGGCCAAATAGCCCACTGTGGACATCTAGTCGTGTGAGACCAGGTCAAAGATAAAAAAAACATTGCCAACTGCGATGGAGCACAGGTCAGATACAGGAAATGAATTGGGCTCAGTTGGTACTTACCTTTAGACACAGAAGAATTATCACAAAATTGTTGGGAGATGCTAGACGAAGTCGCAGTGAACATTTCTACACTCAAATGTAATAATTTTAATGGAAGGGTCAGGGCTGAGGGTGATTTGTATATGACTGGGTCAGAAATGAGGTGCATGGTGAGCAAAAGAACAATTGGTTGAGATGCTACTACAATCAATTACCAGTGGTTACACTTATTGCAACCATTCTTTCTATCCCCCTTTGTGTGTTTCCATTAGGCTAACCCTATGGAAGCCTACAGTTTGCATTGCCAACTTACATGCATATTTTCCTGAATTTTAAACTTCAAGCCTCTAAGTGCTTCATCATAGAGCCAACAAATGAGTCAGGCTATGCTCACTGAACTGTCGCAAAGTTGGCACTGCTATGAGTACCAATACCTAGTATAAGACAGCCATACAGCATTACCCGGATACCGGAGTCTTCAAGCACCCTGAGTCAGGGTGGACTTGCCTCGAGCAGAAGCCCTCATAATAAAACAGTTAACTTTGCTGATAGCCAATCCTCTTCGAGCAAGAACCCAATAAGAGACTTTTGTCTCTCTTCTTCAATTCCCATTGAGAATGTTGACACCCATGAAGAAGCTGTTGGGCTCTTTGAGTTCTGTATAGTCGGCCTCAATGTTGTTTCTATATTCAATGTGCGCTGACTGATGCACTTTGTGGAGGCTCACAATGACTCCTCCTATGTGTTTCATGTTAGTCTTTTGTTTTTGTGTCTTACTCTTTCGATCCTAGGTTCCTTCAGGAGTGGTTTAACTATTTAGTTTGATCCTGACTGTAGATATTCACAAATTTGGCGCGCCCTGATTTAGTAGGGTTTCCCAACCCCTTCACTCACTTTTACTGTCACACCACAGCTTTTTTGGTTGGATCTTCATGACCAGTGAAGTGTGAAACATGTTGACCTTTTAGTTACTGTGGTTCATTACGCCTGTTGGAGTAACTCACGATCTTTGGGGTCTTTTATTTTGACAAGGGTACCTTCACAATAAATGAACCGACTCCTGGTATCCCTTAGCCAGTTTTAACTTGTTACGCACCCTCTCACCCTCCACTTAGGACTCTCCTCCCCTCAACACACCTGCACTTATCTGACAGCTGTTATAACAAAAGATCTCCACCAAAGTGACCTTTCCGGGGACCCGTAGGGCATTGCAGCACCGGCCTGATGAGGAGCAATTGCCCAATGATGAAGCATGACATCCTTCGGGGTGTGTGAAGGCAACAAGAGACAAGACATGTGCTTGCCTCTGAATACTGGGTTCTAGACCTAGGACTCTCCCATCACCACTTTATTTCTTCTACTTCCGGTGAGTGGGTGACTTTTAGCACCCCTATCGTTGGAACATCTACCCTTTATTTGGTATTGTGTCTAATTCCAATTCCCATCCTCTTTTAGACTCCTGATGTGTGTATGGACGTTCAAGTGAGACCGACCCGTATAGCCTAGACACCACATGTGCTGCCCCATTCATTTGGAGAAGAGTAGGTAATGTGTCACATTTGCTTAGTTCTTGTGGAAATGCAGGGGTGTTTGCCTTGATCTCATGTTGCAGTCTGATGTAAAGGAAAGTTTCTAAGGGAGTGCCACCATCTTCTCCCAGCAGTGTATGACTATCCTTAAACAATCCGTCTTGGTAGAGCTCTCCCATAGTGGTCAGGTTACGCCTTCTAAGCATTCTTCTGCATGCTGTTTCCTGAGTGACTGGGGCAAGGTATAAGTACAGGAGAGGAACTAACAGAGAGTACAACAGAGACGTCCCTGCCCTTTTAGTCAATCTTTTCGATGCTAGGTTAGTGCACAACACCGTCGAGTATGCAGTGCTACATTCCGGAATGAGTGCCCCAAGGAAGGCAGTGGAAGGGAGAGGGGTCATATACCATTGTTCAATGGCAAAATGAGGCATGAAGGATGGAGTGTGGAGCAAGTGTATGGCGTGATGCGCTTGAGCACATAAGAAGTACAATTCAATATCGGGCGCCTCAAAACCCCCACATGAGAATGGGAGTGTCAATGTCTGCCAGCTTATTCGGGGCTGCTCCCCCCCCCCAAGCTAGTCTAATGAGTTGGGATTTGACTTCCCTGAAGAAAGGGCGACCTGGGTGGTAGGGTATATTGATGCACAAATAGAGTAGTTTCAGCAGCACTACCATTTCCATCAGGGAGTTCCTGCCGGCCAATGAGTGCGGCAGTGATATCCATCGAGTGATCGAGTCAGTGATAGTGTCCAGAGCTGTTCCATAGTTTGCTTTCAGTGTCTCTTTCCTGTTCCGAAGAATTCTCACCCCCAGATATTTTATGTCCGGGTCGCACCATGTTCGCGGAAAATCAAGTGATATCTCAGGAGTGGATGGAGTCAGGGGAAATATCTCGGATTTGCTCCAGTTGATATGTATTCCCGAGATGTCTCTGAATCTGATACATTCTCTGAGGATAGGATTAAGGCTAATGCTCGGCCCGCAAATGTAGAGAGTAATGTTGTCAGCATAAAGCAAGACTAGAATATGTCATGTGGGAAATGGTTGGCATATTCTCTATGGTGCTGCTGTAGTTTGGCTGCTAAGTGTTCGATAGCAAGGGAAAAGACCAGGGGCAACAAAGTGCACCCCTGTTGAGTGCCCCTAGAGATCTGGAGAGGATCAAATTGTAGCCCATTCACCTGTACCACAGCAGTGGGTTCATTATATAGCAGAGCTATCAAATTCTGATATGGTTTTGGAAATCCCATTCTTACCACGATAGCAAGCAGGTAGTCCCACCCCAGAGAGTCAAATGCCTTGGTGGCATCTACGGGCACTGCCTCTGTATTTGGCTCTGGATCAATATCTTGCAGTTTTACAAAGGCTAGTTGTGGGGAGTTGCCCTTCCAGGAATGAACCCTGCCTGGTCAGGCAGCACCAGACTCACCATCAGCAGGCTACGTCTATTAGCTAGTATTTTAGCTAGAATTATAGAATTGCAGTTTATCAAGGATAGTGGTCTATAAAAGTCACATTTGCTGGCATCTTTGCCTAGTTTGAGGAGAGATATTATCAGGGCTTGCCGCATCGATTGCAGGAGAATACAGTTTTCACTGGCCTTCTCAAATACCTTTTTAAGTATGGGGACCACTTCAATGATGTAACATTTATAAAAATTGTCTGGTAGCCCATCAGGGCCAGGGTCCCTGCCTGACCTCAGTTGCATTATGGCCTCCCGTACCTCATCTTCCTCGATGTCCACAGCCAGGAATTCCCTTCGGCTGTCATTTATCTACCCAAGTGCTGTGTCTGCAATGTATGCTGCCACATCAATCTGACCAGTTCTGTGCGTGCTGTACAGCCGCTGGTAGTGGGATGCAAAGATATTGAGGATTATTGCGGGGTCAGCGTGCGATACACCGTCCCCATCCTCCATACCAAATATGCTGTTCGTGAATCGGGGAGTTCTGATTGTCTCTGCTAGAGCCTTGCCATGCCTCTCGCCTTTCCCGTACACCCAGGCTCAAGCATATTTACATCTCAAGAGGATTTCTCTCTCTGTTGTGTCTGTGTACTCTATTAACTGTTCCTTTAGCTGTGCATGTAGTGGTGCGGTGGGAGCCTCAGCTATTGCTTTCTCAGTTGCCTTAATTTTCTGTTCCAGTTTGTACAGAGTGTTTCTAATGTCTCGCAGTATACCACCACTTTTTTTATATGCACAGTCCCCTGATGGTTACCTTGAAGCTCTCCTGTATGCTAGCCAGCGTATGCATGCTGCCAACGGACATGGGAAGAAATCTTGGATTTCTTGTCTTAACTACTCCCGGAATGCAGTATCCAGTAGGGTAGTGGGTTGGAGCCTCCGTGAGAGATTATGGAGATGGCAGAGGGGCATAGAATGGTCTGAGTAAATTCTTGCAAAATGCCTTTCCTCTTTGAGCCATGCAAACATCCCAGCCGAGAGTAACAAATACAGCCTGATTTATGAAAAACGGGATTTGCGATTCTCAAATAGCGAAAAATTGCGAATCGCTATTGAGAAATCGCAAATCGGAATTCATGATGTTTAGCAATAATAAAATGCGATTCGCACGCGGCCGCAAATTCCGTTTGCGATTAACGAAAATCGCAGAAAAATCGCTATTTCCGGCTACATCGTGTCGGGATTGCGATATCGCAAATAGCGATATCGCTAATTGCGAGATCGCAAATCGCGAGATCGGGAAAACGGAAAGTCGCATTTCGAGCACAGTGATGACATCACAACCAGGAAGCAGCCAGTTCCCACCCCCATTCACCACAGTGAGGCAGACCTCGAGTGAGCAAGTGGGAGAGCTCCTGCTATTCTACTGTTGATTCCTACTCTGCAACAACATTGCTGCCATGTCTGAGGAAGCTGTTCCTGGCCCCAGCAACACCACAGGGCGGAAGAGGAAGCTGAAATTTTCAGAACAGGAGCTGGAGCATTTGATAGAAGGGGTGGTGGCCAACCACTCCAAACTGTTTGGCAAAGACTCCAGGAGGGTGCCGGAGCAGGAAAAAAGGAGGATCTGGCAGGGAATAGCGTCCACCGTCAACTCCGTGGGTGTGGCCGATAGGTCACTCGACGAACTTAAAAAAAGATGGTACGACCTCCGAGGTCGTGCCAAAGAGAAGGTGGCGGAGCGCCTTGGAGAGGCATCGGGCACTGGAGGGGGAGGACCTACAGTCCCTCCAAACACAGCCTTGGAGGACCAAGTGGAAGACACGCTTGAGAGGGAGACGTGCATTGGATTCACACGTCTGGACTCATCCCGCCCCACCCAAGACACCCAAGGTAAGTGGCATGCGACTGTGACCATGTCCCCTATGAATGTCCATGACCATATAGGCCGCCATAATGTTCCATAGTCATGCCATTGTTGCACATCAGGGAATGCCCTGAAGCATTGTGGGACATGTAGTGTGGCCACAATGTAGTAGTACCACAATGCAGCCAGACAAGTTCCAAAGTACGCAAAGCCACAGCCAGTCAGGGAATGTCACCCAGCATGCATGTAGCAACTGCACGTCTGACAGATACATGCAACTAATGATCGTCCACTTACCCTCACAGGTGGCGCTGAAAGCAGCGACAGCGAAAGGCTGCTAATAGATGAGGAGGCCCAGGAGGAGGAGGAGGTGCCGCCACAAACACAGGCACCAGCCCCTGCCGCAGCAACAACACCAGCAGCCAGGTCCACCAGCAGTGTGCCCCCTGCGTCTGGCGCACCAACTACAGCCGCAGCCAGGTCCACCAGCAGTGTTCCCCCTGCGTCTGGCGCACCAACTACAGTCGCAGCCAGGTCCACCAGCAGTGTTCCCCCTGCGTCTGGCGCACCAACTACAGCCGCAGCCAGGCCCACGACTAGTGTTCCCCCTGCGTATGGCGGACCAACTACAGCCGCAGCCAGGCCCACGACTAGTGTCCCCCTGCGTCTGGCGCACCAGACGCAGGGGGCACACTAGACCAAGTCATCCAGTGCTGTGAGGATATGACCAGGGTCCTGGAGCACCTGGCCATGGCGGTGACAGCACTACACACTCCAGCTCTACCTGCCACTGTTGGGGGTGATGATGTCAGTGAGGGTACATCCAGCATGAGCAGCCACTCTGCCAATCAAGTAGGGCCACTCAGGCGCAGCACCAGTCCCACGGCAGGTACACGTGCCCCGGAAGAGGATGAGCCTCAGAGGCGCTTGGGTGGTACGCGCAGCAGGCGCAATTGACTACATATGACTATTACAGGCACAGGCTGCGTATAAGCCTGCCCTGTCCTTTGACACAGCAGTATGCAGTAATACTGTTAGTAAAGAAGAAAGTTGAAGTGGTACCATTATTGTGATTGAAACAATTATATTTATTTTTGCAGCACACATTAGCGTTGTGTCATTATTACATTTTGCATGCATTTGTGATTTGTGGGGTGAGGGAAGAGGGTGCACTAGAAACTGTTCACTGTGATGTGGTTGCGACGTCAGTGGCCTTCAGCTGGGTTCTCCCCGCGTGCATGGCGCGCATGTGCAGGTGGCCGGTCGTCCCCTTCAGATTCACTGCCAGAGATGTCGACAGGTGTCCGGCGCTTGGTTGCAATGTTATGTAGTATTGCGCAGACAGCCACAATGCGGCAGCACACTGCAGGACTGTAATACATGGCCCCACCTGTCTTGTGCAGTATGCGGAACCTGCTCTTGAGCAGGCCAAATGTCCTTTCTATGCAATTCCTTGTCCGTATGTGTGCAAGATTGTAGCGCCGTTGCTGGGGTGTAGCAGGGTTGAGGTATTGGGTGAGGAGGTATTCACGGAGGGCATAGCCACTGCCACCTGAATGAGAGGAGCAGAGGGTGATTGCCTGTGCTGCGCTGCTACCTAATAGCAATGTGACATTGTCGACAAAGTGTACTTACCAAGTAGGTGTCCTTCCCCAAAGTCTCCCCTGGCCAGTCGTGTGTGGAGGCCGCTGTGCCGGAATATGAAGGAGTGATGGCTACTCCCTGGGTACTGGGCCACAATGTCAGTGATGTATGTCTTAGCATTGCAGACCATCTGTATGTTGAGGGAGTGGTAGGACTTGCGATTGCGGAACATATACTCTGTGGCAGCTGGTGGGCAGATGGCGATGTGGGTACAGTCTATGCATCCGAGTACATGTGGAAAATGGGCTACATTGTAGAATTGTAGCTTGGTCAAGTCCAAATCCTGTTGGCTGGTGGGAAATTTGATGTGACGGTGTAGCTGGGAGAGCATAGCGTCAACAAAAGTCTGGAGGCAGCGTGACATGGTTGGCTGGGATATCCCCCCAGCAGCCGCTACTATCCCCTGGAAGCTCCCGGAGGCCAGGAGGTGCAGGCTACACAATACCTGCACATGTGTAGGCACTGCATTGGTATGCCTTGTTGGCTGCTGCATCAGGGGGTCAAGGTCCTGTATTAGCTGTCCTGTATCATTTCCCCATTCAGCCTGTATTTTGCATATATCTGCTCTCTGGTTTGGCCCAGCAAGGTGAACCGCTGGCGGAAAATCCTGTCCTGGATCCTGCGTCTCCTCCGTGCTGCTCGCTGTAGCCTTCGACGCATGACCACCATGTACATTCCTGGCATTGTGGAACTCCTAATGCTGCTGCTGATTGTCCTTATGTGTGATTGGTCAGGCCTGAACCTGTTACTGATTGGCCAACGGTTTTTTAAAAGAAAATTTTTAATGGCTTTTATGGTTACCACATGCTTTGAGTTGTCCTTAATTTGCCCCGCGCAAACAGCGATTTTTAGGTTTTTCGCTAATTGCGATTTTTCATGAATGCCGATTGCGATTGTATTGGGAATATGCTATTTATTTTGCAGAATCCGTGGATTGTCGCATTTTCCGATTCGCTAATGCTCTCCTACCGGTATTCTGTGAATATAATTGCGAATTCGCTATTATGTGTTTGCGAATTCGCTATTTTCATGTTGAATGCCGATTACGGATATTGCGCCGGAAATTGCGTTTTCACAGTGATTGCGGGCGCAATTTTGCTTCATGAATCAGGCGGATAGTCTACTCTTCATCAGCCTGCATGTACTGAGGAGTAAAACTTGCCCTACCTAAGTCTTTCCAAGTATCTAACATATGTTGTTCAGTTATTATGTTGTTTAAGCATGTTCATGCCCTAGCGTGGGGCTCCATGGTGCCATATGATCAGTCCATTTCGGGATTAAGTGCCAAGTTAAAGTCATCCCCCACACCATGTGTGTCGACCCGATCTATAATATGCGGCCCCACAAAGCATAGACAAACTGTGCATCATCTTCATTCGGTGCGTTGCAGTTAACAAGCGTAACAGACTGTCCAGACAATCGGCCCCACATCATGCAGTATCTTCCTTGGGGGATCAGTCAGCGCGCCTATGAGACAATAGCTGACCCTCGTTCTGGTTAATATGGCAGTGCCGCTCGAGTAGGTTGAATATGAAGTGAAGCTTCTATGCGCCGCCGACATGCCAGCGATTACCGGCAGTGAGCCAGGATAAAAATGGGTCTCCTGTGTCACTGCTTTTTGGACATGGTGATTATCTAGATAATTAAGCTTGTGCTAACTTTTGCTGGGGTCTCGCAATCCCCGCACGTTCTAAGTCAGCAGCCGGATAGCTTGTTCAGTAAAGGTTTTAGGGATCCCCATTTATGTGTTTGTGTTGTGTAATCTGTGTGTCCATATTTCTAATGATATGGTGATCATATCACCCATTATGTATGTCTGTGCTGTCTGCCAGCATAGCTTGTTCTACCTGCACAATCACTGCTGCAACAAACTTCAAATAAAAAAGACCCCCCCCCCTGCCACTTCCTACACCTAAAGCCCAATCCCACAGGCAAATATGAATCCCCACCTATGAACTTAATCCATCGATTGTTAACAGAAAGGTCCAGCATCTTTGATACATTACCAACCAGGATAGATCGCATTCAGCAAATACCTAACTAGTGTCTACTAACACAGGACATTCTAGCCAACAGAAATGTATGCCATGCAGGCAGAGCTATATCCTAAGTAAACATAAACACCATAATCTAATGGCAACTAGCCTTAGAGCACTTTCCATAGTGGGTGTATACAGGCGAGCCTGGCGGTCCTCCCCGTTTACATGGGGGTGCCCGGGGTAACCAGAGCTTCGGCACCATCTAGGCCCGCGCTCGACAATACAGTCTCAGAAAATGAGAGGAGAAAGTCAATATTCATACATTAATTCACTTATAGGACTATTTAACCTGCCGGCATGAAACACCCCCACAAAACAATTATAAAATGTATAGAACATAATGCTCATGATTCAGTTCATGCAGGTAAAAGAAGCAGTCAGTGTAAAGTAGTGGAGGCCGCCTGCTGTTAGGGTGAAAGTTTCTTACGGTAGGGATCAATAACTCAATGTAAAGACTTAAGGCAACAATAAATTGTAACCATTTTAAGTGAATAGTAATGAAACAAAAGAAAAGAAGAGACAAACCAATTAAAAATACTGTTTTTTTCCAAAATTACAAAATATGTTTTTAATTATAATAGTTAATACAGTAACTTAGCCCATTATTAATATCTCACTCATATCATCATGCACACCAGATCACAAAACAACTCTATTAAAAACATCTCCAGTAGGCGCTCCATGGTTTGAATCTTCTCCCCGCCAGAGGTTGTGATGTCCACCAGTGCAAAGTTCTTTGCTCGGTTTAGCTGATCCATCCGTCATGTCTCCAGCCTTTGAGTGATGTGATGTACTTCAGCGCATTCATTTTGGACTCGATAGAGCTGAGGCTTTGTTTCATTGGTATTAGCAAAGAGTGGACATCTGAGTCCTCTAGTTGGGAGCCCTCCTCCGCCGATGAGACTGCATCTCCTTCCACGCCTCTAGGAGTTTTGCACGGTTCAAAGGGTAGTTTTGCCTGTATTCCCTCTGTTAGCCCCATATTAGGGTTGCCAGTTAGATGTATTCACACACGACACACTTTTTGATAACACAACGCTATTTTGTACGGCTGGGCACTGTTCTCTGTGCTACTCAATAAAAGCGGAGGCTGTTTAGTACCATGCACCTGCAATCCCTTACAATGGCACTTGTTGATTCTGTGTGCAGTCATCGCCACTCTTCATTTTGGTGGGCCGTTGAATTAATGTTCATTCTGTCCACTGCCCCTGGAGATGCACGAGGTTGCGCCACATGCTGCTTAACCCGTTCTATGCTCATGACGGAGCTTATTTTCCACATACTGCTGCCATTTTGCCTCCGCCGTGCGACTCAAATCCAGTCATACGATCGTTGTGCCTATCAATCCCCCCAGCAATTATTTTGTCCTCCAAATGGTTAGTGCAGAGTATGCCATTACCACGGCTATGCTTTTTGCTCGTCTCAGCAGCCTTGTGTGGCAGGATTATAGTGGATTGTTTCCCCTGGCACCAGGAGCCTCACCGAAGCGCAGCCATCTTGCTAGCCGGCTCTCTAGTGCCCCCCCACTTATAATCGTTTATACGTTTTTATACGTTACCTACCTTGGTGTTGTATTCTATTCTACTCTTACCTCGTGAGTAGCGCAAGGCAGTTCAGTTCCGATTCTGTTTAGTGAGCTGAATTTTGAATAGGAGTACGTTTCTGCTTCTTTCCTGTACTGGCTGCCACGTCCTCTGCTCCTGGGGGCTTTTTATGAAAATTAAGTTATTGAAAGTTTCCTCTGTTTCACCTTGTCTTCTACAATTTGGCGATGAGGAAAACTGGTCCCCAGCCCTTGGAATTTCCTCACTGCAGAGGAATACTTCATCAGTCTGCTTTCTCTTATGGCTCCGTGTCATGACTGTAAGCTCTGAGCTTGTGCACAGTATGCATCTTGCTTTTCTGCTACATTACACTTTTGTCAACTTTTGTTCGAGCATCCACTGAACCCTGCTGCAATTTCTGTTCTGACTCGCTCCTCACCTTGAAACGTCCTGCTGCCTCCCTACGGCAGCTCTTGCATGCCTTCTACTGCCATGAGCCATCCGGTTCCAATGTTCCAACGTGCCACCATCTTAAGTTAACCCAGACTTCTAGCTCCAAAGCTTCTGACACTGCCAGTCAATCAGATCCTATACAAACCCTATCTGATGTTGATAATAGTTTCATTTTAGAGTATCTACAGTGTTTGCCTTTAACTATCAGCTGTCCCTTAGGGTTTCACTTTCCTGCCAAAGCACTTCCATGACATACTATGCTTCATCCAGTTAATTTTGCATCTTTTCAGGTGCTGTGGTCAATAATTATTCTTGTTTTATGGTCTTTCAACCTATACATATTTCTCAATATGCAGAAGTGTTATCCGCTGTTCATATACTCCTTCTGGACAGGACGGTATTGTTTCCTTTCACAATTATCTCTCTTCTTTCCTTGAATATAATTTTTTTGATATACGTGGAACCTGCTGTGACTATACTGTATGATTGCTCTGCTAGACTGCACTGTATTGGGAATTCTGTCATAATTGTATTTTTAATGTGTTTGGATGATTTAAATCTTCAAGAAAAATTATTGAGAAAAAGAAAAAGATGCAGCAGTGTCATATTCCTCCACCCGCACTACTACTGAATCTGGTTGATCAACCCATGAAGTGGGGTGAGTGGTTGGGGTAATTTAATAGTTGTATAGTAGCTATTGATGGGAGTTCCTTTCCTCCTGCCAGAAAGAAAGGCCCGTTGGTAAATTCAATTGGTACTGAGGCACAAGAACCTTTTGATCATCTCCCGGTTTTACCTACATCTCAAGGAGCACAAGAGAATGATGAGTTTAATAAGGCTTTGGATGGACTTAGATTACATTAGATTACAGCCAGACTGATCCTCAAAGTCCCCCTCCGCAGCCGCATCACTTCCCACCAAAGAGACCTGCACTGGCTCCCCGTCAACAAGAGGATCACCTTCAAACTCCTCAACCACGCATACAAAGCACTCCACAACACCGGACCAGCCTACCTATACGACAGACTCAACTTCTACACTCCCACACACCAGCTTCGCTCCGCCAGCCTCGCCCTTGTCGCCGTCCTGCACATCCAGCGAACGACCTCCGGCGGCAGATCCTTCTCCTTCCTCGCTGCCAAGACCTGGAGCACCCTCCCCACCCACCTACGGCAGACCCAAGACCTGCTCACCTTCAGAAGGCTCCTCAAGACCTGGCTCTTCGAGCAGTAGTAGCACCCTGCCCCCCTCTCAGAGCCTTGAGACCCTCACGGGTAAATAGCGCGCTTTACAAATTCTCTGATTGATTGATTGATTGATTTCTCAATTGAACCACACATGGTTATGGAATGTGCGGCCAGATGTTCAATGCTTTTTAGCATGCACAAACGGTTCTTAGGCCCATTTGCGCACGCTAAAAAGCATGGGCCCATGTACAAACAGTATTATGCAACTTGCAAATAAAATACTGTTTTGCGACTCGCTATTAGGAAGGGGCGATCCCTGCCTAATAGCAACCGCAAAGTTATGAACCAATGTTTTGCAAACGCAATTGCTGTGACAAAACACTTGCAAATTACCACCTACATCAAGTATGTGGTAATGCATTCGCAAATGGGAATGGGTCCCCAGGGGAACCCTTCCCTTTGAAAATGCATGCAATATTATTTTTTAATGGCAGTCAGTGTTTTCAGGGACCACTGCCTGCCCTTAAAATGGGCTGCATTAAAAAAAAAAGCTGCTTTATTTAAAAGCAGTTCCAGACACAGTGGTCTGCTGAGCCCAGCAGGTCACCATCCCTGGGATGGCCTGTCATTCCCAATTGGCTCACAAATTGCAAGAGGCTCATTAATATTCATGAGCCCTGCAATTTGCGACCCCATTGGGAATTGCAAACAGTGTTAAACACACTGTTGTACATGCCAAATAGCGCCTTGCAAATTGCGATTCGCAAATGCTATTTGGCAGGTCTTACATCTGGCCCAAAGTAACTTTTATTTGAGATATCAGATATCAATGGAACCCATTGAGAATTATGTGGCAGCTTTGTGTGTTTTGCACGGAAATAGCAGCTTTGGAGTCATCACAGACCACTATTTGCGATACCAAGTTATCATGCATTGCTACAATAAAACAATTCAGGAACAACTTCTCAGACATAGAAATCCATCTGTTGCGGACGTAATTGAGGTTTCCAAGGGTATTGAGAGATCTGTCAGATCATTTAAGGTGTTTACCGAAGAGAAAGATAGTCATGTTAATTTAGCAATACTTTGCAATTCAACACAAGCATATATTATTGTGATGGAGTAAAGCAAACTATTACAAATGTGGTTCCAATGTTTTTTCAAACAAGTCTGCATGTCAGGTCATTAAAAAGGACTGCTTTAAGTGTGGTTAAGTCAGACACTTTTCTAACATGTGCAAATAGGAATGCATCATTCATGTTATCTAAGAGAGTATATTTCAAAAGTCTCTCTGAGAAAATTGAGAGAGAAAGAACACAGTTTCTTGTTGTGGAGAATGCTAGTGCAGAATCGTATTCTGCCATTGATAAGGAGCCTTGTAAAACCTCATCTTGTGAAGTCGCCATCAATGGAGTTAAGACTATTTTATTGGTTCACTCTGGTTCTCCTTTTTGCTTGATTTCTGACGGGCTCGTCAAAAAAGTGTGAATGGACAAGAAATTGTAAAATAAGGACATCAAGGACTTAGGTTATGAAAATTCCATTATAAATATCCTAGGATATTTTGTAGTGACTGGTTTACTGTATGAGCATCCATCAGAGTTTAACAATTTCAAGTGCTTCATAAAGATTTGGCAGTTGTGAGGGGATTCACACACAAGATTAAACTCGAGTATGGTTCATCTACTGTTAGGCATACTTTAGGGATGTTTCTATAAGTGCCAGGAAAGAGTTCAGTTTATTACTCAATAACTACAATACAATGGTGTTATTGAAGCAGTTGATGCCTCTGTGTCGGTTTTCAGCCACAGTTTTAGTTAAAAAAAATCTGTCTCCTTAAGTGTGTGTGTGGACTTAAGATCTCCTTATAAACAGATTGTTGTGGCCTGTCATACTCTCCCAAAGATTCCAGAGTTACTTGCAGATAGTGAAACAAAATGTTTTACTTCTCTTGATCTGAAGTCTGCTTATCAGATAGAATTGAAAGAGGATTCCAGACATTTAACTACTTACAATGCTGTTTGACCTAGTGTTGGCTGCATCTGTTTTTCAAAAATGTGTGTTTTAACTCTTTGGTTTTCAGGATGACATGATTATTTTAGCAGATAGTGTTGAAACACACAATGCTAAATGATCTTGTGTTCTCTAGATTCTACATGATGAAGGTAGGATCTTACAAATGGAGAAGTGTACTTTTTAACTCAGGAAGTGGAAAGTTTGGGTCATGTTGTATCTAGCAAAGGTATATGTCATAAACACAGTTTGCTGCAGTCCTTTGAGTCCATGCCTTGTCCAATTTGATAAAGATCAGTTGATATCATTTTTTGGGTTATGTGAGTTCTACTCTAATTTTGTGGCCAAGTTCTCACATCTTTCTGCTCAGCTTACATTTTTGCTCAAGAAAGGTGAAAGGCTTATTTGGTTGCAAATACATCAGCTTGCATTTGAAAACTGCTCCTCCTTCTCCATTTGACTGATAACATATTTGTGTTTTATATGTTGATGCTAGCTTGGATAGGTTGGGAGCAATATTGAATCAGAAAGATCACAATATTAAAAAAAACAATTGCATATGCATCCACACCATTTTCTTTGGCTGTAGGTAAATACTCTACCATAGAGCATGACACTTTGGCTTGTGCATGGGGTGTAGAACACTTTAAGACTTATGAAGAGTTATAGTTTAAAAACTGATCACAAGCCACTTTTAGCTTTGATTATTGGTAACAGCACAGGTAAAGCTTCTGCTTATCCAGTAAGAATTTTATCTAAAATGTATTAATATAATTTTTCAGCTAATTATATTCCTGAATTATGTAATGTAGTAGCTGATTGTTTGTTGAGATTACCTAAATCCTGTCCTATTGTTGAGAAGTGTGTTTTTGCGTCTGTTGATGTTCTGGAAGTGTGGAATGAAAAATTTTCTGAAGAATGCTGGACGGAAGGTGTTCACAAGACAAGCAGCTGCTGCAAGTAATGGAGTTTACTAAAAAAAAGTTGAAATACAGGAGAAACTGTTAACCTCCCTGAATTCAAGTCTTTTGGAAAGTTAAACGTGTCATTTCTATTTGTGACAGTATTGTAATGAAAGGTATGTGTGTTATTTAACCTAAAAGTCCTTGACATATCATTGTTGCATTGTGCTATGAAGGCCATTTAGGTGAGACAAAAAAAAAAGATTTAGAAAATTCTTTTGGTGCCGTGCATAGAAATGATGTCTTTTGAAGAGGAATGCTACACTTGATTACCAATAGGGTTAAATTAAGTTATTGTCAATTTCCAGGAATACCTTTGTGGAAAGTTGGCTGTGGATTTACTTGTTCCCTTTGAAAATATTTCAGTACGAGTAAATGCATGTTTTGGTGTTGATTGATTATTTTTCAAAGTGAGTAGAGAGTTAGTGGATTTCTCAACCTACTACCAAAGTGGTCATTGAGCTTTTGAAATAATGTTTTCAGAAGAGAGGGTAACAGATTCCATTGTTTCTGGCAATGAAGTATAGTTTTACCTCCTAGGTATATGAAATTTTTTAAGAACCAGCGGCATTAAGTATAACAAGAACAGCGTTGTATGCTTCCAATATAAATGGTCTTGGTGAGAGATTCAATAGTCATTGGTGAGTCCATTCAGGCTTCTTTAGCTAATAGAGTCCAGGTGATGAATTTTGTTGTTGAAAATATTTGGCTGTATTATTATTCTCCTCATTCCTTCACAGGTTTTCTCCATTTTCATTGTTGAAAGGGAGGATTCCACAGTCAAGTTGTATGCCTTCATGAATTAGGTAAAAGTTACCCATTATCAATATTAAGGATATGTATAATAAGGCCCATGAAAATGTATGTTCCAAACAAGTTAATTAAGCCTCTAAGAAGGAGTGTTCCACAAGTAGCAGCCTTAGACTGTGTCAGAGTGATTTTTAAAATCAGATTGCCTTTTCAGGTTAAGAAAGGAGAATCCAAATTTTTGAAAGTTTTCAGAATTGTCAGAACGTACAAATCTTCAGCCAAACTCAATATTAAATCTTGGTGGAGTTTAAACAGATTAGCAAAGGTTTGGAAGTAGGTAGGGTCATGATAAATTGTGTCTGCAGGATGTAGATGTGGATGTTCTACTTGGTAATCCTGCGCCTATCTCAAAATTCTCTTATTTTTCAGCTGACTGTACAAAGTCTATGTTAGTCTATTTTAGAAATGGGGGTCTCTTGTTGGCACAAGTAGGTACCTTTGTTCAAATAGGGACCTTTCTTACTAGTCAGGGTAAGGGGGAAAAGCTCCTAAAATAACCCCTGCTCACCCTCTTGGTAGCTTGGCACAATCAGATAGGCTTATCTCAGATGCAGTGTGTAAAGCATGTGTGCACATATACAGTAATACAGAGAAAACTCTAAAAATGGACAAAAGACCAGTGTTGTGTTTGGAGTTACGGCCAAGATACCAAAGATAAGTGCAGTCTTCTGTATTTATGAAATTGGCAATACAAGTAAGGATGATGTAAATTCAATAGGCCAATCAGCCTTTTGAACTCTGATTATAAAATTTTTATGAAGATATGGGCAGAAAGATTTGTTCTGGCAGCTCAGGAAGTAATCCATTATGACCAGACCGGGTTTATTGCAGGACGTTATATGGCCACAAATACGGAATATCTAATTCAGGCATTGGACTATCTGAATACCAATTTGGTGCCAGCTTGTATTTTAATGGTCGATGCCGAAAAGGCATTCGACTTAGTGAACTGGGACGCCCTATTTTATTCTCTCGGCCAATTTGGATTCCCGGATGTATTCTGGAGCCCTGCTCAGGTAATAATTAATGCACAACAGGCCGGGAGGATCAACGTAACTAGGGGCACTAGGCAGGGCTGTCCCTTATCTCCCTTGCTTTTTACCTTTTTTATTGAGCCCTTGGTGGCAAGGATTAGGGATAATGCAGCTATCATGCCCCCCATCATCGGCATGTCTAAACTAAAACTATTTGCCGACGACATTATTCTTTATCTTGCTCCTGAAAGGGAGGTAGTTGAGAACTTACTGAAAGAGTTTAAAGCCTATGAAAAGATTAGGGGATATAAGATAAATGCTAAAAAAACTGAAGTCCTTGCTTTAAATACAGATACAGGATTTCTCCCTAATTTCTTGCAAGTCCAAGCTGCGAGAAGAGACCCAATAAGATATCTGGGTATTTTTGTAACTGCAGAGTATGATATGCTTTTAGATCTGAATTACATTAGAATGAAAAATAAAATCAAGCATATGTTAGATAAATGGCTCTTGCTACCTTTAACAGTGATTGGTAGGGTGTCAATGGTTAAAATGTCAGTTTTGCCTTTACTTATATTTTTGTTCACTAATGTACCGATAAAAATTAATCTGTTTTTTTTTAAAGAATTAGAAACAATGTTAAGAGGATTTATCTGGGGTAATAAAACTCCTAGAATTAAGCCTCCGGCGGTACAACTCTCAATAGATCAGGGAGGGTTAGCGTTACCCCACTTAAAAACATACTACGAAGCTGCTTTTTTTGATATAGTGGCAGGTCTTTTGAGGGTGTATCAGACAAGAGACAATTTTTTTTTGAGAAGATGGTTCAAGAAGCAGGTTCTCAAATCCCAATTTTTTTAAAGACCGCAAACTTCCCAAAAAATCGAGGTATAAGACGTTGAAAGAATATACAACGCGCTTATTGCTGCTTTTTAAAAAACATGGTTCTGATGGTTCCCCATATTTAAGTTTATCCGAATGTAGTAAAATAGGCCTTCCGTTAAGTTTGTCGAAGATTAAAAAATGGGATTTGTGTGGGTTTCGGGAATTGAGAGACTTGTTAGTCCAAAATAGGGTTATTAGTTGGCAAGAGGTGACAACTAGAACCAACATTTTAAGGCGACCGTCCTTTTTTGAATATCTTCAGGTTATTCATTTTATTAAAAAGGAAGTAAGTGGTCTGTTGAATACCCCTAATAACTTACTAAATACCCTTTATGGAAGGAAGAGCAGCGGGATAGGGCAGTGGTATAAATTGCTCCATTGCTCTGGTCAATCCCCACTCATTGTTAAACATTTGAATAAAGTAAGTCTCTCGACCCAGTGCTTTTTTTCCTTGAAAGATTGGGAGGCTCTCTGTTTACTGGGAAACAAATCCTTGCGCGCTGCCAACTATAAGAGGATGGCCTTCCTGTCTCGTTGGCTAGCCTATTATACGCCTGAGGCTATGGAAAGAATGTTTCCTGGAACAGAAAACAAGTGTTTTAGATGCTTAGCACACGGCCAGGGAGGATGGTATCATATCTTTTTTGCCTGCCCGATGTTGGAGTCTTTCTGGAAAGAGATATTTGCGGAAATTTAATTGGCCATTGGAAAATCATTTCCGCCTACGGTAGAAGTAGCCTTGTTTGGCATAAGCAAGGATAGAAGCAATATCAATAAATCGGAAGAGGTATTTATATTTATATCATGTGCGGTCGCTCGCTCTTTAATACTACAAAACTGGAAATCAAGGGAAATTCCATCACTGATAAAATGGTTTAATAAGATGAGGAGAACCTGTCTCTTTGAAAAAGCATATGCGGGCAGAGTAGGTTCTATTAGGAGGTTTGAAAGGAATTGGAAATATTTTGGGGATTTGGAACAACTGAAGGAGGGATGAGCAGCAAAAGAAGGATGAAGATAAGGAATGGGTCAATACATTTGACTGCACTAGCACTTTTTTGGATATCACTTTATCATAGTTTTTTGCACATGCAGTAGCACTTTATTGCAGGTTTTTGCACTTCTTTGCAGTGCCACTTTATAAATTGCGGATTTTGCACAGACCCTTCTTGATAAAATTGTTGTTTGTATTCCTTTTTTGTGCTTGATGAATCTCTTCCCCCTTTCCTAATTCTCATGTCTGATATATATATATATGTATATAGATTTCTTTCTTTTTTTTTTTAATGTTTTTTAAGCCTGTTTAACCATTGAAATGATTATTGAAAAAGAAAATTGAAAAGATGCGTTGTACCATTGATCATCCATTGCTATGTTCAATAAAAAATTTATAAAAAAAAAAAAAAAGTAAGGATTTCTGTCCTGCCTCAGCAACCACCAGATAGAGAATGCTGAATACAGAACCTACTACTCCCAACACTCTATATGATGCACACAGTGATGCAGACTAGAACTCGAAAGTTTTCAGAATTGTCAGAACGTACAAATCTTCAGCCAAACTCAATATTAATCTTGGTGGAGTTTAAACAGATTAGCAAAGGTTTGGAAGTAGGTAGGGTCATGATAAATTGTGTCTGCAGGATGTAGATGTGGATGTTCTACTTGGTAATCCTGCGCCTATCTCAAAATTCTCTTATTTTTCAGCTGACTGTACAAAGTCTATGTTAGTCTATTTTAGAAATGGGGGTCTCTTGTTGGCACAAGTAGGTACCTTTGTTCAAATAGGGACCTTTCTTACTAGTCAGGGTAAGGGGGAAAAGCTCCTAAAATAACCCCTGCTCACCCTCTTGGTAGCTTGGCACAATCAGATAGGCTTATCTCAGATGCAGTGTGTAAAGCATGTGTGCACATATACAGTAATACAGAGAAAACTCTAAAAATGGACAAAAGACCAGTGTTGTGTTTGGAGTTACGGCCAAGATACCAAAGATAAGTGCAGTCTTCTGTATTTATGAAATTGGCAATACAAGTAAGGATGATGTAAATTCAATAGGCCAATCAGCCTTTTGAACTCTGATTATAAAATTTTTATGAAGATATGGGCAGAAAGATTTGTTCTGGCAGCTCAGGAAGTAATCCATTATGACCAGACCGGGTTTATTGCAGGACGTTATATGGCCACAAATACGGAATATCTAATTCAGGCATTGGACTATCTGATGCAGACTAGAACTCGAACATAGGTGATGTCATCCTGTAAGAGAAAAGTAAGGCACAACATATCTACTTCCCTTATAAAACAAAAAGAATAACATGAACATAGGGAAAAAAAAAACATTTTTCATGAGTACACATTCAATAAACTTCAATACCTAAGAAAATCATCATATTTTTTAGGAACACAAGAAATTCTACCTGAAGCTTCCCGTCCCAAAACTTGAGTATTTTTTAAAGGATTTGAAGACACTTTGGGTGTTAGTAGAGAGCCTTGGGGAGAACTCTCTTCCAACCGCTCACTCACATTTTTCCCCGTCACACTCCCTTTAGAATACAAGGCAATAATACGGAAATTCCAGCTCTGCCCATTCTCCAAAACAACATGCCACCTATGAACCTCCTTAACTTTCATCGGATCTGAGAACTTATTCAAACCATGCTCTCTCCGACCCAACTTGATTTTAACCAAATCTCCAACCTCAACCCTTCCAGTTTTATCTGAAACAATACTGCTTGCAAAAACTCTGCTCTCCAACAACCTCTGCGGAACCAACTTAGTTTTAGGAAGTCTGCCACGCATACGCTCAAAAGGAACTGCATCCGTAACCCCATGGGTAGTAGTGTTATATGACCATACCATGTCTTCCACTGCTCTACGTACATCGCAGTGACCCTGCACAGACATCTGTATAGTACCTTTCACTAAACGATTCATCTGCTCCACCATCCCATTACCCTGTTGGTTGTATAATGATGCGCACATATGTTTAATACCGTGATTAGCTAGGAAAGAATGCATTGCCAATGAGGCTAGTTGAGTCCCATTGTCTGTGATTAAGATCTTTGGAAAACTTTCCTTCAAGAAAATTGATCTTAACTGTCTTATTACAGTATCAGTAGTGATATTTCTCATGAATTCAATGCACAACCACCGTGAACACACATCCACTAGGATCATAGAAAATTTACAATCACTTGATAAAGAATCCATAGGACCAATGAAGTCCAAACAAACTTTATCCCATGGCAAATCATTCGTGCTAACAATTGAACCCTGAGTAGGGGTAACAATTTTCAACCTCTTCTCACTCTCTTTACATAGCAAACACAATTCTACCCACCTCCGAACATCATCATCAACTCCAGGCCACCCAAAAATTTCTTAAGACGTTTAAGAGTCATATTTTGCCCTAGATGGCCTTCATGGGCAAGACCAAAAAGATTCTTTCTGAGAGAGTTAGGTGGAATAAATCTTTCACCCCGTAACACAAGGTCATTTGAAGATCCTAGGCTAAGCTCCCCTTGCAATTTGACAAAAGAACGTAAAGAAGGTTTCACTTCACCTTCTCTTTTCCAACCTAATCGTATAGCATTAACAAGTTCAACAAAATCAGGATATTCAATAACTGCTTGATGCCACTCCTCCTTGGAGATTGAACAAAAATCCCCCGCACAAGCATCCTCAAAACTAGCAATCACACACACACTTTCATACCCAAAGTCATCAACTACTGTCCCAGATGCAATGGGCAAGCGTGACAAACAGTCAGCTTGGGTATTCCTCCAACCTGAAACATGTTCCATCCTATAAATGTACTATTGTAATTTTGCTGCAAATTTCATTAAGCGAGGAGAACCATTATTAGCCCCACCAGGTGACAAGATTTTGATGAGAGGCTTATGGCCAGTCCTCAAAGAAAAATGCACACCCCACAAGTAAGTGCGGAAATGTGAAACACCCCACACAGCAGCCAGATCCTCTGGCTCAATGACAGCATAATTGCGCTCAGAAGAACTAAGGCAGCTAGAAGCAAAAGCTACCAATCTCTCAACCCCCCCTTCTTCTGAGACAACCCCGCGCCAATGCCATAGGCACCAGCATCAACTGTGACAAACATGTCTCTTTCTGGCTTGAAAGTAGTGAGAATACCAGCATTAATAATTTCATTTTTGACCTCCTCAAAAGCTTGTGATTGCGGAGCTTCCCAAGTAAATTGCACTCCCTTACTAAGCAATAACTGCAAAGGCTCCGTTCTATGTGCACAATTTGACATGAATTTGGAGTAATACTCCACCAACCCTGAAAAGGATTTTAACTGATCTTTGGTGGAGGGAACCGGAGCACACCTAATAGCCTTTAACAAATCCTCTTTAGGTTTTACACCAGCCTGAGAAATAGTGTACCCCAAATAATCAATTTCAGTTAAGAGTAATTGACATTTGTCCCTCCTCAAAGTAATACCTGCACTGGATAGAATCTGAAGGACCTTAGATAAATTACAATTGTGCTCAAGTTCATCCACCCCGTAATCAAAATGTCATCCTGAAAGAAGTGCACATGCTTCAAATCTTTAAATAAAGAATGCATAATTCGCTGGAATACGCTGGCCGCAAAGGCGAGATCGAACGGCAATCTCTTGAACTGAAACACACCATCAATCGTCACAAAGGCAGTTCATTTCCTGGAATTAGGATGTGACTCTACTCGATGGTAAGCAGATCTTAGGTCTAACTTACTAAAGATCTTGACTTTATCCATCAAAAGTACCATTTCTGAAATATTCGGCAAAGGAAACTTATCTACAATGATGTTCTGATTTAATGATCGAAGGTCAATACAAAAACGGAGCTTGCCATCCTTTTTTTGCGTGACGACTACTGGCGAAAGCCATTCCGAGTCCTCCACTGGCTCAATTATGTCTTGTTTCTGCATATCATCAAGCATTTCTTTGACCTCTTTCCTTACAGCAATTGGGATCCTCCTAAGAGAATGCCTAACTGGAATAGCATTCTCCTTAACTTTAATTTCATGCACATAACCCTTTAACTTACCAAGACTGGGGCGGAAAACATCACTAAATTTAAAAAGAACAGTGTCAACATTATTAAAATCATCAATCACTAATACCATGCCATCCGATCTCGGATCAAGAATAATATGTAGATCATACTGCTGTACCCAACCTAAGATGGCTGGACCATCATCAGAGATATAAACCTTCCCCACTGCCGACCTCCCTTTAAACTCAAAAGAAGCATCCATGACTCCTTTCAGTTTATAACCTTTAGGCATAATATCACTATGCCGGAGTGAAGTAGACGGTCAATATTCTTTATACATACTATAAGGAATAATAGAAAACATGGAGCCAGGATCAACTAAAAGAGTAACAGAAACACCATTTACAATAAAAGAAGCTTTGGGTCTCTGCAAAACAATATGTTCATCATCTTCAATATCACTTTCAACACATAAAGGCATGTCTGGAGGAATAACATCATCTTCAACAAAATTCACTCTATTAAAAGATGGAAATTTACAAGCTTTGCTAATATGACCTCTTTTACCACACTTACGACAAGTTTTATCTCGGGCAAAGCATCCTTGAAAATCAGCAGCATGGGACATGCTACCACAATGGAAACAACCCACAAATTTACCCCTCCCTCCGGAAGCACCAGTAAAGAATTTAGGTTTCTGGAAAAAAACTTTGGGTTTAACATCAGGAGATTTACTGTCAGAGGAAGAAGAATCCTTATCAACTTTGTTGATGACAATAACTGTCTCTTCTTTTTCAAGCTCTAGAATACGCATTTCCTCCATGCACTTGCCAGACTCCTCCACGACCTTAGGGATGGCGATAGCTTCCATGAGTGTAGGGTTCTAAGCCGCCCAAAGCTTTTGTTGCATCCTCTTGTTCCTACATTGCACTATTTGACTGATCTCTGATCATTTGATCAGCCATAGCACCAAAATCACATTTTAAAGAAAGTTCCCTTAGACGAGCAACCATTTGATCTACAGTCTCTTTTCCTTTCTGCGGGACAGTATGGAATTTATGTCTCTGCATGACAATGTTCACATGCTTTCCGAAGTACTTTTCCAGTCGTAACTTCGCTTCATTGTAAGGATTGTCTACTGGTTCACCATCTGCATTTTGAAGTTCCGGCAGAAATTTAAAGACATGTTGTCCTGCTTTACCTAAGGAATTCAAAAGAATAGCCTTTTTTCTTGAAGCAGGAAATCTAAGACTGTCGATGGCTTCCAGGTAATTTTCAAAAAAACCCAACCACTCCTCCCATTCAGTGGTAGGAATTTCTCCTTCAATGAGAAATGCAGGGGGAGGAGAAATAGTATGATTGGCCGTAGTTGCCAGTAGTATTTAAAAGGCTTTGCGGAATTAGACTGAGGCAGGCAGTAATAATTATGATATCATGTGAAAAAGAAGTTTTTTTTTTTAAATAGACAATAAATGTTCACACACACTGTGATAATGAAGGCTTCACGTTATATTGAACTTCACAACTTGTTGATTGACAATGAAAGTATATGAAAACAAAGAAAGTCTTCGTTATTGCAGATCGGAAAAACGTGGTTGGCAAAAACACAATGCAGACTCAATGCGTGGTTGGCAAAAACGAGTAAATGTTAAGATGGCCGCCACGCTGTGCGCAATGAGCTAATGCCACACGTGACGTGAGCCAAAGTTAGGATGAAACGCGACTCATGGTTGCACGCGCACAATCCCTCTTGTTGCCTCTAGTGCGAGCCCATGAGCACAAGCCGATTAATGTTAATAAAATTGTACCTTCTGGAAAATCCGATTTTCCATCCGATTTTGAAGCGAACCTGCACAGGCCGTAGAGTCGATGGTCCGCACCAGCGCCGCGTCTCCGGAGCAGACACCGTGTCAGCAGTCACCGTCTCACCGCGTTTTTGCAGCCCTGAACTGAAGGACGAGATGAACTAGGATCGTCGCCAAGAATGTTGTGATTGGAGTTACGACCAGGAGACCAAAGATAAGTGCAGTCTTCTTTATTTATGAAATTGGCAATACAAGTAAGGATTTCAGTCTTGCCTCAGCAACCACCAGATAGAGAATGCTGAATACAGAACCTACTACTCCCAACACTCTATATGATGCACACAGTGATGCAGACTAGAACTAGAACATAGGTGATGTCATCCTGTAAGAGAAAAGTAAGGCACAACAACCAGTTTAGAAAAATAAGTAATCTTTAACTAAACCAAAACAAGACTAAAACAACAAAAATCCACAATACAATACTAAAAATATGATTATTAAAAGGTAGAAATTGTTCTGTTCTAAGAAAATTTGGATGCAACATTTTTGCACAAAGTACTTTGGATGCGTTGAAAAACGCAAGCAAAAAGGGTTGCAGGGAACGTGATGCGCTGGTTTCTTGCTCCGGGGAAGGCTATGTGTCGGTTACTTACCGGAGAGGAGGCTATGCTTTGGTTTCTTACTGCGTTGAAGGTGATATGACCGTTTCTCGTAGGGCCAACCAATGGTACGACAAACTTGACTCTTCGAAGGGATGCGTGACAATCCAGTATGATGCAATACGTGAAGACTTGGGATGCGCTGGATGATTTCAGCCACGACCCCTCGATGCATTGGTTCTTCCTCAACAGGGCCTGCATCAGTATTGGTGCAGTGATCTTCGAGATCAGAGCACAGGATTCGTTCCACGGCAGACACTTCAGCCGTGAGCAGGCACTGCGTGGATTCTTCGGCGGCGGCGATGCGACGGAAAATTCTTCTTCCACAGCTGCGATGCGTTGGAAACAGGTGATGCATTGATTTTCCCAGTTCTTGTAGTTTCCAATCCCAAAAACATCTCCAGAGGTCTAGAACTCTGGCAGACACCTCTCAGCAGATCAGAACTCCCAACAAAGGAATTCAGGGGGTACTGGGGGTGAAGTCTTTGTGTCCCTGAGACTTTAGAACAGTAGGGCAAGCTCTTTTTTAATCTCTTGGAGATCTTCCTCAAGCAGGGGACACAGCACAAATCTAAGTCCTTCTCCTTTCCTTGGCAGAAAGTAGCCACTGCAGGCCAGCAAATAACAAAGGGGCAGTACTCCTCCTCAGTTTCTCCAGCTCTTCTTCTTGGCAAATGTTCCTCTTTATTCACAGAAGTGGTCTGAAAGTCTGGGGTCTGGGCCCCTCTTTTTATAATACAAAATCCTCTGTTCTCTGTGTCAGAGAAGCTCTTTACCCAGCCAAAACCAGTTGGTGCTGCTTCCTGGCAGGAGATAGAGACAACATTGTCCTTTGCAGACCAAGTTCATTCATGTTTGAAAGAAATCTCCTCCCCCTACTCTGAATGCAGTCCCGGTCCATTCAGCCCAGCCCTGACTCACCCTGGAACGGAAGGACACACCTAACCTCCCCCAAGTGGCTGTTTGAACAGAATGCCCATCCCCAGCCCCTGTCACTTCAACGCCAGACAGTCAATAGCAGAGGCACACTGGATGGTTAGGCAAGAAAATACCTACTTTCTAAAATTTGTATTTTCAAACCCAGAATGTAAAAATCACCCTCAATAAAAGATGCATCCTAACATTCTGAGTTGAGGCATATCAAACTTTATTTTTCCATCTTGTTCTCATGGGCAGTAATGTTCATTAGATGTTATGAGCAAACTCCCCATTCTATACTATGGGACAGATAGCCTTACAATAGTGAAAAATTAATTTGCCACACACATAAGGACATGTCCTGCCTTTCACATACACTGCACCCTGCCCATAGGGGTACTGTGGGCCTATCTTAGGGGTGACCTGCATGTAGGTAAAGGAAAGGTTAAGGCCTGGCAAGTGGGTGCACTTGCAGGTTGACATAGCAGTAATAGACTGCACACAGGCTCCGCAATGGCAGGTCTGGGACCTTGTTGCAAGCTGCTTGTGCAGGCGGCACAATTTGTGCTGCAAGCGTACTAGCAGCATTTGATTTACAGGCTCTGGGGACTAACTGGTAAATCAAATATGCCAACCATGGAATCACTAATCCATAATAACAATTTACAAAAGGAGCACTTGCACTTTGGCACTGAACAGCAGTGGCAAAGTCCCCAAAGCATCTAAACCAGCAAAACAAAATCCATCACACAGTAAAAATACTGGCAAAGGCAAAAAATACAGGTGAAACCCACGCCAATTATGCCAGGACTAAAGGTCTGATTAAAGGATCGATGGACATACTTCTAAAAAAGTTGCTGCCTCTAAAAGTCCGTTTGTCTCTGAGTCTAATGAGGCTTATGCTGATGAGTTGGATCTTGAAGATCAGATGAGTCAGGTGAAAATGCCAGTTGAATCACTCCTGATTCCATAATTGAGCCCTGTAGGAGGATATTGACTCTAATGTAAAATAGCCTAAAAGAAATAAATGTATTTTTAAACACGTTGATGATTTTATTTAGTTTTAATTTACTTTTGATGTTATCTTGTTGTGGCTTAATGTCTTCCTGCTGTTGTTACTGTTATTATTAATATTATTATTATTATAGTTTATTAAGGGGAGGAGGTGTGTGATTTCTCTGATTCTATTTTATAACTTGTTGTAATTAACCTATCTTGTGTTAGCGTGAGGATGTTGTATTCTATTCTACTCTTACCTCGTGAGTAGCGTGAGGCCTGTTCTAATCCGTTTCTGTTCAGAGTGTTAATTAATAGCAGTCAGTTTCTGCTTTTTACCAGTTCTGCCTGCAACATCCTTTCCTCTGTTTCACATGCCTTCTTCAACTACCCTTCCATGGAACTAAAAATACCTTACTTTCTCTTATGGCTATCCTTCCCTGAAGTCTACAATCCCTTATTAACCCTTAACACTACCCTTCCCTGAACTCGACCAATCTCTTACTACCCATTTTCACTACACATCCCTGCACCCTAAAAACCTGAACCATCCCATAATAATACACGGATCACTGAAATAATATCGAATTCCAAAATATCGACCTGCAAGAATATTGTGTCAAAAATATCGACTGACAAAATATCGAGTTTCTATGTACAAACAGGTAAGTACAAAAATATCGAGTTTAAAATATCGTTTACTAAAATATAGTTGTAAAAAATATCGACTTTACTAAAAACACTATTAAATTAAATTAATATTAAAAACTAAGTACTAAAATATACTTAAGAATACTTAAATTAACTAATGATAATTAAATAATTAATGAAAGTACAAAAAAAATATTTTATCATATTTCTTAAAACATATATATATAGTAACAAAATATAATTAAATAATAGCCAATATTATTAATGTACAATAACAATAGAGTAAAAATTACTATTCCCACTCCAGTGGGTGCAACAGTAGGGAAAGCGTTGGATAGCGTAGGGGTTAAAATTACTATTCCCACTCCAGTGGGTGCAACAGTAGGGAAAGTTTTGGATAGCGTAGGGGTTAAAATTACTATTCCCACTCCAGTGGGTGCAACAGTAGGGAAAGCGTTGGATAGCGTGGGGGTTAAAATTACTATTCCCACTCCAGTGGGTGCAACAGTAGGGAAAGCGTTGGATAGCGTAGTGGTTAAAATTACTATTCCAACTCCAGTGGGTGCAACAGTAGGGAAAGCGTTGTATAGCGTAGGGGTTAAAATTACTATTCCCACTCCAGTGGGTGCAACAGTAGGGAAAGAGTTGGATAGCATAGGGGTTAAAATTACTATTCCCACTCCAGTGGGTGCAACAGTAGGGAAAGCGTTGGATAGCGTAGGGGTTAAAATTACTATTCCAACTCCAGTGGGTGCAACAGTAGGGAAAGCGTTGGATAGCGTAGTGGTTAAAATTACTATTCCCACTCCAGTGGGTGCAACAGTAGGGAAAGAGTTGGATAGCGTAGGGGTTAAAATTACTATTCCCACTCCAGTGGGTGCAACAGTAGGGAAAGCGTTGGATAGCGTAGGGGTTAAAATTACTATTCCAACTCCAGTGGGTGCAACAGTAGGGAAAGCGTTGGATAGCGTAGGGGTTAAAATTACTATTCCCACTCCAGTGGGTGCAACAGTAAGGAAAGCGTTGGAAAGCGTAGTTGTAATAATTAAATTAGTAAAAATCACATATTAACCAATTAATCAATTATTATAAAATTATTAACAATTACTATTAAATTAATTAACACATATAAATTAATTATCAATTATTTACTAATTACTATCAATAAATATATTAACATATTTAATTATTATTAATTAAATTACTTCCCACCCTATTCCCCTATAATCCCACAACCCGCTACTGCATTAAATTAGTAAAATTTACATATTTACCAATTAATCAATTATTATTAATTATTTTGCAATTACTATTAAATTAATTAACACATATAAATTAATTAACAATTATTTTTAAATTAATATCAATTAATTAATTTACATATTTAATTAATTATAATTAAATTACTTCCCACCCTATTCCCCTATAAACCCACAACCCGCTACAGAATTACATTACGCAATTATTATAAAAACAAAATTCATTTAATACAATTATTTATAACATTAATACACACTTTTCACACATATTATTACATAAAAATACACTATAAAATATTATATATTATTAAAAATTCGATATTTTTGCTATCTATATTTTATACAGTCGATATTACTTCACTTACCTTAAAAACGATTTTTTTGTAGTCGATATTCTGTCCAGTCGATATTTTGTCCAGTCTATATTATTTACTCGATATTATGTCCAAACGATATTTTGGACTCGATATTATGTCTGTGCACCTAATACACTTTAGTAAACCAAAATACCCTGACCACAGCTTAATGCCACCCATCCATAAATACTAAAAACCCCCTAAGTACCCTTTAACGCTAACAATCTCTGAACCCCATTATCCACTTACTACCACTTATCACTATCCTTACCTAATTCCTAAAAAAAAACTTACTGTTCCCTGCCTATTTCCTCCTCGATGAGGAGATCGTAAGAGCTGGTCTTAAAGGAGAAGGCGACCAGTCCTGAAGCGGCTCGTTGGGCCTTTTTGATGACCTTCTGCATCCTCTTCTTGACCACAATCACCTGCAAGAGTTACAGAAGAATGAGCAGATCTGTGGGACATTCTATTGGCTTACCGGGGCCTTTCATGTGGTGTGGGGCTTCAAGCACGCTTTCTCCTTTTGCCAGCAATTTCAAAGGGCGTTCCTGCCACTGGAGAGGAAGGCAAGGAAGAGGCCCAGCCCCATTCACGCTGAACATGGGGATGAAACCTTCCAAAGGCAGCCAGATGCTATTCTGAACGCACATACTCCTTGTCACAAGGTCTGGATTGTACCAAAGCATGCCTGAAGGTGACCTAGCATCAATAACTGTAACCAAGTCTGATGGCTGACATTCCTGACGAGCTCTACCAGTGACAAATTGGTGGTCTCCAACCTTTCAACTGAAATTGAAACACAAAATATAGGCATGAACCTTCTTACAAAGATTGGACCTTATATACCCATCAACACCAGTGATACTAATCTCAGCCAGGCCTCACTGTGGCCAGCTAAGGTCACTCTTAAACAAAGAATCAGAAGCCCAAACCAACTAAAAGATGGTCTAAGGAAAGAAATGTGCAACATAAAGAATGTCATCATGGACCTGAGGGAGAGGGTATTTACCCTGTCGGAGCACAGAGACACTGGAGATGATGAACAGGACTTCATCAAACAAGATATCTTCATTCTACATGAACAAAACCTTGCTCTTCAAGGGCAGTTGTAAGATCTGGAATGTAGAGGCTGACGGAACAAAAAAAAACTTTGGGTGTTTGAGACAAGGGGTTTTACAGCATAAAAGAAAACATATTTGAGAAATTCATTAGGGACCTGCAGTATTCTCAATCCTCACATGCTGCGCACCACTGAAATAGATAGATTACATACACCCACTTGTCAGTTAAACAATGTACAATTTTCCCCCGATATCACTTGCATGAAAAAAAAATTATGCATTAGGAAACTAAAATACACATTTTCAGGAACTGTCATATTTGCCTTTACAGAAACACAGAGACAACAAACCAAAGAAAGACATAATAAGAGCCCAGGCTATCTCCATCTGTTGGACACATCCTTTCAGACTAATGTTCCAATGGCAAGGCAAAGCGGCGCACACTGTTGAAGATAAATACAGAGGAGGCAATCAGGTAAGTTGAAGTAAATATTTATTTCATAGCTCTCCAACAGGATGGGGATCCCAGCCTGCTATTCTCACCAACTGCCTCTCCAGGAATGTTGTGTCTCTGTAGAACCTCAAGGTACATTCACGGTAAACACTCCTAAAATGTTGAAGATAAATACAGAGGAGGCAATCAGGTAAGCTAAAGTAAGTACTTATTTCAGAGCTCTCCAACAGGACGGGGATCCCAGCCTTTTATTCTCACCAACTGCCTCTCCAGGAATGTTGTGTCTCCGTGGAACCTCATGGAGATTCCACGGTGAACACTCCACCCCTGTGAGACACAGTAGAAAGAGCAGAAGCACATACAACATATCTTCTTTCATTATAACAAAAAATAGAACATCAATACATTAGTATACGTAACAACAATACTAAGAATGAAAATAATAAAGAACAAAGCACTAATAGCAACCAAAAATAGCAATGGATATAAACAAGTAAAAACGTGACTTGTAAATCATGCACAATCAATAGATTTTCCGTACATGAGAAAACAAAATTACAAAATACAATATTTCAAGTCATAACAAAATCTTTAAATCTTCTTGGCAACAACCACCCACACCCTTTTCCTTAACAACAGATGGTGAAACAACCTTTGAGTCAAAATTATCATTTTTTTTCTTATACAGAGCTAATCTCCTAAAATTCAATTTTTGCCCATTCTCTAAGATGACATGCCATTTATGAACTTCTTTTACCTTCTTGGGGTCAGAAAACATATTCGGGAAGTGCTCTTTCCTTCCACACTTAACCTTGATTAAATCTCCAACTTCAATATTACCAAATTGTTCTGTTTTAGCAGTGATTGTGCCTTTATCTTGCATCCAATAAGGTGTTAATTTAGTTTTAGGTGACCTCCCTCTCATCCTTGTAAAAGGTATCTCGTTGGTGATGCTATGCACTGTGCTATTGTGAGCCCACACCATAGCTTGCACGCACTTCTGAACATTCTGTCCTCCTTGTATAGCCAATTGAATAGCACCCTTAACAACCCTATTCATATGCTCCACCATACAATTTCCCTGAAGGTTGTACAAGGAAGTACACATATGCCTTATGCCATTATTCAAGAGAAAGCTATGCATAATATGAGAGGTTAGTTGTGTTCCGTTATCTGTGACCAAAGTGTGTGGAAAACCTTCTCTCTTGAAAACAGAACACAGACTTTCAATAACAGTAAAGGTGGTAAAAATTCCACCTCAAGCCATCTGGAAAAAACATCCACTATCACCATGGCAAAACGTTTATCACCAGGAATAAAATCCAAAGGCCCAATAGAACCACAACAAACTTTTGCACAAGGTGAACCACCACTACTACCAGAAATAGAACCCATGCCTTTCAAGCTAATCTTCAATCGTTTTTCACTCTCTCTACATAGAGAACAACTTTCCACCCAAAGTCTAACATCTTCATCAAAAGAGGTGAACCCTTATTGGCACCACCTGGACTAAGAATTCTATTCAGCGGTTTGTGGTCAGTTCAGAGAGTGAACTGATTTCCGCACACATATGTACGAAAATAGTGTACACCCCATGCTGCAGCTAAAGCCTCACGCTCGATAACAGCATAATTTAGCTCAGAACTATTGAGCGTGCTTGACGCAAAAGCTACAGGTTTTACTACACCAAATTTAATTTGTGATAAGACAGCCCCAAGACCATGAGCACTGGCATCTACTGTGATAAATGTGTCCCTGCCAGATTTATTTATTTATTTTTATTTATTTATTTTAGCTGTTTTATAACGCGCTCTGTTACTCCAGAGTATCCTGGCGCGAAAAGTAAAAAACAAGCAGGTGGCCAGAAGGAAACAGGAGAAAATTAACAAAAGTCTAATAAGCAGATCTGAAAAGATGAGTCTTCAGTGCCTTCTTAAAAGGTACAAAATTCTGGATCAATCTCAAGAATAGAAGCAGAGTGTTCCAGGCCGAAGCCGCAAGAACGGCAATTGACTGGCCTCCAAGGCACACTCGCCGAAAACGGGGAACATTCAGAAAATTGCAACCAGCTGAACGTAAAGAACGAGTGGGAGTGTATCTGCTGAATCTTTTCCTCAGATAGAAAGGCCCAAGATCATTGACTGCTTTAAATGCTAGTGTTAGGATTTTAAAAGTAATCCTTTGAGTCACCGGAAGCCAATGTAGCTCCTTCAAATGGATTCGCACACTCTCTCTACTGGGCACATTGCACAGAAGTCTCGCCGTCGCATTTTGAATAATCTGTAGTCTGGCGACTAAGAAGGCTGGAGTTCCGCTAAGAAGAGAGTTGGCATAATCGATCCGTGATAGTATTAGTGCCCTCGCAACCGACTCTCTTGCTGAAGATGGAAGATATGGAAAGAACTTCTGCATAGCTTTGAGAGATCCGAAGCAAACCCCTGTAAGTTTTTTTATGTGTGCCTCAAATCTCAGATCCTCCCCAAACCATACTCCCAGGTTCTTTGCCGGGATGGTGACTGAACTTGGCTGGGGAAAATCAGGAGGCCACAAAAGTTCTCTAAAATTGGGCGGAAATTGGCCGTACAGCAAAATCTCTGTTTTGTCTTCGTTACATTTTAGCCGTGCCACTGCTAACCAATTGAACACCACAGAAAGACAAGAACGAGTGACCTCAGTATTAAGTGCTGTATCTGGCCATGTAAATAAAAGTTGCGTATCATCAGCATACGCTATAATTTTAGCCCCCATTTGTTCGGCCAACACTATAAGTGGGGTAAGGTATACATTAAAAAGCAATGGGCTTAATGTAGACCCCTGAGGTACCCCGGTAGTAAGAGGCTTGGCCGAGGAAGAAAAAGGTGGGATCCATACTTGCTGGGACCTGTCGGACAAAAAAGATTTCACCCATTCCAGTGCTGAGCCCAGCACACCAATCTCAGCCAATCGAGTCAGGAGAAGTGAGTGCGGGACAGTATCGAACGCGGCAGAGAGGTCCGATAAAATTAGAGACGCTCTGCCGCCACTGTCCAAACACTCCCTAATCGCCTCTGTGATCTCCACCAAGGCTGACTCCGTGTTGTGTGCTGCACGGAAGCCAGACTGAGCAGGGTGGAGAGCTTTCGATGATTCCACAAAGGTATTCAACTGACTAAAGGCAAGTTTCTCTCCAATTTTTGCCATGGCTGGAAGCAGGGAAATGGGTCTGTAATTGCCCGGCATAGCAGGATCAGCACCCATTTTCTTCAACAAGGGAAGCAGCTTTGCCTGTTCCATTCCGCAGGAACCTTGGAAGTTTCAAAGGATAGACCCATTATTTGTGAAACCTCCAATGCCACTGATTCTGCCACTTCAGCCAACAACCGGGCCGGGCATGTATCACCAGGGGCACCAGATCTCATAGATTTAATTGCAGACAAGGTGTCTTCCACTGAGGGGGGAGTAAATCTCTCCATAGTATAAGTAGGCGGTATTATAAATCTAACATTTTCAGCAGTCCTACTCACACCACTGACCGTTCTAAGACTTTGCTGTATTGTAGCAATTTTTGTTAGAAAAAAAGAGGAAAGATTCTCACACCATTCAGTAGAGGGTTTCGCCGATGTTTGTTCAGCACACGGGGAGAGAAAGCTCTTGACAATGGAAAAAATTTCTGGACTGTTATTATTAGCTCATGATTCAAATGTTGTGAGAATACCGGCATCTATAATTTCATTTTTTATGTTTTGAAAAACATGGTCTTGCGGAGTCTCCCAAGAAAATGGTACACCTTTCCTCAACAACTGCCGCAGAGCCTCTGTTTTATGTGCAGCGTTATTTACAAACTTAGAATAATATTTTATTAGTCTCATATAAAAGACTTCAACTGTTCCTTTGTGGATGGTGTGGCTGCACCTCTGATGGCTTTTAACAAATCCTCCTTAGGTTGCACACCCCCTTCAGAGATAGTGTACCCTAAATAATCTACTTTTTCACTAGAAATAAACATTTATCTTTTCGCACTGTGAGACCAGCATTCTGTAACAAACCTAACACCCTGTCTAATGTGACATTGTTTTCTGCCTGATTTTTCCCAGTAATAACAATGTCATCTTGAAAATAATGAACATTGGTGATACCTTTGAGTAGTTGATGCATCATGCGTTGGAACACACTGGCGGCTGAAGCCAAGCCGAAGGGAAGTCTATTAAATTGAAACACTCCCTCCATAGTAAGAAAAGCTGTTAATTTCCTAAAATTGGGATGCAATCAACCTGATGATAGGCTGATATTAAGTCAAGTTTGGTAAAATACTTTGCTTTATCCATTAACATGACCATCTCGGAAATATTTGGGAGGGGAAAACTATCTACGATGATGTTTTAAATTAAATTCCTGAGGTACACACAAAAACAAAGTTTGCCATCCTTTTTTTTGTGGCGACTATCGGAGTAAGCCACTCCGAGACCTTGATATGTTCAATAATATCTTGCTTTTGCATGTCATTTAACACTTCTTTGACCTCATCAAAAACAGAAATGCATATTTTCCTTAGTGGATGTCTAATAGGAATGGTATCCTTCTTAAGTTTAATTCCATGTGTGTACCTCATTAACTTTCCAAAATGAAGGCAAAAAATATTCTCAAATTTAGACAACACAGAATCAAGACTTGGTTAATCTTCAATTACTAATACGTGCTCTGAAGATCTAGGATCAATAATGACACGTAAATCGTGTTGTTGTACCCAACCAAGAATTGCTGGGCCATCATTAGAGACATATACTTTCTCAGTAGCACTTCTACATTTAAATTGAAATTTTGTCTCCATGACACCTTTGATGTCAATAGCCTTACCACTATATCCCTTTGGAGAAACATCACTATTAGACAAAGTAACATCAGGCCAATATTCTTTGAATATTCGAAACAGAATATTTGTAAGCATGGAGCCTGGATCAACCATAAGCAAATAAAAGTTGCTTTAGGTCTCTGTAGAATACCTGAAATATCATCCTCAATGCACAAGGACATTTCAGGCTAGACACTCTCATCGTCAACAAAAGCAACTCTATTTCTTTTGAACTTGTTACAGACAGAGCTCAAGTGACCTCTTTTACCATAATTTCTACGTGACTTATCTCTAGCATAACACTCGGCAAAGTCTGCAGCATGATTAACACTGCCGCATCTATAGCAACTTGTGAATTTTCTGTGGTCGACGGGTGCTCTTCGTTTAGCTTTCGGAAATTGTTTACTCTTGCCATCACTATTCAAAGGAGTATCTTTCTTCAAAACCACATTTACTGTATCATCTTTTTTGAGTTCCAACGAATGCATTTCTTGCATACACTTATCAGATTCCTCAACCACTTTAGCAATGGTGATATCATCAAGTAGTGTTGGATTTTTTGGACTACAGGCGGGACCGTGGCAAGCCAACTGGGCGGGAATCACCTACGGGGCAGTTGTGTCATTAGGGGTTCTCCTTGCCCACCTCCACTTCAAGCTCGTAACACCACTAAACTTGTACATGTATTCCATGTCAAGGGAATTACCTCCACACGCCAGGAATGCTGCATGTATGAACCCTGGGTATTAACCAGAATAAGGTAACAGGGGGTTTGACTGGGACTGACAGGAGTCCTGAAGAAGACCGGTGTGACCCAATAATGTGGGCACACTAACCCCGGTCGAAACATGTTGACTTTGGCAGTCTTAGGAGAGTTGATGTGAGTTCTTAATCCTCTCGCAAATAAGCCCATCCTTTTCAGTTTTTAATCCTGTCAGTGGGACACTGAAATAAAAAATCGATAGTGTACCCACGAGGCAGTTTTACATTTATTTCTCACTGCACTTATTTCTATCACTGTTCCCAGTCAGGGTTGGTAGCACCTTGCACTCACCCATATGCTCCATCCTGTGCGTGGCTACTCCAGGGTGTTTTGTAAGCAGGCCAGATGATGAAGCATGTCACACACAGACTTGTGTGTGAGTGAGGGCAGTTTTACTAACATTATTTGTGTCCCGCATGTTTTGTCCAGTCTCGTTTTCCTCTCTACCCCTCTTGGTGTGTATGGATGTTTTAGCTTCCCATAGTTTTTCTTGCATTCTTTTATTTTTGCACTGTACAATTAGTTGGTCTCTAATTAATTGATCAGTCATGGTGCCAAAATCACATTTCAAGACAAGTTCTCTTAGACGGGTAACCATTTGATCCACAGTTTCTTTATCTTTCTGAGGTACTGTGTAAAACTTGTGATGTTGCATAATGATATTAACCTGCTTACCAAAATACTTAGCCAGGCTTTGTTTGACCTCAATATATCGTTTGTCAATAGGCTCACCACCCGCACCGATGATTTCAGAAAGAACTTTGATGTTGACCAGCTTTCCCTAATGAATTTAATAAAATAGCTCTCTTCCTGGATGCTTGGAGCCTAAAACCATCAATGGCTTCTAAATAATTTTCGAAAAATACCAATCTATTCCTCCCATTCAATGGAAGGTGTATCTCCATCAGGTAAAAATGGTGGTGGAAGAGAAATGGTTTGATTTGCAGCATACTAGATTGAGACTAAAAATAATTCAGCAACAGATGAGAATGTGATCAGACAAAAGTACAAATCACTCTATAAATTTTGTAAAGATAAGAAAGAAAAAAAAGAAAGAAAAAATGTTGTGGAAGAAATAATAACATCTGCTAAAGTATGATTTGCAAATCAGGTGTGCAAACCACCATGTACAATTTGAATAAGCGAAAATATGACTTGCTAATAAGGTGTGCAGATCACCGTGTACATTTTGTGAAAAGGAATAATAATAGCTGCTAATATATGATCTGCAATTTAGATGTGCAAATCACTGTGTAGAATCTGCACAGTAATAAAAATGAGCAGCTTTAAAAAATGTAAGATCTGCTAATAAGGTGTGCAGATCACCGTAATCAGCTGACAAGACAAACAAACTGTTGTAGACAATCACAGTTTAACGCTGTTCAGATCGAGAATAAGAAGAAAGTGCTGACCACCATCACAGCATGAATATTTATTATTCAGAAGAAAAATGTCTTGACGTTGACTTTCACAGTGTAAACACAATCATTAACGCTGTTGACAATGACTGCAGTAATAAGCGAAAATGATTGGAATCCAAGATGGCATCACGCCGGCGTGGGTGTGTTGACGTAAATGAAGAAATCTTGAAGGTCGAGGTGGCAACAGCGTAACCAGGTAACGCAGCGAGGAAGCGCGAGCATGAACGGCTCGAGCGCAGCAAAGTTCACCAAGAAGAGAATTAATGGAAAAAATCAAACAGTACCTTAATGGGGTGATAGCGCCACTCACAACATGTCCATCAGGAAAGGTTGGGCGACTGGAGTCCACCGTAAGATGTCCATCGTTGCGCTCATATATGGAAGTCAGTAGAAGAAACACAGCATACGTGTGAAATCATTTGCTGCTGGTTGAGAGCTGGAGCAGGCAATTGTTGCCAAAATGTTGAAGATAAATACGGAGGAGGTGATCAGGTAAGTTGAAGTAAGTATTTATTTCATAGCTCTCCAACAGGACGGGGATCCTAGCCTGCTATTCTTACCAACTGCCTCTCCAGGAATGTCGTGTCTCCGTAGAACCTTAGGGTAGATTCCTCAGTCAACACTCCATCCCCTCGAGACGCAGTCGAAAGAGCAGGAGCACATACAACACACACCTGCTCTTTAACTAAAGCAAAAGTTTTAGTGGGGATCAAACTCTCACTAGATGGAGCGACTAACAATCTGCGAGCACAACCCAGGCCTGTCCCAAAAAAACAAAGGAATAGCTGGAAAAAAAAGTACCAAGGGATCTCAAAGATGCAGCAGGAGAATAGCAAATCCCTACAGCAAAGCTCTGACAACAGGGAATTTAAACCGGCGCTTCAGAGAGGACATGTCACAAAAGGGTAGCAGCTGCAGAACACAAAGGAAGAATCCTAAGAATATGGCTCCCCCCATCATATTCCTTAAGTAATTGTAAGGTGTGCTGTGTGGTGGGGTGGAAGGTCATCTTCAAAAGATATGTTTGCATAGATAGCTGGACAATCTTATAGTAGTAAGATTGTTCACACTTTTGGCATGTTACTTACAGAGTTAATTTTTTTCATGTTGTGTTAAAGTTTTTTCACTGTTGGTAGAGGGGCTTCCCCACAACAAATGCAGTATCCCAAACTGCCCTTAACATCAAAACATGTTACATTATCCTAGTCTCCTAATCAAAGCCAACAAACTGTCCCACCAGAAGTGATGATGGTTGTTAGCTTAAATTTCAAAGGCCTTAACTTGCTATCAAAACACCATGCTACCCTTTACCTTTCAAAGGAAATGGGAGAAGAAATCATACAAAAAACACATCTCCTCTACCAGTTCTGCCACAGACTCCAATCTCAGTGGTTCCCGAGACAACTATTTGCAATTGGACAGGTCAAGAAAGGGTAAGTGGCTCTCTTCCTCTTTAGACACTGTGCTGTAGAAATAAAACAGCTTCACATTGACACAAATTGAGGTGGCTTCACTAATGCCTTTAAACAAATTACCTCACAATGAGACTCTTAAAGGTCTATCTATACCCCTAACATTGGCTAATAAAGAAATTCTCTTGGATGCTCCACAACAAAGAAAAGAGAAATGTGGAGGTTCAGTTTGACACCCGTACGTTTCCGAATACTACTTTCTACTAAGTAAGTAATAGTTTTGTAGTACTAATTTACATACTACAAAATGCAGTTTGTGAATCAGGCCCCCTTTTGTAGAGACCTCTGGTCTGAGATTTCTATTACTTAATCGGGACCTATATTTTTCACTGACATTAATACATTTATCCAACTAGAAACCCTGTTTTCTATGGACCGTTAATATAAAAGGTTGAATCCATGGGGGGTAGCATTTCATTACATTGCTAAAAAAAGAATTCTTAAATCCAATTTCAATGAAGCATAATTTTGAAATCATAGTTTGCTATTATATAAAGCACCTGCATGGGAGTAAGGACAGCGTACAAGTGCCTGATAGAAGCCTACACAGACTTAAATGTTATTCCTGTTAAAATACATTTGCAAAAAAAAGTCAGTGGGTACAAACATTACTTAGGTGAGAGAAAAAAGGATTTGTAAAACATTTTGTATTAAAAATACAGAATGTCACACTAGCAAAAAGTAGGCATGAGTTAATAGTCCAGCCTGTTTGCTGTATTAACCCTTCGCCTGGATTCCTTCATTAGTGCAGACATATTTGACATATTTTTAAATATTCATATCTGGAATGTTGAAAAAGTAATTTAAGTGTACTTACTGCAAAGCTTGTTTTCACAATTGTTTGGACATTTGCTGCATGGGGTACCTTGTTCGTATGGTTTAGTGATAACCTTACCAACGTTTCCCCTGCAACAGTATAAAAAGAAATTTAAATCTATTATTCAGTTTTACGTAGTTTTGTATTGTGCTGCACATAAATATAAGTATAATTATAGATTACTGTTAGCAAAGGAGAAAGAGAGCAGTATTTCCACCAGGCAGGTAGTGCACTAAGCAACACATTATAGGATGCCAAAGATTCCAATTTAACATGGGAAGAAGGAAATAGTAAATTGTTCAATAATATTATTTTAGTGCAGTACTATAGCTCCCACAATATATATGTATAGCATAATTCAATCATAATATATGCAAAGAAGCTGTTTCTACACGTTAGGACCATTGTAATTCTGAATCATTAAAAGCCTTTTTAAAAATGTGTTCTCTAGAACCTGAATCTGATAACTTTGATGATAACCCCATACTCCGGCTCCAAAAGTAGTTACAGATAAACATTTGGATTCATATAAAATTATCATTTCTGTGACCGGTTTATGTCCCAATTTACAGGCAAAACAAAACAGCCCCTCTGTTATTTTACTGGTCTGTTGGGCCCTTGCCATAATTAGTTTATCCCAACTCAATTTGTTGTTAAAAACATTACCTAAATTGGTAACATTGGGCACCTTCTCAATGATTTTTCCATTCACAATGAACTTCCTAATCTTAGTTTTTTCCATGTCCAGTTTAATCGTGATCTAAATGGAGATAAAGCAAGATCGTCCTGCATCCCACATAATGTTAATATGAGATTTGAATATTAATCTATTTGAAATGTATGATGTCGATCAACTCCTGGAGCAAGAGTTTATGTGGAATATACTAGAACAGGTGGCCCCAATTAAAAATCCTTGAGATTACCTTAGGTTCTCAGGTTGGACAACAATGCCTAATGGAAGACATTAAGCAGATCAATCTAAAGCTGAGACCCACTTTAAAAGCACTTATAAGTTTTGATTTATGGAGATTTATTCAACACTTTCAGATTGTCACTCGATTCGAACGGGATCCTCTGTCTATCGAGATGAACATAGGTCTACCATCCCCAGGAGATTAAAATAGAAGTCTGAAAAGTCTATGTAAGGAGTGGAAAATGTTCTGAAATAATCACGAGAACATTTTTTTTCATCAAGCTGGGAAAATTTAATTAAGGAATTTCTGGATCAGTTTCCAAATAATTACTTTAAGCAACTCGGCCCTAAGAGAAATATGAGATGCTTTCAAACAAGGGCCATCAGATTGTGTAAGAGAAACATGAATCGTGCACAAAGCAAGGTCAGGCTGAACCGGGAAAATGGCATTCTACTAACCACTGTAAAATATGCTAGAAAAGTCTCAAACAGCAGGAAGAGAACTTTTGGGCTAAGCTCCTTCTCACCAGCAGAAATCAAAACAGATAGTGTTCAAGGAAGGCAGATTGAATACTTACAGCTCAAAAGGTTAGCTTAGAAAAACCAATTGAGCTCTTGGCCCATCAAATCACCATTATTCCTCGTAAAAGTCATAAAGACGGCACCCACACCCAAATTTAGTTCAGCTGTACAAGTTCACACTGGTTAATGAGACAATCCTAGACTCATGGAGGATTCCTGCACCCAATTGTTAAATTATCGACAAATCACTCTTTTGCATAACGATGCCAAGCATTTTGCATCTCTCCTATACACATTAAAAAATAACTGGGAAAGATCATCCGAGCTAATTCCTTTGCATCAAACAAGTTTTTGCCAAGGCTCAGTAACAAATATGCTTGCCTTCTTGTTCATCATTGGTAAAAAACCTCTGTCAAATGTCTTGCTGTATTTAAGTTTTGTGGACTTCAATCAGGATTTGAGAGCATGCTCAGAAGTTTACTCAAAGGGCAAAGCTGGTAAATTAGGATATTCCAGATTATCTAATAAAAGCTGCACACATTTTATATAGCAATACATGGATTAGAGTGAAGATTAGAGATGGAAAACGCACATCACTTAAAATTATAACATCCATAGGACTAAAGCAGGGCTGTGTATGTGCCCCACAATTATTTAAATTATATTTATCACACCTCTCTATTGTGTTGGAGCAGACAAATTCCAACACATCAAAGTTGGGCAGCAATTATTATCACACCGACTATATACCGACAATGTGGTTTTAGTCAATAAATCGCAAATTGGTTTTCAAAGACTTCACAAACACCAAAGTGTATATAACAGTGCAATAAACTGGATATATACTTAAACAAAACCAAAACAAATGTTGTTAATGAAGAGATAAAAAGAATGGTGCATGGTATCTACATAACGAACTGGTGTAGAAAGTCTTGGCGTACAAATATCTGGGCATAACCATAAACTCCTGTGAATCATCCCATATTCATTTACAACAGCTATGGGCAAAAGCATGTGCTCTGATGTTGGCTTTTATTTCTTCAAACAAAACTTTAAAGGGCCCTATACTGGATCCAATATTGAAGTTTATAGATGCCAGGTTGCTTCCTACAGTTAGTTATGGCTGTGAAGCCTTCATGGGTAGGATGCACTTACCCTGGATAAAATAGTCACGCAATGTTCTAAATATTTAATTCGTATGGCAAAATCAGCATCTCTGGCACAAGTTTACTTTGAGTTTGGGGTTATAAAGCAAGAAACTGCATGTCAAAGAGCCTTTCTAAAATATGTTTTTAAACTCAGTAAATTATTATGGTATGAACTAGCTAGCAGTGGCACAAACTTTCCTGCACATCGTTATATGGAAGATGCCCTGACTAATGTTCAAGCAGAAAACTTATGGAAAGCGCCAGTCACTTTAATAATTTTTTTAAAACTTCTTAATAAAAATATGAGGAACGTATCACGTTGTCAGGATTTACAGATACAGAAAAAATGCTGACACGCTTGGATGGTAATTAATAGCTCTGCCAATTGGCATGCTCAAGAACACTTCTCAACCAGATACTCAAGTTCCATAAAACATACATTTTGGTTTTTCTATTTTCTCTGTCTATCCACCCTTGACCATGCCCCGAGGGGAGAATCATTAAGGGGAGGTAAAATATGAAGACTTTGTAAACAATCAGAAGAAACATGAATTCATGTGGTCTGCATTTGCCTAGTCCTATTATCAGAAAGGAGAAAACTTCTTAGAAAACAGTTTAATCAAAGACATATAAGAACGTTACAACAGGTCATAATTATCACTCTAAATCCTACAGACCCAATCTTAAATGCCCATTTTGTAAAAGTTCTGATGTTGGTGGAAAGTAAAATAATGGTGAGTGACTAAACTGTTGCTCAGTAAGCTATATGTAAGACTGATTGTGTATGTGTTTTTGTAACTGTTTTATGACTTATCATGTAATGATTTTAAGTAATCAATCATAAATAAACCTTTACTTAATTTCTCCTGGGCACACAACTAGAGCATCAAGTTGGATTCTTGCAGAGAGTGGGTGCACAGCTTAAATTGGAAACCAGGACTGCACCCAACAGTCACTGCATGGCTGTAGTCCATGCACAATGGGGTAGATTGTCTGAACAAAGTGTTTCATACCCTAAATTTATAAAATGATTACAAAAATCCATGCAAAATCCTTGACCCAAAAACCAAAGGTTAAAGTAGTGTTGTACTCAGGTATCGTGATGTATGTTATAAAAATAAATATCAGATATTCACAGATAAAGACGAAGTGACATTAAAGTTAGGTGACAGAATGATTATTGTTTGAAAACAAAAAAAAACACCAACATTTGCCATGTATAATTTTGGTAACTAACTATAACATGGGGCCCCATCATGCATTGCTTATGAACTCACATACTTCATCACTAATGACATTATAAATGACATCATTGAATACATCACTGAGGACATTATCCATAACACTACTGTTCATATTACTCAATAAACTCTAATTTGATTTTGAAAACGAAAGCATATAGTTAAGGGCTTACAGTCTTATATTCCATAGAATTACTCCGAATGCAAGTGTGATTGAAGAGGATGGGAATTGTGCAGGTTGATGTTATATAATACATGGTTGACCTACAAGTAAAGTAGCAGGTGCAAACAGTAGTGCATGTTAAAACCAGGAAAAGGATGACCCAACCTATTATGGGTGGCATAGGCATGTTTCTCAGTAGGTTGTGGCGTAGAGCTAAAGCCTTTTGCAAAAACATAGGGGCATATTTACACGCTCCTATCGCCACAGGAACGACACTGTTTATGATGTTCCTGTGATGATAAACCCTTTGCCTTATTTACAAGGCAGCGTAAAGCCACTTAATGTGGCTTAACACCGCTTAGTAAACAAGGCCCCTTTCATGCTACATTTAGCGTGAAATGGGCGGGCAATAAGTGTTGAGATGGGTGTTCTGCCACAACACCCATTAATTTTGACGCTGCTCACTAGTGACAAGGAGGGTGTAAATAGGAGACAGCACCAAAATAAGACCGGGGAAAACCTGGTCTTACCGTGGCAAAACGAGGAGAAATGTATAATTTCTCCTTGTTTTTGCTGTTTCAATGTGTGCTGCATAGTGCAGCACACATTGAAACAGCAAATTGCCATGAATGATCATTTATGTGCAGGAAGGCGTCTCTTCTTGCACATAAAGAATCATTTACAAAATGACGATTTGCAACTACTGTGTGTGCTGCACAATGCACACATAGCTAGTACAAATTGCAATTTTGGATTGTTTATGTGCAGGAAGGGACACCAAATATTCCTTCAGAAATTGTTTTGCTTGCTGGGACAGAGATGCATTCTGTCATCAGGAATTATATCTACAGGTATGTTTAGGAGAGCGCATTCCAATCCTCTATGAGCAGGGAGAGACACAGAGGCAGAACAGATATAGGCTTCTGAAAGACAATAACATTAGTAGTAAGACAAGTAATGGACAGAGTCTGGGTGATTGCATACTGAGACTGGCCTTGAGATAGTTTTTGTACCACATGAGTCCAAAAACATTGTTTTCTAGAAACAGTTACCACTTCAGAACCGTGATGACAAAGCTAGGACCATGCCAATTCCCCAAGAATTAACATAGGGGTTGTGCTCTTCCATCCAAAGTATCCTAAGCACTACTGCAAAGTTCAGACACAAGATTAGATCAAAAGCAACCATCTCCTTATAACAACTCTAAGTGTGAAACTGTGATAGAGATCATGAGACCTGAAGTTAAAGGGAAAATGTTGATTGTTTGGACGTGATCTGGAGATGATCCTGTGAACAAAATGTGGAGTATCTTGGCACACTTCAAGTCGAGGTACATGACGAAGGCACTGGAATCTCACAGTGCAGTAACAGAAGCTGACTGGCAAGGAGGGCCTTGGGGATCCAATTAACACTTTTTTTGTGTTCGAGTTGATCCTTCGAGCGAAACTAAAAACTTTAGTGAGAGTGAAATTTCCCGCTCCTTTGTGCCTCACGAAAAAGACGGAACCTGGCAGTTGCCTGTGGCGTAGAGGGCTGATAAGTAAAATTCTGAAGCTGAAGCTTAGGACTCTCCCATTAGAGACACAAATGTCTGTTAAGTGTCTGTTACATTTCAGCATTGTACAAAGGACTTCTAGTGGATCCAAACTACACTGGCTCATCAGGCACCTTGGAAGAAAGAACAACTGGCTTTGCAATTGGCTCAGTTTACATAAAGATTCGGAATGAAGGAGTAGAAGTTAATCTCGGACTTCTCAGTTTTTCCATTCTCCTCGATTTTCAATCAGGAGAACCTGGTCTAGAAGTTCAGAAAACTACCAGCTCACCCTCTAACTCCACCAGTAACCCTTCGCAGAATAAAGTCATCTAAGTGACTTCCACCCCAGGTGGTTTCAGCAGACGACTAGTGAACCTGAGTGAAATAGGCAAAGGCTTTAGGATCTGGTATCTTAAATATCTTTTTGAACTTTGCCAAAAGAAATTTGGCTAATTATTCAGGAAAGGGTCTTCAGCAACAACTAGAGTAGTTGCCCAAGTCAGAGTTGTATGCAGGGAACCAATCAGATGTCCCACTTTGGAACAGTCAGAGGAACATTGTCCATGTTGAAAGGCAAAGCAACTGGGTCATCCAAAAACTCTTTCAATTACTTTCGATCTTCACAATCCTTTGATGTTGAGGGGCTGATGGCATGGATACCTTTATGAAGGACAACATTCTCTGTCCTCAACTAGTCCAATTCCAGAGTTTGTTGCTGAAGGACAGAGGCCAGGCCAATACCAGGATCCATGCCAAAAATAGTCAGTAGTTTTTGGCAGAGCAATCTCTTCAGGCCCATAATACAGATCGGGGTTTTCCACTGTCTGAGGTAAGATCAACTGTTTCCGGAGGCCATATTGTCTCAAAACAGTGAAATATGTAGTCAGGAGTTGCCCTCAAGAAATCTGCCAACTTGGCATGAGTAAAATGGCAAATAATTAAAACAATATACCTTTACTGATAAAGACTTCACAAGTTTAGAGACAACCAGGAGTCAGGCATCTAGGGGAGGAAGTTCTAAGAGCAAATAGTCAGGTTCAGCATTTACAGGAAGTGAAGAACAAGCAAAGGAAATGGCTTTTTTTGTGACACACCCTCCAACCAGACTGAGGCCTTTAAATAGTAAAAGAACAGAAAAAGGAAATTACATCAAACACCACATGCCAAAAACCATAATGGATTGGGAAAGTCATGAAGAAAAAAAGTAGGTACAGCCATGATGGAAAGGGAAAAGAGAAAATTACGAAAACATGAACTGGATAGTTGCAGGAGTAACCTCAAAACTCAGCTACAAATCCTCAGGCAGGTGATAGTCATTTTGGAGTTGAAGAGAGAAGGTGTAGCAGCCGAGAACCCAAAAGCACAAGCAAAAACACTCAAGTGAGAGACTCTTCCAGCCCACAGCTGTGGTTCTGGGGTTCCCTGGTTATTTATCATACCACAAGTGATAAGCAGTGCATGGTGCAGGAGCAAATGTGACAAATTCTCAGGAGCACCCACGTGTGTCCCCAATTGCACTCAAAGGAATGCAAATTTTTACATTTGGAAATATGAAGCCACAGAGCATTTTGACTTGTGTTCCTTTAGTCGTACTGCTCTGCTTATATCACCAACATTTTTAGTGGTGTCCCCTTCCCATGCCTATTTTAAAAACATATTTATACCTTTTCATACTTAAAGCTATGACTCGTTCCAAAAAAGAGAACTACCTGCTAATTGTTTGTAAATACTCACAAACGTATTACCAGCTGTTTCAGGTGGACCCGCTGTGGAGCATCCACAAATGACACGGTGAGCTATTTTGGTCATGTGGAAATTCTTCTGCATTGGAAAAACCCGACTTACATGCCCACAACTCCATGATTCCTGATTCCTTGAATGGGATTTTACACTTATGAAAGCTTGTATTCACTACATAAACCCTAGTACTATAACATAGGGTAGTAGCGCCACATCTATACATAGATAGACATACCTAGTGATGTAGTGGTTAGGTTGTTGAAGTGGACATGAAATTATTATAATGCAATACAACCCATGCAACATACTAGTGACATGCTGTAAGCTTCACAACGGTAGGACAAATCAAGTCTTGTTTCTTTGGTCATAGTTAGCAAATAGTACAACTTAGATAATGACTTCTATAACTGATGCTGAACAATTTATTGTATGTTTACAATGCTCAATTTAATACAATAATATATTTTATACTTGTGATAACACGGTGCATATTAATAATTAGTTATTTAAATATACTTATGCAATACCTACCCACAGGTTCACCATTAGGTAACCATTACAGTTTTTATCCCTTCGTGACTATGATTACATTTTGGTAACATTTTTCTTTTATAATACAGTTCATTATGAATGATGTTCTTTTATTTCTCCACAACTTCTGGTGGGATATGCATTTAAATCCGTAAAATCCTACAAAATCACAACTGCAGGAATTGTTAGTTAAAGGAAATTTCCAAGAACTATCAGGTACTCTGTATGTAAGTGCCTTCAACAAAGGCATGTAATGCAACAGGCTTTGTTGGATCTACTTGACCTCATGCAACTGACCCAGTGGGTAGAGGGACCATTAATTTGGGCGGCCATTTGATCGATTTGGTTTGCTCGAATTTTGATTTGCATATCCGGGACCCCCTACCTGTGACATGGTCCGATACTTGTTTTATTAGGTTTTCTTGGGATATGGGGTCATCTTCTTCCACCCTACCTTCATCCTTCGTCCCTGCTAGGCGGAGGAATAACATTCCAGCCTTTTCCAAGGCCTTGCTTAACACCCCATTGGTTCCTGCAGATGACCTTGGAGAGGCGGTGTATTGTTTTAACATCTGGATTGGTCAGGGGGTTGAATCCTCCTCTAAACTCTCAGCTACTTGTCATCATAGATTGTCCCCCTCGAATCCATGGTTCTCTGGGCACCTAAAAGAGTTAAAATTGGGCTGTAAGAAACTGAAACGCCAGTGGCGCGTTGCCTACTGTCCAGTGGGTAAATTGGTGCTTTGGGCAGCTCAGAGGGTTTACTATGCCGCTGTCAAGAAAGCTAAAAGTGATTTCTATGCAGAGCGAATTCTGAAAGCTAATAATAATAGTAAGGAGATTTTTTCAATCGTAAGAAGTTTTATGTCTCCAAGTGCTGAACAAAAACCTGTTCCAGCCTCCTCATAGTGGTGTGAGGAGCTCTCTTCCTTTTTTATCAGCAAAATCCAATCTATTCAAGACAGCTTAGGGTCGATGTAAGGGAACTGCCAACCTCATCACCTACAGCTTTCCAGTCTAACATTTCTACCCGCCCCCTTTTCTCCCAGTTTTTGCCAGCAGAAGACTCTGACATTCTTGCCATCCTCAAATCTCTAAAGTCGGGCTCTCCATCGGACCCATGCCCAGCTAGAGTCTTAGCGGGGGTAGCGGGGAGTGTTTATCTTGAAGTCACTTCCATTATAAACCGCTCACTTCACTCTGCAAAGGTTCCCACCCAAAGGAAACAGGCTAAACTTATCCTGCTTCTCAAAAAAGCAACTGCTGATCCCTTGCTGCCTTCTAACTACCGGCCTATCTCCTTATTGCCGGCACTGGCCAAAGTTTGTGAAAAGCTGGTATTTCGTCAACTTGAGGCTTTTGTTGAAACATCTGGGGCGCTCTATCCAGCCCAGTCTGGTTGTAGAACATCTTTCAGCACGGAGATGGCATTGGTTGAGGTAGCGGAAGCCATCAGGGAGTGCCTGAACGGGGGCGGCAGAGTGGCTCTGATTTTATTGGACCTCTCTGCCGCCTTCGATATGGTACCCCGCCAGCTTCTCTTGGATCGGCTCTCTGCCATCGGCATCTCTGGGGCAGTGTGGGCTTGGCTGAGAACCTTTTTGGAGGAGCGCTCCCAACAGGTCTGGATGCCTCCTTTTTCTTCCTCTGCCAGGAAGTTATCAACGGGAGTCCCACAGGGCTCTACTTTGAGCCCGCTACTTTTTAATATCTATATGACCCCTTTGGTTGCCCTGGCAGAGGGGCTGGGTGCCAGAATCATGGCATATGCCGATGATACACAGCTTCTATTTACATGGAAAGGTTCTGAATTGGGCACTGGGGATGCGCAGAGGTGTTTATCTGCTGTGTTTACCTGGTTGGCAAGGCGCATCTCAAGTGTAATGAAGAAAAATCAGAGATACTGCTGTATGGCAATTTCCCCCCGCAGTTTAGAGAGGCCTGGTATCCACCGGACTTCCCTTGCCCACGGTCAGTGGGTAGCCCGGCCAAGAACTTGGGGATATGGTTTGGGGAAGATTTCCGGTTCACCGAGCATATTAAGAAAACTCACTGATATCTGCTTCGGCACTCTTAAGATCTTTAGGAAGTTCTTCCCTTTGCTACCACAACAAGGAAATGGTGGCTCGGGCACTTATCCTTTCCAGGCTTGATTACGCCAATGCCCTATTTATTGGCATCCCTGGCTATCTCATGAATAAACTCCAACAGATTCAAAATGCGGTGGCCAGACTCCTATTCAACATCGCCAAACAATCCAGTGCAAGGCTACTTCTACGTGACCTTCATTGGTTACCTGTGGCCCAGCGGGTCCAATTTAAAATCCTGACCATGGCCCATAAAGCCTTGCATGACTCTGGACCTTTGTACATTAGGAAGCGCATGGCCTTTTACAAGCCTGGCCGCTCGTTCCGCTCCTCCTCTCTTCGCCTACTGGCCATTCCTCGGTTTCGCCACTCTAGGATGGGCAGCCAATCGTGGTCAGTAAAAGTGGCCATTCTATGGAACAGCCTTCCTGGCCTTTTGAGACATACTCAGGACCTCTGTATTTTCAAGAAACTTCTCGAAACTCATCTTTTCAACCCCCTCATTTAATGTCATTTGTGCTCTCTCGGCCTCTGTCCATCCGCGCCAGGATACTCCTGAGTAGTTGTGCGCGCTACAAATCATATATAACATAACATAACATAACATAGAGATGGCATAATTAGAGCACATGGAAGGCCAACATAAAATGGTGCGTCAGCAATATACAAAACCATAAGCTTAAACCTTAGCTTTCAGGCTAATAGATAGGAATAATCATAAGAACATAAAATCATAAATTCAGCATAATGTTAAGATGAACTTATCGCAATCATCAGGTGGCAACATTAAAAGAATAAATTGATTTAAGTTAAAAAAACAGTACTTACTCAGGAGCATAATGGCAAACATACAGGACAAAATCTGGACATTGCTGAACAGCGCATCCAATACGGGCCGTTTTACTCCAGACGACCTTTACATTTAAAGATAAATAATTATTATTGAACCAATTATATGCTCAACTACAGTTTCTGTTATCTTTGCAAAAGTTTTTGAAATAGAAATATGCATTACAGTTACTCCCACTTTGATTATCAGGGGCAGCGTTTGAACAAATGTATGCAAAGTAAATTAAGGCTGACATTCCTACGATTCACACTGTGAGTTTTGGTGTTCAAAAATAGACGTATGTATAATGGCTCTAATATATGTTACTGACAAATGCATTAAATTACCTAACTAACCAAATTTACCTGCAGATGAAAGATAATCTGAGGTTTAAAATAGGTTGTAGCATTCATGGTCCAAGAGGTATCTGTTTTTTTTGTCTTGTCTTGTTTAATTGATTCCAGCCTCTTGGTCCTTAACTGAATCAATCCCATTTTTCTTGACTCCATAAAAGATACAAGTGGCACTGAGTCCATGGGCGCTTCCTCCTAAAGGGCGGAAGAGCTTCCCCCCACCTGCTGCGAGCACAGCAGGTAAACACAAATAAACAAAATGGAATGGCAATACCATTTTACTTTTCTGCCAGCTCACACTGTGTACATCACAAGTGTGATTCCAGTGATTTGAGGGTGACTGCTTTTCCTACCAGTGTGCATGTTTGATTGGCAGGCTATACTGCAACGGCCAGCCCAATATGTGAAACAACCAGGAGATTGCTGGCACATGCCCCTAGCCTCAAAATAAGCACTGGGTAAGCCTGCTCCAACCAATCCTAGAGCTGCACCCATGCTGAAAAAGACATGAGAGCAGGTCCAGGATTGGTTGGATTTGCATTCCACTGGGCAGGAAGGAAGTCCTTCCCTTTCCTGCTTGTCGTGACCAGGATCCCAGAGGGAGAGTGGAGACACACCGAAATAGGCGCAGCATATATGGTGAGTTTTTTGGCATCACGCCCCACCATATTTTCATGTTTCAAGCCTCCACTGACTGAGTCAGTAAAACCCCAAATGTACATGGGTCAACTTAGGAGCAGTCAGAACCAATAAAATATCTCACTTGTTTGGCTTAGCTGCAAAATACCAGAGAGCATTGAAAACATAGTTCTTAATTATTTATTTATATAGCACAACTAATACCCTAAGGCTTCTAGGCCATTGTCATCCAACATCCTGCCAGCCAAGAGGTAAAAAAGTGCTGAAATATTAAAAAATGTAAAATATAACCAAAGTTTTGCCTTAAAAAGCCATGTCTTCTGACCCTTCCTGAAAGAGATCAGGTTAGGTGAGGTTTTAAGTGTATATGTCAACTGACTCCACAATCTGGCAGTGATATTCAAAAACCTTTTGCCACCCCAGTTAGAAAGTCATCCTTTGGGGACCTCCACCAACATATGTGAAGAGGGCCGCAGCATTCTGGTTTGTGTGTAACAACAAAATTGGTCAATCAGATATGCAGGGCCCTGGTTGTGCAATGCTCTAAAGGCAAGGTGCTTTAAAATTGATCGGTTTTCCACTGGAAGCTAGTGTAGGGTATCGAGGGCCGCCTTTGCAAAAGAGTATTTTGGGATTCTAAAGAGCAGATCGGCTGCCAAATTCTGTATAACCTGCAGTTTGACAAGGAGGGCTTTGTTAATTCCAATCAGAAGGCTATTGCAGTAGTCCAGACTCAATAGGACTAGTGCTGAGACCACTGTTTTTTTACAGGTCCAGTGGTATGAAAGGGAGAATTTTCCTCAGGACCATCAGAGAATAGCAGGGAGCTGAGGTAATCACATTCACATGGTGGGAAAAGGACAGGGTGGTGTCAAAGATGCCTCCCAGATCTTTTGCCTTGGAGACTGGAATGGGGAGAGGACCTAGCTCCATGGGCCATCAGTCCGAGGACCAGAGGGAAACGTCTCTACCACAAAGAAGAACCTCTGTCTTATTTGGGTTCAACTTAAGACACTTCTCTGACATCCATCTACACACCTGTCTCATACAGGCATGAAAGTTATAGACTATGGTTTGAGAGTCCTCTGAGATGGACATTATAATCTGGGTATCATCAGCATATGACACCATAGCAAATCCATAGGATTTGATAAGCCTGGCTAGGGGCACCACATAGAGATTAAAATGAGTCGAGCTTAAGGACGAGCCCTGTGGAACCCCACAAGAAAGATTGAAACTCTGGGAGCTAAGGCCGTCCATCTCCACAAATTGTTCGCAGTCCGAGAGGAAGGAATTAAACAGGGGTAGGGCGGCACCAGCAACGCCTATTTCCTGGAGGCAATGTAGTAGGAGGCTATGGTCCAAATATCTTCTTCCGTATATACTAATTCTCACATAGCAGGTTGTCTCTCTTTTCCCAGTTACCTTATATTTTCATTTCATTTTATCACAGACCATTTTGGATCATGTCGCAACAGCAAAAGCCTTAACACTGAAGGCTTTACAACAAAAGCGAAACAACAAGGATGGCATTACCAATCAATATCATGGCGTCACATAGGGAAGCATTTCAAATACAGAAACAATGCAGACATCTACTTCGATTGCCATTACAACGGCAAATGTAATAAACAGCAAAAAAATTCAAAAGGCATGTATAACAAAAAAATACATTTCACTTACCAGTTTACATGCACGGAGTTTGGGGATAAGCCAATCAATGTAACCGCAGTCGGGAAATGCATACATTTGTTAAAAACACTATTGTGATGTTTCAGCACAAGGCGCAGTATGTTAATGAACCTGTAGTCTTACCTTACTGTTCACTAATATTCTCTAACGTTTTCCAAAGCAAAACAGCTATGTTGGTTTGACCACATTGTGATACCATCCTCCTCAGTACACAGCTGACTGCTGCTAAGGTGCTAATGGACATGCCGGTGTGTTATATTATCTTCTTGTGTCAAGTTGTTATCAACCAAACTAACTGTGATCCTATCCTGCCTGTTTATTCACTTCCTAGGAAGAGCCTGAAGGGTGCAGAGCTCATGGGGGGATAGGGACATAACTTGAACATACCGCAGTGCCCTCCAGAGCAGGCTTTTTACACCTCAACAGAGTGGCACACAGCTTTGGCAATACTTGCTGCCATAACTGCGAATATTCACAAGTTTGTAAAAAGCAGATTTCCCAACCTCTGGTAAGACACTGCGCTCTTTAATACCCCGGGGGCATGGCCAGCTTCTTTTAACAACTGCCACTTGTCTAGCGCTGAACATTATTTGAAAAAGGCAGGTGGCTCTCAGTATTATAAAATATGCAGCCTTTATATTTAGCATATTTGTATGTGTAGGAGTTGTATTTCACCAAATAGGTTGTCGTAAAGGCTATCATCAACTACAACGATAGATGTCATGCGCTGCGATGCCATTCGTACTCGTGAAAGATTCAGAGTAAGGGGGGGGGGGCGTAGTAATGACCCCGTTGTGGTGCCGGTTTCGTAGTTAAGGCTTTTTGTTGTAAAGCCTTCTTTAAAAAGATGTTTCCCCTCAAAACAGGCATGATGTCTGTCACCATCAGCCTGAGACTTATAAGACCCTTTACATCAGCCTCTGCAATAAATTAGTTCAGTGGAAAAGTAAAGTAGATTAATTCTTTGGATTTATTTATACAGACGCTATAGGACTGCTGATTCTGTCTGGTATTCCCAAGTTTTCAGCATTTAATGATTGAAAAGTGGCACAAGTTGCCGACCACATTCCCCTGAATTGTCCTAAAGATGTTTTCAGATTATGAGAGCTATGCATTTTGAATAGCCCACATTGTTTAACAAATATGTGAATTTGCATCCAGCAAAGCATCCTACCTCACTATTTTTCTAGCGTATAAAGAATATGGGGCAACCAAGTAACACTGGGAAATACAATGATACATGGAGACAATGGTCCCTTCGGGGGGGATGTGTGAACCTCAATTTTCTATGTAATGATTCATAAGCTTCAATGATTGGTTTTGTAAAAGAAGAAACAATTGTATTCAATTACTTATTAGCAAAAACAAAAGCAAAGTGACATAAGTCTTTTAAAGACAAAATGGCACTCCCAACGACACAACTGCACAGTGATAGTGAAATAGGTTAGTATAAAGTGGGCAAATGTTATACAGTATATATGTCGAGAATCGTTATTCGAGGAGACACTTAGGGGCCTATTACGATGTCGGGCGGAAGGCCATTTGACAGCTCATCAGTGGTGGTCCGTCCAACATCTGTTGCTGCGGTCCAACTGCCACACTACGATGCTTGCGATCGGAGGCAGAAGGCGGAGGGACTGACCCACACTTTCCGATGGGCCCAAGGAGCCATTCTGACGGACCGTAATCCCAACAATAGGGGCGGTGCTTGCTCAGGAACCACCATTGGGATTACGAAGTCTCTTTCTGTCTGCCTTTCTATGGCAGGCCCAAAGCCATAGAAAGGCACCTTTCTATGGCAGGCCCAAAGCCATAGAAAGGCAGATGGGAAGGGACCGTGGGGGTCCCTACCAGGGCCCCTGTCCCTCCTGGGTTTATGCTGTGGTCCCTGGGGGGGGCACATGTGGTGCGCCCCGAAACATCCAAGCATTTTGTGGCAGGCGCTGAATAGTTTCTTCCACACAGTGCATGGATGTTTCAAAAGCGTATTTTTCCGTGCTTAAGGGGAGGATGCCTGGACATACCAAACGTCTCCATTAAGACGTTAACAGCAGTGTTCCAAAAGAGAGCATGAATTCATAGCAGAGGCTACGAGGCGTGGTACAGCGGTGCCAGACTTGCAACCCTGTCATTTCACTGAAGTTCACTGCACTCTGCATGTAGTGAATGAGCTTGATACACATCTCCCACCCTATGCACATGGCGCACCTAAAACATTACAGAACACAGTACATACAGTTTGAAAGCACAATAACAAGCAGGTCAGTATAGAAAAATACCAACAAAATGTGACAACTTCTGGTTTTCTGGCCTTTCTAACTTTAGGCAATTTTCCACAGCCAATAATGAAGCCTGGCGCCATATGCATGTGCATGGCAGGGCATTCATTTGACTTTTTCTGCCTTTGATTTCAGCAGCTGGTCTCCAGGAAGCCCCAAAGTCCAAATCCCCAAGAAGCCAGATTCAAATTCAAGTTAGCTAGAAATACGTTCTGAGGTTTCCATCATCAATCTTAATGCCTGTGTCCTCCCTAGAAAACTCAGGAATTACTAAAAACCCAAAGCCCACTTGAGTGCAGGGGCTCCATTTCTTCTTTGCAACTGTTTGCTTGAAAAACATAGGTGTATATAGATAACTCCTCTATATTAAACACATCTATTTAAATTCTGTCTATAAATGTAAATTCTTCCTAGTATTACAGACTCCCAAAATTCCTTCTCCCTCTAAATGACAGGTTCCCCCTTGTGTGTTCTTCTTGTTCCCCGCCCCTCATTTTGATGTCTTGCTTTTTTTGTTATGTGCAGTTTGTAATTGCTCACTTCACTTACTTCATAATTCATAATGTATTTGAAAGAGCCATCCTGGCTCAACATCCTGCTCCATGCACATCATATATTTCCTTGTGGTAGAGAAGCTCTATATGTTAATGTTAAATACATCATTAGTATGGAAAAGGTAACTCTTAGGAATGTTGCATATTCTAGGGCTTTGTTGCCATATATCAAAGGTAGGTGGTAGTTGTAGGGTTTGTGCTGCAATGAGATCATTGTGGGTGGCAGAATGTGGGTTGCAGTTGCCTTGAAGCTGGGAGCCAGCGGCTAGCTTGAAGTGCAACTGTGACATTGTCATGCTTCTGGAGGTGCAGAATCTGTCTGACTTGGAAGTCAGACACACATGTCCCAAAGTATATCCTGTTGACCTTATCTAAGCATGTGAGAACTATAGTGAAGTTCGCTTGAACTCTGAGGGTGGATGAAGGCATGTGAAAATATATGATACACAATCCTTAATCTGAATTGCGAACATCTGGTAACCCAAGTTAGCTGGAGAAAAATGGAGGATAACAATTTATGGTCACCCAAAGGTTCCTTAATTTTCTGACAGTCATTCCTTTTTAAGAGTTGAGTTTAAGGTGATTATCCCACATCCATTGGTTCTCTGCTAAGAGACAGAACAATAGATCATAGCAGTCATTTTCCAGTTTGAGGATACTGTCTGTGTCATGAGCATTGTGGCAGTAAGTCTGAGGGATTTGATGATGTCCTGTTGTCTGCAAACACGTTTTCCTATTTCTTTTATGATGGTACACTTGTGACAGACCATGAAATGGAGTACATGAACTGAGTGTCAAATAATGAACTTAATGGCCTGAAACAAATTCTAGTTATGACCATTCTAGGAATGTAGATATTATAGTGCAAACGTCTTTTTGTGGAGAGTTCTCTCACTCAAACAATATATGCAGGTCTGCAAAGCAGGACACAGCCTGATGTTCAATAATTGGAAAGTATAGCGCCAAGAAGAAATGATTAGTCTGAGCCCCTCGTTAATTACAGATGCCAGGTCCATATTGATTTTTGAACCTAGTAAAGGTCATACACTTTAGTCTATTTCACTAATATTATAAATATGGATCAGCACATTTCAATAATTACTTTCTGAACTGTAAAGGTGCCTAATAGATTGGGGTGATGCCAAGTTTCAGTCAAGACTGCATGATATGCGTGAGCATGCTTTTACTACATTTGATAAAGTTGCATGTGGACTTAATGCATGAGTTATGTGTTAGGCCATGAATAAAGGTCTCAATTAACGTGAGTCATGCGGTTTTATTTTTAAGTGAAAAGAATATTTATGTTTGCTAATAAGTCACATCTTTCAAGTTGCAGGTAATAACCTAATAGGTTAGGCATGTGTGATAAACCACGTTTGGGGTGTATTTAATTTCACTCCTTGACATATTTTCACTATTGGAAGTATTACTCATTATGATACTAATGCTAAAACATATGATTTGTAGAAGAATAGCACATTATAAACTCTAAATCAGTACAAAATACCAAAATAGAAGCCCTGAGTGGAATCGAGCAAGAAGGCGGTCGCAATGGTGGCTGAGTGAGTGGCTTGCGAAAGCTCCTCCCAGAACCCTCACGAGAATGCCCCCTCTGTTCCTTACCCGTGCAAATGGACACCTTGAGCATGTGATGTTGTGGCAGTATCTGCTCCGGACTTGGCCGAGTGCTGCATACATCGACTGCAGTAGATTGCGGTTTCCCACCCCAAACTTTCACCGGTATCTAGTTCAGTGGAGGCTCCGGCGACGGAGGATGGACGAACTCGCAGTGCGGATATCAGAGATCGTAATGGCTCCGAAGAAAGGGAGCAAGTGCGCTAAGACCCGGAAAAGGCCGCAGTAGTAACGTTTGAGGCTGCGTCTGTAATCCTGGCATCTCCTGCTTCTTCCCTCATGGAATAGCTCAGTAGATCATAAAAGCTTTAAAAAGCAAGTAACTAAAACAAGGAAAATAGTATCGCTACTTGAAGATAAAGTAACCCTGGCGAAAAGAGCCCACGGCTGGATAGTACTAAATGACTATAAAACCCTCAAACCACAAGCATATCTAGACCAAGGCTTCAAGCAGAAGACAAAGGAAAAATTCTTACAATTCCGACTAGGCGTACTACCGATCCTCCCCCATCTGGCGCCATGGGAAAGGAACCATAAAGATCTAACCTGCCGTCTTTGTGGGGCAGGACCTGAAGACATAACCCACATAATATGCATTTGTCCCAGTTTAATGGACATAATGAGAACACTATTACGTGCAAAATGGAACCAGGAGGGGGTCAGGTCATGCCGTCAGGCAGTTAAACTGTGCTTCAACCCAAGCGAGATCCAACTAAACTGCAGAACCACACAATTTCTTGATGCAGTGGCAAAGAGAATCAAGGAGGCACAAAAAGAAGCAACTGCCCAATAGCCGGAAACATGTTCTGGGGTATCTTTTGAACTTTTGGTCAGACTGCTGAAGAAGTTGAACCACTGAAACATTTTAACTTTTGATACTTACTCTTTTATTCTTGTTAGTAACCACCCTTTCTTTTAAACAATGTATTTTAAATTGTGAGTTTTAATTAACTGTGCAATAAACTTTACTTACTTACTTACTTACTCATGGAGAAAGGAAACAAGCTGGTCGGCCGAATGTAGTAGTTACTTATTGTATTTACCTCTGCTTATTGTGTTTTACATCTGGAATCTTATGTTCCTAGTGTTCCAGGTGGGAGAGCCTTTGTGTTTGTATGTTCTAGTAAAGACAGTTGATCCTGTCCTGGCTTAAGATACACTTGTGTCTCTGCTTGGGCGTTCAGCTGAGGTTGATTTCTAAAAAACCCAGGGGCATATTACCAACAACTAGCGATAATTTTTGTCTCTAACTTGTTTAGAGACAAACATTATCGCCGCACATCGGCGATTTTTATCGCAGATAAACCTTGCTATTAGCAAGGTTTATCGCAAATGCGATAAAAAACGGCCGCAATGCATGAATATCGCTGAAAAGTCAGCGATATTCATGCATTATCGAGCAAATGCTCTTAGCCATGTTATCCACCTCCCATTGGATAACATGGCTAAGAACTGGTCAGGGCAGGTGTTAGCTTTTGGAGATATTCGCGCTTAGAGCGAATATCTCCAAAAGTTGGTAATAGGAGATAGCGATGTTAGGGACTGTTTCCAGTCGCTAACATCTTGGCACGCCCACTTTGCATGTCATTAGTGATAAATATCACTGACTTGCAAAGCGGGGCCCAAGATGGTCGCTATCTCCTATTAGCTGTCACTAACTGGTGTTAGCGAGAGCTTGGTAATAGGGAGATATTTTTATGTCCGCTTTCTTGGCTTTTAAAGCCAAAAAAGCGGAGATAAACCCCCTTGATAATATGCCCCCAAGAGTTAACCTTACCAGATGTCAACCTTCTTTATGACATCGTTTTTGCCGACAGGAGCTGAGCATCCACAAAAAGAACCCACGAAGCAGCTGCGAGTTGTTCATCAGTAAACGAAGAAAGAGGATTACGAAGAATCCTATGCCCAATTTCTTGTCTGGGAAAATTTTTAAAACCTTCCTCGAACTTGAGCAGTGTTACAAAGTGGCAAGAACCTCGAAAATATTCTTTGGATGTGCATCGCTGAGGTAAATGTCACCATTGAAGCGATTACAACATTAGTGATTCTCCTGTTTCATCCCGGTAAACCGTGTATGCTTTCGGGGAGGTTTAATCTCATAAGGGCAAAATATTTGGGAGCAGAGCACAAAGAAAGGGTTTCACCGGCGCTGGAACGCAAAAGTCAGAGATGCGTTCCAGCAACTGTTAAAAGCGTAAAGGAACGTGTGTCTAATCCCAAGTGAAACGCACGTATGCGTTCCATTGGAGGAAGCATTAGTGTAAGAACTGGGGCCACCAGCTCTCCAGGGGGGAGCATGGCTCGAGCAGGAAGGCAGCCAGGGGCTTGGGTGTAAAGCAGCCACTTAACACACTCATCCAATGACACACAGTGGGCGCAATAATGGAGACCACACCAGTAGTTGTATTTGAAAATCAAGTTCTTTTACATAGACTTTGGATCAAGCAAGTAATGCATTTAACTACTCATTAGTATTTCATTTAAGCATTTCACTAGGCAGTTGCAGTAAGACTTGTCATTAAAATAATAACCAGCTCATCTAAGTAGTGAAACATTAAATAACATAGCCTGCCGCATCATACTCTTCCGCAGGCAAAGAGGGTACTTCCATAAACCTGGAGGATCCTACAAGAAGCGACCATAGCATTGCCTTAAAGTACCACAATAAACCTCCTGTGGATGCCTCCTAAACTGTACTTCATAGGAAGTGATACAACATTTCAGCAAGTACTTTCAGTACAACAGATAACTTCAAAGAACACAGCCACAAACATTTCTTCTTGTGAATACTGATCGGTTTGCGACCCAAAATCAGATCATCAGAATACCATTAGAATGAATCAATACACATCGCAGTTTGATCCCTTCAGGAGCTGTAGAAGCCCGCCCCTGTAAGGAATTCAGAACAATGAAGTAAATCCCCCTTCCATTAATAGGCTTGTAAATAGGGTGTAACCATGAACATTTCAGGCTGGATACCTGCATGCAAAACAATATAGGGGGGAAAGTGTCTATCCCCACACCTAATAGTTCTCGAGGCACATAAAAGGGGGGCCAACGGGGCCCTGTCTCAGTTCACCCCTGGGGAGGGGCGACCTCTGGCCTTACTCGGCCTACCGCCCTCCTCCCCGGGGGTTACCTTGTACTTTCGGCCCTCCGGGGCCCTTGCGCAGTCACCGGTAACGGGGAGGGGTGTTCGACCCTTCTAGGGCCTCACTCGTCCCGGCGCCTTGCAGGGGTGACTTTGGGGCACCAGCGCCGGGGATGGATCAAGATCAGCGTTGGGGCACTACCGGAGGGGGCTCTCTGGCTCTGCGGCCCTCCTCCGAGGTGAGACGCGGCTTACCCAAGCGCCGGGCCTTGTCAGCAGGGCCCGGCGGTAACAGCCAATGGTGATGCAGCTTGGGCGGGGGCGCGGCCGATGACGCGGCGGCGCTCCCGCTCACGTGACGGGGCCCAGGTAGGCTTCAGGCCTAACGCGGCCCGACGATCTCGATGCGGCGGCCCTCTTCTGGCACCGGGGGCCGCCGAGGGGGCTCAATGTCGGCGCTAGTCACAGCGCGGGGCAAGCGGCCACAGGACAGGCCAGCAGCGCCTCTGAGGCATCCTTTGGGCGGCGCTGATGCCACTCTCCTCAAGGGCCTCAGGGCGCCAAGGTACAGCGCGACCGCCAGTCCCAGGAAGCGCGTGAGGCTTCACAGTGCGGGTCACCCGGGGGGGGGGGGCCGAGGGACAATCTGGGACACAGCACTGAGCAGAGGGGGGTCAGAATAGAGCGTTTCTCTCTCAGTCACTCAGCAGATTGGGTCTGCAGGAGGGAAGGCGACCTCTAGCCTCCTGACAGGACAGTCTCACCCACAGCGCTGACCAGGGGGCTTCAGGATAAAGCGTTTTTCACACCGTTCCACAGGGACAGCAGAGCAGAGCAGTTCAGTCAGGGGGAGACCAGTGGGGCAAGGAGGGCCCACTGCAGGCAGGGGGGTTGCGCAGGGCAGCACAGTCCAGTACCTGGTCGATCCCCCAGCAGTCTCTGGTCAAAGGCAAGCAATCTTCTTGGCGCTTGGTTCTGTGCCCTTGGGTGTTTCTTTCTTGAAGTTGCTGAGAGGGGGGGGGGGGTTGAGCTGAAGGCTTGAAGAGTTTTTCCTCAGTCACTGCAGATGGACCCTGGGGTTCCCTACCACTGGGCCAGATCAGGGGGCTAGCTTAGGACACCACAGCCAGCTTAAGAGGCAGCACCTAAATCCTGTCACTCCTAGTAGTATAGGTTCCTCACTAGGCCCTCCCGCCTAAAACTCCTGCGTGGGTTCCCCAGGTAAGTGATGCCCCAACTGACTAGAAAGTTTCCCTCCCTTTCCTTATATAGCGTCAGTTGGCAGTTGGCAGTGGCAGTTGGTTTCACCTCCCCTGTTCTGGAAGGTTCCAGGAGCTTCCCTCATTCTAGCTATGAGCAGGCAGGTATGGCAACATTGTTTAAGGGTTCCAGCCAACTCCTGGCTACTAGAGTGTGACTATACAGACCACGCTGCAGTAGCAGGGGTCAGTGGCAGCCATGTTGGGGGAAGAGAGCACCTGCACCCTGGCATTGATTAGCAATGGGAGGGTGCCCAGAGTCCTAAAGCCAACGGAAAGTAGGTGGAAAAATGAGGCAAGGGCAAAAAAAATACCACCCTAGGCTGACAGGTCTAACAATTAGAAACTAAGCTGCCACTGACGTCATAAAGAGTCTCCTCTACACAGAAGAGAACGAACGAACGTTCCAAGGATTATCGTCATAAAGGGGATTGTCTCACTGGAGAAGCACATTAACGTCATAATAGTGTTTGTCCTGATTTAGTCTTTGGCCTTTATCATCCATTTATAAACTAAGCGAGCAACATAAGAAACGGAGGGAAATACATTTTCTTCAATATAGGAAAGTCCATGGCTATGCTGCCATCTAATGGACGTTTCTAGTAATACATCTGAGCATTATTATTATACATATCATTGGGAGTTTCAGTATAAGAAAAGGAGATTTTCAACAACTACTTGGAGAAAACATTTCCTTTTAGTCATTTTATTTACCTTATATTTTTTATTTATAACCCTCTAATGACCATGCAAGCAGTTTCACCTCCCACACCATTTTTAGGAAGTCCAGGTGATCCCCCTATTAAATGGCGAAAGTGGACTGATGGATTTGAGACTTATCTTGGTGCGATTGGTGCCATGAGGTTTCGTGCAGAAAGAAAGAAGTATATAATGTTGCAATCCTTGAGGTATGAAGGGCGAGAAATCTTATTACATCTTCCAAATCCATCACTTGTCGAGGGTGAGATTCTTGATGAGTATCAAGAAACAATCAAAAAACTTCAAAATAGATTTGATGTTCAACCTAGTTTAGATGTTCTTCGACATAAATTCTTCTTACGTACCCAGAACACTGGTGAAGATGTCGACAATTTTATTACAGCTTTAAGAAGTCCTGTTTCAGACTGTCAATTTGAGAATTTTGCTGATCAGCTTGTCCGAGATCAATTCATCGCTAAGTGTACGGATAAAACCATAAAACAAAAGCTGTTAACATTAGGAAATCCTACCCTTGAAGAAACAATTAGGGTAGCGAAAAGTATTGAAACATCGCAGATCTCAGTAAAAGAATTGGAGGAAAAGAAGAATGAAAATATTTTGGCTGTAAAAGTAAAAGATACTAAAATGGCCTACAACAAGGCATCTGAAGGACAACGGTCATTTGACAAATATAATTCATTTTTTTCTAAAACTGATATTTGTTTTAGGTGCGGTTATAAACCACATGGTGTAAATAGTAAATGTCCTGCAAAATTTGTGACATGTAAAAATTGCAACAAGGTAGGACATTTTGCGAAGGTATGTCAGACAGGTAAAAATAGATTCAGTCAAAAACCTGCTCCTGTTAAATGTGTTGTTGACCAGGATACTTCATGTGTAGGTGAGGAATTTATTACTAAAGATCTAAGTAACATGGTAGTGGTTGTTCAAGATGACGGGGTTGTCACAGGTGACCCTGACCTATGTGTTGATCCTTATGTTAATATTCAAGCAGGTGATCGTGTACTTAATCTTTTGGTTGATTCAGGCGCACAAATCTCCATGATCACACTTGAACTCTATCATGCAACATGGCTGAACAGAGTACTCCTTCCTCCAGATCGCAAGGCTGTCTCTTATGAGGGACGAGAAATAAATGTGTCTGGATACATTGAAGAAATTATGGAATTCCAAGCAAGGAAAATATTTGGTAAGGTCTATGTGGCTCAAAAAGGGTTAAACATTCTAGGGTGGTTCCACCAAGGTTTATTTGGTATGGTTCTCAGGCCTGGTACAAGGAACCAAGTAGTTGCAGTGAGAGACAGCCCTGAATTCTAGAATCTCATCATTGATTACCAACATGTTTTTTCTGGTGAGTTGGGTAAGATAAGTAATTTCCAACATAAGATCATTGTAAAAGATGGTGCTTGTCCTGTGAAGCATGAGCTCAGAAATGTTCCTTTTAGTATAAGACATGATTTGGAAAAATAACTTGGACATGTTGTGTGCTATGGGAATCATAGAGCCAGATGAGTCATCCTTGTGGTTGTCTCCAATGGTTGTTGTAAGAAAACAGAATGGCGAGTTAAGGGTTTGTGTGGACCTTCGCTGTCTCAACAAAGAAATATGGGTCGATTCCCATCCCCTTCGGAACATAAATCAACTGTTGTCTAATTTAAAGGATTCGAAGGTCTTCACAAAATTAGATTTGGCATCTGCCTATCACCAGGTAGAATTGACACCAGAATCCAGACCGTTCACTGCTTTTGTTTCCCCATTTGGAACTTTCCAATATCTGCGTATGCCGTTTGGGCTCGCCTCAGCGGCCTCCGTTTTCCAAAGGGTTATGTCAAACATGTTGAAGGGAATTCATTTCCTTTCTGTTTTTCAGGACGATGTACTCATTCATGCTCCTGATAGAAGCTCACATGATGCAGTATTGAAGGAAGTGTTAGGCAGGTTCCAAAGTAATGGAGTAGTTTTACGCAGAGACAAATGTGTTTTTGCTACAAGTGAGGTTGATTATTTGGGGCATTTAGTTAACAAGAAAGGGATTCTTCCTAAATCTAGTCTTGTTAAATCCATTGTCAATGCAAAACCCCCCTCTGACAAAAGTACTTTGAAATCCTTCTTGGGATTATGTGAATTCTACTCGAGATTTATTCAAAATTTTGCAACTAAACTTAGACCACTTTCACGTAAGTTGGTGAAGGGTTGTATTTTTGAGTGGAACAAGGAGTGTCAGGAAGTTTTCGATTGGGTGAAACAGCATTTAAGTTCTCCATCCGTCTTAAAGCATTTTGATCCCTTATTGATGTGTACCCTGACCGTGGATGCAAGCAATGTGCGCTTGGGTGCTATTCTCTCTCAAAATAAGGGAGGGGAGTTAAACATAATAGGTTTTGCCTCTAGAGTATTGTCATCTTCTGAAATGAGATACTCTGTAGTTGAGAAAGAGCTTTTGGCTTGCTGGTGGGCCATAATGAAATTTAGGAATTTTCTTTGGGGAAGGAAATTCTGTCTCAAAACTGATCACAAACCTTTAATTTTTATCCTTAGTGGGAAAATTGTGAGAGGGTTCCACCAAGAATTGCACGTTTATCATCAAAATTACTACAGTTTGATTTTTCTGTTGAGTACATTCCGGAAGTAAAAATGGTTGTGCTGACTTTCTTTCTCGTTCTTCTGACATGATTGAGAAAGTTAGTAACATGGATGAAGAAGATAAGGATGAATACCTTGTAGCTGCCATTGATCTTCCCCAATTGTGTGCGGTGTCTGAGAATGAATGGTGTCAAGCTTTACTCAATGATGTATCTTTACAAAAAAATACCACATTCATCAAAGATGGGTGGCCTTAAGAAAGAAATCTGAATTTTGAGTTTAAAACTTTTCTCCAAGTAGCTGATGAACTCACAATTGATAGTGGTTTGATACTAAGAGGTGGGGGCAAGATGGCCGCTGACAGACCGTAGGAGTCGGTCGCTACCCACCTATGCTCCTGCCTGGTGATGTAGAAAGAAGGGGGAAAAAATGCCGATAACTGCTTTGTGGATATCTACTGATGGTTTGCATTTAGTATGCTGCTGCTTTCTGCAAGCCTTTTGAGCCGACTTCGTAATTGGCTTTTAAAAAGTACTCCGGATTTGCAGACTATTCTCTCCTGGTTGGGGTCTCCACGGCGCCACCTGAATCAAAAGATGGCTCCACGCGGACCAAGACCTCAGAAAGAGAAGGAGAAGGATGCTGCGACCTTGAGCGACCCGGGGGTCTCAAGCCCTAATTTTCAAAAAGCAGCAGCACAGACCCGGACACGGAGAAATCTGACAAAAGAAAATGCAGAGAAGGCGGGACACGAGGATGTATTTGACCCGCTCGAGAAAATGCAAACCAGTTTAAAATTGAAAGCAAAGGATAAAAAAGAAAAAGAAAAGGGTCAGTCAACAAAGAAAACGATGAAAAGAGTAAATAACGAGACTGTTGGCAAAATGCTGTGTAAAGAAGGGAACATGCGCCAGCCTACCCTTAAAGAATCTTTTGCAGTGCCGGTTACGATTCACCCCTCTACCATCAGGAATGAAGTACGCACAGAGTCGACATCGGAAGCAGCACCCGCCTCACTACAGGCAGGCACAGGACCTGACGGAATTGACGAGGTGCGTGGAGCTGCGCTGGGGTTGGAGCTGCCAGAATCAAACACAGAGTCTGGAGAGGATCGTACGGGGAAGGCAGTGGAAACTGACGGTCGGACAATAACAGAAGGCTCCTGCACATCGGGGACGCTGGAAAATGGAAGTGTGGTGAGTCAAGGTAGTGACGTGCAGGAGAATCAACAAGCTGCCGCCGCACTGGAAGCCCAAGAAGTAACGAAATACCCCGAGGGACACCACACTAATCCTTACGATCTGGCTGCCGGTAAGGTGGGAAGAGAGGGTGGTGACAAAAGCTTTAACGTGCACAGTGGCAAGACTCAGACTCAGACGCTGGAATATGAGGGGAGAGTAGATGGAGCAGACGGTTGGATTACAGCTCTGAGTGCGTCGGTGGTAGAGGCAGAGACAGTGGTTGTGGCCCTGAATGAATCTATGAGTGATGAACCACTGAGAGATGGGCTAAAGGTGGTCTCTCCCCTTGACTCTAATGCTATAATAGAGGGGGGTTCCCCGGCTCTACAACAGAACTTACAGAATGATGATAGGCGGAGTCTGGTGTCTTCAGGGAAAGAAGGCGGACCAGTATCTATTATTCAGTCCCCTCTAGGCCCCTCTACAAATCTGGGGTCCCCCAGTGACGAATGCTTCTTTTCAGTCAATGATGAGGAGGGTGAGGAGGGCAATAATGAGAGTGAGGACTCCATATCAGAGAGTGAAGTGGGGAACTCAGAGACAGCATCTGAACTAGAGTCTGAAGTCACAACCTCGGATAGTGAGGTAAATCGGAAAGTGAATACAAAAAAAAGAGAGAAAAGTTTAAGAAACAGATCTCGCAGATCCCGCAGTATGTCAGGAATTAGTATGACTATGTCACATACAGATGTCTCTAAAAGATTGGACTGGGATTATGCAGCAACGTCACAACTCTATCAAGAAGGGGCAGCAGCGCCAGTAGTAGCACCAAGTACACAGACGCAAAGTAATACCTCTGCACAGGCACAAACGCAAGCCACAACGATGGATATGTTGTATTCAACATTGAAACAAATGCAGGGAGAAGCGAGAATGGAGTCTCGGAGAGCAAAACACGCCAATCAAAAGATACAAGCATCTTTACGTAAAGTTAATAAGTTATATACGGACATGGCATCAAGGGTTACTGAGGTAGAATCAAGAATTGAGAAATTGGAGGAAGAGGTAGGGAGCTGGAATGAGTATCGGAAGGAACAAGAACAGTTGACAACTGATGTACAATGGAAGCTAGAGGATTATGAGAACCGCCAACGGCACAATAATATAAGATTACTGGGAGTGGAAGAAGGGAGGGAACGGCAGGATGTGCGGGCCTTTGTTATTGAGCTGCTTAAGGGGGCTTTTCCAGAGTTAACAGGCTGGGAATGGGAGAAGGAGGTACAAAGAGCACACAGGTTTCCTATGTTTCAAAAAAGAGCACCACCTACAGATAAGCCCAGGGCTATTTTGATTTTCGTAGGGAATTTTCTTTTAAGACAGGAAATTATGGACAAAGCAAAGCCCGAAGCAAGACGAACATATAATGGTGTAACATTTTTCGCCCGCCCCGACTTCTGCCACACCACAGTGGAAAGGAGGTGGCGTATGAGGAAATTGATAACTCCCTTCCAAAATCTGGGATGCGAAGCATATCTCATGTTCCCATCTCGGTTAAAGGTAATAGACAAGGGACAAACTAAAATCTTTTTTTCTGAGATAAAAGCACAGGAATATCTCGAGGAGATTAAGAAAAGAAAAGAAAGTGCAAATAACATGGCGGTTGCACTAATCAGGACAAAGAAACCCTAATAGCAAAATATGTACTCTCTTAATGCTTGAAAATAGTGGGAAAGGCTTTAAAAAAAAAAAAAAAAATCCACGTGTGAATTAAGATAACAAATGGTAGAATGGCATAAGGATCTAGACGGTAACCAGAGCAGGGGGGCGGGGGGGAGTAGCGATTGACACCTGGGATGACAGCTGTCACGTATAGGTCAGGACTGACCTATTTGCCTGTAAGGGGGGGGTGGGGGGTGGGTGGGGGGTGGGGGAGAGGTACATGGCACTTGGAGGACTTTTGTTTGAATATATATATACAGGAAAGAGTTCAAGAAATATGTAAAATATGTAAAATACAAGGATTGAGGAGTTTAATTTCAAGAGATGTTAATAAAGAACGGTGTAGGAAAAATGGTAACTTGTTGGGACAGATAACTGATGTACATTAATGGGTACACATATAATCACGGTAAATGTGTGTGGGTTAAATGATCGGGTTAAGAGGCAGCGAGTGGCAATGTGGTTAAGAACTCTAAATGTGGATTTTGTGTGCCTACAGGAAACTCATATAGAGGGGGGTCAGGCTTATCTCTTAGACCAGCTGGGATATCAAGTACTAGCCCATACTAAGCAGGGTGCAAGGAACAGAGGGGTGGCAGTTTTGTCCAAGCAAAGAGACCTTATTATAAGGAAAAAACTTGAAGATCAATGGGGGAGGTGGGTCATTATAGAGGTCAAAATGAAGGAAGAGTGGGTTACTCTAGTGTGTGTTTATGGCTCAACAGAAGATGATCCGGACATTTTTGACTTTCTGGACTTGGAATTGGCCACATGGTCACCAATTGTAATCCTGGCCGGAGATTTAAATATTAATGGGGCAGGAGGGCTTGGTCTGGGTTACCAGGGTAGAAAAAGGAGAGTTTGGTCCTCATTATGTAACCTTGTAAGGAACAATGCACTGATAGATCTGTGGGGGACAATCTATCCAGATAAACAAGGGTTTACTTATTATTCAGCGCCCCATAGGGTCTGTGCTAGGCTTGATTACTTTCTGGTATCAAACTCACTTCAGTCAAAAGTAAAAATTGAAAAGCTACCACGAATAATGTCTGATCATAACCCTCTAGTTTTAACAGTAAATCTTGGTAGTAGGAGACCGGAACGTACTTGGACATTTGAGAGGGGACTGCTGAAGGATGAGGCATATGTAGCACATATGAAAGAGTGGATCATTGAGTTTTTAAATATCAACAGGGGCAGCACGGAAGTTGGGAATGTCTGGGATGCATTCAAGGCAGCCATTCGGGGGGAGACACTAAGTTATAGTGCAGCGAGGAGGAGGAAAGAAAGACAAAAAGAGGAGGAACTTATTAAAAGGGTAATAGAAGCAGAGGATGAGCTAACAGATACCGTTACAAGGGGGGCTCCTCTTGACCAGGTATTAATAAAAATAGCCAAGGCAAAGATGGAGGCACAGGAGAGTGTAGCCAACAAAGCTGCGAAAATATACTTAGCGAACAGAGAGAGATGCTACGAGTTTAATGAATCAGTGGGGCGCACTTTAGCTATAAGGACCAGGCAGAATGCATCTATAGTGCAAGTGCGAGGAGTACAGGATGAAGCTGGAAGAGTAATCTCAGAAACAGAGGGTATTAGAGAAGTATTTAGAAAATACTATACCTCATTATATGATCAAGAAACGCAAACTGATACTTCTAGGATAGGTGATTATCTTAGAGAAGTGCCATTAACAAAGCTATTGGAGAATGAGGTAAAAGGATTAGAGGAGCCCTTGACCCCTGAAGAAATTTTTATTGCCTTGACCAGCTTGCCATCCGGGAAGGCTGCTGGTCCTGATCAGATTCCAGTTGAATTCTTTAAGATTTTTTGGGACATAATCAAACAGGATTTTACACATACACTACAGCAGGCTCAGGGAGGGACATCTATCCCGAAAAGCTGGGCAGGTGCCGATATCGTTATAATTTTGAAGAAGGATAAGCCAACTGAACAACCTGGATCATATAGACCTATAACATTAATGAATGCGGACACAAAAATATATTCAAAAGCGTTAGCTCTTAGAATAGCAAAAGTAATCAACAGACTTGTCAGCATTAATCAACACGGGTTTATACCAGGGAGAGGCACTATTCACCATATACGAAAAGCGATTACCCTTCTTGATGTTGCAGAGGTATCAGGAGACCCGATGGCAATTATGCTATTGGATGCCGAGAAAGCTTTCGATCGGGTCTCCTGGGACTTTTTATGGTTCATATTGAGAAGGCTGGGCTTTGGAGAAGGTATGGTGAAAGCAATTCAAGTGTTGTATGAGAATCCAACTGCTCGCATAAGAGTAAATGCAGGGTATACACTCCCATTTAAAATAAAGAGGGGAACGCGGCAGGGTTGCCCCTGCTCCCCTCTCTTATTTGCTTTATATATGGACCCCTATATACGTCGTATACAATTAAATAATAATATCTGTCCAGTAGAGACCTATGGAACTCAATGTAAAATTCTAGCCTACGCGGATGACGTGGCAATTGTGACTACTAAACCCACTGAAGCAATGGCAATGGTAGAGATTGAAGCCGAACGATTTGGAGAAGTGTCTGGTTATGCTCTCAATACTAGTAAAACGCAGATTATTAAAAACTGTAAAACACATTGTCTAGATAATAGGGTGGTAGAAAGTGGAGTTTATTTAGGGGTAAAAATCACAGCAGAGCTAGATAAATTGGTGGAGTTAAATATTGCACCTATAATAAGTAAAGCGAAAAAGGAATTAGACAGGCTGCATAACATACATTTCTCAATAGTTGGGCGAACAAATATAATTAAAATGATTTTTTTACCAAAGTTTTTGTATATATTCAGAGCTATACCTCTATTATTTGAACCAAAATGGTTTAAAATACTTGAACATATGATGAATAGATTTGTTTGGGCCCATGGAAAGACCCGAAGGGCATTAAGATTTATGGCTTTACCTAGGGAGCGTGGAGGATGGGCCCTGCCAGATTTAAAAATATATTACTGGGCGGCATCTCTGCAATGGATGGCAGTACTGTTAGGAGGGGGAGAAAAAGAAGGACAAAATCAGCTAGGAACCTTAGCAATATATACATTGGCTCTGGTAGAACAAGCTGAAAACCTGTTCTTGAAAATTACTGATCATGGCTATTTTAAGAGGACTAAATTTAAAACGATTATAGCAGCGCATAGAATATGGACGTCATTTGCTAAAAAATTTGGATTAGGAAGGTACAATGCCTATACTAGGTTTAGAGGGAATCCCAATCTACCTGATGAAATATTTGCAGGGGCGGTCTTTAATGATTGGCTAAGTCACGGGATCACAAAGGTGGGGGATATTATGGGACCGCAGGGGGTAATGCAATTTGGTGACTTACAGGCAATATATGGATTGGATACAACACACTTTTTTAAGTATCTGCAAATAAGAAGCTTTATCAGGACAAAAACTGGAGGGGTGGAGGGGTTTAGTTTAAATCGAATTATGGATATTATAGAAAATGGAACGGAGGGTTCAATAAGAAGATTTTACTCGGAGCTGATAGAACACCAGGCTGATGATCTGATTAAATTTGAGAATAAATGGATACAGAAACTGGGAGTTGATAAGAACTACTTTTATAGATCACTGGAATTAGGTCAGAGACTCCTATGTTCTGCACCACTGCAAGCCCAACATTATAAGACTCTCTATTTCTTATATCATACGCCAGCCAGGATAGCACAGTGGGGTGGTACAAATGGGATTACATGTCCAAGGTGTGATAGCGACGAAGCTGACCTCATCCATATGCTTGCGAGCTGCACTCATTTGAAAACCACCTGTGAGGAAATAGAAACATTTCTTAATAATACATTGAGGATAGAAATCATACTTACTCCAGCAATGGTGATGCTTGGAATTAATCAAAATGCTTCCAGTGCAGCTTATGAATACTTTATATTTGTAGCTATGGCCGTTTTGAGATTGTGTATTACCTCAGCTTGGCTGGATCGCGTACCTCCTACATTCCACCAATGGGTAATGAGGCTTTTGAATATATACAATCTTGAAAAAGCTATTTATGCTAGGAAAGGGGCAACCAGTAAGAAAATTGGTAAGGAAATATGGGATCCTATTCAAAGATGGAGAGATATAGATCCAGGGTAGGTATTATTAAAGCTGTGAATCCTTGATTGATTTATCTGTCTAAGGTATATGATTTAATTATGTCTTTATGTTTAAATGAAAATATAAGGGATTATAGTATGAATGTTTAAGTTTTCAAATTGTACATACGTGTGGACCATCTAAATCTGGATCTGATAGTATTTTGCGTTATTATTAGTTGGTTTTTTTTTGTTTATATTCCTTTATCGATTTGGATGTTAACTTCTAATATCCTGTATGTATATTCTTTTTTTCATTGATGTGCTATGTACCCATATAAAAATGGGGGAAAAAACCCAATAAAAATACTTAAAAAAAAAAAAATGATACTAAGAGGTGATAAGTTAGTTCACCCATCTTCTTTGAGAAACAAATTAGTAAAATGTGCACATGAGGGACATTTAGGTTCCACCTTAACAAAAAAAAAAGAGTGAGGCTTTCTTTTTGGTGGCCTTCAATGGACAAAGAAATTGATTATTTTGTTAAGTCTTGTGTCATCTGCTCAAGTTGTGACAAAATTGTTAAAGTGAGTACTCCACCTTTGACGCCAATAGAATTACCTTCTGCACCATGGGTCAAGCTAGGTTTAGATATTGTTGGGCCGTTTCATGCGCTAGATTTGTCTTCGAGATTTACTTTGGTCCTTATGGATTATTATTCTAAGTGGCCTTAAATAAAATTTGTGAGAGAGGTTTCTGCTAAAACTGTGGTTGAATTCCTCAGTGATGTCTTGTTAAAAGAAGGGGTTCCAGAATTTTTAGTAACAGACAATGGAACGCAATTTGTTTCTTCAGAAGTTGAAGATTATTTGTCAAAATGTAGCATAAAACATCTAAAGAGTTCTTAATACCATCCCCAAACAAATGGTTTGGTAGAACGGATTAACAGGGTTCTGGGTGAGTGTATCCAGTGGGCTCTTTCTAATAAATTTGTTGTTAGTAGTTCTGGTAGAAGCATGCTTTGGTTCTACCGAACCACAACCCATTCTACAACAGTTGTTTCGCCTTTCGAATTACTGCGAGGTCGAAGAGCTTCCACTTTGTCTTGTCCAGAATGGATGAGTAAATGGATAAAAGGGAAACAGTGGAGTGATGAGGATGTCAGACATCAAGTAGAGATTGTACAGAGTAAACAAAAAACATATTTTGATCAGAAGAAAAATGTCAAAGTCGTGGACATACACCCTGGTGATTATGTCTCCATTAAGAGCCCATTAATGTTAAAAATGGATTCTCTAAGTTTACTTCACCTGTCCAAGTAAGTGAAGTAAGAGGTAACTCTGTTAAACTTATTGATGGGCATTGGTGGAACAAATGTTGTTTGGTGAAAAGTCGTCAATTTGACAATTCATGTAAAGGTTCAACAAAAATCATTGATAAAGATTGTACAGGACAGGTGGTCCTAAGGCGCAGTTCACATGTTTATCAACTTCCGATAGATATAGGGTTTAATCTTTATTGTTCTTGTTTCTGCATCTCTTTATTTCTTTCCTCTTCTTCTTACCTTTTTCTCTCCTTTTCTTTTCTACAACCTTTTCTTTTTTAGTTGAAGCCTTTTGTTTCCTAAAGGGAAAACATATGTAGTAGTTACTTATTGTATTTACCTCTGCTTATTGTGTTTTACATCTGGAATCTTATGTTCCTAGTGTTCCAAGTGGGAGAGCCTTTGTGTTTGTATGTTCTATTAAAGACAGTTGATCCTGTCCTGGCTTAAGATACACTTGTGTCTCTGCTTGGGTGTGCAGCTGAGGTTGATTTCTAAATAAACCAAGAGTTAACCTTACCGGATGTCAGCCTTCTTTATGACACCGAAGCTGGGACGCCGGAGCATGCCAAGAAGGTAGCGGCTCCTCTCTCTCTCCCCACTGTGTGCAGAAGGGCGGCATGGTGCAAAAACCACAAACAGTACCTGGTTTCTTTAAAAAACAAGTGGGAAAAGGTAAGGCACCAGTGGATACTGAAGCAAGCACATCCCCCGGACTGTTCCCATGAGGCACAGGGTCAGACTGATTTGCATATGGCCATGTCTGAACTGTGGTGGCAGAGTGGGCTAAAGAACGGTGATGGATTAAACCCAGATCTGTTGACTGGGTGTGAGTGTTTGATTGGTTCAGATGCTCCGTCCATCACCACCCCCTTTTGTACCTCTTTGTTTGCCATAAGTCAGCAGGGTATGCTCAGACGTGAGTCCCTTGCTCACTTTGCCACTGGATTCAAGCAAGCCTGGCTAAAGACGGCTGCAATGCCAGAAACCGGTCCTAGGAAGCTTGTTTCCGTTCCAGGGGAGGCATGGCTTGGCAGTTCGGGCTGGACTGTTCCCATGAGGCACAGGGTCAGACTGATTTGCATATGGCCATGTCTGAACTGGGGTGGGAGAGTGGGCTAGAGAACGGTGATGAATTAAACCCAGATCTGTTGACTGGGTGTGGGACTGGATTCAAGCAAGCCTGGCTGAAGATGGCTGCGATGCTAGAAACTGGTCCTAGCAAGCTCATTTGCGGTCCAGGGAAGGCATGGCTTGGCAGTTCGGGCTGGACTGTTCCCATGAGGCACAGGGTCAGACTGATTTGCATATGGTCATGTCAGACTTCGGGTGGCAGAGTGGGCTAAAGAACGGTGATGGATTAAACCCAGATCTTTTGACTGGGTGTGAGTGTTTGATTAGTTCAGATGCTCCGTCCATCACCGCCCCCTTTTGTACCTCTTTGTTTGCCATAAGTTGGCAGGGTATGCTCAGACGTGAGTCCCTTGCTCACTTTGCCACTGGATTCAAGCAAGCCTGGCTAAAAACGGCTGCAATGCCAGAAACCGGTCCTAGGAAGCTTGTTTCCGGTCCAGGGGAGGCATGGCATGGCAGTTCGGGCTGGACTGTTCCCATGAGGCACAGGGTCAGACTGATTGGCATATGGTCATGTCTGAACTGGGATGGGAGAGTGGGCTAAAGAACAGTGATGAATTAAACCCAGATCTGTTGACTGGGTGTGAATGTTTGATTGGTTCAGATGCTCCGTCCATCACCACCCCCCTTTGTACTGCTTTGTTCGCCATAAGTTGGCAGGGTATGCTCAGACGTGAGTCCCTTGCACACTTTGCCACTGGATTCAAGCAAGCCTGGCTGAATACGGCTGCAATGCCAGAAACCGGTCCTAGGAAGCTTGTTTCCGGTCCAGGGAAGGCATGGCTTGGCAGTTTGGGCTGGACTGTTCCCATATGAGGCACACGGCCAGACTGAATTGCATATGGCCATGTCTGAACTGTGGTGGCAGAGTGGGCTAAAGAACGGTGATGGATTAAACCCATATCTGTTGACTGGGTGTGAGTGTTTGATTGATTCAGATGCTCCGTCCATCACCACCCACTTTTGTACCTCTTTATTTGCCATAAGTTGGCAGGGTATGCTCAGACGTGAGTCCCTTGCTCACTTTGCCACTGGATTCAAGCAAGCCTGGCTGAAGATGGCTGCAATGCTAGAAACCGGTCCTAGCAAGCTTATTTCCGGTCCAGGGGAGGCATGGCTTGGCAGTTCAGGCTGGACTGTTCCCATGACACACAGGGTCAGACTGATTTGCATATGGCCATGTCAGACTTCGGGTGGCAGAAAGGGCTAAAGAAAGGTGATGAATTAAACCCAGATCTGTTGACTGGGTGTGAGTGTTTGATTGGTTTAGATGCTCCGTCCATCACCACCCCCTTTAGTACCACTTTGTTCGCCATAAGTTGGAAGGGTATGCTGAGACGTGAGTCCCTTGCTCACTTTGCCACTGGATTCAAGCAAGCCTAGCTGAAGACGGCTGCAATGCTAGAAACCAGTCCTAGAAAGCTTGTTTCCGGTCCAATGAAGGCATGGCTTGGCAGTTCGGGCTGGACTGTTCCCATGAGGCACAGGGTCAGACTGATTTGCATATGGCCTTGTCTGACCTGGGGTGGGGGAGTGGGCTAAAGAACGGTGATGAATTAAACCCAGATGTGTTGACTGGGTGTGAGTGTTTGATTGATTCAGATGCTCCGGTCATCACCACCCCCTTTTGTACCGCTTTGTTCGCCATTAGTTGGCAGGGCATGCTCAGACGTGAGTCCCTTGCTCACTTTGCCACTGGATTCAAGCAAGCCTGGCTGAAGATGGCGCAATGCCAGAAACCGGTCCTAGGAAGCTTGTTTCGGGTCCAGGGAAGGCATGGCTTGGCAGTTCGGGCTGGACTGTTCCCATGAGGCACAGGGTCAGACTGATTGGCATATGGTCATGTCTGAACTGGGGTGGGAGAGTGGGCTAAAGAACGGTGATGAATTAAACCCAGATCTGTTGACTGGGTGTGAATGTTTGATTGGTTCAGATGCTCCGTCCAAGACCACCCCCTTTTGTACCGCTTTGTTCGCCATTAGTTGGCAGGGTATGCTCAGAAGTGAGTCCCTTGCACACTTTGCCACTGAATTCAAGCAAGCCGGGCTGAAGACGGCTGCAATGCAAGAAACCGGTCCTAGGAAGCTTGTTTCCGGTCCAGGGAAGGCATGGCTTGGCAGTTTGAGCTGGACTGTTCCCATATGAGGCACACGGCCAGACTGAATTGCATATGGCCATGTCTGAACTGTGGTGGCAGAGTGGGCTAAAGAACGGTGATGGATTAAACCCATATCTGTTGACTGGGTGTGAGTGTTTGATTGATTCAGATGCTCCGTCCATCACCACCCACTTTTGTACCTCTTTATTTGCCATAAGTTGGCAGGGTATGCTCAGACGTGAGTCCCTTGCTCACTTTGCCACTGGATTCAAGCAAGCCTGGCTGAAGATGGCTGCAATGCTAGAAACCGGTCCTAGCAAGCTTATTTCCGGTCCAGGGGAGGCATGGCTTGGCAGTTCAGGCTGGACTGTTCCCATGACACACAGGGTCAGACTGATTTGCATATGGCCATGTCAGACTTCGGGTGGCAGAAAGGGCTAAAGAAAGGTGATGAATTAAACCCAGATCTGTTGACTGGGTGTGAGTGTTTGATTGGTTTAGATGCTCCGTCCATCACCACCCCCTTTAGTACCACTTTGTTCGCCATAAGTTGGAAGGGTATGCTGAGACGTGAGTCCCTTGCTCACTTTGCCACTGGATTCAAGCAAGCCTAGCTGAAGACGGCTGCAATGCTAGAAACCAGTCCTAGAAAGCTTGTTTCCGGTCCAATGAAGGCATGGCTTGGCAGTTCGGGCTGGACTGTTCCCATGAGGCACAGGGTCAGACTGATTTGCATATGGCCTTGTCTGACCTGGGGTGGGGGAGTGGGCTAAAGAACGGTGATGAATTAAACCCAGATGTGTTGACTGGGTGTGAGTGTTTGATTGATTCAGATGCTCCGGTCATCACCACCCCCTTTTGTACCGCTTTGTTCGCCATTAGTTGGCAGGGCATGCTCAGACGTGAGTCCCTTGCTCACTTTGCCACTGGATTCAAGCAAGCCTGGCTGAAGATGGCGCAATGCCAGAAACCGGTCCTAGGAAGCTTGTTTCGGGTCCAGGGAAGGCATGGCTTGGCAGTTCGGGCTGGACTGTTCCCATGAGGCACAGGGTCAGACTGATTGGCATATGGTCATGTCTGAACTGGGGTGGGAGAGTGGGCTAAAGAACGGTGATGAATTAAACCCAGATCTGTTGACTGGGTGTGAATGTTTGATTGGTTCAGATGCTTCGTCCAAGACCACCCCCTTTTGTACCGCTTTGTTCGCCATTAGTTGGCAGGGTATGCTCAGACGTGAGTCCCTTGCACACTTTGCCACTGAATTCAAGCAAGCCGGGCTGAAGACGGCTGCAATGCAAGAAACCGGTCCTAGGAAGCTTGTTTCCGGTCCAGGAAAGGCATGGCTTGGCAATTTGGGCTGGACTGTTCCCATGAGGCACAGGGTCAGATTGAATTGCATATGGCCATATCTGAACTGTGGTGGCAGAGTGGGCTAAAGAACGGTGATGGATTAAACCCAGATCTGTTGACTGGGTGTGAGTGTTTGATTGATTCAGATGCTCCGTCCATCAATAATGCCTTTTGTACCTCTTTGTTTGCCATAAGTTGGCAGGGTATGCTCAGACGTGAGTCCCTTGCTCACTTTGCCACTGGATTCAAGCAAGCCTGGCTGAAGATGGCTGCCATGCTAGAAACCGGTCCTAGCAAGCTTATTTCCGTTCAAGGGGAGTCATGGCTTGGCAGTTCGGGCTGGACTGTTCCCATGAGGCACAGGGTCAGACTGATTTGCATATGGCCATGTCAGACTTCGGGTGGCAGAGTGGGCTAAAGAACGGTGATGGATTAAACCCAGATCTGTTGACTGGATGTGAGTGTTTGATTGGTTTAGATGCTCCGTCCATCACCACCCCCTTTTGTACCGCTTTGTTCGCCATAAGTTGGAAGGGTATGCTCAGACGTGAGTCCCTTGCTCACTTTGCCACTGGATTCAAGCAAGCCTGGCTGAAGACGGCTGCAATGCTGGAAACCAGTCCTAGGAAGCTTGTTTCCGGTCCAGGGAAGATATGGCTTGGCAGTTTAGGCTGGACTGTTCCCATGAGGCACAGGGTCAGACTGATTTGCATATGGCCTTGTCTGAACTGGGGTGGCGGAGTGGGCTAAAGAACGGTGTTGAATTAAACACAGATGTGTTGACTGGGTGTGAGTGTAGGATTGATTCAGATGCTCCGTCCATCACCACCCCCTTTTGTACCGTTTTGTTCGCCATTAGTTGGCAGGGTATGCTCAGACGTGAGTCCCTTGCTCACTTTGCCACTGGATTTAAGCAAGCCTGGCTGAAGATGGCGCAATGCCAGAAACCGGTCTTAGGAAGCTTGTTTCCGGTCCTGGGAAGGCATGGCTTGGCAGTTCGGGCTGAACTGTTCCCATGAGGCACAGGGTCAGACTCATTTGCATATAGCCATGTCTGAACTGGGGTGGGAGAGTGGGCTAGAGAACGGTGATGAATTAAACCCAGATCTGGTGACTGGGTGTGAGTGTTTGATTGGTTCAGATGCTCCGTCCATCACCACCCCCTTTTGTACCGCTCTGTTTGGATTAAATTGGCAGGGTATGCTCAGACCTGAGTCCCTTGCTCACTTTGTCACTGGATTCAAGCAAGCCTGGCTGAAGACGGCTGCAATGCCAGAAACCGGTTCAAGAAAGCTTGTTTCCGGTCCAGGGAAGGCATGGCTTGGCAGTTTGGGCTGGACTATTCCCATGAGGCACACGGTCAGACTGATTTGCATATGGCCATGTCTGAACTGTGGTGGCAGAGTGGGCTAAAGAACGGTGATGGATTAAACCCAGATCTGTTGACTGGGTGTGAGTGTTTGATTGGTTTAGATGCTCCGTCCATCACCACCCCCTTTTGTACCGCTTTGTTCGCCATAAGTTGCCAGGGTATGCTCAGAAGTTAGTTCCTTGCTCACGTTGCCACTGGATTCAAGCAAGCTTGGCTGAAGACGACTGCAATGCCAGAAACCGGTCTTAGAAGGCTTGTTTCCGGTCCAGGAAAAGCATGGCATGACAGTTCGGTCTGGACTGTTCCCATGAGGCACAGGGTCAGACTGATTTTTATATGGCCATGTCTGAACTGGGGTGGCAGAGTGGGCTAAATAAAGGTGATGAGTTAAACCCAGATCTGTTGACTGGGTGTGAGTGTTTGATTGGTTTAGATGCTCCGTCCATCACCACCCCCTTTTGTACCGCTTTGTTCGCCATAAGTTGGAAGGGTATGCTCAGACGTGAGTACCCTTGCTCACTTTGCCACTGGATTCAAGCAAGCCTGGCTGAAGACGGCTGCAATGCTGGAAACCAGTCCTAGGAAGCTTGTTTCCGGTCCAGGGAAGATATGGCTTGGCATTTCGGGCTGGATTGTTCCCATGAGGCACAGGGTCAGACTGATTTGCATATGGCCTTGTCTGAACTGGGGTGGCGGAGTGGGCTAAAGAACGGTGATGAATTAAACCCAGATGTGTTGACTGGGTGTGAGTGTTTGACTGATTCAGATGCTCCGTCCATCACCACCCCCTTTTGTATCGCTTTGTTCGTCATTAGTTGGCAGGGTATGCTCAGACGTGAGTCCCTTGCTCACTTTGCCACTGGATTTAAGCAAGCCTGGCTGAAGATGGCGCAATGCCAGAAACCGGTCTTAGGAAGCTTGTTTCCGGTCCTGGGAAGGCATGGCTTGGCAGTTCGGGCTGAACTGTTCCCATGAGGCACAGGGTCAGACTGATTTGCATATGGCCATGTCTAAACTGGGGTGGGAGAGTGGGCTAGAGAAAGGTGATGAATTAAACCCAGATCTGGTGACTGGGTGTGAGTGTTTGATTGGTTCAGATGCTCCGTCCATCACCACCCCCTTTTGTACCGCTCTGTTCGGATTAAATTGGCAGGGTATGCTCAGACGTGAGTCCCTTGCTCACTTTGCTACTGGATTCAAGCAAGCCTGGCTGAAGACGGCTGCAATGCCAGAAACCGGTCCAAGAAAGCTTGTTTCCGGTCCAGGGAAGGCATGGCTTGGCAGTTTGGGCTGGACTATTCCCATGAGGCACACGGCCAGACTGATTGGCATATGGTCATGTCTGAACTGGGGTGGGAGAGTGGGCTAAAGAACGGTGATGAATTAAACCCAGATCTGTTGACTGGGTGTGAATGTTTGATTGGTTCAGATGCTCCGTCCATCACCATCCCCTTTTGTACCGCTTTGTTCGCCATTAGTTGGCAGGGTATGCTCAGACGTGAGTCCCTTGCACACTTTGCCACTGGATTCAAGCAAGCCTGGCTGAAGACGGCTGCAATGCAAGAAACCGGTCCTAGGAAGCTTGTTTCCGGTCCAGGAAAGGCATGGCTTGGCAATTTGGGCTGGATTGTTCCCATGAGGCACAGGGTCAGATTGAATTGCATATGGCCATATCTGAACTGTGGTGGCAGAGTGGGCTAAAGAACGGTGATGGATTAAACCCAGATCTGTTGACTGGGTGTGAGTGTTTGATTGATTCAGAATGCTCCGTCCATCAATAATGCCTTTTGTACCTCTTTGTTTGCCATAAGTTGGCAGGGTATGCTCAGACGTGAGTCCCTTGCTCACTTTGCCACTGGATTCAAGCAAGCCTGGCTGAAGATGGCTGCAATGCTAGAAACCGGTCCTAGCAAGCTTATTTCCGGTCAAGGGGAGTCATGGCTTGGCAGTTCGGGCTGGACTGTTCCCATGAGGCACAGGGTCAGACGGATTTGCATATGGCCATGTCAGACTTCGGGTGGCAGAGTGGGCTAAAGAACGGTGATGGATTAAACCCAGATCTGTTGACTGGGTGTGAGTGTTTGATTGGTTTAGAGGCTCCGTCCATCACCACCCCCTTTTGTACCGCTTTGTTCGCCATAAGTTGGAAGGGTATGCTCAGACGTGAGTACCCTTGCTCACTTTGCCACTGGATTCAAGCAAGACTGGCTGAAGACGGCTGCAATGCTGGAAACCAGTCCTAGGAAGCTTGTTTCCGGTCCAGGGAAGATATGGCTTGGCAGTTCGGGCTGGACTGTTCCCATGAGGCACAGGGTCAGACTGATTTGCATATGGCCTTGTCTGAACTGGGGTGGCGGAGTGGGCTAAAGAACGGTGATGAATTAAACCCAGATGTGTTGACTGGGTGTGAGTGTTTGACTGATTCAGATGCTCCGTCCATCACCACCCCCTTTTGTACCGCTTTGTTCGCCATTAGTTGGCAGGGTATGCTCAGACGTGAGTCCCTTGCTCACTTTGCCACTGGATTTAAGCAAGCCTGGCTGAAGATGGCGCAATGCCAGAAACCGGTCTTAGGAAGCTTGTTTCCGGTCCTGGGAAGGCATGACTTGGAAGTTCGGGCTGAACTGTTCCCATGAGGCACAGGGTCAGACTGATTTGCATATGGCCATGTCTGAACTGGGGTGGGAGAGTGGGCTAGAGAACGCTGATGAATTAAACCCAGATCTGGTGACTGGGTGTGAGTGTTTGATTGGTTCAGATGCTCCGTCCATCACCACCCCCTTTTGTACCGGTCTGTTCGGATCAAATTGGCAGGGTATGCTCAGACGTGAGTCCCTTGCTCACTTTGCCACTGGATTCAAGCAAGCCTGGCTGAAGACGGCTGCAATGCCAGAAAACGGTCCAAGAAAGCTTGTTTCCGGTCCAGGGAAGGCATGGCTTGGCAGTTTGGGCTGGACTATTCCCATGAGGCATATGGCCAGACTGAATTGCATATGGCCATGTCTGAACTGTGGTGGCAGAGTGGGCTAAAGAACGGTGATGGATTAAACCCATATCTGTTAACTGGGTGTGAGTGTTTGATTGATTCAGATGCTCCATCCATCACCACCCCCTTTTGTACCTCTTTATTTGCCATAAGTTGGCAGGGTATGCTCAGACGTGAGTCCCTTGCTCACTTTGCCACTGGATTCAAGCAAGCCTGGCTGAAGATGGCTGCAATGCTAGAAACCGGTCCTAGCAAGCTTATTTCCGGTCCAGGGGAGGCATGGCTTGGCAGTTCAGGCTGGACTGTTCCCATGAGGCACAGGGTCAGACTGATTTGCAGATGGCCATGTCAGACTTCGGGTGGCAGAGTGGGCTAAAGAACAGTGATGGATTAAACCCAGATCTGTTGACTGGGTGGGAGTGTTTGATTGGTTCAGATGCTCCGTCCATCACCACCCCCTTTTGTACCGCTTTGTTCGCCATAAGTAGCCAGGGTATGCTCAGAAGTGAGTTACTTGCTCACGTTGCCACTGGATTCAAGCAAGCTTGGCTGAAGACGGCTGCAATGCCAGAAACCGGTCTTAGGAAGCTTGTTTCCGGTCCAGGGAAAGCGTGGCATGACAGTTCGGGCTGGACTGTTCCCATGAGGCACAGGGGTCAGACTGATTTGCATATGGCCTTGTCTGAACTGGGGTGGCAGAGTGGGCTAAAGAAAGGTGATGAATTAAACCCAGATCTGTTGACTAGGTTTTGAGTGTTTGATTGGTTTAGATGCTCCGTCCATCACCACCCCCTTTTGTACCGCTCTGTTCGGATTAAATTGGCAGGGTATGCTCAGACGTGAGTCCCTTGCTCACTTTGCCACTGGATTCAAGCAAGCCTGGCTGAAGACGGCTGCAATGCCAGAAACCGGTCCAAGAAAGCTTGTTTCCGGTCCAGGGAAGGCATGGCTTGGCAGTTTGGGCTGGACTATTCCCATGAGGCACAGGGTCAGACTGATTTGCATATGGCCATGTCTGAACTGTGGTGGCAGAGTGGGCTAAAGAACGGTGATGGATTAAACCCAGATCTGTTGACTGGGTGTGAGTGTTTGATTGGTTCAGATGCTCCGTCCATCACCACCCCCTTTTGTACCGCTTTGTTCGCCATAAGTTGCCAGGGTATGCTCAAAAGTTAGTTCCTTGCTCACGTTGCCACTGGATTCAAGCAAGCTTGGCTGAAGACGGCTGCAATGCCAGAAACCGGTCTTAGAAGGGTTGTTTCCGGTCAAGGGAAAGCATTGCATGACAGTTCGGGCTGGACTGTTCCCATGAGGCAAAGGGTCAGACTGATTTTTATATGGCCATGTCTGAACTGGGGTGGCAGAGTGGGCTAAAGAAAGGTGATGACTTAAACCCAGATCTGTTGACTGGGTGTGAGTGTTTGATTGGTTTAGATGCTCCGTCCATCACCACCCCCTTTTGTACTACTTTGTTCGCCATAAGTTGGAAGGGTGTGCTCAGACGTGAGTCCCTTGCTCACTTTGCCACTGGATTCAAGCAAGCCTGGCTGAAGACGGCTGCAATGCTGGAAACCAGTCCTAGGAAGCTTGTTTCCGGTCCAGGGAAGATATGGCTTGGCAGTTCTGGCTGGACTGTTCCCATGAGGCACAGGGTCAGACTGATTTGCATATGGTCTTGTCTGAACTGGGGTGGCGGAGTGGGCTAAAGAACGGTGATGAATTAAACCCAGATGTGTTGACTGGGTGTGAGTGTTTGATTGATTCAGATGCTCCGTCCATCACCACCCCCTTTTGTACCGCTTTGTTCGCCATTAGTTGGCAGGGTATGCTCAGATGTGAGTCCCTTGCTCACTTTGCCACTGGATTTAAGCAAGCCTGGCTGAAGATGGCGCAATGCCAGAAACCGGTCTTAGGAAGCTTGTTTCCGGTCCTGGGAAGGCATGGCTTGGCAGTTCGGGCTGAACTGTTCCCATGAGGCACAGGGTCAGACTGATTTGCATATGGCCATGTCTGAACTGGGGTGGGAGAGTGGGCTAGAGAACGGTGATGAATTAAACCCAGATCTGGTGACTGGGTGTGAGTGTTTGATTGGTTCAGATGCTCCGTCCATCACCACCCCCTTTTGTACCGCTCTGTTCGGATTAAATTGGCAGGGTATGCTCAGACGTGAGTCCCTTGCTCACTTTGCCAATGGATTCAAGCAAGCCTGGCTGAAGACGGCTGCAATGCCAGAAACCGGTCCAAGAAAGCTTGTTTCCGGTCCAGGGAAGGCATGGCTTGGCAGTTTGGGCTGGACTATTCCCATGAGGCACAGGGTCAGACTGATTTGCATATGGCCATGTCTGAACTGTGGTGGCAGAGTGGGCTAAAGAACGGTGATGGATTAAACCCAGATCTGTTGACTGGGTGTGAGTGTTTGATTGGTTCAGATGCTCCGTCCATCACCACCCCCTTTTGTACCGCTTTGTTCGTCATAAGTTGCCAGGGTATGCTCAGAAGTTAGTTCCTTGCTCACGTTGCCACTGGATTCAAGCAAGCTTGGCTGAAGACGGCTGCAATGCCAGAAACCGGTCTTAGAAGGCTTGTTTCCGGTCCAGAGAAAGCATGGCATGAAAGTTCGGGCTGGACTGTTCCCATGAGGCACAAGGTCAGACTGATTTTTATATGGCCATGTCTGAACTGGGGTGGCAGAGTGGACTAAAGAAAGGTGATGAATTAAACCCAGATCTGTTGACTGGGTGTGAGTGTTTGATTGGTTTAGATGCTCCGTCCATCACCATCCCCTTATGTACCGCTTTGTTCGCCATAAGTTGGAAGGGTATGCTCAGACGTGAGTCCCTTGCTCACTTTGCCACTGGATTCAAGCAAGCCTGGCTAAAAACGGCTGCAATGCCAGAAACCGGTCCTAGGAAGCTTGTTTCCGGTCCAGGGGAGGCATGGCTTGGCAGTTCGGGCTGGACTGTTCCCATGAGGCACAGGGTCAGACTGAATGGCATATGGTCATGTCTGAACTGGGATGGGAGAGTGGGCTAAAGAACAGTGATGAATTAAACCCAGATCTGTTGACTGGGTGTGAATGTTTGATTGGTTCAGATGCTCCGTCCATCACCACCCCCCTTTGTACTGCTTTGTTCGCCATAAGTTGGCAGGGTATGCTCAGACGTGAGTCCCTTGCACACTTTGCCACTGGATTCAAGCAAGCCTGCCTGAATACGGCTGCAATGCCAGAAACCGGTCCTAGGAAGCTTGTTTCCGGTCCAGGGAAGGCATGGCTTGGCAGTTTGGGCTGGACTGTTCCCATATGAGGCACACGGCCAGACTGAATTGCATATGGCCATGTCTGAACTGTGGTGGCAGAGTGGGCTAAAGAACGGTGATGGATTAAACCCATATCTGTTGACTGGGTGTGAGTGTTTGATTGATTCAGATGCTCCGTCCATCACCACCCCCTTTTGTACCTCTTTATTTGCCATAAGTTGGCAGGGTATGCTCAGACGTGAGTCCCTTGCTCACTTTGCCACTGGATTCAAGCAAGCCTGGCTGAAGATGGCTGCAATGCTAGAAACCGGTCCTAGCAAGCTTATTTCGGGTCCAGGGGAGGCATGGCTTAGCAGTTCAGGCTGGACTGTTCCCATGAGGCACAGGGTCAGACTGATTTGCATATGGCCATGTCAGACTTCGGGTGGCAGAGTGGGCTAAAGAAAGGTGATGAATTAAATTCAGATCTGTTGACTGGGTGTGAGTGTTTGATTGGTTTAGATGCTCTGTCCATCACCACCCCCTTTAGTACCACTTTGTTCGCCATAAGTTGGAAGGGTATGCTGAGACGTGAGTCCCTTGCTATCTTTGCCACTGGATTCAAGCAAGCCTAGCTGAAGACGGCTGCAATGCTAGAAACCAGTCCTAGAAAGCTTGTTTCCGGTCCAATGAAGGCATGGCTTGGCAGTTCGGGCTGGACTGTTCCCATGAGGCACAGGGTCAGACTGTTTGCATATGGCCTTGTCTGACCTGGGGTGGGGGAGTGGGCTAAAGAACGGTGATGAATTAAACCCAGATGTGTTGACTGGGTGTGAGTGTTTGATTGATTCAGATGCTCCGTCCATCACCACCCCCTTTTGTACCGCTTTGTTCGCCATTAGTTGGCAGGGCATGCTCAGACGTGAGTCCCTTGCTCACTTTGCCACTGGATTCAAGCAAGCCTGGCTGAAGATGGCGCAATGCCAGAAACCGGTCCTAGGAAGCTTGTTTCGGGTCCAGGGAAGGCATGGCTTGGCAGTTCGGGCTGGACTGTTACCATGAGGCACAGGGTCAGACTGATTGGCATATGGTCATGTCTGAACTGGGGTGGGAGAGTGGGCTAAAGAACGGTGATGAATTAAACCCAGATCTGTTGACTGGGTGTGAATGTTTGATTGGTTCAGATGCTCCGTCCATCACCACCCCCTTTTGTACCGCTTTGTTCGCCATTAGTTGGCAGGGTATGCTCAGACGTGAGTCCCTTGCACACTTTGCCACTGAATTCAAGCAAGCCGGGCTGAAGACGGCTGCAATGCAAGAAACCGGTCCTAGGAAGCTTGTTTCCGGTCCAGGAAAGGCATGGCTTGGCAATTTGGGCTGGACTGTTCCCATGAGGCACAGGGTCAGATTGAATTGCATATGGCCATATCTGAACTGTGGTGGCAGAGTGGGCTAAAGAACGGTGATGGATTAAACCCAGATCTGTTGACTGGGTGTGAGTGTTTGATTGATTCAGATGCTCCGTCCATCAATAATGCCTTTAGTACCTCTTTGTTTGCCATAAGTTGGCAGGGTATGCTCAGACGTGAGTCCCTTGCTCACTTTGCCACTGGATTCAAGCAAGCCTGGCTGAAGATGGCTGCAATGCTAGAAACCGGTCCTAGCAAGCTTATTTCCGGTCAAGGGGAGTCATGGCTTGGCAGTTCGGGCTGGACTGTTCCCATGAGGCACAGGGTCAGACTGATTTGCATATGGCCATGTCAGACTTCGGGTGGCAGAGTGGGCTAAAGAACGGTGATGGATTAAACCCAGATCTGTTGACTGGATGTGAGTGTTTGATTGGTTTAGATGCTCCGTCCATCACCACCCCCTTTTGTACCGCTTTGTTCGCCATAAGTTGGAAGGGTATGCTCAGACGTGAGTCCCTTGCTCACTTTGCCACTGGATTCAAGCAAGCCTGGCTGAAGACGGCTGCAATGCTGGAAACCAGTCCTAGGAAGCTTGTTTCTGGTCCAGGGAAGATATGGCTTGGCAGTTCGGGCTGGACTGTTCCCATGAGGCACAGGGTCAGACTGATTTGCATATGGCCTTGTCTGAACTGGGGTGGCGGAGTGGGCTAAAGAACGGTGATGAATTAAACCCAGATCTGGTGAATGGGTGTGAGTGTTTGATTGGTTCAGATGCTCCGTCCATCACCACCCCCTTTTGTACCGCTCTGTTTGGATTAAATTGGCAGGGTATGCTCAGACCTGAGTCCCTTGCTCACTTTGTCACTGGATTCAAGCAAGCCTGGCTGAAGACGGCTGCAATGCCAGAAACCGGTTCAAGAAAGCTTGTTTCCGGTCCAGGGAAGGCATGGCTTGGCAGTTTGGGCTGGACTATTCCCATGAGGCACAGGGTCAGACTGATTTGCATATGGCCATGTCTGAACTGTGGTGGCAGAGTGGGCTAAAGAACGGTGATGGATTAAACCCAGATCTGTTGACTGGGTGTGAGTGTTTGATTGGTTTAGATGCTCCGTCCATCACCACCCCCTTTTGTACCGCTTTGTTCGCCATAAGTTGCCAGGGTATGCTCAGAAGTTAGTTCCTTGCTCACGTTGCCACTGGATTCAAGCAAGCTTGGCTGAAGACGACTGCAATGCCAGAAACCGGTCTTAGAAGGCTTGTTTCCGGTCCAGGAAAAGCATGGCATGACAGTTCGGGCTATACTGTTCCCATGAGGCACAGGGTCAGACTGATTTTTATATGGCCATGTCTGAACTGGGGTGGCAGAGTGGGCTAAATAAAGGTGATGAGTTAAACCCAGATCTGTTGACTGGGTGTGAGTGTTTGATTGGTTTAGATGCTCCGTCCATCACCACCCCCTTTTGTACCGCTTTGTTCGCCATAAGTTGGAAGGGTATGCTCAGACGTGAGTACCCTTGCTCACTTTGCCACTGGATTCAAGCAAGCCTGGCTGAAGACGGCTGCAATGCTGGAAACCAGTCCTAGGAAGCTTGTTTCCGGTCCAGGGAAGATATGGCTTGGCAGTTCGGGCTGGACTGTTCCCATGAGGCACAGGGTCAGACTGATTTGCATATGGCCTTGTCTGAACTGGGGTGGCGGAGTGGGCTAAAGAACGGTGATGAATTAAACCCAGATGTGTTGACTGGGTGTGAGTGTTTGACTGATTCAGATGCTCCGTCCATCACCACCCCCTTTTGTACCGCTTTGTTCGCCATTAGTTGGCAGGGTATGCTCAGACGTGAGTCCCTTGCTCACTTTGCCACTGGATTTAAGCAAGCCTGGCTGAAGATGGCGCAATGCCAGAAACCGGTCTTAGGAAGCTTGTTTCCGGTCCTGGGAAGGCATGGCTTGGCAGTTCGGGCTGAACTGTTCCCATGAGGCACAGGGTTAGACTGATTTGCATATGGCCATGTCTGAACTGGGGTGGGAGAGTGGGCTAGAGAATGGTGATGAATTAAACCCAGATCTGGTGACTGGGTGTGAGTGTTTGATTGGTTCAGATGCTCCGTCCATCACCACCCCCTTTTGTACCGCTCTGTTCGGATTAAATTGGCAGGGTATGCTCAGACGTGAGTCCCTTGCTCACTTTGCTACTGGATTCAAGCAAGCCTGGCTGAAGACGGCTGCAATGCCAGAAACCGGTCCAAGAAATCTTGTTTCCGGTCCAGGGAAGGCATGGCTTGGCAGTTTGGGCTGGACTATTCCCATGAGGCACACGGCCAGACTGAATTGCATATGGCCATGTCTGAACTGTGGTGGCAGAGTGGGCTAAAGAACGGTGATGGATTAAACCCATATCTGTTGACTGGGTGTGAGTGTTTGATTGATTCAGATGCTCCATCCATCACCACCCCCTTTTGTACCTCTTTATTTGCCATAAGTTGGCAGGGTATGCTCAGACGTGAGTCCCTTGCTCACTTTGCCACTGGATTCAAGCAAGCCTGGCTGAAGATGGCTGCAATGCTAGAAACCGGTCCTAGCAAGCTTATTTCCGGTCCAGGGGAGGCATGGCTTGGCAGTTCAGGCTGGACTGTTCCCATGAGGCACAGGGTCAGACTGATTTGCATATGGCCATGTCAGACTTCGGGTGGCAGAGTGGGCTAAAGAACAGTGATGGATTAAACCCAGATCTGTTGATTGGGTGGGAGTGTTTGATTGGTTCAGATGCTCCGTCCATCACCACCCCCTTTTGTACCGCTTTGTTCGCCATAAGTAGCCAGGGTATGCTCAGAAGTGAGTTACTTGCTCACGTTGCCACTGGATTCAAGCAAGCTTGGCTGAAGACGGCTGCAATGCCAGAAACCGGTCTTAGGAAGCTTGTTTCCGGTCCAGGGAAAGCGTGGCATGACAGTTCGGGCTGGACTGTTCACATGAGGCACAGGGTCAGACTGATTTGCATATGGCCTTGTCTGAACTGGGGTGGCAGAGTGGGCTAAAGAAAGGTGATGAATTAAACCCAGATCTGTTGACTGGGTGTGAGTGTTTGATTGGTTTAGATGCTCCGTCCATCACCACCCTCTTTAGTACCACTTTGTTCGCCATAAGTTGGAAGGGTATGCTGAGACGTGAGTCCCTTGCTCACTTTGCCACTGGATTCAAGCAAGCCTAGCTGAAGATGGCTGCAATGCTAGAAACCAGTCCTAGAAAGCTTGTTTCCGGTCCAATGAAGGCATGGCTTGGCAGTTCGGGCTGGACTGTTCCCATGAGGCACAGGGTCAGACTGATTGGCATATGGTCATGTCTGAATTGGGGTGGGAGAGTGGGCTAAAGAACGGTGATGAATTAAACCCAGATCTGTTGACTGGGTGTGAATGTTTGATTGGTTCAGATGCTCCGTCCATCACCACCCCCTTTTGTACCGCTTTGTTCGCCATTAGTTGGCAGGGTATGCTCAGACGTGAGTCCCTTGCACACTTTGCCACTGGATTCAAACAAGCCTGGCTGAAGACGGCTGCAATGCAAGAAACCGGTCCTAGGAAGCTTGTTTCCGGTCCAGGAAAGGCATGGCTTGGCAATTTGGGCTGGACTGTTCCCATGAGGCACAGGGTCAGATTGAATTGCATATGGCCATATCTGAACTGTGGTGGCAGAGTGGGCTAAAGAACGGTGATGGATTAAACCCAGATCTGTTGACTGGGTGTGAGTGTTTGATTGATTCAGAATGCTCCGTCCATCAATAATGCCTTTTGTACCTCTTTGTTTGCCATAAGTTGGCAGGGTATGCTCAGACGTAAGTCCCTTGCTCACTTTGCCACTGGATTCAAGCAAGCATGGCTGAAGATGGCTGCAATGCCAGAAACTGGTCCTAGCAAGCTTATTTCCGGTCAAGGGGAGTCATGGCTTAGCAGTTCGGGCTGGACTGTTCCCATGAGGCACAGGGTCAGACTGATTTGCATATGGCCATGTCAGACTTTGGGTGGCAGAGTGGGCTAAAGAACGGTGATGGATTAAACCCAGATCTGTTGACTGGGTGTGAGTGTTTGATTGGTTTAGAGGCTCCGTCCATCACCACCCCCTTTTGTACCGCTTTGTTCGCCATAAGTTGGAAGGGTATGCTCAGACGTGAGTACCCTTGCTCACTTTGCCACTGGATTCAAGCAAGCCTGGCTGAAGACGGCTGCAATGCTGGAAACCAGTCCTAGGAAGCTTGTTTCCGGTCCAGGGAAGATATGGCTTGGCAGTTCGGGCTGGACTGTTCCCATGAGGCACAGGGTCAGACTGATTTGCATATGGCCTTGTCTGAACTGGGGTGGCGGAGTGGGCTAAAGAACAATGATGAATTAAACCCAGATGTGTTGACTGGGTGTGAGTGTTTGACTGATTCAGATGCTCCGTCCATCACCACCCCCTTCTGTACCGCTTTGTTCGCCATTAGTTGGCAGGGTATGCTCAGACGTGAGTCCCTTGCTCACTTTGCCACTGGATTTAAGCAAGCCTGGCTGAAGATGGCGCAATGCCAGAAACCGGTCTTAGGAAGCTTGTTTCCGGTCCTGGGAAGGCATGGCTTGGAAGTTCGGGCTGAACTGTTCCCATGAGGCACAGGGTCAGACTGATTTGCATATGGCCATGTCTGAACTGGGGTGGGAGAGTGGGCTAGAGAACGGTGATGAATTAAACCCAGATCTGGTGACTGGGTGTGAGTGTTTGATTGGTTCAGATGCTCCGTCCATCACCACCCCCTTTTGTACCGGTCTGTTCGGATTAAATTGGCAGGGTATGCTCAGACGTGAGTCCCTTGCTCACTTTGCCACTGGATTCAAGCAAGCCTGGCTGAAGACGGCTGCAATGCCAGAAACCGGTCCAAGAAAGCTTGTTTCCGGTCCAGGGAAGGCATGGCTTGGCAGTTTGGGCTGGACTATTCCCATGAGGCATATGGCCAGACTGAATTGCATATGGCCATGTCTGAACTGTGGTGGCAGAGTGGGCTAAAGAACGGTGATGGATTAAACCCATATCTGTTAACTGGGTGTGAGTGTTTGATTGATTCAGATGCTCCATCCATCACCACCCCCTTTTGTACCTCTTTATTTGCCATAAGTTGGCAGGGTATGCTCAGACGTGAGTCCCTTGCTCACTTTGCCACTGGATTCAAGCAAGCCTGGCTGAAGATGGCTGCAATGCTAGAAACCGGTCCTAGCAAGCTTATTTCCGGTCCAGGGGAGGCATGGCTTGGCAGTTCAGGCTGGACTGTTCCCATGAGGCACAGGGTCAGACTGATTTGCATATGGCCATGTCAGACTTCGGGTGGCAGAGTGGGCTAAAGAACAGTGATGGATTAAACCCAGATCTGTTGACTGGGTGGGAGTGTTTGATTGGTTCAGATGCTCCGTCCATCACCACCCCCTTTTGTACCGCTTTGTTCGCCATAAGTAGCCAGGGTATGCTCAGAAGTGAGTTACTTGCTCACGTTGCCACTGGATTCAAGCAAGCTTGGCTGAAGACGGCTGCAATGCCAGAAACCGGTCTTAGGAAGCTTGTTTCCGGTCCAGGGAAAGCGTGGCATGACAGTTCGGGCTGGACTGTTCCCATGAGGCACAGGGTCAGACTGATTTGCATATGGCCTTGTCTGAACTGGGGTGGCAGAGTGGGCTAAAGAAAGGTGATGAATTAAACCCAGATCTGTTGACTGGGTGTGAGTGTTTGATTGGTTTAGATGCTCCGTCCATCACCACCCCCTTTTAGTACCACTTTGTTCGCCATAAGTTGGAAGGGTATGCTGAGACGTGAGTCCCTTGCTCACTTTGCCACTGGATTCAAGCAAGCCTAGCTGAAGACGGCTGCAATGCTAGAAACCAGTCCTAGAAAGCTTGTTTCCGGTCCAATGAAGGCATGGCTTGGCAGTTCGGGCTGGACTGTTCCCATGAGGCACAGGGTCAGACTGATTTGCATATGGCCTTGTCGGACCTGGGGTGGGGGAGTGGGCTAAAGAACTGTGATGAATTAAACCCAGATGTGTTGACTGGGTGTGAGTGTTTGATTGATTCAGATGCTCCGTCCATCACCACCCCCTTTTGTACCGCTTTGTTCGCCATTAGTTGGCAGGGTATGCTCAGACGTGAGTCCCTTGCTCACTTTGCCACTGGATTTAAGCAAGCCTGGCTGAAGATGGCGCAATGCCAGAAACCGGTCTTAGGAAGCTTGTTTCCGGTCCTGGGAAGGCATAGCTTGGCAGTTCGGGCTGAACTGTTCCCATGAGGCACAGGGTCAGACTGATTTGCATATGGCCATGTCTGAACTGGGGTGGGAGAGTGGGCTAGAGAACGGTGATGAATTAAACCCAGATCTGGTGACTGGGTGTGAGTGTTTGATTGGTTCAGATGCTCCGTCCATCACCACCCCCTTTTGTACCGCTCTGTTCGGATTAAATTGGCAGGGTATGCTCAGACGTGACTCCCTTGCTCACTTTGCCACTGGATTCAAGCAAGCCTGGCTGAAGACGGCTGCAATGCCAGAAACCGGTCCAAGAAAGCTTGTTTCCGGTCCAGGGAAGGCATGGCTTGGCAGTTTGGGCTGGACTATTCCCATGAGGCACAGGGTCAGACTGATTTGCATATGGCCATGTCTGAACTGTGGTGGCAGAGTGGGCTAAAGAACGGTGATGGATTAAACCCAGATCTGTTGACTGGGTGTGAGTGTTTGATTGGTTCAGATGCTCCGTCCATCACCACCCCCTTTTGTACCGCTTTGTTCGCCATAAGTTGCCAGGGTATGCTCACAAGTTAGTTCCTTGCTCACGTTGCCACTGGATTCAAGCAAGCTTGGCTGAAGACGGCTGCAATGCCAGAAACCGTTCTTAGAAGGGTTGTTTCCGGTCCAGGGAAAGCATGGCATGACAGTTCGGGCTGGACTGTTCCCATGAGGCAAAGGGTCAGACTGATTTTTATATGGCCATGTCTGAACTGGGGTGGCAGAGTGGGCTAAAGAAAGGTGATGAATTAAACCCAGATCTGTTGACTGGGTGTGAGTGTTTGATTGGTTTAGATGCTCCGTCCATCACCACCCCCTTTTGTACTGCTTTGTTCGCCATAAGTTGGAAGGGTATGCCCAGACGTGAGTCCCTTGCTCACTTTGCCACTGGATTCAAGCAAGCCTGGCTGAAGACGGCTGCAATGCTGGAAACCAGTCCTAGGAAGCTTGTTTCCGGTCCAGGGAAGATATGGCTTGGCAGTTCTGGCTGGACTGTTCCCATGAGGCACAGGGTCAGACTGATTTGCATATGGTCTTGTCTGAACTGGGGTGGCGGAGTGGGCTAAAGAACGGTGATGAATTAAACCCAGATGTGTTTACTGGGTGTGAGTGTTTGATTGATTCAGATGCTCCGTCCATCACCACCCCCTTTTGTACCACTTTGTTCGCCATTAGTTGGCAGGGTATGCTCAGACGTGAGTCCCTTGCTCACTTTGCCACTGGATTTAAGCAAGCCTGGCTGAAGATGGCGCAATGCCAGAAACCGGTCTTAGGAAGCTTGTTTCCGGTCCTGGGAAGGCATGGCTTGGCAGTTCGGGCTGAACTGTTCCCATGAGGCACAGGGTCAGACTGATTTGCATATGGCCATGTCTGAACTGTGGTGGCAGAGTGGGCTAAAGAACGGTGATGGATTAAACCCAGATCTGTTGACTGGGTGTGAGTGTTTGATTGGTTTAGATGCTCCGTCCATCACCATCCCCTTTTGTACCGCTTTGTTTGCCATGAGTTGGAAGGGTATGCTCAGACGTGAGTCCCTTGCTCACTTTGCCACTGGATTCAAGCAAGTCTGGCTGAAGACGGCTGCAATGCCAGAAACCGGTCCAAGAAAGCTTGTTTCCGGTCCAGGGAAGGCATGGCTTGGCAGTTTGGGCTGGACTATTCCCATGAGGCACAGGGTCAGACTGATTTGCATATGGCCATGTCTGAACTGTGGTGGCAGAGTGGGCTAAAGAACGGTGATGGATTAAACCCAGATCTGTTGACTGGGTGTGAGTGTTTGATTGGTTCAGATGCTCCGTCCATCACCACCCCCTTTTGTACCGCTTTGTTCGCCATAAGTTGCCAGGGTATGCTCAGAAGTTAGTTCCTTGCTCACGTTGCCACTGGATTCAAGCAAGCTTGGCTGAAGACGGCTGCAATGCCAGAAACCGGTCTTAGAAGGCTTGTTTCCGGTCCAGGGAAAGCATGGCATGACAGTTCGGGCTGGACTGTTCCCATGAGGCACAGGGTCAGACTGATTTGCATATGGCCTTGTCTGAACTGGGGTGGCGGAGTGGGCAAAAGAACGGTGATGAATTAAACCCAGATGTGTTGACTGGGTGTGAGTGTTTGATTGATTCAGATGCTCCGTCCATCACCACCCCCTTTTGTACCGCTTTGTTCGCCATTAGTTGGCAGGGTATGCTCAGATGTGAGTCCCTTGCTCACTTTGCCACTGGATTCAAGCAAGCCTGGCTGAAGATGGCTGCAATGCTAGAAACCGGTCCTAGCAAGCTTATTTCCGGTCAAGGGGAGTCATGGCTTAGCACTTCGGGCTGGACTGTTCCCATGAGGCACAGGGTCAGACTGATTTGCATATGGCCATGTCAGACTTCGGGTGGCAGAGTGGGCTAAAGAACAGTGATGGATTAAACCCAGATCTGTTGACTGGGTGGGAGTGTTTGATTGGTTCAGATGCTCCGTCCATCACCACCCCCTTTTGTACCGCTTTGTTCGCCATAAGTAGCCAGGGTATGCTCAGAAGTGAGTTACTTGCTCACGTTGCCACTGGATTCAAGCAAGCTTGGCTGATGACGGCTGCAATGCCAGAAACCGGTCTTAGGAAGCCTGTTTCCGGTCCAGGGAAAGCGTGGCATGACAGTTCGGGCTGGACTGTTCCCATGAGGCACAGGGTCAGACTGATTTGCATATGGCCTTGTCTGAACTGGGGTGGCAGAGTGGGCTAAAGAAAGGTGATGAATTAAACCCAGATCTGTTGACTGGGTGTGAGTGTTTGATTGGTTTAGATGCTCCGTCCATCACCACCCCCTTTAGTACCACTTTGTTCGCCATAAGTTGGAAGGGTATGCTGAGACGTGAGTCCCTTGCTCACTTTGCCACTGGATTCAAGCAAGCCTAGCTGAAGACGGCTGCAATGCTAGAAACCAGTCCTAGAAAGCTTGTTTCCGGTCCAATGAAGGCCTGGCTTGGCAGTTCGGGCTGGACTGTTCCCATGAGGCACAGGGTCAGACTGATTTGCATATGGCCTTGTCTGACCTGGGGTGGGGGAGTGGGCTAAAGAACGGAGATGAATTAAACCCAGATGTGTTGACTGGGTGTGAGTGTTTGATTGATTCAGATGCTCCGTCCATCACCACCCCCTTTTGTACCGCTTTGTTCGCCATTAGTTGGCAGGGCATGCTCAGACGTGAGTCCCTTGCTCACTTTGCCACTGGATTCAAGCAAGCCTGGCTGAAGATGGCGCAATGCCAGAAACCGGTCCTAGGAAGCTTGTTTCGGGTCCAGGGAAGGCATGGCTTGGCAGTTCGGGCTGGACTGTTCCCATGAGGCACAGGGTCAGACTGATTGGCATATGGTCATGTCTGAACTGGGGTGGGAGAGTGGGCTAAAGAACGGTGATGAATTAAACCCAGATCTGTTGACTGGGTGTGAATGTTTGATTGGTTCAGATGCTCCGTCCATCACCACCCCCTTTTGTACCGCTTTGTTCGCCATTAGTTGGCAGGGTATGCTCAGACGTGAGTCCCTTGCACACTTTGCCACTGAATTCAAGCAAGCCGGGCTGAAGACGGCTGCAATGCAAGAAACCGGTCCTAGGAAGCTTGTTTCCGGTCCAGGAAAGGCATGGCTTGGCAATTTGGGCTGGACTGTTCCCATGAGGCACAGGGTCAGATTGAATTGCATATGGCCATATCTGAACTGTGGTGGCAGATTGGGCTAAAGAACGGTGATGGATTAAACCCAGATCTGTTGACTGGGTGTGAGTGTTTGATTGATTCAGATGCTCCGTCCATCAATAATGCCTTTTGTACCTCTTTGTTTGCCATAAGTTGGCAGGGTATGCTCAGACGTGAGTCCCTTGCTCACTTTGCCACTGGATTCAAGCAAGCCTGGCTGAAGATGGCTGCAATGCTAGAAACCGGTCCTAGCAAGCTTATTTCCGGTCAAGGGGAGTCATGGCTTGGCAGTTCGGGCTGGACTGTTCCCATGAGGCACAGGGTCAGACTGATTTGCATATGGCCATGTCAGACTTCGGGTGGCAGAGTGGGCTAAAGAACGGTGTTGAATTAAACACAGATGTGTTGACTGGGTGTGAGTGTTTGATTGATTCAGATGCTCCGTCCATCACCACCCCCTTTTGTACCTCTTTGTTCGCCATTAGTTGGCAGGGTATGCTCAGACGTGAGTCCCTTGCTCACTTTGCCACTGGATTTAGGCAAGCCTGGCTGAAGATGGCGCAATGCCAGAAACCGGTCTTAGGAAGCTTGTTTCCGGTCCTGGGAAGGCATGGCTTGGCAGTTCGGGCTGAACTGTTCCCATGAGGCACAGGGTCAGACTGATTTGCATATAGCCATGTCTGAACTGGGGTGGGAGAGTGGGCTCGAGAACAGTGATGAATTAAACCCAGATCTGGTGACTGGGTGTGAGTGTTTGATTGATTCAGATGCTCCGTCCATCACCACCCCCTTTTGTACCTCTTTATTTGCCATAAGTTGGCAGGGTATGCTCAGACGTGAGTCCCTTGCTCACTTTGCCACTGGATTCAAGCAAGCCTGGCTGAAGATGGCTGCAATGCTAGAAACCGGTCCTAGCAAGCTTATTTCGGGTCCAGGGGAGGCATGGCTTAGCAGTTCAGGCTGGACTGTTCCCATGAGGCACAGGGTCAGACTGATTTGCATATGGCCATGTCAGACTTCGGGTGGCAGAGTGGGCTAAAGAAAGGTGATGAATTAAATTCAGATCTGTTGACTGGGTGTGAGTGTTTGATTGGTTTAGATGCTCTGTCCATCACCACCCCCTTTAGTACCACTTTGTTCGCCATAAGTTGGAAGGGTATGCTGAGACGTGAGTCCCTTGCTATCTTTGCCACTGGATTCAAGCAAGCCTAGCTGAAGACGGCTGCAATGCTAGAAACCAGTCCTAGAAAGCTTGTTTCCGGTCCAATGAAGGCATGGCTTGGCAGTTCGGGCTGGACTGTTCCCATGAGGCACAGGGTCAGACTGATTTGCATATGGCCTTGTCTGACCTGGGGTGGGGGAGTGGGCTAAAGAACGGTGATGAATTAAACCCAGATGTGTTGACTGGGTGTGAGTGTTTGATTGATTCAGATGCTCCGTCCATCACCACCCCCTTTTGTACCGCTTTGTTCGCCATTAGTTGGCAGGGCATGCTCAGACGTGAGTCCCTTGCTCACTTTGCCACTGGATTCAAGCAAGCCTGGCTGAAGATGGCGCAATGCCAGAAACCGGTCCTAGGAAGCTTGTTTCGGGTCCAGGGAAGGCATGGCTTGGCAGTTCGGGCTGGACTGTTACCATGAGGCACAGGGTCAGACTGATTGGCATATGGTCATGTCTGAACTGGGGTGGGAGAGTGGGCTAAAGAACGGTGATGAATTAAACCCAGATCTGTTGACTGGGTGTGAATGTTTGATTGGTTCAGATGCTCCGTCCATCACCACCCCCTTTTGTACCGCTTTGTTCGCCATTAGTTGGCAGGGTATGCTCAGACGTGAGTCCCTTGCACACTTTGCCACTGAATTCAAGCAAGCCGGGCTGAAGACGGCTGCAATGCAAGAAACCGGTCCTAGGAAGCTTGTTTCCGGTCCAGGAAAGGCATGGCTTGGCAATTTGGGCTGGACTGTTCCCATGAGGCACAGGGTCAGATTGAATTGCATATGGCCATATCTGAACTGTGGTGGCAGAGTGGGCTAAAGAACGGTGATGGATTAAACCCAGATCTGTTGACTGGGTGTGAGTGTTTGATTGATTCAGATGCTCCGTCCATCAATAATGCCTTTAGTACCTCTTTGTTTGCCATAAGTTGGCAGGGTATGCTCAGACGTGAGTCCCTTGCTCACTTTGCCACTGGATTCAAGCAAGCCTGGCTGAAGATGGCTGCAATGCTAGAAACCGGTCCTAGCAAGCTTATTTCCGGTCAAGGGGAGTCATGGCTTGGCAGTTCGGGCTGGACTGTTCCCATGAGGCACAGGGTCAGACTGATTTGCATATGGCCATGTCAGACTTCGGGTGGCAGAGTGGGCTAAAGAACGGTGATGGATTAAACCCAGATCTGTTGACTGGATGTGAGTGTTTGATTGGTTTAGATGCTCCGTCCATCACCACCCCCTTTTGTACCGCTTTGTTCGCCATAAGTTGGAAGGGTATGCTCAGACGTGAGTCCCTTGCTCACTTTGCCACTGGATTCAAGCAAGCCTGGCTGAAGACGGCTGCAATGCTGGAAACCAGTCCTAGGAAGCTTGTTTCTGGTCCAGGGAAGATATGGCTTGGCAGTTCGGGCTGGACTGTTCCCATGAGGCACAGGGTCAGACTGATTTGCATATGGCCTTGTCTGAACTGGGGTGGCGGAGTGGGCTAAAGAACGGTGTTGAATTAAACACAGATGTGTTGACTGGGTGTGAGTGTTTGATTGATTCAGATGCTCCGTCCATCACCACCCCCTTTTGTACCGCTTTGTTCGCCATTAGTTGGCAGGGTATGCTCAGACGTGAGTCCCTTGCTCACTTTGCCACTGGATTTAAGCAAGCCTGGCTGAAGATGGCGCAATGCCAGAAACCGGTCTTAGGAAGCTTGTTTCCGGTCCTGGGAAGGCATGGCTTGGCAGTTCGGGCTGAACTGTTCCCATGAGGCACAGGGTCAGACTGATTTGCATATAGCCATGTCTGAACTGGGGTGGGAGAGTGGGCTAGAGAACGGTGATGAATTAAACCCAGATCTGGTGACTGGGTGTGAGTGTTTGATTGGTTCAGATGCTCCGTCCATCACCACCCCCTTTTGTACCGCTCTGTTTGGATTAAATTGGCAGGGTATGCTCAGACCTGAGTCCCTTGCTCACTTTGTCACTGGATTCAAGCAAGCCTGGCTGAAGACGGCTGCAATGCCAGAAACCGGTTCAAGAAAGCTTGTTTCCGGTCCAGGGAAGGCATGGCTTGGCAGTTTGGGCTGGACTATTCCCATGAGGCACAGGGTCAGACTGATTTGCATATGGCCATGTCTGAACTGTGGTGGCAGAGTGGGCTAAAGAACGGTGATGGATTAAACCCAGATCTGTTGACTGGGTGTGAGTGTTTGATTGGTTTAGATGCTCCGTCCATCACCACCCCCTTTTGTACCGCTTTGTTCGCCATAAGTTGCCAGGGTATGCTCAGAAGTTAGTTCCTTGCTCACGTTGCCACTGGATTCAAGCAAGCTTGGCTGAAGACGACTGCAATGCCAGAAACCGGTCTTAGAAGGCTTGTTTCCGGTCCAGGAAAAGCATGGCATGACAGTTCGGGCTATACTGTTCCCATGAGGCACAGGGTCAGACTGATTTTTATATGGCCATGTCTGAACTGGGGTGGCAGAGTGGGCTAAATAAAGGTGATGAGTTAAACCCAGATCTGTTGACTGGGTGTGAGTGTTTGATTGGTTTAGATGCTCCGTCCATCACCACCCCCTTTTGTACCGCTTTGTTCGCCATAAGTTGGAAGGGTATGCTCAGACGTGAGTACCCTTGCTCACTTTGCCACTGGATTCAAGCAAGCCTGGCTGAAGACGGCTGCAATGCTGGAAACCAGTCCTAGGAAGCTTGTTTCCGGTCCAGGGAAGATATGGCTTGGCAGTTCGGGCTGGACTGTTCCCATGAGGCACAGGGTCAGACTGATTTGCATATGGCCTTGTCTGAACTGGGGTGGCGGAGTGGGCTAAAGAACGGTGATGAATTAAACCCAGATGTGTTGACTGGGTGTGAGTGTTTGACTGATTCAGATGCTCCGTCCATCACCACCCCCTTTTGTACCGCTTTGTTCGCCATTAGTTGGCAGGGTATGCTCAGACGTGAGTCCCTTGCTCACTTTGCCACTGGATTTAAGCAAGCCTGGCTGAAGATGGCGCAATGCCAGAAACCGGTCTTAGGAAGCTTGTTTCCGGTCCTGGGAAGGCATGGCTTGGCAGTTCGGGCTGAACTGTTCCCATGAGGCACAGGGTCAGACTGATTTGCATATGGCCATGTCTGAACTGGGGTGGGAGAGTGGGCTAGAGAACGGTGATGAATTAAACCCAGATCTGGTGACTGGGTGTGAGTGTTTGATTGGTTCAGATGCTCCGTCCATCACCACCCCCTTTTGTACCGCTCTGTTTGGATTAAATTGGCAGGGTATGCTCAGACGTGAGTCCCTTGCTCACTTTGCTACTGGATTCAAGCAAGCCTGGCTGAAGACGGCTGCAATGCCAGAAACCGGTCCAAGAAAGCTTGTTTCCGGTCCAGGGAAGGCATGGCTTGGCAGTTTGGGCTGGACTATTCCCATGAGGCACACGGCCAGACTGAATTGCATATGGCCATGTCTGAACTGTGGTGGCAGAGTGGGCTAAAGAACGGTGATGGATTAAACCCATATCTGTTGACTGGGTGTGAGTGTTTGATTGATTCAGATGCTCCATCCATCACCACCCCCTTTTGTACCTCTTTATTTGCCATAAGTTGGCAGGGTATGCTCAGACGTGAGTCCCTTGCTCACTTTGCCACTGGATTCAAGCAAGCCTGGCTGAAGATGGCTGCAATGCTAGAAACCGGTCCTAGCAAGCTTATTTCCGGTCCAGGGGAGGCATGGCTTGGCAGTTCAGGCTGGACTGTTCCCATGAGGCACAGGGTCAGACTGATTTGCATATGGCCATGTCAGACTTCGGGTGGCAGAGTGGGCTAAAGAACAGTGATGGATTAAACCCAGATCTGTTGACTGGGTGGGAGTGTTTGATTGGTTCAGATGCTCCGTCCATCACCACCCCCTTTTGTACCGCTTTGTTCGCCATAAGTAGCCAGGGTATGCTCAGAAGTGAGTTACTTGCTCACGTTGCCACTGGATTCAAGCAAGCTTGGCTGAAGACGGCTGCAATGCCAGAAACCGGTCTTAGGAAGCTTGTTTCCGGTCCAGGGAAAGCGTGGCATGACAGTTCGGGCTGGACTGTTCCCATGAGGCACAGGGTCAGACTGATTTGCATATGGCCTTGTCTGAACTGGGGTGGCAGAGTGGGCTAAAGAAAGGTGATGAATTAAACCCAGATCTGTTGACTGGGTGTGAGTGTTTGATTGGTTTAGATGCTCCGTCCATCACCACCCCCTTTAGTACCACTTTGTTCGCCATAAGTTGGAAGGGTATGCTGAGACGTGAGTCCCTTGCTCACTTTGCCACTGGATTCAAGCAAGCCTAGCTGAAGATGGCTGCAATGCTAGAAACCAGTCCTAGAAAGCTTGTTTCCGGTCCAATGAAGGCATGGCTTGGCAGTTCGGGCTGGACTGTTCCCATGAGGCACAGGGTCAGACTGATTGGCATATGGTCATGTCTGAACTGGGGTGGGAGAGTGGGCTAAAGAAAGGTGATGAATTAAACCCAGATCTGTTGACTGGGTGTGAATGTTTGATTGGTTCAGATGCTCCGTCCATCACCACCCCCTTTTGTACCGCTTTGTTCGCCATTAGTTGGCAGGGTATGCTCAGACGTGAGTCCCTTGCACACTTTGCCACTGGATTCAAGCAAGCCTGGCTGAAGACGGCTGCAATGCAAGAAACCGGTCCTAGGAAGCTTGTTTCCGGTCCAGGAAAGGCATGGCTTGGCAATTTGAGCTGGACTGTTCCCATGAGGCACAGGGTCAGATTGAATTGCATATGGCCATATCTGAACTGTGGTGGCAGAATGGGCTAAAGAACGGTGATGGATTAAACCCAGATCTGTTGACTGGGTGTGAGTGTTTGATTGATTCAGAATGCTCTGTCCATCAATAATGCCTTTTGTACCTCATTGTTTGCCATAAGTTGGCAGGGTATGCTCAGACGTGAGTCCCTTGCTCACTTTGCCACTGGATTCAAGCAAGCCTGGCTGAAGATGGCTGCAATGCTAGAAACCGGTCCTAGCAAGCTTATTTCAGGTCAAGGGGAGTCATGGCTTGGCAGTTCAGGCTGGACTGTTCCCATGAGGCACAGGGTCAGACTGATTTGCATATGGCCATGTCAGACTTCGGGTGGCAGAGTGGGCTAAAGAACGGTGATGGATTAAACCCAGATCTGTTGACTGGGTGTGAGTGTTTGATTGGTTTAGAGGCTCCGTCCATCACCACCCCCTTTTGTACCGCTTTGTTCGCCATAAGTTGGAAGGGTATGCTCAGACGTGAGTACCCTTGCTCACTTTGTCACTGGATTCAAGCAAGCATGGCTGAAGACGGCTGCAATGCTGGAAACCAGTCCTAGGAAGCTTGTTTCCGGTCCAGGGAAGATATGCCTTGGCAGTTCGGGCTGGACTGTTCCCATGAGGCACAGGGTCAGACTGATTTGCATATGGCCTTGTCTGAACTGGGGTGGCGGAGTGGGCTAAAGAACGGTGATGAATTAAACCCAGATGTGTTGACTGGGTGTGAGTGTTTGACTGATTCAGATGCTCCGTCCATCACCACCCCCTTTTGTACCGCTTTGTTCGCCATTAGTTGGCAGGGTATGCTCAGACGTGAGTCCCTTGCTCACTTTGCCACTGGATTTAAGCAAGCCTGGCTGAAGATGGCGCAATGCCAGAAACCGGTCTTAGGAAGCTTGTTTCCGGTCCTGGGAAGGCATGGCTTGGAAGTTCGGGCTGAACTGTTCCCATGAGGCACAGGGTCAGACTGATTTGCATATGGCCATGTCTGAACTGGGGTGGGAGAGTGGGCTAGAGAACGGTGATGAATTAAACCCAGATCTGGTGACTGGGTGTGAGTGTTTGATTGGTTCAGATGCTCCGTCCATCACCACCCCCTTTTGTACCGGTCTGTTTGGATTAAATTGGCAGGGTATGCTCAGACGTGAGTCCCTTGCTCACTTTGCCACTGGATTCAAGCAAGCCTGGCTGAAGACGGCTGCAATGCCAGAAACCGGTCCAAGAAAGCTTGTTTCCGGTCCAGGGAAGGCATGGCTTGGCAGTTTGGGCTGGACTATTCCCATGAGGCATATGGCCAGACTGAATTGCATATGGCCATGTCTGAACTGTGGTGGCAGAGTGGGCTAAAGAACGGTGATGGATTAAACCCATATCTGTTAACTGGGTGTGAGTGTTTGATTGATTCAGATGCTCCATCCATCACCACCCCCTTTTGTACCTCTTTATTTGCCATAAGTTGGCAGGGTATGCTCAGACGTGAGTCCCTTGCTCACTTTGCCACTGGATTCAAGCAAGCCTGGCTGAAGATGGCTGCAATGCTAGAAACCGGTCCTAGCAAGCTTATTTCCGGTCCAGGGGAGGCATGGCTTGGCAGTTCAGGCTGGACTGTTCCCATGAGGCACCGGGTCAGACTGATTTGCATATGGCCATGTCAGACTTCGGGTGGCAGAGTGGGCTAAAGAACAGTGATGGATTAAACCCAGATCTGTTGACTGGGTGGGAGTGTTTGATTGGTTCAGATGCTCCGTCCATCACCACCCCCTTTTGTACCGCTTTGTTCGCCATAAGTAGCCAGGGTATGCTCAGAAGTGAGTTACTTGCTCACGTTGCCACTGGATTCAAGCAAGCTTGGCTGAAGACGGCTGCAATGCCAGAAACCAGTCTTAGGAAGCTTGTTTCCGGTCCAGGGAAAGCGTGGCATGACAGTTCGGGCTGGACTGTTCCCATGAGGCACAGGGTCAGACTGATTTGCATATGGCCTTGTCTGAACTGGGGTGGCAGAGTGGGCTAAAGAAAGGTGATTAATTAAACCCAGATCTGTTGACTGGGTGTGAGTGTTTGATTGGTTTAGATGCTCCGTCAATCACCACCCCCTTTAGTACCACTTTGTTCGCCATAAATTGGAAGGGTATGCTGAGACGTGAGTCCCTTGCTCACTTTGCCACTGGATTCAAGCAAGCCTAGCTGAAGACGGCTGCAATGCTAGAAACCAGTCCTAGAAAGCTTGTTTCCGGTCCAATGAAGGCATGGCTTGGCAGTTCGGGCTGGACTGTTCCCATGAGGCACAGGGTCAGACTGATTTGCATATGGCCTTGTCTGAACTGGGGTGGGAGAGTGGGCTAGAGAACGGTGATGAATTAAACCCAGATCTGGTGACTGGGTGTGAGTGTTTGATTGGTTCAGATGCTCCGTCCATCACCACCCCCTTTTGTACCGCTCTGTTCGGATTAAATTGGCAGGGTATGCTCAGACGTGAGTCCCTTGCTCACTTTGCCAATGGATTCAAGCAAGCCTGGCTGAAGACGGCTGCAATGCCAGAAACCGGTCCAAGAAAGCTTGTTTCCGGTCCAGGGAAGGCATGGCTTGGCAGTTTGGGCTGGACTATTCCCATGAGGCACAGGGTCAGACTGATTTGCATATGGCCATGTCTGAACTGTGGTGGCAGAGTGGGCTAAAGAACGGTGATGGATTAAACCCAGATCTGTTGACTGGGTGTGAGTGTTTGATTGATTCAGATGCTCCGTCCATCACCACCCCCTTTTGTACCGCTTTGTTCGCCATTAGTTGGCAGGGTATGCTCAGACGTGAGTCCCTTGCTCACTTTGCCACTGGATTTAAGCAAGCCTGGCTGAAGATGGCGCAATGCCAGAAACCGGTCTTAGGAAGCTTGTTTCCGGTCCTGGGAAGGCATGGCTTGGCAGTTCGGGCTGAACTGTTCCCATGAGGCACAGGGTCAGACTGATTTGCATATGGTCATGTCAGACTACGGGTGGCAGAGTCGGCTAAAGAACGGTGATGGATTAAACCCAGATCTGTTGACTGGGTGTGAGTGTTTGATTGGTTTAGATGCTCCGTCCATCACCACCCCCTTTTGTACCTCTTTGTTTGCCATAAGTTGGCAGGGTATGCTCAGACGTGAGTCCCTTGCTCACTTTGCCACTGGATTCAAGCAAGCCTGGCTGAAGATGGCTGCAATGCTAGAAACTGGTCCTAGCAAGCTTATTTGCGGTCCAAGGAGGGCATGGCTTGGCAGTTTGGGCTGGACTGTTCCCATGAGGCACAGGGTCAGACTGATTTGCATATGGTCATGTCAGACTACGGGTGGCAGAGTGGGCTAAAGAACGGTGATGGATTAAACCCAGATCTGTTGACTGGGTGTGAGTGTTTGATTAGTTCAGATGCTCCGTCCATCACCGCCCCCTTTTGTACCTCTTTGTTTGCCATAAGTTGGCAGGGTATGCTCAGACGTGAGTCCCTTGCTCACTTTGCCACTGGATTCAAACAAGCCTGGCTGAAGACGGCTGCAATGCTGGAAACCAGTCCTAGGAAGCTTGTTTCCGGTCCAGGGAAGATATGGCTTGGCAGTTCGGGCTGGACTGTTCCCATGAGGCACAGGGTCAGACTGATTTGCATATGGCCTTGTCTGAACTGGGGTGGCGGAGTGGGCTAAAGAACGGTGATGAATTAAACCCAGATGTGTTGACTGGGTGTGAGTGTTTGACTGATTCAGATGCTCCGTCCATCACCACCCCCTTTTGTACCGCTTTGTTCGCCATTAGTTGGCAGGGTATGCTCAGACGTGAGTCCCTTGCTCACTTTGCCACTGGATTTAAGCAAGCCTGGCTGAAGATGGCGCAATGCCAGAAACCGGTCTTAGGAAGCTTGTTTCCGGTCCTGGGAAGGCATGGCTTGGCAGTTCGGGCTGAACTGTTCCCATGAGGCACAGGGTCAGACTGATTTGCATATGGCCATGTCTGAACTGTGGTGGCAGAGTGGGCTAAAGAACGGTGATGGATTAAACCCAGATCTGTTGACTGGGTGTGAGTGTTTGATTGGTTTAGATGCTCCGTCCATCACCATCCCCTTTTGTACCGCTTTGTTTGCCATGAGTTGGAAGGGTATGCTCAGACGTGAGTCCCTTGCTCACTTTGCCACTGGATTCAAGCAAGCCTGGCTGAAGACGGCTGCAATGCCAGAAACCGGTCCAAGAAAGCTTGTTTCCGGTCCAGGGAAGGCATGGCTTGGCAGTTTGGGCTGGACTATTCCCATGAGGCACAGGGTCAGACTGATTTGCATATGGCCATGTCTGAACTGTGGTGGCAGAGTGGGCTAAAGAACGGTGATGGATTAAACCCAGATCTGTTGACTGGGTGTGAGTGTTTGATTGGTTCAGATGCTCCGTCCATCACCACCCCCTTTTGTACCGCTTTGTTCGCCATAAGTTGCCAGGGTATGCTCAGAAGTTAGTTCCTTGCTCACGTTGCCACTGGATTCAAGCAAGCTTGGCTGAAGACGGCTGCAATGCCAGAAACCGGTCTTAGAAGGCTTGTTTCCGGTCCAGGGAAAGCATGGCATGACAGTTCGGGCTGGACTGTTCCCATGAGGCACAGGGTCAGACTGATTTGCATATGGCCTTGTCTGAACTGGGGTGGCGGAGTGGGCAAAAGAACGGTGATGAATTAAACCCAGATGTGTTGACTGGGTGTGAGTGTTTGATTGATTCAGATGCTCCGTCCATCACCACCCCCTTTTGTACCGCTTTGTTCGCCATTAGTTGGCAGGGTATGCTCAGATGTGAGTCCCTTGCTCACTTTGCCACTGGATTCAAGCAAGCCTGGCTGAAGATGGCTGCAATGCTAGAAACCGGTCCTAGCAAGCTTATTTCCGGTCAAGGGGAGTCATGGCTTAGCAGTTCGGGCTGGACTGTTCCCATGAGGCACAGGGTCAGACTGATTTGCATATGGCCATGTCAGACTTCGGGTGGCAGAGTGGGCTAAAGAACAGTGATGGATTAAACCCAGATCTGTTGACTGGGTGGGAGTGTTTGATTGGTTCAGATGCTCCGTCCATCACCACCCCCTTTTGTACCGCTTTGTTCGCCATAAGTAGCCAGGGTATGCTCAGAAGTGAGTTACTTGCTCACGTTGCCACTGGATTCAAGCAAGCTTGGCTGATGACGGCTGCAATGCCAGAAACCGGTCTTAGGAAGCTTGTTTCCGGTCCAGGGAAAGCGTGGCATGACAGTTCGGGCTGGACTGTTCCCATGAGGCACAGGGTCAGACTGATTTGCATATGGCCTTGTCTGAACTGGGGTGGCAGAGTGGGCTAAAGAAAGGTGATGAATTAAACCCAGATCTGTTGACTGGGTGTGAGTGTTTGATTGGTTTAGATGCTCCGTCCATCACCACCCCCTTTAGTACCACTTTGTTCGCCATAAGTTGGAAGGGTATGCTGAGACGTGAGTCCCTTGCTCACTTTGCCACTGGATTCAAGCAAGCCTAGCTGAAGACGGCTGCAATGCTAGAAACCAGTCCTAGAAAGCTTGTTTCCGGTCCAATGAAGGCCTGGCTTGGCAGTTCGGGCTGGACTGTTCCCATGAGGCACAGGGTCAGACTGATTTGCATATGGCCTTGTCTGACCTGGGGTGGGGGAGTGGGCTAAAGAACGGAGATGAATTAAACCCAGATGTGTTGACTGGGTGTGAGTGTTTGATTGATTCAGATGCTCCGTCCATCACCACCCCCTTTTGTACCGCTTTGTTCGCCATTAGTTGGCAGGGCATGCTCAGACGTGAGTCCCTTGCTCACTTTGCCACTGGATTCAAGCAAGCCTGGCTGAAGATGGCGCAATGCCAGAAACCGGTCCTAGGAAGCTTGTTTCGGGTCCAGGGAAGGCATGGCTTGGCAGTTCGGGCTGGACTGTTCCCATGAGGCACAGGGTCAGACTGATTGGCATATGGTCATGTCTGAACTGGGGTGGGAGAGTGGGCTAAAGAACGGTGATGAATTAAACCCAGATCTGTTGACTGGGTGTGAATGTTTGATTGGTTCAGATGCTCCGTCCATCACCACCCCCTTTTGTACCGCTTTGTTCGCCATTAGTTGGCAGGGTATGCTCAGACGTGAGTCCCTTGCACACTTTGCCACTGAATTCAAGCAAGCCGGGCTGAAGACGGCTGCAATGCAAGAAACCGGTCCTAGGAAGCTTGTTTCCGGTCCAGGAAAGGCATGGCTTGGCAATTTGGGCTGGACTGTTCCCATGAGGCACAGGGTCAGATTGAATTGCATATGGCCATATCTGAACTGTGGTGGCAGATTGGGCTAAAGAACGGTGATGGATTAAACCCAGATCTGTTGACTGGGTGTGAGTGTTTGATTGATTCAGATGCTCCGTCCATCAATAATGCCTTTTGTACCTCTTTGTTTGCCATAAGTTGGCAGGGTATGCTCAGACGTGAGTCCCTTGCTCACTTTGCCACTGGATTCAAGCAAGCCTGGCTGAAGATGGCTGCAATGCTAGAAACCGGTCCTAGCAAGCTTATTTCCGGTCAAGGGGAGTCATGGCTTGGCAGTTCGGGCTGGACTGTTCCCATGAGGCACAGGGTCAGACTGATTTGCATATGGCCATGTCAGACTTCGGGTGGCAGAGTGGGCTAAAGAACGGTGTTGAATTAAACACAGATGTGTTGACTGGGTGTGAGTGTTTGATTGATTCAGATGCTCCGTCCATCACCACCCCCTTTTGTACCTCTTTGTTCGCCATTAGTTGGCAGGGTATGCTCAGACGTGAGTCCCTTGCTCACTTTGCCACTGGATTTAGGCAAGCCTGGCTGAAGATGGCGCAATGCCAGAAACCGGTCTTAGGAAGCTTGTTTCCGGTCCTGGGAAGGCATGGCTTGGCAGTTCGGGCTGAACTGTTCCCATGAGGCACAGGGTCAGACTGATTTGCATATAGCCATGTCTGAACTGGGGTGGGAGAGTGGGCTCGAGAACAGTGATGAATTAAACCCAGATCTGGTGACTGGGTGTGAGTGTTTGATTGATTCAGATGCTCCGTCCATCACCACCCCCTTTTGTACCTCTTTATTTGCCATAAGTTGGCAGGGTATGCTCAGACGTGAGTCCCTTGCTCACTTTGCCACTGGATTCAAGCAAGCCTGGCTGAAGATGGCTGCAATGCTAGAAACCGGTCCTAGCAAGCTTATTTCGGGTCCAGGGGAGGCATGGCTTAGCAGTTCAGGCTGGACTGTTCCCATGAGGCACAGGGTCAGACTGATTTGCATATGGCCATGTCAGACTTCGGGTGGCAGAGTGGGCTAAAGAAAGGTGATGAATTAAATTCAGATCTGTTGACTGGGTGTGAGTGTTTGATTGGTTTAGATGCTCTGTCCATCACCACCCCCTTTAGTACCACTTTGTTCGCCATAAGTTGGAAGGGTATGCTGAGACGTGAGTCCCTTGCTATCTTTGCCACTGGATTCAAGCAAGCCTAGCTGAAGACGGCTGCAATGCTAGAAACCAGTCCTAGAAAGCTTGTTTCCGGTCCAATGAAGGCATGGCTTGGCAGTTCGGGCTGGACTGTTCCCATGAGGCACAGGGTCAGACTGATTTGCATATGGCCTTGTCTGACCTGGGGTGGGGGAGTGGGCTAAAGAACGGTGATGAATTAAACCCAGATGTGTTGACTGGGTGTGAGTGTTTGATTGATTCAGATGCTCCGTCCATCACCACCCCCTTTTGTACCGCTTTGTTCGCCATTAGTTGGCAGGGCATGCTCAGACGTGAGTCCCTTGCTCACTTTGCCACTGGATTCAAGCAAGCCTGGCTGAAGATGGCGCAATGCCAGAAACCGGTCCTAGGAAGCTTGTTTCGGGTCCAGGGAAGGCATGGCTTGGCAGTTCGGGCTGGACTGTTACCATGAGGCACAGGGTCAGACTGATTGGCATATGGTCATGTCTGAACTGGGGTGGGAGAGTGGGCTAAAGAACGGTGATGAATTAAACCCAGATCTGTTGACTGGGTGTGAATGTTTGATTGGTTCAGATGCTCCGTCCATCACCACCCCCTTTTGTACCGCTTTGTTCGCCATTAGTTGGCAGGGTATGCTCAGACGTGAGTCCCTTGCACACTTTGCCACTGAATTCAAGCAAGCCGGGCTGAAGACGGCTGCAATGCAAGAAACCGGTCCTAGGAAGCTTGTTTCCGGTCCAGGAAAGGCATGGCTTGGCAATTTGGGCTGGACTGTTCCCATGAGGCACAGGGTCAGATTGAATTGCATATGGCCATATCTGAACTGTGGTGGCAGAGTGGGCTAAAGAACGGTGATGGATTAAACCCAGATCTGTTGACTGGGTGTGAGTGTTTGATTGATTCAGATGCTCCGTCCATCAATAATGCCTTTAGTACCTCTTTGTTTGCCATAAGTTGGCAGGGTATGCTCAGACGTGAGTCCCTTGCTCACTTTGCCACTGGATTCAAGCAAGCCTGGCTGAAGATGGCTGCAATGCTAGAAACCGGTCCTAGCAAGCTTATTTCCGGTCAAGGGGAGTCATGGCTTGGCAGTTCGGGCTGGACTGTTCCCATGAGGCACAGGGTCAGACTGATTTGCATATGGCCATGTCAGACTTCGGGTGGCAGAGTGGGCTAAAGAACGGTGATGGATTAAACCCAGATCTGTTGACTGGATGTGAGTGTTTGATTGGTTTAGATGCTCCGTCCATCACCACCCCCTTTTGTACCGCTTTGTTCGCCATAAGTTGGAAGGGTATGCTCAGACGTGAGTCCCTTGCTCACTTTGCCACTGGATTCAAGCAAGCCTGGCTGAAGACGGCTGCAATGCTGGAAACCAGTCCTAGGAAGCTTGTTTCTGGTCCAGGGAAGATATGGCTTGGCAGTTCGGGCTGGACTGTTCCCATGAGGCACAGGGTCAGACTGATTTGCATATGGCCTTGTCTGAACTGGGGTGGCGGAGTGGGCTAAAGAACGGTGTTGAATTAAACACAGATGTGTTGACTGGGTGTGAGTGTTTGATTGATTCAGATGCTCCGTCCATCACCACCCCCTTTTGTACCGCTTTGTTCGCCATTAGTTGGCAGGGTATGCTCAGACGTGAGTCCCTTGCTCACTTTGCCACTGGATTTAAGCAAGCCTGGCTGAAGATGGCGCAATGCCAGAAACCGGTCTTAGGAAGCTTGTTTCCGGTCCTGGGAAGGCATGGCTTGGCAGTTCGGGCTGAACTGTTCCCATGAGGCACAGGGTCAGACTGATTTGCATATAGCCATGTCTGAACTGGGGTGGGAGAGTGGGCTAGAGAACGGTGATGAATTAAACCCAGATCTGGTGACTGGGTGTGAGTGTTTGATTGGTTCAGATGCTCCGTCCATCACCACCCCCTTTTGTACCGCTCTGTTTGGATTAAATTGGCAGGGTATGCTCAGACCTGAGTCCCTTGCTCACTTTGTCACTGGATTCAAGCAAGCCTGGCTGAAGACGGCTGCAATGCCAGAAACCGGTTCAAGAAAGCTTGTTTCCGGTCCAGGGAAGGCATGGCTTGGCAGTTTGGGCTGGACTATTCCCATGAGGCACAGGGTCAGACTGATTTGCATATGGCCATGTCTGAACTGTGGTGGCAGAGTGGGCTAAAGAACGGTGATGGATTAAACCCAGATCTGTTGACTGGGTGTGAGTGTTTGATTGGTTTAGATGCTCCGTCCATCACCACCCCCTTTTGTACCGCTTTGTTCGCCATAAGTTGCCAGGGTATGCTCAGAAGTTAGTTCCTTGCTCACGTTGCCACTGGATTCAAGCAAGCTTGGCTGAAGACGACTGCAATGCCAGAAACCGGTCTTAGAAGGCTTGTTTCCGGTCCAGGAAAAGCATGGCATGACAGTTCGGGCTATACTGTTCCCATGAGGCACAGGGTCAGACTGATTTTTATATGGCCATGTCTGAACTGGGGTGGCAGAGTGGGCTAAATAAAGGTGATGAGTTAAACCCAGATCTGTTGACTGGGTGTGAGTGTTTGATTGGTTTAGATGCTCCGTCCATCACCACCCCCTTTTGTACCGCTTTGTTCGCCATAAGTTGGAAGGGTATGCTCAGACGTGAGTACCCTTGCTCACTTTGCCACTGGATTCAAGCAAGCCTGGCTGAAGACGGCTGCAATGCTGGAAACCAGTCCTAGGAAGCTTGTTTCCGGTCCAGGGAAGATATGGCTTGGCAGTTCGGGCTGGACTGTTCCCATGAGGCACAGGGTCAGACTGATTTGCATATGGCCTTGTCTGAACTGGGGTGGCGGAGTGGGCTAAAGAACGGTGATGAATTAAACCCAGATGTGTTGACTGGGTGTGAGTGTTTGACTGATTCAGATGCTCCGTCCATCACCACCCCCTTTTGTACCGCTTTGTTCGCCATTAGTTGGCAGGGTATGCTCAGACGTGAGTCCCTTGCTCACTTTGCCACTGGATTTAAGCAAGCCTGGCTGAAGATGGCGCAATGCCAGAAACCGGTCTTAGGAAGCTTGTTTCCGGTCCTGGGAAGGCATGGCTTGGCAGTTCGGGCTGAACTGTTCCCATGAGGCACAGGGTCAGACTGATTTGCATATGGCCATGTCTGAACTGGGGTGGGAGAGTGGGCTAGAGAACGGTGATGAATTAAACCCAGATCTGGTGACTGGGTGTGAGTGTTTGATTGGTTCAGATGCTCCGTCCATCACCACCCCCTTTTGTACCGCTCTGTTTGGATTAAATTGGCAGGGTATGCTCAGACGTGAGTCCCTTGCTCACTTTGCTACTGGATTCAAGCAAGCCTGGCTGAAGACGGCTGCAATGCCAGAAACCGGTCCAAGAAAGCTTGTTTCCGGTCCAGGGAAGGCATGGCTTGGCAGTTTGGGCTGGACTATTCCCATGAGGCACACGGCCAGACTGAATTGCATATGGCCATGTCTGAACTGTGGTGGCAGAGTGGGCTAAAGAACGGTGATGGATTAAACCCATATCTGTTGACTGGGTGTGAGTGTTTGATTGATTCAGATGCTCCATCCATCACCACCCCCTTTTGTACCTCTTTATTTGCCATAAGTTGGCAGGGTATGCTCAGACGTGAGTCCCTTGCTCACTTTGCCACTGGATTCAAGCAAGCCTGGCTGAAGATGGCTGCAATGCTAGAAACCGGTCCTAGCAAGCTTATTTCCGGTCCAGGGGAGGCATGGCTTGGCAGTTCAGGCTGGACTGTTCCCATGAGGCACAGGGTCAGACTGATTTGCATATGGCCATGTCAGACTTCGGGTGGCAGAGTGGGCTAAAGAACAGTGATGGATTAAACCCAGATCTGTTGACTGGGTGGGAGTGTTTGATTGGTTCAGATGCTCCGTCCATCACCACCCCCTTTTGTACCGCTTTGTTCGCCATAAGTAGCCAGGGTATGCTCAGAAGTGAGTTACTTGCTCACGTTGCCACTGGATTCAAGCAAGCTTGGCTGAAGACGGCTGCAATGCCAGAAACCGGTCTTAGGAAGCTTGTTTCCGGTCCAGGGAAAGCGTGGCATGACAGTTCGGGCTGGACTGTTCCCATGAGGCACAGGGTCAGACTGATTTGCATATGGCCTTGTCTGAACTGGGGTGGCAGAGTGGGCTAAAGAAAGGTGATGAATTAAACCCAGATCTGTTGACTGGGTGTGAGTGTTTGATTGGTTTAGATGCTCCGTCCATCACCACCCCCTTTAGTACCACTTTGTTCGCCATAAGTTGGAAGGGTATGCTGAGACGTGAGTCCCTTGCTCACTTTGCCACTGGATTCAAGCAAGCCTAGCTGAAGATGGCTGCAATGCTAGAAACCAGTCCTAGAAAGCTTGTTTCCGGTCCAATGAAGGCATGGCTTGGCAGTTCGGGCTGGACTGTTCCCATGAGGCACAGGGTCAGACTGATTGGCATATGGTCATGTCTGAACTGGGGTGGGAGAGTGGGCTAAAGAAAGGTGATGAATTAAACCCAGATCTGTTGACTGGGTGTGAATGTTTGATTGGTTCAGATGCTCCGTCCATCACCACCCCCTTTTGTACCGCTTTGTTCGCCATTAGTTGGCAGGGTATGCTCAGACGTGAGTCCCTTGCACACTTTGCCACTGGATTCAAGCAAGCCTGGCTGAAGACGGCTGCAATGCAAGAAACCGGTCCTAGGAAGCTTGTTTCCGGTCCAGGAAAGGCATGGCTTGGCAATTTGAGCTGGACTGTTCCCATGAGGCACAGGGTCAGATTGAATTGCATATGGCCATATCTGAACTGTGGTGGCAGAATGGGCTAAAGAACGGTGATGGATTAAACCCAGATCTGTTGACTGGGTGTGAGTGTTTGATTGATTCAGAATGCTCTGTCCATCAATAATGCCTTTTGTACCTCATTGTTTGCCATAAGTTGGCAGGGTATGCTCAGACGTGAGTCCCTTGCTCACTTTGCCACTGGATTCAAGCAAGCCTGGCTGAAGATGGCTGCAATGCTAGAAACCGGTCCTAGCAAGCTTATTTCAGGTCAAGGGGAGTCATGGCTTGGCAGTTCAGGCTGGACTGTTCCCATGAGGCACAGGGTCAGACTGATTTGCATATGGCCATGTCAGACTTCGGGTGGCAGAGTGGGCTAAAGAACGGTGATGGATTAAACCCAGATCTGTTGACTGGGTGTGAGTGTTTGATTGGTTTAGAGGCTCCGTCCATCACCACCCCCTTTTGTACCGCTTTGTTCGCCATAAGTTGGAAGGGTATGCTCAGACGTGAGTACCCTTGCTCACTTTGTCACTGGATTCAAGCAAGCATGGCTGAAGACGGCTGCAATGCTGGAAACCAGTCCTAGGAAGCTTGTTTCCGGTCCAGGGAAGATATGCCTTGGCAGTTCGGGCTGGACTGTTCCCATGAGGCACAGGGTCAGACTGATTTGCATATGGCCTTGTCTGAACTGGGGTGGCGGAGTGGGCTAAAGAACGGTGATGAATTATACCCAGATGTGTTGACTGGGTGTGAGTGTTTGACTGATTCAGATGCTCCGTCCATCACCACCCCCTTTTGTACCGCTTTGTTCGCCATTAGTTGGCAGGGTATGCTCAGACGTGAGTCCCTTGCTCACTTTGCCACTGGATTTAAGCAAGCCTGGCTGAAGATGGCGCAATGCCAGAAACCGGTCTTAGGAAGCTTGTTTCCGGTCCTGGGAAGGCATGGCTTGGAAGTTCGGGCTGAACTGTTCCCATGAGGCACAGGGTCAGACTGATTTGCATATGGCCATGTCTGAACTGGGGTGGGAGAGTGGGCTAGAGAACGGTGATGAATTAAACCCAGATCTGGTGACTGGGTGTGAGTGTTTGATTGGTTCAGATGCTCCGTCCATCACCACCCCCTTTTGTACCGGTCTGTTTGGATTAAATTGGCAGGGTATGCTCAGACGTGAGTCCCTTGCTCACTTTGCCACTGGATTCAAGCAAGCCTGGCTGAAGACGGCTGCAATGCCAGAAACCGGTCCAAGAAAGCTTGTTTCCGGTCCAGGGAAGGCATGGCTTGGCAGTTTGGGCTGGACTATTCCCATGAGGCATATGGCCAGACTGAATTGCATATGGCCATGTCTGAACTGTGGTGGCAGAGTGGGCTAAAGAACGGTGATGGATTAAACCCATATCTGTTAACTGGGTGTGAGTGTTTGATTGATTCAGATGCTCCATCCATCACCACCCCCTTTTGTACCTCTTTATTTGCCATAAGTTGGCAGGGTATGCTCAGACGTGAGTCCCTTGCTCACTTTGCCACTGGATTCAAGCAAGCCTGGCTGAAGATGGCTGCAATGCTAGAAACCGGTCCTAGCAAGCTTATTTCCGGTCCAGGGGAGGCATGGCTTGGCAGTTCAGGCTGGACTGTTCCCATGAGGCACCGGGTCAGACTGATTTGCATATGGCCATGTCAGACTTCGGGTGGCAGAGTGGGCTAAAGAACAGTGATGGATTAAACCCAGATCTGTTGACTGGGTGGGAGTGTTTGATTGGTTCAGATGCTCCGTCCATCACCACCCCCTTTTGTACCGCTTTGTTCGCCATAAGTAGCCAGGGTATGCTCAGAAGTGAGTTACTTGCTCACGTTGCCACTGGATTCAAGCAAGCTTGGCTGAAGACGGCTGCAATGCCAGAAACCAGTCTTAGGAAGCTTGTTTCCGGTCCAGGGAAAGCGTGGCATGACAGTTCGGGCTGGACTGTTCCCATGAGGCACAGGGTCAGACTGATTTGCATATGGCCTTGTCTGAACTGGGGTGGCAGAGTGGGCTAAAGAAAGGTGATTAATTAAACCCAGATCTGTTGACTGGGTGTGAGTGTTTGATTGGTTTAGATGCTCCGTCAATCACCACCCCCTTTAGTACCACTTTGTTCGCCATAAATTGGAAGGGTATGCTGAGACGTGAGTCCCTTGCTCACTTTGCCACTGGATTCAAGCAAGCCTAGCTGAAGACGGCTGCAATGCTAGAAACCAGTCCTAGAAAGCTTGTTTCCGGTCCAATGAAGGCATGGCTTGGCAGTTCGGGCTGGACTGTTCCCATGAGGCACAGGGTCAGACTGATTTGCATATGGCCTTGTCTGAACTGGGGTGGGAGAGTGGGCTAGAGAACGGTGATGAATTAAACCCAGATCTGGTGACTGGGTGTGAGTGTTTGATTGGTTCAGATGCTCCGTCCATCACCACCCCCTTTTGTACCGCTCTGTTCGGATTAAATTGGCAGGGTATGCTCAGACGTGAGTCCCTTGCTCACTTTGCCAATGGATTCAAGCAAGCCTGGCTGAAGACGGCTGCAATGCCAGAAACCGGTCCAAGAAAGCTTGTTTCCGGTCCAGGGAAGGCATGGCTTGGCAGTTTGGGCTGGACTATTCCCATGAGGCACAGGGTCAGACTGATTTGCATATGGCCATGTCTGAACTGTGGTGGCAGAGTGGGCTAAAGAACGGTGATGGATTAAACCCAGATCTGTTGACTGGGTGTGAGTGTTTGATTGATTCAGATGCTCCATCCATCACCACCCCCTTTTGTACCGCTTTGTTCGCCATTAGTTGGCAGGGTATGCTCAGACGTGAGTCCCTTGCTCACTTTGCCACTGGATTTAAGCAAGCCTGGCTGAAGATGGCGCAATGCCAGAAACCGGTCTTAGGAAGCTTGTTTCCGGTCCTGGGAAGGCATGGCTTGGCAGTTCGGGCTGAACTGTTCCCATGAGGCACAGGGTCAGACTGATTTGCATATGGTCATGTCAGACTACGGGTGGCAGAGTCGGCTAAAGAACGGTGATGGATTAAACCCAGATCTGTTGACTGGGTGTGAGTGTTTGATTGGTTTAGATGCTCCGTCCATCACCACCCCCTTTTGTACCTCTTTGTTTGCCATAAGTTGGCAGGGTATGCTCAGACGTGAGTCCCTTGCTCACTTTGCCACTGGATTCAAGCAAGCCTGGCTGAAGATGGCTGCAATGCTAGAAACTGGTCCTAGCAAGCTTATTTGCGGTCCAAGGAGGGCATGGCTTGGCAGTTTGGGCTGGACTGTTCCCATGAGGCACAGGGTCAGACTGATTTGCATATGGTCATGTCAGACTACGGGTGGCAGAGTGGGCTAAAGAACGGTGATGGATTAAACCCAGATCTGTTGACTGGGTGTGAGTGTTTGATTAGTTCAGATGCTCCGTCCATCACCGCCCCCTTTTGTACCTCTTTGTTTGCCATAAGTTGGCAGGGTATGCTCAGACGTGAGTCCCTTGCTCACTTTGCCACTGGATTCAAACAAGCCTGGCTGAAGACGGCTGCAATGCTGGAAACCAGTCCTAGGAAGCTTGTTTCCGGTCCAGGGAAGATATGGCTTGGCAGTTCGGGCTGGACTGTTCCCATGAGGCACAGGGTCAGACTGATTTGCATATGGCCTTGTCTGAACTGGGGTGGCGGAGTGGGCTAAAGAACGGTGATGAATTAAACCCAGATGTGTTGACTGGGTGTGAGTGTTTGACTGATTCAGATGCTCCGTCCATCACCACCCCCTTTTGTACCGCTTTGTTCGCCATTAGTTGGCAGGGTATGCTCAGACGTGAGTCCCTTGCTCACTTTGCCACTGGATTTAAGCAAGCCTGGCTGAAGATGGCGCAATGCCAGAAACCGGTCTTAGGAAGCTTGTTTCCGGTCCTGGGAAGGCATGGCTTGGCAGTTCGGGCTGAACTGTTCCCATGAGGCACAGGGTCAGACTGATTTGCATATGGCCATGTCTGAACTGGGGTGGGAGAGTGGGCTAGAGAACGGTGATGAATTAAACCCAGATCTGGTGACTGGGTGTGAGTGTTTGATTGGTTCAGATGCTCCGTCCATCACCACCCCCTTTTGTACCGCTCTGTTCGGATTAAATTGGCAGGGTATGCTCAGACGTGAGTCCCTTGCTCACTTTGCCAATGGATTCAAGCAAGCCTGGCTGAAGACGGCTGCAATGCCAGAAACCGGTCCAAGAAAGCTTGTTTCCGGTCCATGGAAGGCATGGCTTGGCAGTTTGGGCTGGACTATTCCCATGAGGCACAGGGTCAGACTGATTTGCATATGGCCATGTCTGAACTGTGGTGGCAGAGTGGGCTAAAGAACGGTGATGGATTAAACCCAGATCTGTTGACTGGGTGTGAGTGTTTGATTGGTTCAGATGCTCCGTCCATCACCACCCCCTTTTGTACCGCTTTGTTCGCCATAAGTTGCCAGGGTATGCTCAGAAGTTAGTTCCTTGCTCACGTTGCCACTGGATTCAAGCAAGCTTGGCTGAAGACGGCTGCAATGCCAGAAACCGGTCTTAGAAGGCTTGTTTCCGGTCCAGGGAAAGCATGGCATGACAGTTCGGGCTGGACTGTTCCCATGAGGCACAAGGTCAGACTGATTTTTATATGGCCATGTCTGAACTGGGGTGGCAGAGTGGACTAAAGAAAGGTGATGAATTAAACCCAGATCTGTTGACTGGGTGTGAGTGTTTGATTGGTTTAGATGCTCCGTCCATCACCATCCCCTTTTGTACCGCTTTGTTCGCCATAAGTTGGAAGGGTATGCTCAGACGTGAGTCCCTTGCTCACTTTGCCACTGGATTCAAGCAAGCCTGGCTGAAGACGGCTGCAATGCTGGAAACCAGTCCTAGGAAGCTTGTTTCCGGTCCAGGGAAGATATGGCTTGGCAGTTCGGGCTGGACTGTTCCCATGAGGCACAGGGTCAGACTGATTTGCATATGGCCTTGTCTGAACTGGGGTGACGGAGTGGGCTAAAGAACGGTGATGAATTAAACCCAGATGTGTTGACTGGGTGTGAGTGTTTGATTGATTCAGATGCTCCGTCCATCACCACCCCCTTTTGTACCGCTTTGTTCGCCATTAGTTGGCAGGGTATGCTCAGACGTGAGTCCCTTGCTCACTTTGCCACTGGATTTAAGCAAGCCTGGCTGAAGATGGCGCAATGCCAGAAACCGGTCTTAGGAAGCTTGTTTCCGATCCTGGGAAGGCATGGCTTGGCAGTTCGGGCTGAACTGTTCCCATGAGGCACAGGGTCAGACTGATTTGCATATGGTCATGTCAGACTACGGGTGGCAGAGTGGGCTAAAGAACGGTGATGGATTAAACCCAGATCTGTTGACTGGGTGTGAGTGTTTGATTGGTTTAGATGCTCCGTCCATCACCACCCCCTTTTGTACCTCTTTGTTTGCCATAAGTTGGCAGGGTATGCTCAGACGTGAGTCCCTTGCTCACTTTGCCACTGGATTCAAGCAAGCCTGGCTGAAGATGGCTGCAATGCTAGAAACTGGTCCTAGCAAGCTTATTTGCGGTCCAAGGAGGGCATGGCTTGGCAGTTTGGGCTGGACTGTTCCCATGAGGCACAGGGTCAGACTGATTTGCATATGGTCATGTCAGACTACGGGTGGCAGAGTGGGCTAAAGAACGGTGATGGATTAAACCCAGATCTGTTGACTGGGTGTGAGTGTTTGATTAGTTCAGATGCTCCGTCCATCACCGCCCCCTTTTGTACCTCTTTGTTTGCCATAAGTTGGCAGGGTATGCTCAGACGTGAGTCCCTTGCTCACTTTGCCACTGGATTCAAACAAGCCTGGCTAAAAACGGCTGCAATGCCAGAAACCGGTCCTAGGAAGCTTGTTTCCGGTCCAGGGGAGGCATGGCTTGGCAGTTCGGGCTGGACTGTTCCCATGAGGTACAGGGTCAGACTGATTGGCATATGGTCATGTCTGAACTGGGGTGGGAGAGTGGGCTAAAGAACGGTGATGAATTAAACCCAGATCTGTTGACTGGATGTGAATGTTTGATTGGTTCATTTGCTCCGTCCATCACCACCCCCTTTTGTACCGCTTTGTTCGCCATAAGTTGGCAGGGTATGCTCAGACGTGAGTCCCTTGCACACTTTGCCACTGGATTCAAGCAAGCCTGGCTGAATACGGCTGCAATGCCAGAAACCGGTCCTAGCAAGCTTGTTTCCAGGCCAGGGAAGGCATGTCTTGGCAGTTCGGGCTGGACTGTTCCCATGAGGCACAGGGTCAGACTGATTGGCATATGGCCATGTCTGAACTGGGGTGGGAGAGTGGGCTAGAGAACGGTGATGAATTAAACCCAGATCTGGTGACTGGGTGTGAGTGTTTGATTGGTTCAGATGCTCCGTCCATCACCACCCCCTTTTGTACCGCTCTGTTCGGATTAAATTGGCAGGGTATGCTCAGACGTGAGTCCCTTGCTCACTTTGCCAATGGATTCAAGCAAGCCTGGCTGAAGACGGCTGCAATGCCAGAAACCGGTCCAAGAAAGCTTGTTTCCGGTCCATGGAAGGCATGGCTTGGCAGTTTGGGCTGGACTATTCCCATGAGGCACAGGGTCAGACTGATTTGCATATGGCCATGTCTGAACTGTGGTGGCAGAGTGGGCTAAAGAACGGTGATGGATTAAACCCAGATCTGTTGACTGGGTGTGAGTGTTTGATTGGTTCAGATGCTCCGTCCATCACCACCCCCTTTTGTACCGCTTTGTTCGCCATAAGTTGCCAGGGTATGCTCAGAAGTTAGTTCCTTGCTCACGTTGCCACTGGATTCAAGCAAGCTTGGCTGAAGACGGCTGCAATGCCAGAAACCGGTCTTAGAAGGCTTGTTTCCGGTCCAGGGAAAGCATGGCATGACAGTTCGGGCTGGACTGTTCCCATGAGGCACAAGGTCAGACTGATTTTTATATGGCCATGTCTGAACTGGGGTGGCAGAGTGGACTAAAGAAAGGTGATGAATTAAACCCAGATCTGTTGACTGGGTGTGAGTGTTTGATTGGTTTAGATGCTCCGTCCATCACCATCCCCTTTTGTACCGCTTTGTTCGCCATAAGTTGGAAGGGTATGCTCAGACGTGAGTCCCTTGCTCACTTTGCCACTGGATTCAAGCAAGCCTGGCTGAAGACGGCTGCAATGCTGGAAACCAGTCCTAGGAAGCTTGTTTCCGGTCCAGGGAAGATATGGCTTGGCAGTTCGGGCTGGACTGTTCCCATGAGGCACAGGGTCAGACTGATTTGCATATGGCCTTGTCTGAACTGGGGTGACGGAGTGGGCTAAAGAACGGTGATGAATTAAACCCAGATGTGTTGACTGGGTGTGAGTGTTTGATTGATTCAGATGCTCCGTCCATCACCACCCCCTTTTGTACCGCTTTGTTCGCCATTAGTTGGCAGGGTATGCTCAGACGTGAGTCCCTTGCTCACTTTGCCACTGGATTTAAGCAAGCCTGGCTGAAGATGGCGCAATGCCAGAAACCGGTCTTAGGAAGCTTGTTTCCGATCCTGGGAAGGCATGGCTTGGCAGTTCGGGCTGAACTGTTCCCATGAGGCACAGGGTCAGACTGATTTGCATATGGTCATGTCAGACTACGGGTGGCAGAGTGGGCTAAAGAACGGTGATGGATTAAACCCAGATCTGTTGACTGGGTGTGAGTGTTTGATTGGTTTAGATGCTCCGTCCATCACCACCCCCTTTTGTACCTCTTTGTTTGCCATAAGTTGGCAGGGTATGCTCAGACGTGAGTCCCTTGCTCACTTTGCCACTGGATTCAAGCAAGCCTGGCTGAAGATGGCTGCAATGCTAGAAACTGGTCCTAGCAAGCTTATTTGCGGTCCAAGGAGGGCATGGCTTGGCAGTTTGGGCTGGACTGTTCCCATGAGGCACAGGGTCAGACTGATTTGCATATGGTCATGTCAGACTACGGGTGGCAGAGTGGGCTAAAGAACGGTGATGGATTAAACCCAGATCTGTTGACTGGGTGTGAGTGTTTGATTAGTTCAGATGCTCCGTCCATCACCGCCCCCTTTTGTACCTCTTTGTTTGCCATAAGTTGGCAGGGTATGCTCAGACGTGAGTCCCTTGCTCACTTTGCCACTGGATTCAAACAAGCCTGGCTAAAAACGGCTGCAATGCCAGAAACCGGTCCTAGGAAGCTTGTTTCCGGTCCAGGGGAGGCATGGCTTGGCAGTTCGGGCTGGACTGTTCCCATGAGGTACAGGGTCAGACTGATTGGCATATGGTCATGTCTGAACTGGGGTGGGAGAGTGGGCTAAAGAACGGTGATGAATTAAACCCAGATCTGTTGACTGGATGTGAATGTTTGATTGGTTCATTTGCTCCGTCCATCACCACCCCCTTTTGTACCGCTTTGTTCGCCATAAGTTGGCAGGGTATGCTCAGACGTGAGTCCCTTGCACACTTTGCCACTGGATTCAAGCAAGCCTGGCTGAATACGGCTGCAATGCCAGAAACCGGTCCTAGCAAGCTTGTTTCCAGGCCAGGGAAGGCATGTCTTGGCAGTTCGGGCTGGACTGTTCCCATGAGGCACAGGGTCAGACTGATTGGCATATGGTCATGTCTGAACTGGGGTGGGAGAGTGGGCTAAAGAACGGTGATGAATTAAACCCAGATCTGTTGACTGGGTGTGAATGTTTGATTGGTTCATTTGCTCCGTCCATCACCACCCCCTTTTGTACCGCTTTGTTCGCCATAAGTTGGCAGGGTATGCTCAGACGTGAGTCCCTTGCACACTTTGCCACTGGATTCAAGCAAGCCTGGCTGAATACGGCTGCAATGCCAGAAACCGGTCCTAGCAAGCTTGTTTCCAGGCCAGGGAAGGCATGGCTTGGCAGTTCGGGCTGGACTGTTCCCATGAGGCACAGGGTCAGACTGATTTGCATATGGTCATGTCAGACTTCGGGTGGCAGAGTGGGCTAAAGAACGGTGATGGATTAAACCCAGATCTGTTGACTGGGTGTGAGTGTTTGATTAGTTCAGATGCTCCATCCATCACCGCCCCCTTTTGTACCTCTTTGTTTGCCATAAGTTGGCAGGGTATGCTCAGACGTAAGTCCCTTGCTCAATTTGCCACTGGATTCAAGCAAGCCTGGCTAAAAACGGCTGCAATGCCAGAAACTGGTCCTGGGAAGCTTGTTTCCGGTCCAGGGGAGGCATGGCTTGGCAGTTCGGGCTGGACTGTTCCCATGAGGCACAGGGTCCGACTGATTGGCATATGGTCATGTCTGAACTGGGGTGGGAGAGTGGGCTAAAGAACGCTGATGAATTAAACCCAGATCTGTTGACTGGGTGTGAATGTTTGATTGGTTCAGATGCTCCGTCCATCACCACCCCCTTTTGTACCGCATTGTTCGCCATAAGTTTTCAGGGTATGCTCAGACGTGAGTCCCCTGCACACTTTGCCACTGGATTCAAGCAAGCCTGGCTGAATACGGCTGCAATGCCAGAAACCGGTCCTAGGAAGCTTGTTTCCGGTCCAGGGAAGGCATGGCTTGGCAGTTTGGGCTGGACTGTTCCCATGAGGCACAGGGCCAGACTGAATTGCATATGGCCATGTCTGAACTGTGGTGGCAGAGTGGGCTAAAGAACGGTGATGAATTAAACCCAGATCTCTTGACTGGGTGTGAGTGTTTGATTGATTCAGATGCTCCGTCCATCACCACCCCTTTTTGTACCTCTTTGTTTGCCATAAGTTGGCAGGGTATGCTCAGACGTGAGTCCCTTGCTCACCTTTTTTTTTTTTTTTAGAGGTTCTTCTATAGCGCATGGCTACTCGGAAGCATCCCAGCGCTTGATATTGAGCAAAAGGAGTTGACAAGGCAACTGAAATATAGGGAGCCATCTTATCTATGTCTTGGGGAACAGTGCTGTTTTTAGTTTTTTCGAAATGCGAGCAGGCTGGGTTCTTGGCGAAGTAGGAGAGGGAGGGCATTCCACAGCCTGGCTGCATTTCGCGAGAAGAGACGGTCCCCTGATCGAGCTCTGTTGGTCCTGGGGATTATGAGAAGGTTTTGCTGTTTTGAGCGAAGATCCCTAGATGGTTTATATGGTCTGACCATATCATTTAAGATGGGAGGGCCATTCCCATAGAGAGTTTTATGGACCAAACAGAGGGTTTTGAAATGGACCCGCTCCTTTATCGGGAGCCAGTGTAGGGTCCTTAATGAAGGTGCCGCTGAAGTACGATGGCTGGTACCAGTGAGTAGCCTTGCTGCGGAATTTTGGGCAATCTGAAGTTGTCGGGTGACCGAAGTGGGGGTTCCTAGGTAGAGTGCATTCCCATAGTCCAGCCTTGATAGAATGAGGGACTGGACTATTGTTTTCTTAGCGGTTTCGGGTAACTGGGGGAGAATTTTACGGACTGTTTTCATTAAACCAAAGCAAGTAGCCACTGTCTTTCTTGCCTGGATTTTGAAAGACAGTTCCGTGTCGAGCCAGAACCCGAGGCTTTTTATCTCGGATTTTGGGATGGCCCAGGCCCCATACAAGGAGGCCACATAGAAGAGGTTTTAAAAGTGGCCTTCCTTCCAAGCAGCATCAGCTCAGTTTTTCCCCCATTCAGTTTTAGGTGGGACGCATCCATCCACTCTGCAACCGCTCCCAGGCAGCTGCAAAGATTAGTCGGGGGGGACGCCAGCTGGTTTAGGGAGACTACTAGCTGGGTATCATCAGCGTAGCTTACCATCTGGATTCCAAAGGGGTCTACTACCTCTGCTAAAGGTACCATGTACACATTAAACAGTGTGGGGCTGAGGGAGGAGCCCTGTGGTACCCCTCACTGTAATGGCACTGGGAGGGAGCAGTTGGTTTCCGAGAAGACCTTAAAGAATCTGTTGCCAAGGAAGGACCCGAGCCACTCAAGGGCCTTGCCTGTGACTCCGATTCTCTCTAGGCGGGCTAAGAGGACACGGTGGTTAACCGTGTCAAAGGCGGCACTGAGGTCCAGGAGGATAATGGCCGCGCTGCCACCTGCGTCCAGAATCCTCCTGGAAGCCTCAACCACCCTCATCAAAGCTGTTTCGGTTCCCTGTCCCTTCCGGAATACTGTTTGGGTGGGGTGTAGCAAGTCATAGGTCTCCAAATAAGATGCTAGTTGTTTATTCACCCATTTTTTAGTAAGCTTACTGATGCCAGGAAGGAGAGAGATGGGGCGGTAGTTGGAAAAATCATCAGGGTTGAGATTTGGCTTTTTTAACAGGGCCTTTACCATGGCTAGTTTCCAGTCTTGAGGTACTATGCCAGATTCCAGGGAGGTGTTGACAAGATCGATGATGTGTTTGCTAACATAGGGTAGGGCCAGTTTCAAAATGGACATGGAAGCGCGATCAAGTGGAGAACCGCTTTTTATGGAGTTGAAAAGGGAAGGGAAAAGTTAATCGCTAAGCGGATGGAAGGATGCGAGGTGAGGTAAGATAGAATTAATGTCATCCCTCAAGGGAGGGTTGGATTCAACTACGGGAAGAGGAGGAAGAGAGAGGAGAATCTTTTCGATTTTTGTGGCAAAGAAGCTTGCTAGTTCATTGCAACGAGCACCAGATTCCTCGGATGATAGTTCAGATGAGGGGGGATCGGGGGCCCTTACCAAAGTTTTTACTATTCTGAACATCTCTCTGGGAGCATTAGTGGATTTTTCAATTTTATCAGCATAGAAGGTGGATTTGGCTGTATTGAGGGCAGATTTATATTTCTTTATTGTAAGTTTATATTTGATTTTCTTCTCCACGTCGAAGTGTTTTCACCATTGTCTTTCCTCTCGTTTACATTCCTGTTTAAGGGACCTTAGGTCTGAGTTGAACCAAGGCTGTTTATTCGGACCTTTTTTATTTGCAATACATTTTTTTGGGAGCACACTATCCAATGATTGCTCTATCCATTGGTTGAAGTCTGTATTGGCCCTCTCGATATTCTGATTGGCCAGAGGTTCGTTCTGCTTCAATGATTCTATCCAGTCGCTGGGTTCTAATTTTGTCCAGCGCCTACCTAAGGTTTTATGGGAAGGTTGTTTGGTGCTAGGTCTATTGATTTTCCATGGAAAGGGGATTACCATATGGTCTGACCAAGGGATAGGATATGGTTCAGCTGTGGACAATTCTGCAACGTTGGAGAATATGGGGTCTAAGAGATTCCCTTTAGAGTGAGTAGGGTGCCGAACAATCAAATTAAGTTGGCAGGCAGCTAAATCTTTGGTTAATTCCGAGGCAATGGTATCCAAAGGATTGTTAAAATGGAGGTTCAAGTCTCCTAGCACTATGAAATTAGAGACCATACTGGCTGATTCCAGAATAGTTTCAATTAACCCTTCTACAAATTGACCTATCAGGCCAGGTGGACGGTAAATTAAGAGACCGGAGATTGACAATTCTGAGGATTGGGTGATGGAAAATTGTGTACTCTCACAGTCTGGGATGGTGCTGTCGATCAAGCGACAAACTAAATGTTCCCTGTATAAAATGGCGATCCCTCCACCAACTTTAAGTTCTCGATCCCTATGTTGGATCAAGTATTCAGGGGGTAGGGCTCGGACAATGTCGGGGCCGGAGGACAATCCGAGCCACGTTTCTGTTAAAAACAGAATGTCCACGTTCAAATCTTCAATTAGTAGGGCGATTTCCGTGGCGTGCTTTGGTAAGGAACGGCAATTAACCAATGCCATCTTTAAAGCGGTCTCAGCTGTACTATTTTTAGGACTTTGTGTAGTGTTGGTGGTGGTCTCCCTAGCCCTAAAGGAGCAGTGATTGCAAGAGAAGCCACCGAGTCCAAGGTCCACCGAATGGCTGCAGGAAGATGGGAGTTCCCCTTTAAGCGAAAGAAGTGTCAGGCGAGAGTATGTTAGGGGGCATGGGGCTGGTGTATCAGGGGTCCAGGGCCGTGGGCCCGACTGGGCGCGAACGGGCGCAAACGGGCAGGACTCTGGCACGACTCCGGCGCAGGTCCGGCGCATCCGCTGCGCGGAGTCATGACCGTTCTTTTTATAGCGCTGCTAGAGCGCGCGATTCGCCTGGCCCACACCCAATATGGCCGCCAAGATCGAATCCCAGCCCTCGGCGTCGATGCTCAGCCAAAGGCGGTCCGGGGTAGGGGAGGGGCACAGAGCGCTTAGGAGCGCTGAGGGGTCTCTATTCTAAAGCGCTTTTTAATCAAGCGCTAAAGAGCACACTAGAGAAATGCAAGTTTTAAAAGTGCTTTTTAATCAAGCACGAGCAAAAACAAAGTAAAAACAACAATTCCTAAGGTGTCAAGCAAAGTGAAAGAGAGAGACCTCCCGGCTTCCGCCTCAGGAGGGAAAAGGGTCCTTCTGTTGGTTATCACTGGAAGAATAGTCCCTAATTCCTTTTTATAGCGCTGCTAGAGCGCGCGATTCGCCTGGCCCACACCCAATATGGCCGCCAAGATTGCCACTGGATTCAAGCAAGCCTGGCTGAAGATGGCTGCAATGCTAGAAACCGGTCCTAGCAAGCTTATTTCCGGTCCAGGGGAGGCATGGCTTGGCAGTTCGGTCTGGACTGTTCCCATGAGGCACAGGGTCAGACTGATTTTCATATGGCCATGTCAGACTTCGGGTGGCAGAGTGGGCTAAAGAACAGTGATGGATTAAACCCAGATCTGTTGACTGGGTGTGAGTGTTTGATTGGTTCGGATGCTCCGTCCATCACCATCCCCTTTTGTACCGCGTTGTTCGCCATAAGTTGCCAGGGTATGCTCAGAAATAAGGTCCTTGCTCACGTTGCCACTGGATTCAAGCAAGCTTGGCTGAAGACGGCTGCAATGCCAGAAACCGGTCTTAGGAAGTTTGTTTCCGGTCCAGGGAAAGCGTGGCATGACAGTTCGGGCTGGACTGTTCCCATGAGGCACAGGGTCAGACTGATTTTTATATGGCCATGTCTGAACTGGGGTGGCAGAGTGGGCTAAAGAAAGGTGATGAATTAAACCCAGATCTGTTGACTGGGTGTGAGTGTTTGATTGGTTTAGATGCTCCGTCCATCACCACCCCCTTTTGTACCGCTTTGTTCGCCATAAGTTGGAAGGGTATGCTCAGACGTGAGTCCCTTGCTCACTTTGCCACTGGACTCAAGCAAGCCTAGCTGAAGACGGCTGCAATGCTAGAAACCAGTCCTAGGAAGCTTGTTTCCGGTCCAGGGAAGGCATGGCTTGGCAGTTCGGGCTGGACTGTTCCCATGAGGCACGAGGTCAGACTGATTTGCATATGGCCTTGTCTGAACTGGGGTGGCGGAGTGGGCTAAAGAACAGTGATGAATGAAACCCAGATGTGTTGACTGGGTGTGAGTGTTTGATTGATGCAGATGCTCCGTCCATCACCACCCCCTTTTGTACCGCTTTGTTCGCCAATAGTTGGCAGGGTATGCTCAGACGTGAGTCCCTTGCTCACTTTGTCACTGGATTCAAGCAAACCTGGCTGAAGATGGCACAATGCCAGAAACCGGTCCTAGGAAGCTTGTTTCCGGTCCTGGGAAGGCATGGCTTGGCAGTTCGGGCTGGACTGTTCCCATGAGGCACAGGGTCAGACTGATTGGCATATGGTCATGTCTGAACTGGGGTGGGAGAGTGGGCTAAAGAAAGGTGATGAATTAAACCCAGATCTGTTGACTGGGTGTGAATGTTTGATTGGTTCAGATGCTCCGTCCATCACCACCCCCTTTTGTACCGCTTTGTTCGCCATTAGTTGGCAGGGTATGCTCAGACGTGAGTCCCTTGCACACTTTGCCACTGGATTCAAGCAAGCCTGGCTGAAGACGGCTGCAATGCAAGAAACCGGTCCTAGGAAGCTTGTTTCCGGTCCAGGAAAGGCATGGCTTGGCAATTTGGGCTGGACTGTTCCCATGAGGCACAGGGTCAGATTGAATTGCATATGGCCATGTCTGAACTGTGGTGGCAGAGTGGGCTAAAGAACGGTGATGGATTAAACCCAGATCTGTTGCTTGGGTGTGAGTGTTTGATTGATTCAGATGCTCCGTCCATCACCACCCCCTTTTATACCTCTTTGTTTGCCATAAGTTGGCAGGGTATGCTCAGACGTGAGTCCCTTGCTCACTTTGCCACTGGATTCAAGCAAGCCTGGCTGAAGATGGCTGCAATGCTAGAAACCGGTCCTAGCAAGCTTATTTCCGAGCCAGGGGAGGCATGGCTTGGCAGTTCGGGCTGGACTGTTCCCATGAGGCACAGGGTGAGACTGATTTGCATATGGCCATGTCAGACTTCGGGTGGCAGAGTGGAATAAAGAACAGTGATGGATTAAACCCAGATCTTTTGACTGGGTGTGAGTGTTTGATTGGTTCAGATGCTCCGTCCATCACCATCCCCTTTTGTACCGCTTTGTTCGCCATAAGTTGCCAGGGTATGCTCAGAAGTGAGTTCCTTGCTCACGTTGCCACTGGATTCAAGCAAGCTTGGCTGAAGACGGCTGCAATGTTAGAAACCGGTCTTAGGAAGCTTGTTTCCGGTCCAGGGAAAGCGTGGCATGACAGTTCGGTCTGGACTGTTCCCATGAGGCACAGGGTCAGACTGATTTTTATATGGCCATGTCTGAACTGGGGTGGCAGAGTGGGCTAAAGAAAGGTGATGAATTAAACCCAGATCTGTTGACTGGGTGTGAGTGTTTGATTGGTTTAGATGCTCTGTCCATCACCACCCCCTTTTGTACCGCTTTGTTCGCCATAAATTTGAAGGGTATGCTCAGACGTGAGTCCCTTGCTCACTTTGCCACTGGATTCAAGCAAGCGTAGCTGAAGACGGCTGCAATGCTAGAAACTAGTCCTAGGAAGCTTGTTTCCGGTCCAGGGAAGGCATTGCTTGGCAGTTCGGGCTGGACTGTTCCCATGAGGCACAGGGTCAGACTGATTTGCATATGGCCTTGTCTGAACTGGGATGGCGGAGAGGGCTAAAGAACGGTGATGAATTAAACCCAAATGTGTTGACTGGGTGTGAGTGTTTGATTGATTCAGATGCTCCATCCATCACCACCCCCTTTTGTACCGCTTTGTTCGCCATTAGTTGGCATGGTATGCTCAGACGTGAGTCCCTTGCTCACTTTGCCACTGGATTCAAGCAAGCCTGGCTGAAGATGGCGCAATGCCAGAAACCGACCTAGGAAGCTTGTTTCCGGTCCTGGGAAGGCATGGCTTGGCAGTTCGGGCTGGACTGTTCAGATGAGGCACAGGGTCAGACTGATTGGCATATGGTCATGTCTGAACTGGGGTGGGAGAGTGGGCTAAAGAACGGTGATGAATTAAACCCAGATCTGTTGACTGGGTGTGAATGTTTGATTGGTTCAGTTGCTCTGTCCATCACCACCCCCTTTTGTACCGCTTTGTTCGCCATAAGTTGGCAAGGTATGCTCAGACGTGAGTCCCTTGCACACTTTGCCACTGGCTTCAAGCAAGCCTGGCTGAAGACGGCTGCAATGCCAGAAACCGGTCCTAGGAAGCTTGTTTCCGGTCCAGGAAAGGCATGGCTTGGTAGTTTGGGCTGGACTGTTCCCATGAGGCACAGGGTTAGACTGAATTGCATATGGCCATGTCTGAACTGTGGTGGCAGAGTGGGCTAAAGAACGGTGATGGATTAAACCCAGATCTGTTGACTGGGTGTGAGTGTTTGATTGATTCAGATGCTCCGTCCATCACCACCCCCTTTTATACCTCTTTGTTTGCCATAAGTTGGCAGGGTATGCTCAGACGTGAGTCCCTTGCTCACTTTGCCCCTGGATTCAAGCAAGCCTGGCTGAAGATGGCTGCAATGCTAGAAACCGGTCCTAGCAAGCTTATTTCCGGTCCAGGGGAGTCATGGCTTGGCAGTTCGGGCTGGACTATTCCCATGAGGCACAGGTTCAGACTGATTTGCATATGGCCATGTCAGACTTCGGGTGGCAGAGTGGGCTAAAGAACAGTGATGGATTAAACCCAGATCTGTTGACTGGGTGTGAGTGTTTCATTAGTTCAGATGCTCCGTCCATCACCACCCCCTTTTGTACTGCTTTGTTCGCCATAAGTTGCCAGGGTATGCTCAGAAGTTAGTTCCTTGCTCACGTTGCCACTGGATTCAAGCAAGCTTGGCTGAAGACGGCTGCAATGCCAGAAACCGGTCTTAGGAAGCTTGTTTCCGGTCCAGGGAAAGCATGGCATGACAGTTCGGGCTGGACTGTTCCCATGAGGCACAGGGTCAGACTGATTTTTATATGGCCATGTCTGAACTGGGGTGGCAAAGTGGGCTAAAGAAAGGTGATGAATTAAACCCAGATCTGTTGACTGGGTGTGAGTGTTCGATTGGTTTAGATGCTCCGTCCATCACCACCCCCTTTTGTACTGCTTTGTTCGCCATAAGTTGGAAGGGTATGCTCAGACGTGAGTCCCTTGCTCACTTTGCCACTGGATTCAAGCAAACCTGGCTGAAGACGGCTGCAATGCTAGAAACCAGTCCTAAGAAGCTTGTTTCCGGTCCAGGGAAGTCATGGCTTGGCAGTTCGGGCTGGACTGTTCCCATGAGGCAAAGGGTCAGACTGATTTGCATATGGCCTTGTCTGAACTGGGGTGGCGGAGTGGGCTAAAGAACGGTGATGAATTAAACCCAGATGTGTTGACTGGGTGTGAGTGTTTGATTGATTCAGATGCTCCGTCCATCACCACCCCCTTTTGTACCGCTTTGTTCGCCATTAGTTGGCAGGGTATGCTCAGACTTGAGTCCCTTGCTCACTTTGCCACTGGATTTAAGCAAGCCTGGCTGAAGATGGTGCAGTGCCAGAAACCGGTCTTAGGAAGCTTGTTTCCTGTCCTGGGAAGGCATGGCTTGGCAGTTCGGGCTGGACTGTTCCCATGAGGCACAGGGTCAGACTGATTTGCATATGGCCATGTCTGAACTGGGGAGGCAGAGTGGGCTAAAGAACGGTGATGGATTAAACCCAGATCTGTTGACTGGGTGTGAGTGTTTGATTGGTTCAGATGCTCCGTCCATCACCACCCCCTTTTGAACCGCTTTGTTCACTATAAGTTGGTAGGGTATGCTCAGATGTGAGTCCCTTGCTCACTTTGCCACTGGATTCAAGCAAGCCTGGCTGAAGACGGCTGCAATGCCAGAATCCGGTCCTAGGAAGCTTGTTTCCGGTCCAGGGAAGGCATGGCTTGGCAGTTCGGGCTGGACTGTTCCCATGAGGCACAGGGTCAGACTGGTTTGCATATGGCCATGTCTGAACTCCGGTGGCAGAGTGGGCTAAAGAACGGTGATGGATTAAACTCAGATCTGTTGACTAGGTGTGAGTGTTTGATTGGTTTAGCTGCTCCGCCCATCACCACCCCCTTTTGTACCGCTTTGTTCGCCATAAGTTGGCAGGGTATGCTCAGACGTGAGTCCCTTGCTCACTTTGTCACTGGATTCAAGCAAGCCTGGCTGAAGACGGCTGTAATGCCAGAAACCAGTCCTAGGAAGCTTGTTTCCGGTCCAGGGAAGGCATGGCTTGGCAGTTAGGGCTGGACTGTTCCCATGAGGCATAGGGTCAGACTGATTTGCATATGGCCATGTCTGAACTGGGGTGGCAGAGTGGGCTATAGAACGGTGATGGATTAAACCCAGATCTGTTGACTGGGTGTGATTGCTTGATTGGTTCAGGTGCTCCGTCCATCACCACCCCCTTTTGTACTGCTTTATTCGCCATAAATTGGCAGGGTATGCTCAGACGTGAGTCCCTTCCTCACTTTGTCACTGGATTGATGCAAGCCTGGCTGAAGACGGCTGTAATGCCAGAAACCGGTCCTAGGAAGCTTGTTTCCGGTCCAGGGAAGGCATGGCTTGGCAGTTCGGCTGGACTGTTCCCATGAGGCACAGTGTCAGACTGATTTGCATATGGCCATGTCTGAACTGGGGTGGCAGAGTGGGCTAAAGAACGGTGATGGATTAAACCCAGATCTGTTGACTGGGTGTGAGTGTTTGATTGGTTCAGGTGCTCCATCCATCACCATCCCCTTTTGTACCGCTTTGAGTGCCCAACCAAAGGCATGGACTTTTGAAAGCAAACTTTTTATTAGATCCTGAATATTGTAGACAGATGTGTGACTGGATTACTGAATTCTTTAAAATGAATCGGGGAACTGCTTCAGATTCTATTGTTTGGGATACAATTAAAGCCAGTTGCGGGGGAAACACTAAGTTACTCGATACTTAAACAACATAAAACTCTGGCAGAAATCAAGGATGGGATGAGCAGCTAAGGTTATTAGAAAAAAAATATATAGTTCAAGTAATCTGTCAACAAAACATGGATAAAACTCTAAAGGCCATTGCAATATTAAAAATGAAAATTCATCGGCCTTTTGCAACGAGGATTGCAACAAAAATGTCTATGAACAGGGCTCAGGTTTATAAAGCGGGGGAAGACACTGGTAGGATCTTAGCGGAGAGATTAAAGCAATTGGAAATATCTTACAGAATCTATAGGATACAGGACCATTTCAATCAGATACAGGAATCCCCGGGCAAAGTCTTGAATGTTTTTCTTAAAGTTTATATCAACCTTTATACAGAGGATGAAATAGTAGTTACAGAAGTGAAAATGAAGGAATTCAGGGTCATATTACTAAGGAATAGCAATATTTTTTTTATTGCTGCCTATCGCTGGATATGTTAGCGGAGAAAACATGCTATTAGCAACGTTTTTCTCCATTGTGCCAAAATATCCAGCGATAGCATTGAAATGAGTGAATATCGCTGAGAACACAGCGATATTCATACATTAGCGACGAAATGCTCTTAGCCATGTTATCCACCTCCTATTAGATAACATGGCTAAGAACTGGTCTGAGCAGGCGTTAGTTTTTGGCGAAAGCGGGAATATTTCCATCGCTACGCCTGCCTTGCTAATAGGTGATAGCGATGTTAGCGACTGCTTGCAGTCGCTAACTGGTTGGGTACGCCCACTTTGCATGTCATTAGCGATAAATATCGCTGACATGCAAAGCGGGCCCCAAACCGCTCGCTATCGCCTAAAAGCTGTCGCTAACATTAGTTAGCGACAGCTTGCTAATAGAGCGATAGAATTATCGCCGCTTAGCGGCCGTAAACGGCCGTTAAACCGGCGATAATTTTCTATCGCCACCCTTGGTAATATGCCCCTGAGTTCTGCTATTGCAACTAATAAAGTTTCACAACACCAAAATGAGGAATTAGAAGTAGATATCACTTGGGAGGAAGTGGAGGGAAAAATGGTGTCACTAGCCATGGGCAAAGCTGTAGGTCTAGATGGTATCCCGTTAGAATTTTATAGAACATTTTGCCACGTTTTAAGACTGGAACTTATGACATTATTTCTTGCTGCTCAATGCGGTATAGTAGATAGAGTGAGCGACCCAATAAACCTTTGGGGGCTTGGGTAAAACGTAATAGGATGGGTAGATTTGCCTCCAAAGGAGTTTGTTTTGACAATTAAATTTAGTTAATTGTGTAAATAAATTAAATTCAGGTAACTTAATAATCCTGGGTAAAGTTAATTTCAATGAATCAGATGAACACACATATACTTAAGACTGAGTAAACATGACAATACTTAACATTGAAACAATGAAACAATAACCAATGGACATGTGTATAGGCAAAATAGTAGATTTTATCACATTTGAATCATAAAGGGAAAAAATACAATACAGAAAAATATATATACAAAACAGGAATACAGGACAAGTATCAGAAGACAAATCAGAATCTCTGTAAAGCCTGTAAACCGCCTATCCAAAATACAGATGCATAAATTCTCCTTTGGATAAAGCTGAATACTTTTTACCGGATCTTAATTCGATAACCATCAATCGATGTGATGAAACGGAGATGATTTGTAAGAGGACTCAGAGGTTAATCTTAGGAATAGCGAAAAGGTAGGCAATTAAAGCTCTCCTCCTGGTTAGTCGCGCCTCACACACTCGTCAAAGGGATCACAATGTGTTTCAAAATCGTCAAAAATGTACGATCTGTAGGAATCCTGAGAGTTCTGATAGCGGGGTGTATCAGCCGTCACTCTGCAAGCTATTCCTAAGATTAACCTCTGAGTCCTCTTACAAATCATCTCCGTTTCATGACATCGATTGATGGTTATCGAATTAAGATCCGGTATAAAGTATTACTACTGATGCCAACAGAGCTCAAGGCACACAATACCTCAGTGATCTTCTTTTGTGGGGAGTTACAATATTAACTTTCTTCTGTCCTGATGATGGTCTTAAAGAGTTGCCCATAAAGACCGAAACGTCGACTTTCAGCTTTATCCAAAGGAGAATTTATGCATCTGTATTTTGGATAGGCGGTTTACAGGCTTTACAGAGATTCTGATTTGTCTTCTGATACTTGTCCTGTATTCCTGTTTTGTATATATATTTTTCTGTATTGTATTTTTTCCCTTTATGATTCAAATTTGATAAAATCTACTATTTTGCCTGTACACATGTCCATTGGTTATTGTTTCATTGTTTCAATGTTAAGTATTGTCATGTTTACTCAGTCTTAAGTATATGTGTGTTCATCTGATTCATTGAAATTAACTTTACCCAGGATTATTAAGTTACCTGAATTTAATTTATTTACACAATTAACTAAATTTAATTGTCAAAACAAACTCCTTTGGAGGCAAATCTGCTCAATGCGGTATAGCACCAGATTCATGGTGAAAAACCACCATTATTTGTCCTTACTCATACAGACCGATCTCACTGATCAATTCAGTTAGCAAGATCTTCTCAAAAATCATTGCTCAGCGTCTAGGGGCAGTCATCACTCCTCTAGTATCCAATGTTCAGCACAGGTTAATCCTAGGTAGGGATACTGCTTATCACGTGAGACGGGTGATAGCTCTCCTGGACTGAGCTCAAGCAACTGAATATGTATTGGGGGTGATCCTTTTGGACGCCGAGAAGGCGTTCAACAGGGGCTCCTGAAAATATATGTGGGAGGTCTTGCGATGGAAAGGTTTCTGCTCTCAGTTTATACAAGCAGTTAAGACCCTATACATAAGTCCGGTAGCCTCTATACGTATATCTGGTCTAGAATCCGACTTATTTAATATCAGCAGAGGCACAAGGCAGGGGTGCCCGTGCTCCCCTCTTTTATTTGCATTATATATTGATTTATTTTTGAATAAGTTAAATCAGCACATAGGTATTAAACCAGTTAGTCTTTGCAATATTGAGTACAGAGCATTAGCGTATGCTGATGATATAGCTGTAGTCTCTAGCGATATTGTTACTGCTCTTCCTGCAATAAATTCACTAGCTGTGCAGTTTGGCTGCTTTTCTGGATATAAACTGAATATAGAAAAAACTCATGTGCCATATTCAGGTAAGGATCCCCGATGGATGTGTCAATTATTCCTGAACAACATATTTGGGAGTGAAAATTACATCTGTGGTGGATAAGATCCCTGATTTGAATATTCTCCCTGTGATGGAGAAGGTGAATGCAACTCTGGAACGGTTAGATCATCTTTATCTATCCCTCCATGGTAGATGTAAAGTATTAAAAATGTTGGTTCTTCCGAAATTTTTATATATGTTAGAACAATCCCTTTAGAGTTCTCCTCATTGTTTTTTAAAATTAGAGAGGATTTGCTCTAGATTTTTGTGGGGGTATCGAAAACCGAGAAGGGCATATAAAAAAATGGTTCTACCTAGACATCGGGGGGGCTGGGGCATATCACATTTTGTAATGTATTATTGAGCAGCTATGCTGCAATTTATGGGGCCTTTAGTTTTTAGGGGTAAAGCTGAGATTCCCTTTTGTCATAGACTATCCATTTATGAATTTGGGCTGGGAGAAGAGGTGAACGGCTGCTTAGTGAAGACAATGGAACCTAGCTCTTATAGAAAAACAAAGTTTAAGATACTCAAGGCAGCATATATGGTCTGGAAGCAAGTTAAATGAAAGTTACAGATCTTAAATCTGAATGTTTTTACCCCTTTTACGGCTTCTGGGACACTGCCCATAATTTTTCGGGATTTAGTAACAATCAGATGGGGCCTAAAAGGTATATGTTGTTTAGGGGATCTGTTTGATCAAGGTCATCTGCTAGCATTCTCAGACCTACAGGAGAAGTATAGACTAGGCAAGCAAGATTTTTTTCAAATATCTTCAAATTTGAATTTTTCTTGCTATGTCAGATGTAGGTACAGGACAACAATTTTTGAAAATCTTGCTAATCGAAAAAATGACGAAGAAAACATCAATAGGTCATTATTGGCCATCAGATTTTTGGCTTTGTCAGTGCTTGTTTAGTTTCACTATGGTATTTCCAAACCTTTATTTTTTAGTTGAAACATTGTCTAGAAGTGAAAATATTTTTCAGTTTTAAAAAGCACACATTACCACAGTAGTCCCTTGGATTTTGAACAAATACTTTGTGTATGGATGTGCTCCTTGTGAAAGGGCATAATGCCATCAATAACTGTTGGAAGGATGATTATTAGTAGGGATACGTTTGCACACACCACTAGCAATAAGCCCACCAACACAATATAAGGCCCAGTCAAGATCTCAATACATTATTCTCTTGCTCAGCCCTTGGAAGCTGGCAGCGAGTAGGCAGGCTTAACTTGGAAGACAGTTGTGTAAACCATTTAAAAACACCAATATAGTAAATAAGTAAGACACAACATATATAAAAATAGGCTATATTTGTATCTATAAAATAACACCAATATGACAAATATCCAATATAGGGAACAAGAGATATGAATTTCTAAATAATAAACACTTTCTAGTGCTTAAAAACACAATAGCGCCAAATTGTGGCATCTAGTCAAAGTTCGAGGCAGACCGCGATGGAAACATGGTCGGATACACTAAGTGGGAGGCTTCAGTAAAAATTTTACCATCGCACTTAGAAACTTTTCTGGAGGATTTTCTCTCGATGTCGAGCAGGCCTCTCCAGCAGGCTGGATTCACAGCGGCGTCATTTATTTATTTATTATTTATTTATAAAGCGCAGCATATACCCTCGGGCGTCTTGGCGCTGATAAAACCAGTTATTTGTGATGGGAGGCGAGGGGAAAGAAAATCATTGATCGAACAGCCAAGTTTTTAAGAGCTTGCGGAAGTGAAGGAGGGAGGGGCTCTGCCTGATGTTTAGGGGTAGAGTTGTTTCAGAGGGAGCCGCTGGTCAACTCCTGGAACTCTTGAGCTCCAGAGCGTTCAGCTGGACAAACCTAAAATCCAAGCCGGGTCGCGGTTCAACATAGTCCTCTTGACTCTCGATATTGGGTTATGCACCTTATGGAGCTTTTTTACAAAAGTTCTCCAAACTCAGAAGGTGCTCCTAAAGTTTCTTGAGGGGGTTCAAAGTGTCCACACACAAAATCCAAGGTTCCAGAGTCTCTGAGTTGCTCCTCAGAAGTTGGAACTACAGTTCCTACAATGCACCTGGCCGGCTGAAGGTAGTCAGCTATGTTCTTCTTGCTGGAGAAGATGCAGGTGCAGATCAATTTTAACCTGTTACTTTCAAGTGTTCCACTCCTCTTTTGGAAGAAATGCAAAGTCCTTAGGGCTATAGTTCCTTAGTGTGCAGCAGGAGCAGGTATACTCCTGAGGCGTGAGCCGGGAGAGGAGAGTGAGTTGATCGCTGCCTGTCTTTTAATCTTGCGTATTTTGCACTAACCTGCACTTCCCATCTAAGAAGGATTGTGATACTATATTTTAAATTGCGCATCCATTATACCTAGCTGCAGAAGTGTATTTTTTTCAGTTTAAGAAAGTTTTATTTTGTTTAAGAAAGAGTACAGCATAATATAACAGTATACAAAAAATCAGAACCAATGTGAAAAGACAAGGAGAAGGAGATGAAAAGGAGAGTTGGTTCGGAGAATGTGAGAAAAGGAAGAGATGGGAAGAAGAAAGTAGGAGGAGAAAAGAAAAGAAAAAGAAAGAGAGAGAAAGAAAAAGAAGTATTTTTAACATTTATTTTACCTGGTGCTGGGGTCACAAAGGGAGTCCTGTGGAGCTGCTGATGTTGAAAGGGAAGCGAACACATCGGAGTAGCGACTCGGACGGGTGCCATTTTTGAAGCGGCCCAGGGTTAGCGCTCTAGACTTCCCCCTCCAGAGATGGTCATAAACAGGGCAGGTGCGAACGCGCAGCGGACATGCGCAGCGGGCGCGCCGGTGGTGTGCCGAAGGCGCGCCAAAGGCAAGCCCGTCCACGCCTGGCCCGCACCTAGCGCCAGGACCCCTGCCAGCTACACGAGCTGGAAATTATCCAACATCACCTATGATGCTGACTCACTCAAAAAATTAAATGTGGCAGAGAGAAAAAGCAACTGCATTGTAATGAATATGGAGAAGAGATTTGCAACAATCCCATGTGCTTGCCCAAGCTGCAAGAGTTCGATCCCTCCTTTTCTAATGTCTTCGCTTTAGGCCTTATCTAAAATAAACCTTGGGAATGGTAAGGAAGGAGTGGTAAACCTTAATTGCCTCCTTCTGAATGCCAGGTCTCTGGTAAAACACAGTTTGGAATGTGCCTTACTAATCCAGGATGGAAATATTAAAATTGCTTTTATGACAGAATCATGGACGGATGCGGCCTCTGGCCCAGACTTAGTTAAGGCTACCCCGCCAGGCTACCACAGCTATACGAGGGATAGACCATTGAGAAAAGGGGGGGGACTTGCAGTAATATATCATAACTCCCTCAATTTCTTCTTTCAACCCTTAATTGTGGAAGGGTTTGAAGCTCTAGCGTTTAATTTTACCCTTTTTAATCACCATTCTTTCAGAGGATGCTTGGTCTACAGACCACCAGGTCCTAAAAATATCTTCCTTAGTTCTGTGGGAAGTATATTGGAGGAAGGTCTCTGCTCTAAGGCCTTTACGGTCTTGGGGGACCTTAACTTCCACTTGGAAAACCTCATGGATGCTGATACTAAAGCACTTATTGAATTGATGGATGGCGCTGACCTGACACAATTGGTGAAGGGACCCACGCACAATGCAGGCCATACTTTGGATGGTATTTTCTCTAACCATCCAACCTTAGAGTTCACAAAAACAATTCCGGTCACTTGGTCGGGCCACATGGTAGTGTTATTCGCTATTTCAGTGCTGAAGCCTCAAAGCAGAGGATGTCCGTCCAAATCTGCCATGCCCTGTAGGGCCTGGAATAAGGTTGAGGGGCGAGCGCTTGAGGATCTCCTGCTCTCTTCTAAAGATCCACTCCCATTAGAGGTTGAGGCGGCGGCCCTTGCATATACAAGCTGGGTTGAAAAGGCCTGTGCCACTCTCGCCCCATGTCAAAACACGACTATTACACTAATCCCATAAAACTCGCCAAGAACTCAGCGAAGGAATTGCTTATAACGGTTTCCACTTTGGCCGCCCCTTTACCTGCAGTTACACCCGCCAACCCTGCACTATGTGAGGAACTAGCCAAATTCTTCTTAGGTAAAGTAGAGACAGTTTTTAAAGCTTTCTCCGGTTTAGATATGCCAATCTGCCCGGCGAACACGCCAGAAAACACAGCAGAGGTTACCGCAGGGGTAAAACTGGAGTGTTTTTCCCAGGTAAATGTTGATGAAATTATGCGTTTACTTCAAGAGGCAAGATCAGGTTCCCCATCAGATCCTTGCCCAGTTGCTGTGATTAAACTGGCTCCAGGTCCAATAGCTACATCATTGGTGACTGTGTTTAATAATATGTTCTTGACAGGAGGCTTTCTGTCCTGCTGGAAACATGCCTCAATTCTGCCCTTATTAAAAAAATCAAATTTGGACTTCAGGGATCCAAACAATTATCGCCCCATAGCGAGGCTCCCTGTACCAGCCAAATTAATAGAAAAAAGTGATGAACACCCAATTGAGCTTGTTTCTCATGGCCACTCATGCACTGTATCCCTCCCAACACGGTTTCAGAGCTAGCCATAGCACGGATTCCGCCCTAATCAAAACAACGGAGGAGATTAGAGCGGTGACCGATGCGGGAGGCAGGGCCGCGCTATTGTTTTTGGACCTCTCCGCGGCCTTCGACATGGTCCACCATGTGATTTTGCTCGACCGCTTGAAGGCATGCGGAGTACAAGGAAATGTGCTCAACATATTCAAAGCATTCCTTTCCAGCAGAGTTCAGAGTGTGGCCTTAGGCGAATTTGAATCGAAACCCTTCGTCTTACCATGTGGGGTTCCGCAGGGCTCCTCCTTGAGCCCCACGCTATTTAATATATATGTTAGCTCATTGGCCCCAGTAATCCAGGCTTCCGGCTTTGATCTTACCTCCTATGCTGATGACACCCAGATTGTGGTGTCCTTGTTACCTGAGAAAGAAGGAGTAGACAGGAAATTTCAGGACTGCATGCTGGCGCCGGAAACTGGATGGCTGTAAACTGTCTTAAATTGAATTCAGCCAAAACAGAAGTCATAGTGTTTGGCTCAAATGTGAACTTCTGGAGTCGAAACTGGTGGCCGGTGCGAATGGGTAATGGTCCCACCCCCGTATCCAAAGTTAAAAACTTGGGGGTGTTGATCGATGATCAGCTTACCTTTCGATCCCAGGTCAACGCGCTGTCCTCCTCCATTGCTTTTCTGCATTTGTAAGATTCTGCCATTTATCCCAGGAAATGGCAGAAAAACAGTGGTTACTACTCTGGTCTTGGAGCGGCTTGATTATTGCAACAGTCTGTTTCTTAACGCCCAACAGGGCATATTAAACAAATTGCAGGTTCTGCAGAATGCTGCAGCCCGGCTTATTCTGGACCTCCCAAAATACGTCCCCATGTCCCAGGAGTTGGCCAAACTTCATTGGCTCTCGGTGTGAAAGCGGATCTTGTTTAAAGCACTGTGCCTGGTATTCAAGGCCTTACGAGGCCTAGGGCCATCATTCCTTTGGCAGCACTTCTATTGGTATCGCCCAATCAGATCTGCTGATGTAGGGTTGATTGCAGTACCTCGCATTAGGAGAGCACGCTGTGGAGGCAGAAGTTTCGTTCTGGGCGCTACCAAGGTCTGGAATGCCCTGCCCTGGCTCTTAGAATGATTACTGACCTTATGTCCTTTAGAAGGGCGCTGAAGACTTGGCTGTTTACCAATTAATTTTCGACCCGACATTGCCCAAGGAGTGATATTTAGCGCCAGGACACCTACGGGTAACAGAGCGCTGTATAAATGTCAAAAATAAATAAATAAAATAAAATTCAGAGTGCAGTTCTATTGGTGTAGACTAGGGCTCCAACAGGGCAGTCCTACTTCTTGTATTTTCAGGCATGAAATCTGAGTTGCTATGCAGCTCTCCCATATTTTTCGAGTGTTGTGGGGTGATAGCATATTCTTTTCCCAAAAAGCACTACACTGTAAAATTCAAGATAGAAATACTTTCTCCTTGGGGTTAAGATCTGGCTAAACCATCCTACTGGTGTGGCTCATTTCCCTTAACACTCCCAAAACTGACCTCCACGAATTCCTTTCCTGGGGCTACCATCGATCTGAAAGTTATAGAAATAGGGGATAGGCCTGGCTTTCATCCTCACTGTCCTGCTCATTTTGAAGACCAGTTATTTACCCAGCCCCTTCCTGGCCCGCTCTTTGCAGCTGAAGCTCTAGCCCACCAGATATCCCTTGTCTATATGCAGGCCACTTATCAGCTCATCAGATAAATTTGGAAAATCCTGTCAAGGGCTGGCCAATCAGGAGAGGCTGCTAGAAGGCTGAATTTTAGCTGACAGAAAAGAAAGTTCTATACATTTTCTGCACTAGTTATGATAAATTCACAAATGGCAAGTTGAATTTATCATTACTTATCTTTTAAGTTGGTGTGGGCAGAGAACTCTTCTCCGCTGGCGGAGATTGCAGATTTTCACATACACCGCGTTCCGCTGAGAACTTGAAGTTTATGCAAACTCCGACTCCGGAGTGGAGTTCAGCCCCGGACCCCCTCCGTCTCCACCCGCCTCAATAAATATTTTTAAAAGAAAAAGAAAAATGAAGGTAAAAACACACTTACCTTTATCGCTGTGTCTCCGGGCTGCCCTCCTCCTCCTCCTCGTGGTCTATCCTGGAGAATCCCCTATGCCAGACGTACGTCATGGTAGGACTGCGCACAACGTACATCTGACATAGGGGTTTCAGTTTGCAAAAGAGAGCGCGGCAAGGAGGAGGAGGGCAGCCTGGAGACGCCGCGATAAAGGTAGGTGTGTTTAATTTTTTCCTTCATTTTAATTTTAAAAATATTTATTGAGGGGGGTGGAGAAGTGGAGTTTTTGCCCAACTCCGTGTAGCTCCGCATAGAGCAACTATGCCAGCTTCGCTCAGACCTACTTTTAAGTCCTTGAAATATTATTTTAGCTCAATCATGTCAATAGTTATACTTTATTACAGTATTCCCACGTTAGCGTATGGAGCTAAAAAGATACAATGGGCAAAATCAAAATTGGTAGTTTTCCCCTCACCAGGGCATATAAAACATCTTTTAAAGTGTTGCTGCTTATTTTGACATGGGACCCTTAAAACATCTTTTAAAATGTTGCTGCTTATTTTTACAAGGGACTCTACCCTGTGGGCACCTCTGGTAGACCTTAGGGGGGACATATATGTAAAATAAGGTAATTAAACAGTATACCAGGCCATTCTCTCCATCAATGAAAGTGGCCATCCATTCAACCGAACCAGTCCAGTTTTTTCATCAACTCCCCTTCTCCACGGGCATTCAAGTGTGCGGAGTTAGATTGTTGTACTTCACAAAAGGACTTCGCTGAAGTGGAGTGGTGTGGCTCACTGGTTAGAGGCGGCAGACCTGGAAGCGAAGAACGGCCTGGGACCAGGGTTCAATTCCCGATGCGGCAGGGTTGTGGACCAGGGTCAGCGGACTCGATAATTCTTGCCTCGGTGCATACTCTAACCAGGGATCACACTCGGCAACTCTGGGCATTAGCTTGCCTCATCTCTACAACGGCCCCCCACATTCGCCGGGGATGCCTGGTTTCACCTTGGAGATACCCAGTAGGGACCATCTCACACGGATAGCCAGGACGGGTTCCCCAGTGATCTACGACGCCTCAGGGCAGCAGTGCGCTTTACAAGACACATTACATTACATTAATACTTTGGAAGAACCTTTAAATTCAAAGTCGAATTTGCATACAATTTTAATTTAAAAGCAGCTTGCAAAGCCGGGCTGACTTTTAAAATTACAGCAGGCAACACATCAGTGCACACTTTAGTGTATTAAATCTACTGGGCCTCTAAACCTACATGCCCTGCCATATACTAGGGACTTACAGGTAGGTTGTCAGTACCCATTCTAATTAAACCTAATTAGCATATATATTTTATCGGAGCACTGGCCCTGGGTCTTGTTAGCAGAACCCAGGGCATGGTCAGTATTAATTACCACCAGTATCGGTCAAAATAAATGGGGTAGATCAGTGCCAAAAGGATTCGTTTCTCACACATAGGGCCTGATTCTGATCTGTTTAGGTAAGCATTCCCACCTAGGGCCCGATTACAATGTGGTTAGAAAGGCATCCTAACGGCATTTGCTCCTTCCAAATTGGATCGGGAACGTGTCTTCCCAAACAATGGCCAGATTACTATGCGGTTAGAAAGATATGCTTCCATAGAAGTGAATGGGAGTCCAACCAAATCGTATCTAGAAGCATCCGGATGCATCATACTTGGTCGGTCGGACTCTCCTGATCACAGTTGGTCGGGAGCCATTTCCAAACCGATTAGATCTGGAAGATTTCTTAACCGCATCAGAATCAGGCCCTAAGAGTTAACCTACCCAGTGGCTGAAGTGGACTCAACCACTGCCTCATACATTATGCCGAAGTTAGTGGAAGATGTGAGTGACACAATAACAGACCAATGGATGAAAAGGGATGTATAAATGTCCCTCTAAGTAAACATATAAATGAAACATTTTTAAAAAGTACATTTCTTGGCTAACACTAGACCTAACATAAAACAAGAATAAAACAAGCATTGGCGAAGCCAATGCGTTTGTGCACTGGGTGTCAGCCTTTTGGCTTTGTAATTGCTTGTTTTGTTTAGACATAGTTATTGCAAAACTTCATTGTTGAGAAAGCTGCTGGGCCCGTATCAATCTAAAAAAAAAAACTGTGTAAAAGTAAAAGTATGTTTTGTCTTTAACCCCTTCACTGCGGCGGCTATTCCGCCGCAGTGCTAAGGGGGCGGGGGGGGGCGCGCGGCGCACCCATGCTGGTGACGGAACCGCTCTGTCACCAGCCGCGGTTGTGCTGTGCTCATGACAGAGCGGTTCGGTCACGGCCCCGCCTGCTCAATGGAACGCTCAGCGCAGGCGCGGAATCTGTGCCGCGCAGGTGTGCCGAGCAGGCCGTGATGGAACCGCTCCGTCATCAGCACAGCTCGACCACGGCTGATGACGGAGTGTTTCCGTCACCAGCAGGGGAAGAGTTAAGAGAACATACTGCCATAGTAGTCTTAAGATAACTACTTTGTGTGTGTATGTGTCCTTCTGAGAGGCAGAATATCATTGCTCACAATGAAGCAAGCCAGTGGCTGAAGTGTTCTGAACCAGTGCCCCATCCCCTGTGGCTCTAGTGGCCAGAAGATAAATGTGAATGGCACAATAGCAGATCAATAGATGATGAGGTCTAGATGAAAGGCCTTTTAAGTGATCATATTATACATATAATTTTATTGAAATCAAAAGGTCAGATCTGCTGATGTAAGGTTGATTGCAGTACCTCGCATTAGGAGAGCACGCTGTGGAGGCAGAAGTTTCGTTCTGGGCGCTACCAAGGTCTGGAATGCCCTGCCCTGGCTCTTAGAGTGTTTACTGACTTTATGCCCTTTAAAAGGGCGCTGAAGACTTGGCTGTTTACCAATTAATTTCCGACCCAACATTGTCCAAGGAGTGATATTTAGCGCCAGGACACCTACGGGTAACAGAGCGCTGTATAAATGTCAAAAATAAATAAAATTAAATTCAGAGTGCAGTTCTATTGGTGTAGGCCAGGGCTCCAACAGGGCAGTCCTACTTCTTGTATTTTCAGGCAGGAAATCTGAGTTGCTATGCAGCTCTCCCATATTTATCGAGTGTTGTGGGGTGATAGCATATTCTTTTCCCAAAAAGCACTACACAGTAAAATTCAAGATGGAAATACTTTCTCCTTGGGGTTAAGATCTGGCTAAACCAACCTACTGGTGTGGCTCATTTCCCTTAACACTCCCAAAACTGACCTCCACGAATTCCTTTCCTGGGGCTACCATCGATCTGAAAGTTATAGAAATAGGGGATAGGCCTGGCTTTCATCCTCACTGTCCTGCTCATTTTGAAGACCAGTTATTTACCCAGCCCCCTTCCTGGCCCGCTCTTTGCTGCTGCAGCTCTACCCCACCAGAGATCCCTTGTCTATATGCAGGCCACTTATCAGCTCATCAGATAAATTTGGAAAATCCTGTCAAGGGCTGGCCAATCAGGAGAGGCTGCTAGAAGGCTAGATTTTAGCTGACAGAAAAGAAAGTTCTATACATTTCCTACACTAGTTATGATAAATTCACAAATGGCAAGTTGAATTTATCATTACTTATCTTTTAAGTTGGTGTGGGCAGAGAACTCTTCTCCGCTGGCGGAGATTGCAGATTTTCACATACACCGCGTTCCGCTGAGAACTTGAAGTTTATGCAAAACTCCGACTCCGGAGTGGAGTTCAGCCCCGGACCCCCTCCGTCTCCACCCGCCTCAATAAATATTTTTAAAAGAAAAAGAAAAATGAAGGTAAAAACACACTTACCTTTATCGCTGTGTCTCCGGGCTGCCCTCCTCCTCCTCCTCGTGGTCTATCCTGGAGAATCCCCTATGCCAGACGTACGTCATGGTAGGACTGCGCACAACGTACATCTGACATAGGGGTTTCAGTTTGCAAAAGAGAGCGCGGCGAGGAGGAGGAGGGCAGCCTGGAGACGCCGCGATAAAGGTAGGTGTGTTTAATTTTTACCTTCATTTTAATTTTAAAAATATTTATTGAGGGGGGTGGAGAAGTGGAGTTTTTGCCCAACTCCGTGTAGCTCCGCATAGAGCAACTATGCCAGCTTCGCCCAGACCTACTTTTAAGTCCTTGAAATAATATTTTAGCTCAATCATGTCAATAGTTATACTTTATTACAGTATTCCCACGTTAGCGTATGGAGCTAAAAAGATACAATGGGCAAAATCAAAATTGGTAGTTTTCCCCTCACCAGGGCATATAAAACATCTTTTAAAGTGTTGCTGCTTATTTTGACATGGGACCCTTAAAACATCTTTTAAAATGTTGCTGCTTATTTTTACAAGGGACTCTACCCTGTGGGCACCTCTGGTAGACCTTAGGGGGGACATATATGTAAAATAAGGTAATTAAACAGTATACCAGGCCATTCTCTCCATCAATGAAAGTGGCCATCCTTTCAACCGAACCAGTCCAGTTTTTTCATCAACTCCCCTTCTCCACCGGCATTCAAGTGTGCGGAGTTAGATTGTTGTACTTCACAAAAGGACTTCGCTGAAGTGGAGTGGTGTGGCTCACTGGTTAGAGGCGGCAGACCTGGAAGCGAAGAACGGCCTGGGACCAGGGTTCAATTCCCGATGCGGCAGGGTTGTGGACCAGGATCAGCGGACTCGATAATTCTTGCCTCGGTGCCTACTCTAACCAGGGATCACACTCAGCAACTCTGGGCATTAGCTTGCCTCATCTCTACAACGGCCCCCCACATTCGCCGGGGATGCCTGGTTTCACCTTGGAGATACCCAGTAGGGACCATCTCACACGGATAGCCAGGACGGGTTCCCCAGTGATCTACGGCGCCACGACGCCTCAGGGCAGCAGTGCGCTTTACAAGACACATTACATTACATTAATACTTTGGAAGAACCTTTAAATTCAAAGTCGAATTTGCATACAATTTTAATTTAAAAGCAGCTTGCAAAGCCGGGCTGACTTTTAAAATTACAGCAGGCAACACAGCAGTGCACACTTTAGTGAATTAAATCTACTGGGCCTCTAAACCTACATGCCCTGCCATATACTAGGGACTTACAGGTAGGTTGTCAGTACCCATTCTAATTAAACCTAATTAGCATATATATTTTATCGGAGCACTGGCCCTGGGTCTTGTTAGCAGAACCCAGGGCATGGTCAGTATTAATTACCACCAGTATCGGTCAAAATAAATGGGGTAGATCAGTGCCAAAAGGATTAGTTTCTCACGCATAGGGCCTGATTCTGATCTGTTTAGGTAAGCATTCCCACCTAGGGCCCGATTACAATGTGGTTAGAAAGGCATCCTAACGGCATTTGCTCCTTCCAAATTGGATCGGGAACGTGTCTTCCCGAACAATGGCCAGATTACTATGCGGTTAGAAAGATATGCTTCCATAGAAGTGAATGGGAGTCCAACCAAATCGTATCTAGAAGCATCCGGATGCATCATACTTGGTCGGTCGGACTCTCCTGATCACAGTTGGTCGGGAGCCATTTCCAAACCGATTAGATCTGGAAGATTTCTTAACCGCATCAGAATCAGGCCCTAAGAGTTAACCTACCCAGTGGCTGAAGTGGACTCAACCACTGCCTCATACATTATGCCGAAGTTAGTGGAAGATGTGAGTGACACAATAACAGACCAATGGATGAAAAGGGATGTATAAATGTCCCTCTAAGTAAACATATAAATGAAACATTTTTAAAAAGTACATTTCTTGGCTAACACTAGACCTAACATAAAACAAGAATAAAACAAGCATTGGCGAAGCCAATGCGTTTGTGCACTGGGTGTCAGCCTTTTGGCTTTGTAATTGCTTGTTTTGTTTAGACATAGTTATTGCAAAACTTCATTGTTGAGAAAGCTGCTGGGCCCGTATCAATCTAAAAAAAAAAACTGTGTAAAAGTAAAAGTATGTTTTGTCTTTAACCCCTTCACTGCGGCGGCTATTCCGCCGCAGTGCTAAGGGGGCGGGGGGCCGCGCGGCGCACCCATGCTGGTGACGGAACCGCTCCGTCACCAGCCGCGGTTGCGCTGTGCTCATGACAGAGCGGTTCGGTCACGGCCCCGCCTGCTCAATGGAATGCTCAGCGCAGGCGCGGAATCTGTGCCGCGCAGGGGTGCCGAGCAGGCCGTGATGGAACCGCTCCGTCATCAGCACAGCTCGACCACGGCTGATGACGGAGTGGTTCCGTCACCAGCAGGGGAAGAGTTAAGAGAACATACTGCCATAGTAGTCTTAAGATAAGTACTTTGTGTGTGTATGTGTCCTTCTGAGAGGCAGAATATCATTGCTCACAATGAAGCAAGCCAGTGGCTGAAGTGTTCTGAACCAGTGCCCCATCCCCTGTGGCTCTAGTGGCCAGAAGAGAAATGTGAATGGCACAATAGCAGATCAATAGATGATGAGGTCTAGATGAAAGGCCTTTTAAGTGATCATATTATACATATAATTTTATTGAAATCAAAAGGTCAGACCTAAAACAAAAGAAGCATTGACAAAACCAATAAGTCAGGCCTTGGATGCCTGCCTTCTGGCTTTAGCAATGCTAATTGTGTTTTGTCATAGTTATTGCAAACCTTCCTTGTTGGGGAAGCTACCAGCCGTCATCAATCTAAAAAAGAAACAAAAAACGGGCTAAAAGTCATCGAATGAAGCTACGTTGTGTGTCGATTTGCTCCTTGTGATAGGACAGAATTTAGTCACTCACAGTGAAGTTATGCAGTGGCTGAATTGGGCTCACCCATTGGCCCACGCTGTATGCTGTAATAGAAAAATGTGAATGACACAACAATAGACCAATGGGTGGAGAGGTCTGGCTGAAAGAGGGCAGAAAGTATATTATTCATTTCATTTTAGTAAAATCAAAAGGAATTTTGTAATGCCTGACTTAAAAATGTCCTACTGGGAAAGTAAAAGGAGATGCAGCTTCTGGTGTCATCTTGTGGTATTAACCATGTTAGCCGGCTTGTCATTAATAAATAGTGCAACTTTGCCTGAAAATCTATAAATAAACCTTTACAGCACAGGTGCGGGCCCAAAGCACAGGCCTTGGGACTAATGACACAGGGGAAGCTCCTCTGTTGGAGCGGAGGAGCGTCACCCCACTTAAATGCCTCCGAGCCACGAGATAAAAAATAAGTCATTACCATTTGATTTTTCAGCCTGCTGTCCCAAACAGAGAGTCAGGCCAGGGCTGTGCTTAGTGTGAGCAGCAGCAGGAAGGAGGGTGGGCTGTATGTGCACTTTTCAAAGTGCACCTTTGGCTGGCTGTCATGTGACAGACAGCCAGACATGCGCCCTTTGAAACCTCAAAACCCTGAAGTCTAAAGACAGCTGGGTTAGTGCAAGTGCACGCTGCCAGAGCACTGTGGAGCGCCGAGACAGGCTGCTCCCTCCACTCAAGGGTCTGATCTCACGCTGGTGAGAGAAGCGCCATGATTGGTCAAGGGATTTGCTGGGGCCTGCACAACAGTTGTGACGAGATCTGGAGTGAGGCGGTCCTGTAGTGAGATAAATTCATTTTAACATATTTGAATTGTATTTGTGCCCTCCCATTTATTTTTATACATTTGTACTTTTTTTTTGCACGTGTGTGCCCTCCCCCACCTCCCTGTAGATGCCAGCCACCACTGTAATGACACCTCTGCCCCCTCCCACTTCAGGATATCAACAATAAATATGTCAAGTGAATGAATGTTTATTCTCATATTTCATGGCCTTTCTGACATTTAGTTTGGCATTTAACATGCAGTGAGTATACTGGCCTTGGAACGAATATATGATTATACCACGATTTCAGTTACCACGCATGGCTTTACCACGCGAATTTTACCTCGCAAGTGGCTTTACCACGCTGGTATTTACAACGTAGCATTGTACTACGAGTAGAAACGTCTTACCTTCACGTCTTTCTCCACGAGCCCTTACTTCCATCCTCCTTTGAAACAAGCGTCAAAACACGTATACCAAAATAAAAAAAGGACTGCTTTTTTGACGTACACGGCACGTCTTTGGGGGAGGCTCTTTCCTCTTTCTTTTAAATTTATGTTCGTTTTTTTGTTAAAGTAACCTGCTTGTTATTTTTGGGGGGGGAGACCCCCCCCAGCCCCCCTCCGAGCCCCCCCCCTCCCTCTGCCCCCTCATGCCCACGCAGATCGACTTCAAGGAATACCACGTCTCCCCCTAGCCCGTGGTAAAGACGTCGTGGAAGGTACCCTGCGTGGAAGGCACCCTGCGTGGTAAGTGTCACGTGGTAAACGTGAGTAGTGGTAATGCCTTCGTGGTAAATGATGTTTCCCCTTGGAACACCTACTTGATGCTCTGACTAACACCTGGTTGTAACATGTGGCGGCAGGGTGATCGGTACACATTTGTTTCTAGCTGGTTTATGTTCTAATTAGATGTCAGAGTACAGTCATTATTGTCAAAGAAGACTGCTCCACACAGGTGACTGCAGTGTTGGAAATTTGGTGCTGTATGCCAGTGTTCATTATAAATTAGATTAACTAACCTCTGATCTGACCTGGGAGCATCTATTAAAAACGAATATTAGCTCTAACACGGAAACATTTTTGTACACTTTTTATTGGACTGCTTACACATGCACATTTTCCATACATTAGCTTGGAGTGGTTTTTAATTAAGAAAAGTCTATCCATCAATGGTGTGCTGTTCCTCAGTAATATGCACTGACACACCCAAAGTTCTACATGAGGTCTAAAACTTTGGGGCGTATTCACAATGAAGGGGCGGAGTGTTGTGTTAGCCTTCCTGGTTTAACGCCACCCTACGCCAGTTCTGAAACACAGGGCTGTTCCATATTTACAACAATATGGTTCAGCCCTATGTTTCTCCCTAAATTTAGGAGCCTAGCGTCAACGCAGGCACACTTGCACCATAGTGCGTGAGTGTCTGCATTGAGAGGAAGATTGTTTTTGTGCAGGAAGGGACACCTCCCTGCACTGAAACAATCAATGGGCTTTTGCTATTTCTATGTGTGCGGCACAATAAAGCATACATGAAAACAGCAAAAACAAGGAGAGATGATACATTTTTCCTCGTTTTGCCTGTTTAAGACCAGGTTTTCCCTGGTCTTACTTTTGCAGCTGCCTCCTATTTACACTGCCCTTGTAAATAGGGGGCAGTGTCAAAATCAATGGGTGGTGCAGTGGAACGCCCACCACAACACCCATTGCCCTCCCCTTTCATGCTACTTACAGCGTGAAAGGGGGCCTTATTTACAAGGCAGCGTTAAGTGGCTTAGAGCTGCCTTGTAAATAAGCCGGAGCACATATCGCCACAGGAACGTCACTAAAAGTTGCTCCTGTGGTGACACGGGCTTGTAAATATGCCCCTTTGTTCCTTAAACCCTATCATATCTATTTTTATATTGTATATTGGTGTGCTTCTAATGAAATACAGAATATAGGGCTGGTGAAACACATTACCTGGGTGTAATGGCCAACCGTTGCCCCTTCTCGTGTTGCACCAGTGCCGTACTTGAAGTCCTTGTTCTCGTCGAACCACACTTGGATACAAGCGTCCCACGACAAAGATACTCCGCCTGCCTTAGCGAGGTTCTCCCCACAGGCGGAAGCTGAAAACAAGACAATGTTCATCAAAAGCACGCAAGGTTGACCTCTGCTACCACCAGTGTACATTTCCATTCATAATCCGGAGTGAATTTAATGTATACAATGCGTTGTTCAACATAGGTGGCATAGTATAAGCCTTAGAGGATCAGGGAGGGGCGGTCATATTGGGCTGAAACATGACTCTTATGGGTAGGGATCCATACGTCACAGCCTGTGCCTTCTCGCAATCACCTCAAAGCTTGGACCTTATTTCTACATTTTCCTGATCTCTGTGTATTTCAATATACTTTCTAGTGCAGCGCCTCAGCAACGTCGGAATCCAGGAGAAGGCACTGGAGTGGATCATCTCCTTCCTCGCCAGAAGGACACAGAGAGTCCGCCTCCCCCCGTTCAGATCAGAAGCCACTGAAGTCATCTGCGGCGTTCCTCAAGGCTCCTCGCTCAGCCCTACCCTCTTCAACATCTACATGAGCCCCCTCGCAGCCATCGCACGCCAGCACAACCTCAACATCATCTCCTACGCCGACGGCACCCAGCTGATCCTCTCCCTCACCAACGAGCCCGCCACTGCCAGAGCCAACCTACACGAAGGGATGAAAGAGGTAGCCGAATGGATGAAGATGAGCCGCCTGAAACTGAACTCGGACAAGACGGAAGTCCTCATCCTGGGATCTTCACCCTCCGCCTGGGAAGACTCCTGGTGGCCCCCCGCCTTAGGCAGCGCACCCAAACCAAACCATCAGACCACGCACGCAACCTGGGCTTCATCCTGGACTCCTCCCTCTCCATGACCAGACAAGTCAACGCCGTCTCCTCGTCGTGCTTCAACATCCTGCGCATGCTACGGAAGATCTTCCGGCGGATCCCCACCGAGACCAGGAAGACGGTCACCCAGGCCCTCGTCATCAGCCGTCTGGACTACGGCAACTCCCTCTACGCCAGAACCACCGCCAAACTCCAGAAGAGACTCCAGCGGATCCAGAACGCCTCAGCACGACTCATCCTGGACATCCCCCGCCGCAACCACATCTCCGGACACCTGAGAGAACTGCACTGGTTCCCGGTCAGCAAGAGAATCACCTTCCGTCTCCTCACCCACGCACACAAAGCCCTACACAACCAAGGTCCAGGATACCTCAACAGCCGCCTCAACTTCTACGCTCCCAAACGCCAGCTTCGATCGACCGGCCACGCCCTCGCCGCCATCCCCCGCATCCGAAGAGCCACATCAGGGGGAAGGTCCTTCAACTACCTCGCCGCCAAGACTTGGAACTCCCTCCCGACCCACCTCCGCCTGACCCAGGACCACCTCGCCTTCAGGAAGCAGCTCAAGACCTGGCTGTTCGAGCAGTAGCGTACCCCACTCCCCTAGCGCCTTGAGACCCTCCGGGTGAGTAGCGCGCTATATAAATGCTTTGATTGATTGATTGATTGATTGATTGGGCAAAATGGCCCCCAAGATAGATAGATAGATAGATAGATAGTCTTTATGGTGTCGTTATTTAAAACCATAACAATATTTTTGAAAAAGCCAATACCACTGCTCTAAAATCATAGTACAACACAATGAATCAATACCACAAGCAGCTCTCAACTCCCATGCGAACTTAGTCCACTAAAGTGCCAAGTGCAGAAAAAATTCAGACAAAATAGTCAATAAAATGATTTTGTTGTTAGTAAGGTGCAATGAGGCGATTCTTAAAAAAGGAGCACTATTTATTTTGGTTAAGGACAACTAATCAAATTCAAAGCTGGAGAAACCACAGCCGCCCCGCTGGTTCTACTTTATGAAATAGCCAGTGCAATGGGATCACAGACAAAGTGCTAGTGATGCTCTAAAAGCAACATACTAGTCAGTAGTTTAGAAATGAACAAATACACATGCAAAAAGTCAAAAAGGCCAAATATGGTCCAGCAAAAAGAAATGGGAAGTCACCAACAGGCAGGCCCGGACTGGCCGTTGTGGGCACCGGGCAATCCCCCGGTGGGCCGCAAGGGTGGGGGCCGGTTTTGGCCCCTGGGGGGCCGTTTTTGTTACAGGGCCGTTTTTGCAGCATAGCTGCAAAATCGGCCCTGTAACAAAATCGGCCAAAAACCGGCCCCAGCAAAGAGCTCGGTCGCACCCCCAAACCCCCCCAGGGGGGCGGCCGAGCACTTTGCCAGGGCCGGTTTTGGTTTCCAGTCCGGCCCTGCCAACAGGTATGCCAGTTAAAAACGGTATCAGACGATAAGTTCAGTGGCTTCAGAGCTTCTCTAAGAAATGTCACACATAGAGCTGATAGCTAGGTTAGACAAATCACTAGTGCAGCCTCTTCCACCACTACAACCAGGGCTAGAATGGGAAACCACGCGGAGGGCTGGGGTGTGGGGGGGGGGGGGGGGGTGGAGAATGAGCAAGTGTACACTGCTGCTTTTGTTTCTGGGGCCAATATTTCAGCACCACTGCAAAACTGCCCCAGTAACAAAACCCACCACCGCTGAGAAAATGGCCCTCACCTTTCCAGCCTTCCGGTGAAATGTCCGACGCCCATTATGGCAAGTCCGGACCCGACTAACCAGTATTGGACTCATATTTCAGCCACTCTGTCAGTCTCTCCACTGCCAGATAGGCCACCTTGAAAGGGCCAGTGTGGGCTGTGATGGGACCAAAAAAAAAAACACTCAATGTCGGTTGCTCCTGATTTCTAAATGGGGGTGGCAGTGTTGGTCAAATAAATAAAAAATAAACATACTCTTGCCTTCTTCTCCAGCACCGAGCTCTGCTCCCAGAACTGCAGTTGTTCCCATGAGCACATGCTCCCAGCACCCCACACAATCCCATCGCTTCTCTCATGCCATTACTCCCAGCCCGAGAGAAGTGCTGGGATTGGGCAGAGCGGGACTGTTTGATGCTCCAGCAGGGACTGGGAGACTGTGCTCCAGAGCCCTGCAGGTACCTCAAAGGAATAGCCTGGGGATACCCAAGTGCGCATGCAGACATGTGCACTTTCAGTGCCCACAGCGCCTCCTCCCCCTGCTGATGACTGAGACCTGGCCCCATCCCGCCACAGTCTCGCAGACTCTGCAAACTCAGCCAAGTCAATAAAAAAAAAGGGTTTTATTATCACTTTATTTTTCATCTTCTTCCTATAAGCAGTGGGGCAACGCTCATCCGGCTTAGTGGGGAAGTCGCCCCTGCACACACTGGTCTTTTCAAGATGGCCCATATGGTCCTGCCAGACTTCACGAAAGGCCAGACCCTCATTGACTGCGTCTGTTGCACAGTTCAAAGGCATGTGAACAAGCGAACAGTTTGTTGTAGTTGTGGTTACCAAGCCTTGCATAGCTAAAAGCCAGTGTATGATTGGCAAGATGGGAATCAAAAGCATGTCTTCCACTTGCAGGATGATGTCTTGTTTGTCTCGTGTATAGTAAAACATGGTCTCTCTGTCTATGGCAGCCCTTTCTATGAATCAGAACACACGAATAAAGCAATCAGATCAAATCAAATGGCACTTGTAACGCGCACAGCTATTCTATAGATTATTCCATTATATATAATGCAGCACACATAGAAACAGGAAAAACGAGGAGAAATAAAGCATGCCTCCTAGTTTCGCCAGGGTAAGACCAGGTTTACCCTGGTCTTAATTTTGGCACTGTCTTTTATTTATGTCAGTTTGTAAATAGGGGGCAGTGTCAAAACCAATGGTTGTTGCGGCGCAACGCCCACCGCAAAATTCATTGCCCACCCCTTTTAGGCTAAGTGAAGCGTGAAAGGGGGCCTTATTTACAAGGTGACGTTAAGCCATGTTAAGCTTAACGCTGCCTTGTAAGTGAGACGAAGACCCTATCGCCATAGGTACGTCATAAAAAGTGATGTTCCTGTGACGAAAGGACTTGTAAATATGCCCCTCGGAATCAAAAGCAACACTGACTCAATTTGTCAGATCTGCCAGTGCTTAACTTGTAAGAGAATAAGTGAGGGGGCCCAACGTTTTGCTGAGAAGTCTGCGGCTGACTATGTAGTTTTGATTCCACTTCATGCCTCTTTTATTTTTATTTCCGTAATTTTTTATTGAGTAGTAAAAAATATATATTTACACACTTTTAGGGTTCTTTTTCAAACCTGCTTTCTTTCTTTTTCTCTGTTTTCCCCTGCTTCCCTTCATCCTTGTTTACCCCATTTTTATCATTCTCCCTATTGCTCAGGGTTAAAGTCTGTTGAGCAACAAATAGGTGCTGATCCCCAAGACTAAGTTCCGGTCAGCTCCACCGGCAACCACCAGCTCAAATTAAGCACTGACACAGCCCTCATACAGCGCGCAGCAAACAAGCCTGACCACTGTAAGGGAGTTTGGAGAGGTGGGTGTTCCACCACTAATACACTTTTTTAATCATAATACAAATAAGAATACGTTTTAAAACACATCTTTCATTATAGGACCATGCCAATTTTTGATTGGATGGAGAGTGGTGGCCTGGCTGCATGGTATAATGAATGAATGAATAGTTGTGTGGACGAGGAGCATGAATTCAGTAAAGAATGAATGACAAAGAATAAACATTTTAAGCTTTGTGAGCGGTCTCAATGCACTGACGAACGGTGCATTATCTGGTTTTCATTCTTGCTTCTTCATTAAAATACCAGCCTCGGTACACACTACCATCTCCAATCTATTTCTAACATACAAAATCCAGCTATATTTAACACAAAGCATTATGATTTGATCTAAAATGGAAAAGAGAACGAAAGAACAATGGAACGAATCAATTGCACAAAGTGAAACCAGGAAAAAACCTTGCATTGATCCCAGCTTCCACTTGACCTTATTGTGTGATCCTAGACAATTACTCTTTTAAAACAATATTTTTATAGATTTTTGCAAGAGAAGTCATAATTATTTAGAATTAATTTCAGTAAACCAGAAACTGAGAGAGAACATACAACACCATACATCTATCTACATTTGGCTAAAGAACCAACATCCGATAGTCAATTCATAATATCAGATTAACTGATTGCCAAATAGTACATTATCATACTGCCCATATAAAAAATCAACATTGGTAAAGCAATAGGAGCCCAGGAGTTCAACTTGAACATGTATGCCATTTCTATAAATCACTTCAACAAACAATGCCAGAAATAATTTAAATTGTCCAGAGGAAGCGGATGAGAAGAATTGAAAACCCCTTGCAATACTAATTAAGCCATCCTCGTGACCAATCATCTAGAGAGGCTCAGATTGTCTTCCCCTTCTTCCTAGCCTTTCTGCTCTTTTGGGTATATAGGTATTGTCTCTGGATGAAACATTGAGAGCAGTCTAGCCAACCACTGATGAAATGTGGGAGTATCAGACTCAAACCAAGCTGTAGCAATGCAGACACAGGCTACCACCATTGATAAACACAAAGAACTGCCCCTCACTCCCACCTGCATTGTCATGAACTCCCAAAAGCATTAGTTGGGCCATTAATACCACTTCTATGTGTAAGACAATCCACTAAAAGCAGGAAATCTCTTGTTTTAGAGTCTAGGTTCTCACAGTTAAAAAAACCTGTGGATTAAATCTTCCTCCAAACTCTGACATCGCGGGGGAAAAAAAATCAGTGTCCCTCCCCAGCTCACTATGTTGGCATGAGTATAATACAAACTAAAGATAGTTTTTAAATGCTTTGCCTGCAGACCCACGGATATCAACCTATGCCCAGGTTCTAATGACTCCAAAAAGCTGCCATCTGTGGCCCCTAATCATCTTAGCCAGTTGACTGACTGCTTCTCAAGGACATCAGGCATACTGCCCCACAGATGCCCATATATCTGAGATATCTAGCCGCCCACGGAATAGGGTAGTGGCTCATGTAGTGTTTCCTTGCTGAATCCAATATCTCTGCCACACTTTCTAACCAATAAAATCCTGAATTTTAGGTATCTTAAAAAGTCTTTCTTTTCAAGGCCAAACTCCAGTAGTAGCTCCCCAAAATACATTATTGTTATCCAAAAGGTCGTCTAGTTTCTCTATCGCTTAAGCTTTCCATCTAGCACAATAAGCACCATGGGAGATCATAGGTAAGAGCGGGGACCACCAAATGGGGGTATACAAATTAAATCTCCCAATGTCGAACTTCTTCCTGACCACTTCCCGCCCTCAAGTCTTAAAGGCCATCTGTCGAGTCTTGTCACCTTTTTGTAGTATCTCGGTTCTACCATTTTTAGGAAAAGGGCCTTAGCCTCATCACCTAGTAGCAATTCATAAATGGAAAGTGTTGTTTCCATCGCATAGTAGTCAGTTTGCTGGCCCCCAACTAAGATATTCATATATTTTACAGCGGCATCCCACTGACAGAACAAAATAATTGGAACAGCCTTCCTCCTCTAACCTTTGGAAGCATCACATACTTTAAAGCCCTTTCTGCCTTACTATAAGACCAGATGAAACTACTCTGCCCAGACGTACAACATAGCGTATATCTGGGGCAGCGCCAACACTAATACCTTCCCAAAGCAAGTGTAACATGGAGAAATGTTTAGATTGTTCTTTGCTTTTGCGTCTTTCCACGTGTGCTACTTTCTGCAGCACACATAGAATGAGGAAAATGTCTCCTTTATTTGTTTTTGTGCAGTAAGGTGTCCTCTCCTGCATAAAATTACCCATGCCAACAATACAGACCCACCTGCACTATGGCGCAAGGGTGCCTGTGTTGGCGCTCAGCTGCAGTTTGTGCACCAGTGCTGGCAGAAATGTGCTGTGTCTTGTAGGTATGGTGCATTCCTGCCCTTTTCCTTTGACGTAGGGCAGCGCAGCTAGACGGCTTGCGGCGCTGCCCTGTGCTAATATATTGAAAATATGCCCTGTGGAGACCTTTAACAACAGAGAGAAGATATTTCAATCACCAGCGGGTAGTGATCCAACAGAATCCGTGGATATTTTTCAATTTGCATCCCACTGATCAGACTTGCAGAAGGAAAAAAATAATCATCCAATCTGACATGCTTCTTGTGCTAAGCAGAGAAAAATGTGTACCCAGGATCTGGGGCCTTAAACTTCTGCCAGATATCCACCAGGCACTGGTTCAATTTCAGAGGCTGGAGTGCCTGATAAACCCTGGGCTTCCTGCCAGAGTAATGCCCCCAGTCTGACCCCTCTTGTCTGATACCCAAGTTTATGTTTAGATCCCCGCAGACAATAATCGGTGTTGGCTACAGCACCAGCTCGGTATTCATGTAATCTAGGGCGGAAGAGTCATCCAAATTACAGCCATAAATGGAGCAGAGCATGGCTATCCCCTCATCAAACTGACATTTGGCTCTGACCCACCTTCCAAATTTATCGGAGGTGCTACAAACCAACCCACAAACATTTCCATGTGGCCAAAATTACTAGCGCATGTGTATTTGTGTCCTTTGTAGTGTGTCCCAAGAGAATATATCCCAGAATTTCCTGCAGATTTTTCCCGGCCCCCTCTATATGAGTTTCTTGGAGACAGACTAAATCAGCCCGTATCAGTTTCAGACTGTCAGCTACAATTCTTAAGTGATCATTGTGCCAATATATATTGATAGTCGCAATGCCTACATGAGCTGCTCAAGCCATCTAGACAAATTAAGATGTTTCAACCCCCACAGACTCATCTTTAAGCCCCAATCAGACTGCAAACTCACGGCGACCAATTGTTAGCCACAAACCTAAAGTTTGGTAAACCCCTCATCCCTCTTCACTTCTCCTTCTTTTACAACCCCAATGTCTTCTTCCCCTGTCCCCAGCCCAAAACACCCAGCCCCCCCAAAAGGCTCCCCTTCCCCCTCCCAACCCTTCTAAACAAGGCAATCAGATTGAAGTCTGAGTGATGGCTCATGTGCTGTCCCTCCCTCCCAAACATACATATCAATCATTACAGGTCCCTCTCTCAGAATGAAAAACAAAGAAGCTAAGAATTCACAAAGATTGTTCCCACAGAAACGATCATGTGCAATATACTCATTGACATTGCTATCAAGAAGTAGAGAAACCAAAAAGAGAGAGAGAAAAGGAAAAAGGGATCCTGAGGAGGTCTTCCCCCACAACTAAACCTTGACTGTACCCAAGCAGCCCCTCTCTTGTGGAACCACCCATTAAACTTCGACATTCAACATTACAGCCTAAGGCCATCTAGAAAGTCTTTAGCCTTAATTTCCGAGGTGAACATACAAGTCTGGTTCTTGGAGATAACTTTGAGCCATGCAATGGTCAATAAGTAGGCCTTGGCACTGTTATCCTGAAATATCTTTATGAGTTGCCCCAATCTTCATTGGCGTTCAACTGTGACATTGCAAAAGTCCGGCCTTATGAAAAAAGAGCACCCTTAAAGCTTTGTCTTGCATCCGGGCTCGTCTTCTCAAAGATGGTCTGTCTCTGTAGAACATTTCTGAAATACACAATAATTACCCCAGGCCTGGGAGTCCCACCTCCCTGTGATTGAGGTTGTTTTGCAGGCATGAGGGGGAACCGATGGACTCTCTGCACCTTCTGTTTCCAGTTCCAAGACTCCAGTTCGGGGAAGGCTCCCTTAAATAGCTGGACCACAAAGGACTTGGTATCATTGCCCTCGACCTCCTCTTCAAGGCCCAAAATAAGCAGAATATTTTGAACTTATCTATTCTCAAAATCCTTGAGCTTCCATTGGATGTCCGAAATCCATGATTCTTGGGCCTCTGGTTGATCCTTGAGACCCTTCAGGTCTGACTCTAGCAATGAGGTCCTGGTTTTCACTGTCTCATTGCTCCCTTAGAGATACTTTGTTGCGATCCTTGCTTTTTATTCATCAGAATGAGTTTCTTCCTGGTGCTTAATGGAGCGATATATAAGCCCCAATAGCAGCTTTTCAGCCGAACCTGCTAGGGTTGCAGACAACATGGGGCTCTGGATAGCCAGGTTTCCCAATTTCTCGGCATTACCTGTCACCTGGGTTTTTCGATCTCCTGTGCTGCTTTACCTGCCTAGATATTGTAGAATTGCGCAACTCTTCTGAGGACCCACTTGACGCATGGTCAGACGGCAATGCTGAATGCAGCTCTTTCAAGCAAGAGGAATAAGAGCCTTCCGTAAGAGAGAAGAACCTTTCACCCTGCTTCGGGAGCTCCTTGTGTGTCATACACATACCAGCGCTGTCCTCAATTAATGTTGTGGCATTACTGGTCAAATAGGCCCTGCCAAGGAGATCTGTATCACTCGTGGCACAGCCCTCAACCGCTTTGCGAATCCTGCCCCTTTCAGGTGGCTTACTGATGGGTGCTGTAGCCAGTCATGTGCCTTGTGCCACTGAAGCTATAAAGGGATGGTTGATGCCAGAGGAAACAGTCTCCCTGACCAGCTTATTATCCAGTACAATGGGCGGGTATGGTACCACAGACAGGTGAAACATTTCTAAAGAGACCTTTTCCTTGGTCTGACCAGGAATCATTACTACTCCACCCCTTTACATGCTGTAAAACTTCACAGCTCAGGACCATGGAAAGGCTGCTTGGCTGCTGTTTCGACAAATCCTTAGGCCATATGGTGGATCTGCTGGAGATATCTCAGAGAGGCTACTTAGTCTGCATAAGGAAATCCCAGTCCCCCTAAGAACCATCGAGCATACTGTCATTCACTGCCCACCACCCCCGGTGATCACTATTCAAATGCCCTCCTCTTCTTTGTCTTTTTGTGAGACCTATGCACTGGACTCTCTGAGCCCCCCGCCCTCTCTTCACCATGAATGCCCCCTGAAAGTCAGCCCTGCTTCTGGTGACATTGCAGGAACCATACAAATTGAAAAACAATGTGTTTTGAAGCAAGATTGGCCTGATTGGGCACTGTTTTTTTGTGCTGCAGCCCGGCTTGCAGCAAATACATCCGGCCCACCCGGCACCTAGCAAGAAACTACCCCCACAACTCCCCAGGCCACTGCTCTGTGCCTGATAGAGCCAGCCTGGGTCTGATTGTATTCATTCTTGTTTTTTCTTTTAAGTTTGTGTCATCCTTTTCCATGATGTAGACCTCTCTACAATGTCTTTGTTCCTTTTGTCATCACTTTGTTGTAAGTTTCTTTTGTCTGCTTACGCCTCAGCCACTGTTACTCTGGTTTTCTGGTCTCTGGCAGCTGTGATTCCGGGTGCATGGGGCAGCAGGGGTGCAGCAGGGAGCATATTAAAAAGAGCCCAAGCACAAACCTTAGAATAGTTTTCAGCATGTGATACAAATGGGAGAATGGGGCAGTTCCATGGAGAGTGGGGACTTGGACTCCCATGCTCTGAATGGAATCATCTGGAGAAATCTCTCATGTCCTGGAGAGGTTGGAGTCCAGTTATGCAGAGCTTTCATACCTAAGCAGGAAACCTATTCTGTGCAGGGTTTCCAGCTCATCGTGTTATAGTGACTCTTTACAGGGTTGCTATGTGATGAGTGAATAATGCATATAATCCATATGTCATTCAACTGCACCATGTCAGTTGGACCATGGAGATTGGTGATGTCCCTCACCCCGTGTTATGGTGCACACAGTGGGGTGGATGCCAATGGCTTGAGCAGGTATGAGAGTAAGTTCTAAGGGCAGCACCAACAGTGGAGGAAAAAAAGAGGCAACAGATTACTACCTCCCCACACTGGAGGAGAAGGGATGGTAACTAGGGACTGCCCGTCCAGGGAGAGGAGCTTCAGCTCTCCTCACTACTTTCACTGCCATGTATTTGTTCCATAGTGAGGGTGGTAACAGTCCTATGCATTCTGCTGGAGGTCACCCAACAGGGGCACATATTCTGTCCAATCCCCAACCGGGTTATAAGGGCACTGCTCTGCCCAATAGGGAGGAGAAAGGTGAGCAGTCAGTTTCCCTGCCAATGTCAACCATGACACAGGCAGGGAACATGTAGAATGACTCTGACATGCATTGAGAACAAACTACATGTGCTTCGGGGCCATTTGATTCTTGTGCATTGAAAACAAGCCCCTGATTTGATAGTTTGTTTTCCTGAAACAAAACAAAATTCTGAGAGGACTTTGTTGTATCCTAGTGAGTCTCTCCATTCCACCTCTCCCCTCTGCTTGCCTCACCCTTAGACTCGTCCATAGAACTTCCAGTTTGAGTTGCTTTAGAATGTTGTGTGAGCCCTGTCAGACTGTGTTCTGAGGGACTGGCAATTGGAGGTGTTCTTCTTTGTATCTTGAATAAAGCATAACTCTTACCTGTTGGCGTCCTCCATTACTTCAGACGTCTTAAGCTTAACTCCTACTTGGCAAACCTAGGATAGTGTGAAGGGAGATGCTGCTGGAGGGTGGGGGAGGAGCCAGTTCCAGAACCAGCGGAAGAGGACACATGGGGGTCAAAGTAGATCTGCTGCAATGCTACTTGACCTTGAAACGCGGGGAGAATGAGATGGAGGAACACAGTGCTCTTTGTTACACCACTACAGCCCCACTCTTACCGCCCAGAGAGGTCTCTATGCAGAGACTCACTGTGGAGACAACCAAAGTTTAAGGTTTGATGGGGGTTATAGGGGGCAACAGACACCTCAGACATTAGGCTAGCAACTATTTTTATGGCTGTATCATGAGGTAGTACGGCATAGGGAAATTAGTTGGGAAGATGGGAGTTATGGTACCAATGGGTCCTCATAAGTAAAGTCACCAACACCCTTGGCAAACACACACACAGACTGGGAGGCAGACATAGGCACTCCTGAGAAGACACACACCAATCTTCGGAATGTGTACAAGAGAGGGACCTGAGACCGAATGACAATGGCTCACAATCCTCTCCTGGAACATCAACAAACAAGGAAATAGATTGAAGAGAGTGATAATGTCCCGCTTCTTACTAGTAAATGGCCCAGACATAATTAAATTGCAGAAGACCCATCTCGTTGTTAATAACAATGCCTTTGTGTGGAGAGGCCACTACAAGGTCCTGGCATCTGCGGGATTCACCATGAGATTCAGGGGTTGGGCATATTGGTCCGCAAATTGCTCCAACTAACACTCATCAAGACTAGGGTGAACCCGGGAGTGTGCCATGCAGCGATTTGGGTGGTGGTGGAATATGGAGGTTATGAAAGTAGCCTTCTGGTATTTCCCTCCCAGACTCGTACCCTCAAAGCTTCAGAAAATGGGTGACTGGCTGGTGTGGTGCCAGACATGGTAACAATATTGTGGGGACGACCCGAACTTCACCATGAAGAGTAACCTTGACAGACTTATCAGAGGTGGACAACAGTCAGGAGCGGACCCCGATTGTAGACTTTTACCACAACTATAGGATGGATGGACATGTGGAAACACACCCCATGGATCAACAATATTTAGGAGGGGAATCCCTGGATCCACATAGTACTGATCAAGAAGATGAAGGTAGTATACTCGCCAAAGGAAATAGCCAAGGCCTTTGCAGCTCATCTTGCAAATTGGTATCTCCCTTAAATGGGGACGTCGATGGCTGGACTGCAGGAATCTGTGAGAGAGATACCTACACCAGCGCTTAGTCAGGAGTATTCAATATTGCAAGATAGGCAAATAAGGGTGTAAGAGATGTGGGAAGCAATTCACCAACTAAAGAGGGCAAAATCTCCTGGGCGCATCATCTCCCCCTCACCCCGATATCATTAAACGTGTGGGAAGACCAGTATGGGAACCACCAAGCAACATGTTGTATAAGGCTAAGTCAGAGAGGAGACTGCCCACTGATCTTAAATTGGATACCTTTGTTCTCAATTATTAAGTAGGCAATATGTTGTATTCTACTTATTGCATATTCCTATGTATGTCTTTACCAACTTCATGCCTTCTAGTGGAATGCCTCTGCACTGTGATGCACCATGGAATATTGGGTGCTGGTTGAAGATAAGCCACAGTTATGATGGGGCTGAGCTGCCTGCTGCCTGCTCCTGGTGGGGCTTGTTCCAGGCTACTTAACAACATACAATAAATTATCATCAAATACCTCAACGAGTCTGGAGTCGATTACTACATTTTTATGGCGACGAGGATGGAATGTGTATCCTACATTTTTATGGCGACGATTTGATCTTACCTTCTACGTGTTCTACTCAAGAAATCAAGCTTCAAGAAGGCAAGTCTTTCAAAATCTTCATCAATCTTTCAACTTCAAACAAAGACTCTGGCACCAATCCCCACCAGTGACCATTACACCGGTCGCCCCCAACTTCACAAGTCTGATAATAAATGGACTTTTCAACCACTGCACAAGAACAGTTTGGCTCTATGGATTATCTGTCTTCAAGCGCCTTTCAATATCAAAGCAACAATTGTGCCTCGAACTGCACATGTCAGATCTATTTTTTATTCATCAATTCAAGTTTGTTCTCAACATCTTCAAGTTCAAGGGAAATTATCTACTTTAAACTCAACACTACAAAAGCAGCACTTCAACAAGGAAGGCATTCAAGTTCTATGCATATCAATTTCAACCTCATCCAGTGTCAGTATCTAGTGCCTTCCAGTTGCTGCTGCCTGCCCTGCTGGTACTTTTCCTGCTACATTTACACTATCTCAAGATGCAAGGTAAAGGTTTTCTATTCAACGCTTTTCCTCAATACGCCTTTCAAGCTTGTTTCAACCTATGTGTATGCTGCTTCACTGTGTTTTCATAATATGTCAGCGGGAACTCCTCCGTTACTGGTGAAATGATGTGCTGCACAATATTTTGGGATATGCTGTGTTCTGCCAGCAGAATCATTATCTCAGTACCAGAGTAGCGTGGGCAAGTGGTTGGCTCAGTAGCGGACCAGCGTGAGCAAGGTCATTGGTTCACTACCTGTGCAGCGTGGGCAAGAATTTGTTTCAGTACTGGAGCGGTGTTTTCAAGTGTTTCGGGGCAACATTATCAAACCTTATCCAGTACAAGGATATAGTTTCATCAATATAGTTTCATTGTGCAGCACAATATTTTCATCAACATGCCTACACACTGCCTGGTGAAGCAGTGTGTTTTCTCAAGACTATCCTTTCAATGCAGGCAGCACTGCAGACGTCTCATTATCTAGTTTATGTCCCTTCATGCAAGAAGCATGGATTTTCAAGTCTTTATCTATGCTGAAGTACCAGCTCCTTTTACTGTTCAAGTCTACATGCGTACGCAATTCAGGCTCAACACCCTCATGCTTGTGCAACTCTGGTTGTGCAATGTCTTTTGTCCACATTTTTGACCTAAGACCTTCTCGTTGGTCAAAGTGTATATCTTTATTTTCATCTAAATGTACAATTTTCGTCTTCAAGACTCGGAGGGCAGTAAAATCGATAGTTGTGCACTGGTTTGAAATTCAAAATAGGCTTGCGGTAAATACCTTGAGGAATGCATCGCCTAGTCTTTCTTCAAGCTTCTATGACGTCTGAGTCTTTCATGGTTGTTGATGCTGCGTATGGGTTATGGTAGCAGGAGCGCGCCGTGAACCACTTGGTGTACGTCTCCTGTTCGTTCCGACATTTTAGATTTGGCGAGATCTCTAGTAACATGCTTAACATTGCTATAACAATAAAGTTTTTCTTCAGTCCAAATTCAGGTCAGCACAGGTGGTAGAACGATTTTGACACGATCGTTGCCACAGATACAATCATAACAACTGTAAGTTTGGCAACATTAAGTGACTCGTTTTTTAAAGGTGACATATTTAATGAATTTTCTTGCCTGATGTTAGCGTTTTTATGTTTAAAAATGTACTTTCTTGCTTTCATGAATTTATGTTTTCAATGCTTTGCTGCCATCTAGTGACAAGTGACTTTTATACCAAGTTTTTCCAGGTTACATGTTCAAAAGGTTCAAGTTCAATTACTCAATTTTCTTTATTTTTCAAACTGTGCATGTCATGTTATCTCTGCTTAGGTTTGCCCAGTTGACACTTGCACACGTGCAGTTTTCTCTTTAGGTATTGCACATATCTGTCAAATTATTTCAATTTGAACTTAGTTTCAATTACTCAATTATATCAATGTAAATGCATACGTGCAGTATTCCTTTGTGGGGGATGTGTAGCAATTTTTACTTATCAATGTGCATGCATACCAGTAGTATTCCCTTGTTGGGATTACATTGTGTTGTACTCGTCACTGTACTCACAGTTTCAAATGGTCACTCTCAATTGTTCAATTTCTCAAGTTTTTCAATGTGTGACCTTCATGTCAAGTCAAGTCAAGTCAGAGAGATTTATATAGCGCGCTACATACCCGGAGGGTCTCAAGGCGCTTGAAGAGGGGTGGGGAGTTACTTGTCGAATATCCAAGTTTTAAGTTGTTTTCTGAATGCTAGATGGTTCTGAGTGAGACGAAGGCGAGTGGGGAGTGAGTTCCAGGTTTTAGCTGCGAGGTAGGAGAAGGATCTACCTCCCATGGTGGTTTTATTGATGCGAGGTACGGTAGCAAGGGCTTGGTTGGAGGATCGTAGCTGGCGGGAGGGGGTGTAGAAGGAAAGTCGTGTGTTGAGGCATTCGGGTCCAAGTTCGTAGAGTGCTTTATGTGCGTGGGTTAGGAGGCGGAAAGTAATCCTCTTATTGACAGGGAGCCAGTGGAGGTTTTTCAGGTGACTAGAGATGTGGTCATTACGCGGGATGTCTAGTATGAGTCTGGCTGATGCGTTCTGGATGCGTTGGAGTTTTTTTTGGAGTTTTGCGGTGATACCGGCGTATAGGGTGTTTCCGTAGTCCAGGCGGCTTGTAACTAGAGCATGGGTGACTGTTTTTCTAGTGTCGGTGGGGATCCAGCGAAATGTTTTTTTGAGCATGCGAAGAATGTTGAAGCAGGATGATGAAACGGCGTTGACTTGTCTGTTCATAGAGAGTGAGGAGTCCAGGATGATGCCCAGGTTCCGTGCGTGGTCCGTCGGGATGGGTGCTTTTCCGAGGGCCTCTGGCCACCAAGAGTCATCCCAGGCGGAGGGGGAGGTACCTAAGATAAGGACTTCTGTTTTGTCTGAGTTCGGTTTCAGACGGCTGTGCTTCATCCACTCGGCTACTTCTTTCATTCCTGTATGTAGGTTGGTTTTGGCGGTGTTTGGGTCTGTGGTGAGTGATAGGATCAGTTGAGTGTCATCCGCGTAGGAGATGATGTTGAGGTTGTGTTGGCGTGCGATGGCCGCAAGGGGGCTCATGTATACGTTGAAGAGGGTGGGACTGAGTGAGGACCCTTGGGGTACGCCGCAGATGACTTCAGTGGCCTCTGAGTTGAATGGTGGGAGGCGGACTCTCTGGGTTCTTCCTGTGAGGAACGAGGTGATCCATTCCAGTGCTTTTCCTTGGATTCCGATGTTGCTGAGGCGTTGTATGAGGGTGCTATGGCAGACTGTGTCGAAGGCTGCGGAGAGGTCGAGGAGGATGAGGGCGACTGTGTCTCCATTGTCCAATAGAGTTCGAATGTCGTCTGTTGCTGCGATGAGGGCGGTCTCCGTGCTGTGTTTGGCACGGAAGCCGGACTGAGAGGAGTCGAGGGATTTGTTGGTTTCGAGGAAGGTGGCGAACTGGTTGTTGACGGCTTTCTCGATGACTTTGGCCGGGAATGGAAGGAGCGAGATGGGGCGGTAGTTTTTGAGTTCGGTGGGGTCCGCTGTGGGTTTTTTCAGAAGGGCGCTAAGTTCTGCGTGTTTCCAGCTTTCTGGGGAGTTGAGGGAGCAGTTGATGACGTCTCGGAAGTGTGGTGCTATGATGGAGTCTGCTTTGTTGAAGATGTGGTGGGGGCAGGGGTCTGTGGGGGATCCTGAGTGGATGGAGTTCATCAGGCGGATGGTGTCCTCAGTGGAGATTGGGTTCCAGTCATTAAGGATATTCAGGGGGGGTGAAGGTCCTGCAGAAGGTTGGGTGGGTTGGTCTCCGGGTCGGTTGTCGAAGCGGTTGTGGATATCTGCGATTTTGCTGTGGAAGAACGAAGCTAGGGAGTCGCAAAGGGTCTGAGAGGGTGTGATGTCGTTGGAGTTGGCTGAGGGGTTGGTAAATTCTTTGACGATGTTGAATAATTCCTTGCTGTTGTGGGCGTTGTTATCTAGTCGGTCTTTGAATGCGGCTTTCTTAGCAGATCGGATTAGTTGGTGGTGTATGCGGGTGGCGTTTTTGAAGGCGTCCCTGGTGCTGGTGTTTGGGTCTTTTTTCCAGGCCTTCTTGAGGGAGCGGCAGAGTTTCTTCGATTTCTTAAGATCATCGTTGAACCAGGAGGCGTTTTTGCTGCCTAGTTTGATTTGGCGTTTTTTCAGCGGTGCTAGGATGTCGGCGCTGTTGGAAAGCCATTGGGTGAGGTTAATGGCTGCTTGGTCGGGGTTTGAGGATTGGGCCGGGGGTTTTTGAAGAAGCGATGAGGAGATCTGGTCGATGGTGATTTTGTTCCAGTTTCTTCGCAGAGTAGGATGAGTATGGTTGTGAGTTGTGGTCTTATTGTATATAAAGTGTACGCAGCTGTGGTCCGTCCAGTGGAGAGTAGTGGTGTGACTGAAGGAGACATGCTTGCTGGAGGTGAAGAGAGGGTCGAGTGTGTGACCTGCGATGTGGGTGGGCGTGGTGACGAGTTGTTTGAGTCCGAGGTTGGCGAGATTGTCCAGGAGGGAGGTGGCGTTGCTGTCATTGCTCTTTTCCAGGTGAAAGTTGAGGTCTCCCAGCAGAATGTATTCCTCGGAGGGGAGGGCGTGTGGGGTGATAGAGTCAGTGATAATGTCGCTGAATTGTGCACAGGTTCCTGGAGGTCGGTAGAGGAGTGTGCCTCTGAGTGTGGTCTTGGGGTCGGTGTGGATCTGGAAGTGAAGGTGTTCGGCGTTGGTAAGGTTGGCGTCTGAGCTGGTTGAGATGCGGATGGAGTTCTTATGGACGATGGCGATGCCTCCTCCTGTATGGTCGGTGCGGTCCTTACAGATGATCTTGTATCCTTCCGGGATGGCAATGGTGATGTCTGGTGCTGATGAGGCGTTCATCCATGTTTCTGTTAGGAAGGCGACGTCGGGAGAGATGGTGTCTAGTAGATTCCAGAGTTCGATGGCGTGTCTGTGGACTGAGCGGGTGTTGAGCAGGATGCATTTTAGGTGGTTGGAGTCAATTATCTGTTGTGTGATCGTGGATGAGGAGTTTTTCTTGGTGCCGTCGAACTTGCAGGAGTAGCATGAGAAGGGGCCATGGGTGTGTCCAGGAGCGGCTTGGGCGCAGTTGGAGAGACGGCCAGGGTTAAGGGCTAGGAGGGTGGAGGCGTTGTAAGTAATGCGGGAGGGCTGGGCATTGCGTGGACCAGGGGGTCTGGCGCTGGGCGCGGTCCAGGCGCGGACGGGGGTAGACAGGCTTACCTTTGGCGCACCTTCGGCGCGAATGGGGCGCGACCGCTGCGCGTGACCGCTGCGCGCCAAAGCAGCTGTCATATGTGGATGGTGGAAGGGGAGGGGCGAGGGAGGGTCAGCTGGGAAGGCGGGGTGCAGCCTCGGGCGTGGCGACACAAACAACAACAACCTTAACGCTAAAATGGCCGGCAGCGCGAAGCGGAGCTGGCAGCCACAGTACAGATCAAAGTGCTAGAATACCAGAACGAAAGGGCAGTCAGGGCAACGCAGGGACGTACAAGCAGCAATTAAGCAGGTTATCGCTATCAGGCGACAGTGATTTTACCGCAAAGCGCACCAGCTATATATCTGAAATAATTAAAATTACATATAGCGAAGTCAATAATTTCAGCAGTCCTGTAATGCGCCTTCTCAACAGATAGTAATGAGCATAAGCTGCTGCGTGGAGTAACGATACCAGGCTGGAGTCAGGTTGGGGAGCAGCGAGGAGGAGCGGCCGCGTCTGTGAAGCACAGGACGGTCATGAGGTTGTAAAATGTTGTTACAGCCTTTCATCAATTTCAATGTTTTCAATGTTTGACCTTTCAGGTTTTCGATATAGGGGTTTATCCCTCTCAATTTTTTAATGCTTTTTCTGTATATCACTATTTTGTGAGGTTACACTCATCAAGTTTTCAATGTGTGACCTTTTACGAGGTCGTGTCTATAGGAATTTTACACTCTCAATTACTCCGTACATTTCTGCTGAATTGCATTGCTCAATATTCAAAGTGTCTGAATTATATTTTAATTGCTATGTTTACATGGTTCTATGAACGATCTCTTGTTGTTCTTTACTCTGCTTATCTGTTTACTATTGTAATTTACTCAATACCTGTCTCCTTTCATACTGTTCCGGTTGGTTAGTGTGTCTGGTGTAGTTCTTGGGTTTATCTGTGTATTCTCTTTTTCTCATTGTTTTATGGAAAAGGGAAGAATAGTATCTACTTTTGTGTTCATACCTTTTCCTTTTTACTCCTCAAGTCTTACTGTTTCTTTATGCACTTATGCATTACTGACTAATAGCCAGCCCCTCTTGGTGTACTGCAGGACACATGGGAATGTGATCTGGGGAGACTAGCAGATGAAGATTTGAGGGTGGCATGTCGTCATCTGAGAGCGGTGCTATAAGAGCAGGGTTTACACTGGTGAAAATAAAACTACGCCCGAGCATACCCAGAACAGGTTTATTCTGCATGGGGATGTCTGTCAATGACAAACGTTTGCAGAGATTTAGTAAACAAGGGACACAACTACACATCTTATGGGACTGCTGTCTACTTTTGCGTTCATACCTTTTCCTTTTTACTCCTCAAGTCTTACTGTTTCTTTATGCACTTTGCATTGCCTTGTTCTGTTTTACTCCTCAAGTCTTACTGGACATTACTGACTAATAGCCAGCCCCTCTTGGTGTACTGCAGGACACATGGGAATGTGATCTGGGGAGACTAGCAGATGAAGATTTGAGGGTGGCATGTCGTCATCTGAGAGCGGTGCTATAAGAGCAGGGTTTACACTGGTGAAAATAAAACTACTGCCCGAGCATACCCAGAACAGGTTTATTCTGCATGGGGATGTCTGTCAATGACAAACGTTTGCAGAGATTTAGTAAACAAGGGACACAACTACACATCTTATGGGACTGCTGTAGGCTATAGTTATACTGGACGAAGGTTCACCGATGTATTTCAGATGTCATGGAATAGAAACCTAGTAATAGGCCTAAAATTAGCCATACTGCCTAAATACACATTGGGGGATATTCACAAGAACGTGTAATAATCATTGCAAAATTTGCTTAATGCAACTCTTCACATCGCAGTCTATCGATGGAAAATAACCCTGTGTCAACGTTGTATTCCCAACACGGTGGTACCCTGCGATAGTCTCACGATAACATGCCAAACGTCCCCGATAAAGTCATGGGGACGGGGATAATAAAGCAAACTCCAACGCGAAATAAGTTGCGATGGGCCCAACTGTGATAAAAAAAAACGCGACCATCTTCCCCAGGCCTGCAATTCACACACGAAAGGCGGGAAAAATCACTATAAAAGTAAAAAAATAAAAACACACAAAAGCCAAAAAAACAGCGAAGCACTATGGAGGTAGCCAGAGCAAGTACAGAGCTCAACCATAACCCCACAAGCCCCCCGGAGGACCGGCCTGGGACCTCGGGGTCAGGGAAGGGCAAGGACAAGAAGAGTAAGGAGAAGCAGTTCAGTCCACAGGAAAACAGGATCCTGATAAAGGAGATGGTAGAACACCATCAACAACTGATTGTCACCTCCACTGTGTCATTGGCAACAAAAAATTTAATATGGCAGTCCATCGTGGACAAGGTGCATGCAGTCGGAAGGTTGAAGAGGACAATAAAAAAGGTCAAGAGGCGCTGGAATGATGTCAAGCGCAAAAACAAGCACATACTCGGCAACAACCGAAAGGCAGCAATGCAGACCAGAGGTGGGAGTCCAGCGCCACAGGAGGAGCTGGACGAGATGAGGGAAATGGTATCCACAGCCATCAGTGGGGAGACGGTGGCAGGAGTCCAACGCCTCTCTGCAGGCTAAACCTCTCTTCTCTGATGATGAAGAGGACGACCACACCTTTGACCCCGACACCCTCCTGCAGCGTTGGTTGGATCACTATCAGAACCACTGGGTCAATACCTAGATTGGTTTCTACAACCCATTGTACAGAAATGGAGCACTCATATTAAGGATACTACTTCTTTCTTGAATCTATTGAGGACACTTGACATTCTATCCAACCAGGAAGTGTGGCTATGTACAATCGATGTGACAGCATTGTACACATCTATCCCTCATAACGAGGGAATTGAAGCAATGGAATGGTGCCTACTAGAAAATGAGATTGTTGGATCAGAAAGAGTGTTCTTACTTGAGATACTACAATTCGCATTGCTACACAGTTATCTCCAATGGGAAGGGGAATTTTACGGACAATGTAGCGGAACATCCATGGGGTTTGCGGGGGCACCGTCCTACGCGAACACCTTCATGGCAAAGTTTGAGTATGACCACATTTTGAACAACCCAGACTGGACACAAAGTCTGATCACATTCAAAAGATATATCGATGATATCTTCATAATCTGGCATGGTACTAAAGAGAAACTTATGGAGAATATTCAGATTTTGAATTCACAACATGAGAGATTGAAATTTACCTCCCAAATGGATCAAAATGAATTACCATTTCTGGATGTGCTGATAAATATCGAACAAGGAAAGATCAACACAAGTGTATTCACAAAAGAAACAGACAGAAATAGTTGTTTACATTATACCAGTTTTCATCCCTATTCGCTCAAGAAGCATTTACCACTATCTCAATTCATCCGACAAAAGAGGATTACATCTGACCCCACTAATTTAGCAGCCACGTTCGAAAAACAGATCCAAAAATACTTGAAACGAGGATACCCAGAGCCTTTGTTGGAAGATTCCAAGAACAAAGTAATAGCTATGAATAGAGAAACACTACTGCACTCTAAGGAAAAGCCGGATAAACAACCAACAGTATGTGTACTGAAACATTCTATGCAATCAGTGAAAATTGCTAATATCATGCGACAACATTGGAGTTTGATCACGGAAGAGCCAGATCTGCAAACATTGTTTTCCAAAAACATCACATTTGCATACCATCGATCTAAGAATATGAAGGAATTAATGAAAAAGAAAACACCTGAGGATTTGGAAGTAATGCATAAAGGCATGCAGAAATGCGAAAATTGTATGCATTGGAACAATGTAATGGTGGGAAGGACATTCAAACATCCCATGTCTGGAAAAACGATTTCATTAAGACATTCAAGCACTTGTGACACCAAAGGAGTAGTGTATGGGATCAAATGCCCATGTGGGAAACTATATATCGGACAAACTGAACGCAAAATCAAAATAAGGATCACGGAACATAAAAGCAATATTCGCTTGAAGAATGTTAAATCAACACTGGCAACTCATTGGGCAGAATCAGGTCATAACATAGCACAGTTACGTTTCACCATATTGGAGGTGATTAAACCAAGAACAGATCAGGACACACACAAACAGAGATTAAGATCCGAATACTTTTGGATTCATAGACTGGGAAGTTTATATCCTCATGGATTAAATGACAGGATAGAACTATCCTGTTTCTTATGAACATTTTGGAAAGGCTTTACTATATTGCTGTACATAGCATATTGCATGAAACATGATCCCATTCCAAGATGGCCGACACATAATGTCATGTCTAAATGTTTAACGTTGATGTTGTCTTTTGTTCTTCAGTTAAATACTTTATTTATGAACAGGGTAACCCACAGTTATTTGGTAAAATAGCTTATTGAGTAAGATCTTCGTAATAAGTTTTTGCCAATAATTGCTTGCGCTGACCGCGTAAATAAGGGGGTACACATAAACAATTGTTTAGATGTTGCCACCATGCCTCACAGCATTTTATGATGATCACAATTTATTTTTCTTAAAAGAAACAACTCGCTAGAGATCGCGTTGCGATCATGTGACCGGGACTAGAACCAATCACGAGCGTGATCACGAGTTAAAATACAATGGTAAATGTTTGACGCATAGCGATTGGCAGAACGAATACGGCGCGCGAAGCTTGATATTTAACTGTGAGTAAGAACGGAACGCTCGTTTTAGAGCTGCTTTGCACGAAGAATAGAAATGTTTGTTGATAAATCTGTTTAGCTTGATGCTGAAGGAAGGTGACATTGGGTTATTGCCTATACATCGTTTATTTTGGTAAATGGATAGAGAACGTGTATACACTTGATCGTGGTACAGGGTGCAATTCATGCCTTATTTGTGAATATTTACGAGGACAACCGAACTAAAGTATCTTTCATGTATTTTTGTTACGTTGTTACAGTATTGATATGGAGTTGTCACTAAGATAATGAAGTGTTAGAAACTGATCAATGTGAGAAATTGAGAGTAGCAGTAACACTCATGTAATTCTTTGTTTTCCTCACAGACCCCCGAAGAAGGGTCACCCTTGACCCGAAATGCATTGGGTAGGAGTTAAATGTTTGAGCAGTAAACTGTTTTGAATGAATGAATTAATTCAAACGGATTTTTTGAAAATGAAGAAAATAAATAAATAATGATGAGATAATCAAAATTGGAAGTAATCAGGATTCTTTATGATATAAATGGTGAAAGAATTAGCAATAGACCACTGAGGTCTTGTTAACTTTGTGCACACCTCCACCTGCAAATGGGACACCCATTTACTCCATTCTTATCCATTGAAGAAACAGTGCCCTTAGACAAAGCACTAAAGGAGAGAGTAGCACACAAATGAACGGTGAAATATTGGTGAACAGATTAAACTAGAGTGCCAGACGTAACATAATTAAGAGTTATTCAAGTACAGTCTACCCCACGTCCGGGCACCAACAATTTAAAGAGATGAATTTGGAGGATATAGCTCAAATAACAACAAAGAAAGCAGAGACTTTAGCCTACACAGTTGAAGAAGCCGAAGAGATCTATGGGCTAATCAAGGAAACTAGAGTGTTCAGCACACAAACAAGCACAGCAAATCAGTTACTGAAACAACTTGAATACATCAGTAAACGGGAAATAAATCAGCGTTTACACGCCACAACATTGATACACTATCATAGAAATAAAAGAATCCCAAAGGGACTAAGAATTGCCTTAAAACCTATGCTACGCAGGAACAATAAAGCTTTTCTAAACAGATGGTACCAAATCTTAAACAAATGCAGTTTGGATCTAATTCTTCTGATCGTGGAGGAGCTCTCGAAAGAACTAAAACTAGTAGAAGAGGAACTCAATGGCATCAAACAAGAATTAAACCAACATGAAGATTTAACAGAATTACTTGAGGAAACTAACAAAAAACTGGAGAAATATGCGAAAGAAATTGAAGAAAGGAAAATCAAAAAGTATAAAAGAGATACCATTGATTATAAGCTGGAAGAAGTTTATAGTTGGGCAGAAGTTTATAATCAAAGAAAGTGGAAACAACCCTCAACCAATAAAAGCTCATCACAAGAGAGTGTGGTATCTGACTCTGAAACAACCCAAAACAGAAAACCGATGAATAAACCAACACAAAGGGAACAAAGAGAACAATTGGAGAAAACGGCTTTTTTAGATATAAGTCCAGCGGCAAACAATGCCCCGTCCACGAGTGTACCAACAGGAGAACCATCAAAACCAGGAGGGGAAAAAGAAAAAGCAAAGGAATCAGAAGCAGAACGAGAATTGAGATCGAAGAAAAAGAAACCAACCTTGTCATAAACATATCTGACAGACAACTAACCAAGGCACAAACGAATGTGTTAAACAAAGGTTTAACTTTTGTCCCAATCTACAGATCGAATGCTCAGGAAACCGAAATATCTGTTTTCAAATTTCTTCGCGTACTAAGGCTAAAAAACTTCTTCAGTAATGTACAACCTACAGAAGGACCAACAAGTGACCTTAAAGAATTCAGGATTAAAAGCACATTTTGTGCACCAACATCACACAAAACTATAGATGCCTATGAAAGAGTGATCACTAGCGAGATGAAAAAGATTAATTATTGTAGTGGATCCAGAAGCAATTTTTCAAGAAAGGAATGGCAAACTTTGAAATCTTTAACAGAAATGACAGAAATCACAATACAAAAAGCTGACAAAGGGGGAGCGATTGTAGTAATGAACACTGAATTTTACAATGAGAGTGTACGGGCTCACCTTGAAGACACTAACACATATCAGAAAATGGAAGAAGATCCAACCAACACATTCTCCAGTACTCTAAAAACCATTCTTGATAGAGCTTTAGAGATGAAATGGATATCGACAAAAACATATCAATTCCTGAACAGTAAATATCCCAGAAGGCCACAGTTCTACATGTTGCCTAAAATTCATAAGAATGCCAACAAACCACCCTTCAGACCAATAGTGTCAGCATGTGGCTCACTATCAGAACCACTGGGTCAATACCTAGATTGGTTTCTACAACCCATTGTACAGAAATGGAGCACTCATATTAAGGATACTACTTCTTTCTTGAATCTATTGAGGACACTTGACATTCTATCCAACCAGGAAGTGTGGCTATGTACAATCGATGTGACAGCATTGTACACATCTATCCCTCATAACGAGGGAATTGAAGCAATGGAATGGTGCCTACTAGAAAATGAGATTGTTGGATCAGAAAGAGTGTTCTTACTTGAGATACTACAATTCGCATTGCTACACAGTTATCTCCAATGGGAAGGGGAATTTTACGGACAATGTAGCGGAACATCCATGGGGTTTGCGGGGGCACCGTCCTACACGAACACCTTCATGGCAAAGTTTGAGTATGACCACATTTTGAACAACCCAGACTGGACACAAAGTCTGATCACATTCAAAAGATATATCGATAATATCTTCATAATCTGGCGTGGTACTAAAGAGAAACTTATGGAGAATATTCAGATTTTGAATTCACAACATGAGAGATTGAAATTTACCTACCAAATGGATCAAAATGAATTACCATTTCTGGATGTGCTGATAAATATCGAACAAGGAAAGATCAACACAAGTGTATTCACAAAAGAAACAGACAGAAATAGTTGTTTACATTATACCAGTTTTCATCCCTATTCGCTCAAGAAGCATTTACCACTATCTCAATTCATCCGACAAAAGAGGATTACATCTGACCCCACTAATTTAGCAGCCACGTTCGAAAAACAGATCCAAAAATACTTGAAACGAGGATACCCAGAGCCTTTGTTGGAAGATTCCAAGAACAAAGTAATAGCTATGAATAGAGAAACACTACTGCACTCTAAAGAAAAGTCGGATAAACAACCAACAGTATGTGTACCGAAACATTCTATGCAATCAGTGAAAATTGCTAATATCATGCGACAACATTGGAGTTTGATCACGGAAGAGCCAGATCTGCAAACATTGTTTTCCAAAAACATCACATTTGCAAACCATCGATCTAAGAATATGAAGGAATTAATGAAAAAGAAAACACCTGAGGATTTGGAAGTAATGCATAAAGGCATGCAGAAATGCGAAAATTGTATGCATTGCAACAATGTAATGGTGGGAAGGACATTCACACATCCCATGTCTGGAAAAACGATTTCATTAAGACATTCAAGCACTTGTGACACCAAAGGAGTAGTGTATGGGATCAAATGCCCATGTGGGAAACTATATATCGGACAAACTGAACGCAAAATCAAAATAAGGATCACGGAACATAAAAGCAATATTCGCTTGAAGAATGTTAAATCAACACTGGCAACTCATTGGGCAGAATCAGGTCATAACATAGCACAGTTACGTTTCACCATATTGGAGGTGATTAAACCAAGAACAGATCAGGACACACAAAAACAGAGATTAAGATCCGAATACTTTTGGATTCATAGACTGGGAAGTTTATATCCTCATGGATTAAATGACAGGATAGAACTATCCTGTTTCTTATGAACATTTTAGAAAGGCTTTACTATATTCCTGTACATAGCATATTGCATGAAACATGATCCCATTCCAAGATGGCCGACACATAATGTCATGTCTAAATGTTTAACGTTGATGTTGTCTTTTGTTCTTCAGTTAAATACTTTATTTATGAACAGGGTAACCCACAGTTATTTGGTAAAATAGCTTATTGAGTAAGATCTTCGTAATAAGTTTTTGCCAATAATTGCTTGCGCTGACCGCGTAAATAAGGAGGTACACATAAACAATTGTTTAGATGTTGCCACCATGCCTCACAGCATTTTATGATGATCACAATTTATTTTTCTTAAAAGAAACAACTCGCTAGAGATCGCGTTGCGATCATGTGACCGGGACTAGAACCAATCACGAGCGTGATCACGAGTTAAAATACAATGGTAAATGTTTGACGCATAGCGATTGGCAGAACGAATATGGCGCGCGAAGCTTGATATTTAACTGTGAGTAAGAACGGAACGCTCGTTTTAGAGCTGCTTTGCACGAAGAATAGAAATGTTTGTTGATAAATCTGTTTAGCTTGATGCTGAAGGAAGGTGACATTGGGTTATTGCCTATACATCGTTTATTTTGGTAAATGGATAGAGAACGTGTATACACTTGATCGTGGTACAGGGTGCAATTCATGCCTTATTTGTGAATATTTACGAGGACAACCGAACTAAAGTATCTTTCATGTATTTTTGTTACGTTGTTACAGTATTGATATGGAGTTGTCACTAAGATAATGAAGTGTTAGAAACTGATCAATGTGAGAAATTGAGAGTAGCAGTAACACTCATGTAATTCTTTGTTTTCCTCACAGACCCCCGAAGAAGGGTCACCCTTGACCCGAAATGCATTGGGTAGGAGTTAAATGTTTGAGCAGTAAACTGTTTTGAATGAATGAATTAATTCAAACGGATTTTTTGAAAATGAAGAAAATAAATAAATAATGATGAGATAATCAAAATTGGAAGTAATCAAGATTCTTTATGATATAAATGGTGAAAGAATTAGCAATAGACCACTGAGGTCTTGTTAACTTTGTGCACACCTCCACCTGCAAATGGGACTCCCATTTACTCCATTCTTATCCATTCATTCATTATGTCATGGCTAAGATCTTTCAAGTGTGGACGTTTGGATGAATGTAGGGTCAGTGACTCCCCCTTACGTCCATGTTGCTCATGTTGTGGGACTTCGGTCACAGGGTGACACATTGCAGATTGTGGTCCGGGTGGCACCGGCACCACAACAGGGACACACGCATTAGTTACTTCCTTGTCCAGCCCGGGACGGGACTACGCCCAGAGCCCCGGCGTTATTGTTCACGCCCTTACGCAGGACTGGCACATGCCAGGCCAGCTCACTCTGCTTACGCTTACAGGGCTGGCCAAGGTCTAGTTGTCGGTACAAAAGGGGTTGGTGATGGACGGGGCTTCTGAATCAATCAGACACTCACATCCAGTCAAGAGATCTGGGTTTAATCCATCACCGTTCTTTAGCCCACTCTGCCACCCCAGTTCAGACATGGCTATATGCAAATCAGTCTGACCCTGTGCCTCATGGGAACAGTGCAGCCCGAACTGCCAAGCCATGTCTTCCCTGGACCGGAAACAAGCTTCCGAGGACCGGTTTCTGGCATTCCAGCCTTCTTCAGCCCGGCTTGCTTGAATCCAGTGGCAAAGTGAGCAAGGGACTCACGTCTGAGTATACCCTGCCACACTTATGGTGGCCAAAAGCGGTACAAAAGGGGTTGGTGATGGACGGAGCTTCTGAATCAATCAGACACTCATATCCAGTCAAGAGATCTGGGTTTAATCCATCACCGTTCTTTAGCCCACTCTGCCACCCCAGTTCAGACATGGCTATATGCAAATCAGTCTGACCCTGTGCCTCATGGGAACAGTGCAGCCCGAACTGCCAAGCCATGTCTTCCCTGGACCGGAAACAAGCTTCCGAGGACCGGTTTCTGGCATTCCAGCCTTCTTCAGCCCGGCTTGCTTGAATCTAGTGGCGAAGTGAGCAAGGGACTCACGTCTGAGTATTCCCTGCCACACTTATGGTGGCCAAAAGCGGTACAAAAGGGGTTGGTGATGGACGGAGCTTCTGGTATGCCAGAAACCGGTCCCCGGAAGCTTGTTTCCTTCCCAGTGAAAGAATTGGCTTGGTAGTTTGGTCTGCCTTGTTCCCATGATGCACTGGGCCAGGGACAGACTAATTTGCATATAGCCAGGTTCTGAGCTGGGATGGTGCAGTGAGCTAAAAAACGGTGTTGGATTAAGCCCTGATCTCTTGACTGGGTGAGAGTATTCTGCTTTATTCAGAAACTCTGTCCATCACCACCCCCTGTTGTTTAATTATTTTGTCCACCATAAGCGTGGAAGGGTATACTCAGACGTGAGTCCCTTGCTCATTGCACCATCAGGATTCAAGCAAGCCGGGCCGAAGAAGGCTGTAATGCCAGAAACCGGTCCCCGGAAGCTTGTTTCCTTCCCAGTGAAAGAATTGGCTTGGTAGTTTGGTCTGCCCTGTTCCCATGATGCACTGGGCCAGGGACAGACTAATTTGCATATAGCCAGGTTCTGAGCTGGGATGGTGCAGTGAGCTAAAAAACGGTGTTGGATTAAGCCCTGATCTCTTGACTGGGTGAGATTATTCTTCTTAATTCAGAAACTCTGTCCATCACCACCCCCTGTTGTTTAATTATTTTGTCCACCATAAGCGTGGAAGGGTATACTCAGACGTGAGTCCCTTGCTCATTGCACCATCAGGATTCAAGCAAGCCAGGCCGAAGAAGACTATAATGCCAGAAACCGGTCCCCGGAAGCTTGTTTCCTTCCCAGTGAAAGAATTGGCTTGGTAGTTTGGTCTGCACTGTTCCCGTGATGCACTGGGCCAGGGACAGACTAATTTGCATATAGCCAGGTTCTGAGCTGGGATGGTGCAGTGAGCTAAAAAACGGTGTTGGATTAAGCCCTGATCTCTTGACTGGGTGAGAGTATTCTGCTTAATTCAGAAACACTGTCCATCACCATCCCCTGTTGTTTAATTATTTCAAGGTCTAGTTGTCAGCATGCCACAGCCAATCCCTCACGGCTGGCATACAAACACACCACACCCAACTAGCACAGGCGTCACAGGACATGTGACCCTGCCAATAAAAAGACCCTGGCGCACAGGCTGGAAGCCATTTTCACTCTCTATCTGGGTGTGTCCGTGTGCATATTATTTATGCATGAGGGCTTAGGGTCCCACCACAGCACATGCCACAGGGACAGAAGTTACATGATGGAGCCCACACCACAATACCCAATCATAGAGGGTATTGCGGCCGGCACAGGCACACCACAACAGGACAGTGACTTTCGGTGCACTGAGGTAGGGGCACCTTCAATGCTGAGCGGGTGTGCAGCCGGCGATGATGCCCCGTCCTGGTGGTCCAGACTGCTCATGATTTGCGTGCCCTGCTGGACCACAGTGTAGGCCAGAGAGGACTTTGTTTCAGATAAGGGACCTGGTGGACGGCAGTGTGTACCGGCACGTGGTTGGAGACACACCGGTGGCAGCAGGTGAGCAGTGAGGCCTGGGTCCGCAGTGTCAGCACTCTCTCTCTCTCTCTCTCCCTCTCTTCCTTTCTCTGTCTCTCTCTCTCTTTCTCTCTCTCTCCCTCTCTTTCTCTCTCACTCTCTCTCCCTCTCTTGCTCTTTCTCTCTCACTCTCCCTCTCTCTTGTTCTCTCCCTCTCTCCCTCTCTTTCTCTCTCACTTTACCTCTCTCTCTTACTCTCACTCTCCCTCCCTATCTTTGTCTCTCATGCACCCTCTCTCTCTTTCTCTCACTCTCTCGCGCTCTCTTTCTCTCTTACTTTCCCCCTCTCTTTTTCTCACTCTCTCTCTTTCTCTCTTACTCTTTCTCCCTCACTCTCTCTCTTTCTCTCTCTTTCTCTCTCTCTGTCCTTTGATGAGCGCATGATACACCTTATCTTGAATTTTGTCTTGCAGTTTGTGACTTACAGATTGTCCAGAGATGACTCACCATGGCTCTTCCAAATAGTTGTTTTGATTTTAGTTGTAATTGTGCGACATCAGGCAAGGTGTTTTGTTCATGACTTCGTAAAGTTGATGTCACATATCTTTGTCGGGGGTTGCGGGCCTGGGGGAGTTGGGGTGGGTGTCCGAGCTGCATGATCGTTTGCTCCATGGCATCTGTTGTTCTTCAGGTGTGGCTCTGGGCTGGGCTGGGCTCCCTTTCATGGTGCAGGTTGACGTTCGACTTTACACCAGGTCAGAGCAGGTGTGAGATTCCTGCTGCTAACATGCCTTATCACCTGTTTTGTGTTCTTATCGCCAATTTTGCTGGTCGTTGAGAATGTTGCGAAGTGCTGTGTTTGCTGTTTTTTGCACGGGAACGCCTACTCTGCATCTCATTAGAGTTAGTTGCTAGGGTCATCTGAAGCTATGTTTTTTGTGTCTGCTATCGCAGGTAAACTGGTGATATGGGCTGTTAGCACCGGGTTGTGAAAGGGGCGAGGAATTTATCTCCAATTAGGCTGTGATATAGTGCTGATAACTCGGCAATAGGTCCTTGAGAATATACCCCATTGTTGTTTTGCAAAGTGGTTCTCATTGTTGCCACTAAAGACATAGCTTGGCTGTGGGGGAGTAGCGAAACGCCTACCTAGTAGCCGCTGATTGGTGTATGCAACCTGAATGCACAAGGTATATGGCCCGGGGCTGTCAGCGGGAACTTGACAAAGCATGGGGCTCAAAGAAGGAACTCAGAGACATGGCATGATATCTGAGGATGTGGCACAATCTGCCATCCGTGGTAGTTCTGACTATATAGAACTACAGTTGTGTGATGATATGGTGTTGATATGTTTGAACATTTATATCATGTTCTTCTGTTGAAAGCACAAATAAAGTAAAATTGAAAAAGATTTAGCAGAAGTAATACAATGATTTAAAACACTGGGTATTGAGTAGGTGAGACAATGTCTTATGTTCGAGAGGGGAAGGATTGGTAGTATTAAGGAAAGAGTAACAGCCTCATTCAATATATTATTTTGCATTTCACAATGATTAAAAGACTCATGATCAAGCCCTTACTGGTGGGTTTTCCTTATTTTTATTGAGGCATTTATTCTTGACTAAACCCAGGAGTCAGTGAAATAAACAATACCCTTTTCAACCATATACAGATATCTTGTGTATAGCTCTAGTCTAGCCATTCTCATGTCTCTCTTCTGTATCCATAGGTCATCACTTTTTGTCCTGACCATCCTACTTAGGTGCCCCTTATCCTGATTTGTCCTTATGAGACATCAAAATTGCAACTGGGTCGTAGTCGTCGACCAACATTTCTCACAACCTTAAGAGGCGTACATTTGGACTATGGTCTATCAGAATACTTTTGCATATCGAGAAGCTGTGTGTCTCTTGTATATAAGCACTCTACGAGCCATCTTTATGTCATAGATTCTAAGCGTTTGCCAGCGTTTGCCAGCACTTTACTTGTCCTCTCTGAGGCGCTGCTCACTCTAGCTGAATTTAGGAATTTAGATTGTGTGCTATTACTATTTTAATCGCCGAATTTAAAAAAATGGTATTTTCCACTCTGTTTGCACACAGCATATTCATTAGCTGCCTGCACCTATTTTCGACGCATTTCACACGGTCTCAGCGGATCTTAGGGCTGTAAACTGAGCCTTAGGGATAACATCCCCAACGGCGGCCATCTTGGGTGGGAGGCGACAGCGGTGAGAGCGCTCTAGTCTCCAGTACTTAAGGAGCCCCAGGGAAAGCAGACGCGAGATTCTAAGCGTTTGCCAGCGTTTGCCAGCACTTTACTTGTCCTCTCTGAGGCGCTGCTCACTCTAGCTGAATTTAGGAATTTAGATTGTGTGCTATTACTATTTTAATCGCCGAATTTAAAAAAATTGTATTTTCCACTCTGTTTGCACACAGCATATTCATTAGCTGCCTGCACCTATTTTCGCCGCATTTCACACGGTCTCAGCCGATCTTAGGGCTGTAAACCGAGCCTTAGGGATAACATCCCCAACGGCGGCCATCTTGGATGGGAGGCGACAGCGGTGAGAGCGGTCTAGTCTCCAGTACTTAAGGAAACAGTCGTTCTCCGCGCTAGCGGACGCGCGTTTGCGGAAGCGCATCGATCAGCGCCGGAGTCACGCCTGAGTCAGCCCGTCTGTGCCCGTCCGCGCCTCGGACGTGCCATAGGGCTATGGTTCTACCAACACCTATTAGTAAGGATCCTTCACAGGTATTACATGAGGCGGAGAAAACTCCTAATATTGGTATTACATATACATGGGAATATATACGATCGTTAAGAATCCCTAGGTCACCTCTTTGCACACTACTAGAATTAGGAAAAAGAGATGTTTGCCAAAATTGTAATATCACTACTAATCCAGTGGGAACTAAAACTAGTGAAGTCAGAGCTTGTAAAACATCCTCTGAGAATACATCTCAGTCTTTTTCCTTTCTAAGTTTGAATTGTCGTTCTCTTCCTGGACATAAGACAGAGATTTTTAATTTGTGACTTGATGAGGCACCTGATGCCTTATTTTTGACAGAAACTTGGCTTCAGGACAGTTCTGGTCCTGACATTGCAGCAGCTCTCTCGGGCTCATATGCGATTGTCAGACAGGATAGACCATTGAAACTAGGTGGAGGTCTAGCTATTATTTTGAAGAAAAACTATAATTGTGAATTTAGCACACTTCCATGCTCTGGTTGTGAAGGTGCTATTTTTAAGCTTATACTTGCTCCCAACTACACCTTTTTAGGTGTCCTTGTCTATCGACCGCCTGGTGCAGTATCTAAGTGGCAAACCACCTTTTCAGACCTGCTCAGCCCTTCGGTAATGAAGGCGGCAAATTTCACAATCATTGGCGACTTAAATGTACACTTGGACAAAGAGGATTGTATAACTGCTATTGATCTTATTGCCGATTTAGGTTCCCTTAACCTAAATTTGAGAAATACCGGACCCACACATCGTGCTGGTCACCTATTGGATCTTGTCTTTTCCAATATTACAGACATGATTATGTTCCCCGCCCTACCTATTCCTTGGTCTGACCATTTTTTTATTAAATTCTCCATTCAAATAAATACGGGACAAAATGAAAAACTTTGAACACTAATCAATACATTAGGAAGTGGAAAAAGTTAGATATTGATGCTCTAAATGCATTCCTTGAAGCACATACCCCATGCACGAAGACAGAGGTTAAAAATCGTTCCCCACTAGTACAGAAATGGCTCATGACAGCCATTGATACGTGCCTGCCCAAAACGAAATTAAGACGTCACGTCCATCACCCCTCCGCCCCCTGGTTCAGTGATATTTTGAAAAAAGAGAAAACCAAATGTAAAAGCGCTGAGCGCAACTGGAGAAAAACGTATTCCCTTGAAGCCAAACAAGAATATAAAACTAAACTGACATACTACCAGATGCTGTGCAGGAAAGCAAAAACAGAATATGTTTGTTTAACGATTACGGATGCTCTTAACCAATCCAAAACATTGTTCAATATCGTTAAGGAACTCGCTGGGTCAAATACCGTTCAAACACCTCCTGATTTAAACAAAATCCAATGTGACCAATTAGCTTCCTTTTTTGTAAATAAAGTTGATAAAATTTACCAGGGTATTGAACGTATACAAAAGGACCAAAATCAGTCGATCACGACTATCCTTAGTAGCCCAACCGAGGTCTTATGCAATAATATTAATGTATCAGATTCACGTGTCACTGTTAACATGCACGCTACACTAGAAAGCTGGCCTTTGCTGAGTGTTGATTCTGTCATCGACTTACTAAACACGATCAAATCTGGCTCACCAAAGACCCTCTACCATGTTCTATTCTAAAGCAATTAAATAGGAACGCCATGACTACGATCACGGACCTTCTAAATGCTTCCCTTCAGGAAGAACATGTTCCAGCAGAATGGAAGCATGCAATGGTTCATCCATTGTTGAAGAAAGTTGGAGCTGATCCAAACATGCCCTCAAATTTTAGGCCAATTTCTCTTCTATCTATTTTTTCCAAAATTTTAGAAAAACATGTTCATCAGTCCCTCACTGAGTTTATAAGGACACACGATCTCTTGCCCCCGCAACAATCTGGTTTCCGCGTAGGCTTTTCAACTGAGACTACGTTGCTTGGAGTGACAGAGAACATCTGTGCCATGATGGATAGAGGAGAAATGGTTGCACTCGTATTATTAGACCTTAGTGCCGTGTTTGATACGGTGTCACACGCAGTACTTTTACGAACACTCTCATCTATAGGTATTCATGGCGCTGCTATAAACTGGATTAAGTCCCTGCTAAGCAATCGTACGTTTCATGTCTTCTCCCATTCTGCCTGCTCAGAGACTTTAACTCTTAAGCATGGAGTACCGCAAGGTTCAATTCCAAGCCCATTGCTTTTTAACTTATATATGAGTCCACTTGCCAGAATAGTAGAAGAGGCAGGTTTAAATATGTTTTCCTATGCTGACGATTCTCAGCTCCTTTTCTCTCTCTCTTCAGCAGAAAGCAATCATCCTTCCACGTTAAAACTAGGACTGGGTAAGATCGCGGGATGGATGTAAGCTAATTTTTTAAAATTAAATGGCGAGAAAACAGAGCTAATCGTTCTAGGAAGAAATAAAGAACTATGGGGACCCCAGCACTGGCCATCTGAAATGGGCCCTCTTCCGATGCCAGTCCTACAGGCTCGAAATGTAGGTGTCATCTTTGATGAATCTTTGAATATGCACCAGCAAGCCGTTAAGACTTCAGCCACCTGTTTTGCAGTCTTAAAATGGCTTAAAAAAATCTGTTGGATGCTACCTGATTGTACAAAAAAAACAGTTATTAATGCTTTGGTAACTTCAAGGCTTGATTATAGCAATGTGCTATATTTAGGGGCAAAGAAAACTACGATCATAAGGATGCAAATGGTGCAAAATGCAGCGGCGAGACTCTTATTCAAAATTCCTATGTCTTGCTCTACTTATAAATACATTCGTGACCTACATTGGCTGAAAGTCGAAAATAGGATTAAGTTTAAATCCTTGTGCTTCATGCATAAAATCTCAACTGGCACTGCCCCAAAATACTTGCAGAAACTTGTCCGTCCTTACCAACCATCTAGAACCCTTAGGTCAGCAACAGCCAATAACTTTGTGATCCCTAAAATTAAACTGTCACGGATGGGTGGGAAATCTTTTGTTTTTCTGGGTCCATCTCTCTAGAATGCGATGGCATATGCATTACGTACGGAGATGAGCCACGTGAAATTTAGAAAGGCCTTAAAAACCTGGCTATTTAACATCTAATATTGCTTGGCACTAGAACGCACTTCTGAATTATCAAGCGCCGGGAAACCCTTTGGTGGGTAGCTGATTTGCGCTATATAAATTAAATAAATAAATAAAATAAATACATTATTTCATACGTTCCTGCTTCTCTTGTGTTATCGCTGGGGACAATAAATACTCTTACTCTACTGCCTTGGTATCCTGTGCCATATTCTAACAATGTTCTCTAGCTTATTTGTATTTTGTCATTTATGGATAATATACCGACTATTACTGAACATGCAAAGATAGAGTATGCATTTTCATCAAACCTTCAGCAATTTGAATTTTCTGATTTAAGGAAACCAAAGCTGTTGGAAATTGCCCTTTCTACAGGATCACCACCAAACCTGTTGCCTTCCTCCTCCTCCTCTTTGTGCTGAATTCGTTTTTGTTGGCTTTAGGATTCTGAGCACTTTACCACTGCTAACAAGTGCTAAAGTGCATGTGCTCCGTCCCTAAAATGTGGTAAGCAGTGGCGGCTAGGGAGGGGGTTGACCCGACACACACACTCATATACACATTCACTCACACCCATGCAGTCACACACACGTGCACACACACACACATCCATTCATAACACTCATTGCCAAATATTCAAACATACATGCACGCACCAAACATTAATTAAAATAAAAATCACGCTTACCCACAGCTCTGCCTTGTAGGTTACAGGAGGGTTGAGACTGCTGCCTACCCTCATTGGTCGACCATAGGTCAGCCAATGAGGGAAGGCAGCAGTCAGAACCTGGTCATAGAGTGGGATGGGGATCAATGAGACTACTGACCCCACCCCACAACGTGACAAGGTGTCACTGATTGACACTCAGGCCCTGGGTACTTCAGGGCTTAAAACAGAAGCACCCAGATCCAAGGCAATGGGTGATGCTCCTCCATGTCATGAGGGGGAGGGACTAGAGACCTTTACTGAGTTGAGGAGGTCATGCCCACAGGAGCTTTGACATCCTCAGCCCAGAGATGTTCAGCTCAGGAAGCCTGGAGTCTGCGCATTTAGCGCATGTCCAGCTCCTGCCTGGCTGGCCTGAAAATGAAGAGTGTCTGTCAGGCTGACCATTGGTTCTTGATGGGAGAAAAGTGAGGGGGGAGCCCCTCAGCCCCAATTGATGGGCCATGACTGGTGGTCACATTGGCTTATGCACAGTTCCCATATTTAAATGTACTTATAAGTTCCTAGTAAAATGCACTACATGCACCTAGGGCCTGTAGATTAAATGCTACATGTGGACCTGTCGCACTGATTGTGCCGCCCACTTAAGTAGCCCTTTAAACATGTTTAGGCCTGCCATTGCAGTGCCTGTGTGTGCAGCTTTCAATTGCTAAGTCGACCATGCAAGTTAAACCTCTTGCCAGGCCTAAACCTTCCTTTTTAATACATGTAAATCAATCAGCCCTAGGGTAAGCCCCGGACAGCCTAGAGGGCAGGATACAATGTATTAAAAAGGTTGAACATGTACTTTCAGGTTTTGCATGTCCTGGTAGTGAAAAACTCTTAAATAGTTTTTCCACTACTCCAAGGTCTATATCCCAACAGGATAGCATTAGGATTAAGCATAATATCCACATGGAAGATATAAGTGGTCCATATTTGGTGTCTCTGGACTTCTAATTTAAAATCCTAACTTATGGTGAAGTTTGATTTTAAATTACAGTTCTGAAAATGCTATTGTTAGAAAGTTCATCTAAACAATGGGGGTTGGGTCTATTATCTCAGCCAGTTTTGATGTAATTAGAGTGTAACGTTTGTCTGATTTATGTCTGATGTCAAGGTTTATTTGCACAAAAAACTGTCTCTTTTGTGCATGAAAAAATATCACTTTTTAATTTGATCAGTCAGGGTTAGATGGCCCACACAACTTTTTGTTTTTGTTATCCAATGTTCATGATATAAGAATGTAATTAAATGTATACAATTTGCATAAATCATCGGGGTTTTAAATAAATAAAGTCAATGTAATTACATTTCTTGACTAAGGTGCAACCAAGTAATCACAAATAATAAGCAGCCAAGGTATTTTGTTGTTACTACTAGTTTTAGAAAGTTGGCTTTTTCTGGCCTTATCCATGTGGTGCCTGCTACCTGTCTCTGATCACATATTTGAGGTGGGTGATAGCTGGACTTTGTGTATTCCCTCTAGGCATCCACACACAATGGGTGCTTAGGTGTGACTTAATGGGCCTTGGTAAGCCATTTTACCAGGATGGGAGGGAGGAACTGGACACTGCCTCATAAGTAGGCTGTGCCTTGTCCCCACTCAATCAATCAATCAATCAATCAATCAATCAATCAGGGACTTGAAAGGTGCACTAGTCACCCATCAGGGTCTCAAAGGGCTGGGGGGCTGGGTAGGGGGCGGCTCCGTCGGGGTCATCTGAAGAGACAGGTCTTGAGGTCTTTCCTGAACTGGAGCAATGTAGGGCTTTGCCAGTGGTGGAGGGGGAGGTCATTCCAGATCATGGCTGCAAGATAGGTGAAGGACCTTCCACCCGCTCTGGTCCTGTAGAAGGGTGGAATAACCACATGTAGTGAGTCTGGAGCCAGGGCAGGAAGTTCAGGGACTCTGAACACTTCAAAGGCATCTCTTTGTAGTGTCCCCCACTTAAAAGCACAACTGGGTATAAGACCTGGACCTCAGACCCCACACTTCAGTACACTTCTGTACCTGTGGATACTTGGCCAGGAAGAAAGACTGCTGTGCTACTAAATGAACTGTCATTCTGCGTGGCTACTGCTCTGGAAGATCTGCTGCCTTGTTGTGATGACCTGTTGCTGTCTTGTGTGAGGACGAAGAACTGGACCAGGAACCCATCTTGAACCTAGGACCTCAGAGTGGACTCCAAGGGCTAGTCTGCTGGCCTCCTGATCTGAGGATCAGGAACAGGACAGGCTCACTACTGCCCAAGGGCCTATATTCAATGAGTTCCTGACCCCCAAGAGACGCCTCTCAGGTATTTGGGCCCTTGAATAAATCTGTGGCTCTTAAAATCAAGCTTTCAGCCACTTCACGATGGACCCACTTGCACTGGAACCATGCCGCTCACCAGATGAATCAGCGCAAGCCGCCGCAAGTTCGTATCTTTGCATAGCAAGTATCAATGCTCCCGACCGCAAGGCTCCAGCCCACACGTCAGGGATGCATAGTCAGCTTTTTGCATCCACCGTCACTGCCAGCCCCACTATCCTTGCTCCTGGCGAACTTCTTCCCCGTGAACAGGAGTCTTCGCACAATTCTCGAGAAGGTAAAACTTCAGTGGGACTTATCTGAGACTGTATCTAACCCACGAAGACGGACTCACCTTTTGGATTAGACCTGTTGTAGGATGACCAGATATCCCCGTCTGGCACTTTATGCTTTTAAGCACTATTTTGCGGTTTTATCTTTAAAAATTCATAACTCAAGTTCTACTTATTAGATTTTCACATTTTGATCTTTAAATTGGTTCATTAAATTAGGCTATATTATTCTAACCACGTGGGATTTTTAGTGTGAGATTTTTACTGTTTTACCGTTTGAAGTGTAGCACTAATACTTAACACAATTCCTCTAAAAGTAAGCCTCGCCGCTCTGTGCCAAGCTACCAAAGGTGAGAACAGGTTAAAGTAGGGTGTATTTGTGATTTACCCTGACTAGGAGTGTGGTTACAGCTTGACGGCCAGGGCTTGTAACCTAGTCAACCAGGGGTCCAATTTTTAACAAAAGCCCAAAACTGGGCACTGCAGCTGCAGAGCAAGAGACAAGGTGGCGAGTTTGCAATCACTGCATGACATCAAGCACACTCTTGTGCTGCCCCTGGACTACAATCATTTAGCAGTTAGGGGTTACACTGCCATTTAATGTGTGCTTGTCCCCTAAGGTCCTCTGTGCTCGTGGCTGAGGCCCTGCAATCATGGCGCAGGAGCGTCGCCCCACTGGAAAAATAAAATGATAATAACAATGTTATTATCATCTTATTTTTCACTATTGTCTGGCCCTGTAAAGGTGCAGGCGGGGAGCAGCTTTGCTGGCCCCAGAGCAGGGGAGGTGTTTAGAGCACACTCTAAAGTGCGCATGGTGAACAGTCAAAATATCGAGTCCAAAATATCGAATGGACATAATATCGAGTTTCAAATATAGAATGGACAAAATATTGAATGGACAGAATATAGATATCAAAAATATCGTTTTTAAGGTAAGTAATGTAATATTGAATGTTAAAAATATAGAAAGTTAAAATATCGAAGTATATAATATAGGTTATTAAAATTATCGATTTTTTAATAATATCGAATTTTTTATAGTGTTTTTATGTTATTATATGTGTGAAAAGTGTGTATTTATGTTATAATTATTTTAATTAATGAATTTTGTTTTTTTAATTTTTGCGTAATTTAATTCTGTAGCGGGTTGTGGGTTTATAGGGGAATAGGGTGGGAAGTAATGTAATTATAATTATTTAAATATGTAAATGTATTTATTGGTATTCATTTTTAATTAATTGTTAATTAATTTATATTTGGTAATTAATTATATTTTAATAGGTAAATAATTTTAATTAATTGATTGAATGATAATTATGTTAATTTTACTAATCTATTTTCTGTAGCGGGTTGTGGGTTTATAGGGGAATTGGGTGGGAAGTAATTTAATTATAATTAATTAAATATGTAAAATTATTTATTGGTATTTATTTAGAATTAATTTAATTAAGTTTTTATGGGTAATTAATAACATTTTAATTGCCAATTAATTTAATTTAATTGATTAATTGCTAATTATGTTAATTTTACTAATTTCTTTCTGTAGCGGGTTGTGGGTTTATAGGGGAATAGGGTGGGAAGTAATTTATTTATAATTAATTAAATATTTAAAATAATGTAATTGTATTTAAATTGAATTAATTGTTAATTAATTTTTAATTCTTAAATAATTAATTGTTAATTTGTAATTAATTTGTATTAATAGGTAACTAATTGTAATAATTAATGTTAATTAGTAATTTTAATTGATTAATTATTATATTCTATTAAATTGGTAATTACTTTTAAATTTTTTTTATAGATATTAATTTATATTTTTTTAAATAATATATGAAGTGTTTACTTTCCTTAATGTTGCACTCTCTGGAGTGGGAATAGTAATTTTTATCCCTACGCTATCCAACGCTTTCCCTACTGTTGCACTCACTGGAGTGGGAATAGTAATTTTTACCCCTACGCTATCCAACGCTTTCCCTACTGTTGCACTCTTTGGAGTGGGAATAGTAATTTTTACCCCTACGCTATCCAACGCTTTCCCTACTGTTGCACCCACTGGAGTGGGAATAGTAATTTTTACCCCTATGCTCTCCAACGCTTTCCCTACTGTTGGACTCACTGGAGTGGGAATAGTAATTTCTATCCCTACGCTATCCAACGCTTTCCCTACTGTTGCATTCTCTGGAGTGGGAATAGTAATTTTTACACTTCCGCTATTGTACGGTAACAATATTGGATATTATTTAATTATATTATGTTACTATTGATATATGTTTTAACAAATATGAGTTACATTTTTTTTATAACTTTCATTAATTATTTAATTATTATAAGTTAATTCAAGTATGTTTAAGTATATTTTAGTAATTAATTTTTAATATTAATTTAATTTAACATTGGTTTTAATAAAGTCGATATTTTTATCAACTATATTTTAGTAAACAATATTTTTTACTCAATATTTTTGTACTTACCTGTTTGTAGATATAAACTCGATATTCTGTCTGTCGATATTTTGTCAACGATATTTTTGATAGTCGATATTATGTCCCTCGATATTATGTCAGTAAACCAGTGCGCATGACTGTTTGACCGGCCTTCTTGGGCAGGCCAAACAGTCATGCGCACTTTGCATGTTCCCAGGCTCCTGGGCCTGTCCGAGCGCCTACCATTGGTGTTAAGACCAATCACAATACTGCTGTAAAGCAGCGTTGTGATTGGCCAGGGGAGCCGGGGCTTCCTGTTCCTGCGTCGTGGACGAAGAGGACGAAGCAGAGCCGGCTGCCAGAAAGATAAGTGTATTTTTGTTTTCTTTTTTTTTTTTAACCCTCCATCCTGCCACCCACCCGTTCACTACTCCATGATAGCAGCTGCTACTGGTGGCAAGACCTCTGCAAACTACCGTGTGGATGTGCTGCCATGAGTGCGGGACCCTTGCCACTACTTTAAAACTTCAGCCTTCAGTGCTTAGGCGCTTTGAGATTCAGGCCATAAGTGGTCTTATGCAGGTTATGCATATATCTACATGGGAACGCAGATCTATTTATCCTGATTCATGATGTGGCAACAAAGGCGACAAATACTCTGAAACACCTTTTTGCTGATGAATGTCGCTTGCGCAGAACAGCTTTGTTACATTTTCGACCCCACTAAGGCATGTTCTGCATTGTAAGTCTGGCCAGAATTGGGAGTGCTTGCATTTATCAATACAGGAGTCTAGTTCTTGTGTGCCAGGGTTCTGGTGCCGGAGCTGGTATTAAGAAGTGCTTGAAATTAGCAATTTTATGAGACCCCTGTGAACTGCAAAGCTATGATTTCTGGATTTCAGAATTCCAATTGAGACACTAATGTAGCCTAAAGAAGTTGAAACATTCATACTATATATGTATCCTATACACCTTCTTTACCTAAGCTGAAGCACTTCTCTCCGAGTAACTAACTTTGCTCAACGACTCCATCTGTGAAAATGTGCTGAGTACTTTCAACTATGAGAAGAGTTACAAAAAACAGATGAATGTGCACAGAAATCTATGCAATTGGAATATTTCCATTTATATTCATTTTCACTCTTGAGTGTGGGCTGTTTGGTGACCCAGGACTGTGTTGTTGCTCAGGGTAGTTGGCATCAGCCTCAATGAGCAGCAATCATTTTGGGTGACAGAATGCTAGGGTCCAATGTTTTGGATATGTGCTATGCTGGCTTGGCAGGCTTGATGCTTTATGTATGAAAAGTTGATGGTCTGCAATCACTATGAAGTATGAATGCTTTCCTATAACACAGTCTTTAGAGCGGGCATGAATATGTTGTTATTATAGTCCTCATCCTGTACCATATTTACTCTCATAGGGTTCTTCCACTATAGTTCTATGGTTCTCCATAGGGTTCTTCCACTAAGGATTCTTCCACTATGTTTTATTCGACAAACCTTCTTTTGGCAAATTGGAGCAGATGTGCTAGATCATGTTATGTTATGTATTTATAAGCATGCAAATACTAAAGAGAGAGCACTGATACTAAAATGTGAGATGAAGAAAGAAAAGTATAACAACATAAATGGGTTGCAAAGATCTGTGGATTAGGCTATTAAATTTTACATGAATTGGGTAAAATTTGATGTGCTCATAAGTGTAAGTGAGAGGCGGTTCCAGAGAATGTAAGCAAGATACTAAAAGGTGGTTACCTTACTGGGCCTTTTTACTCAAATGAACCATCTCAGTTTTGGAAGCAGCAGAACCAGGCTTGTGGGTGGAGTGCTACAATCTGAATTTCTTTCTGAGATGGATGGGTCCTGAGTTATAGATGGCACAGTGGGTGAAACACAATACTTAGAATGTTATAGTTCTTTTTCACGTGTGTAGTGTCCCGCTAGAGACGTTCTAGTTGTCGTGCTATGTAACCCCACACTTTACACCCACCCACCACTGGTGTCACGAGTCACATGACCCAGTCAATAAAGAGGGCGGAGCGCACGTGCTCTTGGCCCATTAACCACCAGATTACCACTGTGTGAGCGTCTCTCTTATTACCATAATGTGGGCCTAGTACCCAACACCACATTGGCGACGAAGGTGGGATCTGTGCCTCAGGTGCCTCAGCTTAAAAGATTTCGAGAAAAAAAAGGGAGATAATGCTGCCTGCCTGAGGCCACTCCCCTACAACGATCGGCCCAGCCGCTGAGAGGCCCGAGGGGCATGTGATGTGCCCCGGGCCCATGCGATGATGTCGAGGTGACCGGGAGCCTTCTCCACACCTCATGCGCCCGGGCCTGGTGAGGAAGTCAGTGCCTGATGAGGAAGTGCTGACCACGCAGAGCCCACTCGCGGTGGACGCAACCAGGTGCCCAACCGGAAGAAGCGGACCGGCCAGAGCCCACCTGTACCGGCCGCAATTGAGACTGTGACAATACGGATCGACCGGAGCCCACCCGCGTCGACCGCGACTGCCCCAACAGTGAGGCGACCTCCGCGGACCCACCCGCGTGGAGGAGGAAGGCCAGTCGGCCGAAGGCGAGCCAGGCGCGAGAGTAGAACCCCCAAGCGCAATGAGGCTAGTGAGAGCCCACCTCGCTGAACCACGCCGAAGCCTACACTGACACCCCCGCCGCGCAGCGTGTGATCCCGAGGCTGCGGTGGCGGGGTGAATGTGCCCGCAGTGTGAGAAGAGCTACCAGGCACTGTCCCTGCAAGTGGAGCCCACCCGCATAATGAAGCAGACTGTGGCCGTGATATTGGAGGCAGACCCGAGAGCCACGCTGACCCCCCCCCGTCACCCCGCGTGGCAGGGAAGAGCGAGCCAACCGAGGGGAGGGGCAAGAAGAACTAGCTACCAGCCATGGAGGAACCAGAGCCGAAAGCAAAGCCCGCAGCGTGAGGAAAGCTGCCGGGCCACATTGGGCACAGCGGAGCCCACCCGCAACTGTGGACACAAGCCCCCACCCCCTAAACACAGCCAGAGAGCAGGTTACTGCGCCAGCACCTGCTCTCAACAGAGCAGAGCGCGCGCTCCACTACACGCACACCCAGCTGAGATACAGAAGGAAAGAATAAACAAACAGACTGACACTCACCACCTCTCAAACGAAGCTCCAGAGGGTGGCCTGTTTACACCTAGTATTGCATTCATCCCTGGACAGAGCCCCTCCTGTGTGAGGAGTGAGCAGCCGGAACCAGCAGCGAGGAAGATCCTTGAATGAAAGTTCCACAAGCTTGCTGGGGGCATACGATTCAGCCCTCACCTGAGGATTACAACGGACACCCTGCACTTCTGTCCCGCTCTCCCCCGCCGCCGCTCCTGACATCGCGGCCGCCGAGACGGGGGAGCGCTGATAGAACCACATTGCCCAGCATCCCCTGCAGGCACACGGACGCCCACAGCCGCGACAGACTGACGCGTCCGGAGGCGCATAAGAGCGAGCAGCGTTCTTGGCAGAGCGGGGGCCTAAGCTTGCTGGGGGGGATACGATTCAGCCCTCACCTGAGGATTACAACGGACACCCTGCACTTCTGTCCCACTCTCCCCCGCCGCCGCTCCTGACATCGCGGCCGCAGAGAGGGGGGAGCGCTGATAGAACCACATTGCCCAGCGTCCCCTGCTGGCACTCGGGGACGCCCACAGCCGCGACAGACTGACGCCCCCGGAGGCGCATAAGAGCGAGCAGCGTTCCCCGCTTCGCGGGACTCGCGCGGGCGGCGCCGGGCTGGGGCAGGCCGAGGCAGGGCAGGGCCATATCCCTAACATTGACAACTCTACATCTACCGTAGGACTGTTCCCTATTTAAGGATTGAGTGCAGGACTATGCTTAAATAGTTGAACTGGGCGATATCGGATAAAATTTGCCCACTGCCAACATAAGCTTATTGACTACAGGTGTACCGGTATATAAACCTGCGCCATGGGGAGACGAAAATCAATGGAGGCCAGGGGAGGGGATGGCAAACCCCCCCAAAAAAGGAAGGGAAAGAAATCTAGAAAAGCGGTCAGTCATGCATCCGAAGATGTTATAGAGCGAATTAATGTTCTTGTCGACGAGTGTAGGGAGATCCTCGATTCTGATTAGGGTCAGTGTAGTGGGGAGGTCACAAGTGAGAAGGGGGGAGATACACAAGAATTACAAGAAGTCACCAATACTTTACCTATAATACCAGCAATGTTCCGGGCTAAAAGAAAAACTAAAATAATGGCCGCTAATGACATAGAAAATAGGGACTGTTTGATCATACAAAACAACGACCAGGACCATGCAGCCGAGGATAAACTGAAACACACGACTAGTGACATTTTACCAACGGCTGCTGTTCCATTGATACCCTGTCATAATAGGTTTACAGTTTGGGCTGATATTCATAATGAGCCCCCTGTTCATCAACTATTGTCGTTAGAAATAGATACTACCTCAGCTGAAGGCCAGTTAGCCAATTTGGATGCTGCCTTTAACCCCAGCAGCAGAAAGGGTGCAGCAGTGAGTGAAGAAGTAACCAACTTAACAAATCTTGTAATTCTTCTTCGTGATGAAATAGAGTCACTAAAATCCCTAGTAAAGAACCAAAGCATACTAGTTAGGGGCGAGGGAGGAAGAAAAACTCAAGCAAACTCAATAATAAGTCTGCAAGATTCCTTCCCCTCAAACGTAATACCCATCAAGCCACAGTTAAGGCCAATGGTAGTGACTTAATTGTACCGCACCCCACCGACCCTAGTAAGACTGGACCTACTATACAGACAAGACCACAAGAAGTACTTACATCTAACGCTCCACCACCAATTAGAGCCATAGTGAATGTCCAAAAAACCCAACAGAAGTTGAGAAACACGAAAGAAGGACCAACCATAATGCCTGGAGTCTCCAAAAAGAATAACATAACAACTGCTAGTACCCAGGGGAAAAGAGGGATTGGCTATGTTAACAAAGGCCACTCCCCTAATAAAATCTATATGACCAGTGTCCCCAAACTGACTAAAGGGAATATGGAGAACCCTGATTCTCTCACAAACAAAGCCATTCATTGGCTGCGACATGTGAGAGGCTGTCGGTCAGTGATAAGGGAAGATATTTTGCAGGCAAAATGGATTAGCGCCCCAAATTATAAATATGACTCCATAGAGCTCACAATGAAGCATGGTTCTCTTGCTGAAAACCTCTTTGGCCTAGAATTCAGGACTAGTGTCCCTGCACAATCTAAGATCCAGCTACGAAAATCTTGACCCCAGCTCCAAGAGCAGTTTTCTCAAGTTATGGGTGGAGTTTACGAGAGAAACTGCTCAGGACTGGATAGCAATGATTGACATCAAACATACCCAACTGAAGGGATTGGGGTCATTGAGGAGATCGTGAATGATATAAAAATAACAGGGACCCCAGAAACAGGGGATACCACTGACCTAGGTGCTGATTATCCTCCGAAACGTAACATAGAGCCAGGTGTAATCTGTGGGGATATTTTTGCGATTGGCCCAAAGGGAAGATCTGTTGATGTAAGAGAGCCGGGTTCGCCTGCTACCCCGGTTGTACCTTGACTTAACGGAATATCGGAAGACATAGGGGGAGATAATGGCATGCTAGTCTCCTGGAATATAGCGGGGTTAGGATCCAAACAAGATTCACAGGAATGGAGAAGTTTTGTAAATACCTATGATGTGTTTATCTTCCAGGAGACCTGGCTCTGTGAGCCATGTTTTAATGAAGGCTTCCTGAATTATCACATCCCAGCAATAAAAGGTGTTAAGGGGCGACCAATTAGTTGTCTTACTATTTGGGTACGCCAATGTCTAGCGCTTACTATTAAAGTAATTGACACCAGAAGCAGAGACATTCAACTTATTAGAATCGACTTGGGTTCTCAGGGCTGCCTTGACATTTATAATGTTTATGCCAGGGGTAACAGGGGAGGAAGGTCAGAAGTTTGTGCGGCTTTGGGTTCCCTCCTTGAAACCCACTCACTGGACAGCAGTGTTGTGATAGCGGGTGATTTAAATAGAACTTTTGAACCCCTGGCTATCCAAGATGACTGGGCTGGAGATGAGGAGGATAGGCAATGGGGCGTCCCTAATTTACATCTGAAACCTGTCACTCGTTGGTCTGAGGATATCATCTCCCTAAATGCAATATGCTACGAAAGTAGCTTGAGGGCATTAAACGGAAGGACCTTGAGTGATAACTCAGGGGCAAACACCTTTGATAACGGGAGACACAGTAGCCGAATAGACTACGTTTTATGTAGTTTAAAGCTCTGGGGACAAGTGATCGATATGGAGGTAAAAACTAGAATAGAAATCTATCACAATCCGTTATGTGTCAAACTTAAATGGTGGGTTCCAAACAGCATGGGTAGTGGAGTGGAGTGTGAGCGCCATCTTGGAGCGTCCAGGTGAGCTGGGACGCGGAGAGCACGCTATTTAGGGCGAGCATCACGAGGGGATTACCTGGTAAGGTATCCTGAGGCTGAGAATTCACTTGGCGCCTCGCTGTTGGTCGCGCTGGTCGCGTTTCCTGTGCATTGCACTGCTGCATTTTAAAGCCCCGTTTTTTGGCATTTATTTTTATTTTCATTTGCATTATCCCTCGTTTTTAGCTCCCCTCTTGCCCCCTACCTTGCACATAATTTCTGGAACAACCACCGCTGTTTGGCGGGTCCGGTTCTGGGGAGGTTGTGGTTGACGGCGGACATCTTGCCTTGGGTAGTGGAGTGGAGTGTGAGCGCCATCTTGGAGCGTCCAGGTGAGCTGGGACGCGGAGAGCACGCTATTTAAAGCTCGCTTGAAATCGCGCAGCGGTTCGCGCAGCGGTGGCGCCCTCACTGCGCCTGAGTCGTGCCAGAGTCCTGCCCGTCTGCGCTCGTCAGCGTCTCGGAGACGGCCGAGGCGGGACTCTGGCATCTAGGGTAGGTGTGTGGGATGATTAGGTATAGTGCGGCCGCTTTATGTGCGCTCCGTCCCCCCAAAAGTGGCTGTATCTGTCTTTTCCCTGGAGGTCGACATCTGGCTAAAGGGTGCCCTGGTTGTTCTTGGCGTCCCTTATCATCTCCATCTCGCGCTCCCCTCTCCCTCCCCTTGGAATGTCAGTGCGCCTTGTTAAATACCAGATCCTTGGCGCGTCATTCCATGGAAATTTGGGACCTCCTTACGCTTTCGAAACTCTCCTGTCTTTTTTTGACAGAGACTTGGTTGGGGGCTGGCTCTGAACCGGACATCGCTAGTGCCCTTCCCCCCAACTTTACCATCTTAAGGAGGGATAGAATTGGAGGCAGAGGTGGTGGGGTGGCCTTAGTTGTTGACAAGTCCCTTGTCTGCACCTCTTATCCTGTAGATAATATCGCTGGCTGTGAAGCTCTGGGCTTTAGTCTCCAGTTATCGGCTTCACATACCTGCACAGGAATTCTGATCTATAGACCGCCAGGGCCTTTAGGCTCGTTCTTCGAGGATTTACAGGTGGCACTGTCAGTACCCTGTGTGCGATCGGCTCACTGTGTACTGTTGGGCGACTTAAATCTTCACATGGACCTGTCAACTGACGCCGATGCATCTAAACTACGGGACATTACCGAGATGCTCGGACTGACCTCTTTCATCGATAGTCCAACGCACGTGAAAGGGCATACATTGGATCTAATCTTTTCCACTGTGCCAATTAAGGTGTCCTCCCCTTTGCCGGTTCTATGGTCCGACCATTATTTAATTAACTTCGTGTTGTTAGCTGAGCTCCAGACGTGCCAAAGAGCTTACAAGGATGGGTCTCGTCAAGCGAGAGCCTTTCACTTGGTGTCAGCGGATATGCTCGCTGATGCACTCCATGCACACCCTTGCATTACGACTGGGAACTTAGAAGTCGACCTGCCGCTAGTCCAGGACTGGCTTCGGACAAGATTCGAGGAGCTCGCCCCTCGGAAACCGGTCAGGACAGCCCCCTGCCCGGATTCCGCTCCTTGGTTTACCGCTACTTTGCGGAAAACACGCCAGGACTGCAAAAGGTCTGAAAGGCTCTGGAGGCGCAGTTACGCGCCTGAGGAGAAACTGAAGTACAAGGGTGCGATAAAATCTTACCACAGACAGATTGCCGAAGCTAAAAAGATCTACTTCGAGCATAGAATAGACCAGGCTGATAACACGAGCCGGGAACTATTCCGAATTGTGAAGGAATTCACAGAACCGGTAGCGGCCGCTAGGGTTCACTCCCATACTGAGGAGTGGATCAAGCAGCTTGCTGACTTCTTTGTTGACAAGATCCGTAGGATTCAGGACTCTTTCGATCGGGTGGAGTCCCTGGAAGTGGACGCAGCTGTGGAAAGTGATCTGAAGGTCCTTCCATCCGCTGCAGCCGAGCAGGTGCCCACTCTTTCGACGTTCCCCCCGTTATCCTGCGAGTCCTCTCTGGAGCTGCTTTCCCGGTTGAAATCTGGATCCCCCTTGGATGCGTGTCCGGCCAAATGCCTGAGCTCGGTGGCACCAGCTATTAACAACTTGCTGAACCCCTTGCTCAACATGTCTCTGAGTTCTGGAGTGGTCCCTAAAGAATGGAAGCATGCTCTTATTCTCCCGCTCATTAAGAAGCCTCTGCTCGACCCTTTACAGTGGGCCAACTATAGACCAATCTCCCTCCTCCCTGCTCTGGCGAAGGTGGCGGAGAAACATGTTCAGCACACTCTTACCACCTTTATAGAGAATAACAATCTGCTGCATGACTCCCAATCTGGTTTCCGTGCTAACTATAGTACGGAGACAGCTCTTGTGGAGGTGACCGACGCCATCAGGGAGACGCTTGATCTTGGGGGAAAGGCCATGTTGGTCTTGCTGGACCTGTCGGCGGCATTCGACACCGTCCCACACGCCGGCCTCCTCCGAAGACTCTGGGAGGTCGGTCTGCGGGGGACGGTGTTGGACTGGTTTCAATCCTTCTTAACCGACCGTCGGCAGGTGATCTGGGCTCCTCCGTTCTCCGCGGAAATGCCTTCGCTAGAGGTGGGGGTGCCTCAAGGATCCATCCTGAGCCCCACCATTTTTAACATTTATGTGGCCCCTTTGGCGAAGGTCGCGGAGGCATTTGGAGCCCGGGTCATTTCATACGCTGACGACACCCAGCTCCTGTTCACCTGTAGGAAGGGAGAGGTTTTTAATGGCGACAGAATCAGAGACTGCCTAAGTGCTGTTTTTGCATGGTTTCAGCACCAGAACATGAAGTGTAACTCGGATAAGTCCGAGTTGCTCTTTTTTGGCTGTGCTGAAGACCCTGGCTGGAAATCGTGGTGGCCTTCCGACATGTTCCCCCCTGAGAAACCAGTTGCCCAAGTAAAAAATCTGGGTGTGGTATTCGACGACAGTCTTTCCTTTCGTCCCCACATCACGGGCCTGGCGGGAAAATGTTTTGGTATCCTGAGGATGGTGAGGAAATTTCTCCCACTGCTTTCCCTTCAATATCGCAAGAACATTGTGCAAGCACTCGTGGGTTCGCGTCTAGATTACGCTAACGCACTCTTCGCTGGTCTGCCTAAATATCTGGTATCCAGATTGCAAGTGGTCCAAAACTCGGCGGCCAGAGCCATCTTTGGCCTTCCACGGAGAGCCAGTGCCTCTCTACTGCGTGGAAAACTGCATTGGCTGTCTATTCCCAGCAGAATTAGTTTCAAAGTCCTTACGTTGGCGTTTAAAGCCCTCCACTGCATCGGCCCAGCGTACCTCAGGAAGCGGATTGTTCGCTACGTTCCTCGGAGGAGTTTAAGATCTGCTGACCTGGCTAAAGTGGAGATACCAGTGATCAAACGCGTGCGGATGGGAGGCCGGTCTTTCCAGTTTATGGCGGCCAGGTTGTGGAATGAGCTCCCTCTATCACTCCGCAAGGCTAATAATCTTCTGGCCTTTAGAAAGGAGCTCAAGACGCTCCTATTCTCCACCTAACCAGTGGGCCTACAGTGTTTCTGCCGCTGGGTTTTTTCTTGGTTGTGTTCAGGACTCTCTGCCAAAGCGCCGGGACACCCGTTCTGGGTAGCCGTGCGCTCAAGAAATACAGTTCTAACATAACATAACATAACATAACACATGAGGTAGTTAATGCCCCTTTGACTGTCCCAACCAACGACATGTGCAGGCTGAAATGGGTACACGTTAAGGCTAACCAGCAAACTATAAATAGCATTAATACTCAGGTTGACGAAGCGGTAAAACTTCTTGAACAAGCAAACCTAAATGATTTAGGCAGCGATAAAGCAACCAGAATTCATGAGAACCTCTTCAGAGCTATTAGGGATTATTTCCAGAAACCTGCAAAGAAAGCTAACATAAGAAACGCCAAACCAGCGAAGTGGTATAACGCTGAGTGTAGGCAGACTAGAGCAGCTTTAGGAGCCGCAATCAGGGGGAGGGATATGGTGTCTATTCGCCTTGCCAGAACTGCATATAGAAAAAGCATAACCAATGCGAAGAAACTGTGGGACGAGCTGCATTGGCAAGAGCTAAAGGGGGCCAGTGATAAAAAAGACTCTAGGCTATTCTGGAACATTGTTAAAAGGGGCAAGGGGGGTTCACCAGAGCCTCCAGACAATAATGTATCCCAGGAGGACTGGATTAACTATTTCAAGCCTCAGTATGCAGATACTCAGACCAATAATCTGATGACTGACTACAGGCCTTCTTTTTATAAAGACAATTTATTCTGCAACAGTGAAGTTATGATGGCCTTGAGCACAGTTTCTAATGGCAGTGCCCCGGGACTAGATGGGGTGCCGGCGGATCTTTTCATCAATAACAAGGAGCGCTGGTGCAAATACATCCTTCTCCTACTGAATGCGGTTGCCCAGGGCGCTAATATACCAGCGTCATGGCAATGTGCAGTTATAATTCCTATCTAGAAGAAAGGAGACAAATCACAACCAGGAAACTATAGGCCCATAAGCCTAATTGACACCATCCAAAAGGTGATAGGTAGGGTGGTTGTTAATATACTTTTGGATTGGGCCGAGGAAAACAATGCCTTGCCGCCATTTCAAGCAGGCTTCCGAAAATCTACCCTTCTACAATGGAAAACCGTGCTACTGAGGAAGGGTAGCCTGTATGCAGCTTTTGTAGATTTATGGGCTGCCTTCGAGCTTGTCCCAAGGCCTAAACTGTGGCAAGTGTTGAAGAACCTGGGCCTTCCAGAAGAACTTTTAACAATGTTAATGAGGCTTCATGAGGCAAATTTTGCGAGGATCCAGTGGGGAGGGCATATTATGGTCACCCCTGATTTCCCTGTGGAGCGTGGGGTACGCCAAGGATGCTCAATGGCCCCCACGTTGTTCACACTGTATAACAATGGAGTTGTTTCCTGCATGTTGGCTGAAAATGTGGACGCCCCGTCACTGGCTGGTACCAAGATACCGATTTTAATGTTCGCCGACGACACTCTGATTCTATCCAAGACCCCGAGTGGTCTACAACGTGCCTTAACAATTTTTGATCAATTTTGTAAAGACCATGGACTAGAAATTAATGCGTCTAAAACAAAGTCAATGGTTTTGAACTCATCTCAAGGCCATAGATCTCATATTGTTATGAATGACCACCCATTATGTTAATGCTTTTACATATTTGGGAATTCATACATCAAATGACCTAAGATGGACCAAACACATAGACACTGCAACTATAAGACACAGGCAAATAGCTGGTGCACTTGGTTCTGAGCACAGAAAATCCCTAGCAAAACCAGTAAAACCTGTGCTCCAGGTCTATGAGGCCAACGCCCTAGGATCATCACTTTATGGGGCGGGGCTGTGGGGCTACGAGAACCTTGGGAAATCACAAACTTTGGAAAAAAAGTTCTTTCGACTTATTACTAGCCTTCCCAAGGGCACCCCTCTGCTGCCACTTAGGTATGATCTAGGCAGGAAGGCATTAACTGACCTAGCAAGACTGAGACCTATCATGTATTGACGTAGACTTTGGACTACACCTGAACTCTTACACTATGCCGAGGGATTTATGGACATAATTAAGGCAGATGTGTTCCACAAAATAGGATGGCTAAAAGAACTTAGAAAAATGTTGGGTGTACTAGGCCTTTACACGAATGGGAAAATCCAGAGGCTGCCTCTTTTCCAACAAAGACCAATCTTAAAGAGATCTATTGGGAGAAGGTGGCAGAACGAACCTGGAACGAAACTAACCCGGAGACTATGGCGGGAAAATTCCTGCAAGCAAAGTTACTCCCTACCCTCGAACTGTACTGGGACACCATCACTAGCCAGAGGGATAGGAAGTTGCTTTTCCAGATTAGAGCAGGTTCTCTCCCCCTCAGATCTCTAACAGGCAGGTGGGGAGGCCCATCAAATAGTTCTTGTCCATCCTGTGGAGTGCATGATAAAACAATCGGACACTTTTTATTTGCATGCAAATCCTATGTAGAGCCCGGATCCATCTGGCTTACTCCCACGTGTAAGAACTTAGTCAAGTCAAGTCAAGTCAGAGAATTTATATAGCGCACTACATACCCAGAGGGTCTCAAGGCGCTTAGAAATGGGAGGAGTATTACTTGTCAAATATCCACGTTTTAAGTTGCTTTCTGAATGCTAGGTGGTTCTGGGTAAGGCGAAGGTAAGCGGGGAGTGAGTTCCATGTTTTAGCACCCAGGTATGAGAAGGATCTGCCTCCCATGGTGGTCTTGTTGATGCGAGATACAGTGGCGAGGGCTTGGCTGGAAGAACGTAGTTGGCGGGAGGGGGTGTAGAAGGACAGTCGTGAGTTGAGGCATTCTGGTCCGATGTCGTAGAGTGATTTGTGTGCGTGGGTTAGCAGTCGGAAAGTGATCCTCTTATTGACGGGTAGCCAGTGGAGGTCATTAAGGTGACCAGAGATGTGTTCATTGCGTGGGATGTCTAATATGATCCTGGCTGAGGCGTTTTGGATTCGTTGGAGTTTTTTCTGGAGTTTAGCGGTAGTGCCTGCGTAGAGGGTGTTTCCGTAGTCCAGTCGGCTTGTGACCAGAGCATGGGTGACTGTTTTCCTTGTATCGGTGGGAATCCAGCGAAATGTTTTTCTGAGCATGCGAAGAATGTTGAAGCAGGAAGAGGATAGGGCGCTGACTTGTCTGTTCATTGAGAGTGAAGAATCCAGGATGACGCCTAGGTTCCGTGCGTGGTCTGTCGGGATGGGTGCTTTTCCGAGGGCTTCCGGTCACCAGGAGTCGTCCCATGCAGAGGGGGATGTACCTAAGATGAGGACTTCAGTTTTGTCTGAGTTAAGTTTCAGACGGCTTTGTTTCATCCATTCGGCAACTTCTTTCATTCCTTCGTGTAGGTTAGTTTTGGCGGTGCTGGGGTCATTGGTGAGAGAAAGGATTAGTTGAGTGTCATCCGCGTGAGAGATGATGTTGAGGTTGTGTTGGCGGGCGATGGCCACGAGGGGGCTCATGTATACGTTGAAGAGGGTGGGGCTGAGTGAGGATCCTTGTGGTACGCCACAGATGACTTCAGTGGCTTCGGACTTGAATGGTGGGAGGCGGACTCTCTGGGTTCTTCCGGTGAGGGACGAGGTGATTCATTCAAGTGCTTTTCCTTGGATTCCGATGTTATTGAGGCGATGTAGGAGGGTGCTGTGGCAGACTGTGTCGAATGCTGCAGAGAGGTCGAGGAGGATGAGGGCGACTGTGTCTCCATTGTCCAGTAGAGTTCGAATGTCGTCTGTTGCTGCGATGAGGGCGGTCTCAGTGCTGTGTTTTGCTCGGAAGCCAGATTGTGAGGAGTCGAGGGATTTGTTGGCTTCGAGGAAGGCGGCGAGCTGGTTGTCGACAGCTTTCTCGATGACTTTGGCGGGGAATGGAAGGAGCGAGATGGGGCGGTAATTTTTGAGTTCGGTGGGGTCCGCTGTGGGTTTTTTCAGAAGGGCGGTGAGTTCAGCGTGTTTCCAGCTCTCAGGGAAGGTTGCGGAGTTGAAGGAGCAGTTGATGACGTCTCGGAGGTGCGGTGCTATGACGGAGTCTGCTTTGTTGAAGATGTGGTGAGGACATGGGTCTGTGGGGGATCCTGAGTGGATGGAGTTCATCAGGCGGATGGTGTCCTCAGTGGAGATTGGGTTCCAGTCGTTAAGGGTGTTCACGGGGGGAGAATGTTCAGCATATGGTTGGGCGGGTTGGTTGTCGAAGTTGTTGTGGATGTCTGCAATCTTGTTGTGGAAGAATGAGGCTAGGGAGTCGCAGAGGGCTTGAGAGGGGGTGATGTCGTTGGAGTTGGCCGAGGGATTGGAAAATTCCTTGACGATGTTGAAAAGTTCCTTGCTGTTGTGGGCGTTGTTGTCAAGTCGATCCTTGAATGCTGTTTTCTTGGCCTTTCGGATTAGTTGGTGGTGAGTGCGGGTGGCGTTTTTGAAGGCGTCCTTGGAGCTAGTGGTTGGGTCTTTTTTCCAGGCCTTTTCAAGGGAGCGGCAGAGTTTCTTGGACTTCTTAAGATCATCGTTGAACCATGAGGCCTTTTTGCTGCCAGGTTTGCTTTGACGTTTTGTCAGTGGTGCTAAGGTGTCGGCGGTGTTGGATAACCATAGGGTGAGGTTGGCGGCGGCTTCGTTTGCGTTAGAAGAGTGGGCTGGGGTGTTTAGAAGGAGCGACGCGGAGATCTGGTCCGTGGTGATTTTGTTCCAGTTTCTTTGCAGAGTTGGTTGGAGGTGGTTGGTAGGTTTTGGTTTGTTGTAGGTGAAGTGAACGCAGCTGTGGTCAGTCCAGAGGAGATCCGTAGTGTGGCTGAAGGAGACATGATTGCTGGAGGTGAAGATGGGGTCGAGTGTGTGACCTGCGATGTGGGTGGGGGAAGTGACTAGTTGTTTAAGTCGGAGGTTGGCGAGGTTGTCTAAGAGGGTGGCGGAGTTGCTGTCGTTGATCTTTTCAAGGTGAAAGTTGAGGTCTCCCAGAAGGATGTAGTCTTTGGACGGGAGCGCGTGTGGGGTGATGAAGTCCGTGATGTCTTCACTGAATTTTGCGCGGGGTCCTGGTGGTCTGTAGAGGAGGGTGCCTCTGAGTGTGGTCTTGGGGTCGATGTGGATCTGGAAGTGGAGGTGTTCGGAGTTGGCGAGGTTGGCGTCAGAGCTGGTTGAGATGCGGATTGATTTCTTATGGACGATAGCGATTCCTCCTCCTGTGTGGTCGGTGCGGTCCTTGCGTGTGATCTTATAGTCTTCAGGGATGGCAATGGTGATGTCTGGTGCGGAGGAAGCATTCATCCATGTTTCCGTTAGGAAGGCGAGGTCTGGAGAGATGGTGTCTAGTAGATTCCATAGGTCAATGGCGTGTCTGTGGACCGATCGAGTGTTGAGAAGGATGCACTGTAGGTGGTTGGGGTCGGGAATCTGTGTTGTGGTCGTAGCGGAGATGTTGTCGGTGCTGCGCGTGGGGGCATTGGCCATAAGTGGATGGTGGAGAAGGCGGAGCGTGGGAGGGTCAGCAGCTGGGAGGCGGTAGCGGGGAGGAGGGGCAGGGAAAACAACAACAGCAAACAAAATGGAGTTCAGAGGGGAGGCGAGGCAGGGGCAGTAGGTCGCCTGGGACAGCGAAAAGTAGATTAACACAATATTACACGTTGCTGGCAGATCTGCAGAAGTGGGCAAACACAGCTAAACACAGCTAAATGCAATGCAGGGCGGCGCTACAATCACATGCGCTATGAGCCGGTCAGTTACCATGCGGGGACAGCGTTACAATGAGCAGTTTCAGAAAACACAGCGCAAATTGGCTAAATGCAGGCGATACCGCTATTATACTAAATGCAGGCGATACCGTGATGTCAGTCAGCAGTGCGAAGATCCCCAGGCAGACAGCAGCAGTACTGGGAGAGGAGCAAGGAGGGAGCAACCGGTCAGGAGCGAGTCCGGGCGGTCACAGGGGCTGAGAGGACGAGGTAGGCTCTGTGAACGTGGGTGGGAGGGTCAGCAGCTGGGAGGCGGTAGCGGGGAGGAGGGGCAGGGAAAACAACAACAGCAAACAAAATGGAGTTCAGAGGGGAGGCGAGGCAGGGGCAGTAGGTCGCCTGGGAAAGCGAAAAGTAGATTAACACAATATTACACGTTGCTGGCAGATCTGCAGAAGTGGGCAAACACAGCTAAACACAGCTAAATGCAATGCAGGGCGGCGCTACAATCACATGCGCTATGAGCCGGTCAGTTACCATGCGGGGACAGCGTTACAATGAGCAGTTTCAGAAAACACAGCGCAAATTGGCTAAATGCAGGAGATACCGCTATTATACTAAATGCAGGCGATACCGTGATGTCAGTCAGCAGTGCGAAGATCCCCAGGCAGACAGCAGCAGTACTGGGAGAGGAGCAAGGAGGGAGCAACCGGTCAGGAGCGAGTCCGGGCGGTCTTAGGTTCGACCAGCAGTGGTGTGGCTTTAAGAATTATCTGTACTAGTTCTTCACTTTTTATGTTAACAGCCACTTCTAAATTTCTCGGCTGGTCATGGTCCATTAGACAAAAGTTTTTAGACAGATGAATTAAGAAGAGGTCATTATCAGAGTGTTTATATTATATTTTACTTGTAAAATTTTATGTGATAATGTAACTGATGCATTTTTATTAACTTTCTAGCATTATTTGTAATCAATTTAAATGTTGTTAATGGCTTTTTAATGTTGTTTGTAAAGCTTTTATGAGTTTATTCTCAAATAAAGCAAATTAAAATTGAAATTGAAAGTTCTACAATGTACCCTGCCCTGCCATCTAGTGGCCTTTCACTGGTAATGCGCCATACAAAGACACAGGAACAAACGAGCATAGGACGACCCAGGGAAGGAAGGCAACTAAAGGACAGCTGCCACCCAGAGAATCAATGACTGCAGAGCACAGTAAATACTCAGACACTGACGGAGAGCCACCTGCTGGCGAGTGGCTGCGCCCAAAGAGAAAAGAGACAAGACAAAGCTCACAGCTGCACAAAACTGACTCCGAGATGCCACACAGAGAGGCACTTAACTACCGACAAGTGAGTGTGCAGGAACGCGCCAGGAGTGAAGAAACTCCACGCACAAGGACGTGCAATGCAAGCGCCAACGCAAAAACACTGCAACGGAAGAAGTGAGAGATCACAGCAGCCTGCCACAAAACAGTGCTAAAGCGGATCAAGAGAAGCATTACGTCTTTCCCCCAACACGATGTGAGGCATACAGATATGCCAGAACAGTGCCAGGCCACCACCCGGTTTTGAAGACAAAAAGGCACTACGCAGCAATGTGCACAGCAACACAGAGACTGTACAGCCTGCCACATCCAAGAAAACACTACCTCGCCCGAGTGGCGCCAGACCACTACACAGCCATCAAGGGGAAAAGGAAAGACCAGGAAAGGTCAGTGGAACGGTGACGCAACCTTCCTGAAGCACTACACCGACACCACAGCCGGTACCCCACACGGGAACACCAGCGAAAGTCACTGGAGCGGTGGCGCAACCCTCCGGACACAGTAAAGCACCCGAAGAGCGCGGACAAAAGCGCGCCAAAGCAACAGCAACCGCAAGCTACAATGCAGGCACCCCAAGTGCCAGAAGAGAGTGTCCGCAAATGAGACCAAGCACTCAAAGGACACGCTAAGCCAGAAACGCGCAGGAGGTCACGCAAGTGAGCCTGACTGCACAGTCAGCACCCAGAAAAGCTCTCCACACAGGAGCACTGCTTCACGCAGGTTGGAGAGCACACATATCTCCACCGCCACAGCGAAGCCCTGCAACAGGCCGAAGACCACCCACGGTGTCCTCCCTCGCACTGCCTCAAGAGGAAGTCAGCCACGATCGGCAAGAGAGGAATCACACACACCACGTGGCAGGCCGCCACAGCACCATGCGTTCCAACGGACAGCGACACAAGGCCGGACGCCATGTCGCCCAGCAAGCAAGGAGCGCCTCACCAAGTGACTAGTCCAGACAAGCATGCCAGAGCAAAGGCAGAAGCCGGTGCCACGACAGCGCCGCCTCGATGTCCAAGCGCAACGCCCTCGAAGAAAAGAAGAAGAGTGACAGGTCTGTCACCCCGAAGACCCTGAGCACAGGCGGGCTGAACAAGCCAACAAAGGGAGAAGGCCGAGGACTCACAGCCAGCCAAGAAACACACCCTGACATGCCAGACAGCCACCAAGGCGGACCGACATCCCAGGATACAGCCCCATGGATGAACCAAACATAAGCCGCAGCAAGCGCAGTCCACGTCTCATCCCAACGCTCCCCCAGGCGACCGTCCATCCCCGAGCGTCGGCAGTCTGAGTCAGTCGGCATCCCTCCTCCCATCCGCAGATGCCACGGGCGAAGATCAGCACTGAGCGGCCTCCCTCTCACCGCCTCAAGATAAAGTCAGCAGTGGCCCCACAACAGGCAAGAGAGGAACTGTACACTCTACGTGTCAAGCTGCCACCTAAGGTCAACATCAACAAACCAGAGGCACATGGCTGCCAAATCTCTCCGGACATCCATCACTCCCAGCAAATCACCAACACCTATCATCCCGAGTCTCTACATGACTGGCAACCACCATCACCCCAGCGCCAATCAACACCACTGCCAGAGACCGGCAGTGTGGACTGGCAAGAAGTTCAAGTAAGACGTGGTCCGCGACCAAGGAACCAACGAACTTCGACACCCTCAAGAACCAGAAGTATAACCATTAACAGGAGAAGGTCGCGGCGACTGGTCCAGTCACAGAGTGGAAAAGAAGACAGTGTCCTAGAGCCAGGACAAGACCAGAGGGAAACAGGCGGAGTGCACGCCCCTCGGAGAAGCCTGGTCAGGAGGACAAGAGCAGCGAGATGACCAGACCACGTCGCAAACAGGTAAACAGAGGAGAAGGGCACGACGACATGAAGGAAAGAGAAGAAGAAAGGAGTCATGTGGCACGACGCCATCAAGGACAGCAACACCCAGAAAGGTGAGGAAAGGTGCGACACGTCTGCATACCCACCAAAAGAGGAGGTGACATGCGACACAACATCGAATACAAGGGCTTACAAGTCAAAGGGATCATCGGTAGCACTAGGCAAGGAACAGGCCTCTACCTACAAGTCCTCTGACAACCCGTCGACTGCAGGAAGGAACAAGTGGCACTATTGGCAACACCCACCTTTGGGATTGAGTGGAAGCCTGGATGAGGAGAGCACTCAGATGTCCGGCAGAAGGAAAACTGACCACTCCACATCAGCCCGTGGATATCCAAGGGGCAAAGGCCTCAGGGACACCGGTGGCAGAGGGTCCCAACACGAGAGATGTATCCGTCGCCGTCTACCCTGCACGTCCCAGGAAAAGAGGAACTTGTGCGCAAAGGAAAGAGTCAACAGCCACCCTCCAGGTGGAGCTACGGATGCATGGTAGTAATCTCATCGCCTCCTCCATTCACACCAGCTTGTGGAGTTGGAGCAACGCTGCAAAGAACACCCTGCCCAGCGGAAACCTGAAGAAGAGGGTCTCCGGGACATCTTGTGGCAGGAGACAACCCGCGAGAGGGGCATCCCAGTGAGAGGGGTGCCTTTCAACCTCTCCCTCCTTTGCAATATGAAACCATCCTGCCTACAGTGAAGAAACCCGACGGACCAGTGTAAGACAACCTCCATCAAGTCCACCCCCTGGTCGTCCTATTCGGCGTCACCCCAAAAGCAAGTTCTCAAGGGACTGAAGAACATACTGCCATGGCGCAAGTTCAGCAGAGCACGCCCACCGAGGACCAGGACGCCGAGCCAAAGAGAACAAACATTTCAGCTGGAAGTCTCCTCAGTCGTCATCTAGCAAGCACCTGAAGAGACTCCTCCTAAAGTTCGGAGATTGCATATTTTGTGTTTTTCCTCCCACTGGTTCGGAATTTTGTTTTTTCTCAACTTTTTATTAAGTTGGGGAGGAATGTAGTGTCCTGCTGGACATGTTCTAGTTGTTGTGCTATGTAATCCCACACTTTACACCCACCCACCACTGGTGTCACAAGTCACGTGACCCAGTCAATAAAGAGGGTGGAGCGCACATGCTCTTGGCCCATTAACCACAGACTACCACTGTGTGAGCGTCTCTCTTATTACCATAATGTGGGCCTAGGGCCCAACGCCACAACGTGGAATCAATGAAGTTTGTTGATGTGTGTTGAAACTGACAAAGTGAAGGAGGTTGAGAATCAATCTGGCCAGAGAGCTTTGAATAACCTGTAGCTAATGGATGAAGTTATCCGGTATACCAAACAGACATTATCTAAAGTAAATGCAGACAAGACGGAAGTCATCCTTTTTGAAGGCCAACCCTCTATTTGGAATAATGACTGGTGGAATATCGTTGGGAATCCTGCCTGCACCCACCAATTCAGCAAAGAAATTAGGTGGTTTGTGGACCAACATCCCGCTTTTGATCTGCAGGTTAATCTAAACTAATCTACATGCTTTAACATCATCAGGATTCTCCATAAAGTCTTCCCTTACATCCAGAGTCAGCACGCAAAGTAGTTTTCTAGCCCTAATTTCCTCACAACTTGATTATTGTAATGCCCTTTACATAAATATCAATAAGTCATCCTTGACCAAGCGGCAAACTTCTGAATATTTATCAGTTTACATTCTACAGCTTCCAAATTTGTGCTTATATCAAGGTACACAAAGACTGCTTAATGAAACAACAATAAATTGATTTCGGACCAGACTCTCTTCCCAGATGTACCTATGTGAACAATGAACCACTTACCTTAAGAGAGTGAATACTGTGATGATAATGCAATTCAAATCAATGTTCACAATCTACATACCATTTTAAATATAAAAAACAAGTCCATGGAAAGAAAAAGAATGCATCCTAGGCCTGCCCTAGGTCTAAAACATATGGCAGCAGGACTAAAACAATGTTCCTCTACATATTTAGTCAGGTACATGGGAACGTTAAGGCTTTTAAAGTCATTTCATGCCAAAGCATGTCTTCACTTGATGACGCATTCTGAGCCGAAATTCACAAAGCTTTTTAGGTCGAGCCTAACCAGCGCACATGCGCTATCTGCAAGACCTGCTGTTATCAACATTATGACTCTATTACCGCCTGCTGCTTACCATTGGTTCAACTTCTTCTTCTCTTTTCTTTGCCGCCTCCTAAGTCCTTCACACATCCAATACCTCACAATGTACTTTCACTTGCGTTTCTTATCTTTGGTTTGGGAGAACTCTTTCTTGTTTTTTTAAATCATTGTTCTCCGCCCATCGCTGCTTTTTTTTTTGCCATCCTCCTTCTGATTTACGTTATGAGCTCTTCCCCCACCCTCCGAGCATCTAGCAACATTAACAAATCGTGTGTAGAAGGTATGACATGCAAAAATATTTTTTTAATTTCCTCTACTTTAAATTTCACCCCTCAAGAGATATTTATTCATCTTTTTTTAAGTAAAAAAAATATTAAACGTTGTGCATCTTATTACTAAAGAGGACGAGAGCTTTCATAAAAGTAGCAAATTACCAGACTAAATCCTGTTGATTTTATCTAGGATACCACGTAACGGTGCACTGTTTTCTCCTCGGATAAACTATAGCCCCTGTGCCACAACCCAGACGAGTGGATTAAGAGGCAGAATAGGAATGGCACCAAGAGCACATAGCTGTAATTGAATTGGTTAATAAATCAACTCTTTCAAATTCCTCGCACCAGTAAGTACTTAACTAGATGATATAAAAGTAGGTAGATTTCTTGAACAAGCAAGACGCACAAACTACTAAGCACTTGCATGTGTAATTGTGCTAAAAGCTAAAGAAAGAGATATTTTAAAACTGAGGGGCATATTTGGCTTTAAAAGCCAAGAAAGCGGAGATACAATTATCTCCCTATCAGCAACAGGGTGCTAACACGCAAATTCGCATGTTACAACCTTTTTCTCTACGCTTCCCCTTGCATCTCTAATGAGATGCAAAGGGGGCGTTCCAGAGAAAAATAAAAGGAGAAATGTTGTTAAGCGACATTTCTCCTATTATCAAGGATATCGCTAACCCTGTTAGAGATAAAAAAAGCAGAGCTAACCGCGGTTAGCGCTGCTTTTTTTACACCTGGTATTTTCCTGACTTAGCCATGATATCCTAAGGAAGGTGGATATCATGGCTGAGTTTGTGAGCCCATATCATCAAGCTAACGCCAAACTTCGAGAGATTATCGTTGGTTTTCAAGCGATAATCTCTCATTTGGCAGTTAGCGTGAGGATTTTTATCACTTCTGAGATAAACGTTGCTAATAGCAAGTTATCTCAGCGATAATTTCCGGCGATGCTTAGCGATAAAAAAATCGTTGCAAAGCCTCGTTAGTGATAAATATCGCTACTCGTTGGTAATATGCCCCTGAATTTGATTCATAACAAGTCTTGAGATATTGTCTCCTGTTGTCCAACTTAAATACATTTTTTTTTTTAATGTTTTACCAAACGGGCACTTTAATTTATAAAGTACATTGGCTCTGTTTCATTGTCAACACTCGTTTGTAGTGCTTCAGCTCAAAGATGGCCGTTCTTCTCGTCACAATCAACCTTAATACTGTAACAACAACTGACCTTGTTGCTTTCAACATGGGTGTAAGCTGTAAATAAAAGTATGTTTGTGTGCATTGTGGGGTTTGCTTTGGGACGAGAGTTTGCTATGTCTACACCTGCCTGGGGACATTGAAAAGTTTTTAAGACTATGTATATTTTTGTTTTGCTCAAAAAACATAAAAATGAAAAATACAAACAGCTCCTTGAAACCACTATAGGTGAAAAGTTGTGCTATATTAAATAACATAACAGCTAGCCTTAACATGCCATAAAGCACTTATACTCCCTCATATGTCATCCTTGCCCCAGTGTTTACATAAGTGAGGTGACCCCGCTGCCCGACAGACCATCTAGAACGCTAGTATATTTTTGTTCACTAAATAAACCCCTCCCACCCACCGGCATTGCTGTTTTTTTTCTGTCCAACTGACGTGCTGTTGGAATGCTGGAACATTGTCTTTATGACACAGTGAGTGTTTTTAATCACACTAATATCATGCATTATTGTCTCAAAGTCTTATATGCCTCTGTGGACAATTCTGCTGTTTGCGTTATAAAAGCTGCTTTGTCTTAATCTTGTTTTTGATAAAACTTTGTATACTGCATGTATCCTTGGTGTCATGCTATTTCTTGGTGTTTTTGCTAGTGGGGTCCTCACTTATGTACGAACTGGAATGAGGAGGACAAATGAGTGGGTAATGTGCTGTTACTTACCGGTAATCTTCATTACCCTGATTAAGGTCCTCCTCTTCCCAATCCTGTTCACTCCCATTCCTCCTGCTATAGTTGTGTCTTGTCTTATTATTAACAGGCATGGTGGTGGGAGGGGTTTGTATAGGAAAATTAAAACCAATGCCAGCATTCTAAATGGCCTGACGGGAGGAGGGAGCGCCTCAATTATGGAAGGAAGAGGACCTTCAACTGGCGTAATGAAGATTACCGGTAAGTAACTACACATTACTAATCAAGACATACTACTTGAGTGCATACACAATAAACAGTATCATTTGCACGGCACAAACACTTAAGAGATCTGTGTTAAATCCATTGTTCTTTTGCTCACCATGCCACCCCAGTTTAGACCCAGCCATATGAAAATCAGTCTTGACCCTGTGCCTCATGGGAACAGTCCAGACCAAACTGCAAAGCCAGGTCCTCCTGGACCGGAAAAAAGCATCCTGGGACCAGTTTCTGAGTATTACCCTTTATCAGCCAGGCTAGCTTGAATCCAGTGGCACAGTGAGCAAGGGACCCACATCTGGGCATACCCATCCCACTTAGGGTTAAAAGTGCTATGCAAGCAAATGATGGAAGGAATGCTGAATAAATCATACATTCACCTCCAGTCAAGAGATCTGGGTTAAATCCATTGTTCTTTTGCTCACCATGCCACCCCAGTTTAGACCCAGCCATATGCAAATCAGTCTTGGCACTCTGCCTCATGGGAACAGTCTAGACCGAACTGCCAAGCCAGGTCCTTTCTGGACCGCAAACAAGCATCCTGGGACCGGTTTCTGGGTATTACCCTTCATCAGCCAGGCTAGCTTGAATCCAGTTGCACAGTGAGCAAGAGACCCACGTCTGGCCATACCCATATCCTGTTGTCCTTTCTGACTTGGGAAACTGGCACTATTTCTTCCTTTCACCAAAGAGAATAGACCCCTTGAAGCACTCCTTGTCTTTTTACTAGTTTCTTGGACATTGGCATTTGCACAAAAAACGGGATCAGGTGGACGAGACTGGAGTTCTAATGGTAACCATGATCAATCAAAACACACAAGATGATGGACGGAATGTTGCACAATGGCAAAACATTCACCCCCAGTCACAGATCTGGGTTTAATCCATCGTTATTTTGCTCACCAAGCCATCCCAGTTCAGACATGGCCATATGCAAATCAGTCTTGACCCTGTGCCTCATGGGAACAGTCCAGCCCGAACTGCCAAGCCATGTCTTCCCTGGACCGGAATCAAGCATCCTAGGACCGGTTTCTGGCTATCAGCCGTCTTCTGCCAGGATAGCTTGACTCCAGTGGCTTAGTGAGCACGGGACCCACGTCTGGGCATACCTAGGATGCTTGATTCTGGTCCAGGGAAGACATGGCTTGGCAATTTGGGCTGGACTGTTCCCATGTGGCACAGGGTCAAGACTGATTTGCATATGGCTATGTCTGAACTGGGGTGGCTTGGTGAGCAAAATAAAAATGGATTAAACCCAGAACTGTGACTGGGGGTGAATGTTTTGCCATTGTGCAACATTCCATCCATCATCTTGTGTGTTTTGCTGTTCACCCTATGTGGGAAGGGTATGCCCAGACGTGGGTCCCTTGCTCACTAAGCCACTGGAGTCAAGCTATCCTGGCTGAAGACGGCTGATAGCCAGAAACCGGTCCTAGGATGCTTGATTTCAGTCCAGGGAAGACATGGCTTGGCAATTTGGGCTGGACTGTTCCCATGAGGCACAGGGTCAAGACTGATTAGCATATGGCCATGCCTGAACTGGGGTGGCTTGGTGAGCAAAATTCCGATGGATTAAACCCAGATCTGTGACTGGGGGTGAATGTTTTGCCATTGTGCAACATTCCGTCCATCTTGTGTGTTTTGCTGTTCACCCTATGTGGGAAGGGTATGCCCAGACGTGGGTCCCTTGCTCACTAAGCCACTGGAGTCAAGCTATCCTGGCTGAAGACAGCTGATAGCCAGAAACCGGTCCTAGGATGCTTGATTTCGGTCCAGGGAAGACATGGCTTGGCAATTTGGGCTGGACTCTTCCCATGAGGCAAAGGGTCAAGCCTGATTAGCATATGACCATGCCTGAACTGGGGTGGCTTGGTGAGCAAAATAACAATTAATTAAACCCAGATCTGTGACTGGGGGTGAATGTTTTGCCATTGTGCAACATTCCGTCCATCATCTTGTGTGTTTAACCATGATCCATCACCATCAGCCCCCATTAGTAAGAGAAAAGTTCTTGCCACGATCTGTAAGCGGCTTATTCTTCCTTTCACCATCGAAGAGTAATTGTGATTGTTTTGGTTTAGACCGCTGAATCCCCCAAACTTGCTGTGGTCATGATTTTCTAGCTTTCATGGCTCCCCAACCTCAAGCCCGGCCATGAAAAGGCAGTTAATTGTGGTGTGCCTGATTAAAACACTTGTTCACAAATGTGTGCTTATTCCTAAGAAGTTTGAATGGCTGAAGCAACTTATTCTCTTCCACAGTGTGAGAGAGTGCCTCTTTTGACATGGTTATCCCACACTTTTTGCCTGGTATTTGAAATGGTTTCGATTGTAGCACACAGGCTATCTGCCAACCAGGTCCCCTGGGCCAGTGCTTCTTCCCTAAACACTATTCCACAATTGGCCTTTCAGGCCCCCTGTAAATCCATAGTAATTGTTACCTGGACACTTGGGGCATTGGACTGAAGAAGGCCCCCTAGAGACCACTCGCCTAGACCAGACATACTACCACTGCACCATGCATTGCATGGTGCAGACAAAATGACAAAGTCGATGTGACACAATGCCTGTGTGACACGCCAGCTAGCACTGCCTAAGATATAGATAAGTCACCCATCTAGCAGGTCTTACCAGTCCTCAGGCAGGTCACACTATATAACAGATGGGGGAATATCTGCATGAGCTAACATGCCCCTGCAATATTAGGGTCTATTCCTTAATGTTGTAAGGGCCAGGGAAGTCATGGAGAGTGCATAGGCTGGAAACTCAACAACTCGAGTTCCACAGCACTGATGGCTTCACTGAACACATGAGTGTTGGTACTAAATTACTCCTTGCAATAAACCCACACGGATGCCTGAGTCAGATTTATTGGACCATGTACCCAGAGGGCACCTCAGAGGTACCCCCTGAAAACCTGCCAACCCTGGTGTGGTCACAGTCTGTCTAGGCAGCCTGCCACGACCAAACATGTTTCTAGAGCCCTGGATTGAGAACCTCTGCTCGCTGGGACCTGAAACAATGCACATCCTGGGTGGAGGTGTCACACCTCCATCCCCAGGATGGGCACAGTGATCAAGAGGGAAGCTTTAAAGTCCTGCCACCTTTGTAATGCGAGCCCAGCCTCTGATGCTAGCAGCAGATGGCAGCCCCAGTTTACAACCCCACTTTGGGTAGGACAATTGTCTGGAAATCTAGGAAGAATAGGAGGTGTGCCCTCCTCTGCCACCTCCACTCCTAAGGTGGGGGAGGTGAGGTAAAGTACATCTTTCAGTCCCCGCCATTTTGAAGATGGAGTGTCCCTTCCAATCAGGGGTAGGTCTATGCTCCTCCCACTGGAGGGTGGTATAATTGAGGGTGGAGTCAACCCAGGTAAGGTGCCTATTGGCCCCAACTGCTACTCTCCTAAAAGGCTCCTAAATGTTGCATTTAGGTGGCTCCCCCAGACTTGGCAAACTAGTTCCTGTCGACTTAAGAAGAAGGACGAAGAAGACGCCGTGCAGCGAAGCCTGAAGATGACCACTGATTTGGTATAAGCCCCACCGGCCTGTCTCCAGCTGCAAAGACCCTCCAAAAGAAGACAACGCCTGCCCTGCAGCCAGCAACTTCCAGAAGGCAAGGAAGACTGCCAGCTCTTCGACAGAGACCAAAGACTCCTGAAGACAGCAGATCTGTCCCTAAAAAGACCTACACAAAGGACTCTGTTGCCTTCCTGAACCGTAAGTCCTCTCCACTTTGCACCGAAGCCTCTGGCACGTGTCCAGGTGGACCACTGATTCAGAACAGGTTCTCCAGTGATCCCGACCCAAGTTAAGCATTGGCTGACCACTCCTGCACCTGCAGCCTGAATTCAGTGGCTCCCCAGACCACGACCGGCTCTGATACGAAGAATCTGACATTTAAGGACATCCCTGCACTTGAAATCCCTGGGCCTTGGTGAGCTAAACCCATTATGCCCCTACGACCCCCTACATTTCTACCTACCCCTGCTGTCACTGGTCTTTCTCCTGCAGCCTCCGGTGTGACAACTGCAGCCTGTTTGTCCAAAGCAAGTTCTCTATTGAAAAGCATTGGGTAGTCGATGGTGTAATTGCACCCTGCACCCGGCCAACCCTGTGCCGTTGGTGGTGTATGTTTAATGCTGTCTTGTATCCTTCCCTGTGCTTGCTCTAACCCCCAAAAGCTTGGCCCTTTCTACTGATCTACTTACCTGCATGCAGTGTGGCTTTGAGCACCATAGTCTGCATTGAAACGCATTGTGCCGAACTTACCTGTATAACTGCATTATTGTCTTCCTACATAGGATACCATTGAACTCTTTGAAAATTGCATTGTCAACTTTTGAAAGTCTTTAGTATTTTTCCTGCAAAACGTACTTACCTTATTGTGAAGATCTTGTTCTCACATAAAACTCAAACAAACTTATTTTAATAAAATTGGTGTGGATCTCTTTTTTGCGTTGTTTGTCCCTTATTGCTCAATGCTGTGCAATACATTTCTTACACTCCTCTGATTTAGGCCTAAGGCTGCTTACCCACACTACCACTAATAGAGCAACTTGGTTTGCATTGAGCTCTGTACACTTCTGGGGGAATCTCTGTATTCTGCAAATTATAACCACCTAGAGGTATACCATATACAGATCCAGCTTCCTACACACAGCCTTCTTTACCAGCTCAACCAATTGTGCGGAGAAGAGTTTATCTCCTGCAAAGGCAAGTCGTAGAAGTTGAGACTTTCTAGCCTGGTCTAAATTTCACATCTTTAGCCGCAACAGATGCCAAGCAGGAATTGAAGCCCCTGCTGAAGTAGAAGGCCAAAAGAAACCAAATGAAATATCCAAAAGAAGTTCAACCAGCAGTTCCATATTTGCTACAATATCTGTGGCGCCTTTCTGCTCTTGAGAGCAATAAAAGAGTCTGAGAGAAAGAAGTCATATATACCACTGCACATCTTCCAAAATGTGGTGCTGCATAAGAAAGTTTCAAAAAACCCTCAATCTTCTCATCTATTTAGTCGTACAAAGAAGCCTTTTCTTGTGACTTACTGGCTAAAATGGTATTTACTTTAGGAACAGGTGGGTACTTTACTTGATGTGCCTCCAGAAGTTGGCGTTTGAAAAGGAACATGGAAAGTTTGACTGAAGTTACGCTTAATTAGAGCCAGTTGTTTCGGGTGCTAAGCACCAGAACTTAATTATCAACACTGGGGAGGCGTGGCTTGGTGCCCAAGGGTAATGGCAGCGACGGAGTGAGGCTCTGCGGCGGCTCCGGGGACCTGAGGCTCAGCGACCGTCCTCTCCTGTTTGGTTGACATGTGATCGCGCCGGACCATACCAAGAGACTTTCTAGACACTTGGACGCTTTCCCTATACTTCACAACCGAAACATTATGCCGCAGTAAGTTTCCCGTCACCAGCGCGGCTGCCATTTTGCGACGCTTCACCTGTCTCTTCATCTTTACTTATGTGGGGCTTAAGGTGGTCTTCAACGGAGAACCTGCCTTCTTTGCGTTTATTACGCTCCGTTTAGAGGCTCTTGCTACTGCTGATGTCCTTATCCTCTCCCTCACAGCATGTGTCTATTGCGCCTTCTTGTTACTACCTGAGGGGAAGTGGCCATTTTGCAAGCACGGGCACTGAGGTCCGTAATTATCATGCGCTTCCTCACCTTCTTTGTGCGACTTGGTTGTCCTGTTTTTCAGTGAGAGATGCGTCCTTTGGCTTCCCTATGTTCCTCCTCCTGGCAGGCAAGACCTATATAATGAACTTTGTTATGTGGCATTAAATTGAGCTGTTGACAATTGCCTTTACCTCACCACGCCTGTTTCCTACCAGCTGAGAGGACGAGGTAGGCTCTGTGAACGTGGGTGGGAGGGTCAGCAGCTGGGAGGCGGTAGCGGGGAGGAGGGGCAGGGAAAACAACAACAGCAAACAAAATGGAGTTCAGAGGGGAGGCGAGGCAGGGGCAGTAGGTCGCCTGGGAAAGCGAAAAGTAGATTAACACAATATTACACGTTGCTGGCAGATCTGCAGAAGTGGGCAAACACAGCTAAACACAGCTAAATGCAATGCAGGGCGGCGCTACAATCACATGCGCTATGAGCCGGTCAGTTACCATGCGGGGACAGCGTTACAATGAGCAGTTTCAGAAAACACAGCGCAAATTGGCTAAATGCAGGAGATACCGCTATTATACTAAATGCAGGCGATACCGTGATGTCAGTCAGCAGTGCGAAGATCCCCAGGCAGACAGCAGCAGTACTGGGAGAGGAGCAAGGAGGGAGCAACCGGTCAGGAGCGAGTCCGGGCGGTCTTAGGTTCGACCAGCAGTGGTGTGGCTTTAAGAATTATCTGTACTAGTTCTTCACTTTTTATGTTAACAGCCACTTCTAAATTTCTCGGCTGGTCATGGTCCATTAGACAAAAGTTTTTAGACAGATGAATTAAGAAGAGGTCATTATCAGAGTGTTTATATTATATTTTACTTGTAAAATTTTATGTGATAATGTAACTGATGCATTTTTATTAACTTTCTAGCATTATTTGTAATCAATTTAAATGTTGTTAATGGCTTTTTAATGTTGTTTGTAAAGCTTTTATGAGTTTATTCTCAAATAAAGCAAATTAAAATTGAAATTGAAAGTTCTACAATGTACCCTGCCCTGCCATCTAGTGGCCTTTCACTGGTAATGCGCCATACAAAGACACAGGAACAAACGAGCATAGGACGACCCAGGGAAGGAAGGCAACTAAAGGACAGCTGCCACCCAGAGAATCAATGACTGCAGAGCACAGTAAATACTCAGACACTGACGGAGAGCCACCTGCTGGCGAGTGGCTGCGCCCAAAGAGAAAAGAGACAAGACAAAGCTCACAGCTGCACAAAACTGACTCCGAGATGCCACACAGAGAGGCACTTAACTACCGACAAGTGAGTGTGCAGGAACGCGCCAGGAGTGAAGAAACTCCACGCACAAGGACGTGCAATGCAAGCGCCAACGCAAAAACACTGCAACGGAAGAAGTGAGAGATCACAGCAGCCTGCCACAAAACAGTGCTAAAGCGGATCAAGAGAAGCATTACGTCTTTCCCCCAACACGATGTGAGGCATACAGATATGCCAGAACAGTGCCAGGCCACCACCCGGTTTTGAAGACAAAAAGGCACTACGCAGCAATGTGCACAGCAACACAGAGACTGTACAGCCTGCCACATCCAAGAAAACACTACCTCGCCCGAGTGGCGCCAGACCACTACACAGCCATCAAGGGGAAAAGGAAAGACCAGGAAAGGTCAGTGGAACGGTGACGCAACCTTCCTGAAGCACTACACCGACACCACAGCCGGTACCCCACACGGGAACACCAGCGAAAGTCACTGGAGCGGTGGCGCAACCCTCCGGACACAGTAAAGCACCCGAAGAGCGCGGACAAAAGCGCGCCAAAGCAACAGCAACCGCAAGCTACAATGCAGGCACCCCAAGTGCCAGAAGAGAGTGTCCGCAAATGAGACCAAGCACTCAAAGGACACGCTAAGCCAGAAACGCGCAGGAGGTCACGCAAGTGAGCCTGACTGCACAGTCAGCACCCAGAAAAGCTCTCCACACAGGAGCACTGCTTCACGCAGGTTGGAGAGCACACATATCTCCACCGCCACAGCGAAGCCCTGCAACAGGCCGAAGACCACCCACGGTGTCCTCCCTCGCACTGCCTCAAGAGGAAGTCAGCCACGATCGGCAAGAGAGGAATCACACACACCACGTGGCAGGCCGCCACAGCACCATGCGTTCCAACGGACAGCGACACAAGGCCGGACGCCATGTCGCCCAGCAAGCAAGGAGCGCCTCACCAAGTGACTAGTCCAGACAAGCATGCCAGAGCAAAGGCAGAAGCCGGTGCCACGACAGCGCCGCCTCGATGTCCAAGCGCAACGCCCTCGAAGAAAAGAAGAAGAGTGACAGGTCTGTCACCCCGAAGACCCTGAGCACAGGCGGGCTGAACAAGCCAACAAAGGGAGAAGGCCGAGGACTCACAGCCAGCCAAGAAACACACCCTGACATGCCAGACAGCCACCAAGGCGGACCGACATCCCAGGATACAGCCCCATGGATGAACCAAACATAAGCCGCAGCAAGCGCAGTCCACGTCTCATCCCAACGCTCCCCCAGGCGACCGTCCATCCCCGAGCGTCGGCAGTCTGAGTCAGTCGGCATCCCTCCTCCCATCCGCAGATGCCACGGGCGAAGATCAGCACTGAGCGGCCTCCCTCTCACCGCCTCAAGATAAAGTCAGCAGTGGCCCCACAACAGGCAAGAGAGGAACTGTACACTCTACGTGTCAAGCTGCCACCTAAGGTCAACATCAACAAACCAGAGGCACATGGCTGCCAAATCTCTCCGGACATCCATCACTCCCAGCAAATCACCAACACCTATCATCCCGAGTCTCTACATGACTGGCAACCACCATCACCCCAGCGCCAATCAACACCACTGCCAGAGACCGGCAGTGTGGACTGGCAAGAAGTTCAAGTAAGACGTGGTCCGCGACCAAGGAACCAACGAACTTCGACACCCTCAAGAACCAGAAGTATAACCATTAACAGGAGAAGGTCGCGGCGACTGGTCCAGTCACAGAGTGGAAAAGAAGACAGTGTCCTAGAGCCAGGACAAGACCAGAGGGAAACAGGCGGAGTGCACGCCCCTCGGAGAAGCCTGGTCAGGAGGACAAGAGCAGCGAGATGACCAGACCACGTCGCAAACAGGTAAACAGAGGAGAAGGGCACGACGACATGAAGGAAAGAGAAGAAGAAAGGAGTCATGTGGCACGACGCCATCAAGGACAGCAACACCCAGAAAGGTGAGGAAAGGTGCGACACGTCTGCATACCCACCAAAAGAGGAGGTGACATGCGACACAACATCGAATACAAGGGCTTACAAGTCAAAGGGATCATCGGTAGCACTAGGCAAGGAACAGGCCTCTACCTACAAGTCCTCTGACAACCCGTCGACTGCAGGAAGGAACAAGTGGCACTATTGGCAACACCCACCTTTGGGATTGAGTGGAAGCCTGGATGAGGAGAGCACTCAGATGTCCGGCAGAAGGAAAACTGACCACTCCACATCAGCCCGTGGATATCCAAGGGGCAAAGGCCTCAGGGACACCGGTGGCAGAGGGTCCCAACACGAGAGATGTATCCGTCGCCGTCTACCCTGCACGTCCCAGGAAAAGAGGAACTTGTGCGCAAAGGAAAGAGTCAACAGCCACCCTCCAGGTGGAGCTACGGATGCATGGTAGTAATCTCATCGCCTCCTCCATTCACACCAGCTTGTGGAGTTGGAGCAACGCTGCAAAGAACACCCTGCCCAGCGGAAACCTGAAGAAGAGGGTCTCCGGGACATCTTGTGGCAGGAGACAACCCGCGAGAGGGGCATCCCAGTGAGAGGGGTGCCTTTCAACCTCTCCCTCCTTTGCAATATGAAACCATCCTGCCTACAGTGAAGAAACCCGACGGACCAGTGTAAGACAACCTCCATCAAGTCCACCCCCTGGTCGTCCTATTCGGCGTCACCCCAAAAGCAAGTTCTCAAGGGACTGAAGAACATACTGCCATGGCGCAAGTTCAGCAGAGCACGCCCACCGAGGACCAGGACGCCGAGCCAAAGAGAACAAACATTTCAGCTGGAAGTCTCCTCAGTCGTCATCTAGCAAGCACCTGAAGAGACTCCTCCTAAAGTTCGGAGATTGCATATTTTGTGTTTTTCCTCCCACTGGTTCGGAATTTTGTTTTTTCTCAACTTTTTATTAAGTTGGGGAGGAATGTAGTGTCCTGCTGGACATGTTCTAGTTGTTGTGCTATGTAATCCCACACTTTACACCCACCCACCACTGGTGTCACAAGTCACGTGACCCAGTCAATAAAGAGGGTGGAGCGCACATGCTCTTGGCCCATTAACCACAGACTACCACTGTGTGAGCGTCTCTCTTATTACCATAATGTGGGCCTAGGGCCCAACGCCACAACGTGGAATCAATGAAGTTTGTTGATGTGTGTTGAAACTGACAAAGTGAAGGAGGTTGAGAATCAATCTGGCCAGAGAGCTTTGAATAACCTGTAGCTAATGGATGAAGTTATCCGGTATACCAAACAGACATTATCTAAAGTAAATGCAGACAAGACGGAAGTCATCCTTTTTGAAGGCCAACCCTCTATTTGGAATAATGACTGGTGGAATATCGTTGGGAATCCTGCCTGCACCCACCAATTCAGCAAAGAAATTAGGTGGTTTGTGGACCAACATCCCGCTTTTGATCTGCAGGTTAATCTAAACTAATCTACATGCTTTAACATCATCAGGATTCTCCATAAAGTCTTCCCTTACATCCAGAGTCAGCACGCAAAGTAGTTTTCTAGCCCTAATTTCCTCACAACTTGATTATTGTAATGCCCTTTACATAAATATCAATAAGTCATCCTTGACCAAGCGGCAAACTTCTGAATATTTATCAGTTTACATTCTACAGCTTCCAAATTTGTGCTTATATCAAGGTACACAAAGACTGCTTAATGAAACAACAATAAATTGATTTCGGACCAGACTCTCTTCCCAGATGTACCTATGTGAACAATGAACCACTTACCTTAAGAGAGTGAATACTGTGATGATAATGCAATTCAAATCAATGTTCACAATCTACATACCATTTCAAATATAAAAAACAAGTCCATGGAAAGAAAAAGAATGCATCCTAGGCCTGCCCTAGGTCTAAAACATATGGCAGCAGGACTAAAACAATGTTCCTCTACATATTTAGTCAGGTACATGGGAACGTTAAGGCTTTTAAAGTCATTTCATGCCAAAGCATGTCTTCACTTGATGACGCATTCTGAGCCGAAATTCACAAAGCTTTTTAGGTCGAGCCTAACCAGCGCACATGCGCTATCTGCAAGACCTGCTGTTATCAACATTATGACTCTATTACCGCCTGCTGCTTACCATTGGTTCAACTTCTTCTTCTCTTTTCTTTGCCGCCTCCTAAGTCCTTCACACATCCAATACCTCACAATGTACTTTCACTTGCGTTTCTTATCTTTGGTTTGGGAGAACTCTTTCTTGTTTTTTTAAATCATTGTTCTCCGCCCATCGCTGCTTTTTTTTTTGCCATCCTCCTTCTGATTTACGTTATGAGCTCTTCCCCCACCCTCCGAGCATCTAGCAACATTAACAAATCGTGTGTAGAAGGTATGACATGCAAAAATATTTTTTTAATTTCCTCTACTTTAAATTTCACCCCTCAAGAGATATTTATTCATCTTTTTTTAAGTAAAAAAAATATTAAACGTTGTGCATCTTATTACTAAAGAGGACGAGAGCTTTCATAAAAGTAGCAAATTACCAGACTAAATCCTGTTGATTTTATCTAGGATACCACGTAACGGTGCACTGTTTTCTCCTCGGATAAACTATAGCCCCTGTGCCACAACCCAGACGAGTGGATTAAGAGGCAGAATAGGAATGGCACCAAGAGCACATAGCTGTAATTGAATTGGTTAATAAATCAACTCTTTCAAATTCCTCGCACCAGTAAGTACTTAACTAGATGATATAAAAGTAGGTAGATTTCTTGAACAAGCAAGACGCACAAACTACTAAGCACTTGCATGTGTAATTGTGCTAAAAGCTAAAGAAAGAGATATTTTAAAACTGAGGGGCATATTTGGCTTTAAAAGCCAAGAAAGCGGAGATACAATTATCTCCCTATCAGCAACAGGGTGCTAACACGCAAATTCGCATGTTACAACCTTTTTCTCTACGCTTCCCCTTGCATCTCTAATGAGATGCAAAGGGGGCGTTCCAGAGAAAAATAAAAGGAGAAATGTTGTTAAGCGACATTTCTCCTATTATCAAGGATATCGCTAACCCTGTTAGAGATAAAAAAAGCAGAGCTAACCGCGGTTAGCGCTGCTTTTTTTACACCTGGTATTTTCCTGACTTAGCCATGATATCCTAAGGAAGGTGGATATCATGGCTGAGTTTGTGAGCCCATATCATCAAGCTAACGCCAAACTTCGAGAGATTATCGTTGGTTTTCAAGCGATAATCTCTCATTTGGCAGTTAGCGTGAGGATTTTTATCACTTCTGAGATAAACGTTGCTAATAGCAAGTTATCTCAGCGATAATTTCCGGCGATGCTTAGCGATAAAAAAATCGTTGCAAAGCCTCGTTAGTGATAAATATCGCTACTCGTTGGTAATATGCCCCTGAATTTGATTCATAACAAGTCTTGAGATATTGTCTCCTGTTGTCCAACTTAAATACATTTTTTTTTTTAATGTTTTACCAAACGGGCACTTTAATTTATAAAGTACATTGGCTCTGTTTCATTGTCAACACTCGTTTGTAGTGCTTCAGCTCAAAGATGGCCGTTCTTCTCGTCACAATCAACCTTAATACTGTAACAACAACTGACCTTGTTGCTTTCAACATGGGTGTAAGCTGTAAATAAAAGTATGTTTGTGTGCATTGTGGGGTTTGCTTTGGGACGAGAGTTTGCTATGTCTACACCTGCCTGGGGACATTGAAAAGTTTTTAAGACTATGTATATTTTTGTTTTGCTCAAAAAACATAAAAATGAAAAATACAAACAGCTCCTTGAAACCACTATAGGTGAAAAGTTGTGCTATATTAAATAACATAACAGCTAGCCTTAACATGCCATAAAGCACTTATACTCCCTCATATGTCATCCTTGCCCCAGTGTTTACATAAGTGAGGTGACCCCGCTGCCCGACAGACCATCTAGAACGCTAGTATATTTTTGTTCACTAAATAAACCCCTCCCACCCACCGGCATTGCTGTTTTTTTTCTGTCCAACTGACGTGCTGTTGGAATGCTGGAACATTGTCTTTATGACACAGTGAGTGTTTTTAATCACACTAATATCATGCATTATTGTCTCAAAGTCTTATATGCCTCTGTGGACAATTCTGCTGTTTGCGTTATAAAAGCTGCTTTGTCTTAATCTTGTTTTTGATAAAACTTTGTATACTGCATGTATCCTTGGTGTCATGCTATTTCTTGGTGTTTTTGCTAGTGGGGTCCTCACTTATGTACGAACTGGAATGAGGAGGACAAATGAGTGGGTAATGTGCTGTTACTTACCGGTAATCTTCATTACCCTGATTAAGGTCCTCCTCTTCCCAATCCTGTTCACTCCCATTCCTCCTGCTATAGTTGTGTCTTGTCTTATTATTAACAGGCATGGTGGTGGGAGGGGTTTGTATAGGAAAATTAAAACCAATGCCAGCATTCTAAATGGCCTGACGGGAGGAGGGAGCGCCTCAATTATGGAAGGAAGAGGACCTTCAACTGGCGTAATGAAGATTACCGGTAAGTAACTACACATTACTAATCAAGACATACTACTTGAGTGCATACACAATAAACAGTATCATTTGCACGGCACAAACACTTAAGAGATCTGTGTTAAATCCATTGTTCTTTTGCTCACCATGCCACCCCAGTTTAGACCCAGCCATATGAAAATCAGTCTTGACCCTGTGCCTCATGGGAACAGTCCAGACCAAACTGCAAAGCCAGGTCCTCCTGGACCGGAAAAAAGCATCCTGGGACCAGTTTCTGAGTATTACCCTTTATCAGCCAGGCTAGCTTGAATCCAGTGGCACAGTGAGCAAGGGACCCACATCTGGGCATACCCATCCCACTTAGGGTTAAAAGTGCTATGCAAGCAAATGATGGAAGGAATGCTGAATAAATCATACATTCACCTCCAGTCAAGAGATCTGGGTTAAATCCATTGTTCTTTTGCTCACCATGCCACCCCAGTTTAGACCCAGCCATATGCAAATCAGTCTTGGCACTCTGCCTCATGGGAACAGTCTAGACCGAACTGCCAAGCCAGGTCCTTTCTGGACCGCAAACAAGCATCCTGGGACCGGTTTCTGGGTATTACCCTTCATCAGCCAGGCTAGCTTGAATCCAGTTGCACAGTGAGCAAGAGACCCACGTCTGGCCATACCCATATCCTGTTGTCCTTTCTGACTTGGGAAACTGGCACTATTTCTTCCTTTCACCAAAGAGAATAGACCCCTTGAAGCACTCCTTGTCTTTTTACTAGTTTCTTGGACATTGGCATTTGCACAAAAAACGGGATCAGGTGGACGAGACTGGAGTTCTAATGGTAACCATGATCAATCAAAACACACAAGATGATGGACGGAATGTTGCACAATGGCAAAACATTCACCCCCAGTCACAGATCTGGGTTTAATCCATCGTTATTTTGCTCACCAAGCCATCCCAGTTCAGACATGGCCATATGCAAATCAGTCTTGACCCTGTGCCTCATGGGAACAGTCCAGCCCGAACTGCCAAGCCATGTCTTCCCTGGACCGGAATCAAGCATCCTAGGACCGGTTTCTGGCTATCAGCCGTCTTCTGCCAGGATAGCTTGACTCCAGTGGCTTAGTGAGCACGGGACCCACGTCTGGGCATACCTAGGATGCTTGATTCTGGTCCAGGGAAGACATGGCTTGGCAATTTGGGCTGGACTGTTCCCATGTGGCACAGGGTCAAGACTGATTTGCATATGGCTATGTCTGAACTGGGGTGGCTTGGTGAGCAAAATAAAAATGGATTAAACCCAGAACTGTGACTGGGGGTGAATGTTTTGCCATTGTGCAACATTCCATCCATCATCTTGTGTGTTTTGCTGTTCACCCTATGTGGGAAGGGTATGCCCAGACGTGGGTCCCTTGCTCACTAAGCCACTGGAGTCAAGCTATCCTGGCTGAAGACGGCTGATAGCCAGAAACCGGTCCTAGGATGCTTGATTTCAGTCCAGGGAAGACATGGCTTGGCAATTTGGGCTGGACTGTTCCCATGAGGCACAGGGTCAAGACTGATTAGCATATGGCCATGCCTGAACTGGGGTGGCTTGGTGAGCAAAATTCCGATGGATTAAACCCAGATCTGTGACTGGGGGTGAATGTTTTGCCATTGTGCAACATTCCGTCCATCTTGTGTGTTTTGCTGTTCACCCTATGTGGGAAGGGTATGCCCAGACGTGGGTCCCTTGCTCACTAAGCCACTGGAGTCAAGCTATCCTGGCTGAAGACAGCTGATAGCCAGAAACCGGTCCTAGGATGCTTGATTTCGGTCCAGGGAAGACATGGCTTGGCAATTTGGGCTGGACTCTTCCCATGAGGCAAAGCGTCAAGCCTGATTAGCATATGACCATGCCTGAACTGGGGTGGCTTGGTGAGCAAAATAACAATTAATTAAACCCAGATCTGTGACTGGGGGTGAATGTTTTGCCATTGTGCAACATTCCGTCCATCATCTTGTGTGTTTAACCATGATCCATCACCATCAGCCCCCATTAGTAAGAGAAAAGTTCTTGCCACGATCTGTAAGCGGCTTATTCTTCCTTTCACCATCGAAGAGTAATTGTGATTGTTTTGGTTTAGACCGCTGAATCCCCCAAACTTGCTGTGGTCATGATTTTCTAGCTTTCATGGCTCCCCAACCTCAAGCCCGGCCATGAAAAGGCAGTTAATTGTGGTGTGCCTGATTAAAACACTTGTTCACAAATGTGTGCTTATTCCTAAGAAGTTTGAATGGCTGAAGCAACTTATTCTCTTCCACAGTGTGAGAGAGTGCCTCTTTTGACATGGTTATCCCACACTTTTTGCCTGGTATTTGAAATGGTTTCGATTGTAGCACACAGGCTATCTGCCAACCAGGTCCCCTGGGCCAGTGCTTCTTCCCTAAACACTATTCCACAATTGGCCTTTCAGGCCCCCTGTAAATCCATAGTAATTGTTACCTGGACACTTGGGGCATTGGACTGAAGAAGGCCCCCTAGAGACCACTCGCCTAGACCAGACATACTACCACTGCACCATGCATTGCATGGTGCAGACAAAATGACAAAGTCAATGTGACACAATGCCTGTGTGACACGCCAGCTAGCACTGCCTAAGATATAGATAAGTCACCCATCTAGCAGGTCTTACCAGTCCTCAGGCAGGTCACACTATATAACAGATGGGGGAATATCTGCATGAGCTAACATGCCCCTGCAATATTAGGGTCTATTCCTTAATGTTGTAAGGGCCAGGGAAGTCATGGAGAGTGCATAGGCTGGAAACTCAACAACTCGAGTTCCACAGCACTGATGGCTTCACTGAACACATGAGTGTTGGTACTAAATTACTCCTTGCAATAAACCCACACGGATGCCTGAGTCAGATTTATTGGACCATGTACCCAGAGGGCACCTCAGAGGTACCCCCTGAAAACCTGCCAACCCTGGTGTGGTCACAGTCTGTCTAGGCAGCCTGCCACGACCAAACATGTTTCTAGAGCCCTGGATTGAGAACCTCTGCTCGCTGGGACCTGAAACAATGCACATCCTGGGTGGAGGTGTCACACCTCCATCCCCAGGATGGGCACAGTGATCAAGAGGGAAGCTTTAAAGTCCTGCCACCTTTGTAATGCGAGCCCAGCCTCTGATGCTAGCAGCAGATGGCAGCCCCAGTTTACAACCCCACTTTGGGTAGGACAATTGTCTGGAAATCTAGGAAGAATAGGAGGTGTGCCCTCCTCTGCCACCTCCACTCCTAAGGTGGGGGAGGTGAGGTAAAGTACATCTTTCAGTCCCCGCCATTTTGAAGATGGAGTGTCCCTTCCAATCAGGGGTAGGTCTATGCTCCTCCCACTGGAGGGTGGTATAATTGAGGGTGGAGTCAACCCAGGTAAGGTGCCTATTGGCCCCAACTGCTACTCTCCTAAAAGGCTCCTAAATGTTGCATTTAGGTGGCTCCCCCAGACTTGGCAAACTAGTTCCTGTCGACTTAAGAAGAAGGACGAAGAAGACGCCGTGCAGCGAAGCCTGAAGATGACCACTGATTTGGTATAAGCCCCACCGGCCTGTCTCCAGCTGCAAAGACCCTCCAAAAGAAGACAACGCCTGCCCTGCAGCCAGCAACTTCCAGAAGGCAAGGAAGACTGCCAGCTCTTCGACAGAGACCAAAGACTCCTGAAGACAGCAGATCTGTCCCTAAAAAGACCTACACAAAGGACTCTGTTGCCTTCCTGAACCGTAAGTCCTCTCCACTTTGCACCGAAGCCTCTGGCACGTGTCCAGGTGGACCACTGATTCAGAACAGGTTCTCCAGTGATCCCGACCCAAGTTAAGCATTGGCTGACCACTCCTGCACCTGCAGCCTGAATTCAGTGGCTCCCCAGACCACGACCGGCTCTGATACGAAGAATCTGACATTTAAGGACATCCCTGCACTTGAAATCCCTGGGCCTTGGTGAGCTAAACCCATTATGCCCCTACGACCCCCTACATTTCTACCTACCCCTGCTGTCACTGGTCTTTCTCCTGCAGCCTCCGGTGTGACAACTGCAGCCTGTTTGTCCAAAGCAAGTTCTCTATTGAAAAGCATTGGGTAGTCGATGGTGTAATTGCACCCTGCACCCGGCCAACCCTGTGCCGTTGGTGGTGTATGTTTAATGCTGTCTTGTATCCTTCCCTGTGCTTGCTCTAACCCCCAAAAGCTTGGCCCTTTCTACTGATCTACTTACCTGCATGCAGTGTGGCTTTGAGCACCATAGTCTGCATTGAAACGCATTGTGCCGAACTTACCTGTATAACTGCATTATTGTCTTCCTACATAGGATACCATTGAACTCTTTGAAAATTGCATTGTCAACTTTTGAAAGTCTTTAGTATTTTTCCTGCAAAACGTACTTACCTTATTGTGAAGATCTTGTTCTCACATAAAACTCAAACAAACTTATTTTAATAAAATTGGTGTGGATCTCTTTTTTGCGTTGTTTGTCCCTTATTGCTCAATGCTGTGCAATACATTTCTTACACTCCTCTGATTTAGGCCTAAGGCTGCTTACCCACACTACCACTAATAGAGCAACTTGGTTTGCATTGAGCTCTGTACACTTCTGGGGGAATCTCTGTATTCTGCAAATTATAACCACCTAGAGGTATACCATATACAGATCCAGCTTCCTACACACAGCCTTCTTTACCAGCTCAACCAATTGTGCGGAGAAGAGTTTATCTCCTGCAAAGGCAAGTCGTAGAAGTTGAGACTTTCTAGCCTGGTCTAAATTTCACATCTTTAGCCGCAACAGATGCCAAGCAGGAATTGAAGCCCCTGCTGAAGTAGAAGGCCAAAAGAAACCAAATGAAATATCCAAAAGAAGTTCAACCAGCAGTTCCATATTTGCTACAATATCTGTGGCGCCTTTCTGCTCTTGAGAGCAATAAAAGAGTCTGAGAGAAAGAAGTCATATATACCACTGCACATCTTCCAAAATGTGGTGCTGCATAAGAAAGTTTCAAAAAACCCTCAATCTTCTCATCTATTTAGTCGTACAAAGAAGCCTTTTCTTGTGACTTACTGGCTAAAATGGTATTTACTTTAGGAACAGGTGGGTACTTTACTTGATGTGCCTCCAGAAGTTGGCGTTTGAAAAGGAACATGGAAAGTTTGACTGAAGTTACGCTTAATTAGAGCCAGTTGTTTCGGGTGCTAAGCACCAGAACTTAATTATCAACACTGGGGAGGCGTGGCTTGGTGCCCAAGGGTAATGGCAGCGACGGAGTGAGGCTCTGCGGCGGCTCCGGGGACCTGAGGCTCAGCGACCGTCCTCTCCTGTTTGGTTGACATGTGATCGCGCCGGACCATACCAAGAGACTTTCTAGACACTTGGACGCTTTCCCTATACTTCACAACCGAAACATTATGCCGCAGTAAGTTTCCCGTCACCAGCGCGGCTGCCATTTTGCGACGCTTCACCTGTCTCTTCATCTTTACTTATGTGGGGCTTAAGGTGGTCTTCAACGGAGAACCTGCCTTCTTTGCGTTTATTACGCTCCGTTTAGAGGCTCTTGCTACTGCTGATGTCCTTATCCTCTCCCTCACAGCATGTGTCTATTGCGCCTTCTTGTTACTACCTGAGGGGAAGTGGCCATTTTGCAAGCACGGGCACTGAGGTCCGTAATTATCATGCGCTTCCTCACCTTCTTTGTGCGACTTGGTTGTCCTGTTTTTCAGTGAGAGATGCGTCCTTTGGCTTCCCTATGTTCCTCCTCCTGGCAGGCAAGACCTATATAATGAACTTTGTTATGTGGCATTAAATTGAGCTGTTGACAATTGCCTTTACCTCACCACGCCTGTTTCCTACCAGCTTAGATGTCTGGCATGAGCTTTGTTTCCCATATTCAATTTGTCCAACGGTAACTGACTCATGTACTAACAATTTTCTGCGCTCCTAACTCTCAAGTCTTTTCAGCGCTTTTTATTGTCATATTTTCATTCAGGGAAATAATCTTCAACCTGCGACGACTTCCTCTACAAGGTTGTGACTTGTCTCATGTGTATATTGGAATAAATGCCATGTGATATATATTAATAGGCAGACTCAAACCTTTCTCACATTTACCTCGCACAACAAAGAGTGTCTTTGTGAAAAACTCCAAGATCTTCTCAGCCTTTTCCAAACTAGAAGATTCTTTGACTCTATCAATCTCAGACGCAACAATGTAACCCTCTTAACCTTCGTCGGGGAAAACTAACACTAAAAGACTAAAAAAGGATCCCCCCTCACCACTTAAGCAACCCTCACCTGTCTCTATGGAGCTACTGCTGGAGGAAATCAGAGCCCTCCGTCCTTTTATGGAAGAAACCAACATTAAACTTCAGGCTCTTACTGACAACTGGTCACAACTTGAAACGAGGGTATCTTCAGTTGAACATTCTGTTGCGTCCCTTACTGAAACCTGCTCCACAGTATCTCATCTGAACTCTCAAGTATCTTCTCTCCAGAAGCAGGTGGAGGATTTGGAAAACCGAAACAGGCTCAATAATCTCTGCATTTACGGATTAGTAGAAGGACTTGAAGGCTCTGACCCACTGACCTTCTTCAAATCGTTTCTTCCTAAGTTGCTCCATCTACCAGAAGGCACAGTTCTTAACATCCAACAAGATCATCGACTGGGTCGCCCTTCTACTTTTGCTTCACCTTCACAAAGACCAAGAGGCGTCATTCTTTACTTCTTGGAGTACACTGATCTCCTGAAGGTTCTAGCAGCAGTTAAGTCTTCTCAAGACTAACAAGGTCCGGTTCTTCTCTGTTCTTCGATCAAGACTATGCTAAAGCCACTGCCAACCGTCGAAAGGCCTTTCTAAATTTGAGAGAAGATCTTTGTTCGATGGGAGCAAGATATGGCCTTTATCATACCTGTTTGTTTAAAGTTACCTACAACAATAGAACGACTACTTATGAAGATCCGACGCTCTTACAAGGTTTTATCAACTCACATAAGACTTCTACCATGGACTCATCTGCTTTTTCATCTTCATTTCCTGGATGACTTATAATGCTGTTTGCTTCTATAATGTTTGCTACATTTTGTCTTTTTTGCTCTAGTTTGAATATTTAGATGTTCATTTTGTTAGAGTTGTATTGCTTACTGCTGTTTGTATTCACTGTTCTACCTTAGTCTGTATCCTAATTTCCTGTTCTTCTCCTTCCTCACAGGATTCTTTCCCTTGTTAAATGATGTCTCCCCGGCTCCCCGCTCGGCTGACCCTGGATGTGCTGCCTTACCTATGTGGTCCCATCCCCCCTCCATTCCTCCTCTTTTTCTTCTTATGTAGGTATGTTGTTCCCTTGTTTCTTCCCTGTGTCCTTCATTGTGTCTTGTCCTTCTCTCCTTTTCAAATTTCTTCTTTTCTATTTGTTCATGGGTGTTGATGTTACCTGTTCAAAATATGCTCAAGCACTCCTTTTTTTGCTCTCATTATGTTTCTTCCTTCCCAGCATACACTTGTTTTTTCTCGCTTTTCTCCTTTCTTTTATTCACAGTTTCTCTGCTTCTTCCTCCCTTGAACTCTGCCCTATTGCTTTGCTCTCTTTCTCCTTCTCTTCTATCTCTCACAAACATCTACTCCTCATTCGCTCGCTTTTTTTTCATGGGCTTTTCCATTGAATTCATTCAATTTGTCTATCATAATTTGTTTTGTATCTTATGTCAATGGGAATAATCACATGGAATGTTAAGGGTATCAATTCCCCAATCAAACGACAAAGAATTTTATCTCACCTGGCCAAATTAAATGTCGATTTTGCATTTCTACAAGAAACCCACCTTTCTGATGCAGAATCTGCAAAACTTAAGAGGGGCTGGGTGGGCGAAGTTTATTATTCTCCAGGCGATGGTAAACGTAACGGGGTAGCAATTTTGTGAAGCAAATCCCTTTCTCACTCTTTGATAACTCAAGAGTCGGATGCTGAAGGTAGATGGATACATGTCAGATTGTCTCTTAGGGGTGTTCCAATCTCTCTCCTTAATGTTTATGCCCCTACTGGTGGTGACCCTACTTTTTGGCATGCGGTATCTCAACACATCACTCAATTTGTTGATGATAATATCATTGTAATCAACCTCTTGACCCCTTCTTAGACAGAAATTTCAACGCTCCTTATATTCCAAACAAATCTCACAAGCTTTTTGCCCAAGCTATATCGCAACATAAACTCATTGAAGCTTGGCGCCTATGTAATCCGTCGGCAAAAGAGTTCACTTTTTATTCCCCTTCCAACCATTCCCAGTCACGGATTAACTATATTTTTGTCACCCATAACATTGCCCAAACTCCTATTAATGTGGAAATTGGTCCAATTTTATTATCAGATCATGCCCCTGTTCTAATTAATATTGACATTTTGCCTAAAGTTGCTGGACCCAAAAGATGGCGTTTTAATAACACCCTTCTCCTAGATCCCAAGTTCACTGCCTCCTTCACTGAATTTTTTGACGAGTTGTTTTCGTATAATGATACCCATTCCATCCCATTCTATCCCTAAGCATACCATTTGGGATGCTTCTAAAGCTGCTGCGAGAGATTTTATAATTGGGTATGTGGCGAAAAAAATGAAACATGGCTCGCAAGTTTACTAGAGATCTCCTTCAGGATATCAAGAGATTGGAGCATGCCTATTTCACCTCACATTCACAAGATAGTCTGACAGCCCTTGTTGCCACTAAAATGAAATTCAACAAAAAATCCACAGAAGATGCTTCCTTGTATTTATTGAAATCAAGTGCAAAGTTTTATGGGGGCAGAAATAAGGCTGGGAAAACTCTTGCCAACTATTTGAAAATCAAATATAATAAGTTGAATATTAAATCCATCTATGATACCAACTCCGATCTTAAGCATAAAGATGCCGACATTCTTACTGAATTTTCTCTTTTCTACAAAAACCTCTATTCCTCTGAAACTCATCCCTCCCCCAATCTTTAGCACACTTCTTTTCTACCATACAGAAACTCCAACATTTTCCCCTTGATCTTTCTCATTTAGAATCAGACATATCACAAAAAGAACTGCTTACTGCACTTTAACATCTCAAAAAAGACAAAGCCCCTGGACCAGATGGTTTCACAGTTGAATTTTACCTCCATTTTTGAAAACTACTTATCCCGAAATTAAACTCTCTCATAGACACATTTGTTGCCGTAGGTAGCTCCTCAGGCTCCTTCTCTGACGCTCATATCTGCCTAATACCCGAAGAAGGGAAGGATACCAAATATTGCAAAAATTACAGGCCCATCTCTCTGGTTAATATCGACTATAAAATATTTGCTAAATCGCTTGCAGCACGACTGGACCTTATACTCCCCGACCTATTGGGTGAGGAGCAGTCTGGATTCGTCAAGGGCCGTTTTATTACCGATAACACTAGACTTTTGTTTAACGTCCTATTGAAATCCTCACGCTTGCAACATCCCCTTGCAGCGATTGCCTTAGATGCCAAAAGGGCATTTGACAGGGTTGAATGGTCCTATCTCTTTCATGCCCTCGAATGGTTTGGTTTCGGTCCCAGATTTACCTACTATACTCTAACCCACGCACAGCAGTATGCGCCAATGGCTTGATCTCCTCCTTTTTGATCTCGGTAGAGGTGTCCGTCAAGGATGTCCCTTGTCCCCATTTCTTTTTAACTTGGCCTTAGAGCCTTTCCTGTCCAAACTCCGTCAAAACCCTAACATTCATGATTTTCAGCCATGCAATCTCATATCAAGCTTGCTGCATATGCTGACGATATTTTACTTTTTATATCTAATCCCTCTGAATCCATTCCCGCTTTCCTCGATGAAGTACGGGAATATTCCTTGATATCTGGTTATAAACTCAATAATGATAAGTGTGAGATCTTGCCCCTGACAAAGTTTACTTTTAAACCTGATTTTAACGCTTCCAATTTCACATGGAGCTCTTCACATATTAAATACTTAGGTTTGCACGTTACCCCCTCCGTCTCCGAAACAGTTTCTCTCTGCTTGAACAAATGCATCCAAAAAGTATCAGATTTAATGGCCAGATGGCATCCCCTCTATTTGTCATGGTGTGGCCGCCTTGACACCATTATGATGATGTTATCTCCTATCATTCTTTACACGATTTCTAACATCCCAGTACCCATCCCTTCTAAATTTTTCAGGAAAATTAATACGGTTTTGTCATCCTTTCTCTGGAACAACAAAAAGCCTAGGATGTCCCTCGCTAGGCTAATATGCCCAAAATCGGAAGGCGGAGTCAATTTCCCAGACTTTCCGTCCTATCAAAAAGCATTTCTACTGCGACAAGCTTCTTTTTGGTTACAAGACCCTGTTTCTCCCTGTCCTCTATGGGCCAAGGTTGAGCGTCTCTTTCTTTTCCATTTTTCCTTTGCTGAATATATTTCCTTTTCACGCAAACCCCCTTCAATTTCCACTCCCATTCACAAATTTACTACTAAATTACTTCTATCCTCTACTCCTTCTCTCCCCACTACAGTTGATGATTTCCTCAACTCAACCATTTGGCACAATATGAACCTACTAATTCACAATAAACTTTTTTACTGCAAGTCCTGGATGTAAAAAGGACTAATCTGGATTTCACAATTATTCTCACATTCTACTCTCCTACCTTTCTCAACTCTCTGTTCTTCCTACGACTTACCCACTTCATTTGCCCGGAAATATCTTCTACTCAAAAAGGCAGTGATGGTGACTTACATTCGACTTTCACAAGCACTTGCCCCTCCTGCGTCTCCCACCCCCACTTCGCAACTCCACTCTTTTTTGCGATCCACTTCCAAAACTTCTGCTATTTACAAGTACCTTCATCCCAAAGAGTCTCTTAGGCCTAAATATAAGGTGGAGGATCAATGGGAATGTGACTTTGCTGTATCTTGGTTGTTATGTTTATGGGACAGGATATGGACCAAGATTCGCAAATCTTCTAGAGCAGCGACCTTGACGCAGTCTCTGTTCTTCATCTATAAAAGACTTCTTTTTACTCCATTTGACCTTAATAGGCGGTTTCCCGTAACCCCAGACATATGCTGGTCTTGCTCCTCTCCACACGCCATCTTATTTCACATGTAGTTCGTCTGTAAATCTGTTCATGACTTCTGGATACAGGTATGGGCTCAAATTAATGTAATTTTTCACACACACATTCCTTTTTCTCATATTCACATCTTCTTGGGGAGCCTCTCTCCCTGTTGGGAGGATGTTGAACTTAAATTTCAAATTATCGATTTGCTGTTGGCTGTTGCGTTTCAACAGATCACAATCAAGTGGAAAAATTCTTCAAACATCTCTTTTAAATCATGGTGGTACAATGTATGTCACAATCATAGATTAGATACTGCTTTTGTTTTTCCTATCCATATGGCGGCGAAACGCATGGACTTATGGCTTCCTATCACTATGTACCTTGATGTATGTGCTAACCGTTCATTTCATTTACAGCCTGCTCAACAAGAAGTCTCCAAGCCCCGATAATCACCCTTGACATTCTCTGTTTCTTCATTATTATCTTACATATTTCTAATTTTGCATAGTTGTATTTTTATAATCATTGTATTTTCTTTGTTTCGCTTTAAAGCCCGTGATTACCTTTTATTATTGCTTTTGCTATATTGCCCTAATGGATTGTTATCACTTTCTTTTTTCTTTTTCTCTTGAATTGCTTTGGAATTATTCTTGTACTCTGTATTGACACCCTGTTTTTTTTTACTAATAAAATTCTTTTTGAACTTAATTATCAACACTGGCACTTATGAGCGTTTGTACTGTTTATCAAAATTAGAGATTAACACGATAATTGTTTCAAAGAACATTAAACATGGCAAATATCTGCTGCCCATACCAATATTGTAACTCAGGGTATGAAATAGTCTGAAATGTCGTAGTTGTAGGCAGTGTTGATTAGTAGTTGTATTGATTCTGTCATTGGCAGCACGTATAGGGGCAGTAAGTAATGCATGCAGCAGGGGCCTCTTGACGAGGGCCCCAAAACTTATTTTTTTTTAAATTAAGCACTTGCTAAAGGCAACAACCCGACCCATGTTCAAATAGGTGGCCCGGTAACTAGTTACCATTTCGCGAGAAGGTAAACATGATGCATGAACGCCTTCCTGACGCGCATGCTCATGCTACTGTGATCGCCAACATGCCAGCGAGCTGAAAAAAATAGTACAGCTTACGACACAAACCGGATGAGGAAGTAGCTTCCACCCCAGCGGCAGCCCCGGAACAGGAAGCCTATGAATTGTTGGCACTAAAACAGGACGGCTACAGCTGATCCCTTTCTCCCTCTTGTGAGTATCTTTACCTTTGTTCCAGTGATGAAGCAAGGGGTCCGTACTTGGGACAGGAACAGAAAGTAGGAGTTAAGGGGAGGGATTATATATAGAATTTAAATTAAAAAAACGGCGAAGTAATTTTTTATTCACACAGGACGGCCTCACACATTAGTACTACGATTAGGGGGACTTCTGTGGGGGTAAAGGGATTTATCAGATGTAATAAATGACTGACCCTATTCCGTCCAATGAGTGTCTTAGAAGCAAATTAGTCTTACATTTCCAAGAGAACGACTGTTTACTCAAGGGATCCGTGAGAAATGTGGTCTTACTCTCCTGGAACCTACTAATTGGAAAAGCTTGTCTTTAAAATCCCCGCCAACTATTACCTAGTTTGGAAGCAATGAACATGACTGGTTAAGAGAATGAGAGTCTTTGGTCTCGAATTTCAAGCAAGAAAAGACATCAGCCCACAAAGTAATCTGGAAAATAACATTTGCAAGAATTTACGAAGCACAAAATACCAGTCTAGCCCCCTTGCTGTCAGAGAACCGGCAACATTGACTCACCTCAACCTATAAGAAACTGCGCCTGCGAAGGAAATATCTCTACAATCAAGGCCTTGCCCTTGAGGATAGACATCTTGTAGCCTAGGAAACCTACTGGGCTAGTCAAATTTAGGGAAACATCTTAAAAATATAATATCACTCCATGAGAACATGTTTAGCCATATGTTTCCTTTTTTTCAACTTCTCTGCAGCCCACTCTAACATATTATGACAGTAATTTAGCAAACTACAAAAAGCAGCTACTCTGGCATGCATAGGTCTCTTAAAATGTTAAATGCAATAAAATAGGAATATACTGTATGATGTCATCATTTTGGACTTACTGCTAATTGTTCTTTCATCTTTAGAACTGTGTTTGAAAATGCATTTCGCAGCAACCTTTTTAGCATTCGCTGTGGCTTCGTTGCTCCACTCCTGCAGTGAAAGATAAAACAATTTCTTGTCATTTTTCTGTAAAAATAAGTAGAATAATTTTATAAATAAATAGGATAAAAAGTGGATATTGCCTTCCACTTCACATTTTGTGCAGCCTGAGTACTGAAAACTAAATGACACATATTTCAGAAAAATGAGTAATTAAAGGATTACAATGTTTGTTGGACTTGGCCCTTTTCCCCAAAATGTTTCGCTTCCCCCCTCCGTTTTAGGATGTCTCCCCCATGGTAGAGAAATGTATAGGCCATGTGTGGTGTGAGATGCAGTGACACATGCTGTGCAATGGTGTGCGCAGATTTATTTGAGCTGCTGTGGAGAAATGTCTCATTTAAAATAGACTCCATTGCTGTGTGCTTTGTGCCGCCTGCCTGAGGTGGGTTGGCGGTCTAGTATTTGAAGTGACAAGGTGCTCTACACTTCCCCCACAGTGACAGTGAGGATGGTACTGCTAGGGACATTCTAGACACTTTCAGCCCTTTCTGGTAGGCGGGAGGAAGGGTGTATATGTAGAGCAGTAGAGATACCATAAGCTCAGTCAGAGCGTGGACTTGAGAGTGAGGGGACCTGCTGCCAGTGGGTGCCGCCGCATGGACCTGTGTGCTGGCCCCTGAGCCCATCTGTACCCCTCCACTGTCCACAGGGCCAGTGAGAGCCCGCTGCTGGAGTTCAAGCTGCTGTACCAGGAGGAGTGACACGTTACAGGGGATGATGGTTCCGGGGAGCTGCTGTCCTGTACTGATGAGTTCCCACTGACTGCTGACCTAGCCCAGTAGTGCCTGCTGCTCTGCTACCCAGCGCCCGGAAAGGAAGAGCGCTGTGTCTGTGCTGCCCAGGAGAAGAAAGGAGCACCAGACTGGAATTTGCTGGTGTGCCCTGGCCCCCTAGCGCCTCGGGAGTGCTGTAGGTGGAGTGCCAGGAGGTGAGAGGCGCTGGTTGACGGCCACTGAAGCTGGTGGGGCTGCCGAGCACCTGTTAAGCGCTATATTTCAAGACCCAAAGGAGGTGAGGAGCGTGGGCCCTGCAGTGTGTGAGGCTGGGGAGAGCTGTGTATGTAAACCTATAACGGGAGCCTACCCCACGGGTGGACGCTATGCTGTCTTAAACTACTGCGCTGTCCTCTAAGCGCTACATGGCCGCATCTGGGCTGTCTTGGAGAGCAGGTGCCCACCCCGTGCAAAGGCAGTGCTCTACATATTTTAAAATTAGGCGGAAGCCTACCCCGCAAGTGCGCTTCTATCGAGAGAGAGCCTACCCCTCATTGTCCCTGGAAATCACCCCGGGGCCCGGAAGAGGAAGAAACCTTACCGCCATCACCGCTGCGGCCCAGGAGACAGGAGAGCAGCTGCGCGGGTGCTGCCGCGCTAAGGGGAGAAGAAGCGCCCCTGGAGATCGCCGCCGTGGCCCCGTAGGAAGGGGTGGACTGCAGCGGTATTCAAGAAAGGCGGAACCAGGTCCCTGAGCATTCTTAAAGGCCAGCGTCATCGGCCGTGTCTGGGGGGCAGGCGCGGCCCCATTGGTCCCTGTGGCTGCACCCACCGGAAGCCGCCACCTTATTGGCTCTTGGGCCCAGCCCTTTAGAAGAGGCACAGCCATTGGCGGAGGCTGCCGCGCCCCTGCCAGAGACGCCCAAGGATTGGCTGCTGACCTGGAAGACAGCCAGAAGACCCGTACGAGGAGCGGAGCGCAGCCAACCTCGGAGAAGGCCACCTGGAAGGTGCTGCTGCTGGCGGGGCTCCTCCGTGGAAGAGGAGAACCCCGCATGCCCAGAGGAGACCGAGGAGGAGAGTAGGAGACGCCCAGAGGCCGCCCCTGCCGGTCTGTGCACAGAAGAAGAGCCCGGGGGCAGCCGGTGAGTGGGGCTGTGTGGGGAACTGCCTAAAGCCTTTGAGAAGCTTGGGGTGGAGAGGATTACGGGGCACACTGTTGGTGCTCGCCTCCCCCTTGGTGCTAGAGTGACTTTACAGCTGCCCCACTTGGCAGTGGGCAGCTGCAACGTGAGGCATTTTTCTTCCAGCCTCAGGTCCCAGGAGGGGACCCCCAGCATGTCGGGACTATGAGGGCCCCCTAATTGTTGCTTGGAGAGTCCTCGAGGGAGAGGGGCTTTCACTGGGTCTGTAACTTGGGGCCCCCCTTCCTGGTTACACCTTTGGGGTCTTGAATCTAAGTAATACAATTTGTGCCCCCCTGAGGTCAGGTGTGATGCCCTACTGCTAACATACCTCCAGCCTGTCCGAGGGCATCATGTGCCTGTAGATCCGCTTTCAGGTTGATGTAGATGTTGCCCCTGTCAATCTGTTCAGGTCTAATGTGACTACTACCAAGGTCGCGGCAAAGGGTTATGTAGGTCCCTTGATATGTCCAAGGGGCGGCTCGGGCGATGTACTCAGGATTACTGCCTAACCGGATGTTTTTCTGCCTAGTGTTTTCATGTTACCCTTTTAGGCCTAATGTGCTAGGTTCATGGGAATGTTGCATCTGCACCAGTGTGCCTAATCTGGATGCCAATGGCCACTTGATTACGCATCCTAAGGTTCTAGGCCCTGTGTTATGCCCTGCACCATGTGTCTAATGCCCCTTGCTAAGGTGATTATGCTAAGGTTATGCCTAAACTAAGGTGATTGAGGCCCACATGTTTATGGTTGTGGATAATGCTATTAGGCCTAATGTTTTCCATGAAATGATAATGCTTTGGTTCCTTATTACAGCCCTGACACGGATGGACTTACCTTTTTCTCCTTTTTCATTTACCCTGTAAATAATCCCTGTGTATATATTGCCCTGGCGCCAGTTGGCGCAGCATTGTGACTACTTTGTTTTCTGTTGCAGATTTGAGACAATACATAAGTTATTCTTTTTCACCAAAACTGGTGTTGTGTCTCTTTTTGTGGTGTGCCTGGTGTGTCGTCTGTGTGTACTGCGTGGATGCTTCACACATGTCCTCAGGAGTTTGGCCTGCCCGCTCTGCACCATGCTACCCCCGTGGAATTGGTTACCCCATTTCTAACAATGGTACTGATGGATTTTGAAAGCTGGTTCTATGTAACCGAAGCAGAAATCAGAAGGAAGAACATGTGAGTACAGATATGGCGCAGAGATCTTTATTCTGGTACAATTGTATTTAATAGCAGTGAACATGTTTATGTTTAACCACTGGCAGACCTCTTGTCTACCATCGTATAACACACCACACAACTAAAGTGACGAGATTCCGAAAGCCGAGATCTGGGACAGATCAGAGACACAGAAAAGGGACTGCAATTTGACTGTCAAAATAAAATCTTCATGAAAGAAAAAAATTAAATTCGGACTATGTTATAACAATGCAGAGCTTACTCTAATCCTAACATACTGGTGCATTGCACATATGTATTTCGATAAAGTTTACTTCAATGGTAAATTATGAACTATTAAAAAATCAGTCAACATTACATTTTGTAACTAGCACATCTGGTGCAAATGTGTGCTCTTCCTCGGAGATCAGAGAACACTGACAAATAGAGTAAAAGGTGCCCGTGAATCTTAACATCACTAATGTACATCTTAAATTCGAAATAATCTTCATACCTTCAATTTGGACCCTACTTTTAGTGACTCACAATATAGCAAGTTTGAGTCTGTGACCATCTAAAATATTTTACAGCACACATAGGAGCAGAAGCTGTTGTTTGTTATGATTATTGACTGACAGAGGAGTAGATATTGATCTTAGAAACAATGATACTGAGAGTGGAATTAATAATGTTTTGGCTAAAATCAGCACCCTGGCTCCAAACTGAGATAAGCAAGCTTTCAAACGAGAGCAAGAAGTTTAGCATTTCATTAAGTTACTGTCCCTATATACAAATACCATTCCATCAATCAATACATCTTTATTGGGCCATTGGAGACTATAGAAGCACATTAAATAAAACATTTGTACCTAAAATCAAGTTTATGACATTAATATTTAAAAGCAGACCAATAATACATGTACATATCCAATTTGATACCAGCTAAAAGCTTCAGTAAAGGGGTCAGTTAAAACATAACATTAGGCCTAAAACTCGAAGATATGGAATCAACGGCCACATGCATCATTGTAAGGTTTTGCTATTCCTTATTTGCGATTTTTAGGGAATCGCAAATAAGGAATCGCAAAATGGTATGCCTGATTTTAATCGCATAATATCTGTGATTCGGTAAAAATCGCAATTTTTATCGAATTGCAAATATTATGCGAATTCTAATTTGCGATTTCGCAATTCCCATTGATTCCTATGGGCCTCAATGGGAAGGCATTGACATTTTGCGAATTTCAATTAGCGATTCGCAAAATGTTAATGCATTCCATGGGTGCAGGGGGGGGTCCAAAGGACCCCCCTGCACCCCTGAAATGTATTTTAAAGTGCATGTTTCACACACACATGTCCTAAGGACATGTGTGTCTGTAACATGACAGCGTTTAAAATGCTATTTTGAGCATTTTAATACTTTTTCGCAAATTACCACGAGGTTCACCCTCGTGGTAATTTGCACCCCCTAATTGCGAATTCGCAATTTAAAAAACAATCATGCATTGCTTTTAAGGAATCGCAAATATGCGATTCCTTAAAAGCAATCGTATTTTTGGAAATCGCTAAAAATAGCGAATTTCACAAAAATGCATGATGCATCCCCAAAACTTATTTAGGAATCGCAAACGGCCGAATTTACCGATTCGCACCGTTTGCACTTCCTAAATAGGTTGATGCATGTGGCCGCAAAAGTATAAAAATAGGTCAAGTAAAGTGCGAATGTGACAGTGCAGGCACAGAAATGATGACGTCAAAAACCGTCTGTAAAACATACCACAATTAATAAATGCGTGCATAATACATCTAGACACAGAGTCAAATAGGAGCTTCCTAATCCTTAAACAGCTTCTTCTTGTGTATAAAGGCTCCGGGAAAAAATAGCTTGCTACTCCGAAGCAAATCATGGAGGAAGACAGCTTTTATAAATAGATCAAGGCAGGTCCCACTTGTTCGAAATTACAATTTCTTACCAACAGAAGAAGAAAAAATGTCCGTAAGAAACTATAAAAGTCACAGAAAAATGTAAAATGTAAGGTGTCCTGCTCTGTAAAATGATATCAAGGACAGGGCTTTAAAACACCTGACTTTGAAAAATCATCTAGGAAAAGATAAAAACCAGTGAATAAAATTAAATCTGAATTTGGTCAGCAGAAAATGGTGGTGCGCTCAACATTATATATTGTCTCACAGTGGGCTTGGGAAGTTCTGTACCTTCCCTTTCCCCCAATGGCCTGGCCAGGAACATATTTTAGATGCCGCTCAAGTCACTATGGTGAAGTACCATTAATTTTTATACAAAATGACAGATTAAGGTATCATTCTGGCTACCTCCCAATTACTGGAAAGGAAGACTTAGGGGCAGATTTCAAGCCCCATACGCCATTTTTGCATCACCGTTGCGTCACTTTTTGTGACAGTGACGTAAAGCCAGCGCCATGCTATGGGGTATTTACGTGACGCATCTGGGGAGATGCGTCATGTTGTAAAGCCCAGCGCCACATGAAACCTGCGTCAGGTTTCATGTGAGTGTTCCAGGGCAAGGGGGCGCTTTCCGGCGCAGGAACACCTTGCAAAAGTGGCTGAGTGAAATCTACAAGATTTCACTCAGTCAATTATCCGACCCCGCTGCGTCAAAACCTTGCATCTGCTTGAAGCAGGCGTAAGGCTTGATAGCACTATTTTGGACATAGGCAGGGTTGGAACAGTGCTGGAGTTGACGCGACGCAACTTCAGCACTACGCCAACCTTACACCGACAGATGCAACACGCATCTGTTTATCCTTGTGCCATGATGCGCCGCATTGTAAATGCGGTGCATCTGTGGTGGAGCAAGGGTAAACTTGCGTGACGCATCTTTCCTGGCGCATCCCTGATGATTTGCAGGGATGCGTCAGGAAACGTAAATCTGCCCCTATGTGCCTGTTATGAAAATACGAAAAACTGATGGTCTAGAAACCTAGTAATCTGGAGAGGAACCACATATCTAGCCACAAGTAGAAAATAACACTAGGGATGATAATTCAATCATTTCTGTATGAGTCCATCAATTAAATTTGTGCTGTAAATGTAAGCAATGTACAAAGAACAAATGTATTGTGCAATAGTGTACACTATGTGCAGTGCTTAGTTTGTAAAAGAATAAGTGCTGGGGCCTAAGGTTTTGCTGAAAAGCCCATCCGTGGCACTATTGAATATCGGATTGTCAGATACCAAGGCTGCATAGTCTTGATTCCACCTCATGCCTCTTTAGCCCACCATGAAACACTCCACTCCTCTTTATCTAACTCTCAAAGGTTCCTGCTTTGACCGTTTGTCACATTTGATGCCATCTTTTTCTTCCTTTATCTTTCCCCCCGGTTTGTTTTTCTCTCTTCTTGCTCTTGGTCAAAGTCTGATGAAGGAAAATAAGTACAGGTCCCCACAAATGAGTGCTGGTGGGTGTCACCTGCAACCAGCAGCTCAAACCCAGCACTGACTACTAACTAGTCTATCTGCATTAATTGAATAATGTGTTTATAATACACCTGTGAAGGCATTTAAACCTGGATAGGCATACTTTAAAGAAAAGAAGCAGGAAGTGCTCACTGGTAAATAGTAGTCCTCACCACGCATGAGCTCTGTCCCATATTAAGAAGATGATTAGGGTTCGAAGAAATTGCAGCCTGGACATAGATTCCCAAGATTCTCTGACGGTTTCGGTAGATTTTATACTAGCAAGCGGAATTAAAATTCATACTAAGAACCAACCAGCAAGACATGATAGGCGGACTACTTTAATACACAGATCAAAATATATGAATCAAGATGAAAACAATGATCACTTCTTACAACAGAAGACATATTTGAGGTGAACAAAGCAGTGTGTAATTATCCAGGTGGGCTGAGAGGTGTGCAGTGTGCCTGATAAATAGGGCCATGGATATTTTATCCTGGGATCCCTCTAGTGATCTGATCTACAGATGTCCAGATGTCATAGACATACCTAAATCCTATGCCAAAATGGAAAAGTAAGATGGCAACACAAATGGGTTACCATTAGCACCACCAATGCTGTGAGTGTGTGGGAGCCCCTAAACAGTCCCCTATCTTTGCCTGCATTTGGTGTTGTACCATAGGACCCCTTTTGCAGGTGGGGCCAGAGTGGTAATGGTTCGAGAGAGAGAGAGTTGTGGCAGTCCATTAATTGGCTGGGCAGCGCATTGGCTCAATGATCCATCGTACCGGTAGTGATCTACACAACACTGATCTTTACGCTTCTACAGCCAGGAGAATACTCTTGTGATACCACTGTTACAAAGAGACGAGTCACCTCGTAGACTCGTGTGATCAAAAGAAGGATAGAGAAGCATAGCCTGGGTGTCACATACGTAGATGCACTCATGGAAGTCTGCTAAAGACCAGTATGGTTGCTTTCCTCTGAGAGTGCATTTATGTATTGGACAATATACAGCATTCTGAAATGTCTAAAGGGGTCTAATGTCTTTGATAGGATCTAGAATTGTTTTCTCCTAGTGGGAGTTTAACATACACCAATATGAGCACCCAATCAAATGATCTTGCCAACCGGTGAACTGGAGTCTGTTCTTGTTTGGGTGGAAAGATAGAGTTCCTGGAGTGTATATTTCGAAGGTAAGGAATTATAATGATCTTTTTATGTTTTTTGTACACAGGGACACCAAGGAACGTATGGGAAACAGCACATCACTTTCTTGTCACTGAGGTTTCAGAGCCATCTCGTATTGTTCTCTGCATTCACACTTTAGTGTCATATGTTGTATTGACTGAATCTTTGTGGCTCCTGATGGACGCCATAGAACTGTGACATAAGCATTAGAGCATAGTGATTCAATACAGGTTTAGAATGTTGAGTTTGCGGTCACACGCAGAAGTATAAAGAAATGTTATTCTAAGTTCCATGTGTACCATGGTCATTGGCGAGGGTAGCACACTACAACTGGCGACGAGATAGGGGACTAGTAACTCAAAAAATGACAGTCTTCTCCCAGAGAGGTTGCCGAGGTCCAACAAACTGCTTGTGCGTGCCACGTGTTCTACCGTTGAAGTGCAGAATCGACGTTTGGCATTAGTGAAGTCAAAGCGCAGCCCAAGTTCCGTGTAAAGCTTTGAAGATAATGAAAGCTTAAATGAGAAGTCTAAACATCGGTGGCTGAGAACCTGCTGGGAAGGCTGCAAAGAAAGGTACTGTGCTACTACACAACTTAAAAGCCATACATCTTATGGAGTGATAGCACTGCCAACATTGCGCTGCAAGGCAGAGATCAACCAGTTGTCAGATGGCACAAAGAGATGCTGATAAGCAACGACATTCCAATACTAAAAAAAATCATCTGCTTACCAGACCTGAGCAAAGAGTGCCAGTGTGCCACTGTGCTTGGGGAAGTAACCCCAGAGGAAGCAGCCGGAGTTGTGCTTGGGGAGCTGTCCAGAACCGAACTGGCCCAGCACCAAAGCTGCTGGGTGATGTTTAGCACAACCCCCAAGGTCTCCTGAATGCAAAGGACTCCCATGGAGACCTAGAGGGATTTCAAGGTTCCATGGGCTATCCAAATTGACCCATAGTCCAGCACAGCACAGGGCATTAGAGATGGTATGGCTGAAACAGGTCCTAGCGGACAGAAGACTGTGTCAGAAAGAACTCCACCTTTAGTGTCAGTCAATCTCATAAATCATTTAAATGCTGCTGTCTTTTTGAAACACGCTGCCATTCAATACTACCAAAAAGTCGAATATTGGTGACACATGCACTGCCTGAATAGAGACGTTTAATGATTACATTGATGCAATTGAAGAAGCAGACAACAAAAAGATTATCAAGTACCTTAAGAATCCTGCTGATGAAGGTGTAAAAGACGTCATAAAGAAAATGCTGTGAGCTGATGAAATTACATACAGTCAAATCAAAGCAGCCTTGAATCTCAAGATCAATCCAATGCCAAGTGTGGATTACGAAAGGTACACCTTCAGTCAAGAATGTCCGAAGTCGGTGAGACTTGCAACACATTTGTTGAGAGATTGGATACACTCATCAAACACTGTAATTGCAATCAATTTATTGTTGAGAAAGCTATATGCCTCAGAATGATTGATGGATGCTTATCAGATTTGTTCAGATGATGAATGCTAAGAGAAACTCTTAGTCAGAAGTGAGTCCTCATGGCTGCCAGAGCTGAAGAGCGTGCGGAGATTGTATGCCTTGTTAATGCCGTCATTAGTACGAAATCGTAAGGAGTCAATGCCCCATTAGCCTTCGGGTCGAGAGGTGAAAATGAAACTTTCATATGAAGTAGTGCAGTGCTCGCTTCCTCTCACGTGTGGTTAGAGGAAGCGAGCACTGCACTACTTCATATGAAAGTTTCATTTTCACCTCTCGTCCCAAAGGCTCATGGGGCATTGACACCTTACGTTCCTAACCTATTCTCAGAAATACTGACATAGCTTTACAAATCATATACTCGTACCACATAGGTATTGTATTTTTAGATCACTTGTATATATCTTTAAATTTTTTCACATATTGCAAGCAACATAGTGAGTGACAGAGGGATCTTACTCTGTCCTGACGGAAGAAGCTTTCACAGCTTCGAAACATGTTGACACCCCCTGGAGATTCAGCACATTACTAGCATGATCTCTCCGACCCACCTTTTTAACGGTACCAGCCTATGACCAAATAAAGTTGTTTTGTACCCATAAGGCCCGGTATCTTTTAGCATCACTTTTTCACTCACCCCTGACCCTACTTCACTCACTACAAATACACCTCACGTAGCACTTACAAAAACCAAGTGCTCCAGCGTAGTCGCCAGTCGCAGCACGCCCCGTCCAGAAGCGGGGCGGGAAGACCCCAATGATGAAGCATGACACCAGGGGCCCTTTTGGTGTGTGAGGGGTATTTTAACAAATACAGTATATGCCTTTTACCTCTAGACATACTCAAACCACTTTGAGGTGGATCTCTTTGTTTTCTAAACCATTGCATTGAGGAGGATGCATCCACCATAGTACTCTTGCAAGCACTACCTCTTCACTCCCTAACCCTTGATTTTGATCCTTCAATTTTAGATTAGCCTTATCCATTTGGGGGCCCCACCCCATTTTGTCATTCAATGTGAGCCCCAAATAGTCAAAAGTATGTACCCTTTCGAGGGGTCTACCCTCCATCACCGGGCGCGGGCAGTTAATAGTATTAGCCTTAAAGACCATGTACTTAGTTTTGCTAATATTGACCACAAGGTTCCTCTTTTTGCAGAACTGACTAAATACATTTAGCACACGCTGCATACCCATTGCCAACTTCGAAAGCAGCAGGGTATCGTCCGCAAACATTAATGCGGGAAATCTACAAAGAGCCAATTTCGGGGAACGGAGCCGTTAATTGACCATTCTTGCCATATCTTACTCTAGCAAAAGTGTCTTCGTGGAGTTGAATAAACTGAAAGCATAGATATGGCGGAACTCCCATAGCCAACAAAATACTCCATAGATGGTTACGGTCCACCATATCAAATGCAGATTTCAGATCCACGAAGGTAAGATATAAGCTCCCTCCTTCCAATACTACGTGCTTCCAGTAAATAAGCTGGAGCCTAAATAGCCGATCTATAGTAGAGGTTTTGGCCCTAAAACCTGCTTGCAATGGGGTCAAAATATCATGGTCTCAAATCCATTCCTGCAGTCTTTCTAGTAGCACCCTTGCATATATTTTTTGGGAAACATTGATTAGGCTAATTGGCCTAATTTGACCGGCTCCATGGGGGACTCCTTTTTATAGATGGGGATGATCTCGGCCCCTGCCCACTTGCTAGGAGCCTGGAGGCCCTGAAGGATTGCGTTAAAGAGTAGTTAGAAATAGGGTACCCACACTACCTGTTTATTTTTATACAGGTCTCCCGGGATCCTATCTAGTCCTGGTGCTTTATTCAATTGAAGCTTTTCCAGAGCTAGTTTAACCTCGGCCTTGGTGAAAGCTGGTATGTTCCACGAGGGATCAGAGGTTTGGAGGCAAGCCGGCGTCTCACTTGGTTCAATTGACGGTATTGAATATAGTTCCTTAAAGTAGAGACGCCAGGCTTCCTCAGCATTATTTGGTTCAATGGTAGTCTTATTATTATTATTATTATGATCCGACTCTACTGTGTGCCTTGGCTGGACAGAGAGGGTGCTGTCGAGTGACTGTGAGGAGAGGAGAGGAACGAACGAGGCGAGGAAGACACCGGCTGCAGCACCCGGCCGCTGCCTGAGGCCGTCCCCCTGCCGAGTAGCGTTCTGAGTGCGGCCGGAGCCGCGAGAGCCGAAATATCCCGGACACGTCAGAAATCCGTGCTGTGTCCCGGGTGCGGTTGAATTTGCGAGCGCGCCCCCCGAACGCGGCAACAGCCGTGAGTGGTGTCCCGTCTGCGACTGGAGCCGCGAAAGCCTCCTGGATGTGGCAGCAGCCGAGAGTGACATTCTGAGTGCGGCCGGAGCCGCGAGAGCCCCCTGGATGCGGCAGCAGCCGTGAGTGGCATTCTGAGTGCGGCCGGAGCCGCAAGAGCCCCCTGGATGCGGCAGCAGCCGTGAGTGGTGTGCCTGTGGCTGTGTCTTACAACAGCAGTCAAGACTTTGGCTTCTGAAAAATCTGTGGTAATCATGAGTGGTGTCCTGGGTGCGGCCGGAGCCGCGAGAGCCCCCCGGACGCGGCAGAAGCCGCGAGTGGTGTCCCGGGTGCGGTTCAGCCGCGAGGGCTCCCCGGACGCACCAGGAGCTGTGAGGAGCTGCGAACTGTGTCCCGAGTGCGGCTAAACCGCGAGGGCTCCGCAGGTGCAGCAGGAGCTGCAAGGAGCTGTGAGCAGGATTTCGGCTGCAAAAGTCCCTAGAACGCGGCAGGTCCCACGAGAGGTGCCAGGTACGTGGGGGACACCGCAAGGGCTTTTCTTGTGGAACTGCAATCACTTCCTTTTGAGTGCGGCAGAATAAGAAGTGTGAAATTACTGTAAGGGGCTCCTTTATAACCATCTTTAAGTGAGCATTGGCTTTACAATCTTACCTAAGTGGCCATTCGTATTTAACATACAGTCTAATAAGATTTGGGATCTGAACTAAAAACCCTCTCTGGGAAGCAGACCTTAAACTAAACTAATAGGATTTCCTCGCAGCAGGGGTAACCAGAGGTACTAATATCACAAGACCCAACTAATGAATGACTGGTAACTAATGTTTGATGTGCATGAAAATTTCATAACCTCACAAGAAACAGGAGCCAGGGAGCGGGAACTGGGTGCTAGTTTTGGTGTGGCATCAGCGGCGCACCTGTGTACTGGCACTTTGGAGCTTTACCTCTCTGGCAGTGTCGATTGGACTTTGGCTAACGCACCTACTTTAATGCTGGATCAAAAGTAGTGGGCAGCAGGGAAGAGCATATTACCCATACGGGCGGCCAAGATAGACCAGGTAACATATTGTTGGTACAAACAGTACGGCTAAAATTAAAACTAAAACAATACTAAGTGATTTACTACACTGTAATGGCCTATAAAAAACTAAGATCGAGAACCATCTTTATGAAGAGGATGGGAACAGAACAGGCAATTAGAAAGAGCACGGGCAAGATGTTTAGAGCCGGAAAGTCTGCAGTAATTCCTGGGATTAAAAAGTATTTTGCAAAATTAAACCCAGATGAACAGGGACATATACAAAAAGATCAGACAGTTAAGGAAAAAAAAGAGAATAAGGAGGTTGGAAAGGATGGAACACATCAAACTCAAATTCAAAATCCAAAGACACCTGAAGTCTCTCAAAAAAGTATCCTGATTGATCCGGAGGAGTTAATTCCGACCTCTACTGTATCAGGATCAATAATACAGGAATCATCCAACATACAACAATCTCAAGAATATAATATTACCTGTCCAGATATTAATATGAAAGACTTAATATATCATATGGGACCGCAAAAGGAAACCCAGTATATCCAGAAGAGTACTCCACAAAAATCATCAGACCTAGAGAGATTCCTTGAAAAATCACCAGATCTCTAATCACTTTTGAAGTTCATGTCTTTCTAATGATTATACCCCAATATCCAAATCCTTGTTTACACTGCAAAATATCCTGGAAACGGTTCTCATTCATCTAGGGAACATATTGGAAAATTCTGACCAAACACTTGATACCCAAATAGGAATACTAAAATTTATAGTTGAGAAAAAAAGGAAGAAAGAGCAAATAAATTCAACAACAATAACAGGAGTTTGTGGCAAATGTAAAGGGGAATATTCTTATAACTCAAAAGTTGAAATAATAAAAACGCCTCTTCCTCAAAAAAAAGAAACTTCAACCCAAACCGGAAGGAAACTAATTACGGAATCTAAGAATAAACAGGATTCTAACCTGAAATACTCCCTCAGAAACCTTTCTAAGGAGGAAACCAAATCAGTGTCTCCCCAACAGCCTGTAGCTTACTATCCAATCTTCACCAAAAGAAAACCTAACTCCATTTTGAACAGTCCTGTAATATCTAATCTTAAACCAAATGTTGAGACTGAGCTATCTAATGATGACACACAGGGCCCAGAAAACGTTAATGACAAAAGAAATCAAAAGACGATTAAACTGAAAAGGAGAAAGGCGCTAAGAAGAATTAAGAAAAAGAAAGCTCGTAAAATAAGATTCGGAATAATCCCCCTCTTTTAATTGATAAGGAGGAAAGTGCAGAAATGCCCCAGACCACGAAGATAAAGGAGCAGAAGCCGCCGGCGAAAACTCAAGGAGACAACTTTAACCAACTGAGTAAATTAAACCCAAAGGCAACACATTTCTTACCAGCAGGACGCAGTCCGACAAGTCCGGCATTAGAAGAGATCCTAAAAGGAACTTTCTCTATTCAGAAAAAGGATCCACAAGCAGAAGAGACCAGGTCTAATTATCTGGAAATCACAGACTTATTCCCTTCCGATGAAGCTCCACTTAACCGCGACCGAATTATTAGCCTGCTACAAAAAAAGCAGCCATTACAATTCTTAGCGCAAAACGAAATAAAACTAGTTATGTTTCCGGAAAAAACAAAAACGACAACAGCGATTGTTGAATTTTGGTCTCCAGTAATACCAGGAATTGTACTGCAGGAGAGTGAGGCTCTACACAAATATGGTTATGATCTGACCCCAGTATTAAAGCATGAACCTCAAAAGAGTCATACAGCAGAAGTATCTCTCAAAACGCAGCGATTGAAGCAATCTTTCAATCCCATGATCAACCCCCCAGAACATGTTGCAGAAAATATATTTGTGTCCATAAAGAATGGCGAAAGAGAAATATGGAGTAAAAATACCCCCAGCATGGAGACAACAAAGAGAGATCATTCCTGGTCCTGGATTTCGGAAACCCTGAACAGTAATAAACATATTAAGGATAACACATTTTCTGTTTAGCACAGGCTTGACGATCTCCTCTTGGAACATATGGGGGAAAACTAAAGAAAAAATGGCTGAAATAATAAAAAACTCTCCATCAATAGTGGCCCTCCAAGAAACTTGGTCTACACAAAACTTCAATCAGGAGAAATATTTTGCATATGATATCCCTGCCTGCAGAACAGGTCGATCGGGAACACGCGAAAGGTGGGATAGCGATCTTATTAAATGAAGATTACAAATGGGCCCAAGAAATAATTCCAACTAACTCAAATAATCACCAACGTCTCAAGATTAAGTGTGAGACAAACCCTCCAGAAACTTTAAAAGACCTATTAATTTATAACATCTATATCCTCCCTGGAGTAAAAATGGATGTACTTACTATAGAAATCCTAAAGGACATCGAACAAACAATAGAAAACCATGGTTATCCATCACTTCTCATTATGGGTGATTTTAATGGGAAAATATCTAATGAGGTACTATTAAAATGGGCAAACTGGCTCACAGAAGTGGCCCTGGGACTCTCTATTCCACTTCTTCCGAAAGAAAACAAGGCGGACAAAAGAGGGAATATCCTAATAGCATCATTACCCATGTTAAATGGAATAATACTAAATGGCAACGTAGAAGGAGACATCCCTGCCTCAAATACAAGACAGGGAAATTGTAATTCTTCACTACTGGACTACATGATCTGTAGCTACGATCTGTTTGGATCAGTCTCACAACTTAAAATTAATTTTGCTCATGGTAGTGACCATGCGATTCTACAACTCAGCACCGAGTGGAAAACACAACTGTCCCAGTCAAATCAAAGTATGTATAGCCACAGTACAGTTTGGTAAACCCAATCCAAAGACGGATTCTTTGGAATTCAGCTACTCTTACTAAAATAATCACCATAATCGACTCAACGCAACTTCTGCAAGTAATGCATTCAGCAAATCCGATAAAAAAAATTGAAATAGTTATTAAAAAGCTAACACAAAATTACAGGAAAAGTTGATGCAACCAACAAAGAATCAAAACAAAAAAGTTAGTTACCAATGCAAATCATCTAAATAAACTGAAAAGAGCACAGTTTTTAGAAAAATTACCAGCTAGACAGTTAGAAATCAACAAATTGAAAAATCAACGCGGGAGAGAAAAAGAAAAAAACAAAAGAATAACCCAAGACAAAAATTGGTTAGACCTGCAGATAGCAGCGAAACAAAATAACCAACGTACCTATTGGAATATAATCGCTAAAGAAATGGGTACGAAAAAAGCACAACAAGCTATCCCGGTGCCTCCATCAGAATAGGAACTCTGGGGCATATTACCAACAACTAGCGATAATTATCGCTATGTTGGTTTAGCAGGGATATTTTTATCGCCGAGCTGCGGGCATTTTTATCGCTTAGGAACCTTGCTATTATCAAGGTTTATCTCCTAAGCGATAAAAATCGGCCAAAATGCATGAATATCGCTGAAAAGTCAACGATATTCATGCATTACCAAGGTAATGCTCTTAGCCATGTTATCCACCTACCATTGGATAACATGGCCAAGAACTGCTCAGGGGCAGGTGTTAGCTTTTGGAGATATTCGCCCTTAGCCCGAATATCTCCAAAAGTTGGTAATAGGAGATAGCGATGTTAGCGACGGTTTCCAGTCGCTAACATCTTGGCACGCCCACTTTGCATGTCATTAGTGATAAATATCACTGACATGCAAAGCGGGGCCCAAGATGGTCGCTATCTCCTACTAGCTGTCGCTAACTGGTGTTAGCGACAGCTAAGTAATAGGGAGATAATTTTATCATCGCTTTCTTGGCTTTTAAAGCCAAAAAAGCGGAGATAAACCCCCTTGATAATATGCCCCCCTATCTTGCCAATTTATATAAACTAAATACTAACGCAGAAATGAGCCACCACTTTGCTAGGAACCCAGAAATAAAACCCTTAGACAGTGGAGTTTCCAGACCATTCTCTATTGAGCTACATATAAGAAAGGCGAGAACAACAGGAGCAACAGGTCCGGACCAAATTCCGATTTAGGTCCTCCAATGCAACCCCAAGGAATGGAGTAAGATGTTATCCCCCCATTTTTAACTACATTTTCATTACTGGGGACATCCCCAAATATTGGAAGGGGAGCATTATAATACCCATACATAAAAAGGGTACAAGGCTGCATCCTGGCAATTATAGACAGATAGCCCTTCTGGACGCAACAGGAAAGGTCTTTACAGCAACAGTAATAGATCATCTTAAGGACTGGGCCTTTTCATCTGGACAAATTCCCCTGTACCAGGCTGGATTGAGACCAAAGCATTCAGTCACCGACAATATCGCTGTCCTGCAAACCATCTTAGATAAATACGTTACACAAAAATCTCAGGTTGTTTATGCTGCTTTTATCGTCTTTTCCACCGCATTCGATAGAGTGGACAGAGCAACACTCTGGAGAAAACTCAGCAAAATGGGTATCCCGGACAAACTTCTACATATATTATCATCACTACATACAGACACCTGGTGCCAGGTTCAAATGGGGAGGGAAAAGGGTCTTACTAGTCCTATCCCGACCCCAAATGGCCTTAGGCAAGGATGCCTTCTCGCTCCTTTATTGTTTTCCCTTTATCTCAGCGACTTGCCCCAATGTTTCCAGCAGATATGCAACTTCCCACCAGTAATTGCTTCCCACAAAATACATACTTTGCTGTATGCAGATGATGTTATTATTTTAGATCTAACTCCATTTGGTCCGCAAAGAAGCCTTCGGGCACTTCATAACTATACAGAGGAAAATTATCTAATACCGAACATCTCGAAAACAAAAATAGTACCGTTCTCTGGAAGGAAAAGGAGCACTAAATTCACCTGGTCCCTAGGGGGAAAAACGTTGGAAACGGTAAATGAATATACAAAATAAGCCCCATACTCTGAATTTGACCCGGAAATCTGATGTGCATGTGGGAGCACTCTTACGGTTATATGCTGCATCCGGACAAAGACATTTCTCTGCTATGCTTAAGGTATATAGTGCCAAGGTTCCACCAGTACTGTCATATGCGCCGGAATGTATACCGATAAGTCAATGGAGCTTTTTAGACTTAAAAGAAGGAAAGATCCTACGGAAATTAACAAAGTTGCCCCAGGCGGTATCAGTGCAAGCTCTCCGCCTTGAGTTTTCATTAACCAGCTCCTATGCCCGAGGAATCGCCAATATCATCAGTTGGGCGTATAATCTCCTCCCTCCGATCCCTGCTAAAAATAGAAACATTTGAATGTGAATCATCGAATCATGTATTCTCAAGGAATGTCCTATCTGCTTTCAAGTTATCAGAGGTTAACATTAAGCTCTTACTATCTTGGACTCCTGCCCAGATGAAACTTTTCTTAAAGCACTTTACCCCAAGACTAAGTTTTAACCTTGACTCTCAGAATTGTTTTAAATTGTCTTTATATAAAAATCTTACTGAATCTATAGAGTATAAGAAACCTCAGCAGTATATTAATTTTAACCTAAACCATGTGGTCAGGATATCGATTGTTCTGCTCCGATTCGGAATACTTCCTGTAAAAACCATTACATCTAGGTGGTACCTAAAAGAAATTCCTATTTATAATTTGTGTAATGGTGGAGAGCAGGACTTAGAGCATTTATTGTCTACCTGCCCAAATGTGATAGTGGTACAGGCAAGGCAAAGATTTTTACAACCAGTTTATTCCAAATGTAGAATCAACTCAGTACAGGAACTGATTATTTTATGTAAAGCTCGCCAAACGAATTTGTATGTTACAATTTTTACAAATTTTTAAAACCCTTTTTAAATTTTATTAGAATTAAACTTTTAAACAAAACTGCTTTTGAATATTGTATATCTAATATTTGTGGTTCTCAGTGGAGAATAAAATCAAATATAATAATAAAAAACTTATTATTATTATTATTATTAAGTAATTTTGTAGAGCGCACAGCTGCCCCAGCAAAGGGGTTGTCCCGGCGCTGGAGGCAAAAAAGCAGAGGCAACAAGACTATCATATTAGGAACAAAAACGTTTTGATGGCCCTACGGAAGGGAAGAAGCCCATCCAGACGGCGAATCTGTGCAGGAAGAGAGTTCCACAGCTTAGCGGCCAAATGGCCAAAAGACCTCCACCCAGCTCTAGCGCGTTTTACACGAGGGACCACAGCCAACAGTTGCTCCGCAGAACGTAATTGGCGGTTGGGAACATATGGGATCAGTAGTTTGAATAAAATTTCAGGGGATGATAGTTTAAATATTTTCAAAGCTAAGCAAAGTGCTTTAAACCCAATCCTTCTCGGTACGGGCAGCCAATGGAGTCGCCTAATGGCGTCCGACGTAGGGCAAGCTCTAGGGAGCCTAAGCAAGACCTGTGCAGCAGCATTTTGGACTCTCTGCAAGCGGTTCACATCCGCCTTGATAGCCCCTAAAAAAAGTGAATTAGCGTAGTCTACGCGAGACAGAATGGTAGCCTGAACGATCAGCTGGCGTGTGGCCGGATCAATAAACCCCAAGATAGGTCTAAGGTCACGTAGGAGCCTGAAACAGGTGCCAGCCACCTTTTTTGTGTGTTCCTGGAACCCAAGGGTGGAATCGAGCCAGATCCCAAGATTTTTTACCACTGACTTAAGTTGTAAACAATTAGTGGTCATCCACTTGGCAATTGCCTCGAGCCCGGTTCGAAACCCCACTGGGCCCAGGTCACCACCGTCCGAGAGGGCCACCACCAGTTGTGTATCGTTGACGTATGAAACCAAGGTCAAGCCATAGTCCCGTGCTACTCTCGCCAGAGGCAGGACGTAAAGATTGAACAAGCAAGGGCTTAAGGCAGAGCCTTGGGGGACCCCCGCTCACTAAGATGAACATGGGAGAGGAAGGGGGGTGCTGTGACCTGAAACGTCCTGTCCAAAAGGAAAGAACGGAACCAGTTCAAGGCCAGACCAACTACCCGAGCCTCCTCCAGGCGGCGCAGAAGGATCTGATGGGAGACGGTATCAAACGCGGCGCTGAGATCAAGCAAGATCAGCGCCGCTGTTCGACCCTCATCCAGGATGGACCGCAGGTGTTCGCATACCGCCAAGAGAGCAGTCTCTGTGCTATGCCCGGGGCGAAAGCCCGTCTGTGAGGGGTCCAATATGTTGTTGCTGTTCAAGAAGTTAGAGAGGATGTTGTTAGCATGGGCCTCTGCCACTTTGGCGGCCCAGGGAAGAAGGGATATAGGCCTTAAGTTTTCAGGCTTATTAGGGTCAAGGGAGGGTTTTTCCAACAGGGGGACCACCCTAGCTGGTTTCCAGGCCTGAGGTACCACCGCCGAAGTAAAGAAGGAATTAATCACTTGACAAAAAGGGTCGAGAAGGACCGGAAGACAGTCCTTAAAGAGATCCAGCCGCATAGGGTCTAAAGGGGACCTGGATTTGACCCTAGTGCTTAGATCGAAGAGCTCATCCTGAGTGATGGTGGGTATAACCGATAAAGTACTAGCAGGCCAAGGGGCCGCAGCGGCTACCTGATCTGAAGGGCAGCTGGGGAAAGATTTATAAATAGCTTCCACTTTCTGGACAAGAAATGTGGCCAGTACTTCACACTGCTCACCCGAGGTGAATGTGTGGGGAGGGTTTTTTTTCCTGTTTTTAAAATCACTCAAAATTTAAAAAAAGCATTTGACAGGGTTTTTGCTAGCCTTAATTTCATTAGTGAGGTGGGCGGCACATGCCAAATGTATCCCTTTATGGTAGACTTTGATCCCATCCTGATACCACTTTTTTGCCTCCGGGTTATAGTTCTTTCTCCAGACCCGTTCAAGTATTTTGCAAGTGCTACGCAAACTAGCAAGGGCGTTATTGTACCAGGGGTTAGAGCTAGTGCAGCGACCAACAGACTGCTTTGCCGGGATGAGGGAATCTAAAGCACATATAAGCCAATCGGTGAATGCTTTGTAGGCTTGTTCCGGATCCATGCTTAGTGTTGGATGGCAGGCCTCTAGGGCGACGAAAAGGTCCTCCAACCTAAGTTTGTGCCAACAACGTCTAAGCGTAGATTTAAGATTAGCTCTGGGAGATAAGTTAGGAAGCGGAAGGGAGAGGGACACTAAAAAAGGATCTGACCAGCACACTGGGCTGGGTGTCTTAGCAGTAAGGCCCTGAAGGTTTGAAAAGACCGGATCTAGCAGATGTCCAGCATTGTGAGTGGCCCCCACCACTAGTTTACTTAATTGGCAGGCAGTAAAGTCGGCAAGTAAACTGCCAATTTCAGGGTCTGCGGGGAGATCGAAATATAACTTAAGATCTCCGAGTAGAGTGAAATTTGCCGAGGTCAAGGCTAGGGAGCTTACCGCCTCGACAATGGCGGATTTAAATTCAGTGGTGGGACCAGGAGGGCGGTAAACTAAGAGGCCAGCGAGGGAGAAGTGAGCGCTAGGGGAAAAAACTAAATTAGCGCATTCACACCCTGCTACGGGCTCTCTAACCAAAGAACAAGGGAGCCTAGACCTAAAGTTGACGGCTAAGCCCCCCCTCGCTGCCCTATTCACAGTTAAAATGCTGTACTCAGGAGGAAGAGCAAGGCCGGGCTCAGCCACCGTGTCATCGGATATCCAAGACTCTGTGATAAAGAGCACATCGGGAGCCTCATCTTCAATAAGATCGTAAATTTCCATATAGTGTCTCACCATGGAGCGGACATTAAGTAGGAGGATTTTTAGGGTAGGTATTACAGGGGCAGGGGGTAGGGGGAATCGTAGGGGCAGGCGTCAAAGCCACAATAGCGGCAGCAAAAAGGCCCTTCCATTTCCTCTACTAAACACATACAGCGGGGGTGGGACTGGGAACCAAGGGACAGCAGGTGCTCTCTGGAGTAGGCCAACACTCCTCTTTCCAAACCATCGGAGGGTCTGGCGTCAGGCGTCGTCCAGGCGCAGACGGACGCAGACGGGCTTGCCTTAGGCACGCTTTCAGCGTGCCAGCGGCGTGCCCGCTGCGCGCATCCGCTGCGCATCCTCCCCCCCATACTCTTTTAAGGTCCCCTCCCACCTCCAACTAGCCCGCTGATTGGCCCAGAGCGTGGAGGCCGGAAACACTCCTCCTGCCTTCTCTGTCCTCCGTACAATCGGCACTGAAAGCCGTGACGGACTGGGGCAGAAGGAGAATTAAAAACAGAGTGACAACAAAAGTGGTACAGTACACAAGCAAAATACTTTAAAATTCTTAAAAGCAATCAGCGCGATATGGAGCTTCCTGCAGGTAATACCGCAAAAAGCGGGTCCTAGCAGTCTCTGCCACTGTCTGCTTTTTGCCGCAGCGCGCTGTGCCAGGTGTGCTCTTTTAAGGTCCCCTCCCACCTCCGACTAGCCCACTGATTGGCCCAGAGCGTGGAGGCCGGAAACACCCCTCCTGCCTTCTCTACCCTCCGTACAATCGGCACTGAAAGCCGTGACGGACCGGGGCGGAAGGAGAATTTAAAACAGAGTGACAACAAAAGTGGTACAGTATACAAGCAAAATACTTTAAAATTCTTAAAAGCAATCAGCGCGATATGGAGCTTCCTGCAGGTAATACCGCGAAAAGCGGGGCCTAGCAGACTCTGCCACTGTCTGCTTTTTGCCGCAGCGCGCTGTGCCAGGTGTGATCTTTTAAGGTCTCCTCCCACCTCCAACTAGCCCGCTGATTGGCCCAGAGCGCGGAGGCCGGAAACACTCCTCCTGCCTTTTCTGCCCTCCGTACAATCGGCACTGAAAGCTGTGACGGACCGGGGCGGAAGGAGAATTAAAAACAGAGTGACAACAAAAGTGGTACAGTATACAAGCAAAATATTTTAACATTCTTAAAAGGAATCAGCGCGATATGGAGCTTCCTGCAGGTAATACCGCGAAAAGCGGGTCCTAGCAGACTCTGCCACTGCCTGCTTGTTGCCGCAGCGCGCTGTGCCAGGTTTGCTCTTTTAAGGTCCCCTCCCACCTCCAACTAGCCCGCTGATTGGCCCAGAGCATGGAGGATGGAAACACTCCTCCTGCCTTCTCTGCCCTCCGTACAATCGGCACTGAAAGCTGTGACGGACCGGGGCGGAAGGAGAATTAAAAACAGAGTGACAACAAAAGTGGTACCCTCTGGCTTCCCTGTATGGACCAGATTCCAAAAGGACCTCACATCTTTTGCCTCTAGGGCAGTCGTAATAGACTGCCATCTATCTGCTTCCCATTCTGATTTACTATTAAAAACAATTGTCTTAAAATCTAGCCTAGCTTCCTTTATACATAGACGATCGCCCCCCTTGAGGGCTGATAAGAGGATTCGCTTTGCCACCGTACAGCCCCTACTAAACCAGGGGTTTTTTCCCCCACATGGTTTGTGCAAGATTGGCCTGCTGGTAAAAAAATAATCCCCCAGGGTAACAACCAGTTCCTGGTGAATTTTCCCTGGGTCATCACAATGGCCAGCATTATGTTTTTTTCCGGAAGCAATGCTTTCCTTTTTTAGAATGGAGATAATACTGTTATACATTCTTGACATTGATTCCGGGGATTGAGTTATTGTGGCCCAGCGAATATGCCTACCTCCACCCACTATTCTAAGATTGCTTCTAGGGGAAATTACAATTCCTTGATCAATTTCAATCATAACAAAATCCAGCATAATGACCAAAGGATTCTGAACATTTTCCTTGCGCGGTTCGACACTAAAGTCTGCCACTTTATGCCAAATTTCAAGGCTAATTAAAAAATAGTCAATAACAGAAGCCTGACCTACCCTCTCAAAAGTTGAGTGCCCTGGATTATCTCTCAGAAATCGCCCATTACTGGCCCTCAGGGAAAAGGTAAGTGTAAGCGATGTAATTTGGAGGACTAATGGGGTCCACCCCTTTATCGGGTATGTATTTGGCGGTGGAATTAACCAAAGTGCATCCTCATCACTAGTAATAGGTTTCGTGGAACCACTCAAGGGTTCATATTGGCAATTGAAATCCCCACCAATCAAAAAGGACACGTCACCTGTAAGAGAATTCAAAGGCTCACCAGGGAATCTAGTGTCAGGGATATCCCACCATGCTGGACTGGCCGAGAGCAGATATTAATGAGTGCCAGTTTTGGTACTTTTTTATGGATTATAAGAATACAAGTTATATCAGGAGAGTGGGTATCCACTCTTTTCACCTCACATCCAAGGTGCGTTCCCACCCGTATACATAAACCCCCCGATGGTCTACCTCTAGGGCCATTAACATCAGGCTTGCAATATGTCACAAACCCGACTCTATGGACAGGGCTTACATCCCAGGTCTCTTGAAGGAGGCAAATCCTGTGCGAATTTATGATGTTTTCCCAACTCTGCAGGTCAAATTTGGCAACAAGGCCTGCGATGTTCCAAGACAACATTTTTAGGCCGCCAGTGGGGCCCTCCACATTGCTCCCGACATTTACCTCAGACCCTGGACAATCTAATGAGCCAGAGGGACTAATATAGAGGCTGGGGGAAGGTACAACTTCAGGGGATGGTGAAGCTTCACAAGGTAGAGTATATACATCCATCCTTGTAACCTGATTCCCAGGCTCTAAATCCATGTCAACTGTGGGTGTTTTTCTACGATCACTAGACCCTATTACCTCATTGGTCGAAGAGACCCAATTCTTCCCAGTAGGAGTCCCTCCTGTGTTTATTGCCCTCTGCCTTTTAGGTGGTATGACTGTAGATTTAATAGTAGGTGGTACTCAATCGATCAAGTCGAGTACACTAAATCTATTACTCACTGGGAAATCTAAGAGATGCTGATTTCCACCCATTTCCTCTCTATAGCTCTGGGCAGCATATTGGGCTCGCCACCCCCTATTGGTTCCTTGGTAATCTTGGTTCATGCTGTAGTTAGGGGGAGGGTAGAAATAACTTAGATCTAAGGACTGGATTGACGTTTGGGAATTTTGAATGAGCCCCATACAAACATGTTCAACCACCCTACTGTCCTTAAAATTAATAACAATGCCGTCCCCCTCCACATCTTTAGGTCTGCGACCCACCCATCCCACTCTTCAGGCAAATAGGATTTGGCATTTCACATTTCTGGGGAGTGGTCTATTTTGATTCAACCAATGGATTGATTTATTTTTTAGTTCTATGTAAGACTCAGTTACATTTTCACCCAGTTTAGGAACCCCTGTCAAAATGACTACATAGGGTATGCTTTCAGGGGGTAGATCAATATGTGGAAGGTTAGTCCCCCAATCTTCAGAGTTAATTTTCCTTTTCCGCCTTCTGTCTACAATTTTCCAGTCTTCCTCTCCTGAATGTTGTAGGGCTTTGGGTGATTTTTGGGTTTACTGGCCGGGGGCGCACAACCATCTGGACATACACTAGTAGTTGAGCAGGTTGAGGTTTCCACAGAGTTTGTAGGGCAACTAGGAATGAATATTGAAGTGGTGGGCTGTACCCCTTCAGGGACATGCTTTACTAATGGATGCTCTGGTTTGCCTTTTTACCCTTGATATGTTCCAAACTCGACCTGGAGAGGTCTTCAATTTTGGTAAGCCTTTGCTCTATTAATGACAGTCTTCCCTCAAGGGACTGCAATGATAATAGAATTAGAGTGCCCAGTTTGGCCAAGAGTAGATCTTCTGTGAAGGATGGTATTTTAGCCTTATTCGCCACATCAGAGGGATTTAGTGCAGGCGAAGTCTCCTGTAGGTCGTCAGAGGCTTCTGGCTCCACAATGGCGGGCCCCTTTTATTATTGAGCTTTGGCACCTTGGGCTTTCTACCCCGCATAACAACTCCCGCCCTCTTCCTTTTGGGAATGGCCCCCTCATGACATCCATGTGACTGTGGGGGAGTACCAGGGCCTTCAGGACTACATACTACTATATATATATCAGGACTAGTTAATAAATTATCAGTCATTAATGCCGGTTGAAATGATTCTCCAATCAGGGGTATACCGTTCATTTCTTGGAGTGGCTGTATATTAGTCCCACTCTGAACCCCAACAGCAGCAACCCTTTGCTGGCGCCTTTCCATTGTACGGGCATTTAACAGAACTCCTATCGAAGACCTTTTGGTGAAAACGGGGTCCTGGGACAGCCTACGCTCTGTTATGGCTATCTCATGATTCAAAACTCGTAATGAATTGGTCTAATGTTCCAGCGACATACCCTCCTGTCATCACTTTTTTCCCCCTAGCTTCGCGCCCAGCCATTATCAAGTCCGAGTACAAAAAACTTACTCACAAACGGTTAGGGAACCTTCGTTGTAACATACGCTGGATGTTAGAGGGGGGGGGCCCGGTCTGGTCTCCCTCGGGCTACAACGGGCTTATACGTACCGCGCAGCGGGTGCGGCGAGGAGCTATAAGGCGGCGGCTGTGGGCGGGTCTCTGGAGCACAGCGGCACAGGTGCAGTCAGTTGATGAGCTCCTGGGACTTCGAGTCCCTTCACAATAAAGTCCTTCTGCCCCGCAGTAACAGGCTCCACCAACAACAAACAACGAAGCGGCACCCGTTGTGGATGTCTTCTAGCGAGGAAATTTTCGTGTATAGCTGGGTGTCATCTGCTTATAAATGGAAGGGGATTTTTGCTAGGTTCTGGATGGCGGTGAGAGGTTCCATGTAGGTATTGAATAGTGGTGATGAAAGGACAGAGCCTTGTGGGACCAGAGGATTGTGAAGTAATCAACTGCAAAGGAAGAATCAGGAACATCAGGAACATTTGAAGTGAAGTTTATTGGAGCAAAGGAACTCCATGTACACAGCAGAGGCGGCAGTTCATAACTGACACAAAACCAAAGTATGTCATAGATCCCACATTCCAAGAAGAGATATGGGGAGAAAACAGACCAAGACAAAATATAACACATCTCCCTTCTATCAAAACACAACAAGGAGGTAAACAACATAAAAGGCAAAGACACACACAAAAGGAAACCCCAAGACAAGACACACCACCCACCCCTCACAAACAGGAACGGATGAACGAAGAGCAAAAGAGAATAAATCAACAAGTTACAAAATCATTGAACCTTTTAGGAGAAGAAATACATCTTCTTTTTCTCTAAGACATCACAGCAGTTTTGTTACAACATTTCTTGTCAGTAAGCATTTCATGGGGAGAAACCCTAAAAAATTTTGGCACTTCAGTTGACAAAGGCAAATCCGAAATAGAAGAAGAAGGAGCTTTACCACCCCTTTGAAACAAAGCAACTCTTCTCATATTCCAAACTTGCATATTCTCCAATTTTACCCAATTGTGAACTACCAGAATGACTTTGTAAGGACCCCCAAATTTCTAAATGCCAGCTTTGATACCACCAGGTTCGACTTTTGCTAAGTCACCCACTTTAAAGAAAGAAATCTTGGGTGAACAATCACTGTCCTTTAAGGAAGAAGGGACGTTCCACAACCAAGAAGGACATAACTTGGTGGATGGTTTCCTACCTCTCATTGTCTCGAAAGGAGTTTTCCCCGTAGCAATGTTGGGTGTGGAGCGGTATGCCCACAACATGTCTCTAACAGCAGACTGTACATTCTGTCCAGCTCTGTTGGCCAATTTCCTGGTACCTTTGTTTAATCTATTTATTCTTTCAACTTGCCCGTTACCTTGTGGGTTGTAAAGAGATTTATTTATTTATAAGTTTTGTGTAGCGCAAACATGACCCAAGTGGGTATCAGAGCGCTTTACATAAGGTTGAAGAAAACATAGGAACACAGCTCAAGGAGACAAATCAAGGTACAAGTATGTCAATGTGCAAAAAGAGTAAAAATGACATAATGGTGCAAAATAGGGGGAAGGCTAGGGTAGAAAGAAAATTAGGACAATATACATCAAGAACAAGAGGGACAATATGGCAGGCAACAGTAGGTCATAACAAATGACATGTAATAGTTAGGATAGCCAAAAAGTCTCGAGGTAAGAGGAGCAAAGCTTCTAGATCAGCGCATTGTTCATTAGTAGTGCTTTCACTGCCCTTTTGAAGGCAAATGTGGATGGAATAAGCCTTCTCTCCACTGGAAGGGCATTCCACGATTGTAGGTTTTAAGCTTATTGAATTTCTTTGGCTTGAGCAGCAAGGTGCCGGTGCTCCTTGTGGACCGGGAGCCCCCAGAAAGTTCCAGCTTATTTGCCAAGTAGAGTGGGGTATTAAAGTAATGAGCTCTGTGGGTCATACAAGCAATCTTTAATTGGATCCTTGCCTCAAAAGGAAGCCAGTTGAGTGATTTCAGGTCCGTCAAGATGTGGTTTGTCTTCTTGGAACCCGTGATGAGTCTCGTAGCCGCATTTAGAGAAGCTCTGATGGGGGCTAAACTGAGTTTCGGCAGTCCGCATAAAGTAGCACTGCCATATTCTAGTCTGGAGATGACCAGTGCTTGCACTGCCGATTTGGAATCCTCATGGGGAAAGTAGGGTTTGATTTTTCTTAGGATGCACAGGTGGTAGTTCGCTCCTTTGGTAGATGCTCTGATGTGCTCTTGCATGTTTAGGTTTTTATCAAGCAGAATTCCAAGTGATTTTGTGGAGTCAGTGAGATGTGGTGTGCAGTTGAGCACGGTGAGATTAGAGAGATATTTCAAAACAGTGGGGATTTGCCTAGCCGGTGCAATGAGGAGGAATTCCGTCTTGAGGACGTTTAGTTTGAGGTGGTTGGAGGTAAGCCAGTTTAGGGTTTTGAGAAGGGTTCCGTTGAGAGCATTGATGTCTTCAGGGGAGGATATTTTCATGTATTGTTGGGTGTCATCAACGTACATGTGATATTGGATGCTGGAGGCTTTAAGAATTACCATCAGTCGTTCCAGGAAAAGTTTAAAAAGTGTGGGGGAGAGTGAAACACTTCTGGAACACAAAGCATGCAGTGACTGGGGTTGGATAGAGTCTGATTGGATTTGACTCTTTGAGTTCTATTGTTGAGGAAAGAGGCAAACCATTTAAGGACTGTGCCTGAGAGTCCCATTCTGCATTCAAGGAGGTGGAGAAGATTGTCATGCTTGACAGTGTCGAATGCAGTTGAGATATCGAGAAGAATTAATAGGCAGGCTTCATTCTGGTCCAGTAAAGTGAGAGCGTCGTCCACTATGTGAGTGATGGCCATTTTGGTACTGTGGCCAGTGCCGAAACCCGATTGGAATTGGTCGAGGAGCTGGAATTGTTCAATGTGTATGTGCAGTTGGTCATGAACACATTTTCCCAGTAGTTTAGCCAGGGTAGGAATGTTTATGATTGGTCTGTAATTCTTCAGGTCTTCAGGGTCAGCCGAGGGTTTTTTAAGGATGGGGAGCACTAGGCCCTCCTTCAGGCAGTCTGGGATCTCGCCTTGACGAAGAGAGGCATGTAAATTGTAAATGTAAATTGATACTTGTATAGCGCACTACTCACCCGCAAGGGTCTCAAGGCGCTTGTACGAATACCGCTGTTGAACCCGTTCTGGCTTTCCCTGTGAGGCGTCCACTCCTGGGCACCCCCAGGGTGAAGGCCAGGCATCGTTAGCGTTGTGGGGGCTGTTGTGGAGATTAAGCAAGCTATTGCCCAGAGTTGCAGAGTGGGACTCTATGATTAGAATAGGCACCGAGGCGAGAATTATTAGGTCTGTGGAATTTTGAGCCCAAGACCTGCCGAAGCGGGGAATTGAACCCTGGTCCCAGGCTAGACCTCTGCATCGGGGTCTGCCGCTCTAACCATTGAGCCACACTTCTCCACGCATTGATGATCTTGGACCAGAGTAGCGCTAATGAGCCTATCATTTCTTTATAGAAGTTGGGGGGAGGGGGTCATTGAAGTGATTTGAGGGTTTAATGGTCGAGAGAGTGTTGAGGGTGGTAATGTCATCGAGGGGTGTGAATTGACTCCAAGAGGCATTGTTTTTGAGAGAAAAACCAGGTGGGCTGGGAGGGGGCGTGGAGAGGGAAGAGGCAGGAGGGGGTGAGAGCAAGAGTGCCGCAGACCTTAGATCAGATTCGAGCTTGTTCGACTTTTCTAGGAAGAAGTTATCAACCTATTCGCAGTTTGGCTGCGAATGCGGGAAGTGCTGAGATTGGGTGAGTGCGTTGTTGGATTGTGTTTTAATCAGCTCAAAAAGTTGTTTTGGGCGATTTCTTGCTTTGTCATGTTAGGCTTTGAAGAAGGAAAGTTTTGTGGCTCTAATTAGTTTGTTGTATCTACTTCTTTTGAGTCTTAGGATTTTTAGAAGATCCCTGGAGGGATTGGATCTCCAAGTGCGTTCAGCTAGTCTAAGGCTGCGTCTGTCCGCGTTTAGGCTGTTGTTGAACCAAGGTTTGGAATCCTTGGCGGGTATTCTTTTTAGTTGTAGGGGGGCCATAGCATTCAGCGCCAAGAGCATGGCATTGGTATAGTGCTCAGTGAGGTCGTGCACGTCGATCATGTTTGCAGGCGGCGGAAGGGAGTCATTGCAGAGCGCTATGAGCTCATTAGCGCTAGTTTTGTGAAGCAATATTTTCCCATGTTTTAGTTTTAGTGGTTGTGATCTATTGGGAATCCAGCTTTCAAGCATAAGGAAGTTGATATAGCGATGGTCGGACCAGTCACAGGGAAGAATAGATTTGAGATAAATGGTGTTGGGGTTGGAAATGATTAGGTTAAGTGTCGAGCCTAAGTTGTGTGTGGGGTTGTCGCAGAATTGAGATAGAGAGAGGTCTGTTAGGAAGTTCTTGAGAGTGTTAACCACCTGATCATGCGGGTCATTCGAGTGGAGATTGAAGTCATCAAGGAAGATCTGTGGGCAGTGTCAGCCCAGGTTGGAAGAGATGATTTCCATAGTTTGTTAAATTAGAGGGAGGTTATCACCAGGAGGGTGGTAGAATATGTGAAGGGAGCATAAGGGTCTGTGTGCACTAGTGATGTCTATTCCTAAGTATTCACAGGAAGAGAGATTAGCTGAGGAGGATTGTTTTGCTGTGAGAGAGTTGCAGAAGATGCAGGCTTTGCCACCTCCTATTTTCTTGACACAGTCTTGTCTGACAATATTGTGGCTGGGAGGGACCAGTATGTCAAGGGAGATGTGCAAATATGCTTCACCCCCAAATGAGTCAAAAATAATTCCATCTCAGAGGACACTAACTGTGTACCATTATCAGTGAGCAACTTAAGAGGAATGCCTTCCCTTTCAAAATATCCTCCAATAAAGTAATAGTGGACTTAGTTGAAATGTTCCTTATGAAGACCACTTCAAACCATTGTGACTTTGCATCTACTAGGACAGCTGCAAAGCGGTCTTGTTCTGGTAAAAACATAAAGGGACCAATAAAATCAAGGCAAACTTTCTCCCAAACAGAGTCATCCTCAATCATGTGAAAGGACAAGTCTATGGTAGAACCACCACCCAGTCTCAACCTTTTCTCCAAGTTCTTAGAGGCAGTACAATTCTCAACCCACATTTTGGTATCTGCGTCCATCTTGGGCCACCAAAGGTTTTCCTTGACCCTTTTTTATGTAAAAGTTTGGCCCAAGTGACCCTCATGAGCCAAGGCGATTCATTTAGATCTTAATGAGACAGGAGGAATAAAACGCTCACCCCTGACTATAATGTTATCATGATTCACAGACAATTCTTCAATCATTTTGGAGTAAGGTCTGACCTCATCAGGATACCCACTCTCTCTCATTGCGCCTTGAACAATCATCTTATGAACAGCATTGAATTAACAATCTTTGTCAGAAGCGTTCAACCATTGACATTTAGAGATGGAAGCATGTACACCAGTAAACATTTCATCCATGCTTGCAACAACCTCTTCTGTGGACACCTCCCCTCCTTCGCACATTTTGTCAGGAAGTCTAGAAAGACAATCAGCTACCTTGTTTTTCCAACCAGGCAGATATTCAATAGAAAAGTCACACTCTTGCAATTTAACGGCAAGTCTAGCAAGACGAGCCAAGCTATTCTTGAAACTATTGGGTGCAAGGACCCTTAATAAGTGTTTGTGGTAAGTTCTCAAGATGACTCTAGAGCCCCAAATGAAACGAACAAAAAATGAGGGGTAGCCCAAATGGCAGCTAAGGCTTCCCACTTTATAACAGAATACTTCCTCGCTGTGCCAGAAAGAGAGTGGGACGCAAAAGCCACTGTATATTCAATGCCAGAATGTACTTGAGAAAGAACTGCACTGATACCAACAGCAATGGCATCTACAGTGAGGATGGTTTCCAAATTGCATTGAAAAGGGGCCCAAATGTTTGCATTAGAAATTTCATTCTAAATAGCACAATAAGCATTTTTCCTAAGACACACCCCAAACACATTTTTGCCCTTTCCTGAGCAAAACTCGTAATGATTCAGACTTCGTGGCAAAATCTTTCACAAATTTTTAATAATATTCGACCATCCCCATGAAGGAACGTAACATATCCTTGTCAGTAGGTGTTTGGGCACTGACTATGCCTTGACAAGGTTGAGTTTGGGTCTAACACCTCCACTAGAAATACAGTAACCCAGATATTCAACTTCAGTAACTAAGAATTTGCACTTTTCTTTGCGCAAAGTGAGCCCAGCTTCTAACAATTTGTTAAGAACAGTGCTAAGGGTGTCATTGTGGGATTCAATAGTGTCACCAAAAATTAAAATGTCATCTTGAAAGAAGATTACATTTTTAACACCAGTCAGAACATTAGTGATGAACCTCTGAAAAACGCTGGCCGAGGATGACAAACCAAAGGGTAATCTGTTAAATTTGGAAAACCCCTTTGGCGGTAACAAAGGCAGTGAAATGTTTAGAGTCAGGGTGTAGCATGACCTGGTGATAAGCGCTTTTGAGGTCTAATTTAGAAAAGAACTTCCCTCCCGCCAAAAGAAACACTAACTCTGTGATGTTAGGGAGGGGAAAGCGATCCATCACTACATTCTCATTTAGACTGCGAAGGTCCACACAAAATCTTTAGGAACCATCAGCCGTTTTAGTGATTACCACTGGAGATAACCACTGAGTGGCTTTTACAGGTTCAATGACCTTATCTAAGACCATTTGATCAATAATCTTCTTAACTTGTTCCCTCATGGCAATAGAAACGTTCCGGGAAGAATGTCTAACAAGAATGGCATCTTTCTTTAAAATAATCGTATGTGGATAATATTTGGCAACACCTAGCATGCTATCAAAAACTGAAGCAAATTGTTGAAGTACTTGGTTAACATCGTCTTCACCTACAACCATTACCTGTTCAGCAGACCTGGGGTTTACAACAATATGCAAATCATACTGATGAGACCACACTAAAATGGATGGACCCTCAACAGCAAAATAAATCTTCCCTTTTGTATGACGTTCCTGAAAGGAAATGTTAGAGCTTCAAACTATTCAATTAAACCTATATTAGAGCCCTGATAACCTTTGAGTACAACGTTTGTCTCATACACTATTCTGCTAAGCCAAACTGTATCAAAACGTTGTTTAGAAATGATAGTATAACAATCCAGAAATAACCATCAATGTAACTGAGTTTCCATCAATAAGAAAGTCTGCTTTGGAACGAGAATGTCTCTTGAAGTCATCTGAATCCTCCTGTTCCAGGAAAGTTGCAGTTTCTGAATTAACCATCATCACTTTATGTTGACCAGTTTTGGGTTTGTTGGCATTGCACATGTGGGCATAGTGTCCTTTTCTGCCACACAGACGACAAATTTGTGCCAGTGCAAAACACAACTTTGAATTAGCAAGATGGAGATAACTGCCACAACGAAAATACACACGAGTGTTGGATCTGATCTGAGAGGATACTGATGGTCTAGACAAAGGATTACAATTTGGCACAGAAGTGGTAGGATTCCGCTTAACGAAGTTCACAGAATCAGTATCGCGATCAATCTCTGAAACTTCACTAGACTCCTTAATGCTCATTTTTTGCATCTCTTTCATGCACTTCTGGGTTTCTCCCACCACTTTAGCCAATTTAATGGATTCCTTTAAGTTAGGATCTGCCGCTGCCCATAACCGCTCCTGAATCTTTTTTTTACTACATTGAACAATGAATTTGTCACAAATGAGTTCTTCTGTCATAGGACCACATTTGCATTTAACTGCCATCTCTCTTAGCCGTGCCACAAATTAATCTATTTAACAACAAGGGGTGGTGATGGACAGAGTTTCTAAATTAAGCAGAATACTCTCACCCAGTCAAGAGATCAGGGCTAGATCCAACACTGTTTTTTAGCTCACTGCACCATCCCAGCTCAGAACCTGGCTATATGCAAATTAGTCTGTTCCTGTCCCAGTGCATGATGGGAACAGGGCAAACCAAACTACCAAGCCAATTCTTACACTGGGAAGGAAACAATCTTCCGGGGACCGGTTTCTGGCATTTCAGCCGTCGTCGGCCCGGCTTGCTTGAATCCTGATGGTGCAATGAGCAAGGGACTCACGTCTGAGTATACCCTTCCACGCTTAGGGTGGACAAAATATTTAACAACAAGGCGTGGTGATGGACAGAGTTTCTGAATTAAGCAGAATACTCTCGCCCAGTCAAGAGATCAGGGCTAGATCCAACACCGTTTTTTAGCTCACTGCACCATCCCAACTCAGAACCTGGCTATATGCAAATTAGTCTGTTCCTGTCCCAGTGCATGATGGGAACAGGGCAAACCAAACTACCAAGCCAATTCTTACACTGGGAAGGAAACAAGCTTCCGGGGACCAGTTTCTGGCATTTCAGTCGTCGTCGGCCCGGCTTGCTTGAATCCTGATGGTGCAATGAGCAAGGGACTCACGTCTGAGTATACCCTTCCACAAATTAATCTATAGTCTCATTAGGTCTTTGAGGTTGAGTATAAAACTTGACACGATGCATAACAATGTTCAAAATTTTGGAAAACTGTTTATGCAATCGTAATTTATCCTCTTTATAAACAACCTCCATAAAATTTCCATTATCTTCACTTCCAGTAAGTATTTGAAAACATAGTGCCCTTCAGTGCCCAGACAACAATCAAAAAAGCTTGCTTTCTTATGGGAGAGAAATTAGAACCACCCAAAGCAACAATGTAATTTTCAAAGGTTTCCCATTCAATGGGTGTATCACCTTGCAACATGAGAAAAGATGGAGGAGGAACAACAGCCTTGTTAATACTCATTATGGTATGGAAAGGTACAAACAAACAGATTAACAAGGTGTTTAGTTTGCAGGGTGAAGACACTGATAACCTTGTTGAAGAGTCCAATAAATTGATGAACTGCAGAAATAAGTAAAACTGCAAAAGGACGCAAGTTAATTTTCCTGCTTGAGGTTGAAATGCCAATGATGACCCCAAGGTGGCAATAAACAGGCAAGAGAGTGATTATGTCGAAGACTATCTATGATACTCTCTATAGTATTACCATTGACGAAGCAGAATCACTACAGGAGAAGGAGGGAACAGGAGGAGGTGAGCAAGACTTTGCTGCCTGTGTGTGTCCATAGAACTTATTTGGGTGAAAGACAACGGTGCACTCGCTACGGAGGCAGAGCGATATGGGATAAAAAACGTGCTGGTCACAAGACGCAATGTCTGAAACAATGGAGAGTGTGCGCTAAACGGAAGAATGCCTCACAGGCAAGGCTGGGTGGCACGTGGAAGTTGAAAAGCGGAGCTCGTGAAGTAACGTGGCAGCAGCGGGCACGAGCCTTGGAAAGCAGTTGAAGGCAAGCGCGCAAGAAAAAACAAAACCAATACGCTTAAAGATAAAAAAAAATGTTAAAGCACACACGGAGGCTGAGAAATAAGTTTGAAAGGTAGTTGAGACCAGAGGCGCAACTAGAGCCGAATTTCGGGAGCGGGGGGGGGGGCTAAGAAATTTTTTTTGGGGGGGCTGAACCTTTAATCAGTAGGCAGAGTGGAGCTGCAGGGGCTCTTGGAAGGGGATGAAACAACTACAAGGCATAATTAACATTCAAATGGTCTTTTAAAGACCTGTGAAACATTTGGGTGCGGCTCTGTGTGTGCCCGGGATCTGTCTCATCCCGGGCTTCCACACACGATGGGGGGGGGGCTGAAGCCCGGTGAGTCCAATGGGTGTTGCACGCCTGGTTGAGACGCAAGGCAGGCAACAGAGAAGTCAGTTCAGGAGAAGCGTTTGTGCAGTGCACAATAGTAAACGGGGCAGCTGGCAGCAATAAAGCAGAGGGAAGGCAGGGTATAGATGTAGAAGGAGACTGTAGTATGAGAGCAGGATGGCAGACAAAAGGTAGGAAATTAAGCGGCCCTACCGCACTGAAGACACAGGTGAATCAGCAGTACACAGGGTTTCTCTAATCAGATCCAGGGTCCAGGGAAATTAGAAAGCTCACTGGTGAAACAGGGTACATCTCATCCTGTCAGCAAAATGAAGTAATCAACTTCAAAGGAAGAATCAGGAACATCAGGAACATTTGAGGTGAAGTTTATTGGAGCAAAGGAACCCCATGTATACAGCAGAGGCAGCAGTTCTTAACTGACACAGAACCAAAGTAGTGAACAGTGCGCAGCACAACGAGTCTCAGTACTTGCTACAATTCAGAGTTCAGGTCTGCAAGTGTCGACAGCACGTGCTTGGCTGCAGCACCCTTAATATAAATTAGAAATAAAGTGTTAAAATTGGAGTGCACCACCTAGAATATAATACAGAACAAAAGTATGTCATAGATCCCACATTTCAAGAAGATACATGACCCATAAGGTATAAGGAGAAAACAGACTAAGACACAATATAACAGATTGCTGTTATGCCAGAGGTCTAATTGTTTATTTTTATTACTGGGCGCTGTTATGTAGAAAGGAGAAAAAACAGCGCAGGACCCCACCTCAGCATCACTCCTTTTTTGGAGGGAATCCAAGAGAAGCTTGTTGTTAACTGTGTCGAAAGCCACTGATAGGTCTAGGAGACAGCTAGTAGACAGCATTGGTCCTTATCCAGGGACTTGTGCAAATCATCTATTATGTTCAGGATGGCTGTTTCCGTTCTGCATTGTTTTCTGAAGCCCGATTGGTGAGGGTCAAGGAGATTATTGTTTTCGATGAGATGATTAAGTTGTACAAGAATACATCTCTCCAGAGTTTTGGCTAGAAAGGGGAGATTGGAGAGTGGGCTGAAGTTATTGAGGTCGTTCGGGTCTTCTCCCGTTTTATTTTTATTATTGGTGTGAGTTGACCGAGTTTGAGACAGTCTGGCATCACTGCAATTTTCAGGGAGCTGTCCAGAGGAATGCTAGGGCGTGATTTTGTTTTTGGGCTAGGGAGGCTGGGAGGGGGTCCTCAAGGTGGAAGGAGGGTTTGGACGTAGCCAGCAGGGAAGTTATGTCTGCCTCTGTGAGTGAATTGAAAACCACCAGCTTCTCTGGTTTCTGTGGGACCCTAGGGTTTGAATATAGTCGATGATGTCCTGTGGGGTGCTCATTGCTACTGGGGAAATGGAGTGAGAAGGGGGGAGTTCCCCGTTGGGGTTGCTGGTTGAGATTGAGGGAGAGCTCTAGCTTTGTGATTTTGTCATTGAAGAAGGAGGCACATTTTTCACATTGTTCCCTGGATATCTGAGGGTTTTTTAAGGCTGACTTGGAAGTTTGTTGATTGGTTTGGTCTCCCCCGGGTAACCACTGTATTGTATGCTACATACCTGCTTCTTTTTAAGAATTCTTATGTATTGTGTATGATATCTCCGGGTAGGAGCTCTACCAATGTGGTTAGTGATTGTGTTGAAATAAATAGAATTATTTTTACTAATAACCGTGTGGTTTCTTTTTCATATTACTTTCACAAAAGATTAAATTGGTAAAACAAGATAAAAACACTCCTTCAAGATAAGCCTGAAGGCTGCTCTCTACAGGAGGCAGTTTGAGAGCTTTCTATGGTTATCAAAGACCACTGAAATCACCATAAGGGTTGCCTTGATTAGTGCAAGGTGTACCACTTGAATAAGTGTGCACCCTATACTAAGGCAGCCTCCTACAGAGACCGAGTCTTGTTTCCACATTTAGAATAGAACGATTAAAGGGACTTATAGGCCTATCATCTATGCAACTGCCTGTAATCGAAATCTACTCAACAGCTGTTAAACATGTCAGAGTTGCCACTGCATGCATGGGAAAAAATTACTGTGGATTTCTTCAGTCCCTTGATATTGTCTGATGGTGATTTTTGGTGAATATTCCTGTTTTCTACTGATCAAAGATCTCTCATCTATCACTCAAGAATGTGCCCTTAAGAGATTAGATAGCATTTTCACGACTTGGAGTGTTCCTGTGATCTTATAGTCTGACAACAGCCAACCTTTCAACTGTCTATAATTCAGAGACTTCCTCTGTCATCTTAATGAGAAGCATCAGAAGAGCACACCTATTTGGCCACAGGTCAATAGCTTTACCAAACATTTTATTAGTACTCTAAAGGTAGCAGTCCTGCCGGCTCAACTAGAAAAGCTTGACCATCAAGCTGTCTTAACTTCCACTCTTCGAGCCTACCGCTCACTCAACCACAGGTGAAAGTCCTGCAACCTTGATGTTCAGGAGAAGCCAGAGGAACAAATAAAGAGGAAGAAACACTCATGAAAGACTTGGAATGTAAGAGGAAAATTAAGGCCTATGCATACAAACTTCGACATGCAACAGATGTCACGTTCACTAGAGGAGATCGAGAGCCTGTTCGCCAGCAGACAAAACAAAAGTTTGATGCTCCTTTTGATGCAGACCCATTTCACATTGTGACCAGCAAATGACACATGGTGACTGCCTAATGCACTGGGAAGTCCATTATGTGAGATTCGTCCCATTTCTGACACGTGGCTCATTGCTTGTCAGGCAATTTTGTCATTGTAGAGACTGGGTCTTAAAGGGCAAGTGAAGAACCCCTGACTGCTGCTGTTTCTCCATCACCAACGCTAGTCAGATGCCTTTCTTTTTTTTTAAAGTTATTTTTCTTCTGTAATTGTTTAAATAACCAACATTACAGCATAGAATGTATCATAGGTATCTTGTGCATAACCGCTGGAGTACCTAGGGCACCATCCTAAATTAAAGTAGTGATATACTTGACAATGAGAGACACATTATAGGTGTCATTATGGTTCACTGTATGCAATGGAGAGGCATTCATTGCACTTGACCCCTTGGGTCCTCCCCTCCCTGGTCTTCAACCACATCTGATCTGTTCCCCCTGTATGCAATGTCTTTCTGCTCGCTCATCTTCACCCCTAAGTTGAAGGCCACAGCTCATGCCACTCCAATGAGACCTGCCTGGAGGTTATCATCGTTGCAATTTAATTTCATGTGTATTTCTTCCGCTAGGGCCCATTCCCTGACATCCTGTATCCATGTTGCTATATCCAGGCTTCTCTGCCCCATCCAATTTATAGCTATTCTACTGATAAACTGGGAGGGTTTGAGGTTTTCCAGAATTAGGACAGGCGCACTCCTTAGTAACCGCACAGTATCGTGTCACAGAGTGTCAGACTCCAGGCAAGGGGGCGGGCGGTAATCCCTGGTAACCGCTCAAAGGTGGATTACAGATCCACACTAGTTTGTACAAAAACAACAAATGCCCCTGCTCTAGGAAAATATCATGAAGGCTTAGTAAGTCTTGGTTATGGTACAGTAGTATATTGCGCACATCAATAGTGTTTCAGAATCAAATAGCAAGAAAGTTCAAAGAGGTAGAATCCTTGTTATGGAATACGTAGTCTGGTGATTCCTTGAAGAGTTTTATAGGAAAAACATTGCCCGGGAGGAGAAGAGTTTTAAGCTGTTACGCTAGAAAACTGATATTCAGGCGGGTACACCTGAGCAGATTCGTTCTCCCTCCTGTAGTTCCCGGTGCCGTCGTTCGAACGACGGCACCGGGAACTACAGGAGGGAGAACTCTTCTCCTCCCGGGCAATGTTTTTCCTATAAAACTCTTCAAGGAATCACCAGACTACGCTTTCTAACGCAATAACAATACTCGTGGCCATTGCACTACTTCCGGCTTTTCTTTCCAAAGGCCCTGAAGATTCGCAGTCTGTTTCCCTGCGATGAAACACGTGTTGGCCAGAACAAGAGGAACAATAAATTTGTATTCCATAACAAGGATTCTACCTCTTTGAACTTTCTTGCTATTTGATTCTGAAACACTATTGATGTGCGCAATATACTACTGTACCATAACCAAGACTTACTAAGCCTTCATGATATTTTCCTAGAGCAGGGGCATTTGTTGTTTTTGTTATAGCTATTCTACATCTGGCCAGGACCACCATGAGCTGCAACAGTTTGTATACTATTTTTTGTTTTTATGAGTTTGCGTCCGCGGCTAGCAAACATTGGATTTGTTCTGTTATGGAGAGACCTGTGCTAGTTCGCACCTTTTCTACCACCTGTGCACAGGACTGCCGCCGCTCGGGGGCACTCCCATGCCAGGTGCAGAAAGTCTGCTTCCTCTACCCCACACCTGGAGCACCTGACATCATTATTTTGTGAAATACATCGTAGTTTCGCCCGGGTGAGGTAGGTACGGTGAGGAAGTTATAGTGGATCAATTTAAACCTGGCATTGCAGGAGACTGTGTGTGTAAGTTTGCAGATGGACATTCAAGTCCCGTCCTCTATTTGCATATTTAGGTCCCTCTCCCATGCTGCCTGTGATGATGGGGGCTGGGCAGCCAAGTCTCACCTAATGCCCTTGAATAGGAGCGGTATCATTCTGCGCCCAGAACCGCATGTAAGGAGCAGAGCCAGAGTGTTTGTCGGCTGCAGGACATCTGGGTATTGAGGCCAGGTAACTTTTGCTACTTCCTGGATCCCCCTGTACTGTAAGTAGTGACCCTGCCTGAGCGAAAAGCTTTTAGTGGCTTGTTCATACATTATGAACGTCTAACGTAGATAGAGATCCACAATGACCTCACATTCGCTCTCCCTCTAAACTTGAAAGGAAATGTGGTCACTCATGTCTCTAAAAGGGGCCAATATCTAAATGGGAAGATCTCTGTGGAAAGGCGCATGTCGCAGCACCTTTTCTACATATTGCTGCCATATATTCGCAGTTTGATACACCAGGTATGGCAAGTCTCCCTCTACTGCCCTACAGTCGTCGGCGCTACTGGGAGGGCCTCTGGATCTACTCGGCCCGTTAGGAGCCGATTTTCCCAGTTGTCCCCTTCCGCCAAGCACTGGGACGCGTGCTGGAGCTGGGCCACAAAGTAGTATAGATCATAGCGTGGGGCCTCTAGTCCCCCTTCTTTGTATCTGCGCATCAGTGTAATGAGAACTACACTGCTATACCATCCAGCCCACAGTAATGATTTAACAATCCTATTTAACTGCTTGAAGATTTGTGCCCGAACCTGGCAGTGTGAGTTCTGCAGTGTATATAGGCACCTGGGTAGCAACCCCATTTTGGACACTGCGAGTCTACCCATCAGGGACAGCGGTAAAGTGTTCCAAAAAGTCACTGAGGGTCTGAGGGCCATCAGGACCCTGTTGAGGTTTAGGGCTATTAACTGTCCAATGCAATCTGGACCCCGAGGTACCAGAAGTGAGCTTGTTCCCATCTGAATTCCAAGTCTGGGAGCCCGTCCAAAGGGCTAGGGCCATACCCACAAAGGGTAATATCAGCAATTTGTCTCAGTTGAGTCGCAGGCCAGAGACCTCCCCGTAGTGCTCCAGGTGCTGGAGGAGTTTAGGTACGGCCACTCGGGGATATGTTAGGTAAAAAAGAGCATTGTCTGTGTACAGGGAAACAATATGGGTCTTGTTTCCTACGCAGATACCCCACTGTTCCATTTCGGCTCTAATCCGCACCACCAGGGGCTTGATGGCCAGGGCAAAAAGGAGGGGCGAGAGGAGGCACCCCTGACGGGTGCCTCGCTCTAGATGCCCATCCCAGTCCCACCCATTCATGACGCTATGTGTACAGTATTTTGACCGAACGGCAGAACCGGGATCCAAACCCCATGGCTCTGAGAACCTGTAGGAGGTATCCACAATTTATTGGATTGAATGCCTTTGCTATCAATCGGGGGGTTTATAAAGTGTGCTGCTCACCCGTGAGGGTCTCAATGTGCTGGGGGTGCAACTCCAGAGGTACTTCCTGAAGGTGTGCAGGGTGGGGGAGTGTCTGATGTTCACAGAGAGCTCGTTCCAGGTCTTTGCTGCGATGTAGAAGAAGGCTCTTCTGCCTGCTCTGGTGCTGCAGATGCGTGGGGTCTCTGCCAGGGCAAGGTTGGCGGAGCGGAGATTTCTTTTGGGTACGTGGAAGGAGACTCTTTCGTTGAGGTATTTGGGCCCGATGTTGTAGAGGTATTTGTAGGCATGGGTGAGTAGCTCTCTTCTCGATTGGGAGCCAGTGGAGGTCTCGTAGGTACTGGGTCATATGCTCGTGTCATGGGGTTCCGAGGACGAGTCTGGCTGCGGTGTTCTGTATGGTTTGGAGCTTGTGTAGCAGGGTTTTGTTGATTCCGGCATAGAGAGCGTTGCCGTAGTCCAGTCTGCTGGTTATAAGTGTGTGGTTGACGGTCCTTCTGCATTTGGGGGGATCCACTTGAAGGTCTTGTGGAGGATGCGTAGGGAGTTGAAACAGCTGGAGGCAACAGCGTTGATCTGGCAGGGTAAGGTGAGGGAGGAGTCTAGAATGATGCAGAGGTTCTGGGCGTGGTTTGTCCGGGTGGGTGGGTTTCCGAGGGCAGGGGGCCACCCAGAGCTGTCTCACGCAGTGGGAGAGGGTCAAAGAACCTCAGTCATTTCCAAGTTCAGTTTTCGGCAGCTGTTGCTCATCCAGGCTGCAACATCTTTCATTCCTTCTTGGAGGCTGAGTCTGGTGTCTTCGGGGTTCTTCGTGAGAGATAAGATGAGCTGGGTGTCGGCGTAGGATACTATGCTGAACCCATGCTGTCTGACGATGGTGGCAAGACAGGCCATGTAGATGTTGAAGAGCGTGGGGCTTAGCGATGATCTTTTGCTAGATCTATTGACACAAGTACCCTCTCCTCTCCTCTTGCGTTTCACTTTCAGCATGACGTGCGTTAAACGATTCAAGTTCATCACAGTGTTGCAGCCCGGGATGAAGCCATATTGATCCTCATGCACGAGGTGCTGCATCTGGGCTCCCAAGCGGGAAGCAAGGACCTTGCATAGTAGTTTAGCGTCCGTATTGATCATGATGATTGGTTGGTAAGATAAAGGTTCACAGCTGTCCCCACCTGGCTTCAGGATCATGCATATTTCACCCTGCCTCATGGTGGGATGGAGGATTCCTTTGTCAAAAGCCTCCTGATATACCTATGGGAGTGGCCGGGCCAGCGTGTCGGCGTATGCCCTTGACAACACGGGTAAGAATCCATCACCCACTGGAGACTTAGAAGCTGGTAGCATTACTAGTGCAGCCCGTATTGCGGGGCCTCAAGTTCCTCTTTGGCTTGTATTGGGAGCTTATTTAGCAGCGTGTCATGTGAATATGGAAGATAAGAGTATGCCCGTATCGTTGGGTCTGCTGTATATGCGGTCTGAAGATAGCGCTGCAGCTCTTGTAAGATTGCAGCTATGGTGTGTACCACTGCGCCAGTAGGTGCGCGCCTTCCACTATTGGGGCCGGGGTTGTTTCTGTTTTTCTATATAAAGGATCCAGGCCAGTAGAAGTCCCGACTTGTCTCCCTCCCTGTGTAAGTATTGTCGTTACTGACTGAGTGTGTACTTGTTGAGCCTGTCCCAAATGACGCTAATGCGTGTCCGGATTTCCCATTCTCAGGCAGTGTCATTTGGATCGACTCGGTCTTGGGTTTGTACCTCGGTCAACGTCGCTTCCTCCACCCCCACCTCTCACAGCAATTTCCTATGAACCCCACACGTTAGTCTCAAGCAGGCCCCTCTTACCATTGCTTTCAAAGCCTCCCATTTTGTAGCCCTGGTAATATCCGCCCCTTCCCAGTTAATTGTCATATAATTTCTCAGTTCCCCCTCTATATGCTGCCTTCCATCTGCATCTTCCAGTATGTCTGACTGCATCCGCCATACACTTGGGAGGTGCTCGGGGGGCCCCCAACGGACCGTACAAGCGACCAGAGAGTGATGGGAAAGGAATCTGACCTGATTGGTCACCTCAACATCTAAGTCAGTGTCTGGGTTTGCAACCAAGACTCTATCTTGGTAGCAAGTGTATACCTCCTGAGTGGGGTGTCCAATCCTCCTTTTGTCTAGAGCACCCAAGTACCCCATTACCTCCCGGAGTGTCTCTGTCATTCGGGCGTCCGTACCTCGGCAGGGGGGTTGCCTATCCAACTCTGGGTCCAGAACACTATTAAAGTCTTCGACCAACAGAAACAAACACCCAAATCCGACTCCAGCACCTCCTGGAGGGATTGGTAGAAGGCAGGGTTGTCTACATTCGGGACGTAAATGTTTAATATTACTATGTCACGCCCATCTATCTTAGCTCTCAACAATATATATCTACTATTAATGTCAGCCATTATGTAGCACATTGAAAACGGTGTCCCTGGTGCAACCCTCACAAGCACTCCGCTGGCATCGGTAGAGTATGATGAGTGGAAAATCTGTCCCCTCCAATTTCTCGACAGCCTCTGGGCTCCAGCGTTGTCCACGTGAGTTTCCTGGAGACTTGCAATAGATATGCGATGCCTCAGGAGAAATGAGAGAACCCTATATCGATTAGTGCAAGTGCCGAGCTCCCTTACATGCCAGCTCATTAACTTAGTCCCCATGGTCATGATGGTAATCTGCCCTCATGCCCTGTGACCCCATGTCATGCAGAGTCTTCCTAACCATTCCATGCTGTATAACACAAATGAGAACATTCAACGTAAACAAGTCCCACTGTCTCCCTCCCCCTCCCACGGACAAATGACTTGCAACAGTGCATAGGGTTAAGCCTTCCCTGTGATTGTGCCAGGACATACACAGCCTCCCTTTCCGCCCAAACGGGGCCATGCAACTTCTCCAAAGAGTACAGCCTCATGGCCTAGCCCGACCAATAGCTCAAGACATCAAAACCTGGAGGCGCCCGCTAAGTTGGGCCTATGCTCCTCAGGGTTCTAGCCCCCTTGTGTATAGCTATGATTTCTAATATCCCTTACTCGGATGCAAGTCAACATAAGCTCCCTCCCACTTCAGAGAGATTCCCCCCCCTCCCTCACCCCTCCAAGCCGTAATGTGTTTGTCCTAAATAGCCCCCCAAATTAAGACCATGCTATATTTGAGTTCATATTTTCATCCAGTGTCATGCAGGGTTAGAGCTGTGTCCAGGATTGTTTCAGGAATCACTTCTTCCGAGAAGTTAAGCGCCACTGGAGCAGGGGCGGATTCCGTTTCCTGCACTACAGACAGTGATTGGGAGACTGTTATCTCCCGGGCCTCCACCTGCATGGTTCCATCCTTCGCCAAGGTGATTCTCTGCTGACTCAAGGGTCTTTGTCTGCAGAACGATTCCTGCCGCGAGCGCCCCACGTCCCCTGGTGTGTCTGGGTTCCCCACCCCCTCTGAACTTTCCTGGAGGGATGCTCCCCCCCCCAGATCTCCAGCCACTGCCAGACCTCATTAGAGGTCTCAAGGAAGGGGGCCTTCCCCTGCGTCATCACCTTCAACTTGGCTGGGTAGAGTAACATTTACTGTAAGTGCAGTTCCCTGAGCTTCTGCTTGATTCCGAGGAAAGCTTTTCATTGCTCCTGAACGTCTCTGGGATTATCAGGGGAAATGGATACGTTGCTGTTGTCTTAGCATACGTCTGGGGCCTCCCTCGCTGCCCGCAGGTGGAAGTCTTTATCTTAATAGTTCAGGATTTTTGCAATTATTGCCGTGGGGGAGGGGGTGTTAAGCCAAGGCCTGATGCACCCTCGCCACCACAAACTTGTTCGAGAGCCTCCTGGCACAGAGTTTAACTCGTATCCAATGCTCCAAAAAGGATTCTGTCCTACCCTCATCTAAACTTTCTGGAATTCCCAGGACCCTGATGTTACTATAGTGGGCGTGGCCCTCCGCCTCCTCAGCCCTGCGCTCCGACAATCCTGTAGCATTGGACAGCTGTGTCATCTGCTGCTTTAGCAAAGCCACCTCTGCTTTTAGCTGCACAATGTCCCCAACAGCCATCAAGACTTTATCTGCTACTTTACGTAGGTCTGCTCTCAGCAGGTTCACGTTGCTTGAGACCGTTTTGATCTGCTTCTCCAGAGCGGTTCAGGACCCCTGTATGGCTGCCAGGACCTCTGCCCGAGAAGGCTCGCCAGCAGTGTTACTATAAGCATCAGGACCCGTCTGTCAGGTATGCGCTGGGTAGGTAGGCACTTGGTGGTGTACAGGGTGATCGTGTTGGGAGCGGAGGTGCAAGCCGACTTATCTTTGCCCATCCTTGCATCGATAGCTTGACCCCAGAGCACCCATTGTTCAGTCAGTAGCGCAAGACCCGATCCAACAGCCCCTTTCTAGGGCTCCTTCTCAAATGCAGGGTCATCTGAACTAACCTTTTGGGTGTCCGGTATGATAAGCAGGTCACCGGCTCCCCAACAACTGGGCCTCTCATGTAGTCTGTCACAGAGAAAGAAGGAAGGGGGGAAGGGATTGTCTAGGAAGTTCGGCTCATGTCTCGCTTGGCAGCATGCAACCCTACCTGCCGTTCTCTCAGTCCAGCCCCAAGAGGCCTTACCATCTAGCAGCAGGGCCAGCGATGAGGTGCAAAACAGCAGCTGACACAGAGACTGCCCAGGCTGCAAGCCCCACGTGATCCCCCAGATACCCCAACAGGCACTGCCATCTCTTTGGCCAGTAAAGAAGGATAGGGAGAGTCCCCTGTCAGTCCTCTATGCATCAGTCGCCATGGTCAACCTCTCCGGCAACAGCAGCACTCCCACCTTTGTGCTGTTTTCTTTAAAAGTCAGGGTGCTCACCAAGAGTCTAGGGCCTCGCCTCCCAGCTCGGCAGGCAAATGTTTCTGATGTTTCTCCCCTCTTCCTGCAGGCCCCTCGGGCCTCCTAGTGTGTGAGCAGTGTCTCCGCACCAACACAGAAGGTCCCCCGGAGTAGCTTCTCTTAGGAATGGGAGAGTCCAATTGAGGTCTTCAGTAGTAGGGAGGCCTCTAACAATGTGTCCCCAGGGTGGTCACCCAGCAGTGCTTAGTAAGCCCGCACCAAGGTTACTTACAGTTCCGCAGGAGTGGTACGATGGATGCCAAGTCCCTACACCCCACCTCAGCCACTGCACCCAACGACGTCAAAGTGCCAGTGGTAGACTGGGGGAAGAATACAATGGGAAGTGCTGACCAATATTCAGTTCAGGCATGGGACTTAGTGGTGTAAAGATTCTCTAGAAAAGAAAAGAACAGAAAAGAAAAGATAGTGTGAATATCTGACACACTGGGTGATAGGAGTGTGAATTGATAGACAAATGTTGTGTATCTCATGAAGGTACCTTATATTTTCTATTCTCCCATTTAGTTATCGCTCAACTGGGTGGCTGATGTGTCAAGAACATCTGTAAATTAGAAGAGAGAGTATGGTAGTATTTTAGGTGCTAAGAGCACAACAGGAATACCAAGGAAACAATGTAGCAGTGTAATTAAAGAAAACCCACCCATAATAGTCCTGAGAACTTGCCAATGTCTTTTCATACTCTTTCTGAGGGTCAATGCTACTTCATTGTAGTCTGTTACAAGTCTGACTTTAGGGGACATCTTAACTTTTTGTGGTCCATCTCTAAGAGTGTCAGCTCTATTAGTTTGTGTTATCCTCTTTTCTGCAGTACTGCATTACAAGAGGTGGACTTGAGATTGAGTCTGCTCTGAATTTGGTTATTCTCTATAAATAGGGTCACATCTAATAATTCAATTTGGTATGGCTGAGATTGTAAGTAAAGTGGATTCCCATATCATTAGAGTTTAGGAATTCACAAAACCAAGTTGTGCATTTAACCTGACCAAATCATAATACAATCATCAATGTATCTGCCACAATAGATAATTGATTCACTCCACTTGGTTCCCTTTGAATCCCAGATCCACTCCTCCTCAAACCAACCCATGAATAGGTTGGCATACGAAAGAGAGAACCTGGAGCCCATAGCAATTCCCTGTACCTGTTTGTACCAGTGTGTTTCAAAAAGAAAAACATTGTGTTTTAGAATTAGTTCAATCACGGATATAAGCATCTCTACATGTTCCCATTGGCTAGCCAGTCTCCTGTTTAAAAATCTCCGCACTTCTTGGATTCCCAGTTTAGTTCTAATATGAGTGTACAGATCGGTGACGTCTAATTTTGCTAAAAGCATCCCATCTTCCCAAATTATGTCTGCTAGAACACTAAGGATGTGTTTTATGTCTCTTATATAAGGTGGCAGGTTTTTGACCATGGGTTGCATAAATGCGTCCACGTATTGAGAAGGTTTCTCAGTAGGTCCTCCAATGTTAAAGATAATGGGTCTACAGGGTGGGAATCCTTCCTGTTTGTGCATCTTGGGCAGGGTGTATATGCAGGGATATCTGGGGGTGTATCCACTTTGAGATAGAATCATTTGTCTTGGTCAATTAGACCCTTGTAAAGCCATTCTCTTAGATGTGTGTTGATCAGCTGAGTAAGGGGTTGAATGGGATTGTCCCTTAGTTTCTCATAATATTTCTGATCCCCCAATTGTGATAGGATCTCTTTATTGTAACATGCAAAGACATTTCCCAAATACGATTATCACAGACCAAGTGCTATTATGATGACAATAGAGTGAACATGAATATCATCACCCGGGAGGAGGTGTGGGCACCACAGCAATACGAATGGCAAGTGTATCAAACGGGGGGGACAGTGGAGTGTAGGAGGCTATTACTGACCAGCACCGGCGTCCGCCGCGGACAGGGCGCCGGTGGGGATCGCGGGAGAGGCAGCATGGCTCGAGGGACTTCGGGAATGGAGATATGTCACCAAGGGACCCCATATGTCTACTGGGCGAGACCTCACAGGCAAGTCCCAGAATTCCGAAAGCCAGGTCTGGCATCTAGATGCGTACTCAAGCCAATGGGCAAATTTAGTCACAGTCCTATGGCCCCAGCACATGGCCACCTTACGCCTAGCCAACACAAGAAGCATTGCAATCAAGCGGTGGGAGGCATCCGGGCAAAACTTTACAAAGCCCAGCAGACAGAGCAGAGGGTCGGACTGTTCCATTGCGGAAGTTATCTCAGAGATAGCAGCGCATACCTGCCGCTAAAAGTCTGACACCTTGGGGCATAGCCATGCTAAATGGGCAAAAACTGTAGCGGGGCGAAGCGCAGTGCAAGCAACAGACACTAGGCATGAGACCGAGTTTGTGAAGCTGGGCAGGAGTGCGGTATAGTCTATGTAGATACTTAAAATGGATGAGACGAAGCGGTTAATTTGGTGACAGCTTCTTTGTCTGATTGCAGCAGTACAGCCAGTCTACCTGGCTGATGTCCATGTCCAGGTCTACGCCCCACGCAACGTTCGGTAGAGATGGAAGTGGATGCCAACGTGAGGGCATATAGTTTAGTTACTATTTTGTGTGGTGTCGGGGATGTGTATATCTGGGGGAACGTAGGATGTATCACCCGGCATATAGCACGTAACTGATAAAACAGGAGAGTGTCCAGCGGGCCAGAAGAGGCAGGGAGAGAGTAGAATGTGTTGCCTGGGGATAAATCTGCCAATGTCAGCAGGCCCAGCTGTGATGCATGTTTGGACATGCCGGAAGGCTGGAGAGAGGGAAAGGCAGGATGACGCACGATTGGTATTGCATTTGCCGACAACACAGGAAGATTGGAAATACGGCTGACCGGACCAGGCCCACCGCAATGTCTCCACCCTGTCCACCTCCGCCCGCGGATGACACGCCGGGGCAAAAAGGGCAGTGGTCAGCGGCCAGGGTGATGCAATATCGGTCTCCACAGCCACCTGTGGTTGATAAGGGCAGAGTGAATCCAAAAGTGCAGAAAGCTGGCCTGTGCACATAAAGCATAAAGCTTAAAATTAGGAGTGAGGATGTCATACACTACTGAATTAATTAATGAATTAATGTTGGATTTATAGAGCGTGTGGTTACCCTGGGGCGTCCCAGCTCTGTACCACTGGGGAACCCGTCCTGGCTTTCCCTGTGAGATGGTCCCTTTACTGGGCATCCCCAAGGTGCAGCCAGGCATCCCCGGCGGTGATGGGGCCAGAGTGGAGATAAAGCAAGCTATTGCCCAGAGTTGCAGCGTGGGACCCCATGGTTAGAGTGGCACGAGGCGAGATTTATTGGGCCCGTTGACATTGGTCCTGCACCCGGCCGTGTCGGGAGTTGAACCCTGGTCCCGGGCCGACCTCTGCCTCCGGGTCTGCCGCCGCTAACCGTTGAGCCACACTTCTCCACTCTGGGATGTTTGCCCGCCCAGACTATGGAAATGATCAAGGAACAGAGTTTGTGAAAGAAATGAGCAGTAAGGAGGATTGGAATGTTCAGGAAAAGGTAGAGGAATTTCAGCAACACCACCATCTTAGCAATGGCGATGAGGCCGGCCAGAGACAATGGAAGCCGACTCCAATTTGGAATTTTGGATTCCAGCCAATCCACCGCCAATCCACCGCCCTCCCGAAGTTAGGTCTCCAGAGATCATCAAGGTCCCTATTCAGCCAGATACCCAGGTCCCGGGTAGGGCCAGTGGCCCATGTAAAAGGGAAGTCCGGCGTGAATAGTCTGATGGAATCCGTAAGAGGTAATGACACAGACTTACTCCAGTTAACCTGAATGCCCGACAGTCCATCTAAACGAATGCTCTCACATACAAGAGGACTAAGATTGTCCTGGGGGTGGTGAACATACAGAGTAATATCGTCCGAATACGTAGAAACCAGGAGAGAGCTTGCCGTAAACCCTATACCCCTGGGTATGATGTTTCCGGAGTCTAGCAGAGAGGGGCTCCATCGCAGTGGCAAAGAACATAGCTGACAGAGGCACCCCTGCCGAGTGCCACGTCCAACACATATGGGCTCTGTTATTTGCCAATTAATCCGGATGTATAAACATGGTGCTGCAACCAATGCGAGGTAAGAGATGGAATAGAAAGAGCCATTCGAGCGTATTGAACGCCTTAGTTGCGTCCAAAAGGGGGGCCACTGCGGAGAGACTGGGGAAGGACCGAGAATATGGTCCGGAGATTATGTGAGGTGGCCTGTCCAGGAATCAAACCAGACTGGTCTGGGAGGGCAATGCAGGGCATAAGAAGAAGAAGGTGAGGGGTGATTAATTTAGCGAAGATTTCGTTGTCAGTCTTCATAAGAGAAAGGGGGCGATAGGAATCACAACAGTCGGCTGGCTTATCGGGCTTAAGTAGCAACGTTATCATTGCCTCCTGGGGGGACTGAGGAAATAGGCCATTATCGAAGGAATCATTGTACATAGCTGCCAGATACATTTCTAACAACGATGCATAAGTTTTATAAAAAGAGGCAGGAAGACCGTCCAGTCCGGGAGCCTTGTTCCCCGGCAAACTGCTGATGGCGGCAAATATTTCCTCCCTAGTGAAGGGCTCATCCAGAAATTTCCAGTGGTGATATTCCAGCCATACCAGTGCAATAGTCTTGAAGTATTGTTTGAAGTCTTCATGAGAGGGGGGGAGCCAGCAGTGTACAGCTCTTGATGTCTACCGGAGAGGTGGTTCTAGCGGGGCCCCTGTCGCTGAGGGCTGTAATATATGACGTGGCATGTGGAGGGCATAAGAGGTTGGCTAAGGTCCTTCCAGGCCGATCGCCCTCCCCGAAACGGTGAGCTCGGCCTCCCTGCCCAAAAAGGCGAGTTCTCTCTCAGCCTCCTCAGAAAAGTCATTGTGCTTTTGCCTCAAGAGCGCCAGGTACTCAGGACTGGTGTGTGCTGCCTGGGAAGCATCCAAAGCCCTAATCCCAGTTTCCAATTTAGCCAAAGTGGTACGAATGGAACGGAGGACACCAGCCTGTTTCGAAATACATTCACCTCTTCTTACTGTTTTAAATCCTTCCCAAAGAATGGAAGGAGAATCTACGGAGCCCACATTTAGGTCAATATAATTGACGATTGCTGTTTGAATTTCATCACAGAATACTGTGTCACGGAGCGTATTCGGAGGGAGCCGCCATGTGAATGCTCGCTGTGGGGAAGCAGGGAAGCGAAGGCAGATTTGGACCTGTGCGTGATCTGAAAAGGTGTGCGCTTTATGTGTTGCAGATGTGAGCCAAGTGATGACGTCTGGGGAGGCAAGCCATAGATCAATGCGGGACGAGCATCCCGTGATCTGGTTACGCAAGTGCCCTCACGAGAAGCAGGCCACAAATGACACCAGGCATCAAAAAACGAATTATCGGTGAGTATGGACTGAAGTGATGTGGTGGCGCATGGATGTAAAGAGCGAGGACCAGGGTGGTCCAATGCCGCTGAAAGTGTGACATTAGAAGCTCTCCCCAGAGAATCGCCGCTGGGCCAAAGGATGAGAAAAGATGCCATACGTGATAGAAGAAGTCAGGATCGTCTGAATTAGGACCATATACCGCAGCAACTGTAACTAGCTGAGATAGCAGGAGGCCATGCAAAATTATACATCTACCGTCGGGATCTGTGATCGCCTGAATAGTACGCCAGGGAAGACCCCTACTTATCAGGATTGAGATCACCCTTGCGTGAGAGTAATAGAATGAGGAGTGTACCTCCCCCTAGTGGCGCGTCTGGAGGCAGACCCCGGCAATAAGTGCTTCTCCTGCAAGAGACATATGTCCACCCTGTGTCGCTGCAAGTGAGAATGAATGAGCCCTGGCTTTGTGGTGATCGTTAAGACCACGTATATTCCAGGTCCAGCATACGGTATCAGTCATGTTGTTTTATACCTAGGTGGAATGTGACATAGTGCGACTTGGAAGGACCACTGAAGGCATGCAGCAGTACTGTATCCCCCAGGAAGAGGAGCCAGAAAACTGCCCCCACAGATGACATGCAACAGATGGGGCAGAGCGCATGGGCAGGTCAAGCAGCAGAGGAGGCTCCACATTCGCAGAGGCCCTGTGTGCAGACAGTCCAGAGGGAGGGGGAAGAAGCCATTCAGTGTGGAAAGGGGATAATGTCATGCATGTCATCCCTGCAATGGAGGACAAGGAGCACAGTGCGAAGATGTATTCCGACCTAAAAGAACAAGCATGAAGCAAACTAAATTTAAAAACCTATAACCCCCCTAACCAACATACCCCACTTGAGCACAGATCAAAAACCAACCCCAGAATAATGTCGATGTTGCGTCCTCAACCCAACTATTCCATCCCAACAGGACCAACAGTAGCGACAAGATGACACAATACCTGGCACCCACCCCCAAAACGGACCCCAGAAAACCCTCCACTAACCCACCCACTCAACTCCCCAATTAGGCTAAGAGACCTCCATTTCCCACCCCAGGAACCCAAAACTTGGAGGTGGGGAAACCAGTAGAAGATTGGGAATTATCCCGGTAGGGCCTTGCAGGGCTCGGCGGATACCCTTGCAATAAAGCAGGGTGGCTAAGCATCCAGAACTTAAGACAACGTTCAGTAAGTCGTGGACCCAAGCATTACAACCAGTCACTCAGGAGATCAGCGTCAGCTGGCTGAGAGATGGATGGTTAGGAGCGGGTTGATTTGTCGAGTTTCTTTGCAAATGCGAGAGCCTCCCTGGGATCAGGGAATACCAGTGTTTTAGCGCCCTGTCGAACTCTCAGTTTTGCTGGGTACGCCAAAGAGTAGGATACCTCGTGTTTTTGCAGAATTCGCTATGCGGGGAGGAATTCACGTCTAGCAGCCTGTACAGTCAGCGTATAGTCCAGAAAGAACGAGCGTGAGTTTCCTTGATGGTTTATTTTGCCCATGTCTCTCGCAGCACAAAAAATAGCGGCCCGATCTCGGAAGTTTAAAATTTTTGCAATGATAGCATGTGGATGTAGTCTGGGACCGGGGCGTGGACCAAGGGAGCGGTGTGCTCATTCAACAATGAAGACTGTGGAAAGTACATCGCTGAAGAGTTCCTTGACCAGTTGCTCCACGTAGTCCTCCATGCGAGCTATGTTGGTGTATTCTGGGACACCAATTATGCAGAGGGTACTCACACAGGAGCGCGCCGCCCAGTCCTTATTTTTCTCCGGAATCAAAGCAAGGATTTTGTCCTTCTGTCCATTAATCACTTCCACCCCTTTAGTTTGACTGTTGTCTAAATCTGTTTGTTCCATGATCTCAATCTCATGCCTCTCTTGTCTCCCTCTTGTCCCTCCTCTCTTTCCTCTTTTTGATGTATTTGCCTGTCGTTTTGACTGGTCCCTGTTCCCTCTTTTGATCCGCGTAAAAAACGAATATCTTTATTGCTGCCACTGGTCATTGATTCTGCCTCACTTTCGCTTGTGGGTATGTATAATATTCGCTCCCTATTGGATGCCCAAATGGGTCAAACTGTTGCATGCTGGTACTTGCAATTTCCTGCCCCTTGCTTTTTATCCCACCAGTGGGTGGTGGCAAACTTTTTTTATTCAATTTGCTGTTGCAATTTTATCGTTGTGCCTTAACAGTCCTATTCTTAAGGTTGCTGAGAACCATTACGAAGTTCGCCTTCAGCGGCTGCCCGCTGCCCATTTTCGCCTTCACAAGCACACAGAATTGGTTCGACTCTGGCAAACACAGCACTCTTGCTGGTGGTGCGGCGCCTGCGGCAGAACCAAGCCGCTAGCATCAAACAACTCTCTCTCTTAAAAGAGAAATAGCCGCAATCCACAACGAAGAGAATATTTCATTTATTAAAGCACAGCAACTGCGGTCCTAACATGTTTCGGCCACACTTGGCTTTTTTCACAAGTTCGCCTTGGAACCTCACAAAAACATTGCATCAATTTATAATATTTGCCCCCTAGAGGTCGCCCAAATCGGTCAAACTGGTGCATGGTGGTACTTGTGGTTCACTGCCCCTGCTTTTTATCCCTCCATTGGTAGTGCCAACATTTTATATTCAATTTGCTGTTGCAATTTTATTGCTGTGCCTTAACAGTCCTATTCTTAAGTCTGCTGAGAACCATACCGAAGTTCGTCTTTGGTGGCTGTCAGTTGCCCATTATCGCCCTTACGAGCACACAGAATTGGTTCCACTTAGGCAAACATGGTGCTCTTGCTGGTGGTACGTCGCTTGCGGCAGAACCAAACCGCTAGACATCAAACAACTCTCCCCCTTCGAAGAGAAATAGCGGCAAAGATGACAACCTTTGATTTATAAAAGCACAGCAACAGCAGTCCTAACATGTTTTAGTCATAAAAATATTCATTTTTCAGAAGGAAACACATTCACTGGATGATGTCATCAGTGATGTCATGAGTGATGTCACTGACCATGTCATGAGTGATGTAATATGTGACGTCACCAGCAGTGCATTGCGGGCGCGCAAGTTATAGTGAGCTGAACTAACTATAACGGGAGAATTTCAATGGTTTTGTATGAGTGAAATATCCAGCTAACTATAACGTGTGAAAGCTATGGTTTTTTCAGTGAATTTCTAAGGTTTTTCAAATGCTAATTCCTAACTATTACGTGGCTGAAACCTATAGTTTTTTCAGTGAATTTCAAAGGTTTTGTAAATGATCATTTTTATATGTATTAATTGTTATATTTTTTATATACTGATTTACTACATTGTTTTAAAGTATTTATTTTTAGATTTTTTTAAAAAATTACATTACATATTTTTAATATAAATTGGAAAAAAATGTTTTAAAAAATATTGAAATTGTAATATAATTTTTTTCATTTTATATTTTTGTTAATTTATATATATTTTATATAGCAGGCAATGATATCCTGTGGAAGGAAATTCAAGTTACTGTAAGTATGGTTAGAATTACTTTTCAGAATCAGTAGTGGGCTGAAAGATGCAGCACTGAGGTCTCTCCTGATAACAGGTGAGTAAATCGGAATTCGTAGTTCAGGTGATTTTAGAGGAATATTTGTACGATTCAAAAATAGACACACAAACTTTTCTGGTGAAAACCACACAATAGATTCCTATGGAAGGAAGTACAACTTACTGGTAAGTACACTTAGATTTACTTTTCAGGGTCTGTACTGGGCTCAAAGATGCAGCACTGACGTTTCTCATGATAACAGGTGAGTAAATCAGAATTCATAGTTCGGCTGATTTTAGAGGAATATTTTGCTCAATAGTGAAGGAAGGGGGAGAATCCTCATGTGACATGTGTGCAAACACACCCTGTGGCACGTTTTAAGTTGGGGGATTCATTCCTCTTCAATCCTGAGGTCCCCTGTGTGCCAACTAGCCCACCAGGTACCTCCAGTATGCGCCAGGGAGCTGCGATGCAGAGAGGTGTTCAGAGGCCAAGCCCCCTTTTTCCAACTTTCTGCAACGCAGCTCCGTGGTGCTTACTGGAAGTACCTGTTGGGCTAGTTCGCCCCTAGGGGACCTCCGGATTGAAGAGGAATTAATTCTCCAACTTAAAATGCGCCACAGGGCATGTTGCACACATATCACTTCAAGCCCCGCCCCCTACCTTCACCACTGTGCAAACGCACCCCGTAGCGCGTTCTAAGTTGGGGATTAAGTCCCCTTGAATACTGGGGGTCCCTGGGGTCCAACTAGCCCTCCAGGAACCTCCAGTATGTGCCAAGGGGCTGCGTTGCAGAGAGGTGTAAAAAGGGGCGTGGCCTCATTACACCTCTCTGCAATCCAGCCCCCCGGCGCATACTGGAGGTTCCTGGTGGGCTACTTGCCCCCCAGGGACCCACAGTATTCAAGGGGAACTACTTACCCCTCTGCAAACGCCCTCTGCAAACGCGCCAGGGGGCGCGTTTGCAGAGTCCAGTTTAAATTTAATTTTTTTTTTTTTTAAAGAAGGGGGGCTCTGTAACCCCCCTTCTTCTTTTTTTGGGGTCCTGGGGACCCCATCCCCCAGGGCCTGACCCCCAACCATTTTATTTATTTTTTTATGGGTCCTGGAGACCCCATCCCCCAGGGCCTGACCCCCAACCATTTAATTTATTTTTTTAAACGGAAAGGGGGCCCCGTGGCCCCCCTCCCATGGCTAATTCCAGGCCCAGGGGACCCCATCCCCACGGGGCATGGCCAAAATTTTAAAACAAATTTAAGTAGGGGGACCCTATCCCCCGGGGCCGGCCTGCCTCCTTTTTAAAAATGTTTTTAAAAATGTTTTATTATTTGGGGAGGGGGGCCGTGTGGCCCCCCTCCTGGGCCACTTCTGGCCCTGGGGACCACATCCCCCAGGGCCTGGCCCTCTCTGTTGGGGACCGTGGGGGGGTCCCCAAGCCCCCACTATCATTGCTGGCTCCCCACATCCTGCAAGGCTCCCTCCCTACCATAGCAAACAGCAGTGTCCCGGGGGTATGCACCCCGGGACACTGCAGGGGCCAACCATGGGGGATGGTGGTGCTCAGGGCCACCACAAGTCTCCAGGAGGAGGGCAGCACGCCCCGCTCCCAACATTTAAAAGCCCCGGGGGGTGGTGGTCCCCGGGGGTCCGTCACGGACGCCCCAATTTAAATATGTAGTGCCACGGGGAGGTGGCGGTCCCTGGGGCGTGTGGGGGGACTTGAGCCTCCCACACAGGTTTGTTAATTTTTTTTGTTTTTTAAAAATACGCCCAAGGGAGTGGGGGTCCCCAGGGCTGCGGGGGGGGGCCATGAGCCCCCCGCATACCACATGTTAAAGCCCCGGGGGTGGCGGTCCCCGAGGCTCCGGGGGCCTTGGAGGCCCCCCATTATACATTTAAGCCCCGGGGGTGGTGGTCCCCGGGGCTGCGGGGGGCCATGTGCCCCCCTGCTATAAAACGTACTTTGCCCGGGGGTGGCAGTCCCCAGGGCAGTGTGGGGGGGATTGGCCCCTACCACACTGTATTTTTAAAAAGCCCCTGAGATTTGCTCCCCCCGGGGCCTTGTTAACATGAAAGCACAGGAGCCTGCGCTTCGTTTTTTTGGGGGATTGGCATCCCGTGATTAAATAAAATGTATATATATATTTGTTTGGACTTGGGGGACCTTGTGGGACCCCTTATCAGGCCTAGGGGGTCAGGGTGTTTCTACTCTGCCCCCTTTTCTTGTTTTTTTCTGTTTTCATGTGCCTCGGTTCTACTGAGGCACAAGATGACTGCCAACACTTCCTGGTTTGGAGTGTTGACAGCCAATCAGCATAAACCTCGTGCTCGGGAGGATACAGGTATGGTGCTTCATCTATAGATATATCTATGATTGTACTTTTGATTTTCTCAGTAAATACTGAACAGATTTACACCATTTAACAAAAAGTGGAATCTGCAAACCAAACTCTACCATTGTGCCAAATTAGGTGTAATTCCGTTCAGCAGTTCGGACTGTGGCCGTGTCTAAATGTCCCTATGGCAAATTGCAATGGGAAAACACGTTTTGGGACCCCCTGTGTATGTGTGTGTGTGTATATATATATATATATATGGCAAGTCCATGAAAATAGAACAACAAATTTCATGCAGCTCTAAAAACGTTGTTTACATAATTCAATGTAAGTGTGGAATGAAGTACGTGGGGAGCACAACCTGCATGTTGAAGAAAAGAATTTTAGAACATATAAGGGCAGTAAAAAACTCCAACATGCAATATGCCACTGCCAAACATATGAGCATATGCCAGAATGGAGATTGGAGGCAAATGCATTTCTTTGGCGCAAAAGTTTTGGACAAAATGGAACGAGGAGGAGATGTGGTCCGAAGACTACGACAAATGGAGTCGCGGATGATCATCAGACTCCAGACCAAGCACCCAAAGGGGATGAACTTTGGAGAGGACCTGCACATTCACCTGGATTAATCAACCTCAGAAGTAAATTGGGTACTACACCCTGAATTCTCACAGATAAATCAGTGAACATCATGTAAAGACTAGGGTACTATACCCAGAATTATGAACATTACACTAATGTTACCTAAATGCTGATATTAATAAGCATGCCAAGTCTTTCTTTTCTTTTTAAAAATATTTTTCTCACTGAAATGTAACAAAAACCACATATCCCATAATGCCTCATAAATGGATAACTATGGGCCAGTTTAAATAGAAACACTGTAGAGGGACTAACCAACCCTGAGCAAGGCCGTGTAAGGCTGAAACGCGTTGGTGGGGTGAAAGTCTTGAAATAAATAAGGCTTAACAAAGACATCCTGATTGTGCCGCCTCCTTTGTTTTCCAAAAATTGCTTGGGTCAGGATCCGACCCCTAGGCAGAGCACACACTGCTGAGCGCGTCCAGAGGGCTGAAGGATCACTTTGCATATAGATATATATATATATATATATATATATATATATATATATATATATATATATATGTATGTATGTATGTATGTATGTATGTATGTATGTATGTGTATGTATGTATATATATATATATATATACACACATTGAGGACTGCCTATTCAAGACTTACTTCATTGGGAAGCTGCAAACTATGCCTACTGGAAAACATTGCTGTCCAGAGATGAACTGAGGCCCTTCAATGGGTGTTCCTCAAGGCCCACACTGCAAGCATTAGTCAAGTGCGTATTTCCGACCATCAGACACAGTACTTATCAGCAGAGGGTCAATTGAAGTGTGACTCATCTACCAATATGATTGAAATCTGGGGAAATCACTTTAGATAGCTAAGAAGGACCTGAATTGGATTTGGTGGTAAGAGAAGATTCTCATCTGGTGTAGAATATGCTAGAAGACAGGTTTGGCATATTTAAATTATGGTGGTGGATTTTTCACAAGAGGAGAATCTTCAGAGAGAGAATTTGGCACTTCCAACAAAACAAATGTTTTTCCATTACCCATCTCTAAATTAGTCTTTACTGGTTGCTGTATTCCTAGGAACAGGTTTTGTATACTTAGGACAAGAGATGAACAGGCATGCCCAGGTATCCATGTAAACGTATACTGTCCACAATGTAGATATTACTGACTCCTAGAGAGATTTGCATTGGAGGCATTTTGAATTCTCTTAGATATAATGTTAGAAATACTAATGGCAAATACATTTTTCTTAACATCCATGAAATTGACATTTCTTCCCTAATTGTTTAATTTAAATAGCAGTGTAAAATGTATCTCACCACTTTTTGCATGTCGCTGGCAGTTGGCTTGACGCTTCGCCTCAATTCATTGTGTTTGTCGCAAATCGCCCTTTGAACGTCAGCATTATCAGTTACCAGTTTAGGATCTAAGCTCTGAAAAATATAAGCAATGTAATTAAAAAACCTGATGCTGTCAGAACCATATGGGTAAAGTGTAGTGTGCTAAGGTGAGGTTACATCAACCATATCAAGTGTACCGAAAAAATTGAGTTCTCTTTACCAAGTCCTCCATCTTGGACAATCACCAACAATAGGCATTTCAGAGCATTCTTTTGTTTGGTGCTGGCTTGCACTTTGAGAACTATTGTGACATTACCAACTGGTTTGGACCTTTAACGTACATTAGAACCTTGGAATGTTAGGAGCTCCATTTAAAACAATGGAGTGCTCCGGGCTTATAATGGCTGGTATAAGCCTGGAGCTCCAACATTCCAATGTTTCTTTGTTCACAGCTCTGGCTGTGAACAAAGGCTTCAGGGAGCCTGAGGGGATTTCAATCCCCTCGCACTCCCATAAGGCTTTGTTTTTTTTTTGTTGGAACATGCTGCCCTTAAGTGGCAGATTATTCCAATAGCCTTATAGCCCTTCGTAGCTGGGCTGTACCGGCTAATAAACTCCCTCACCCTTCGGCTCGGGCCTTTAACGCTGGAGAGGGCCTTTAATAGCCGTTATAGCCCTCTACGGCGGGCTATAAGGCTATATTCATAGTTAGTGAAAGACATCAGGCTCAAAAACTGGTCCAATCAAAATAAGATAATGGTAGATTTGGGGGCATCCACTCTGTCAGTGCAATCCCTTTTACATTCAGTGTTTTGGCAAGGCCTAACCTACTTAACACAAGCGTGGTTTGCATGATAGTTTATAATGTGGCATACTCCCTCATTTGAAAGATGTCTATTAGATTTATTGATTTGGGTATTTGTACATCGATTTCTGTATCTGTTTATGTTTTGTAGGCCCATTTAAAACTGAAACATGACTAGGCGCATTAAGAAGTACGAGTGCAACTGTCAAGCCCATCTTGATTGTGCAGCCACTAGTAACAGAAGTGTTTTAAGGCAGTCTTGATGTTATCACTTTAGTGTATGGATGCTGTAAGCAGAATCCATGGGTTTAACCTGAGGAAGGAGGGGTGTGCGCTGGTTTCATTGGGTTACATTGATCGGCATAGAGAGAGAGAGTATTTATTGGTTCATCAACGTCTGTCCAATAGTCTTCACAACATGGTTTCCTTTTCCCAGCAATTTATTTGTGCAGTCACTCATCCTGTCTTCCATTCATCTGCTAATAGAATAAGATGTACCGCTTGATTTATTTCAGGTTTGTTTTTTAAATGGCCACAAGTCCTTGCTTGTTGATTGAGCCTATGAAGAAGAGGTCTCCGGTTTGTCTAATATTAGAAGTAAAATACCCTGGGAAGCCCAGGTAAGGTATTTCCAGGAAAGCTACTAAATTAGATGACTTTAAAATATTCAGGGAGAGGCAGGTTATATGAAATATGTTTCATATATTATTTATATCTGAAATAGGCTTCCTATAAAGATGGACAGGAGATTAACGCTGCAGAAATGAAGATAAGTGCTTCTTGCAGGGTACTCCAGGATATGTTTTCAGGTTGCTACCGAAGACTGCACAGGGTTAGGTGTAAGGGTTCAAGGAAGTAAAGAGTTGATACCTCGAGTAAAGCGACCCTAAAGGCCAGGATCCTCAAAAAGAAGCTCAGTTATAATATTTAAGATTTTACAGTTCATGGATTAGACACTATTTTAATCCTTACGCGTTTAGGTGAAATTGCCTTGGTTACAGGTGAGTGCATTTAGATCCTTGTGGTCACATGGCCTGATACGACTTCCTACAGGCCTCAGGGTGCACCAAAATTGATATTCCAAGTTCGTGCTGTGGTGCATTCTTTAATTTAATTTTGTTTAGTAGCATTTAAATCACACCAAAGTCAGCATTTTAATCACACCAGAATACTGTCAGAAATACTGTCATAATTTGTGGTGCACACTGTACAATTTAAAAAAGCAAAGTGCATAATTCTGCAGCCACATAAACTTTCTTTACATGAGAAGAGAAGAGATAGGAGTGCCTCCCTCTTCTCCCTTTCTCACTAGCTCGCTTACTCCAAAAGTATAAGACTATAATTTGGGGTTGTTTTATCTGACATGCTAAGTCTGAAAACGAGAAACTCCAGATATATTCCTATACAACACAGGGCTCTGCATAGCTGTAGCTTTGTGACTAGATCAGTGAGTGTATATACGCTGAAGCATTTCCTTTTCTTTGATCACACCTTCATATACTATTTATTTTTCTTACCTGTACAGTAGAGCAATGCAGTCCCAAAGCCAGAATCACTGCTAGCAGTAGCAAATCCATTTCTGCAAATGAGAGCAACATTTTGTTTATTATTTAAAGATCATCAAGTTTACATGTTTAATGTTTGTTCTGTTGGGCCATTAATGTGCATGGTTTACGCCACTTTTAGAAATGTAATACCTAGCAATACCATAGACCTCCACGAGGTGCAAACTCCTGACTGAGCATACAATACATCCTAGTTGTAGCACACATATACACACTACTTAAGTGAGCATGTGTGCCCATAGCGAATTGTGGTCTCCATGCCCCACTCTGACCGTGTGATGGGTTATTTCAATGCATTACAGCTTTGTATAGTGCCCTTGAGATCCAATGCAAGGACGAGCTTGAATCCTTGACTGCACTCCGACTGGTGAGGCCCTTCTTGCCCCTGTAAATTGATACTTGTATAAAAATTGTAAATTGATACTTGTATAGCGCACTACTCACCCGCAAGGGTCTCAAGGCGCTTGTACGAATACCGCTGTGGAACCCATCCTGACTTTCCCTGTGAGGAGCCCACTCCTGGGCACCCCCAAGGTGGAGGCCAGGCATCCTTAGCGTTGTGGGGGCCGTTGTGGAGATTAAGCAAGCTATTGCCCAGAGTTGCAGAGTGGGACCCATGATTGGAATAGGCACCGAGGCGAGAATTATCAGGTCCGTGGAATTTTGAGCCCAAGACCCGCTGAGGCGGGGAATTGATCCCTGGTCCCGGGCTAGACCTCTGCATCAGGGTCTGCCGCTCTAACCATTGAGCCACACTTCACCCCTTGAGTGGCTTGCATATTGCTGATGCAGATAAAGATGACACACCTACAGGTATTACAATTTGAATCTGTGCTGGAGGCTCTAGGCCTGCCTATTCAAGAGCCAGTGTTTACGAACTGACAATACAAATTTTACAATCCTTTCTGAATTGCAAATAAGAACTGATGTCAGTGAGGCATCTCCCTCTACGAGAGTCACATAGTATCCCAGATGTCTTATCTATTTAAGAAATTGTTTATTGAAACCAGATCCTGTTCTTTAAAGGGACACAGGCTGTGCTTCTACTATTTTTTTTTGTGTCCTCATACACAGTGATGGGCATTCTTGACGGGAAACAACATATCCCCTCTCCATCCGCCAACCTGTTCGGACCCTGGTGTTTAAGACCTATGCAGAGAGAAAGATGTAAATCCCTCAAGCCAATACTGTTTTCTTAGTCCTCTCCATTTCACTCCACCAGAAAGACCCTGTGTTACTTTGGAGGCAAAGAACCAACAGTGCCCGGGCAAAATCATTGGAACACCGTTACCTGTTACGCCAAGTCACAAGGGCCGCCCAGATCTCATCATAACTTGTGCTGTCACCTGCCATATTAGATTCACTTGTAAGAATTAAATGTTTCAGGCACTCCGAAAAAGTCGGGGCATTTACATCTTTCCAGGCCCTACATATCTCGCGCCTTGCCTGAATAATAGCATAAAAGACGAATGTAGAGGCCGGTTCATTCAGGTGGTAATCTGTCCTGAGTCCGAGAAAAATAGTCCCCGGGGTGACCTCCACTTGTTGATGGAGCACATCCTCCAAAAATTCCTGTATCTTAATCCAATAATTTATTATCCCCGGGCAATACAGGAACATATGGAAATCGTCCGCGGCCGGGGGATTACACCTAGGGCAATGGTATTATAGGCCCGTTGTCTTAGCTAGTTTTCTTGGTGTTATATATACCCTAGGTGTAGGTTTCTTTTGAGGGCAGCAGGTTTAACAACTACCTGCAGCATAGTAAGGGAATCCCCCCCAAGTGCCCTTAATGTTGTTGGAATTTAAACTGGTGACATTACCCCATAGTTTTTGAAGTTCTGATTCTGTCACTCCCCCGACCTCTATCATGGCCCCACAGGTTGTGCTTCTAACAATTTTGTTGCCTGGCAGAAAATGTGAAAACAGGGACAGCTGTCTGCTGTCCCTCCTAAGACTCCAGCTCTGCATTTGCAGCGAATCACAGACAACACAAAATGCCTCGACTCTTACATTTTAACAAGGCTTAAGGTTATGCAAACTTCTACCAACATACAGTTCAGAGCGCCTGATAATTACATCAGCAGCATCACAAAACACAGACAGCGCTGTTTGCAGTTTGATCTTTCTGTTTACCTTAAAAGTGTAGGATGCACACACATATTTACATTTGTGTTCATTCCCAAACGTCAGTCAGACTCCTTTCTACCCCAGAAATGGTTAAAGATTGTGTCCAACTTGGGGCTGACACAATACCCCTTCCAGGAAGGTAAGGAGCACAGATTAGCCCAACATTTTTTGGAAGTTGAGGGGAAGAGCATTCTCCACGAGGGGGCATTTACCCTGCAGAGGACCAAATGTGTGATTTTACCCACAGGACTGAATCCTCTTTTCAATGGAGAGTTCTACATAAGGGTAGCAGTCACTTGACCTTCCTGGTATACAGCTGGAAATATGCAGATAGATCAGCTTTCCGGGATTACTTCTGTGAATATTTATAAATAGGTAAAACATTGAAAAATACACTCAAGCAGAGACCTGAATCTCTGTCCTTCCTTTTCTGTCTTTGCATGTGAATAGGGCCCTATGTGTGCTCTTGGACTAACTATGCACGTGTCTGAAATGAAATGTATCAATACTAATTCAAAGATACCTCTCAATAACTTTAGAGTATAAATCACAATATTTCATAAACAAGTTAGCCTCCTCTCGGAAAATATTTCTCAAAAGTTCTTTTCACACCTTGCTGCATAATTCACATCCATTTTTAGTTTAGATCTTGTCACAGGAGCATCTAGAAATGGTCCGAGACGTCAGTGCCTTTCATAGATTGCCTTGGGTTCTGCTGCTAATATAACATGTTGTTTTTCAAAGTTCTCATTATTGTTGTTGGTATTATTATTATTAGCTGTAGAAATAGTAGTAGTGTTACTAGTAGTATTAGGGTTACTATTATTGGTATTCGTTTTATTAGTATTGGTATTACTATCGTTATTATTTGTATTATTTATATTTTACTAGCAGCCCGTCCCGACGTTGTCCGGGTATGAATTGCTGCCTGCCAGTTGTATATTGTTTTGTAGGATTTCGTTTTGATAGCATTTCTTATCTGTGACAGGCCTGTGAAATGCTCCGATTCACAGTGCACTGCTGATGCACTTAAGAGTGCGCGTTCAGTAGTGTGTGAACTCGAGTTTCCCTCTTTATTTTTCCGTGCAATATTATATAACTCGACAACATGGCATGAGCACAATTTACATTACAGAAGAACACATTCCTTTGTGGTAGGCACAGGGAGACAAAGCGATTTGCCTAGAATCACAGTTTGTTGAGCTGATGCCGAGATTCGAACGTAGCTCCCCAGCTCTAAAGTTCGCAATTCTAGAACTTGTGGCGGGAGGTGTGTCTAAAAGTGTATGTCGGTGCTGGCCATCAAAGAGAGAAACCTGTGCATTTTCAAATCGGTGGTGAAAAAATATGAGTATGTTGCTGGAGATATGGGCCGCCGTGCCACCAATGTACTTACCGGGGGAGGGTAAACACCCATTATTCCGCAACTTTCTTTCCGCATACCATCACTCTGCATACTTTCATTACGAAAGTACCATGACTCCGCAATGCCATTATAACGCATGGCATTACATTTTATATACTTTTACCACACATACATTTACAGTGAAATTCTTTGTAAATGCATGAATGGTAAAGGCATGTTTTTTTAATGTTTGGATAAGGTAAGTATGGGTATAGGGGTATATGTTTTGGGGTACTGAGGTATATATTTTGGGGTGTTTGGGTATTTTAAGGGTTCAGATATAGTTTTGGGTCATGGGGTACAGGGGTAGTTTTAGGGTTTAGGGATAGGTATGGGTTTTGGGGTACAGGGGTATTTTAAGGGTTCAGGGCTAGGTTTGGGGTACAGGGGTATTTTTACGGTTCAGGGCTACGTTTCGGTTTTGGGGTACAGGGGTATTTTTAGGGTTCAGGGGTAGGTTCGGGTTTTAGGGTACAGGGGTATTTTAGGGTTCAGGGGTAGGTTTGGGTTTTGGGGTACAGGGTTATTTTTAGGGTTCAGGGCTAGGTTTGGGTTTTGGGGTACAGGTATATTTTTAGCGTTCAGGGCTAGGTTTGGGCTTTGGTGTACAGGGGTATTTTAGCGTTCAGGGCTAGGTTTGGATTTTGGAGTGCAGTGGTATTTTTAGGGTTCAGGGCTAGGTTTGGGTTTTGGGGTACAGGGGTATTTTTAGGGTTCAGGGGTAGGTTTGGGTTTTGAGGTACAGGGGTGTTTATAGGGTTCAGGGCTAGGTTTGGGTTTTGGGGTACAGGGGTATTTTTAGGTTTTAGGGATAGGTTTGGGTTTGGGTTTTGGGGTACAGGGCATATTTATAGGGTTAAGATGGGTTAGTGTTTAAGGGTGTTGGGGTATTTCAAGGGAGCAGGGTGGGATTAGCACACGATATGAGACATGGCATGAAGGGCGGAAAGTACCACACGCCCCCAGCGTTTGTCACGGCCCCAGCTCACGCCCACAGGGGTCTACTGTGCTGGCACGGTTCTTTTACCTTTTAAATGTATATGGTGGGCGTCTGCATAGCCTATGTCCTTCTGCTGCAACTGCCCTTTCCAACGCTGTATTGGGTGTTGTGATTGGTGCTGTGGTTCCTGAGATTACCCGCCTCAAAGGTTTGGGCTCTCTCTTTATTATATTAGTATGGATATATGAATTGGTTCTAGGTGGTCTGTAATCACTTTATAGATCCCAACAATGCTGTTACACTTCCAGCCACAAGTAGGACATTTTTTAAAGTTCCAGTGACACGCAGCCATTTACCACAGTCTGAAGCTGCTAAAATACCACTATTCCAGGTCTCCAGCTCTTAAAGCAACCAGTCATTCCAAAACTGTGGCAGCAACATTTCTTAAATAATACTGCTGTACTTGTGTCACACAAATCTGTCACTTTCACTATTTTATGTCCTTTGTGGTAAGACAAGGCACTGCTTTGTGTAAGCACCTTTTACCACTGTATTATTAAAGCAGGTTTCCAGAGTTGGTGGGTTTGATAAGAATGTATGCGCATGCTCGTTGTGTGCCATTTCACTGTGGTGGTGATGTGTTATGTAGATGTTTGTCACTTACAACTGTCCAAGTTGATACAGTAGCTCTGTTCCAGCTCTTTAACTATTTAGGCATCAGACACCGGTCACATTTTTTGGAAAACTGTGTGTTTTTTTAGCACTTTGACTTCTCACTTTATGGCATACAGTCCTTGGTTTTCAATAAACTCTTGGTGGTGATCATGCTATATCATACTGCCCTATGGTGTTTAAATTATTTTATTTCAAGGAGAAAAGGACTTTGTGAAACATGCAAATTTGTAAATGGATGACTCCTGGAACAAATGCCCCTGCTTTCGGCTCCTGCATATGGCTAGTCTGGTGCATTCAACCTAACTTTGTGGGTATCATGAAAATAAGATACAAGAAATTTCTAGCTTCTCCAAGTGAGAGTTAGTAAAGGGTCACATAAGTTAAGCACTTCATATTTGTATCACTGGAAACGTAATTGACTCAAGGTTCTTACATTTATACTTCAGGGTTGATTTATGCTTTTTGTGATGCACTGCTGGTGCAACCTCCTGCACCATATTTACAAAGACATGTAAAGCCACCCTGCATGGCTTTTCCTGTCCTTGTAAATATGGCCCCTTCTCACGCAACACTTTGCTTGAAAGGGGAGTGACATTGGTGCTGCTGCAGGTGTTCCCATGCAAAACACCCATGTATTCTGCCACATTTCCAGATTGATGAGAATTCGAAAACGTGGAAATGTGTCAGAATGCTACTCCACCGCAGGGGCGGTGTAGCGAGACCCAATGAGGAAAAAAAGTTTACATTTCTCCTCGTTTTTTCCGCTTTCTAGGGGTGCTACATTCTGCAGCACACATAGGAAGAGAAATACACCTCTTTTTATTGTTTTTGTTATTGTTTTTGTGCAGGAAGGTACCATTTCTTGCACAGCAACAATTACCCACAGCTCAGCCACCCTTGCACCATGGCACAAGGGTGCCTGCTTGGCGCATGGCAGCAGATTGTGCGCCAGCACAGGGGAACGTACATGGATGCATCGCATTGTTGTATATATGACGCATCACTGTGCTTTGTGCCAGAGCGTGGCTCAGCCAAAGTACTTGCCAGTGCTGTGCTCAGTACTTTCTTGTAAATGAGGTCCTGAGTGTCTCCTGGTGCAAATATGGGAAATGGAGCAAAAAGTAAATGTGCCCAATGGTGCCTTAATTAAGGCAGTTTTAAAAACTGTCTTGCTGAAAGCAAGACAGTGGCATTAAGGAGGGGAATTTTTGGGGAGTTTTTCATCAGCAACAAAATTTGACATCGACATAAAGGTTGACACATGACCATCCTGCCCGTCTCCCATCGCCTGTAGCTTTCCCCTACCCTGCTCCTTCCGGCACAAATGCCCCAACTGTCCTTTCTCCCTCTGTCCGACTGGACTCGTACTAGGAATAGTACACCAACTACCAAACAACCCCCCCCCCACCAACACCTACTCCATGGGTTTGGTGAACTGTCGCTCTCTACCCAGTCACGCCAATTACATCTGGCTTCTACTGTCGACCTTAGCCTGGGACGCACTGTTCCTAACAGAGACATGGATTAAAGACTCCTCCAACCCTGACATCGCTCTAGCTCTACCCACTGATTACAGTTTCACGGGACTCAGCCGTGAAGGCTCCAAAACAGGAGGAGGAATCGCGGTGATTCTAAAGAAGCACCTGAAAATCACCTCAAGAAAAATCTCTAATATGAACCCCATTGAAGCTATGTACTTCTCTATCACTGACTCCTCCACGGCTGTCTGCTCAGGGATCTTGGTCTATAATCCCCCGAACACCTCTCAATGGGCTGTCCAAGAGCTGTTGGCTGCAACAGCAGATCTCTCCCTCAAACATCCCCACTTCATGGTTCTGGGAGACTTCAACCACCACGTTGATGTAAGTAGCTGTAACCGCGCCTCCCAACTCCTCGAATCCATGCAAAACATCAATCTTACGCAAAAAGTGAAAGGCCCTACTCACAAAGCAGGCCATACCCTTGACCTTATTTTCTCGAACAGCGAGAAACTCCAAATCCTCCCTTCACTTCCCCTACCATGGACCGACCATTTTCTTATACCCTTCGAGCTACCCCTGACTCTAGCTACAAAACAAGAGTCCTCCATCAGATCTCAGGGCAGAAAATGGCACAAACTTACACTTGCTACCCTAGAACCAAATTACCACAACAGTCTTAGCCCTCTCCCGGACGACCTCAACAAAGCTGTGAGCACGCTAAATAGCGACCTCACGTCCGCCATCGAGAAAGTAGCGCCTCTTCAAAGCCTGTCCTCCCGTAGAAAACAACCATCAGCCCCTTGGTTTACGGAAAAACTACGGGCACACAGAAGCATGTGCAAAAAGCTAGAACGACAATGGAGACAGAACTACGATACCGGAGCTAAAGCCCTCTATCGTCAAAGCCTTAAAGAGTTTCGTAAAGTCAAACGCCAAACCATGAGCACTTACTTTTCTGAAACAATCGACAAAGCAAAAAACTCTACCAAAGCCCTATTCAATATAGTGAAAGAATTCACTCACCCCAGCGCACTCTGGACCCCTGTGCCCATGTCACAGACACTATGTGAAAACTTATCCAAGTTTTTCGAAGAAAAAATTGCCAACATAGCGGCAGCAATCCTTCAGAAAGATTCCGATACCACCAAAGACCCAATCCCCAATAGCACTCATGCGTTTACCTCATTCCAACCACTTAGCAAAGAACTTGCTCTAAAACTATTTCTGGAATGTAAATCTGGGTCACCTCTGGACCCAGCCCCAGCTCTTATCATGAACGAAATTTCCCCCATCATCATTAACCCCCTACTTGGCATCTGGAACTCCTCACTACTCACTGGGGTTGTTCCCGCAGCCTGGAAACACGCCATGCTGATCCCTCTCCAAAAAAAAACGGCGTCGACCCTTCCAGTCTAAATAACTACAGGCCAATATCACTTCTACCCAAACCCGCAAAAGTTCTGGAAAAAGCTGTCCAAAAACAACTGTCACACTACTTGGAATCCAACTCCCTATTCCACGACACCCAGTCAGGTTTCAGACCGGACTACAGTACCGAGTCGGCGCTACTCGAGGTATCTGAATCGATCCGCGAATGCACGGACAAGGGAGAGGAGGCCATGCTAGTCCTCCTCGACCTATCCGCAGCGTTCGATACCATCTCGCACGAAAAACTCCTGATCCGCCTACAAGAAGTTGGTATTAGCGGACCCCCACTTGCATGGGTAAAATCCTTTCTCGCAAACAGAATACAGCAAGTGATGCTAGGACCTTTTCTCTCCTCCAAAAAACAGTTGATCAGCCCGCTCCTTTTCAATGTATACCTCAAACCTTTGGCCAAAGGTGTAGAATCCTGGGGCGTCAAAGTAACCTTCTACGCTGACGACACCCAACTGGTGTTCTCCTTCAAAGAACACACTGTGGAGAAGTGTGGCTCACTGGTTAGAGCAGGCAGACCCTGAAGCAGAGGTCAGACCCGGGACCAGGGTTCGATTCCCGACGCGGCAGGGTGATGAGCTCAAATGTCCACGGACTCGATAATTCTCGCTTCGGTGCCTGACCTAATCATGGGTTCACACTATGCAACTCTGGGCATTAAGCTTGCTTAATCTCCACAACGGCCCCCCTGCGGCGGGATGCCTGGCTTTCACCTTGGGGATGCCCTATAGGGGCTATCTCACAGGGAAAAACCAGGACGGGTTCCCAAGGCAAGCGCGGAGATACCCCTTCGGGGGTCGATTCTGGCGCTATATAAGAAATGCAATAACGATAACACTGAAAAATCTTTTACCAACTTCCGCCTCTGTATGCTCAACATCCCAGTCTGGATGTCCGCCAACAACCTGAAACTCAATACAGACAAAACCGAGGTACTGTTCTTCAATCAAACATCGCCTATACCCTCCAACCTCTGTTGGCCGTCTGAACTCAACCCCCCCCAGAACCAGTTCAAACCGCACGCAACCTTGGCTTTCAATTCAACACCTCCCTCTCCTGCAAAACTCAAGTCAACAAAGTCACCTCAGCCTGCTTCGGCAAACTCCGAATGATAAAAAAAATCATCCCATACCTCCCACTGGAGTCCCGCAAAACGGTGGTCCATGCCCTGATTACCGCTCATCTGGACTATGCCAACAGCCTATACGTAGGCGCCCCCACTTACCTCATCCTCCAACTTCAAAAAGTCCAGAATGCGGCGGCCAGGCTTGTCTGCAATGTCCCCTATCGCCATTCCATCACACCCCATCTAATCAAACTTCACTGGCTACCAATAAAACTCTGTATCCAATTCAAGGCCTTAACACTGGCCTTCAGAGCGCTCAATGACAGAGGCCCATCCTACCTACGTCACAGAATGAGGTTTTCACAAGCACCAAGAAACCTGAGATCTAATCATCTTCGCCTCATGATATGCCCCCGCTTTCGCCTCACACGTACAGGGGGAAGGGCCCTGGCAGTAACAACCACCAAACTATGGAATCAGCTACCCACTGAACTAAGATTCCTGACGTCTGAACCCCTATTTAGAAAAAAACTAAAGACCTGGTTATTTTCACAGATCTAAGACCCCTCTGTACTTCCCCCCGACCCTCCTGAGACTATGTCTTCAGCGCCGGGACACCTCCGTCGGAGGTAGCTGCGCGCTCTACAAAATTCAAAATAAATAAATAAATAAATAAAAGCAAAAGAAGAGTTCTTGAAGGTTTGCATGTTGCACAAGGTGTATTATGATGTGTTTAATTACCCTAAGGTCCCTCCTGTCCTCGTCCCATTCCTTAACTAAGTGGAGATGACTATCTCCGCGACAGAAAAAAAGAAAAGGAGCATGCTGGGATACCCAACCCACTCCCTCCCACTGGGAGTACATAAGCGTTACCAGCCCAGCATGCAGCCTGTTCTTTTTTTCTGTCTTCAGTAAGATTAGGACGTGTCTGGACTTACCTGATGGATTCTTCACTGGACGTCTTGTCGGGGCTACTGGGCTGTCCTTGCCGTCCTCTTCCTCATTCTCCTGGCCTGCCGGGCTTGCCAGGAGACGCGTTGATTGCAGACCGGTCTCTTCAGGGTTGCAGTGTGCGTCTCCCTGTGGCTTGGCTGATGTAGGGGACTCACTGCTGCTGCTGTTTAGTGGGTCCTGGGGCTCTGCTGGGCACTGCTCCTGGGCCTCCTGCCTGGCGTTTGAGGTCCTGCCTGCCTCCTCTTTTTCGTGCTGCCCCTGCTGCTTGATTGAGTCGATGCAGGGGCAGGCCTTGCTATGGACTGAGAGGCCACTTTTGGTGGGCTTCTCCTCCCGGCGCTGGTTCCTGGTGCGCACCTGGGCTGGTTTTTGGGGGGAGTGGGCTTGTGGTGCGCCCTTCCTGCCCCCTTGGGGAGTACGGCGTAGCGGTCCCTTTATTATCCTTATTTTGGGGATATGTTGGCCTGCCCTCCTTCTGGGTGCTGCATGGAGGGGGGGCAGGGTCTCCTGGATATGCTGGAGTTTGTACCCGGGGCCCCATGCATGCAGTACAGGTGCTCTTTCACTGGGCTTCTTCCCAACTTCTACCCTCACCCGCATCTCCTCTGGCCTTGCCTTCCTGATTCTTGTCAGGGGGCATGGTTGTGGCGTGAGGCTGGAGTTGCCAACTTTTGAGCCTGTCGGCGGCTTTGGGCTGGGCTTCCGCTCCACATCCTGTGTTTCCATACTTGTTCCCTTCCTTGTGTGCTGTGACTCACGTTTTTGTGATATGGATATTGTGAGAAGTTGGCCTGGTATATAATGCTCACTAATTCTAGTGATCACTTTGTACCATGCCAAGCAACCCTTATGATGATTGGTTGTAATTCAACCTTGTAGACCAGTTATCCTAGTGGTAATGTGGACAAAGCAGTCTTAGGCTAAACTCTGAAAGGCATGTGAAGCCAGCTGTATTACCATACACAACCCCCTTGAATACCAAATGAAAGGGACACCACACAGATATATATTGAAAATATATATTGATTTATTAACCATAAAATCCCCTGAACTCTTTATGAGCACAGAAGCACAAGCGTCAAATCACAAGACAGTTTAAAATACACAAAAGTTGCACAATATGGATGAGCCCTAGGGGCCACCTAAACCATATACTAAGAAAGTGGTATAAGAGATACCAATGGGAAAGGGAACAGGCCTAGGGCCTTGGGAATTGCTGGAGCTATTCGAGACTAGCAGTAACTAAGTCGGGAAAGGCCCGCGGGACTCGGGTGCAGTGTTCAAAGTGCACGCACTTTCCAATGTAAAGTCTATGGTGCGTAAAAAGTACAAAGTTAGATAGTTAGGAACCTTCCGAGTGACCTAGAACGCTGAAACTTAATACACAGGCCCTTGAGATGTGTACCAGTGTAGGAACACCGGTGGAGCTGAGTTACCTCACCCACAGGAAGCTGGTGCACAGGGTCGAAGTAGTGTCGGGTTTCGTCACGCTGGTCGATGGTGCTTGGAGCTGAAGATGCTGCAGGCGGCTCGATGTGAAGAGTTCCGGTGGATCCAAGGGTGGATCTGAAGATGTGAAGACCTGAAAGCAGAGGGGACAATGTTCAAAGTCACTAGCCAGTGACTACCGTGGAACCAGATTGGAAGCAGGCGATGTCGGGTGCAAACAGGCGTTGTCAAGTAGCTTCTCTCTGCAGCCACGTGGACACCGGGGGTCAAGGACGTCTAGGAGTCGGTCACGAGCTGCCCCACGCAGGCTTCTCGCTGTTGGCGGTGTCGGCGACCTGATCGGAGCAAACAGGTCTTGGCTAATGCAAGCCACGCAGGAATCGAAAGATGCTTAACACTCGGACCAGCAAGGTCAGAGCGAGAGCTCCCTTTCACAGGAGCTTGGGTGAGTCTGGAGCAACCAGACCCGCTGTGTAGTTTGTCGGTTTCGTCGCCAAGATGGCCGCTGACCACGTGGCTAGTGGCCGGGATGGCGCGTCGAGTGGCACAATGCAAAAGGGCCCCACGCAGATCGTGGAGATGCTGGAGGGCTCTTCTTCGGTGCAAAGGCTGCTCGGTGGTGGGGGTTCTTAGTCCCCAAAGCACAACGTCAAGGATGCCTCAGATGCTGCGCAGTCAGCTTTTCAAGTGTCTTCCAAGAGGTCCGGTCCCACGTCACTCGGTGCCTCCACGGGTCCCTTCTTTGCAGGGACTGTGGATCAGGCTCTGAGAGGTCTGGGAGTCTGGTTCTTGTTGGGCTCTGGCGCGAGGCAGCAGCAAAGCAGACGTCGAGTTGCTGGTTGGTGCCTGTATTCACAGGGTGGCCACTTCTAGGCCACAAGGGAGATTCTCTTCAGTCTTCTGTGCAGCAGAATGTCGAAGTCCAGTCTTTTTCTTTATTTCAAGTTGATTCAGGATGATCTGCTGTGCAATGGCACTGCTCCCACTCTTATTCCCAATCTGAGGGGTGGATCACCTACTAGGTCCCTCCTCTGGGAGGAACCAGAAAGGGGGGTGGTTACACCCCCTTTCCTTTGTCCAGCTCCTCGCCAGGCCTGGGTCTGGAAAGTCCCAGGACCGGTTGGACTGGCCTATGCACGGGGACACCTTGTGTGCCCCGGGCATGTCTGATTCTATTCAGCCCTGTCCTACCCAATACACAAAACCCTGTCTGGGGTGGTGCTCGCACCTCCCAAGGCAGGAAACCCTTTGTCCAGGCCACCATCTGCCGAGTTTCGGTCAGCAGCAGGAGGCCAGACTCGTGTCTGTGGTGGCAGCATCCATTTTGTGATGCTGAGGCTCTGGTTAACTTTAACCGGGGTTAAGGCTACACACATGTCGTGTCCCTCTAGAAGGGTGGAATGCTATCCCCGTCGACAGAACTGTCGAGGGGATAGTATTCCAATTCGTATGACACCTTACTCGACATGTTTTGATAAAGCCAAACCAAAGATAGCATTTAACCGCGAGGATTATAATGCACTTAAGAGTATATGGTATGGCAATATCCCGGAACAGCTTAGGGAGTTGTTCCCGACAGCTGCAGACAGGCTCAGCTCACGCTAGAGCACCATCTCACATATTTCCAAGCACTCTGCCTCCAGGATTGATGAGGCCTTCCATAGGAGTGGCTGATAGGAACATATGTGTCCAGTTTAGGGTTAGGCACAGGCATACTGTACCTAAGTAAGAGGTGATTACACCAACTTACCCCAGCTGAGTGATCAGCCAGTTGTCTCAAATATGGAGGCCAGGCCAGGGGTGGCACAATACATGCTGCAGCCCCTGGTAAGCCTTGGAAACACCTATGCCCTGGATACCTAGGGTACACTGTTACAGGGGCTGATAAGGTGAACCAGTTCCAATTCTTAATGCACCTAAAGTGCATTGGCAGTAATTTAGAGAGAGAACAGCAGGCTGTGGGTCTGATTAGCAGGCCCACAACCACATTAAGTCATAAACCAGTGAAGCAAAAAGCAAAAATTTGGGGTGACCATAGGATAGCAGACCCTACTCTCCTACATAACCCCCCCCCCCCCCTCAAACGCAGGGACATTAGACTAACCTTGACCAGTTGTGTCTTCATATTCTAAGTGGAAGTACCTGGAGAGACCATCTGCGTTGCCATGGTCAGTCCCTGGGCGGTGCTCCACTGTAAAGTCCATCCCCTGTAGGTAAATGGACCACCTGAGTAGTTTGGGGTTTTCACCCTTCATCTGATTAAGCCATAAGAGGGGCTTATGGTCGGTCTGAATCTTGAAGTGAGTGCCAAATAAGTATGGTCTTAACTTCTTCAGGGCCCACACCACAGCAAAGGCCTCCCTCTCTATAGCTGACCAACGTTTCTCTCTGGGGGTCAGCCTTCTGCTAATAAAAGCAATGGGCTGGTCCTGGCCATCTACATTAAGCTGTGAAAGCACTGCTCCCACTCCCAACTCAGAAGCATCTGTTTGGACAATGAACTCTCTTGAGTAGTCAGGACTCTTCAGGATAGGTGCAGAGCACATGGCCTTCTTCAGGTCATCAAATGCCTTTTGACAGATTTCTGTCCACTGAACCTTTTTGGGCATCTTCTTGGATGTCAGATCATTAAGAGGAGTCACAATGGACCCATAGTTCTTAACAAACTTCCTGTAGTACCCAGTCAGGCCCAAGAAAGCTCTGACCTGAGTCTGGGTGGTTGGAGGGGACCAGTCCTTGATGGTCTGGATCTTACTCTCCAGTGGTTGAACTTGGCCTCCACCTACAAGGTGTCCCAGGTATACAACCTTACTCTGCCCTATCTGGCACTTTGTTGCCTTGATAGTGAGGCCTGCCTTCTGCAGAGCCTCAAGCACTTCCTTCAGGTGGACCAGGTGATCCTCCCAGGTGGAGCTAAAGACAGCAATATCATCCAGATAAGCTGCACAAAAGTCATCCAACCCAGTGAGGACTTGATTCACCAACCTTTGGAAGGTGGCAGGTGCATTTTTCAAACCAAAGGGCATCACCACAAACTGATAATGCCCACTAGGGGTAGAAAATGCTGTCTTGGCTTTAGACTCCTCAGCTAACCTGATTTGCCAGTAGCCAGCTGTCAAGTCAAATGTGCTCAAATATTTGGCAGAAGCCAACTTGTCAATGAGCTCATCTGCCCTTGGAATAGGGTGTGCATCTGTCCTGGTGACAGCATTGAGTCCTCTGTAATCCACACAGAACCTCATCTCTCTCTTGCCATCTTTGGTGTGAGGTTTGGGGACCAGAACCACTGAGCTAGCCCAGGGGCTCTCTGAAGGCTCAATGACACCTAATTCCAGCATCTTTTGCACTTCAGTCTTCTTTATACAGTCTCTGACGTGGTCAGGTTGCCTGTAAATCTTGCTCTTTACAGGAAGACTGTCACCAGTGTCCACCACATGGGTACACCAGTTAGTCTGACTGGGTGTCAATGAGAGCATATGCCTGTATGCCTGTAGAACTTGTCGGCAGTCATGTTGTTGATGTTCAGTGAGGCTGCCACCTAAGGCCACACCATCAACTGAGCCATCCTCAGGGTTCTGAGTGAGCAGGCCCGGGAGAGGGTCACTCTCTTCCTCCTGTCCCTCATCTGTAGCCATGAGCAAGCCCATGTCTTCCCTGCTGACATATGCCTTCAATCTGTTGACATGGAGCACCCTGTGGGAGCTCCTGGGAGTTCCTAGGTCCACCAAGTAGGTAACCTCTCCCTTCTTCTCCAGAATTGTATGGGGTCCAGACCATTTGTCTTGGAGTGCTGCTGGGGCCACTGGCTCCAACACCCATACCTTCTGTCCAGGCTGAAACTCAACAAGGACAGCCTTTTGGTCATGCCAAGCTTTCTGTAATTCTTGGCTAGCCTCAAGGTTTTTGGATGCCTTTTCCATGTACTCTGCCATCCTGGAGCGGAGACCAAGTACATAGTCCACTATGTCTTGCTTAGGCTTTTTGAGAGGTAACTCCCATCCTTCCTTCACCAGTCACAGGGGTCCTCTTACAGGGTGCCCAAACAACAATTCAAAGGGGCTGAAACCAACCCCCTTTTGAGGGACCTCTCTGTAAGCAAACAAAAGGCAGGGCAGTAGGATGTCCCATCTTTGCCTGAGCTTTTCAGGTAATGCTTTAATCATGCCCTTTAGGGTCTTGTTAAATCTCTCAACAAGCCCATTGCATTGTGGGTGATAAGGAGTGGTGAACTTGTAGCTGACACCACATTCCTTCCACATAGCTGTCAAATATCCTGACATGAAGTTGGCACCTCTATCAGATATTACCTCCTTCGGAAACCCCACTCTGGAGAAAACTCCAAGTAAGGCACTGGCCACAACAGGAGCTGTTGTGGTCCTAAGTGGAATTGCCTCTGGGTACCTGGTGGCATGATCCACTACCACCAGTATGAATCTGTGCCCAGATGCTGTAGGGGGATCCATTGGACCAACAATATCAATCCCCACTCTTTCAAAGGGAACCCCCACCACAGGTAGTGGTATTAGGGGGGCCTTTGTTGTTCCACCTGCTTTACCACTGGCTTGGCAGGTTTCACAGGAGCGACAAAACTCCTTGGTGTCTTCAGACATGTGAGGCCAGTGAAAGTGAGGGACAAGCCTGTCCCAGGTCTTGTTCTGAGGTGTCCTGCTAAAGGAATATCATGGGCCAAGGTGAGAAGGAAACCCCTAAATTGCAGAGGTATAACCAACCTCCTGGTTGCACCAGGCTTGGGGTCTCTACCCTCTGTGTAAAGGAGTCCTTCATCCCAATAAACTTTATGGGCACCTTGAGCATTCCCAGCAGCCTCAGCAGCAGCCTGCTGTCTGAGGGGTTCAAGAGAAGGACAGGTTAACTGAGCCTGCCCCAAGCCTGCCCTAGAAGGTCCCCCTGTCCCCAGAAACTCAACCTGATCAGGTTCAAGTTCTTCAGAGACAGTTCCTTCAGGGGTCTCTAGACCAGCTTCCTGTGAAGCTTGATCCTCACTTGCAGGCAGTTGGGAAGGCACAGCCTTAACCTTCCTGTTCTTCTTCTTGGAAGGTGCTTGGTCCATTGTTCCAGGATCCAAGACCTGAGGTTCAGAGAGGCACTTTTTGGCCTGTGACCTGGTCACAGCAAGGACATGTGATGATATCCCTAACATCTCTGCATGAGTCCTGTACTCAACTTCTGACCATAGAGAGTTCTCCAGGTCATTGCCCAACAAACATTCTACTGGGAGATCAGCACTAACCACAACTCTTTTTAGGCCAGTTACCCCTCCCCAGGAAAAGTTAACAAGTGCCACACTATGTGTAGTAGTGACATTGCTGGCATTGGTCACCAGATAATTATCCCCTGGCATGTATTGTCCAGGGTCCACAAAGGTAGGTGTCACCATAGTGACACTGGCACATGTGTCCCTGTAAGCTTGAGCCACTTTGTTATTAATCAAAGGTGTCTGTCTGTATTTGCCCAGGTTACTGGGGCTTATGTCAGGGGTCAAATCTATGTCCCCTTCACAAATCAGAACAGCCTGTGTAAGGGTTCTGACTAGGTCAGAATCTCCTTCAGTTCCCAAAGTGATACCCACTACCCCCTTGGCTTGGGGACCAGCACTGCTAGCTGTACTAGTGGGTGCAGTTGCCTTAGGGGCTGCAGTGCTGGGGGCTCCACCCTTTTTACACTCACTTGTCCAGTGAGAGGTGTTCTTACAAGTTTTACACCAGGGTTTCTTCTGACCTTCTTTCTTCTTCTTCTTGGAAGTTTGGGACCCACCCTCTGTCTCAGTTTGGGGCCCTGTTGAAGACTTCTGGTCTTTAGATTTCTGCTCCCCACCCTTCTGGTCTGTTTTCTTCTGGTCACCACCCTGGTTCTGGTTCTTTTGCTTAACTCTGGTTCTTACCCATTTATCCGCCCTCTTTCCCAATTCTTGGGGAGAGGTCAAATCTGAGTCAACCAAATGTTGATGCAACTGCTGGTTCTGACAATTATTTAAAATTTGTTCTCTCATCAGCAAATTATACAATCCTTCATAGTCTGTAACCTTGCTTCACAGCAACCATCCCTCCAGAGCCTTAGTGGCACACTCAACAAATTCAGACCAGTCCTGAGTCTGTGTCTTCTGGGTATCTCTGAACATTAACTTGTACTGTTCAGTGGTTAAGCCTAACACATCAATCAGAGCACTCTTCAGGACCAGGTAGTTTCTAGAATCCCCATCACTAACTGTGAGGAGTCTGTCTCGGCCTCTTCCTTCAAAGGAGAGCCACAAGATTGCTGCCCACTGCTCCTGAGGGATCTGCTGTACTCTGCAGGCTCTCTCCATTGCAGTTATCCATTTATGGATGTCATCCCCAGCTTTGTAGGGGGGCACAATCTTACTCAGGTTTCTGTTATCAAAAGACCTCTCTTTATCCTTGTGGATATTGCTGCCACCAGTGGGTTCTATTACCCCACTCTCTCTAGGCTGTCTTGCTCTAGCAAGTTTCTCTTGGGCCAGGGCAACCTCTAACTCTTGCCTCTGAATCCTAAGCTCAGCCTCTCTCATCTTGGCCTCATGTTCCCTTCTCTGAGGGCTAGTCATCTCCTTTCTGGAGTGACCATGAGAGCCTCTAGAAGCATGGGAGTTGTTAGAGTCACCTGAGTAGGTCCTTCTCCTCCTAGGCTTCTGGTTGAGTCCACCTGGGGGTCTGAATGGTTGTTACCTGATTCAGTCCCAAATAGGCTTAAGTTAGCCTGGTTCAGTCTGCTGACCAGCATCTGACTATTTCTGTCATCATCTGACTCACTGCCCCCCCCTCTTCTGTCTCTTCTTCCTCTTCCTCCTCTGGGTCTACCTGAGGAGCTCCAGTGATGGGGGCTTCCTCATCTACCAGGATGATAGGGACAGGGGTGTCTACAGTGTCATCCTCTGAAGGATGGCCTCCTTCAGCATCCCCTGTGGGGTTTGCCTTGGATGACTTTAGAGTCTCAGACTGATCCAAGATCTCTCTAAGGTGGTCTGTAGTAGGGGAAGGCCCTGTCTTCAGACCCCTTAAGGCACAAAGCTGCCTTAGTTCCTTAAAGGAAAAAATAGAAAATCTGGATGGTGCCCTTGGAGGGTCACTCTCAACAGGGATGTTCCCAGTGGAACCCTCTGCTCCAGACATTGCTCTAGTGTGGGTGGATGTGTTGCAATCTACCTACACTGGTGTTTACCTACTAAACCTATCTAGTAGTTGTAGTCAGGGCGTGCTACTCCCTTTGCTCTACAACAACTAAGTTCAGTAGAACTTAAGTATACTAGTCTTGTTTTATATGTACCTAGCAGGTACCTGTATGATCTTTCAAATGATAATCTCAAAGATTGTAATGGTAAAACAACAGCAATGTCAGATCCCAATCCACTGCTCACCAATGTGAGAAGTTGGCCTGGTATATAATGCTCACTAATTCTAGTGATCACTTTGTACCATGCCAAGCAACCCATATGATGATTGGTTGTAATTCAACCTTGTAGACCAGTTATCCTAGTGGTAACGTGGACAAAGCAGTCTTAGGCTAAACTCTGAAAGGCATGTGAAGCCAGCTGTATTACCATACACAACCCCCTTGAATACCAAATGAAAGGGACACCACACAGATATATATTGAAAATATATATTGATTTATTAACTATAAAATCCCCTGGACTCTTTATGAGCACAGAAGTACAAGCGTTAAATCACAAGACAGTTTAAAATACACAAAAGTTGCACAATATGGATGAGCCCTAGGGGCCACCTAAACCATATACTAAGAAAGTGGTATAAGAGATACCAATGGGAAAGGGAACAGGCCTAGGGCCTTGGGAATCGCTGGAGCTATTCGAGACTAGCAGTGACTAAGTCGGAAAAGGCCCGCGGGACTCGGGTGCAGTGTTCAAAGTGCACGCACTTTCCAATGTAAAGTCTATGGTGCGTAAAAAGTACAAAGTTAGATAGTTAGGAACATTCCGAGTGACCTAGAACGCTGAAACTTAAGACACAGGCCCTTGAGATGTGTACCAGTGTAGGAACACCGGCGGAGCTGAGTTACCTCACCCACAGGAAGCGGGTGCACAGAGTCGAAGTAGTGTCGGGTTTCGTCACGCTGGTCGATGGTGCTTGGAGCTGAAGATGCTGCAGGCGGCTCGATGTGAAGAGTTCCGGTGGATCCAAGGGTGGATCTGAAGATGTGAAGACCTGAAAGCAGAGGGGACAATGTTCAAAGTCACTAGCCAGTGACTACCGTGGAACTAGATTGGAACCAGGCGATGTCGGGTGCAAACAGGCGTTGTCGGGTAGCTTCTCTCTGCAGCCACGTGGACACCGGGGGTCGAGGACGTCCAGGAGTCGGTCACGAGCTGTCCCACGCAGGCTTCTCGCTGTTGGCGGTGTCGGCGACCTGATCGAAGCAAACAGGTCTTGGCTAATGCAAGCCACGCAGAAATCGAAAGATGCTTAACACTCAGACCAGCAAGGTCAGAGCGAGTGCTCGTTTTCACAGGAGCTTGGGTGAGTCTTGAGCAACCAGACCCGCTGTGTAGTTCGTCGGTTTTGTCGCCAAGATGGCCGCTGACCACGTGGCTAGTGGCCGGGATGGCGCATCAAGTGGCACAATGCAAAAGGGCCCCACGCAGATCGTGGAGATGCTGGAGGGCTCTAATTCGGTGCAAGGGCTGCTCGGTGGTGGGGGTTCTCAGTCCCCAAAGCACAACGTCGAGGATGCCTCAGATGCTGCGCAGTCAGCTTTTCAAGTGTCTTCCAAGAGGTCCGGTCCCACGTCACTCGGTGCCTCCACTGGTCCCTTCTTTGCAGAGACTGTGGATCGGGCTCTGAGAGGTCTGGGAGTCTGGTTCTTGTCGGGCTCTGGGCTCGGGCTCCGGCGGGAGGCGGCGGCAAAGCAGACATCGAGTTGCTGGTTGGTGCCTGTATTCACAGGGTGGCCACTCCTAGGCCACAAGGAAGATTCTCTTCAGTCTTCTGTGCAGCAGAATGTCGAAGTCCAGTCTTCTTCTTTATTTCAAGTTGATTCAGGATGATCTGCTGTGCAATGGCACTGCTCCCATTCTTATTCCCAATCTGAGGGGTGGATCACCTACTAGGTCCCTCCTCTGGGAGGAACCAGGAAGGGGGGCGGTTACACCCCCTTTCCTTTGTCCAGCTCCTCGTCAGGCCTGGGTCTGGAAAGTCCCAGGACCGGTTTGGACTGGCCTATGCACGGGGACACCTTGTGTGCCCCGGGCATGTCTGATTCTATTCAGCCCTGTCCTACCCAATATACAAAACCCTGTCTGGGGTGGTGCTCGCACCTCGCAAGGCAGGAAACCCTTTGTCCAGGCCACCATCTGCCGAGTTTCGGTCAGCAGCAGGAGGCCAGACTCGTGTCTGTGGTGGCAGCATCCATTTTGTGATGCTGAGGCTCTGGTTAACTTTAACCGGGGTTAAGGCTACACACATGTCGTGTCCCTCTAGAAGGGTGGAATGCTATCCCCGTTGACAGAACTGTCGAGGGGATAGTATTCCAATTCGTATGACACCTTACTCGACATGTTTTGATAAAGCCAAACCAAAGATAGCATTTAACCGCGAGGATTATAATGCACTTAAGAGTATATGGTATGGCAATATCCCGGAACAGCTTAGGGAGTGGTTCCCGACAGCTGCAGACAGGCTCAGCTCACGCTAGAGCACCATCTCACATATTTCCAAGCACTCTGCCTCCAGGATTGATGGGGCCTTCCATAGGAGTGGCTGATAGGAACATATGTGTCCAGTTTAGGGTTAGGCACAGGCATACTGTACCTAAGTAAGAGGTGATTACACCAACTTACCCCAGCTGAGTGATCAGCCAGTTGTGTCAAATATGGAGGCCAGGCCAGGGGTGGCACAATACATGCTGCAGCCCCTGGTAAGCCTTGGAAACACCTATGCCCTGGGTACCTAGTGTACACTGTTACAGGGGCTGATGAGGTGAACCCGTTCCAATTCTTAATGCACCTAAAGTGCATTGGCAGTAATTTAGAGAGAGAACAGCAGGCTGTGGGTCTGATTAGCAGGCCCACAGCCACATTAAGTCATAAACCAGTGAAGTAAAAAGCAAAAATTTGGGGTGACCATAGGATAGCAGACCCTACTCTCCTACAGATATGTTATGTGGAGCTCCTATACGTGTCCCTTTGATGTGGCTTCCTTTGCAGTGACAAATGCTGCTGTTTCTGGTTTTGCAGTTTCGGACATGGGCTGATTGACGGGGTCAGCAATGCTGCCTTCGTTCCTGTGGCTTTGTTGCACGCACTTGTGGTTTCGCTCCCTGCTGCGACACTCTTTTCTTTTTCACCTGGGTTTTCTGGGTTCATTCGGTTTCTGCTTCCCATGAGGTTTGCTTGCAGCCCTGGGTGGTGTCTCTTCCCCTTGCCCTCTTCAGGTGTTTGGGTTGCTGCCTGCTTGGCCTTCTGGTCATTGCTGCATTGTACGCCTGGGCCTATGAGTGGTGCCGGGGTTTGGTCCTGAGGCCTCCTGCTTGTGTTTCTTGCACCCTTTATCTTTGTACTGGCCTCCGCTGGTCTCCCTGGGTCTTGCTGTCTGGGTTTCTTGCTTTCTTTCAGGTGCTGTGTTGCAACCAGTTAGCTTCACGTCTCTCCTGGTGCTGGTGGATTCCTGCGTTCTGGCCTTCTGTGCTTTGCTGGTTGCATGTGGCGTGGTCTGCTTGCTGTCTCAGTCCTGGGCCCTTGGTGTCTCTGGCCTGGTTCGCTGCCTCTGCTGCCCCTTACTGCCCCCTTCTCCCGGGGTCTTGGCTGTCCTTTGGCTTCTTATGCTGCCTGCGACGTTGGCATCCCTGCCTTCGCTGTACTGTCTTGGGCCTTGGTTTCCCCTGGGTTGCTGCCTTTTTCCGGTGGTTCTGGGGGTCCTTCGGGGCTTCCTCTGTGGGTTGTGTGTTCCCTAGCCTTTTGGCTTTTCACTTGCTCGGTGCTTGTTGCTGGTTGTCGTCTGGGCTGGGTGTTGGTCCCTGTGGGTCTCCTGTCAGCCTGTCCCTGTGGTGCCTGCTGCCTGGCGGCTTCTTGCTTGCATGTGCTGGGCTGCGGCCTTGGCTTCTGTTGCGCCTGCTGCCTGCCCTGTAGTTTGGCCGGGTCCGAATTGGTTCCTTCGGCCCTGGTTGGTGCCTGGATTGGGGTTGTTGCTGTAGCCTGTTCTGGTCAACCCTGGCTGCTTGTCGGGCGTTTTGCCATTTTCATGTCCTGGTGCCTTGTGGTTCTTGGGCTTCCTTTGGCTGCCTGCGGCCCTTCCGTCTGTTGGTTCCTGCTCTTCTGTGGGATCGGACCTGGTGCGTGCCTGTCTGCGGGCCTGCAACCTGCAGTTTCTGCTGTTGGGTGCTTCTTGCATCCTTCCGGGTGCTCTTGGCTTACCCCATGTTTGGGGTGTCTTCAGCTGGTATGCTGAGTCCTCCCCCCTGTTTTACGGGGTGGGGGGCTGTTGTGTCCTTCCTCGCTTCTGGATGTCGCTTAGCCTTGTTGAGCTGTTGGCTCCGGGCAGTGCTGGTTGGGGCCCTGATGGGTTTTGGCTGGTGTTGGGTGTTGGCTTGTTGGGCTTGCCTTCTCGCCTGCGGTTTCTTTTGCCTCCTGTGGTGGCTGGTGGCCATTGGCTTCCCTTGGCCTCTGCCTTGGGTGTCCCCTTGTTCTTCATGTTCCTGGATCCTGTGCCCTGCCCTGACTACAGTGCCCTTTCCCTTCTTGTGGGTGTTGGGTGTCTGCCTCCCCTGGTACGTAGGCCGCTTTGTTGCTTCCTGCTCTCGGTCCGCTTTTGGGTTGCGGTTGGCTTTGCCTTGGGTCCGGGACTCTGGCTTTTTTCCCTTTGGGGGGGCCTGTTGATCCTGTGCTTCCACATGGGCTGTTTTTCGGCCGGTGGTGTCTGTGGCCCTAGCTCTCTTGTTGGCTCTGGTGTGTTCCTTCTCCCCTTGTTTGAGTTTGTTCGCACTCTCCTCACGAGCACTACAACAATTAGCATTACAACGAACGCCAAAAATGACAGCATCACCTCATAAACAAAATGTAACGATTTCCCATTGTATATACGATCCGGTACCAGGTGTAGGTCCAATGCTCATGTCTTCACTACGATTAAGACGTGTTGCAGACTATTTGATCACATTACCAGGCATGAAGGACAATTTAGACAGAATATACCACTTCATTAGAACGGGAGAGGGTCCCGAGAGTATACATGAGGCCATGGCACAAAGAAAAGTGGAGGTTCAACGCGCACTTTTACGTTTTATAGTTAATTGTCTGATCAGGGAACGAGACCAGCCAGATAAAGGAGTAACTAAAGGTATGGTAGAGTGGAGTGACAATATAGCTGCTTGTAAACATGATACAATGTCAAAGATAGAATGCATGTACAGGAAAATTCGTAAAGAAATTCTAAACTTACACAGGAACGAGCCAGAAGAGAAAGAAGACGACCTAGCATCTGATGATGCTGAGTCCGAAACAGAGGAAATGGGTAAAATGAATTATGTAGGTAGAGCAAGACAGTTTGACAGGCCTAAGGGCCTCGATTACAGCAAACATGGACTTCCCATACCAGAAAGATATTCTCTCGAACATCTATTCCAAGCTACTGAGAACGCACTGAAAAGACGAGTAGAGTGCGATAGACCACACACCATAAACGAACAGGAACTAGCCCGGTCAGCCATCCAATGGGCTTCTAATTCTAACATATATAACAGTGACATAGTGGCTCAGACCTTTTTGAGCCTTCCCCCGGAAGAACAGCGTTTGGCTGGTATTTACATGGTTCAACATCTGATCACGTTGTACAAGAGTCAACGTGCAGATCCCGGTCCCTTATATAAATTAATGGATGATATACTCCTAGAGAGATGGATAGGCCTAGGTAATGAATTAATTAATATCATTCTAGACCAACGACATAAGTACTTGACTTTTCTGACCACTCACCTGATTCCTGTCCCACACCACGACAGAAAGATCTTACATATAGACAGACAGAACCCCCTACGAGAGGTGCATCCCGTTAGAAATGCAACGAATGAGCTTCAACGAGTGTATGTTTACACACCCTTAACGAAAATAGAAATACTGGAAATGAAAAAGATGTTGCCCTGCCATGATAAAGACCCAGGGGGATTCCACCGTGAATTAAAAGACATTCTCCGTATAGGGGATTACACATACGCCGACATCATTAAATTATTAAAGGTACTGTTGCCAGCTGGTATTTATGAAAAGCTTAAAGAGAAAGACTGGGAGGTGGGAGAGAAAAAGATAAATTGGGCAGAATTAGAAGATGAGGATAAACTCCGAGGCCCTGGTGTTGGTCTTGGGGACAAAGCTAAAGCACTACCTGAACTATTGATACAGGTCCTGCCGAGATTATTGGTTACTAAAAAGGAAGATTGGGATGCTATTTCAGCCTGTAAACAGAAACAAGACGAAGACACCAGTGATTTGTATTCTAGATTCGAGAAATGTTTTACCATTAATAGTGGCCTTAAACCAAGTAGTGAATCGTACCCACATCTTTTTGTGAGCAAATTAGTAGACAATTCTTTACCCCCGATCAAAAACAGAGTACTGAAGGTTGAGAGTACCTGGCAAGCAAATAGCCCTTCCCAAATGTTGCAAATGTTACAATACCACCAGAACAGAATTAGAGAGGAACAGGAACATGAAAAGAGACGCATGAAAGATATGAAAATGAAAGTACTAGTTGCACAATCAGTACCAGCTAATGGGAATAAAAAGGGCATGGCACCTGTTAAAGGGAACTGTAATTATTGCAAGCAACCAGGTCACTATGTAAATGAATGTGCTGTCCTGAAACACAATATAGCCACAGGCAAGACAAAAGAGAGACCGCATCCTTCCAGACAGAATAGCACCCCGCAGAACACGCAAACGCCACAGAACACGCAACAGACAGTAGCTACACCGCAACCAATAGCTGCCACACAACATGTCACACAACAAATGTACCAGTACGCACAGTCAGACTATCCAGAATATCAACAGTACTCATGAAACAGCCTAGAGAGGGAGGTTGGCTTGCCCCTTATTGAGGTTCCTGTAGATCAAGAGGGTCCCTATGCATATAGTCGTGTATTGGGAAAAGACAGAAAATTTCTGATTGACACAGGGGCGAGCAGAACTACCATCAGTCATGACGAGGTTCCAGGGGCACCCCTCTCAGGCTCACAGAATATTTCCCTGGGATTTTCAGGAAAGCCTATTGTTAACGAAGTGTCAGAGCCAGTTTCCTTAGGAGTCGGTCCATTGTCCCGTACCACAGACTTGTTACTTACTAAGTCATGTCCAGAAAATTTGCTTGGTATAAAGACATTGAAAGAACTAGGAGCAGTTATTTGTTGTTCTCCGGAAGGAGTGCGATTGTTTTTACGTGATTTCAAAGGACATTATGTGTTGAGAGATTTTGATCCCAGACTCCAGAATGTACCACAGCATTTATGGGCGCAAGGTCCGACTGATGTAGGTTACATGCACATTACGCCACACCGTGTCACTCTCAAACCAGGGGTGGTATTGCCACGAATCCGACAATACAAGTTACCACCTGATGCTGTAGTAGCATTACTGAAAATTGTTGACGAACTCATTGCACAAGGAGTGGTAGTAGAAACTGACTCAAATGTATGTAATTCGCCTATCATTCCTATTCTTAAACGAACAGAGCCAAATGCACCACCAGTCTACAGACTAGTTATTGACCTTCGGGAACTGAACAAATGCATAATACCCCAGTACCCAGTGGTTCCAGACATTTCTTCGTTATTGACGGCAATTGATTCCGAAGCGACGTTCTTTACTGTAATCGATTTAAAGAACGCCTTCTTTAGTGTCCCAATACATCCAGAAAGCCAGTACCTCTTCGGATTCTGTTTAAATGGACGCAGCTTTAAATTTACGAGGGCTCCTCAAGGATTCACAGAAAGTCCTAGTATTTACAGCCAAGCATTAAAAAGACAACTAGACAGTATTCACATGCCTGCCAACACCGCATTGCTCCAATACGTGGACGATATCCTGATCACAGCACGAGCAGAAGTAGACTGCGAACATGCATCACTGATAGTCTTATATTTTCTGGCAGACAAAGGGCACAAGGTGTCCCCTTCAAAGTTGCAATTCTGTGCACAGCAAGTGGTGTACCTTGGACACTTGCTGTCCAAGAGGGGTAGACAGCTGACACAAGACCGCATTCAGTTAATTGCAAATCTTTCACAGCCCAAGACACAAAAGGAAGTATGGGCCTTCATTGGCCTCACTTCTTACTGCAGACAATGGATTCCCCAGTATGCATATCTAGCCAAGCCACTCATACAGTTAACAACACAGGAGGCAGCGTCTTCGACTGTCCTCCCTTGGACACAAGAACATACACTTGCATTTGAAGAATTGAAAAAAGCCCTATGTCAAGCACCAGTTTTAGCGACTCCTTGTTACAGCAAGCCTTTTGCACTTTTTGTCACTGAACGAGAAGGTACAGCATTATCTGTTCTTACACAAGATCAAGCAGGCAAACACAAGCCTTGTGCTTATTTTTCTAGTACATTGGATCCAGTGGCCCAGGCTCTGCCTGCGTGCCTGAAATCAGTTGCAGCAACAGCCCTAGCAATAAGGCAGAGTGATTTTATAGTGTTAGGACACCCCCTGACAGTACAGGTTCCACACTCAGTGGAAGTTCTCTTAAACAGGACTCAGACACAACATCTGACTGTAGCAAGACTGACAGGATATGAACTGACTTTATTTCAGCCACACATAGAGATCAGACGATGCAATATTCTGAACCCTGCTACACTCTTGCCCTCAAGCACAGCAGACACTCCACCACATGACTGTGTGGAAGTAATTAATACGGTGACGAAGCCAAGACAAGACTTGACAGACATTGCACTACCAAACCCAGACCTGACACTTTATGTGGATGGTTCATGCATGAGAACAAGCACAGGAGAGTTAGTGGCCGCCTATGCAGTGACCACTGATACTGAAGTCATAGAGACACATCGAATTGACACACTGTCAGCCCAAGCAGCAGAGCTCATCGCTCTGACGCAAGCCTGCATACGAGCCAAGAACTTGAAAGTAAATATATACACAGATTCACAGTACGCCTTCGGAGTCGTTCACGACTTCGGAGTATTATGGCAGGAGAGAGGTTTCCTGACCTCTCATGGGGCCAAAATACAGCATGGTCCCCTTATTCAGGCACTGTTAGATGCAATACACTTGCCTACAGCCATAGCTATCATGAAGTGCAAAGCACATACTAAAGTCACTGACACCATTTCTCAGGGTAACGACCTGGCAGATCGAACAGCTAAACTTACAGCCCAGACTCCAACAGACACGACAAAGACAAAAGTACCATCACTGACAAATTGCATGACCGTCTGAGATCCCTCACAAGATGTACTTGACATACAGACACATGCCACTCCAGACGAAATAAAGAAATGGACTGAACAAGGAGGGATCCAGACTAACCAGAGTTGGATGACAAAAGGCAAAGGTACATGGTTTCTTCCTGACTCCATGGTACAAGTCATCATAAATACAGCACATAGTCCTGCACACTTAGGAGAAAAGGCTATGCTAGACAGTTTACAGAATATTTGGTTCAACAAGCACCTGCGTGCAGCAGCAAAACAGAAAGTACGTACCTGCATGGTCTGTTGCCAGTTCAATCCAGGCAAAGGCATTCCAGTGGAACAAGGTGGATTTCATCCTCCTGACCACCCTTTTGAAGTCCTCCAGATGGATTATATCCAGATGGACAGATGTCGAGGATACAAATATGTCCTCGTAGTCGTATGTGCACTATCTAGATGGACAGAAGCGTACCCAGTCCCAGATTACACTGCTGTGACCACTGCCAGGCAGTTGGTTCGAGAATTCTTTCCGCGGTACGGCTTGCCCCGTGTCGTGTACTCAGATAACGGTCAGCCATTCTCCTCTGAATTAATGAAACAAGTATCTCTTCTGTTAGGGTACCAGTGGAAGTTCCATTGTGTACGACACCCAGAGGCAGCCGGACTCGTTGAGAGACATAATCAAACACTTAAGACAAAATTAGCGAAAGTCTGTGCAGATAAAGGCGTGGATTGGATGGTAGCCTTGCCGGTTGCCCTCTTTTACATGCGTATGGTAGCCCATTCCAGAACAGGACTGTCCCCTTACGAGGTGGTTTTTGGTAGACCACCGAATATGTGGGGTACGCCTATGCCAAAGAAAATAACCGATGTTGACAGTAATATGCTGACAGATTACCTGGCTTCCTTGATGTCTGCACTCCTCTCTTGTCGTTCACAGGTTGCAGCCGCCTTCCCTGACAACACCGAAGTTAAAGAACATTGCATCGTTCCTGGTGATACTGTACTAATACGGAACTTTGATCGTTCAAGTCCTCTTGAGCCCCGCTGGCGAGCACCGAAGTTAGTACTGCTCACGACGAGGACCGCCGTCAAGGTCGAGGGAAGGAAGGGCTGGATCCATGCCCAGCATGTTAAAAGATTCCATGGACACGAAACTGTTATCAAAACTAAGGACTGCCCAGAAACCAGTGACTCAAAACTCCCTTTGTTAGAAAAAACTCTGCAACAGGAGTATAAGCTAAAGCTACGGTCTAGTAAGTCAGACAGCGTTTAATTGTTTAAGTCCACCCTGTGGTGAATCGGTTAGACAGGTTCCTGACATGTATAAGATCGTAGACCCGAAAAATAGACAGAGAGATAGGAAAGAGAAATACTGCAAAAACCTACGCCGCAGATGCATAGTAACTCTGATCATTATGTTTCTTCTAAGTATATTGGTGATATGTATAAGCTTGACGCTACCTGTTTTCTTTCCTCCTCTTGGTTCACATATACATTCTACTTTTAACGACACTGTAGAGCACACATTCAGTGATCTGCCACCCCATGAATTGTCATATCGACTAGCACTGCGCAACAACACCTTTATTAGCATGTTGCACCATTCTCATCAGACCAGCAATGTAACGAATTGTTGGGTATGTGGCAGACTCCCACCCTATCAGAAAATGAAGGGAGTTCTGCCTCTCTTTCCTTTTCCGTTTTCGCACAATGGTTCGTGTGGAGCATGGTTTGCTTTAATGTTATCACAAGACAGAAAGTTCACAGATTCCCAGAGTGAATGGATTTGGGGAGATTTGAATATAGTAATGAATAAGACATGTTTCCCAGACAAAGATGGTTTTCCCCAAAGGAAAGGAACTGATCTAGAAAATGAGGTGTACGAACAAGGAAATGTTTCCCTTAACCTTATGATTCTGAATGTCCAGTCTGAGACAAATACAGGTTCACCGTTCATAACAGTCTTACCAGTAAAAGGAGAATTATGCGTCAGAAAGAAAGGCTCAGTGCATTTAGGACACAGTGATTGTAATACTGTGGTTGAGTTCAATGATAAAGGAAAGTCTGCTTTCAAAGCCTCCCACCATTCTTATTTCATTTGCGGTCAGACAGCCTATGTACGTCTGCCTTTAGATTGGGGTGGGACGTGTTATATAGCGTTCCTATTGCCACCTGTTTTTCTAGCCCCATCTCATTATCATCGAGACTCACAACTAGTACATGTCAGACACAAGAGGGAGACCGATTCCCCGCTTGTCGATCAGACTGAGACAACTTGGGAGCAATATTCAGATTTCAATAAAGGATTCTTTTTCTTCATAGGTCCCGTCCAAAACAGTAAACTCATATGTAGGTTAACAAGCACTCTGGAAGCAGTAGTGAATGAGACTACCTCTGCTTTAGGTAACTTGACCGAGGAGCAGTCTGCTATGAGACTTGTTGTTCTTCAGAACCGCCTTGTTCTTGACGTCATCCTGGCAGATAGGGGCGGGGCTTTTAGAGTGATCGGCTCCAGTTGTTGTGTGTTTATTCCTAATAACGCACCATCCGTATACGCAGCAATAACAAGACTCCATAAGATAGCTCACGAGATACACCAAAATCCAGGCACATGGACTTGGTCCGGTTGGCTCTGGAGTATAATATCAGGATGGGGTTGGACAGTGTTGTCCTTGCTAGGACTGATACTGCTTGTAATATTCAGTTGCTGTCTCTGTCTGCAATGTGGCCCAGTGATTTGCGGCTTGTGTGCCACTGCCTGTATTCCCCATTCACGTCCACGTGTACAAAAGAAAAAAGACGAGCAAATGATGCTGTATGATCAGATATATGGTATCATGAATATAGATGTGTCCTGAAGGGCACAGTAGGGGACAAGGAGGGAATGAGGAAATAGAAATTTTACGTGGCCAGTGTATCCCCTACATGCACCCTATGTATGTACTTATACCCCGTGTATGTCCATGTCATCATGCGATTCCCTTCTCTTGCCTGTAATAATAATGCCTCTGCATTTCCGTCCAATGTTAGCATGTCAGTTATCAGGCCCTCCATGAATGAAACATTAATTCTGCACTGAGGCCTCCGTTGCCAATGCATTTACATAGTACACGTTTAAAAGTCGAGATGAACTCGTTTTCTGGCTCAGCCGAGCCAGGGCCCTAATTCAGGCTCCAAGCCTCCTGTAACTCTGAAAGTTGCAGAATAGTTATTTATCCCTGACCTCTCACTTACTTCCTGCTCAGACGAGAGGTGCCCAGCCTGGCCTGCCAAAGACAGTATTTTGCCTACAGTTATCTGCTCCGTTCCATAGAAACACATTCCTGTCCAATGAAAAGGGTAAACATATTCCGCCTGCAGAAGATAGGGCCTAGCCTTTCTGTCTCCATTCAAGTAATTTACTGAACCTGCATCCATAGAAGGCCCATGGCCCCACGCAATGCACAAAGAATTATAGGCACACACTAGCATTTAGTGATGAGCAGCCTTTACTCCAGCGACCTTTAAATCAGACAATACATCCTTCAAACACACGATATCAGATAATGTCAGAGGTACAGGTCGTTTTGACATCCAAGACTCCTCTACTAGTACGAAAAGTCAGCTCCCCCCAGCTTCCCCCAGTTACACGTCAATTCCACGTCATGACCAATTTGCGTGCACAAGTAGGGTAAAGGTTTCTGCTGACCATGCAGACCCTCTCCATGTATCCACCCACCTATGACACACCTATGACTCATCAAGTGAACACCCACGTGTACGCCTTCCTACACACCCTCTTTTTACGCCCATGTGCTCTTATCTCTTTTTCACTTGCTCCGCCTGGAACGCTCCGCCTTCTCTATCCAAGTTAATGTATGTTTTAACTATATATATGTGTTCTGTGAATAAAGATTTAGATGACGATCCTTCCTGATCCCTAGTGGTGATGGAACCCGATTCTCCAGTAACTGTATTAAAGCCCTTCTGAATCGGATACCACGGACTCTGCCTCTCATTATATGAGTTATCCTTATTAATGTATAGAAATTATGACAGGGTAATTAATTTATTTACCACAATCCGATGGACTCAAACAATTTCAGACTCATATCTAGGGTGCCGCTCCCTGCTAAAATTACTGAAAAAATAATGAATACCCAACTCAGTTGATTTTTGAATGAGGAACACATGCTGGTACCTACTCAGTATGGTTTTGAGGGGGGTCACAGCACAGAGTCGGCTCTCCTCAAGTCCACTGAAATAAGGGCCATTCTGGATCAGTGAGGGAATGCAGCCCTGATTCTGTTGGATCTCTTTGCGGCATTTGACGTGGTCCATCATGTTTTATTGATGGACCAGCTGCATGAGATTGGTGTCAAAGGTAAGGCATGGAAACTGAATAATTCATTCTTGTCCAATAGGGTGCAGACATTTGCTCTTGGAAATGTTGCTGCTAAATCATTCTCCCTCCCTTGTGGAGTCCCGCAGGGGTTATCTATGAGTCCTTCTCTTTTTAATGTTTATGTCTCATAACTGGCTCCTCTCATTGAATCCTTCGGGTTCAAACTGACTTCATACGCAGATGATATGCAGATTGTTGTCACTCTGCTTCCAGATGAAATTCAGGAGCAAGCACCCGCTTTCACGATTGCATGACAGCGGTGGGTGACAGGATGGCCCTAAACTGCTTGAAGCTTAATTCTAAAAAAGGCAGAGGTGGGAATAACCCTCAGTTTTGGACCCCGGCATGGTGGGCAGATTCTCTTGGCCCCCTTCCAACACCTGTAAGGTAGGTGCAAAACTTAGGGTTCTTAATTGATAATAGGCTTTCCCATAAAGAACAAGTCAATTCAGTTGTTTTGGCCACTTCATATATTATGAAATCATGCTAAAAAATACTCTTATCTCCCTAAAGAAAGTAAAAAAACAGTCACCACAGCTTTGGCTATGTCCAAATTAGACTATTGCAATAGCCTGTATGTAAACGTTCAGGAAGGTCTCATAAAAAAACTCCAACTCGTACAGAATGCAGCATCTAGACTGCTTTCAGGTACCTCAAAATATGACTCAATTTCGGCAGAAATTAAAAAGTTACACTGGTTACCTGTTAGGAAGCGTGTTCTGTTCAAGGCCCTATTAGTGGTCCATAAATCACTCCATGGCATTGGACCAAATCATCTGATCCAACACTTCAATTGGTATGTCCCAAGAAGATCTCTGCGCTCATCAGAAGCCAAACTAGTCTGTGTACCGTTGGCAACAAAAAGTCAATTGGGGTGGCAAGAGCTTTTTGGTGGGCAACACCAAAGCATGGAATGCCCTTCCACTTACTCTCAGAGGCATAACAAAATTAATTGATTTTTAGGAAGGCTTTGAAAATCTGGTTGTTCAACGCCTAAGGCACAACCTTGACTCCTCCGTGACCAGGTTTTAGGTGGACATCTTTAATAGCGACAGGACACCCTTGGGTAGCATTGCGCTTTATAAATAACATTAACATTAACATATGCCAACCATCGGGTTTTTCGCCACAACTGAGGTACAAATGGTATGCAGAAGCAGTTTGCTGGACCATGTCAAACTCGCTAGGAGAGCACTTTCAGTTCGTCTGGGTGTGGAATTTACGTAATCATCTATCTCGTCACCAGTTGTAGCATACTCCCCAGCCCGGGTACGTGCAAATGATCGCGGAACACACGGTGCGTGGGATTACATTTAATTATTCTTCTGAGTGTACCTGTTAACCAAACGCATTACATCATACATTTCTTAACCACACCCAATCACTTCTGAGGAGTCTGTTGGGTACTAGAAAATTCACAATGCTCTAATATACACACCACTACAGACCATAAGCTATGGTGGTCATATTGACATGGAAAAGGGGGTATGGAACACATCTGTATGTGTAAAATGGTATAAATTAATATAATGTAAAATTGTAGAAGTTGAATGGATATAATCACCTACTATTGCTGAAAAAGATTTGCTGCAAGGTGCAATCACATTACTAATTTAACTGTGATGGGCAAGAGTTTACCTTGTTAATCAATACCTAGACTTTCACATTTGGTGACCATATTGGATGTGAAAATCCGAAGCTAGTGAGTGAACAAATAGGTTTAGATAATTCAGAAATTTCAACATTGTGTGGGAGCTCAAACAACTCTACAAGTGGCGATATTTAACAGAATGATGTCAAAGCTTGTAAAATTCAGATACAAAATTATTTGGTAAGACCATCAAATATTGTAGTTTTTGAAAGAGGGTGGTCATCTTATAAGTGAATTGTGTTAAAAAAAATCTGCATGTCAAGTATGGCGGTGGCCATATTAATTGCAATTCATAAATCTTAATTGTGCATTTCTTATTTCAGCAATTAACAACAGAATATGAGAAACATTATACAAGGAGCATGTTCATTTGTCAGTTTTCAATTAATGAGCCTGCAGAATACAACAAAACATCTAAGGTGGAGTTGATTGGTGAGTTCATGACTGCAGTCTATTTTTGAATTAAAAGTCATAACACAATAACAAAACATATATATGTGGTGATATAGAACTTCTTCGGCGCACAATGTCAAATTCATATGAAATTTGTAAAATTGCACAGTCATTAATATGATGAAAAGTACAGTGAAAGTGCTTCACAGTGAGAGTAACCATACTTTACATTTTTATCTACTGTATTTAGTCTCGGAATACATACAATACATCATCCCTTAAAGTGTAAAGCTGAAAAAATGAATGTGAAATGAAATCTGAAAGCTAAATCATAATGTTAGTGTTGGACATTCCACGACAATGTTTACGTCCCTTACTACACTAATACCCTCCAGATCTAATTGTTTTCATGAATTGCTAGCATGCGCTCAGTGTTGTTAGAGCTAGTGGTTGGCATTATTACATCGATTACCCACCATTTCATATCTCTAGTGGAGCGGTTTAACTTGACAAAGTGTTCCACTGAAGGGGAACGTTCCCTTTAACATCTGATATGCAACTGGTGGACCAAAAATCTCAGCTGCACTACACAGAGTTCCACAAGCAGCGGAGTGCGTTAGGTCATGCCTTTTAAGCTGATGTTTAGCTCTGTGTGTTGGTTCCAACACGATTAGCACCATGTGCAGTGCAAGAGGCTGCTGCTTCTTTCTACCACTCAAGTAGATTTTCTACTTGAGCGGCAGCTTCCTCAACGCGAACAAATGGTTTCTCAATGCGAGCAGTCACGTTGATAAATTTCGCTGAGAAGAGGACTAGCATTGGATTTTCCCAGTTCAAGCTCCTCCACGTAACGTTGGCGAGCGAGGAAAAAACCCCACTGTGGAAGTTTTTCAGAACTCTGCTTGCTCTGGGGAGTACCAGAAAACTCCACAAAGTGGAGTTCACTGCCAAGGTCGACTTCAGACAACCTGACAACTCTGCGGCTAGTGGGTCAAGCATGGAGGAAAAAAACACAACTGGTCTTCTGGAAACACCATGAATTTGCATGAGCTCTGAGAGATCGCACCCTTCTCTGTATCTGCAATACAAAATGGAATCTTTAGTGCAATTTGGCATTCATAGAGCTGGGGAGCTATAAAGACTTTCGCTCAGTTAGAGGAAGGCATTCATGTTTTTATTCTCTCAAGGTATTAGGCACATCTTTGTGTTAGCCTCTGTAGAGGCTTTGCCACTAGGGAAAGATGGGTATCCGTTGACAACAGTAACCCACCATTCCCAGAAACATCCTGACCTCTTGCAGCGTAGTGTGAGGGTTCATTTTCAGAATGTCAGACATTCTTCCTGCATCACCTTTCTTACGCTTTTCAAGAATTCTGTTTTGAAACCAGAATACGAAGAGAACTCTGATCTCTGTGTGCAGTGGAATGGAAAAGAATGCTTGACACAAATTGAGCACTGTGAACCTTTCAGCTTCAAAGGGTATTGAAACAGTATTACAACAGGATTCAGCACCATAGGACAATATGGAATAAAAAACATATTTTTAATGTTTCTTGAATCCTGTACTTTCTGTTAGGTTTTTGCAAGCCCAAAATTGGGGAATTACATGGACTCCCTGAGATCTCTTACAGAATTCCTTGTTGTATCATGGACCGAATAACTGGGGCAAGTCTAGTCACCTTCTCTGGTGAGAGATTGAACTGGGGTGTTTAGACATACTCTGCACTTGGTTTAATAGTTATTCGTACTGGCCCTACACCTTTTATAAGGCCAGTATTATTGCTTGAGAAGTCCCAGACTTCAGGTTTTACATAATATTTCAGATCAGAGTGCAAATTGTCTTTAGTCATCATGGGAAACAATCCAATGGCCTGCTTGACCAATTTAAAATTAGCATTCTCATCATGGTTCTGAAACTCAACACCCTCCTCTGTACAGTAAATTATGCAATTTAACTTGCAGAGTAAGTCCATGCCGTATGTGCACACTACACACTGAAAACCCTCTACAAAGAACTCAATCTTTACAGGCACGGTTGCTGACCAAGGGTTCATGATATCTTCATTGGCAACACCTCCAACTTTGACTTTTTTTCTCTTGGGGGAAAGGTTTGGGAGTTCTACCATCCTAAAAGTGAAACAGGTAGCTCCAGTGTCAATCAAAAATGATACATAATGACCATTTACCTCACTTACCGTGAATAGATGTCGTGTGGCGGCTTTCAGTGGTCCCGGACGCCCCAGGTACATGCAGACATAGGGACACTCACTTCCGGCCGCAGGTGGTGTCCCGGTCTAGTCCTCCACCACAGACATTGGGAGACCCGCTTCCGGCCGGAAGTGGTGTTCCGTGGCAGTCCTCCACCGCAGTAGTACTTCCGGGCCAGCACATTTAAAAGTGCGTGAAGCCGCCGGAACGGTGCTTCTAATCCTACATGACAGACGCTTTGAAGCCCAGCTGACGCCGAGGGTTTCTTCATGTCACGGTAACGCTGCCTTGCCTCACGCGTTACGTGACTGCTTCTGTCTGTATTCTTTGGTGTCCGCCGCGCAGGCGCGCAGCTGATGCAACTCACATGAAGCAGCTGCAAAGACACGCTGCTTCTTCCCAGCCTTGGTTCGTTTTGCTGGCAGTGGCGCAGGAGCGTTACTGCCTGTTTGATTTCGAAGTGCAGGTGCACTTTGCCTTCTTGTTCCTTTGTTATTTTGCCTGAGGCGCAGGAGCGCTTACCTTTCTTTTCCTTTGAAAGGACGTTTGCCTTGGTGGTGGCCCAGGAGCGCTACTGCTTGGCTCCTACACGCAGGAAGCGTAGGAGCATTGATCATTTGGGCCGCGCTATAGCTGGAGTTCTTGTCCTTGCCTGCTTTTCAGCGCAGAAGCGCTTTTCTTTACGTACTATTGGTTCCTTGGTGGTCCTGGCGCAGGAGTGACTCATTCTTCATTTCCCTAGCCACGGATGTGAGGCTCCTGGATGACACTGCACTGGCCTCTTCTTTACGACAACAAGAACATTAATAAGTGGTGAGTGTCAGCAACAGGGGCTCCTGTCTGCATGTGTCTTGTGGGGTGTTGTCCAGCACGCGCATAGTACCTTGCCCTAATCTGTGTCTTGTTCCCTCGGCTGTGCCAAGACCCGTCCCAGCGTCCCTACCACCAAAACCACTTCCTTGGTTCCTTTTGGCCCCCATTCCTGGATCCATCTCATCCTTGTCGGGCGTCTTCCCCGTGAGGGTTTGGTGGGATCAGGGGCGGTGGTTTCTGTCGTCTCTGCGGGATCTCTGTATTGTGGAGCTCAAAACATGGGGGAAATCCTCAAGCAGCGCAAACCCCAAACCAAATCATTCAAAGGAACTAAACCCTGTCTAAGTTGTGGAAGCTGCAACAATATCATTAAAGGCAACACCATTAATCATCCGATGAAGGGATATAACATCAAAGTCAATGTTAATGCCACATGCAATACCAAAAATGTCATTTACGCACTGAAATGCCCGTGCGGAAAACTATATGTGGGAAAAACGGAAAGAAGCATAAGAACACGACTGACGGAACATAAATCGAACATTAGGCTCAAAAGTGTAAAGTCCACCGTAGCCGCCCACTTCACTGAGGCAAAACATAACATCTCGCAATTACAATACATGGTGTTGGAAATAGCAGAAAAAATAGAAGGAAGAGACAATACTAAACACCTACTACAACGTGAGAACTATTGGATACATAAACTGTGCACGCAAAGCCCGAATGGGCTCAACGAACGGAGCGAACTGTCATGTTACCTCTAATTGAACGTGCATCATTGTATGCCTGCCCGTCCTCACCCGGGACTGGACACCTGTGATAATATTTACTGTGATGTTCATTTTGTTATAGTTTACCGTTTACTGACTGATTATTCAGTGCATATTTACTTTTTCTCCACTTTTCTGTCTTTTTCTTTCACTGTAAATGTGTTCCACGATAGCACACCGCGATCGAGGTTAGTTTTGTTTTGCTGGGCATAAGAGGTTCGAATCCCAGTAGGGATACTTATAATAATTTTTTCCGATTTATTTCTAAAATGGGTAAGTTTAATGACAATCGAACTCTATACAGCACTAACTAGGACTGATGCATTGTCTTCACGTTTAAGCACAGTTTAGAGGATGTTCCCGAGCCGACATTGAGCTTCGTGTTTGAGATGACGCTCCGTGTCACGTGAGCGGAGCAGCATCTAATAGTATTTCAGCTTGTTCGTATCCTTGGCAACCGTTTGATAATGGAGTCGGAGAGGTTTTGCTGAACTAAACGCTGAGATTGTGATTACGAGGTCAGTGAGTCCTATGAACTATCGGTCATGACTGTATTGAGTTTTTAAGAATAGTGCTGTTAGAACATTAAGCTTACACCCGTCATTTTACTATATTTTTCCAGACATACCCTCCTAAGAGAAGAACAGTGACACGTGAGTGTATGCATGCAACCTAGATAAGGACAATAGTCTTCTACTATGTTGTACCCAAATGTAGACGTTTCATTCTCTTATGTAGGAATGCACAGTCATGCTTTTTTAATAATGATGCTTTGTTTTGATAAGACTCATTACATTTATCTAGGTAGTGACGTTTTTTCATATTTTTTGTTTTTTTCATAGTATTGATTTCCTGATGAAGGGCGTAATGATATCGCCCGAAATGCATTGGAATATTAAGAATTACTTGTCACTGATGTTGAAATAATGAGAAACTAATGAATGAATGAATTCAAGATAAAACATTGAAAATATCCAATAAAATATCAAAGTAAAGAAATACAAATTGTGTGGAATCCTCTGACTACAAGGGAGGAGATAAAGGAGTGCCCAAGGGGATGTCCCTAGTGCTTCACTAGAGACACAACGTGTTACTTTGTCTATCAGGCGCCCAGGGACGTTGGCCGCCACCCACGGAGCACCCAAAAAGGAACGAACAGTGTCATACACAGGTTGTGCACTCATTCCACAATACAGATATTCAATTAAGTGAGTCCCCCCGGAAGGAGTAGCACACCAAAGAACCATGAGCAACTATGATGATATAACGAAAAGTACAGATGCCAGGGCAGAGACTTTTGCTTTTAAAGAGACAGAAGCAGACCGAATATATTCGCTAATAAGGGAAGAATTATCACAGGAACCCTCAACCCGGGGTAAGGAACAAAACGTCAAACAATTAATTTACTTAACTAAAAGACAAATAAACCAAAAGCTCCATGCGAGCACACTGATAAAGTATCATCGAGCACAGCGCATTCCGAGAGGCCTAAGAATCTCCCTAAAACCTTCGCTTTGCAAGAACTCTAAGCAATTCCAGGATAAATGGTTTGCAATCCTCAATAAGTGTTCACTGGACCTCATCCTACTGATAATTGAGGAACTATCAGGAATCTTGGATGAACTAACAAAAGAAATAGGAGAAGTTTCAAATGAGTTATCTAAAATGCTAACTGAGGACGAACTATCACAGATACTGAATGACATTAAAGCACAGATGGAAAAACATACTAAAGAAATCAATGAGAGAAAAATTCAGAAATTTAAAAGGGACACCCTCGACTACAAGTTGGGGGAGGTATATACATGGGCAGATATTTACGCCCAAAAAAGAAGGAATCGACCATATACTCCTAATACTGATACATCCTCCACAGGCAGTGATACTTCCCAAAGATCTCAAAGACACCAACCAAGTTCAAGTCAGCGAGAACAAGCACGGGCTGAACCAAGAGCTCAATCAGGAGAGAGGTCACAAGACGACACCCAAACCGAACAACCTATGACAAGCAAACCAACAACAGTGAATCCTTTTTTAGAGCAAGGTCAGGCCCAAAAAGGCGACCCCGGAGAGGAAAAGGCAAAAGAAAAGGACAAAGAGAAGGAACACCCCAACACGAGGAGCACCACGATCCCAAAGAAAGACAAAGACAAGAAGAAAACAGTGACGTGAATCAATTGGTTATCAACATCAGCAACTTCAAACCAAGTGAATATGAACTCAGTTTACTACAACGTGGCACTTCCTATGTTCCCACAACCAATACTAGCACATTAGAACTAGAAGTAAGTTTTTATAAACTCATGCGCAAACTCAGACTTCGATATTACTTTGACCATGTACTTCCTCAAACAAACAAAGAAACTGAAGACCAGCTGTGTGGACTAAGGACTTCTAGCAATTTTCAAGCACCGACAAGCCACAAAACTTTGGACTTGTATGAGAAAATGGTGAAACAGGATCTAGCCCAACTGAATTGCGAAAAAAAGTAAAAAAGAAATATGACACGGAAAGATATGGATACCCTAAAGAAACTGGCTAACAAAACAGACATAAGATTCACTAAAGCAGACAAGGGAGGTGCCCTTGTTATTATGAACAACTCCATGTATGAAGAGAAGGTTCTCGAACACCTGTCAGACAATAACACCTACCTATTACTTGATGTGAATCCTACCAGCGATTTTTCCAAAAATCTAGACAGCATTGTAAATAAAGCATACGAAATGGGCACCATCAACATCAAAACCAAGAAGTTTCTAATGAATCCTAATCCAAAAAGCCCGGTATTCTACATGATACCCAAAATACACAAAAACTTGATGGACCCTCCTCTACGACCTATCGTATCAACGAAAGGAAGCCTTCATGAACCAATTGGTCAATTAATTGACAAGCATCTTCAACCCACAGTAAGAAACATGAGGACATTTGTCAAAGATTCAACTGACTTTTTAAAAAAATTGGATGAAATTCATTTTGAACTGAGTGAAAAATTGCTTATGTGCACAGCAGACGTACGGTCGCTGTACACCTCAATACCGCATAACCTTGGATTGGAAGCTGTTGAAAGAGCTCTAGTAAATACAGATCTGAAACAGGATTTTCAGGTTTTCCTTATGGAACTAATGACATTCACGTTACACCAAAGTTACTTCAAATATGGCGAACAATGGTATCAGCAACTGACAGGAACAGCCATGGGAAATTCGGCGGCCCCTGTGTACGCTAATATTTTTATGCAAAGCTATGAAGAACTCAACATGTTCTCTAAACCAATCTGGAAGGACAATCTGAAATTCATGGTTCGCTATATAGATGATATTTTCATCTTATGGAAATCTTCCAAAACATTGCTAGAAACAGCACTATGTGAATTTAATCAGGAAGACAGCCGCATACAACTCACTTGGGAAACATCAGAGTCTTCAATAACATTTTTGGACATGAGAATTAACTTAACTAACAAAGGCTTTGAAACAACAATATACCGAAAGGAAACGGACAGGAATAACATGCTACATTATACCAGCTTCCACCAACCAAGCCTAAAACAACATTTGCCCTATTCACAAATGACAAGAGTCAAGAGAATAACATCGGACAGCATACAGGCGAAAACTTCTTTGGATGAAATGGCCACAAGATTTGCTAATAGAGGGTATCCAACTGAGGTGATAGATAAAGCGAGAAAAAGAGTGGATGTGATGGATAGAAAGGACCTACTAAAACCGTCCGAAAAGCATGAGGAAGCTCGCATAGTAGCGGTGTCGAAATTCTCCACCCAAAGTCATAACTTTAAAAGAATCATCACCAAACACTGGAATATGCTGAGGTCAGAACCTGACTTCCAACATGATTTTGATCAAGTTCCTATATTCGCACATACTAGAGCTCAAAACATGGGGGAAATCCTCAAGCAGCGCAAACCCCAAACCAAATCATTCAAAGGAACTAAACCCTGTCTAAGTTGTGGAAGCTGAAACAATATCATTAAAGGCAACACCATTAATCATCCGATGAAGGGATATAACATCAAAGTCAATGTTAATGCCACATGCAATACCAAAAATGTCATTTACGCACTGAAATGCCCGTGCGGAAAACTATATGTGGGAAAAACGGAAAGAAGCATAAGAACACGACTGACGGAACATAAATCGAACATTAGGCTCAAAAGTGTAAAGTCCACCGTAGCCGCCCACTTCACTGAGGCAAAACATAACATCTCGCAATTACAATACATGGTGTTGGAAATAGCAGAAAAAATAGAAGGAAGAGACAATACTAAACACCTACTACAACGTGAGAACTATTGGATACATAAACTGTGCACGCAAAGCCCGAATGGGCTCAACGAACGGAGCGAACTGTCATGTTACCTCTAATTGAACGTGCATCATTGTATGCCTGCCCGTCCTCACCCGGGACTGGACACCTGTGATAATATTTACTGTGATGTTCATTTTGTTATAGTTTACCGTTTACTGACTGATTATTCAGTGCATATTTACTTTTTCTCCACTTTTCTGTCTTTTTCTTTCACTGTAAATGTGTTCCACGATAGCACACCGCGATCGAGGTTAGTTTTGTTTTGCTGGGCATAAGAGGTTCGAATCCCAGTAGGGATACTTATAATAATTTTTTCCGATTTATTTCTAAAATGGGTAAGTTTAATGACAATCGAACTCTATACAGCACTAACTAGGACTGATGCATTGTCTTCACGTTTAAGCACAGTTTAGAGGATGTTCCCGAGCCGACATTGAGCTTCGTGTTTGAGATGACGCTCCGTGTCACGTGAGCGGAGCAGCATCTAATAGTATTTCAGCTTGTTCGTATCCTTGGCAACCGTTTGATAATGGAGTCGGAGAGGTTTTCCTGAACTAAACGCTGAGATTGTGATTACGAGGTCAGTGAGTCCTATGAACTATCGGTCATGACTGTATTGAGTTTTTAAGAATAGTGCTGTTAGAACATTAAGCTTACACCCGTCATTTTACTATATTTTTCCAGATATACCCTCCTAAGAGAAGAACAGTGACACGTGAGTGTATGCATGCAACCTAGATAAGGACAATAGTCTTCTACTATGTTGTACCCAAATGTAGACGTTTCATTCTCTTATGTAGGAATGCACAGTCATGCTTTTTTAATAATGATGCTTTGTTTTGATAAGACTCATTACATTTATCTAGGTAGTGACGTTTTTTCATATTTTTTGTTTTTTTCATAGTATTGATTCCCTGATGAAGGGCGTAATGATATCGCCCGAAATGCATTGGAATATTAAGAATTACTTGTCACTGATGTTGAAATAATGAGAAACTAATGAATGAATGAATTCAAGATAAAACATTGAAAATATCCAATAAAATATCAAAGTAAAGAAATACAAATTGTGTGGAATCCTCTGACTACAAGGGAGGAGATAAAGGAGTGCCCAAGGGGATGTCCCTAGTGCTTCACTAGAGACACAACGTGTTACTTTGTCTCTGCGGGATCGCCTCACAAGCCCAGGTGAGTCTTGTGGGGTACTTGACAGAATTAGAAGCCCACGTTCATATATCCTGCCCAGACGACATTATAGAACCGGAGGTAACCCTGCAGGACATGGCAGCTTTGCTGGCTGCCATGCAGGCAGAGAACCTAAGCTTACGTCAAGACATGACGGCCCTACAGGGCCAAGTGGCGGCAGGCGTCACCAACCCCTGGGGTGCCACTCCTAGTCCCAGAACCAGAACAGAAGGGTTGCTTAGACCACCTACGTTCTCCTTTGGTGGATCCTCCTCTGCCACCGGTCAGGATACGGCTATCCAGGTCATCACGCCCCACCCGGTGCAACTGGCACCACCCGAACGCTTCTATGGCGACAGCACCTAGTATGGGGTCTTTATCCACCAATGCCAATTGCATTTCATGGCCAGAACAGCTGCTTTCCCTGATGATGCATCAAAGGTGGCATTCATACTGTCCTACATGGGCGGGGACGCAGCGCAATGGTCCATCTCGCTGGTTGAAAACGACGATCCCATGCTAAAACACTTGCCCACGTTTAAAGAGACCATGCGACGGATGTTCGCTCGTCACACGTTTGTACAAGCCGCCGACAACCAATTGCTTGGGTTAAAGCAAGGAAATAGTGACCTACTGCACTATATCACGACCTTCAGTCGCCTGGTTATCGAGGCACAATGGCCTGAGGACAAAAAGGTGTCGCTGTTTTACCGAGGGTTGCAGGACGACTTGAAGGACCTTATCGCCCAACACCCCGACCCACCAGACATGATAGGACCGTTCATCGACATGGTGGTCAAGATGAACTTCCGGTTGCAAGAGAGGAAAACCGAAAAAGGGAAACACAGCGACAACCGTTTCCTCCCTATCACAGAAAAGGCCTCGGACAAAGGCAAGGAGGATGCCTCCTCGCCTAGCGACACCCATGAACCAATGCAGATAGGCGGCATCGGAGTGGCCCTAACCAGCCAAGAGAGAGAGAAAAGGAGGAAACAGAACCAGTGCCTCTATTGCGGTAAGAGCGGCCACTTCGTCAGGGAGTGCCCGGTGAAACCCAACCGCACACGGAACAAACGGCCTTACGCCTTGCCCATCGACAAAGGAAACAAGGCGGGAAACGAGACAACCCAGTAGACATGGGGGTCCGTCCTCTGGGTTTTTCTTCCTGTACCACCGCGATCCCTGCAGTCTTCGATGGCAACCATCACATAGGAATGGACGTAACCTTGCAGAACCAACAACGCTCCACCTGGAATATTGTCGCGATGTTTGATTCCGGAGCCACCGGCAACTTCATCGACACCGCCTATTCACAAACCCTGGGAATGAGCATGGTGTCTAAAAAACAACCAGAAACAGTAAAAGCCGTCGATGGTACGGATCTGACCTCCGGCCTCATCAGGCATCAGACCAAAGCCTTGACTATGTGCTTCACGAACAAGCATGCCGAAACCATCAGCTTTGACGTCATAGACGCACCCCAGTTCAAGGTCATCCTGCGACTGCCATGGCTAGTAAAACACAATCCCCGAATCGACTGGAGAACTCAGGTGATCACTTTGGCTTCTGAACACTGCTGTAGCACCTGCTACGAAGAGGACAACAGGCATGGTATCCGTTCCATACAAGCACGGTCGTTACCAGGACCAGGCATGGGGATGGTGTCCCAGGCCGATGTACCAGTGGACTATCAGGATCTGGCAGAAGTGTTCGATAAAAAAGGAGCCAATACCTTACCACTGCATCGTTCCTTCGATTGTCGGATAGATCTGATACCCGGCTCTACATTGCCATGTAGCCGGATCTATTCCCTTACCGAAAAGGAGAACGCTCATCTACGTTCCTATCTAGATGAGTACTTGGAAAACGGGTTCATCCGCCACTCCAGGTCCCCGGTGTCCTCTCCCCTTTTCTTTGTTTCGAAGAAGGAAGGGGACCTGAGGACCTGCATTGACTTTAGGGCGATGAACACCATTACGGTAAAAAAACGATACCCGCTTCCGCTGATCTCCAACTTACTGGACCAAGTCAAGAACGCCTCAGTATATACAAAACTGGATTTGCGGGGTGCCTACCATCTGGTCAGGGTTCGGAAGGGCGACGAATGGAAAACCGCCTTCCGGACCAAGTTCGGCCTCTTCGAGTACCAGGTCATGCCTTTCGGACTCTGCAACGCCCCCGCAGCGTTCCAGTACTTCATCAATGAGGTTTTGAGGGAGTTCCTCGACATCTTCTGTATCGTATACATAGACGATATCTTGATCTTCTCCCAGACCATTACCGAGCACGTACAACACGTACGATCGGTCCAACGACAACTAGGAAAACACAGACTATACGTGAAACTGGAGAAAAGTGCATTCCACATTACCTCCGTGGAATTCCTGGGTCATGTAATCACCCCCGCCGGTATTCAGATGGACAACAAGAAAGTGGAGGCCATTCTTCTTTGGCCCACGCCGGACTCTGTGAAAGGGGTGCAACGGTTCTTAGGGTTTGCCAACTACTACCGCCGTTTTATCACTGGATTCTCCGGGATGGTGGCGCCTATCTCGTGATTGTTGCGCAAAGGACAGCGTTTTTGTTGGGACCAGAAAGCAGACGACGCGTTCCACGAACTGAAGAGGCGGTTCACTACAGCACCGGTGCTGATACATCCAGACGCCGAACAGCCGTTCGTGGTAGAGGCGGACGCCTCGAAAGAAGCCTTGGGAGGCGTGTTGTCACAAAGGGATGCCAACACCGGACAACTACATCCGGTGGCCTTTTATTCCAAGAAATTACAGCCAGCAGAAAAGAACTACACGGTGTCAGACAAGGAGCTCCTGGCCATCAAGACGGCATTCGAGGAATAGCGTCATTACCTGAAGGACGCAAAACATACGGTCACCATCTACACGGACCACAGGAACCTGCAGTTCCTACGCTCAGCACGCGCCCTGACCGCCCGACAGTTACGATGGACCCTGTTCTTTAACGAATATAACTTTACCATCACATACCGACCTGGAAAGGACAACGTCAAGGCAGATGCTCTCTCGAGATTGGACGAGTCCGAGGATACCACTGAAGACACGGAACCTATTCCCGTTATTTCGGAGGACCACTTCCAGGGAGTAGTGGCTTCCACGGACTTCATGACCCAGTTACGGAAGGATACAGACGGAATAGATCCAGCAGCTCTAGCGCAGGGACACAAAGGATTCCTGGTCAAAGGGAACAAGTTGTATCTACCGAGGGAACCCTGTCAACAACGAGCGATCCGGTTGTGTCATGACCATGTCATCGCTGGCCATCCGGGCTACCACAAAACGCTTGATCTGATACGACAGTTTTGGTGGCCAACAGTAGAAACCGACACAAGAAACCATGTCTCCCGTTGTACCATATGCATGCTGGGCAAAAACAGATCAGAGCCCCCAGTGGGCCATCTCCGTCCCATCCCTGTGCCGCCCTATCCTTGGCACACCATTTCTATGGATTTCGTGGTGGAGCTACCACTAACCAAAACCGGCCATACCACGGTACTGACCGTGGTGGACCACCTCACCAAGATGGCTCATTTCGTACCGCTGCCCAAGATCCCCACGGCGGCGGAACTGGCATTGGTATTTGTGAACAACGTGGTTCGCCTCCATGGCATTCCGGAAGTGGTGATAACGGATCGGGGGTCGCAGTTCGTCTCCCGTTTTTGGAAGGCAGTGTGAAAACTCATGGAGATGGAGGTTCGTCTGTCTTCTGCTTACCATCCCCAGACAGACGGGCAGGCGGAACGAACCAATCACACCATGGAACAATACCTACGAAGTTTGTTGCTCACTGTCGAGAAGGAATGGTCCGATGTGCTATGGATGGCAGAGTACGCCTACAACAACAGCAAACACTTTGCCATAGGGATGTCCCCCTTTTTCTGCCTACAAGGGAAACACCCCCGCACCTCGGCGTGGGACGGTCCAGCAGAGAGTCCATTGCCCAGAGTTCGGGCTTATCACAAGACACTGTGTCAACTCTGGCAACAGGCCAGGTTCGAGCTAGCCAAAGCAAAGGACACCTACAAGTCACACGCTGACGCTCACAGACAACTGGAACCCGAGTATCGCACCGGCGACAAGGTGTGGCTCTCCATTCGGCATCTCAACGTGCATGGTCCCAAGAAGTTGCTGCCTCGGTTCGTGGGTCCTTTTGAAATCGAGAAGGTGATAAACCCTGTGGCCATGAGACTGGCGCTCCCTGCTCACATGAAGATACACCCGGTTTTCCATGTCTCTCTTTTGCGTGCGGTCCATCCTGACTGCACTGTATCCTCTCCTCCTTCTCCGATGGTAGTGGAGGACCATGTGGAATATGAGGTCAGGGCCATTCTGGGTTCCCGTCGTACCAAGGGGCGGTTGTTCTACCTCATTGACTGGAAGGGTTACGGTCCTGAGGAACGGTCCTGGGAACCCCGTTCCCATGTTCGTCATGCCCCTGTCCTGGTCCGCGCTTTCCATCTGAGCCACCCTCTGAGCCCGCGCCCTGCTTCCTTTCTCTGACTCCCGGGGGGGGGGGGGGTTCTGTTTTGTGGAGGGGGTACTGTCGTGTGGCGGCTTTCAGTGGTCCCGGACGCCGCAGGATACATGCAGACATCGGGACACTCACTTCCGGCCAGAGGTGGTGTCCCGGTCTAGTCCTCCACCACAGACATTGGGAGACCCGCTTCCGGCCAGAAGTGGTCTTCCGTGGCAGTCCTCCACCGCAGTAGCACTTCCGGGCCAGCACATTTAAAAGTGCGTGAAGCCGCCGGAACGGTGCTTCTAATCCTACCCGACAGACGCTTTGAAGCCCAGCTGACGCCGAGGGTTTCTTCATGTCACGGTAACGCTGCCTTGCCTCACGCGTTACGTGACTGCTTCTGTCTGTATTCTTTGGTGTCCGCCGCGCAGGAGCGCAGCTGATACAACTCACACAAAGCAGCTGCAAAGACACGCTGCTTCTTCCCAGCCTTGGTTCGTTTTGCTGGCAGTGGCGCAGGAGCATTACTGCCTGTTTGATTTCGAAGTGCAGGTGCACTTTGCCTTCTTGTTCCTTTGTTATTTTGCCTGAGGCGCAGGAGCGCTTACCTTTCTTTTCCTTTGAACAGACGTTTGCCTTGGTGGTGGCCCAGGAGCGCTACTGCTTGGCTCCTACACGCAGGAAGCGTAGGAGCATTGTTCATTTGGGCCGCGCTATAGCGCTTACCCTGGAGTTCTTGTCCTTGCCTGCTTTTCAGCGCAGAAGTGCTTTTCTTTACGTACTATTGGTTCCTTGGTGGTCCTGGCGCAGGAGTGACTCATTCTTCGTTTCCCTAGCCACGGATGTGAGGCTCCTGGATGACACTGCACTGGCCTCTTCTTTACGACAACAAGAACATTAATAAGTGGTGAGTGTCAGCAACAGGGTCTCCTGTCTGCATGTGTCTTGTGGGGTGTTGTCCAGCACGCGCGTAGTACCTTGCCCTAATCTGTGTCTTGTTCCCTCAGCTGTGCCAAGACCCGTCCCAGCGTCCCTACCACCAAAACCACTTCCTTGGTTCCTTTTGGCCCCCATTCCTGGATCCATCTCATCCTTGTCGGGCGTCTTCCCCGTGAGGGTTTGGTGGGATCAGGGGCGGTGGTTTCTGTCGTCTCTGCGGGATCGCCTCACAAGCCCAGGTGAGTCTTGTGGGGTACTTGACAATAGACCACTCTGGTCTGATACTAAGTCTGTGCCAAGTACACAATTTTCTTCCCCTCTCAGGCCCCATCATTGTGATTGATAGAATCCATATTCTCTGGAAATGTCAAAGACTGGTGACTGTTGGAAACTGATATGATTCTTAAATACATTTGGGTTAGCTCCAAGAGATGGGTTTGCATTGAGCCTTGAATTACTCATGCTTTGTCGCGCCATTGGGACTTGAGGCCGCTGCATCTTTATGCCTGCAGACATATGAGGGTTCTGAGGTCTCTGCATCTGATTATTTTGTGCCTGCTTCAAAGTTACATTTAGCATTTGACCATCACCTGACAACCTGTCCGAATTAAGCGGGCACTCCCTTTTCCAGTGTCCCAACTTATTACAATATTGTCATGGCTTAGACCATTTAGGAGGTGCAATATCTACTCCGATTTTGGATCAATCAGTGCATAATTACCTCTACCTTGTTGGCCACCATTCCCATTACGCGTCATCGGTCTTCCTCTTTGGATCCCGATTTCCTGCAACCCCCACCAACACCCTTATTGTAACCTGTACTTCTCATGTACTGAACATTCTGAAATTCTTTCTGCGTTACTCTGTCTGGGCCCTAATGAATTTTGCCTTAATCTTTTTTTGTTGCATTTCCAATTCATCACCAAAATAACAAAGTATTACATCCAGAGGTTTACCTTACCAACAAATAACATTCTGTTGAATATGTGAACTGATCTTTGGATGCAACCCAAGAACAAACTGGGACACAAACTTTATCAAATTTCTTCTGTGAGGGATTTCCATACCTCTATGCTGTCCGAATACCCACATGAGGCGTTCAAAATAGGCATGGACTGATTCTTAGCTTTCTGTGTAGTTTGTTTTATCTTAAGCCAATCTATGCCTTTCTGCAGAACCTTACCTTTCAGGAAATGTATTACTTAGTCATACTTCAACCTGACTTCAGGAAATGGAGCATTTTGTATGAATTTCCCCAGGGTGTGCTGCATTTGGCCATTGTTAGACTACTTTACATTTGGAATACAAATCAATAGGAACCATAATGTCAGAAAAAGTTTTCAAATCCTCCCATAACACCTTTGGAAGTTTCAAGAACTGCTGAATTTGAGTGTTCCACAAATCAGGAATTTCTCTTGATTTTGGAAATTGGTTTGTAAATGCAGCAAGATCGCCTTGACTCAGGGCACATGCAAATATCTGCTTCATGCACCTTCATTAGGGGGAAAACTCCAACTTCAGAATTGTTCTGTACACCTCTTTTCAACAGTCGCCGCATGTTCCTTTTCTTTCTTGCTCTTACTCCTCTGAATCTACTTGTCCTTGATTTATTTCATATTACTACATTTCTGCTTACTAATCACTCTTTCATATGTGCCATCAACCCAGTGGTCCTCCTGTCAGTTAAAATATCTTCCTCTATATGCACCCTGAAGTTCTTTTGCAAAGTCTTAGATAAGTCAAAATCAAAGTTAGCAGCACCCAAGTGTCTCCTTGCATAGGGTTCAACAGCACATTTGGTAACTTCTAAACATAGGAAAACAAGTTCCTCTACCTGGTATCCATCTCTATAGGCCGCATTCAAATTTCCCTTGATAAACTCATCCTGTTCTACAACTAGCCTAGCAACATCTAGAAGTATTGCTGCAGCTAGTGCTCTAGGGCTATCACCAATCACTCACTGGTTCCACCTCCTGTTGACATCCCACCTAACTTGGTTTGTGCTCCTTTTTGTACAAATTAAGTAACACTCAGAGGATGAGGTACAGCAGCACCACTTTGCGTACTTTTTTTAACACAAATTTTATTGCAGTGTATTTTTCATACATATCTCACCATCGTCCGCGAGGAATGCAATACCTTATGTGACATTGATTTTAAACATTAAACTTCCAGTATCAGGAACTAAACAGTGACATTGTTCATCTTAATATCAAACCCTGCAATTGTAAACTTACCCCCGCAACTACAATCTGTTATCACCTAAGAGTAAATGTAAATGGTGTGAGGTAGTGGTCATTCAGATCCAAGAATATTGTATAAAACCTGTGGGGTGACTTCTCCAGCTCGCTGGAGCCTGGAATTGTTTTGATATTGGTGCCAACAACCTATCTCACATGGACCATGGGAAGAGCAAGTATCTAAAACTGATCAAATGCCGGGGAGGGGGAGAAGGATAACCCCAGCTGTTGCACTCGTCAGATACGTGGTAGCTGCATTCAGTCAGTGCTCACTGTCGTTCTCCATGGCCCGCACCAGGAATTCCTCCAGTAGGGCATCCCATTCTATTGAAATTTGCCTCTTTTGCAACCCTTTGTATTCCTCACGTTGAATTGCGCCACTCTCCACTAAACCCTAGTCACCTCTTCTTACCAACAAACGTTTGGGGAGACCCGCGGGGACATCCAATGTCTAGTCAGCAGGTGTTTTTCTAACAGTAGAGCTAAATCTACAAACCGAGAAGTCACTTTAGATCACTTAGGTCTGGGGTATAAATCTAGTATATACTGTTCTAGTGTACGCCAAAGGTCTGCACTTGTCAGCTCCAACAGTGTTGCCTTAACATCGCTCCAATAGTAGGCCTGGGTGGTAATCTCCGGTCCGTTTGTGGAGTTTTCCACACTCTGTGGAGCACATCGAGTTCTGAAACACTCTGCTCCATGTAGCAAGCAGAGCTTTTTCCCCACTTGCCAGCGCAAGAGCGAGGAAAATCTACCTCCCAGCGGGTTTCTCAATGTGGCCGGTCGGATTTCTCAACGCGGGCGGTCGCAGATGGTCGGGATTGCTCAAGTTGAGAAACCAACTGGATTCAATGGTGGCATAGGATGAGTGCGTCTCCCCCGATACAGCTATCGGATCAGGTGTCTACTGTGTCCCATGGTGTGTAACGCCTGTGGTAGCTCATGTGTTTCAGGCTCCTTTCCATCTGGTGCCCAGTGTCGGCAAACATAGCCAAGAATATTACATGCGTTAAAAACAAAGGGTGGCATTAATAATACATTCCCGCTTAGAAAGCTTAAGGACATTACCCCTTCCTGCTCCCAGGGGCATAGCATCCCAGCCGTTAGGGGCATAAGGCATCGGAGATGCAGTATATCTCACAGCAATCTTACAATAAGGGGGGACAGTACGTAGCAAAAGGGACCCTGCTGAGATCATAGGGAGACCAGGGCCAAGCAGCTTATGCATCTGTCCTCTACCATGCACTCTGGTGTGTACCCAAATTTCTTCCAAGTTTTGACTGGCCAGCCAACATGCCAGCCACTGTAGCTTTTCAGCCATTCAATAGGCACTAAGGTCATACTGCCACTGCCCGTTGGTAATTGCAGCTTAACCAGACTAACCTACTGGTGACCATTACCCCAGATCAGATCAATTAGCAATGTATTTAGTGTGTGAAACACCTGTACCATCACTAGGATCGGTAGGTTTACAAAATAGTATAGTAGGCAAGGTAACCATTTTAGCCAGAGCCAAATACGCGGCTACAGAAAGGGGCAACGTGGACCAGAAGCCCACCTGTGATTGGATCGCAGCGACCACCCACAGATGATAACCTTCTAATATGTCCACCGGTCCATGGTACCGAATGGTTCTCAGTAGGTGTGATTAAAGGAAATTGCATAAAATTTCTTGCTTTAATCCGGAGACCAGATAGGTTGCCGAACTTAGCCATCAGCTGGGCCTCACCTCCCAGTTCACCCCAGAGGTCTTTGAAGTATAGGAGTATATAGTCTACATAAGCGTTTTTTAATAGACCACACAATCAATAGAGATTCCCAACCCCTGGCCTCCTGGCAGACACACGGTGCAAGAGGTTCCACTGCTAAAACAAACTGTAGTGGTGACAGTGGGCAGCCCTGTCATGCCCATGTGATACCCGGTATTGGGCCAAAACGTATTGTTCCATCCTGGCTCTCACCGTAGAATCTGAGTACAGCAGCCACAACAAGAAAACGTATGATAGGTGTATCCCAAATGCCATAAGAGCCGCCAGCATAAATTCCCAGCTAATGGTGTCAAGTACTTGTAGGATATTGAGGGAGAGGCAGCCGGCGAATGGGTAGATCTCTTCTACTGCATCCATTATGTGGAATAAACAGCATATATTTAAGGGAGTACTGTGAAGGGGGACAAAGTCACATTGATCCACTTATAATAAGCGGAAGAGTGGTTGAAGTAGTGAGCGAGCTAGAACCTTACTAAAGGTCTAATCTTCCGTGGTCAATAATGACAGGGGCTTATAGGACAACATGTCGTTGTGTGGGTTGAGGAGAGAGGTCACCAATGCCTCCCATGTCAAATGGAGAAGCATCTCTCCCTCTAGGGAAGCATTATGCAATATTTTGAGGTGAGGGATCAGTCGCATACTATAAGTGGAATAACATTTCACTAGCAGCCCATCTGAGCCTGGCGTTTTATTACGAGCAAGCTCTTTGAAGGCACAAGGTATCTCATTGGCAGAAATGGAAGAATGAAGTGCCTCTCTGTCACTTAAGAACAAGGTTATTTCAGCCAGTTAGGAGGGAGGCGGAGCGCTATATAAGTCAGTATAGTAATCTAGGAATGACATATTGATTTCCAATTGCATCTCAACAGTACTGTGGTGCAGTCTGTGTATTGAAATGATGAGATTTAATCAGCATGGCGAGTAGTGTATCTGATTTGTTTGCTACTGTGTGCGTTCTTTGGAAATATGCACAATAGTCTATACCCGGAATCGTTCGAGAAGTTCAGCATAGGCCAATTTGCAATTGAGACATGATATTTACATCTTGCACAGCTGCCTGCTTTGGTGGACCCAAGCTGTCCTCTACTTGTGTGAGTTCCCTCAAGACCACCTTGTGCACCCACCAATGTGTTAATAGACGATCACTGACACAATATCGACGGAAAAAATATCGACCTACACAAAAATCGACCGAATATCGGAAGCAAGAATATCGACAGCCTATCTACAACATGGTAAGCACAAAAATATCGAGAAAAAAATATCGAAGCCAAAAATATCGTAATTAAAAAATATTGATTTTTTTAAATAAAAAGTGTAAATTAATGTAAATAATACTTATAAACCAAATAAACAGTTAAAATATTTCATAATGTTTAAAATTAATAAATAATACATATACAATAATATAACATTAATTATACATATACATAAAACATAATATATACTTACCTTATAATATGTTTTAATAATTATTTTAATCAGGTTCCGGCAGAAGCTGAAGGCCTATCTATTTCCTGAAGATTAGTTTAAACCTAGGGTTTCTCTTTCCTTTCCCCTCTTCTTTCCATGGTCTGATCTTGATTCCTTAGTTGTGTTGGAATGCATCCTAGCGTGGAGACGCACTGTTTTTAGTTTATTCAGGCGCTTAATAAATGTTTTTATTATTATTATTATTATTATTATTATTAATATTAATATTATAATTATTAATAACTTATAAATTATTAAACCTATTGTAATTACAAATACATCTAAACACATAAAAAATAGCATAAATAAAAAGTTAAGCGTTGGATAGCATAGATGTAAAAATGACTCTTCCAACTCTAGAGGGGGCAACAGTAGGAAAATGGGGAAAGCCCCCTCACGGCCATCGCACGCCAACACAACCTCAACATCATCTCCTACGCCGACGATACCCAGCTGATCCTCTCCCTGACCAACGAACCCGCCGCCGCCAGAGCCAACCTTCACGAAGGGATGAAAGATGTAGCCGAGTGGATGACGACCAGCCGCCTGAAACTGAACTCAGACAAGACGGAGGTCCTCATCCTAGGCTCCTCGCCCTCCGCCTGGGACGACTCCTGGTGGCCCCCCGCCCTGGGCACCGCACCCAAACCGACGGACCACGCACGCAACCTGGGCTTCATCCTGGACTCCTCCCTCTCCATGACCAGACAAGTCAACGCCGTCTCCTCGTTGTGCTTCAACATCCTGCGCATGCCACCGAAGATCTTCCGGTGGATCCCCAGCGAGACCAGGAAGACTGTCACCCAGGCCCTCGTCACCAGCCGACTGTTCTACGGCAACGCCCTCTACGCCGGAACTACCGCCAAGCTCCAGAAGAGACTCCAGCGGATCCAGAACGCCTCAGCCAGACTCATCCTCGACATCCCACGAAAGAGCCACATCTCCGGACCTCTGAGAGACCTGCATTGGCTCCCCGTCAACAAAAGAATCACCTTCCGTCTCCTCACCCACGCACACAAAGCCCTACACGATCAAGGCCCGAGCTACCTCAACAACCGCATCAACTTCTACGCTCCCAAACGCCACCTCCGATCAGCCAGCCACGCCCTCGCCGCCGTCCCCCGCATCCGAAGAGCAACAACAGGAGGAAGGTCCTTCTCCTACCTGGCCGCCAAGACCTTGAACTCCCTCCCTCCCGACCTGCTCCTGACCCAAGACCACCTCTCCTTCAGGAAGAAGCTCAAGACCTGGCTGTTCGAGCAGTAACGGCACCCCCCCCCCCCCAAGCGCCTTGAGACCCTACGGGTAAGTAGTGCGCTCTATAAATGTCTTTGATTAATTGATTGATTGATTGAAAGCGTTGGATAGCGTAGGGGTAAAAATTACTATTCCAACTCCAGAGGGGGTAAGTAGGGATAGTGTTGGATAGCTTAGAGGTAAAAATGACCATTCCAACTCCAGAGGGGGCAACAGTAGGGAAACCATTGGATAGCGTAGGGGTAAAAATTACTATTCCAACTCCAGAGGGTACTACATTAGGGAAAGCGTTGGATAGCGTAGGGGTAAAAATTACTATTCCAACTCCAAAGGGTGCTACAGTAGGGAAAGCGTTGGATAGCGTAGGGGTAAAAATTACTATACCCACTCCAGAGGGTTCAACAGTAGGGGATACGTTGGATAGCGTAAGGGTAAAAAATACTATTCCAACTCCAGAGGGGGCAACAGTAGGGAAAGCGTTGGATAGCGTAGGGGTAAAAATTGCTATTCAAATTCCAGAGGGTGCTACAGTAGGGAAAGCGCTGGATAGCGTAGGGGTAAAAATTATTATTCTATCTCCAGAGGGTGCTACAGTAGGGAAAACATTGGATAGAGTAGGGGTGAAAATGACTATTCCAACTCCAAAGGGTGCTACAGTAGGGAAAGCATTGGATAGGGTAGGGGTTAGAATTACTATTCCAACTCCACAGACTGCAACAGTAGGGAAAGCGTTGGATAGCGTAGGGGAAAAAATTACTATTCCAACTCCAGAGAGTGAAACAGTAGGGACAACATTGGATAGCGTAGAATTTCAATATAACATACTTAAAAAAAATTATTGTATTTAAAATAATACATAATTTAATATTTTAATAACTCTACATTAATTACAAATACCCATTAATAATTATTAAAAACATTACAATTGAATAATTAATTAACAATAAATTAACAATAAATACCAATAAATATTAATTAATTAATTAGTCACCAAATAATAAATATTGAACAATAACATCTTTTTTTCACATTTTTTTTTAAATTATTTAAAATTAATCCACAATTAAAAAATACTAAACAATAAAATGATTTTTCATACCAAATAATACTTTTTATGAAACATTGATTACCACTGTATTACAAATAATTTCCAATTAATAAAAAAAATTACCAATATGAAACATTGATTACCAATTAACAAGTCATTACCAAATAAAAAATTAATTACCAATTAAAATAATTATTTGCCAATTAAAAATATTAATTACCAAAAAAAAAATAATTTCCAATTTAAAAAAATTCTTACCAATTAAAGCACTTATTTACCAAATAAAAACATTAATCACCAATTAAAAAAATAATTATCAAATAAAATAATTAATTACCAATTAATTAATATTTAAAAATAAAATATTTACCCATTCCAATACATAAAAATAAATCATTAATTAATTGTAATTAAACTCCTTCCCACCTAATTCCCCTATAAACCCACAACCCGCTACAGAAATGAACATAAATATTAATTAAAATTAATTTATAATTCCTAAAAATTAATAATAAATTTAGTATATTTAAATTACTTCCCACCCTATTCCCCTATAAACCCATAACCCACCCTGGTACTAAAACATAAAATTTACCTTAAAATAACATTAATATATAAAAATAATTTGCATATAATTTAAAACAAGTAAAATACTTTACAAAAAAAATATTGCACATACATAATAAAATACATAACAATAATACAAATATCGATATTAGTAACTTCGATATTACTTAAATGGATATATAAAAAAAAATCGATATTACTTATCTTAGGGTCGATATTCTGTCCAACGATATTCTTGACCTCGACATTTAAAAAGAAGAAACATGTTATACAGAGGCAGACGAGAATAATGGTTCCTTGCAAGACCATATAGTGTAGATGGCATGTTATGCCCGAAAAAAGAAATTCCCCCTTTCCCTTATCTTTTATGGAAATAATGAATAAAAATGAGTTAAAAATCCACCATAAAATGCATTAAGTGTTTCAACTAAGAAAAAACTCAATTACAGCATGGCCAAACTCGACAATGCATTAATGTCCGTGATCCAAAAGCTAAGAGTTAACGGTTCATGATCATCTCAGTGCTTTGTTGTGAGTTTTTAAAGAAGTCCTGCACTGCTTTGAAAAATTTGCCAGTTCTTGCCAATTCTTGCCAATTTGAGGGGGAGCATGATGCTAAAAATCCAGTTCATTCCATGTTCTTATACCATCAATTAAGAAGAGTGGCTTTAATAAGGATCCGCAGGAGTCGAGCAACATCAGACAGCTGCACAATAGATGTAAAAGAGTTTCCGATTTGTAGCTACATAGTCTACACTTAACTACTTTAGAAAGCAGTTGCCAGTTAGGATTAAAGTCTTTGATTTGTAATGTCAGCATCCTTACTGCCAAGATTTTGGTCAGGCAAGCTTCCCTACTGTGCAATTGAGGTAAGGTTGTGCCCTAAGTCCAACTTGGCTTTCATTGTTGTATGATGCTGCCAGGGCCCTTAATGGTGGTGTCGAATTAATTTTTTGAAAGTCTGTAGTTTTTCACAGCGCAGCACATGCTGATTATATGACCAATACCAGTGCAGCACATACACCACCAACCAACCAATACTAGTGTGGCAGGTAAAGACGTGGAATGCAGCACATCGCAGTGGCTAACTCTCCATCACAATTAACCTTTGCATAAGCAATATTTTACGAACACTAAAGTAAAAACAAATCTCTTGTCTGTTCCACCTTGAACATCTGAAAATCATACGAAATGGGCACCATCAACATCAAAACCAAGAAGTTTCTAATGAATCCTAATCCAAAAAGCCCGGTATTCTACATGATACCCAAAATACACAAAAACTTGATGGACCCTCCTCTACGACCTATCGTATCAACGAAAGGAAGCCTTCATGAACCAATTGGTCAATTAATTGACAAGCATCTTCAACCCACAGTAAGAAACATGAGGACATTTGTCAAAGATTCAACTGACTTTTTAAAAAAATTGGATGAAATTCATTTTGAACTGAGTGAAAAATTGCTTATGTGCACAGCAGACGTACGGTCGCTGTACACCTCAATACCGCATAACCTTGGATTGGAAGCTGTTGAAAGAGCTCTAGTAAATACAGATCTGAAACAGGATTTTCAGGTTTTCCTTATGGAACTAATGACATTCACGTTACACCAAAGTTACTTCAAATATGGCGAACAATGGTATCAGCAACTGACAGGAACAGCCATGGGAAATTCGGCGGCCCCTGTGTACGCTAATATTTTTATGCAAAGCTATGAAGAACTCAACATGTTCTCTAAACCAATCTGGAAGGACAATCTGAAATTCATGGTTCGCTATATAGATGATATTTTCATCTTATGGAAATCTTCCAAAACATTGCTAGAAACAGCACTATGTGAATTTAATCAGGAAGACAGCCGCATACAACTCACTTGGGAAACATCAGAGTCTTCAATAACATTTTTGGACATGAGAATTAACTTAACTAACAAAGGCTTTGAAACAACAATATACCGAAAGGAAACGGACAGGAATAACATGCTACATTATACCAGCTTCCACCAACCAAGCCTAAAACAACATTTGCCCTATTCACAAATGACAAGAGTCAAGAGAATAACATCGGACAGCATACAGGCGAAAACTTCTTTGGATGAAATGGCCACAAGATTTGCTAATAGAGGGTATCCAACTGAGGTGATAGATAAAGCGAGAAAAAGAGTGGATGTGATGGATAGAAAGGACCTACTAAAACCGTCCGAAAAGCATGAGGAAGCTCGCATAGTAGCGGTGTCGAAATTCTCCACCCAAAGTCATAACTTTAAAAGAATCATCACCAAACACTGGAATATGCTGAGGTCAGAACCTGACTTCCAACATGATTTTGATCAAGTTCCTATATTCGCACATACTAGAGCTCAAAACATGGGGGAAATCCTCAAGCAGCGCAAACCCCAAACCAAATCATTCAAAGGAACTAAACCCTGTCTAAGTTGTGGAAGCTGAAACAATATCATTAAAGGCAACACCATTAATCATCCGATGAAGGGATATAACATCAAAGTCAATGTTAATGCCACATGCAATACCAAAAATGTCATTTACGCACTGAAATGCCCGTGCGGAAAACTATATGTGGGAAAAACGGAAAGAAGCATAAGAACACGACTGACGGAACATAAATCGAACATTAGGCTCAAAAGTGTAAAGTCCACCATAGCCGCCCACTTCACTGAGGCAAAACATAACATCTCGCAATTACAATACATGGTGTTGGAAATAGCAGAAAAAATAGAAGGAAGAGACAATACTAAACACCTACTACAACGTGAGAACTATTGGATACATAAACTGTGCACGCAAAGCCCGAATGGGCTCAACGAACGGAGCGAACTGTCATGTTACCTCTAATTGAACGTGCATCATTGTATGCCTGCCCGTCCTCACCCGGGACTGGACACCTGTGATAATATTTACTGTGATGTTCATTTTGTTATAGTTTACCGTTTACTGACTGATTATTCAGTGCATATTTACTTTTTCTCCACTTTTCTGTCTTTTTCTTTCACTGTAAATGTGTTCCACGATAGCACACCGCGATCGAGGTTAGTTTTGTTTTGCTGGGCATAAGAGGTTCGAATCCCAGTAGGGATACTTATAATAATTTTTTCCGATTTATTTCTAAAATGGGTAAGTTTAATGACAATCGAACTCTATACAGCACTAACTAGGACTGATGCATTGTCTTCACGTTTAAGCACAGTTTAGAGGATGTTCCCGAGCCGACATTGAGCTTCGTGTTTGAGATGACGCTCCGTGTCACGTGAGCGGAGCAGCATCTAATAGTATTTCAGCTTGTTCGTATCCTTGGCAACCGTTTGATAATGGAGTCTGAGAGGTTTTCCTGAACTAAACGCTGAGATTGTGATTACGAGGTCAGTGAGTCCTATGAACTATCGGTCATGACTGTATTGAGTTTTTAAGAATAGTGCTGTTAGAACATTAAGCTTACACCCGTCATTTTACTATATTTTTCCAGATATACCCTCCTAAGAGAAGAACAGTGACACGTGAGTGTATGCATGCAACCTAGATAAGGACAATAGTCTTCTACTATGTTGTACCCAAATGTAGACGTTTCATTCTCTTATGTAGGAATGCACAGTCATGCTTTTTTAATAATGATGCTTTGTTTTGATAAGACTCATTACATTTATCTAGGTAGTGACGTTTTTTCATATTTTTTGTTTTTTTCATAGTATTGATTCCCTGATGAAGGGCGTAATGATATCGCCCGAAATGCATTGGAATATTAAGAATTACTTGTCACTGATGTTGAAATAATGAGAAACTAATGAATGAATGAATTCAAGATAAAACATTGAAAATATCCAATAAAATATCAAAGTAAAGAAATACAAATTGTGTGGAATCCTCTGACTACAAGGGAGGAGATAAAGGAGTGCCCAAGGGGATGTCCCTGGTGCTTCACTAGAGACACAACGTGTTACTTTGTCTCTGCGGGATCGCCTCACAAGCCCAGGTGAGTCTTGTGGGGTACTTGACAGAATTAGAAGCCCACGTTCATATATCCTGCCCAGACGACATTATAGAACCGGAGGTAACCCTGCAGGACATGGCAGCTTTGCTGGCTGCCATGCAGGCAGAGAACCTAAGCTTACGTCAAGACATGACGGCCCTACAGGGCCAAGTGGCGGCAGGCGTCACCAACCCCTGGGGTGCCACTCCTAGTCCCAGAACCAGAACAGAAGGGTTGCTTAGACCACCTACGTTCTCCTTTGGTGGATCCTCCTCTGCCACCGGTCAGGATACGGCTATCCAGGTCATCACGCCCCACCCGGTGCAACTGGCACCACCCGAACGCTTCTATGGCGACAGCACCTAGTATGGGGTCTTTATCCACCAATGCCAATTGCATTTCATGGCCAGAACAGCTGCTTTCCCTGATGATGCATCAAAGGTGGCATTCATACTGTCCTACATGGGCGGGGACGCAGCGCAATGGTCCATCTCGCTGGTTGAAAACGACGATCCCATGCTAAAACACTTGCCCACGTTTAAAGAGACCATGCGACGGATGTTCGCTCGTCACACGTTTGTACAAGCCGCCGACAACCAATTGCTTGGGTTAAAGCAAGGAAATAGTGACCTACTGCACTATATCACGACCTTCAGTCGCCTGGTTATCGAGGCACAATGGCCTGAGGACAAAAAGGTGTCGGTGTTTTACCGAGGGTTGCAGGACGACTTGAAGGACCTTATCGCCCAACACCCCGACCCACCAGACATGATAGGACCGTTCATCGACATGGTGGTCAAGATGAACTTCCGGTTGCAAGAGAGGAAAACCGAAAAAGGGAAACACAGCGACAACCGTTTCCTCCCTATCACAGAAAAGGCCTCGGACAAAGGCAAGGAGGATGCCTCCTCGCCTAGCGACACCCATGAACCAATGCAGATAGGCGGCATCGGAGTGGCCCTAACCAGCCAAGAGAGAGAGAAAAGGAGGAAACAGAACCAGTGCCTCTATTGCGGTAAGAGCGGCCACTTCGTCAGGGAGTGCCCGGTGAAACCCAACCGCACACGGAACAAACGGCCTTACGCCTTGCCCATCGACAAAGGAAACAAGGCGGGAAACGAGACAACCCAGTAGACATGGGGGTCCGTCCTCTGGGTTTTTCTTCCTGTACCACCGCGATCCCTGCAGTCTTCGATGGCAACCATCACATAGGAATGGACGTAACCTTGCAGAACCAACAAGGCTCCACCTGGAATATTGTCGCGATGTTTGATTCCGGAGCCACCGGCAACTTCATCGACACCGCCTATTCACAAACCCTGGGAATGAGCATGGTGTCTAAAAAACAACCAGAAACAGTAAAAGCCGTCGATGGTACGGATCTGACCTCCGGCCTCATCAGGCATCAGACCAAAGCCTTGACTATGTGCTTCACGAACAAGCATGCCAAAACCATCAGCTTTGACGTCATAGACGCACCCCAGTTCAAGGTCATCCTGCGACTGCCATGGCTAGTAAAACACAATCCCCGAATCGACTGGAGAACTCAGGTGATCACTTTGGCTTCTGAACACTGCTGTAGCACCTGCTACGAAGAGGACAACAGGCATGGTATCCGTTCCATACAAGCACGGTCGTTACCAGGACCAGGCATGGGGATGGTGTCCCAGGCCGATGTACCAGTGGACTATCAGGATCTGGCAGAAGTGTTCGATAAAAAAGGAGCCAATACCTTACCACTGCATCGTTCCTTCGATTGTCGGATAGATCTGATACCCGGCTCTACATTGCCCTGTAGCCGGATCTATTCCCTTACCGAAAAGGAGAACGCTCATCTACGTTCCTATCTAGATGAGTACTTGGAAAACGGGTTCATCCGCCACTCCAGGTCCCCGGTGTCCTCTCCCCTTTTCTTTGTTTCGAAGAAGGAAGGGGACCTGAGGACCTGCATTGACTTTAGGGCGATGAACACCATTACGGTAAAAAAACGATACCCGCTTCCGCTGATCTCCAACTTACTGGACCAAGTCAAGAACGCCTCAGTATATACAAAACTGGATTTGCGGGGTGCCTACCATCTGGTCAGGGTTCGGAAGGGCGACGAATGGAAAACCGCCTTCCGGACCAAGTTCGGCCTCTTCGAGTACCAGGTCATGCCTTTCGGACTCTGCAACGCCCCCGCAGCGTTCCAGTACTTCATCAATGAGGTTTTGAGGGAGTTCCTCGACATCTTCTGTATCGTATACATAGACGATATCTTGATCTTCTCCCAGACCATTACCGAGCACGTACAACACGTACGATCGGTCCAACGACAACTAGGAAAACACAGACTATACGTGAAACTGGAGAAAAGTGCATTCCACATTACCTCCGTGGAATTCCTGGGTCATGTAATCACCCCCGCCGGTATTCAGATGGACAACAAGAAAGTGGAGGCCATTCTTCTTTGGCCCACGCCGGACTCTGTGAAAGGGGTGCAACGGTTCTTAGGGTTTGCCAACTACTACCGCCGTTTTATCACTGGATTCTCCGGGATGGTGGCGCCTATCTCGTGATTGTTGCGCAAAGGACAGCGTTTTTGTTGGGACCAGAAAGCAGACGACGCGTTCCACGAACTGAAGAGGCGGTTCACTACAGCACCGGTGCTGATACATCCAGACGCCGAACAGCCGTTCGTGGTAGAGGCGGACGCCTCGAAAGAAGCCTTGGGAGGCGTGTTGTCACAAAGGGATGCCAACACCGAACAACTACATCCGGTGGCCTTTTATTCCAAGAAATTACAGCCAGCAGAAAAGAACTACACGGTGTCAGACAGGGAGCTCCTGGCCATCAAGACGGCATTCGAGGAATAGCGTCATTACCTGAAGGACGCAAAACATACGGTCACCATCTACACGGACCACAGGAACCTGCAGTTCCTACGCTCAGCACGCGCCCTGACCGCCCGACAGTTACGATGGACCCTGTTCTTTAACGAATATAACTTTACCATCACATACCGACCTGGAAAGGACAACGTCAAGGCAGATGCTCTCTCGAGATTGGACGAGTCCGAGGATACCACTGAAGACACGGAACCTATTCCCGTTATTTCGGAGGACCACTTCCAGGGAGTAGTGGCTTCCACGGACTTCATGACCCAGTTACGGAAGGATACAGACGGAATAGATCCAGCAGCTCTAGCGCAGGGACACAAAGGATTCCTGGTCAAAGGGAACAAGTTGTATCTACCGAGGGAACCCTGTCAACAACGAGCGATCCGGTTGTGTCATGACCATGTCATCGCTGGCCATCCGGGCTACCACAAAACGCTTGATCTGATACGACAGTTTTGGTGGCCAACAGTAGAAACCGACACAAGAAACCATGTCTCCCGTTGTACCATATGCATGCTGGGCAAAAACAGATCAGAGCCCCCAGTGGGCCATCTCCGTCCCATCCCTGTGCCGCCCTATCCTTGGCACACCATTTCTATGGATTTCGTGGTGGAGCTACCACTAACCAAAACCGGCCATACCACGGTACTGACCGTGGTGGACCACCTCACCAAGATGGCTCATTTCGTACCGCTGCCCAAGATCCCCACGGCGGCGGAACTGGCATTGGTATTCGTGAACAACGTGGTTCGCCTCCATGGCATTCCGGAAGTGGTGATAACGGATCGGGGGTCGCAGTTCGTCTCCCGTTTTTGGAAGGCAGTGTGAAAACTCATGGAGATGGAGGTTCGTCTGTCTTCTGCTTACCATCCCCAGACAGACGGGCAGGCGGAACGAACCAATCACACCATGGAACAATACCTACGAAGTTTGTTGCTCACTGTCGAGAAGGAATGGTCCGATGTGCTATGGATGGCAGAGTACGCCTACAACAACAGCAAACACTCTGCCATAGGGATGTCCCCCTTTTTCTGCCTACAAGGGAAACACCCCCGCACCTCGGCGTGGGACGGTCCAGCAGAGAGTCCATTGCCCAGAGTTCGGGCTTATCACAAGACACTGTGTCAACTCTGGCAACAGGCCAGGTTCGAGCTAGCCAAAGCAAAGGACACCTACAAGTCACACGCTGACGCTCACAGACAACTGGAACCCGAGTATCGCACCGGCGACAAGGTGTGGCTCTCCATTCGGCATCTCAACGTGCATGGTCCCAAGAAGTTGCTGCCTCGGTTCGTGGGTCCTTTTGAAATCGAGAAGGTGATAAACCCTGTGGCCATGAGACTGGCGCTCCCTGCTCACATGAAGATACACCCGGTTTTCCATGTCTCTCTTTTGCGTGCGGTCCATCCTGACTGCACTGTATCCTCTCCTCCTTCTCCGGTGGTAGTGGAGGACCATGTGGAATATGAGGTCAGGGCCATTCTGGGTTCCCGTCGTACCAAGGGGCGGTTGTTCTACCTCATTGACTGGAAGGGTTACGGTCCTGAGGAACGGTCCTGGGAACCCCGTTCCCATGTTCGTCATGCCCCTGTCCTGGTCCGCGCTTTCCATCTGAGCCACCCTCTGAGCCCGCGCCCTGCTTCCTTTCTCTGACTCCCGGGGGGGGGGGGGTTCTGTTTTGTGGAGGGGGTACTGTCGTGTGGCGGCTTTCAGTGGTCCCGGACGCCGCAGGATACATGCAGACATCGGGACACTCACTTCCGGCCAGAGGTGGTGTCCCGGTCTAGTCCTCCACCACAGACATTGGGAGACCCGCTTCCGGCCAGAAGTGGTCTTCCGTGGCAGTCCTCCACCGCAGTAGCACTTCCGGGCCAGCACATTTAAAAGTGCGTGAAGCCGCCGGAACGGTGCTTCTAATCCTACCCGACAGACGCTTTGAAGCCCAGCTGACGCCGAGGGTTTCTTCATGTCACGGTAACGCTGCCTTGCCTCACGCGTTACGTGACTGCTTCTGTCTGTATTCTTTGGTGTCCGCCGCGCAGGAGCGCAGCTGATACAACTCACACGAAGCAGCTGCAAAGACACGCTGCTTCTTCCCAGCCTTGGTTCGTTTTGCTGGCAGTGGCGCAGGAGCATTACTGCCTGTTTGATTTCGAAGTGCAGGTGCACTTTGCCTTCTTGTTCCTTTGTTATTTTGCCTGAGGCGCAGGAGCGCTTACCTTTCTTTTCCTTTGAACAGACGTTTGCCTTGGTGGTGGCCCAGGAGCGCTACTGCTTGGCTCCTACACGCAGGAAGCGTAGGAGCATTGTTCATTTGGGCCGCGCTATAGCGCTTACCCTGGAGTTCTTGTCCTTGCCTGCTTTTCAGCGCAGAAGTGCTTTTCTTTACGTACTATTGGTTCCTTGGTGGTCCTGGCGCAGGAGTGACTCATTCTTCGTTTCCCTAGCCACGGATGTGAGGCTCCTGGATGACACTGCACTGGCCTCTTCTTTACGACAACAAGAACATTAATAAGTGGTGAGTGTCAGCAACAGGGTCTCCTGTCTGCATGTGTCTTGTGGGGTGTTGTCCAGCACGCGCGTAGTACCTTGCCCTAATCTGTGTCTTGTTCCCTCAGCTGTGCCAAGACCCGTCCCAGCGTCCCTACCACCAAAACCACTTCCTTGGTTCCTTTTGGCCCCCATTCCTGGATCCATCTCATCCTTGTCGGGCGTCTTCCCCGTGAGGGTTTGGTGGGATCAGGGGCGGTGGTTTCTGTCGTCTCTGCGGGATCGCCTCACAAGCCCAGGTGAGTCTTGTGGGGTACTTGACAATAGACCACTCTGGTCTGATACTAAGTCTGTGCCAAGTACACAATTTTCTTCCCCTCTCAGGCCCCATCATTGTGATTGATAGAATCCATATTCTCTGGAAATGTCAAAGACTGGTGACTGTTGGAAACTGATATGATTCTTAAATACATTTGGGTTAGCTCCAAGAGATGGGTTTGCATTGAGCCTTGAATTACTCATGCTTTGTCGCGCCATTGGGACTTGAGGCCGCTGCATCTTTATGCCTGCAGACATATGAGGGTTCTGAGGTCTCTGCATCTGATTATTTTGTGCCTGCTTCAAAGTTACATTTAGCATTTGACCATCACCTGACAACCTGTCCGAATTAAGCGGGCACTCCCTTTTCCAGTGTCCCAACTTATTACAATATTGTCATGGCTTAGACCATTTAGGAGGTGCAATATCTACTCCGATTTTGGATCAATCAGTGCATAATTACCTCTACCTTGTTGGCCACCATTCCCATTACGCGTCATCGGTCTTCCTCTTTGGATCCCGATTTCCTGCAACCCCCACCAACACCCTTATTGTAACCTGTACTTCTCATGTACTGAACATTCTGAAATTCTTTCTGCGTTACTCTGTCTGGGCCCTAATGAATTTTGCCTTAATCTTTTTTTGTTGCATTTCCAATTCATCACCAAAATAACAAAGTATTACATCCAGAGGTTTACCTTACCAACAAATAACATTCTGTTGAATATGTGAACTGATCTTTGGATGCAACCCAAGAACAAACTGGGACACAAACTTTATCAAATTTCTTCTGTGAGGGATTTCCATACCTCTATGCTGTCCGAATACCCACATGAGGCGTTCAAAATAGGCATGGACTGATTCTTAGCTTTCTGTGTAGTTTGTTTTATCTTAAGCCAATCTATGCCTTTCTGCAGAACCTTACCTTTCAGGAAATGTATTACTTAGTCATACTTCAACCTGACTTCAGGAAATGGAGCATTTTGTATGAATTTCCCCAGGGTGTGCTGCATTTGGCCATTGTTAGACTACTTTACATTTGGAATACAAATCAATAGGAACCATAATGTCAGAAAAAGTTTTCAAATCCTCCCATAACACCTTTGGAAGTTTCAAGAACTGCTGAATTTGAGTGTTCCACAAATCAGGAATTTCTCTTGATTTTGGAAATTGGTTTGTAAATGCAGCAAGATCGCCTTGACTCAGGGCACATGCAAATATCTGCTTCATGCACCTTCATTAGGGGGAAAACTCCAACTTCAGAATTGTTCTGTACACCTCTTTTCAACAGTCGCCGCATGTTCCTTTTCTTTCTTGCTCTTACTCCTCTGAATCTACTTGTCCTTGATTTATTTCATATTACTACATTTCTGCTTACTAATCACTCTTTCATATGTGCCATCAACCCAGTGGTCCTCCTGTCAGTTAAAATATCTTCCTCTATATGCACCCTGAAGTTCTTTTGCAAAGTCTTAGATAAGTCAAAATCAAAGTTAGCAGCACCCAAGTGTCTCCTTGCATAGGGTTCAACAGCACATTTGGTAACTTCTAAACATAGGAAAACAAGTTCCTCTACCTGGTATCCATCTCTATAGGCCGCATTCAAATTTCCCTTGATAAACTCATCCTGTTCTACAACTAGCCTAGCAACATCTAGAAGTATTGCTGCAGCTAGTGCTCTAGGGCTATCACCAATCACTCACTGGTTCCACCTCCTGTTGACATCCCACCTAACTTGGTTTGTGCTCCTTTTTGTACAAATTAAGTAACACTCAGAGGATGAGGTACAGCAGCACCACTTTGCGTACTTTTTTTAACACAAATTTTATTGCAGTGTATTTTTCATACATATCTCACCATCGTCCGCGAGGAATGCAATACCTTATGTGACATTGATTTTAAACATTAAACTTCCAGTATCAGGAACTAAACAGTGACATTGTTCATCTTAATATCAAACCCTGCAATTGTAAACTTACCCCCGCAACTACAATCTGTTATCACCTAAGAGTAAATGTAAATGGTGTGAGGTAGTGGTCATTCAGATCCAAGAATATTGTATAAAACCTGTGGGGTGACTTCTCCAGCTCGCTGGAGCCTGGAATTGTTTTGATATTGGTGCCAACAACCTATCTCACATGGACCATGGGAAGAGCAAGTATCTAAAACTGATCAAATGCCGGGGAGGGGGAGAAGGATAACCCCAGCTGTTGCACTCGTCAGATACGTGGTAGCTGCATTCAGTCAGTGCTCACTGTCGTTCTCCATGGCCCGCACCAGGAATTCCTCCAGTAGGGCATCCCATTCTATTGAAATTTGCCTCTTTTGCAACCCTTTGTATTCCTCACGTTGAATTGCGCCACTCTCCACTAAACCCTAGTCACCTCTTCTTACCAACAAACGTTTGGGGAGACCCGCGGGGACATCCAATGTCTAGTCAGCAGGTGTTTTTCTAACAGTAGAGCTAAATCTACAAACCGAGAAGTCACTTTAGATCACTTAGGTCTGGGGTATAAGTCTAGTATATACTGTTCTAGTGTACGCCAAAGGTCTGCACTTGTCAGCTCCAACAGTGTTGCCTTAACATCGCTCCAATAGTAGGCCTGGGTGGTAATCTCCGGTCCGTTTGTGGAGTTTTCCACACTCTGTGGAGCACATCGAGTTCTGAAACACTCTGCTCCATGTAGCAAGCAGAGCTTTTTCCCCACTTGCCAGCGCAAGAGCGAGGAAAATCTACCTCCCAGCGGGTTTCTCAATGTGGCCGGTCGGATTTCTCAACGCGGGCGGTCGCAGATGGTCGGGATTGCTCAAGTTGAGAAACCAACTGGATTCAATGGTGGCATAGGATGAGTGCGTCTCCCCCGATACAGCTATCGGATCAGGTGTCTACTGTGTCCCATGGTGTGTAACGCCTGTGGTAGCTCATGTGTTTCAGGCTCCTTTCCATCTGGTGCCCAGTGTCGGCAAACATAGCCAAGAATATTACATGCGTTAAAAACAAAGGGTGGCATTAATAATACATTCCCGCTTAGAAAGCTTAAGGACATTACCCCTTCCTGCTCCCAGGGGCATAGCATCCCAGCCGTTAGGGGCATAAGGCATCGGAGATGTAGTATATCTCACAGCAATCTTACAATAAGGGGGGACAGTACGTAGCAAAAGGGACCCTGCTGAGATCATAGGGAGACCAGGGCCAAGCAGCTTATGCATCTGTCCTCTACCATGCACTCTGGTGTGTACCCAAATTTCTTCCAAGTTTTGACTGGCCAGCCAACATGCCAGCCACTGTAGCTTTTCAGCCATTCAATAGGCACTAAGGTCATACTGCCACTGCCCGTTGGTAATTGCAGCTTAACCAGACTAACCTACTGGTGACCATTACCCCAGATCAGATCAATTAGCAATGTATTTAGTGTGTGAAACACCTGTACCATCACTAGGATCGGTAGGTTTACAAAATAGTATAGTAGGCAAGGTAACCATTTTAGCCAGAGCCAAATACGCGGCTACAGAAAGGGGCAACGTGGACCAGAAGCCCACCTGTGATTGGATCGCAGCGACCACCCACAGATGATAACCTTCTAATATGTCCACCGGTCCATGGTACCGAATGGTTCTCAGTAGGTGTGATTAAAGGAAATTGCATAAAATTTCTTGCTTTAATCCGGAGACCAGATAGGTTGCCGAACTTAGCCATCAGCTGGGCCTCACCTCCCAGTTCACCCCAGAGGTCTTTGAAGTATAGGAGTATATAGTCTACATAAGCGTTTTTTAATAGACCACACAATCAATAGAGATTCCCAACCCCTGGCCTCCTGGCAGACACACGGTGCAAGAGGTTCCACTGCTAAAACAAACTGTAGTGGTGACAGTGGGCAGCCCTGTCATGCCCATGTGATACCCGGTATTGGGCCAAAACGTATTGTTCCATCCTGGCTCTCACCGTAGAATCTGAGTACAGCAGCCACAACAAGAAAACGTATGATAGGTGTATCCCAAATGCCATAAGAGCCGCCAGCATAAATTCCCAGCTAATGGTGTCAAGTACTTGTAGGATATTGAGGGAGAGGCAGCCGGCGAATGGGTAGATCTCTTCTACTGCATCCATTATGTGGAATAAACAGCATATATTTAAGGGAGTACTGTGAAGGGGGACAAAGTCACATTGATCCACTTATAATAAGCGGAAGAGTGGTTGAAGTAGTGAGCGAGCTAGAACCTTACTAAAGGTCTAATCTTCCGTGGTCAATAATGACAGGGGCTTATAGGACAACATGTCGTTGTGTGGGTTGAGGAGAGAGGTCACCAATGCCTCCCATGTCAAATGGAGAAGCATCTCTCCCTCTAGGGAAGCATTATGCAATATTTTGAGGTGAGGGATCAGTCGCATACCATAAGTGGAATAACATTTCACTAGCAGCCCATCTGAGCCTGGCGTTTTATTACGAGCAAGCTCTTTGAAGGCACAAGGTATCTCATTGGCAGAAATGGAAGAATGAAGTGCCTCTCTGTCACTTAAGAACAAGGTTATTTCAGCCAGTTAGGAGGGAGGCGGAGCGCTATATAAGTCAGTATAGTAATCTAGGAATGACATATTGATTTCCAATTGCATCTCAACAGTACTGTGGTGCAGTCTGTGTATTGAAATGATGAGATTTAATCAGCATGGCGAGTAGTGTATCTGATTTGTTTGCTACTGTGTGCGTTCTTTGGAAATATGCACAATAGTCTATACCCGGAATCGTTCGAGAAGTTCAGCATAGGCCAATTTGCAATTGAGACATGATATTTACATCTTGCACAGCTGCCTGCTTTGGTGGACCCAAGCTGTCCTCTACTTGTGTGAGTTCCCTCAAGACCACCTTGTGCACCCACCAATGTGTTAATAGACGATCACTGACACAATATCGACGGAAAAAATATCGACCTACACAAAAATCGACCGAATATCGGAAGCAAGAATATCGACAGCCTATCTACAACATGGTAAGCACAAAAATATCGAGAAAAAAATATCGAAGCCAAAAATATCGTAATTAAAAAATATTGATTTTTTTAAATAAAAAGTGTAAATTAATGTAAATAATACTTATAAACCAAATAAACAGTTAAAATATTTCATAATGTTTAAAATTAATAAATAATACATATACAATAATATAACATTAATTATACATATACATAAAACATAATATATACTTACCTTATAATATGTTTTAATAATTATTTTAATCAGGTTCCGGCAGAAGCTGAAGGCCTATCTATTTCCTGAAGATTAGTTTAAACCTAGGGTTTCTCTTTCCTTTCCCCTCTTCTTTCCATGGTCTGATCTTGATTCCTTAGTTGTGTTGGAATGCATCCTAGCGTGGAGACGCACTGTTTTTAGTTTATTCAGGCGCTTAATAAATGTTTTTATTATTATTATTATTATTATTATTATTATTATTATTAATATTAATATTATAATTATTAATAACTTATAAATTATTAAACCTATTGTAATTACAAATACATCTAAACACATAAAAAATAGCATAAATAAAAAGTTAAGCGTTGGATAGCGTAGATGTAAAAATGACTCTTCCAACTCTAGAGCGGGCAACAGTAGGAAAATGGGGAAAGCCCCCTCACGGCCATCGCACGCCAACACAACCTCAACATCATCTCCTACGCCGACGATACCCAGCTGATCCTCTCCCTGACCAACGAACCCGCCGCCGCCAGAGCCAACCTTCACGAAGGGATGAAAGATGTAGCCGAGTGGATGACGACCAGCCGCCTGAAACTGAACTCAGACAAGACGGAGGTCCTCATCCTAGGCTCCTCGCCCTCCGCCTGGGACGACTCCTGGTGGCCCCCCGCCCTGGGCACCGCACCCAAACCGACGGACCACGCACGCAACCTGGGCTTCATCCTGGACTCCTCCCTCTCCATGACCAGACAAGTCAACGCCGTCTCCTCGTCGTGCTTCAACATCCTGCGCATGCCACCGAAGATCTTCCGGTGGATCCCCAGCGAGACCAGGAAGACTGTCACCCAGGCCCTCGTCACCAGCCGACTGTTCTACGGCAACGCCCTCTACGCCGGAACTACCGCCAAGCTCCAGAAGAGACTCCAGCGGATCCAGAACGCCTCAGCCAGACTCATCCTCGACATCCCACGAAAGAGCCACATCTCCGGACCTCTGAGAGACCTGCATTGGCTCCCCGTCAACAAAAGAATCACCTTCCGTCTCCTCACCCACGCACACAAAGCCCTACACGATCAAGGCCCGAGCTACCTCAACAACCGCATCAACTTCTACGCTCCCAAACGCCACCTCCGATCAGCCAGCCACGCCCTCGCCGCCGTCCCCCGCATCCGAAGAGCAACAACAGGAGGAAGGTCCTTCTCCTACCTGGCCGCCAAGACCTTGAACTCCCTCCCTCCCGACCTGCTCCTGACCCAAGACCACCTCTCCTTCAGGAAGAAGCTCAAGACCTGGCTGTTCGAGCAGTAACGGCACCCCCCCCCCCCCAAGCGCCTTGAGACCCTACGGGTAAGTAGTGCGCTCTATAAATGTCTTTGATTAATTGATTGATTGATTGAAAGCGTTGGATAGCGTAGGGGTAAAAATTACTATTCCAACTCCAGAGGGGGTAAGTAGGGATAGTGTTGGATAGCTTAGAGGTAAAAATGACCATTCCAACTCCAGAGGGGGCAACAGTAGGGAAACCATTGGATAGCGTAGGGGTAAAAATTACTATTCCAACTCCAGAGGGTACTACATTAGGGAAAGCGTTGGATAGCGTAGGGGTAAAAATTACTATTCCAACTCCAAAGGGTGCTACAGTAGGGAAAGCGTTGGATAGCGTAGGGGTAAAAATTACTATACCCACTCCAGAGGGTTCAACAGTAGGGGATACGTTGGATAGCGTAAGGGTAAAAAATACTATTCCAACTCCAGAGGGGGCAACAGTAGGGAAAGCGTTGGATAGCGTAGGGGTAAAAATTGCTATTCAAATTCCAGAGGGTGCTACAGTAGGGAAAGCGCTGGATAGCGTAGGGGTAAAAATTATTATTCTATCTCCAGAGGGTGCTACAGTAGGGAAAACATTGGATAGAGTAGGGGTGAAAATGACTATTCCAACTCCAAAGGGTGCTACAGTAGGGAAAGCATTGGATAGGGTAGGGGTTAGAATTACTATTCCAACTCCACAGACTGCAACAGTAGGGAAAGCGTTGGATAGCGTAGGGGAAAAAATTACTATTCCAACTCCAGAGAGTGAAACAGTAGGGACAACATTGGATAGCGTAGAATTTCAATATAACATACTTAAAAAAAATAATTGTATTTAAAATAATACATAATTTAATATTTTAATAACTCTACATTAATTACAAATACCCATTAATAATTATTAAAAACATTACAATTGAATAATTAATTAACAATAAATTAACAATAAATACCAATAAATATTAATTAATTAATTAGTCACCAAATAATAAATATTGAACAATAACATCTTTTTTTCACATTTTTTTAAATTATTTAAAATTAATCCACAATTAAAAAATACTAAACAATAAAATGATTTTTCATACCAAATAATACTTTTTATGAAACATTGATTACCACTGTATTAAAAATAATTTCCAATTAATAAAAAAAATTACCAATATGAAACATTGATTACCAATTAACAAGTCATTACCAAATAAAAAATTAATTACCAATTAAAAAATTTGCCAATTAAAAATATTAATTACCAAATAAAAAAAATTATTTCCAATTTAAAAAAATTCTTACCAATTAAAGCACTTATTTACCAAATAAAAACATTAATCACCAATTAAAAAAATAATTATCAAATAAAATAATTAATTACCAATTAATTAATATTTAAAAATAAAATATTTACCCATTCCAATACATAAAAATAAATCATTAATTAATTGTAATTAAATTCCTTCCCACCTTATTCCCCTATAAACCCACAACCCGCTACAGAAATGAACATAAATATTAATTAAAATTAATTTATAATTCCTAAAAATTAATAATAAATTTAGTATATTTAAATTACTTCCCACCCTATTCCCCTATAAACCCATAACCCACCCTGGTACTAAAACATAAAATTTACCTTAAAATAACATTAATATATAAAAATAATTTGCATATAATTTAAAACAAGTAAAATACTTTACAAAAAAAATATTGCACATACATAATAAAATACATAACAATAATACAAATATCGATATTAGTAACTTCGATATTACTTAAATGGATATATAAAAAAAAATCGATATTACTTATCTTAGGGTCGATATTCTGTCCAACGATATTCTTGACCTCGACATTTAAAAAGAAGAAACATGTTATACAGAGGCAGACGAGAATAATGGTTCCTTGCAAGACCATATAGTGTAGATGGCATGTTATGCCCGAAAAAAGAAATTCCCCCTTTCCCTTATCTTTTATGGAAATAATGAATAAAAATGAGTTAAAAATCCACCATAAAATGCATTAAGTGTTTCAACTAAGAAAAAACTCAATTACAGCATGGCCAAACTCGACAATGCATTAATGTCCGTGATCCAAAAGCTAAGAGTTAACGGTTCATGATCATCTCAGTGCTTTGTTGTGAGTTTTTAAAGAAGTCCTGCACTGCTTTGAAAAATTTGCCAGTTCTTGCCAATTCTTGCCAATTTGAGGGGGAGCATGATGCTAAAAATCCAGTTCATTCCATGTTCTTATACCATCAATTAAGAAGAGTGGCTTTAATAAGGATCCGCAGGAGTCGAGCAACATCAGACAGCTGCACAATAGATGTAAAAGAGTTTCCGATTTGTAGCTACATAGTCTACACTTAACTACTTTAGAAAGCAGTTGCCAGTTAGGATTAAAGTCTTTGATTTGTAATGTCAGCATCCTTACTGCCAAGATTTTGGTCAGGCAAGCTTCCCTACTGTGCAATTGAGGTAAGGTTGTGCCCTAAGTCCAACTTGGCTTTCATTGTTGTATGATGCTGCCAGGGCCCTTAATGGTGGTGTCGAATTAATTTTTTGAAAGTCTGTAGTTTTTCACAGCGCAGCACATGCTGATTATATGACCAATACCAGTGCAGCACATACACCACCAACCAACCAATACTAGTGTGGCAGGTAAAGACGTGGAATGCAGCACATCGCAGTGGCTAACTCTCCATCACAATTAACCTTTGCATAAGCAATATTTTACGAACACTAAAGTAAAAACAAATCTCTTGTCTGTTCCACCTTGAACATCTGAAAATCACCCTGACTAGCGCAGTTTGCCCTCTGCGAAACATTATCAACACTAATCGCTATTAGTACACTCTTACAACATTAGTTTGATAGTTCCCTATCTGAATTGTGTGGCCCAAACACTCATGGGAGTTCCCTTCGCTTTCTTCATTTGGAATAATTCAATAGTATTTCCAATCACTGCCTTTGAATGTAAAGGATCTACACTATAAAGTTAATCAGTCAAAGCTATATTGTTAATACATTTCTTCACTGTTGGAGATGTCCACTTTTTCAATTTGACCACTTGAAATTTCACTATCATCAACTCAATTGATTTCTTCTTCTTCCACATACACGTTTTTGGAATAAACATTGTTTTTCGTGAGATATAACGTAGCCTTTTCCACTTTGCTGACATCTACTAATTCTTGCCATATTTTCCCATTCTTTGTAGGAACACCATTAACTAGAATAACTACAGGTTCAGTTACCTCTTTCTCTACACCAACAGTTTTAAGATTATTTTTTAAAATCTAAAGGTAAATACACAACTTTTCCTTTTGAGCCTCTCTGTAAATCTGATGGAGGCAGCTTTCCTGTTTTAGGCTCCATACGAACAATAGCCTGGGAAACTGGGAACGCCTACTCTGCATATCATTAACGTTAATCTTCGCTCTCATCTGTAGCAATGGTTTTTGCGGACGCTATTGCTGGAAAAATGCCGATATCGACAGTTTGCACCAGGTTGAGAATGGGACGATAATTCTTTTGCCACTTTTGCTGCGCTAAAGTGCCGATAACTCGGCGATATGTCCTTGAGAATTCGCCCCTTTGTTTTTTCTTTTCTTTTGTCCGGATTCGCGCACCCATCCACTTAAAAAATAAAAATGCTTTTTTATGGTCCTGGGGGGCCTTGTGGGATCCCCTGAGCAGGCCTAGGGGGTCAGGATCATGCGAATCTTCTGATTTGCATGTAGCTACAACAAACTCCTAATAAACACAGGGGCTTGTTTTAGAGCCACCCTATAACCCAAAAGTGAGGATTTATCGTGGAGTTATCAGCACTTTAGCGCAGCAAAACTGGGAAAAAATTATCACCCCATTCTCAAGTTGTTGCACACTGACCCATTGCCCACAGGCTGACAGTACCAACACAGCAGGCAACTAACATCCCCCTGAAGACAAAGCTGCTGGCTGTGTTGCACCTGTTGGCCTCTGGTACTTTCCAACCAACAACTGCCAGAGTCGGGGGAGTCTCACAGCCAGCCCTGTTAAACTTTCTCACACATGTCTTGGATGCATGTTCACAAAAGCAACGGCGTGCCCCTATATATGCACCACACGCTCGTCCCAATTCGTAGTATTCCTGCACAACCAACCCCAACCCCAGCCATTGCCTTGCGCCTCTGTTCTCTGGATCCAAGAATGTGGTTTCAGAAATGGGTGTGTGCCAGTTTATGAAGTCCAGTAGTGAACAGTAGTGGAAAAACAGTACTTTATAACAAAAACATAAATTAACAACACAAAAACATCAAACAACGAGTAACATTCTCAACGGGGAACATCATCACAGCAACTTGTGGGTCCATATAAATGCAGATCATCCTGGAAATCCCAATACAATTCTGGAAGTCCGTATTCAGAAACCTGTTGCATATATGGTGACAATGGTAGAGCGTTAGTATGGTCACAAACGCAATCTAGTACAATTGATTGCACTTGGACAAACCAGAATGCTTACAGGTATGATCAATCCTGCACAAAAAGAGCATAATATATGTTTGTGTGGGCGTAACCTTCGTAGGAAAGAAAAGGAAGGTTCCGGCCACATGATTTTCTGTTACAGTCTCATTATGCAGGATTTATCATACCTGTAAGCATCACGGTTCGTTTCAGCTTGATATACCGGCAGCTTCACTACTTCACCCACATTGCGCAGGAACAGCTGGAGACTAAGCAAGGTAACCACGCCATAGCAGGTTTCCCACACATGTTGGGGGCAATTGATTGCACACATGTACTACTTGAGCCCCCTGCCGACACGGCACACAATCACCGCAACAGAAACCACACGCATTCTAACAATGTGTAGGCAAAACTGGACCACCGGGGCCTGTACACTAATGTTGTCGCAAACATACCATGCAGTGTACATGATTATTCATCTTTCCAAGCACCCTAGCCCTAGTCCCCAGACTGATCCACCCCCAGCGATGAATTCCCGACCCTGTGCACCCTGACCTCAATGCTCACCTGCTGCCACCGGCATGTCTCTAAGACGGCCCACCATGTGCTGGAGCAACCTCCTCAGCCGCCACTGAATTGCGTGCAATAGGCCCCAGTGCATCCTGTTGCTTCGTGCAGAGGAGTCTTGTTTGTACAGGCTGCTGCCTTTGGTGTACATGCAGTCCAGCTGAGCTCACAATTCAAATCGGGTCTTGATTGTCAAGATAGCATATTGAGGCCTACGCACCATCGCAGGTTCCAAACCTGCACAGCTCTGGTGGCACTACTAACTCAGTGCAGCTCAAGTCATCGCCACATGACGGGAAGCCCATGTCGGCCAAAATGCCTCGTTTGCCACTAACTTTGTGCACTTCAAGTCATCACCACGTGGCGGGAGCCCGTGTCGGCCAAAGTGTTTTGGCTGCCACCAACTTTGTGCACCTCAACTCATGGGCCCTTTATGATTAAATATCATGGTGCGGACGCCATCATGTCACCACCGTCAGTGGGGAATGTGAGGTGGTAGGTCCCTATGCCGTCATGCATGAATAATATCAACACGGACACACCCGGATAGAGAGTGGAAATGGCATCAAGCATGTGCATCTGGTCCTTTTCATTGGCAGGGTCACTTGTCCTGTGATGCTGTGCTGGATGGGTGTGGTGTGGGTTTAAATCAGCCATTAGGGAGTGGCTGTTGCATGCTGCAACTAGACCTGTGATCGGGAGATCACTACAGGGAAGACCTGGGACATGTAGCATTGTAGTTCCCTCTCGGTAAGCGTAAGCGAAGTGGGCTGGCTGGGCATATGCAAGTCCAGCATAGGGTTGTGAACAATGACCCCGGGGCTCTGGGCGTGGTTAAGTCCCAGGCTGGACAAGGAAGTAACTAATGGATGTGTCTCTGTTGTAGTGTCGGTGCCACCCGGAGTAAAATTGGTATGGTTGCACCCTGTGACTCAAGTCAAAGAACCTGAGCAGTAGGGACGTAGGGGGAAACACTGACCCTATATTCATTCCATACTTCTACACTTGAATGATCATAGACATCTGCGTGAATTTGAATGATTAATGCACATTCAGTGGAGTGTTATCTTAAGGAATTTTCTTCTCTTGTCTTTGATATAGCCAGTACTTTGTCCTCTTCCAATCACTCTGCCAATTTCCAAGCACTTATAAATTCACCATGCACTCTCCTTGCAGTACTCAAATCATTCAGTCAGTACCCATGTACTTATACAATGACCCAGGCACTAACACATGCACTGCTACAATCCTCTGTACACTAAACATGATGTCCTATAACCAACTACACACTGCTCATTTGTTCCTGCAATTCCCCAGGTAGTACCCATACAGTCCAGAAATCACCCTGCCACTCCCCATGCACTGCTCCAATCACCCAGCCACTATTAGGTACTTATCCAATCACTCCGCCAATTCCCAAGTACTTTTCACAATGCAGTCTCCTTGCAGTACTCAAATAATTCAGTCAGTACTAATGTACTCATGCTATAAAAGATTATCATATAAGGTGTTAATAATTACATTTCTTTGATTAGTTTGTACAAAGGTAAAGTTAAATGATGCCACATATTTTAAGATTGAATGGTGAAATAAGGTGCTGTAAATTAGGCTTATTTTTGTAGTCTGAACAAAGGTATAGTTGAATGATGCCAAATAATTTTAGATGCAAAGGTGAAGATGTAGAATAAAAGTGTGGTTTTAAAAATGCTCATAAAAGGTGTTGTTAATTACCCTTCCTTCTTAAGTCTGTTGAGAGTTATACTTTAATGATGTCACATATTTGTGGATATAATGGTCAAGATGTAGCTCAAACGTAAACAGCCACATATTAGCCTTGCATGGTGTTCTTACCTACTTAACTAGATAATATGTAATGGCTGATCTATGTGTTCAGATTGTATTTATACAGTTATATGTATGCTTAGTGAACTATTGAAAGGTGCCTGAACGACTAGAGGAGGCAAAGGTAGTGAGTAGGTGAATTTCAAGCTACTTGAGTAATGATTGACTGATTCCATATTGTGCAATGATCTAGTTAGTATCCAAGCAGTCATGAAATCACTCTGCCACTACCTAACCATTTCTGAAATCACCCAGGCACCACCAATACACTCTCCCAATCAGGCAAGCACTACCCATGTAGTCATGCAGTAAACCAAGCACTTATAAATTCACCATGCACTCTCCTTGCAGTAATCTAATCATTCAGTCAGTACCCATGTACTCATGTGATGACCCAGACACTAATACATGCACTGCTACAATTCCCTGCGCACCACCCATGCAGTTCACTAATCACCTACACACTACTAATTCTGTCCTTCCATTTCCCAGGTACTACCCATGCAGTCCAGCAATCACCCTGTCACTACCCATGCACTCCTACAATCACCCAGACAGTACTATGTACTTATCTAATCACTCCGCTAATAACCAAGCACTTATAAATTCACCATGCACTCTCCTTGCAGAACGCTAATCATTGAGTCAGTACCCATTTAGTAATACAGTGACCCAGGAACTAACCATGCTTTTCTACAAACACCTGTGCACTGCCCAATCACTTACACACTACTCATTCACTCCTTCAATTTCCCAGGTACTACCCTTGCAGGAGGAACCTGCTGCGAAGAGGTAGAAGTGGTGTTTGGGTCTTGTGCCACCTCATTAAGTTCTTTCCTCCTCTCCTCTCTAGCTAGGTGAACTGGGTGCAGAGTTTCCAGGTGCTTTTTCATGCTACTGGATCCGCATGAGTATTTTTTTTCTGACCCTCTGAATAAAATGCATTGGCAGATTGTGCAAGTGACCTTATGGGCATTCACTTTTTTCTCGCCCTCTGGTACTGAAAAGAAGGCTCATACAATACTTTCCTTCATCTTCTTCACTGGTTCAATAATTTCTTCTTCCTCCACATTGAAGGGGTTTATATCTTGCTGACTAGAAGCCATAGTGTTGAAAAAAAAATCAGAAACAAGCACAATTTGAAACCAGCATTGGCGTTGCCAATAGGTTTCGCATTTGGAAAGTTGGAGCTATTGGTTTTGTAAATGACATTTTATATTTATATATCGTTATTGGCATTGTCAATAACAATATATAAATATAAACGTCATTTACAAAACCAATAGCTCCAACTTTCCAAATGCGAAACTTATTGGCAACGCCAGTGCTTGTTCTGGTTTGAACTGCTCACGGTTGGGAAGCTGTTACAGATAAATCTAGCATGTCTACTCCATAGCCTGCAGTGATTTACAAAGGCAGTTTTCCAGAAATAAAGCATCTGGTGCCAACTGTACTTTTAGTGCCCACTTTTCTATTTTTAGAGAGTACCTCTTCTATAGCCGAAAACAAAAAAAACCCATAGAAATACATAAATAAAGATGTTCCTGTTTTTCCTATTTTTTTTTTCTTTTCACTTCTTCCCTTTATTTGTTACTTTTACTTTTCTGATAATTTTAATTGTGTTTCATAGCGTTTTATAATTGTTTGTCCTCTTGTAACTTTGTTTTACTTAAACAATTTGAACCTTTCGTACATTGCAATTATTTTTTTATTCCCACTTCTTGATTCATCTTCTTCCTTTTTCAAAATCTTTTTTTAAACTTACATTTTAAGCATTTATCATTCCAGTTAGGCTTTCTTTCTGGTCTTTTCTGCCGTTATGTGGATTCCTTTCACACTTCTGTATTCTGCCACTGCCGTGCTGTTCTGTGGAATTCGACGCTTGTGTAAGTGTAAAGAGATAACTCAGTGGGTTGATGGATTGCTCTACAAATTTACGCATGCCCTGAACATTACTAGTCCGTTCATTCTCTGTGCAGATAAAATAAGTCCCAGTACACTAGAAGGAAGCCACGAGGCGCTGCCGCCAGTTATGTGCTATCTGTCAGGGTGTGCATGGTCTCTGGCACGAGGGTTACTTTAAAAGATGTCTAAAGGCATCATCCTGGCATTTGATAGATTTTCCCCAAGCAGATGTTGCAAGAGCAGCGTTTGTTCTCCGATGATAAAACCATGCACACAGAGGCATCGCTGACGCTTGCACTGCCACCCTCCTGGGCTCTCTTCCTTGTTGTGACAACGCTGGTTCTAGAGTAAGCTGCAAGTGAGCCTCGGACATCCCCTTCGGCCTGGGCACAGTGAGGGGTGCCTTCAATGAAAGCGCAAAAGTAAACAGCAGAGTGTGGGGCTGAGGCAGCAGCGGCCGCTCCCTCGGCAGCCGCTGACCTGCTTTCTCACGGCTCTGAACAAGCAGAGCGTCTCGAATTATCGAGTTTACTTTTTTTTGCGCGCGATCTCTGTGTGATTTTTAAATGTCATTGGGGAGACCGAGAGTCATCGTGTTTTTTTGGGAGAGGGTAAGGGGTGAGTTGCACAATAGTGTGAGCAGGTAACAATTGTAATTAGTGTGTGGTAGGAAATACACGTTACCCATATGTAGTGCGCACAGTAAATCTAGTGTGAAAAGCATGCCACAGAGACCCCACGCATTCCCGAGTTTCATTTGTCAAACGGATGCATAGTGGCAGCTGTAGTAAGGTCTGTGACTTAAGGCTTAAAAGGGTACAAGGGAAGCCGGATGGGGGCGGGAGAGCCTGGTGAGGGGGGGGGGGGCGGTAATGCGAACGAGGGGAGGAGAAGTGTGGCAGGCAGATGCGCGAAGGGAAGCCGGATGGGGGGGGGTTCTGTTGAACCTTTCGTCCATCGCTATATTTTTTTTTATTCCCACTTCTTGATTCATCTTCTTCCTTTTTCAAAATCTTTTTTTAAACTTCAATTTTAAGCATTTATCATTCCAGTTAGGCTTTCTTTCTGGTCTTTTCTGCCGTTATGTGGATTCCTTTCACGCTTCTGTATCCTGCCACTGCCGTGCTGTTCTGTGGAATTCGACGCTTGTGTAAGTGTAAAGAGATAACTCAGTGGGTTGATGGATTGCTCTACAAATTTACGCATGCCCTGAACATTACTAGTCCGTTCATTCTCTGGGTGCAGATAAAATAAGTCCCAGTACACTAGAAGGAAGCCACGAGGCGCTGCCGCCAGTTATGTGCTATCTGTCAGGGTGTGCATGGTCTCTGGCACAAGGGTTACTTTAAAAGATGTCTAAAGGCATCATCCTGGCATTTGATAGATTTTCCCCAAGCAGATGTTGCAAGAGCAGCGTTTGTTCTCCGATGATAAAACCATGCACACAGAGGCATCGCTGACGCTTGCACTGCCACCCTCCTCGGCTCTCTTCCTTGTGACAACGCTGGTTCTAGAGTAAGCTGCAAGTGAGCCTCGGACATCCCCTTCGGCCTGGGCACAGTGAGGGGTGCCTTCAATGAAAGCGCAAAAGTAAACAGCAGAGTGTGGGGCTGAGGCAGCAGCGGCCGCTCCCTCGGCAGCCGCTGACCTGCTTTCTCACGGCTCTGAACAAGCAGAGCGTCTCAAAATTATCGAGTTTAATTTTTTTTTGCGCGCGATCTCTGTGTGATTTTTAAATGTCATTGGGGAGACCGAGTCACCGTGTTTTTTTGGGAGAGGGTAAGGGGTGAGTTGCACAATAGTGTGAGCAGGTAACAATTGTAATTAGTATGTGGTAGGAAATACACGTTACCCATATGTAGTGCGCACAGTAGCAGATGCGCGGAGGGAAGCCGGATGGGGGCGGGGATTTCTGTGTTTTTGAATGGTGGGGGGGCGTGAATGCGCGAGGGGAGGCAGGCGGATTAGGAGGGAAGCCTGATGGGGGCGGGAGAGCCTGGTGGGGGGGCGTGAAAGCGAGCGAGGGGAGGCAGGCGGATTAGGGAGATTCTCGTGCTTGTGTGGTCACGTGACCCGCTTTTTTGGTCACGTGACCTCACATGCACTGTAAAGAAACTGCAGTGGTTTCACTAGTCGATCAAGCCCTTGAATTTTCGCCTATTCCATTCGCAAGCGAATGGTAATAGGCGAAACCTAAAAAAGATGAGTTACAAGCAGCTGGTCTTGTCACTAACAAAGCCAAATAATAAGAAGAATATCACAAGGATGGATACTCCATCTTACAGAATGAAAATGATTTAAACCAATCAAATTCTTTCTTTTCCTGCTGACATGAAGTCACGTAGGGTGCGACCACCCGTCGCTTAAGCATTGCACACCCATAAAATATAGCATACATAATTATAAAATGTAAATAAATGTTTATACAATATTTTAAAAGAGATATTACTAGTAAAATTCTTATTTCAATTTGGTATTCTAACGTTCAAAAGCAATATTTCAAACTTTGAAAATACACCGAAGTCGCGGCAGTGGCACGATCACAGCACCGACCCAGGAAATAGGTGCGAGGAGGGGTTGAGCGCCGTACGCACATACCTTGCTTTGTCATTAAATTTCAAATCGTCAATATTACACTGAAAAAAATTGGTTATAAACATTTTTGTAAAGTAAGTTAGTCAAACACTATAACAGAAAAAATGTATTGATGATTTCTATAATGATATTTCATACTTTTCAAATTACGCTGAAGTAGCACCCCGACACAACTTCTAAAATCTGCAGTAGCGAGATGCGCGCAGCCATCTTGTATGGTGCATGTAGGGTGCCCGACTTCTGTGGAATATAAAAAAAAAGCTTGAATATACTTTATCAAACTATAAATTATTCAAAACGCGTCGCCAATAAACATTTTCCAAACACGGACCCTGGAGTGCGAGTCTTCTGTGTTTTCTGTGGCTTCATCGTGCGGGAAACCCTTTCTGGTGTGTATATATATACTGAAAAAAACATAGGTTTTACGGGTGTTATAGCTAGTTGGACATTTCACTCGTACAAAACCATTGAAAATTTCCCGGTTATAGTTAGTTGTACTAACTGTAACTCGCGAGCCCGTAATCCACTGCTGATGTCACATATTACATCATTCATGACATGGTCAAAGACATCACTGATGACATCTCAAAGGACACCACTGAGGACATCATCCAGTGAATGTGGTTTGGTTCAATATTTAAATAAGTATTTTATATATATATATATATATATATATATATATATATATATATATATATATATATATATATATATATATATATATATATATATATATATATATATATATATATTCAATGAAAAAACCATTGGTTTTAGGCCATATATAGTTAGGAATTAGCATTTACAAAACCTTATTTTACTCGCATAAAACCATTGAAATTCCATATATAGTTAGAAGCGCTAACTATATATCGCGCACCCGCAATCCACTGCTGATGATGTCACATATTACATCATTCATGACATGGTCAGTGACATCACTGATGACATCACTGATGACATCTCAAATGACATCACTGATGACATCACTGATCACAACATCCAGTGATTGTATGTGTCTGTAAAGTTTAAATATGTTTCACATATTGAAGAATGAGTGGATGTATAAGTGTCTGGATGAAGAATTTAGTAGGTGCATGACTGACTGTATGAGTGAGTGATTAAATGTGTCTCACTGAGTGCATGGGTTAGTGACTAAACTGTCTTAATTTGTGCATCAGTATGTTTGTTGTTGTGTAAGCTGCTGCATGTGTTGATCAGTAGCTATAAGAGTGGCCATATGGGTTATTGATTGGTTGCCCAAGTATTTGAATGGGAGGCTGAGTGTGTGTGTGGGTGGCTGGGAGGTGCGTGACTCTGTGCATAGATGTGTAAGCAGTTGATTCACTAGGAGTATGAGTTCAAGAGTGCATGTGGAAACAGCTATATGGGCGGTTGACTATGCATGGGTGTGTTGGTGAGTGAATGGATTTCTCATTGCTACATGTGCAAGTAAGTACGTATGTAAAACACAATACATGTGAGAGTTGAGATATATAAATAACTGAACATAAGAGCCAGTGAATGTGTGAGTGGCTGTATCGATCACTGTGAGCTTGTATCAGGGATTATATAAGAGAATAAATATTTGTTATTATATGTTTGAATAAGTAAGATGTGTATAACTTTATAGTTGAGGAAATGGAGGTGTGATTGATTCTTTGCATGACTGACTAGGTGTGTGAGTAACTCCATGGATGAGTGACAGTCTGTGAGTGTCTGTTTATACTGAGTGTATGTAAGGTTATATTAGAGTCTGAAGAGGTTCATTGTATTATCACATGAGTGATGTGATCAGTGATGACAAATGAGATGTCATCAGTGATGTCATTTGAGTTGTCATCAGTGATGTCATCAGTGATGTCATTTGAGATGTCATCAGTGATGTCATTTGAGTTGTCATCAGTGATGCCATTTGAGATGTCATCAGTGATGTCATCAGTGATGTCACTGACCATGTCATGAATGATGTAATATGTGACATCATCAGCAGTGGATTGCGGGTGCGCGATATATAGTTAGCGCTTCTAACTATATATGGAATTTCAATGGTTTTATGCGAGTAAAATAAGGTTTTGTAAATGCTAATTCCTAACTATATATGGCCTAAAACCAATGGTTTTTTCATTGAATTTTCAAGGTTTTGTAAATGCAAATTCCTAACTATATATCCACTATAACCTATGGTTTTTTCTGTGAATTTCATTGGTTTTTTAATAGCAAATATGAAAAGCTTTAAAATGTCAAGTACGTGATAGATAAAAACATTTTCGTATTTATGCACGCTGATGTGCTTTGAACGCTGCACCCCCCCCCCTCCCCTCTTTTGTCTTAGTAGTACTCTCTCTTTGCAGATACTGAAGGGTAGTTAACGCAGGCCTTTACCCCCGTTGTAATCCGTCGTGCCTCCTTGTCTCTCCATTTGATTGATTGTTGTCCAAGCATTTACTGTTTTAGAATTGGTTCTCTTTGGATCATTCTCTATTTACAAACAAGCACAAAGTCGCAATACTCTGTTTAGTCTTTGCAGATAGTGAAAAATCGTGTAAAAAAATAAAAGTAATCGAGCAAAATCAGTAGGCCACTAATTGGATCTCTTTTTGACCTCGCTAAAATAGAAATATTAGGAACAACCCTTCATGAGAAATACGAAAATAGTGAGATGAACTGAGCTCCACACCATGAGGGCTGCAAGACAGCTCGGCTCCATCACCCATCCCGCACAAAATAACGACAAACCCTATGCAAATATTAAAAATATAGACAACACACCAGCAAAGAAACAGGGTAAAACATTTTATTAAAAAACTATTTACATAACGTTGGTTTATAAGATGATGTCAGTAGTGGACCGATGTGTGAATAGATCGAAAACAGCACAAGGCTCCAAGATCCGGATGGCAAGCTCCTGGATGTTGGGTGCCATAGTTTAGAGTTCTGAATTTCAGCCTTTTTCAATGCCTGTGCTTTGTTGAATCAAAATGGCGGCTTGACACAAAGCTGACTCAAGCGTTGCTACTGATGCTATGCAGACCAAAACTGGTTTTCAGTTTGTACATTTTTCTAGATTTTTCAATCCAAGTTTGGTTGACTTTGTAGAACGATGGCTTCAGATTTTCAACATACGGTGTGGTGGCGCTGACTGGGAGGGGGCGCTTCGCTCCTGCCCCCTCCCCAAGTAAGATTTTCATACGTGAAAGTACGTTAATGGTTTTGGTCCCTGAGATGCTTCGATGTCACTACCATTCTCAAATAGCATAAGTTCTGGATGTTGGGTGCCATAGTTAAGAGTTCTGAGCAGTGCTTGTAACACTGTCTGAAGCTTATTTCCACCTACTGCAGCTTCACTTTTCTCAAAGTAAGTGAGTGTCGTTTGTGGACCTGACTGCATTAGAAAACAATGTGATATGTTACCTTCCTAAACAGCTTGACGGAGGCCCCTGAGGGGCGGTGTGATGGCCATGGACTCGGAGAAGACGCTTGGCTCCGACACCCTCCCCAAGTCCTATAGCACTGGTGTAGCCTGAGATCGCCCCCGACATAGGCGGCCGGCTCCCGGGGTCCGGCGGAACTTTTTGCCTTTTGATGACTCTTCAATTCTGGACCTTGTCCCACAATCCGTTTGACCTGAAGACAAGCTGTAGTGGGGCGCCCCTTTATCGTTTTAGTTGCCATTCCGCCCGCTTTTGCTACACTGTGCCTCTTCCGCCATTCAGCTGTTTACCGCCCGCTCTTGCGACTACAGCGTCTCACTCACCATGTAGTTGAGATGCGCCCGCTCTTGCGGTGCAGCGATAGGCGGCTGCCACAGGACTCTCAAAATGGCGGCCGGCTCTTCGGTTTTGGGCCTGGTCCACTAAAATGGCCCTGGGACACCTTGGAACTCGGACGCTTGTCTGCTAGGGCTTGGGTCCCATTCTCGAAAAGCGTCCCCTCAGCCGTGAAGATTCTACAAAAGTCTTGGGGGCCTCCGACTCCCGCAGGCTTCTGGTGGGGAGCGGCTGCCATGATTGCTCGTGGAATGGCCACGACGGAGCTACGAGATGGTAGTGGTCTCATGCTGACGCCAGCTTTAGTCTGAAACATCCAGAAACACTATAGACTACCAATTCGATCAGTTCCGGTAGCGCCCCAACATGACCCGGAAGAGAAGAACTTGCCCTCCCCTCTTTGACTGATGGTTCTTGTTGCCTGTCCCCTCTGTTGTCATTTAACAGAACTTTTTGGACTGCTGAAAGGGGTTGTGTTCTGAACGCTGGTTGGTGGAGACATTTAGACTATATTCTTGACCTACGTTGTCGCGTAATGCGTTTTATGACACGCCGCGTTAGCGCACCTGGAAGTGATCCGAGGCGCGGCGCGCAGCGCGTAACGTAAGCATAACAGGTCATGTGACTTGTTAATAAAACTTTTCATTGGTTCATTTTACTTTTGTTAATTTAATGATGAAAAGCTTGGTCATATGTCCTAAAAATTACGCTTTTTATTATTTTCGAACAATATTTTTTTTTCAAACATATGTTATAATATTCCAGGCTAATGTACTTTCCCGGAAAATTTACAACTGTCTTGCAAGTAAAATATATTCCTTTTTCGAGAAAAAGGGCGTTTCTTCCTTCCATGACGGAGCCGTTGAGTAAAAGAGATTCGGCCTGCTGTCTTAGTCGCCGATACGCCTGATTATCAGATTCTTATCGATCACTTTATGTTGCAGACATGAAAAACACAACTGCCCTTGACCATTTATCTTTACTGCGTTCCTACATATTATACCTTTTATCCGTCATGTAATTGGACTGCTTTATTTCACTTGCCTTTTACTGATTCGAAAACAGTCACTAAAAGTAAAAACTTTACAAATGTAAATACTACTACCGTGTTTTGTTTTAAAAACCTTTATTGTGAAAATGTCAGTATACAAATACGGGCCTATAACCACGTGGGCCGGCCACGGAGCAAACTGAAATCGTATATGATGAGGAGACATTTACACTGTAGAAGAACGTAACGAGCGGGCCATTAGGTGACAAGAACAAAGTGTCTAACAGTTGCGGAATCGGTGGACGTACATTTTGTAATTAAAATACGACAGGGCCACTTACAATAACATTTTCTAGATATACATTTGCGGGCAAGGAGTTACAAGTCCCATTTATACCGGCGCCATTTTGGGCGAGGCCGGGCAGGTCCAAGATATAGTCAAAATGTCTCCACCAACCATCGGCCAGACCAGAACCCCTTTCGGCCCTTTATGCTACAAGATGGTGTCTTCCATTCAGAAAATATTGGTGGCAGCATTTTGAAAGGAAACAGAAACAGCCGTTCTCCTAGTGAGTTTCACATTGTTACATTTAGGAAGAATGTTGAAGAGTAGTATGTGGAAAATCTGAAGCCATTTTTCTACAAACTCTCAATCAGACTTGGATGGAAAAAAAAAACCTGAAGAATGTACAAACTGAAAACCAATTTTTGTCTGTATAGCACCAACAGTAATGCTTGAGTCAGCTTTGTGTCAAGCCGCCATTTTCATTCAATCAATAGCGTCCCCCTGCACACATTCAGGGACCTGGTCGTGTCTTCAGATGAAACGCATTGTAGGAAAAGAAGCAGAAAGGAAAAGGAAAAAAGTTCCGCCGGACCTAGTGAAGCTGCAGCAGGTGCAAATAAGCTTCAGACAGTCTTACAAGCACTGCTCAGAACTCTCAACTGAGGCACTCAACATCCAGGACTTGCCATTCGGATCTTGGTGCCTTGTGCTGGTTCCGACCTATTCACACATCGGTCCACTACTGACATCACCTCATAAGCCAACGGGGCACCCCACGCCGACTTTCAGCGCAGCATTGTAGGATGGCCACACCAGTGCGGCAACTTGCTGGACACAACATCGGGGCCATCCAGATCTTGGCGCGTTCGACTCACTGTACCGCAACAGTGACCGCAACTCAGCTGGACACGCCGTCTTTCGGCGCAGCATTGTAGGATGGCCACACCAGTGCGGCAATTTGCTGGACACCACCTCGGTGCCATCCGGATCTCGGCGCGTTCGAGTCACTGTACCGCAACAGTGACCGCAATTCAGCTGGACACGCCGTCTTTCGGCGCAGCATTGTAGGATGGCCACACCAGTGCGGCAATTTGCTGGACACCACCTCGGTGCCATCCGGATCTCGGCGCGTTCGAGTCACTGTACCGCAACAGTGACCGCAATTCAGCTGGACACGCCGTCTTTCGGCGCAGCATTGTAGGATGGCCACACCAGTGCGGCAATTTGCTGGACACCACCTCGGAGCCATCCGGATCTCGGCGCGTTCGAGTCACTGTACCGCAACAGTGACCGCAACTCAGCTGGACACGCCGTCTTTCGGCGCAGCATTGTAGGATGGCCACACCAGTGCGGCAACTTGCTGGACACAACATCGGGGCCATCCAGATCTTGGCGCGTTCGACTCACTGTACCGCAACAGTGACCGCAACTCAGCTGGACACGCCGTCTTTCGGCGCAGCATTGTAGGATGGCCACACCAGTGCGGCAATTTGCTGGACACCACCTCGGTGCCATCCGGATCTCGGCGCGTTCGAGTCACTGTACCGCAACAGTGACCGCAATTCAGCTGGACACGCCGTCTTTCGGCGCAGCATTGTAGGATGGCCACACCAGTGCGGCAATTTGCTGGACACCACCTCGGTGCCATCCGGATCTCGGCGCGTTCGAGTCACTGTACCGCAACAGTGACCGCAATTCAGCTGGACACGCCGTCTTTCGGCGCAGCATTGTAGGATGGCCACACCAGTGCGGCAATTTGCTGGACACCACCTCGGAGCCATCCGGATCTCGGCGCGTTCGAGTCACTGTACCGCAACAGTGACCGCAACTCAGCTGGACACGCCGTCTTTCGGCGCAGCATTGTAGGATGGCCACACCAGTGCGGCAATTTGCTGGACACCACCTCGGTACCATCCGGATCTCGGCCCGTTGTGCTGCCTTCGGCCTATTCGCACATCGGTCCGCTACTGACGCCGCCTCACGTGCCAACGGATTTTCTACGCTTTTTGTAGCCCTATGCCGCATAACAGGTCATGTGACTTGTTTATAAAACTTTTCATTGGTTCATTTTACTTTTGGTTTCCTAAAGATGGAAGGCTTGGTCATATGACCTAAAAATAACACTTTTCATTGGTTTAGAACATTTTTTTTTCCCAAACAATGAAAGCCCCACCTTGTTTCTGGATCATTCAGACTGAAGCTGGCGTCAGCATGAGAGCACCACCATCTCGTGGCAACGTCGTGGTCATTCCGCGAGCAATCATGGCAGCCGCTCCCCACCGGAAGCCTGCGGGAGTCGGGGTCCCCAAGAATTTTATACAATCTTCACGGCTGAGGGGACGCTTTTCGAGAATGGAGCCCAAGCCCTAGCAGGCAAGCGTCCGAGTTCCAAAGTGTCCCAGGGCCATTTCAGTGGACCAGGCCTAAAACCGAGGAGCTGTCCGCCATTTTAAGAGCCATGTGGCAGCCGCCTATCGCTGCACTGCAAGAGTGGGAGCAACTCAACAACATGGTGAGCGAGACGCTGTGGCCGCAAGAGCGAGCGCAACTCAGCTAGATGGCCGCCACCTGGGGAGGCCCGTTCACGCCGGCTCCCCCACGCCCCCCCCCGGGCCGCCGCACGCCAATTTTCGGAGCAGCATTGTAGGATACCAAAACCAGTGCAGCAGTTTACTGGACATCACCTGGGTGCCTGTCGTACATGTTGTGTCAGCCATGTGACACTGGACACAGACCGCTACTGACGAGGCCTCCCCCCGCACCACCCGGGACGCCCCACGCTGTTTTTCTGTGCTGCATTGTAGGATCCCTAAACCAGTGCGGCACCCAGGCGACATCACCTGGGTGCCGTCCAGAACTCTGCACGTTGTGCTGCCTTGGGACTATTCGCACAACAGACCGCTACTGACGAGGCCTCCCCCCGCCCCACCCGGGACGCCCCACGCCAATTTTCGGAGCAGCATTGTAGGATCCCTAAACCAGTGCGGCACCCAGGCGACATCACCTGGGTGCCGTCCAGAACTCTGCACGTTGTGCTGCCTTGGGACTATTCGCACAAAAGACAGCTTCTAACCATTGTTGCTTTTTGTGTTGAGAAATGTTTAAATGTTTTTAGTTTTTGTTCCGTTCGTTAAAGTTAGTAGTTAATAAAGTTTTATAACCTTACTTTGTTGGAGTGTTATCTATTTTTTTAAAAACGGGTGAATGGGGCCTTGAATCGGGTTATTGTCATGTGTGGGCTTTGGAAGTGTGCTGCTGCAGGATCGGACATTTCAAACTCAAATGCACGTTCTTTTTCTTACCTTTCCGAAGCATGGAGCGCAATAGCAGGCAGAGAAAGGGTGATGCACGTGTTGAACACTACCTGACCTGGCAAGTTGCTGGCAGTGCCCCCCCCGCCCGCTCCTGAAAGAGGGCACACACACACCGCCGCCCCGAGTACTTCACAAATCTTTAAAAGACCATGCGCTTGTTCATGAGGCTTAAATGGTTTATCACCTCTTCTAGAACCCCTGCATCGACCCTCTGACGTTTCATGGAAAAATTACCATGTAACACAATACCAAGCCCTGTCAGCTGAAACCCCCAAGGAATCGTGGGGCATATTATCAAGGGGGTTTATCTCCGCTTTTTTGGCTTTAAAAGCCATGAAAGCGGAGATAAAATTATTTCCCTATTACCAAGCTGTCGCTAACACCAGTTAGTGACAGCTAAAAGGAGATAGCGACCATCTTGGGCCCCGCTTTGCATGTCAGTGATACTTATCACTAATGACATGCAAAGTGGCGTGCCAAGATGTTAGCGACTGGAAACAGTCCCTAACATCGCTACCTTCTATTACCAACTTTTGGAGATATTCGCGCTAAGCGCGAATATCTCCAAAATCTAACACCTGCCCTGAGCAGTTCTTAGCCATGTTATCCAATGGGAGGTGGATAACATGGCTAAGAGCATTAGGTCGATAATACATGAATATCGCTGACTTTTCTGCGATAATAGCAAGGTTTATCTGCGATAAAAATCGCCGATGTGCGGCGATAATTTTTGTCTCTAAACAAGTTAGAGACAAAAATTATCGCTAGTTGTTCGTAATATGCCCCCGGGTTTTTGCTTGCAGAAATCGGGAGGCGGGAGACTAGCACTGAAATCAGTAGTCACACGCCTGAATCAGGAGGATTGGCATGTCTGAATTCTCTACAGCTGGGGCCATAAACTACATCTGCAGGGTTAGGTGATAGCCTGGGACCAGCCTGGCATCTAAAATGGCTGCCGTGCACGACAAAATTGTGGCATTCGAAAAAAGGCAAGATGGCGCAGCCGCTGGAAGAGATGTATCAACATATATCAGCCTCCTCAGCCACCCTCAGGAAACATAGGGGATTAGGATACGTCTCCCGCACCCCCTTATACCTAGTACTTTAATTAACGAAGCACAAAATGGCGAATTCCCGTTTCGCTACCAGTTTGCGGCCCAGTTCGCGGCCCGTGAAGCGCTTCTACCGTGAAAAATCATTTTTTTTTTATTTTCCCCACGGGACCCTTTAATAACCCCAACAACATTCCTAGGGGGTCAAGAGGGGGATACCTTGCCCCCTTTCATTAAATTCCCCCTTAGTTTTTCACCTTTTCTTCTCTCTCGATCCTACCGAGAGACAAGATGGCGGCCGCACCGGACTGTCACGCAGCAAAAAAAAAAAAAAGCTCACGCACAGCCGCTGGAAGAGATGTACCAACATATATCAGCCTCCTCAGCCACCCTCAGGAAACATAGGGGATTAGGATACGTCTCCCGCACCCACTTATAACTAGTAATTTAATTAACGAAGCACAAAATGGCGAATTCCTGTTTCGCTACCAGTTCGCGGCCGCGCTTCTACCGTGAAAAATCATTTTTTTTTTATTTTCCCCACGGGACCCTTTAATAACCCCAACAACATTCCTAGGGGGTCAAGAGGGAGATACCTTGCCCCCTTTCATTAAATTCCCCTTTCGTTTTTCACCTCTTCTTCTCTCTCGATCCTACCGAGAGACAAGATGGCGTCCGCTCCGGACTGTTTAGAATGTTGACAGACACCGGAGAGCCAATCAGCTTTCTGCGCGCAAAGTTCCGATAAGCGAAAAGTAAGCGGACCGGATCGCTGCCCGGAGCGCTGTTACAGATATATATCTTGATTTAAACGTTAATTTCTCAAAATCCACTGAAGCACATATATTGAGACCTAGCAAAGGCACATCGGGCTAACAGTCCCTACAATTTTGCCAAGTTTCGTGCAAATCCATTCAGCCGTTCGAGCTAAAAGTGAGTCCAACCGCCCTATGGAAAAATGAATGGGAAAAACGCGTTTTGGGACCCCCCTTTTTTCTCAGCCCCCCCTTGACGAAACCCCACCAAATTTTCAGGGGCTGCTCAGAAACAAAATGTGCCATTTTCCTGAAAATTTCAGCCGATTCCGTCCACAAACGCAAAAGTTATTAGACATAGAATTTTCAGAAATCCCATAGGGAATTAATCCTAACTATATATACCTACTGGCTATTGCCAGTAGGTAATATATATATATATATATATATATATATATATATATATATATATATATATGTATATATATATATATATATATATATATATATATATATATATATATATATATATATATGAAATTTCCCTCTCCAAAAGGAAATAACACAGGATACCTCTGGATGCTTCAAAGATGTTTTATTCAGGCAAAAGTGGCAAGTGCCTATCGACGCGTTTCACCAGTTACGGCTCGTTCACGGTAAAGCTGTGAGAGTGACCAGTGCTATTTACATGCTTGTGCTTAAACAGTGAAGTAGGACAACAAAATATTACACGGCAGACATATTGAACTAGTCAATTCCATGGGTATGTAGTAGTCAACTTGAAAAGTATACAAATTAATAGTTTTTTAAGCAAATCAAAGACAACAATTAATCGTTATTGTACTGATTCGGATTAACTCATAATTTCTGTATGATTATTACACACATTCTAATGTTACAGTAACACATCAGTGTGCATTGCTTAAAAAGTCTTAAAGTCCCGCCCAAGTGGGCAAGTAACAGTTTATCGCTGCCATTACAAGTTAGTTGAAGTAAAACAGCCACAGACCTTGATTAGCCTAAGACACAGTTCACAGGCCAGAAAGTGCGTTTGTTGGTATTGGTCATTCAACCAATAACTGAAACGTAAATGTCTAATGATAGTGGTTCCGCTTGAATCAGCATAATTTAAGTATATACATATTATACATTCCGGCCTGGTTAGATTTCACAAAGTCCCGCCCAAGTGGGCATAATCAACGAGCATGTCAATTTCTGGCAATGTAATGGCTTGCTGAATTCTGGCTGAGTCAGTTAGTTCATACAGGTAACATGTATTCAAGGACGAGATTTCATAGGTTCCCATGGGTTAAGAAAATACGTTGTCCTACAAAAAACATAAATGTGCAAATTTTGGTGAAAATTATACTATACTAAAGAGTATAGTCAATCATAATAACAATTAAAAGCATTCTTATGTCACTTAAAAACAGTTTACATCATTAAACGAACACAGATAAGTTGCAGATCGTAAGTCATTATTTTTACGTTATGTGTACTGCTAATTCCTCGTTCGAGTTCATCCCTATCGGGTGTAGAGTCTCGAAGTCAATGATGTATTTTGACTCCATTACCCTTAGTTGGTGTAATCTGTCTCCACCCCTTAGTGATAGTTTCACCGCATCCAATACCACAAAGGACTACAAGTTATCATTCTGGCCATGAAAGATTTTAAAATGTCTGGCGACAGGATATTGTTCGTTGTTGTTGCGGATTGCCCTCTTGTGTTCAAGCACTCTCATTTTAGCTTTGTGGATTGTGCTGCCGATGTAATATTTGGAACACGGACAAATGAGGCAGTACACACAGAACTCTGTGTTACAATCAAAGGGCCCTTTGATAGTGAACATTCTCTTGCTATTAGGGACTTTTATTTTATCACAGTTTTTGCTGCCCCAACACGCTTTTTTCTTGATCACGGCAGTGTTCAAGAACGTTTGTTCGAAATGCGTAGGAGTTTTGCGCTAGACCTGCAATAAATGAAAATAACTGCTGCCAAGAAGTGTGCCGCGTGGTTTCTTGTTTCTGAATTCATTGGAGACACGCTCCCGGTCTCGAACGCGGGCACCAACAGGAAGTGTTCCCTCTGCAACGGGGACATTTGTTAGGAATATATATATATATATATTCACTGAAAAAACATAGGTTTCAGGCATGTTATAGTTAGGAATTAGCATATGAAAAACCTTAGAAACTCACTAAAAATAACATTGGTTTCAGGACACTATAGTTAGTGGAAAATTTGACTCATATAATATTTGAGATTTCATAATTGATGTCATCAGAGATGTCACTGACCATGTCATGAGTGATTTAATATGTGACATTATCAGCAGTGCATTGTGGGCGCACAAGTTATAGTTAGCTCAACTAACTATAACAGGTGAATTTCTCTGGTTTTATATGAGTCAAATGTTCAACTATAACGTGCCTGAAACCTATGTTTTTTAGTGAATATATATATATCTATATATTTTAACTGAAAAAACCATAGGTTTCACACATGTTATAGTTAGCTGGACATTTCACTTATACAAAACCATTGAAATTCCCCTGTTATAGTTAGTTCAGCTAACTTTATCTTGCGTACCCGCAATGCACTGCTGATTACGTCACATTTTACATCACTCATGACATGGTCAGTGACATCACTCATGACATCACTGATGACATCATCCAGTGAATGTTTTTCTTTCTGAAAAATACATATTTTTTATATATGTATATTTAAAGGTCGATGGATGAATAAATGGGTAAATAAGTGTCTAAATAGATGTTTTTTTTGTAAAATTGATTGTATAATTGACTTAGTAATTGTATCCTTCTTCAGGTCACAACTAGATCGAGCTCAGAATAGGCCAAGAGAACTATTCAACATAGTCGGCAATCAAACTGCTTCCACTCCCCCGTCCCACTGGCCTCGACGACTAGATGTGAAGAAATAGCTTTTTTTTCAGACAAAATTAAACTAATTGAGCAATCCTTCCTCCCTACTGTGATCTCTTCCACCAATTCGAACATCTCTCCTAATGAAATGAAATGAAATTTGATCTGTAGAGCGCATGGCTGCCCGAAAGCGTCCCAGCGCTTGCTTAGGGAACCCGTTCTGGTATTCCCCTGCGAGATAACCCATTACTGGGCATCCCCAAGGTGAAAGCCAGGCATCCCGCTGCGAGGGGCCGTTGTGGAGATTAAGCAAGCTATTGCCCAGAGTTACAGAGTGGGACTCCATGATTGGAATAGGCACCGAGGCAAGAATTGTCAGGTCTGGGGACATTTTGAGCCCAAGACCCGCCGAGGCGGGGAATTGAACCCTGGTCCGGGCCAGACCTCTACATCAGGATCTGCCGCTCCAACCACTTGAGCCACACTTCTCCACATATCCCACCCTCCACCATAACTCCCCCTACACCCACTACTGCCCATCAAAACTCTGATCTCCCTCGCCCCCTTGCCCTCCATTTTCCTGGACTCCAACCATCCTAACTCTCTTACTAAAAATAATGCCACTTGGATTACCTTCCAGCCAGTCACTGAAAGAGACGTCTTTAACATCATTTCCAAACTCAAGCCTTCCTCCCACACCAAAGACCCTCTCCCCTCCAAACCTGTCCAAAACCTCAAACACATCATCACCCCTTCCTGGACCTCTATTATCAACAGCTCCCTTGCCACCGGCTGTGTTCCCACTTCATTGCAACTAGGCCAAAGAAATCACACCCATTATCAAAAATCCTTTGGCAGACCCAAATGACCTCAATAACCTTCGTCCCATCTCAAACCTTCCCCTTCTTTCTAAAGCCCTGGAAAAATGTGTCCTTCTCCAACTAGATAGACACATTGAACACTTTAACTTACTAGAAACCTTCCAATCTGGCTTTAGGAAAGGATGCCGCACTGATACCGCCATGCTAAACATTGTTGACGACATCCACCACTCACTAGACAATGGTGAATCTAGCCTGCTGATCCTCCTTGATCTCTCTGCAGCGTTTGATACTGTTAACCACTCTGCTCAACTAAATGTTCTTAGAGATCGATTCGGCTTGAATGGTACGACACACAAATGGTTCGTCTCATACCTACAACACCGTTCTCAACAAATCAAAATTTGCCTATCTAACTCTACCTCCATCTCCTTAGGAGTTCCGCAAGGATCCATCCTCTCTCCCACTCTCTTTAACCTTTTCATGGAACCCCTCACACTCATTCTTAAACAAGCCGGGATCAACTACCATCTCTATGCCGATGACACCCAACTCTATTATAAGATTAAAACTCATGCTGACATCCTTCACCTCAACAACACTCTCATCAAGATTCAAGCCTGGTTCCACATTAACCCCCTCAAACTCAACCCTAAAAAATCTGAAATTATTCTCTTTTCCCCTAAAATAACCAGCTCCCCATTCAGAATTGGATCTCTGACCTTAACACCCTCAACTGCTCCTTATCTTTGTCCTCCTCAGTCAAATCACTAGGGATCTCTCTTGACAACCTCCTAACCCTCAAGGTACACATCAATAATTCTGCCAAAGGAGCCCTCTTCACTCTCCACCACCTTAAGAAAATCAAGCCCTTCATCCCAAGCGATGATTTCAAACTAGCAGTCCAATCCCTTGTTCTTTCTCGCATCGACTATGGCAATGCCATACTCACCGGAATTCCCAAGATCCACCTAGCACCTCTCAAATCTGTGCTTTACCTTGCAGCTAGGCTTACCTCAGACTGCAAGCGATTCGACCACATATCCCCTGCACTTAAAACCCTTAAATGGCTCCCCATTGAAGGTAGATATACTTACAAAACAGCCTGCATTACTCACAAAATTCTCCATCAGAATACACCGACCTACCTCGCGAGCAAACTCTCCTAAGCCGGTTGCTCCCGTTCCTTGAGAAGTACTAACACCCTCCTTCTTATCCCCCCTTCTAAAAAAGAAAACCACCCAGTCTCGATCCTTTTCCGGCAACGCTCCTTGCATTTGGAATGCCCTTCCAACTGACCTTCGCTGCAACCCTTCCTACTCTAGTTTCAAAAAAGAACTCAAACTACATCTCCTCAATAAATACTGGGGACCCTAATCCTTATCTGTTCTCTTCCTCTGACTACATCTGTCCGACCCTAAATGCATCTGCCCTCCCTTTTTCAGCCTTACTCGCCCTTCCTCCTCGTTACTTCACCCTCCCTGTTTACCACCTTCACTCCTCCTTGCACCCCCCCTTCCCTTGTCCACCCTCAGCCCTCAGCCCTCTTCCACTCCAACCCCCCCCACTTCTGCCCCTCCCCCTTCCTCACCAACTTAACGGACCGCTAACCTCCCTATCCTGACTCTGCAATTTTCCGACTCTTTTTCTACAATTTGTGCCTTTTGATATTTTTTGATTATCAGATCTTCCACTTTTTGTTGTGCCTTTTTCCCATATTTATCATTTTGAAATCTGTCAGGCGGAGACTTATATGTTGTTTATATACATTGATGCTATGTATGTCCCCTGTTTATATTGACCTTCTTGTCTCTAAAATGTAAAGCGCTCTGATATATCCCGGGTCCAGCCAGCGCTATATAAAACCTCTAAAATAAATAAATAAATTAGCGAGTAATGTTTAAATATTTAAATATCTGTATCAGTGTCTCACTTTGTGTATAAGTGGCTGCATGGGTTGGTGAGTAGCTACATGAGTGTCGATATGGGTTATTTCGTTGTTTTTTTGAGTATCAGAGTGAGTGTCTGTATGGTTTCGTGGGGGGTATTACTTAGTGCACAGATGCATGAATGACTGACTCGCTGTTTGTATGTGTTTTGAAGACAGCATGTGTGCAGGACTGTATGGGTGGATGAGTGTGTGTATGTATGTGAGTGAATGACTGTCTCAATAGAATCTTTATGAGTAACTACATATGTTTTAATCTAGTATTTGTGAGTATTGATGTATTTAAGTGATTATATGTGAGAATGAGAGATTGGGCAAGTTCCTATATAAATAAGTATGTGTTTCTATAAGTGATTGTTTAAGAGAGTAACTATGTGTACATTTCTGTAGAAGTAAGTGTAGTGGTGTGTGTATAGCTGTATATGAGAGTAAATGGATGTTTGATAGCTTATTTGCATGTGTGAGTATGTGTGTCAGTAACTCCATGGATGAGTATCGGTGTTTAACAGGATATATAGGTGTATGAGTACATGTATGAGTGACTATATAGAACTGTTGGTGAAGGAGTGGATGTGTATGTAGATGTTGGAATTACTGAATAGATCGTTGTAACTGGTATTGGTATCTCCATTTTTTTGAAAATTGTAGTTTATATTTTTGAATGTATGTATCAAAGGTTATATTGGGGTGAGAGGAGGTCTGCCACTCTTTCACAAGGATGATGTCATCAGTGATGTCATTTGAGATGTCATGAGTGATGTCACTGACCATGTCATGAATGATGTAATATGTGACGTCATCAGCAGTGCATTGCGGGCGTGCGAGTTATAGTTAGGTGAACTAATTATAACGGGGGAATTTCAATGGTTTTGTATGCGTGAAATGTCCAGCTAACTAGAACATGTGAAACCTATGGTTTTTTCAGTGAATTTTCAAGGTTTTTTAAATGCTAATTCCTAACTATAACGTGTGTAAAACCTACGTTTTTTTAAGTGAATTTCAAAGGTTTTGTAAATGATAATTTTCAAACGTATTAATTATTATATTTCTTTCTTTTTATACTAATTTCCTAAATTTTTAGAATAAATATTTGTTTATTTTATTTTTTAAGTTATATTTCATATTCTGAATGTAAAATAATAACAAAACTAAATTCTGAGTTTTTTTGTTTATTAATTACTTTTTTCCCCTCAATATATGAAAATTAAATTCTATATATTTCCTTTTTCATTGTGTTTTTTTTGTAATCGTACCGTACGCGAGCGGTGATCACCCCATACTTTGTATGGCTAATTGTACTCAGCGCGTACCCGCGCACACTTTACGGATATGTTTTGGCGTTGGGCGTTGCATCAACGCTTCCACGTGACGTCATGTACGGCGCCCTGTACGCGTATGGCGTGAAAGTTTCTAATTGTTCAAAAACAAATATTATGTATTTAATGTACATATTAAGGGAAGACATTATCTGGGATAATCATGAAACTATTTTTTTTTTACTTTTAATCAGCGTATATTACTTTTGAAAGCAATTACGAAAATCGCGATGGTACATCTGACGTACTCGTATCGTAAGAGCACCGTAAGCGCACCGTAAGCGTACTCAAAGCCATGTGACCATAAAAGGAGAGTTTTGATTGATTCATAATACTTCCTAGATCCGTGAGGTTACTCTTTCCAGGGGTGACCCCACTAAAAAGGACTCTTTCGGGACTGCCAGCATGGTGCGCCATGTCAAAAACTTGCATCCAAACAACTATGCAAGGTTGGCAACACAAAGGTTGCAGGAGAATCCTTAACCTGCAGTTCCTTCTACCTCAACTGCACCACCACCTCCTCCGAGCAGTCCGCATCCTATTATTGTCCCACAGTTTGCCGATCTCACAATTCATTGCAAATTTTGCAGAGAACTCCTTTGTTACGGAGAGCAGTGCATTGACCTCATTGTGAAGAGGAAAGAAGAGCACCGTTGTCAAAGACAATAATTTATTTTTTTATTTTTTGTTCCTGTTCTAAAGTTTTTTGTTTCCAGTTCCAATTTTTTGGTTTAAAAAAAAAAACTTGTTGAAAAAATACAACAAAATAGAAAAGTAAAAACACCAAAAAAACAGTTCTTTTCAGAACTACCTTCACTGGTCAAAGAAAGAGCTATATTTCTATGTTAGTGTGTAAAAGTTTGTCAGAATGAATGTGTAGTTCATAAATGAATGAATAAATACATTACTAGTGTATGGTGAATGTGAAAGTGCAGAACTATAAGGAAGTGCTACAGCATAAGTCGCTAAAGTGTTTACCTATAGTATACTGTAGTACTTCCGAATCACTTGAATGTAACATATCCATATAACTATGTTACAAGTCTATGCTTCAATCTGCACTACTGGTGAAACTGCCTGGGTGAATTTGTATGTGTTAGGAGCGGATTTACAACCCCCTTGTGCCTCTTTTACACATCTGTTGCGTCACTTTTGCGATGCAGCGGTGGTTCAAAAGATTTGCCATGGTGTATGATATTTACAATGTGATGCATATGGAAGGTGCATCACATTGTAAATAACTATGGGCGCAAAATCCACTCCGCTCGTGAAATTTGCACATTTTCCGCAATTTCGCGATCCGCGAATCTTGCGAAATTGCCGAAAAATTCACAAATTCGCGAGCGGGGCAGATTTTTTTTTTTTGGGGCCCACAGGAAGCACAGTTAAGGCAGGTGTTCGAGTTGAAGCTAATTTTGTAACCATTTTAGAATGGCGCCGGCAAGCTGCCAGAGTGCTTGCTGCCGCCATTCTAAAATGGTTACAAAGTTAGCTTCAACTCGGACACCTGCCCTAACTCTGTAAGTGCTTCCTATGGGCCAAAAATGAAACCTCAACAGGAAGCACTTACAGATATAAATAAAGCAGCTGCCCGAGTTGAAGCTCAAATTCAGTAACGTTTTAATCAGCCCAAAACATTAAGTGAGCACGGGCTGGGCAAGTGTGCTTTAAATCCATATCTGCAGTCGAAAATTATCTGTAATACCCGAGGGACGTCTTTGCATCCCTGAGTTTCTCGAGTGCAATCCCTGTTCCTGCGACCAGGAGGCTGCTTTCTCCTCAACTGCTGCCCTGCTCGCTCTCTGACCCTTTATACACGAGGCATTTTGACAGGCATAGAAGCCCCGCACCACACACTAGCGGTATCAAAAGTCTTCCCGCCCTTTCCCAACTATGATGTGATGAACAGCTCACTCAAGGGACCTTGGCGCCTTTGGAACTGTGGCAAAGTTACAGGCACACATGGTCAGTGGAGACAAATCTTCTGGCCCCAAGCAGTTGCAGTGTAGGAAAAGCACTATCATTTACACAATAGAGGTAGCACTTTCTGGATTAGCCAGTAGAAAGTACTCCAGTTGAGTAGAGGTATTGCACAAAACTGTGGCATCTTCGTGGATAACTATGCAGGGCAGGATTCATTCTGGCACGAGGCTCCTGTCACAAAAATTAAACCTCAACAGGAAGCACTTACAGAGATATAAATAAAGCAGGTGCCCGAGTTGAAGCTCAAATTCAGTAACATTTTAATCAGCCCAAAACATTAGTGAGCACGGTCGAGGCTGGGCAAGTGTGCTTTAACCCCATATCTGCAGTTGAAAATTAGCTGTAATACCCAAGGGAGGTCTTTGCATCCCTGAATTTCTCAAGCGCAATCCCCGTTCCTGTGACCAGGTGGCTGCTTTCTCCTCACCTGCTGCCCTGCTCGCTCTCTGACCCTTTATACGCAAAAGGCATGTGAACATGCATAGAAGCCCCGCACCATACACTAGCGGTATCAAACGTCTTCCCGCCCTTTCCCAACTATGATGGACAGCTCACTCAAGGGACCTCAGCGCCTTTTGGCTCTGTGGCAAAGTTACAGGCACACATGGTCCGTGGAGACAAATCTTCTGGCCCTACGCAGCTGCAGTGTAGGAAAAGCACTATCATTTAACCAACGAGGTAGCACTTACTGGATTAGCCAGTAGAAAGTACTCCAGTTGAGTAGATGGAAATCGCAAATAAAAACGCGATTTCACTGTAAAATCAGCAATTTAGCAGACTTTTTAGCACTTTCGCACGAATTAGCGGACCACAGATACGCAAAATTCACCCATACTTAATTGTAAAGTCCTGCGCCAGAAGGAGGCTTTTCCTCCGCAGAGGGGGTTGGAGGTGTTCTTTCGCAGGAACACCTCCTAAAAGTGAGTGAGTGAAATCTACAAGATTTCTTTCAGTCACTTTTAGGCGTATGCTGCGTCAAAACCCTGCATCTGCTTGAAACAGGTGTAAGGATTGACACAGCATTGTAAGCATAGGGCCCCAAGAGCATTGCTGGAGCTGTGTTGTGCTTGCAACGCTGGTCAAGCAATGCGCCACCTTCACAACACAAATACATCACATATCTGTGCCGTTTTTGCCCCATAATACACCACATTGTAGATACAGTGCATCCATTGTGGTGATGTCACAGTGCACAATAACTGGCATATCTCTGGGAATGTAACAATTATTGTACATCTGCTGATTACTGTTTGAATGTAGTGAATAGATAACTAGACACTGATCAATGAGTCACTACAAAACTATAACAGGAATGGCAGAGTGTTTGGTGGAAGTGTAAGAATAGAGACTGGGGAATTGAACATATAATAGGTAAATTTGCAGGTGCACAGAACAGTGCATGCATAGTGTATAGGAGTTTGAAGCAGTCCATGCCCTAAGGCCCACTTTGCACCATGAGTACTTGAATACTGGCTGAATGATTACATTTCTCCAAGGAGAGTGTGTGGCTGAATGTATAGCAGCTTTACTTTTACAACAGTGTATAGATAAGCACATACTGCTGTATGTTTCACTGCAATACTGAAACAGTAGTGTGAGAGTGTTTGGTAAAAGTGTAACGATACAGACTGGGCAATTGAAGGTATAAAATACAAGTTTGCTGGTGTATAGAACAATGAATGCATACTCTATAGGGATTTGAAGCAGTCCATACCCTAAGGCCTACTTTGGTGCATGACTATTTGGAAAACGACTGAAGGCTTACACTTCTACAAATAGATTGTCTAGCTGAATATATAGCACCTTCACTTTTAGAACAGTGCCTATATAAGAACATACTGATGTATAACTCACTACAATACTAAAATAGCAGTAGCAAAATGATTGGAGGAAGTGTCAGGATACAGACTGGGCCATTCAAAGTTTAACCCCTTCCATGCTGGTGACGAACCCCAGCCGTCATGCACTACAGTGCTCGTGTGCTGATGACGGCTGGGGTTCGTCATGGCCCGCCCATGTTCGGCCGGCGGCCGCACACGGGAAAAATCGCGGCCGCACGGAAGGGGTTAAAAGCCAAGTTTGCAGATGTTTAAAAAACTGCATTTATTATCTATAGGTGTTTGAAACAGTCCATGCCCTTAGGCATACTTTGCTGCATGACTACTTGGGTAGTGGCAGAATGATTACACTTCTCCAAGGAGAGTGTAGATCTGAATGTATAACTGCTACACTTTTGGTACAGTGTATAGATAAGCATATATTGCTATATGGCTTACTACAATATTGAAACATTGGTGGCAAAGTGTTTGGAGGGAGTATAAGGATAGAGACTGGGTAATTAAAAGTTTAAAAGACAAGTTTTCAGGTGCATAGAAGAGTACATGCAAACTAAATAGGAGTTTGAAGCAGTCCATATACTAAGGCCTACTTTACTACATGAATATTTGGGACTGACTGGATGATGAGTTCTGTAAGCATTGTCAAGCTGAATGTGTAACTGCTTCACTTTTAGAACAGTGTATAGATAACTACATACTGCTGTATGGTTCACTACAATACTGAAACATTAGTGTGAGAGTGTTTTGTGAAAATGTAACAGTATAGACAGGGAAATTAAAGGTATAAAAGGCAGGTTTGCAGGTACATAGGAGACTACAAGCATAGTCTACAGGGGTTTAAAGAAGTCCATGGCCTATGTCTCTTTGCTCCATGATTACTTGGGTACTGACTGGATGATTACAGTTCTGCAAGGAGAGTGACTCACTAAATTTATAAGAGCTTCAGTTTTAGCACACTCCATAGATAAGGACATTCTGCTGAATAGCTCAGTACAATACTGAATCAGCAATGACAGAGTGTTTGCTCAAAGTATAAGAATACAGACTGGGGAATAGAATATATAAAAGACAAGTTTGCAGGTACATAGAAGACTGCAAGCATAGTCTATAGGGGTTTAAAGCAGTCTAAGGCCTACTTTGCTCCATAATTACTTGGGTTTAGCAACTCAGTTTACAGTGATTAATTAAATGTCCTTTTCTTTGCTTCACTAAACATCCTTCAGAACCAATCACAGCATATATACCATTATTGAAGTTTTCTGTATTATTCCGTTTAAAAATATAGTTTTGCAGCACTTCATAGAGACAAATGTTCTCAACATATTTGTTTTCACAATATCTGTACTTTGTGGCTTTTTTTCAGCTAAATATTCAATTTCTTGTACATATTTAAGAACTCAAATTCGTGTTGCAGCAAGACCTAGACTCACCCAAATGATTCTTTTAGATTTGGAGCATAGACTTGCAGATGATAAGCGATCCAAACGTTCATACGCTCCAATTTCTCGATGAGATAACTTCTTCAAACTGTAACTATATAATTTTGTTACTTAAACTCTTCTCATTGGAAATCTCTTCCCACATTTCCTTCAATTCTGTCTTTTCTGATTTTGTTATATAGAATGTTACATATCGAGCTACAGCAATGGAATTTTCCTCAACTTATTTAATATCCATGTTAACAGAGTTAAATTGAAGTTATGAACTCTGGTGGCCGCAGTGTTTATGCAAGGTAAGCACAGTGCCCTAGATATAAAATGCCTCCATTGCAATGCATTAGAAATAAATTGGTGTATTTACAATCCCGTTGTGCCACTTTTGTGTCAGTAAAGCAGTAGGCACTTCCATATAGACACCACTTGAATGCGGGACTATAACAGAAGTGAAATGTACTAGGCACACTTCACACGTAAAATCTTAGTGTTACCTTGACTTGTAATGCTTCACCTTATTTAGTCACATCTACAAAATTTTAAACTCTAATTTTCTTTTTTGTTTCGCAGATTACCTATTGTACGTCTTTTGGAGTCCACATCACAATTTGTTTATAATGTTGTTTTTTTAAAGATATTTTTCTAGTTGTTTATTATATTATCTTTAAGTTATGTTTACAATTATTGTTGTTTTAATAAAAGTTAATAAAAAAACTATATACTTCTTTTTTGGGGGGTGACGATCCACAATAAAAATAATATTTATAATTAGAAGTACTATAGTAAGATGTTTGAGAGTAGAGTTAAAAAGGACTGGCTGAACAATAAGTTATATTTTCTCTGGATGGACTACAAAACAGAAAGGAAATCAAAGTAAAACAAAACAATGTGTACCACATGTACAAACCTCTTGCATCATTTTCGTGTGCAAAGCTACCCCCCTACAAAATTAAGTTTGTGGGCCTCAATGACAGCCTTCAAACCACAGAAACAATCCCCCCCCAGAGAATTCTATATTGTGTGAGAGGGGCTGCGTGGCCCTCCGCCTGGTGCCCTGGAGTCCACCACACCCAGACACGGTTGCTGCAGTGTCCATTGGGGGGAAACAGCCATTACAACGCAGTCATAAGCACGCGTGATCGTCACCACGAAGCATTTAGCACAAATACGGCTTTACCACGCATGCCTTTACCACGCATGCTTTTACAACTAGTACACATTTATCACGCACGATAAAGGCATAAGCATGGTAATGGCTTTGTGGTGACGGTCACACGGTGTAATGACTGGCTTACGTGCTTCAAATTCATTTTTAGGTATGCGTTTGACCAAGTCTGATTAGATCGGAGGCAAAGGAAAAACACCGTGGTATCTGTGGCAGGAAATCTCATGGATCACAAACAAGTTAGGCAGGGGTAAAATGAAAGTAGCAGGTATAATAAAAATAATATAATATAGATAGAATACGATTATTAATATATTACAAAAGTGTAGCAGCGGACGAGGCACACGGCCCGGAAGAAGAAATTGGCAAATTTAATACCTGAAACTTGGCGAGCTTGAAGAAAAAGAAAGAAGCGTGAGCTTGGAAACGAGGCTGCGCATGCGTAGAGAGTACAACTGATGCAGAAAACAAAGTTTAACATACTTTCATAAAAATATAGCTCTTTTTTTGACCAGTAAAGTTGGTTCTGAAAAGAACTGTTTTTTTTGAGCCCCAATGCCCCCACGGTCCCAGCCGGCTCCCCACGTCCTTCGGGACCCGTCATTGCTTTTCATCAGAAAGAGCAGCTCACATGCTGCTCTCTCTGACGAAAAGCAATCTGCTTTCCTACTTGAAAGAGAGAGCAGGTTAACAATAAAGCGGGCTTTGGGGTTTTTTTTTTCGCCCAAAACGCGTACCATCCACGTATGCCGCAATTTAAAAAAAACATTTTTTAGGGTCTAAAAATCCATGTGCGACCCCCCTGAGCAAGCCTTGGGGGTTAGGATGTTTCTACCCTGCCCTCTTTGCATCTTTTTTACAATTCTTTCACTGCTTTCTTGTGACTCGGTTCTACCGAGGCACAAGATGGCTGCCAACACTTCCTGGTTTGCAGTGTTGACAGACAGTTTACAGCCAATCAGCCAGCAGCTCGTGCTCATAATTGTACTGTTTTCGGTACACTTACTGTACGTGTACGGTACTTCGTCTCTAGATATCACTATGATTTTACTTTTGATGTTCTCAGGAACTACTGGAGGGATTTAAACCATTTAACAAAAAGCACAATCTGCGAACTAAACTCTACCTTTTTTCCAAATTTGGTGTAATTCCGTTCAGCTGTTTGGGCTGTAGCCCTGGCTAAAGGTCCTATGGAACATTGCATGGGGAAAACACGTTTTGGGACCCCCTTTTTTTTCTCGGCCCCCACTTGACAAATCACCCCCAAACTTTCAGGGAAGGAGCAGAGCAGGCCATTTTCCTGGAGACATTCGCGAAGATTCATCCACCGGCGCCAAAGTTATTCCAAATAGAATGTTGTGGATTTCCTATGGAAACTAGGTCCTAACTATAACTACCTACTGGCGACCACCAGTGGGTAATAGCAATCTGCCTTGAAGACTGAGTGCATGTATAAGTGTCTGAATGGAGGATTTAGTAGCAATGTGATTGACTTGGGGGGGAGCATTTTGAAACCTATTTGGGGCCACCGTTACTTGCCTGTGGCTTTTCCTGGTCGTCAGCACACCCTGCTCGCCCCCGCCACCGCAGACCAACCGCGGCCGCCGAGAGGGGCAGGGCAGAAAGACTACACTTCCCAGCGTCCCCTGCTTCGCGGGGACGCCGCCGGACAGCTGGGGCTTCTGCCCGGAGGAGTATATCAGCCAGCACTTCCTCCGGGGGAGCGGGGAGCATTTTGAAACGTATTTGGGGCCACCGTTACTTGCCTGTGGCTTTTCCTGGTCGTGAGCACACCCTGCTCGCCCCAGCCGCCGCAGACCAACCGCGGCCGCTGAGAGGGGCAGGGCAGAAGGACTACAATTCCCAGGGTCCCCTGCTTCGCGGGGATGCCGCCGGACAGCTGCGGCTTCCGCCCGGAGGAGTATGTCAGCCAGCACTTCTTCCCGCGTCGCGAGACGCGTGCGGGCTTTGCCGGGCGGAGCCCGGGCAGAGGGCGGGCCGTCTGTGGCCGTCCGTGAATGACAGGGGACGGGACGGGCCACCTCCTTTACCAGTGGCACTCCAACCAGAAAGCACTCGGACCTCTCTAATAAGGTACTGTCATCTGCTCTTCCCTGCCTTCTAACTGTGGGTCATTGAGCCAGTTGCCTCCCTTAAGAGTGTGAGTGATACATTTTTTCTTGTGTGGGACTATTCGTTTCTTCAAATACTTTTTCCCATATTTTGCTGTTAACTAAGGAAGCACCCCCCAGCAATTATGAGTATCCAGGGCAACAAAACTAAACTACCTGCATCTCGCCCAAATACTAGACTTCAGGCCACAATGCCTCAGTCCCTCCCAACATTGACGGCCATTGATAAAATGCTACAACAAACCATAGGGGTGGTTGCCAACGCAATTGAAAATAACGAAAGAAGATTATCCTTCCCACCCACAATAAGCTCTAAAGACGATGGCGAAGATTGCTCGGTTATCGCCATTGATCCCACGATTCAGGATTCTTACTTAACATCCACCTATGCGGAGCTGCCCTGTGCACATCTCCCGGCTGAGACCTCAGTAGTTGATGATCTACCATTGGCCTCAGTCGAGTCCTCTATTAACAATGACGATCAACCTTGTATCCTGACTCCCCCCCACCCTCCCCCCCCCCACCCCCCTGTGGCAAAATCAAAACCTGGTAGGGTGGGCTCTAAGACAAAAAAGGATAGTCTTCCTAAGAATTTAGGTACAAAGAAACAGCCTAATCATAACTTGGTGACCCCATCTGATTATCCCCGGCATCCAACTACGGGGATACCATGTTGGGTCACCAATATGGTGACAGATCTGCAGAATAGTCTAGACCAAATCATCGCTTCCCACATGAAACCTCTGGTCTCAAAATTGGACAGACTATTTTCCATTTTAAATAATAGGACTATAGGGACCAGGAAGCCACAAAACTCCCAAGGCAACTTGGCACCCCCTGTTCTAGCCGGTGATTCTACAAAGGCACCCTGTCCTGAGGTAGCAAAGCCCACCGTTTCAGTAGTATCAAACAAAAAACCAGGACCAGCAATTACTGCTGCTAAGCCCACAAACCTTGTACCCCCTCCTACACCAGCAGCTAACCCACTAGGTCTTACCATATCGTCGCTGTGGGCCAAACTGTCAAATCTAGTCAACATTTTAAGGAGGATAAAAACACGGCACCAAATAATGCTGCACCATCATAGAGACCTCCCCCATCTACGGCAACTTTTAAACGATTGCCGTCAATAAATTTGCCCCCTGAAGCACAACCATATGTAGTTGCCCTAGTGGGTATTCCGCCCCTTAGTGAGGGGAAGAGAGAGCATGAGGTAGACTTACACAATAAGTGCATACAGTGGCTGAGCCTAAACAGACCCTTACCTCCTAATATTTCAGGTCACATATTGGGAGTGAGAAGAGTAGACTGGATTGGAAGGGGCCCTAAAACAGTGGCAGGGGATGTTGTTACAATTAATTTTAGGGACTCTTCTGTTGTTGATCACATTTGTAGAATCCCTTCCCACAGAGAGTCCCAAATATTTCCTCTGCACCTGTCCTATTTTTATCCTACCCCAATTCATAAATCGACTTATCATAGGAGACCACAGTATATCAGAAATCACCCCTATCACCCGAACAGGATTCATCATTGGCAGCCATTTGGGCAAGGTTTTCTTCCACCCACCCCGATCTACCCGTTACAAGCCCATTGGAACAGGTTTAGTGTCCTCGAGGAGGTGGGTTGACTCACCCAGACAGGTACGCCCTCACAACAACATAATGAGGGTAATTTAGATGAGGGTGTTGTATCACAGGAAAAGACACTATCCCCGGTTAGTTGCGAGGACCCTGTCCTTATGCATCGAAGCGGGAGGAGACAAGGGCAGAACAGAGCCTGGACCAGGTATTACCTAGAGAACAAGGTGATGAGAAGGATAAAGTAAAGGTTATGGAAGGTAGCATAAAAATCCTCTCGTGGAATGTCGCAGGCCTGAAGAGCAAGCTACTCGTACCAGAGTGGTCCTTTTTTATGACCACACGTGACATTTTCTTGATGCAAGAAACCTGGTCCCTTGAGGTGAGCGACAGCCCCGGCTTTGCAACCTATGACATCCCTGCAGTTTCCGGGGGGAAAGGCCGCCCTTCGGGTGGTCCTTCCATATGGGTAGGTTTACACTTAGGCGTGCAGGCTACACAAGTGGATACAAACTCCCCAGATATCCAATGTGTTTTGCTAACATATGTTAGTAAATCTACATTGGCTATTATTAATATCGACTCTAGGCCAACCGTGAACGGAAAAGAATCGAGTACTATTAAGGCACTCGACCATTTCCTTCAGACACTTGATCCCGCAACTCCGATCATTCTTGGTGGCGATCTGAATTGTCAGTTCGAACCATTGGGTGGATCTGAGCTGTGTGAGGAGGATGAGGTCGACTTGCTCTGGCACATTCCAGCCCCAAGAATTGCCCCGGTTAAGGCTTGGTCCTCGTTAGTATTACAAATAAAAGCCTTGACCCTTGCAATGTCTCTGCGGGCATGCAATGGAAGGGGCAATAACGAAAGTTCCGGCCTGCCCACATATAATAGGATAAATCGTACTTCCACCATTGATTATCTTATGTTGGAAGCCAAACATTGGGACAAGTTTAAAGATTTTGGGGTTGTTCCAAAGCCAGACAGCGACCACAATGCGCTCCTAACGCTCAAACCCGGTGCATTTGGACTAACTAACCCTGACTTTAGTTCCAGCCCGATAGCCCCACCACATATCATAACTAATAATAGGAGAAGAATTAAATGGCCTTCTTGCCTGGACTCTCCTACGTGTCTCGCAAAAATCTACCAGATAGCTATTCCACTAATAAGCGATATGCGTAATTCCATCTCCCATGGGCAGACCATAGAGACCCACAGAAAGTTAGTCGAGAGTCTAGGGGACGTATTCTATCCGGTTAGTGGGACTAAGTTGCGTCGGAACAAAACACACCCCTGGCACAACCACGCATGCAAAAATTCAAAGAAAGATCTGCTTAAGGCAATTAAATCTGGGGATATCCTTAAAATTCGAGCATCTAGACTGCTGTACAAGAAGGTGCTCATCAGGCAAAGAGCGAGTGGGAGGAATCTAGGTGGGATGATTTGAGCCAGGCACTACTCCTAAAAGATTCTAAGACCTTTTGGTTAATTGTTACTTCCTCAGTGGCAGGTGAGAGAGATGCTGGGGTCTCGAATATCGCCCCTATAGTGTGGGAGGCACACTTTAAGTCACTTTATACAAGTCCTGAGATGGAGGAAACTGGGTGCCAGGGCCAGGATAAGCTGCCACAACTGGTTTTGGATCTTCGAGCATGTGCGCCACTGGACCTCCGGCACGAGAGTCGACTGCCGGGGGCCCTGGGGCCCGGGAGCTCGGTTACATGTACCTACTCGGCCCGGGACCTCCAGCACGAGTGTCGACTGCTGGGGGCCCGCACTCTGGGACTTCCCCCTGTCCAAATCATAGCTTCAACCAAGCTCCCGAGATTCCCGTGGCCCCAGACCCCCTGCACCAGAGTCAACTGCCAGGGGCCTCGGGCCCCGGGATCTCGGTTTCACGCACCTGCATGGCCCGGGACCTCCCGCATGAGTGTCGACTGCTGGGGGCCCCGGGCTCAGGGACTTCTCCCTGTCAAAACCACACCTCTAACCAAGCTCCCGAGATCCCCATGGCCCCAGGCCCCCTGCACGAGTGTAGACTGCCGGAGGCCTCGGGCCCTGGATTCCCAATGGTGAGACAGGATGTCCATAACAGGACTTCCACTAATAGCTTAGACCATATTACACTCAGGGAGGTTGAACTGGCAATTGAGAAACTGCTCCCGAATAAGGCCCCAGGTCTGGACAAGCTCCCTGGAGACAACCATTCACTCACCAAGACACCCATACACACACTCACCCACCCATACAGCCTTTCACATATGCACTCTTGTACCCTTACATCCAGTGAATCACCTACTCACACATCCATGCACAGAATTACATACCCCCCACCCACAGAGACAATCAGACACCCATACAGACACTCAGACAAACAATCAATAACCCATATAGACAGTCATGTAGCTATTCATCAACCCCTACGGCCGCTTTCAAACCAATTGGCAGAGTAGTACAGACATTCACACAGTTTAGTCACTAACACATGCATTCAGGAGGACACAATTAATCACTCGCTTATGCAGGAAGTCACACACCTACTAAACCATCTATTCAGACACTAGTACACCCAATCATTCTTCTATACACCTTGGTGTGTATATATTACCTACTGGCGGTCGCCATTAGGTAGTTATAGTTAGGATTGTTTTCCATAGGGAATCCGCAACATTCTATTGGGAATAACTTTGACGCCGGTTGAGGAATCTGCCTGAAAATTTCCTGAAATGTGCCTCGCTGCGCTCCGCTCCTTCCCTGAAAGTTTGGGGGGGGGATTCATCAAGCGGGGGCCGAGATAAAAGGGGGGTCCCTAAATGTGTTTTTCCCCATGTTAATTTCCATAGGGCGGTTGGACTCACTTTTAGCCCAAACGGCTGAATGGATTTCCACCAAACTTGGCAAAATTGTAGGGACTGGTAGCCCGATGTGCCTTTGCTATGTCTCAAGATATGTGCTCCAGTGGATTTTGAGTAATTTAGGTTCAAAAAAATATATATATCTATAAGCGCAACCCGGTACGCGCACCAGGGCGCGTACCAGCACGCTACGCGAGTTCGCGCGCGGAAAGCTGATTGGCTCTCAGGTGTCTGTCAACATTCCAAACAGTCCGGAGCTGCCGCCATCTTGTGTCTCGGTAGGATCGAGACACAAGAGGTGGCAAAAACAAAGGGGGAAGTGACCAAAAGAGGGCAGGGTAGACCCCCCCTGACCCCCTAGGTTTGATGTGGGGGTCATAAAAGGGCCCGTGGGGCAAATTTATTATTTTTTTTTCGATTTGCGCGGGGGGAGCACCCGGTACGCGTACCATGGAGCGTACCGGGGAGCGTACCATGGGGAAAAAAGAATGACAGAGTTTTTTAAAAATTTAGCATTTTTTATAAATTGGAGGTAGTTCTAAAAAGAACTTTTTTATTCTTGTTGTTGTTTTATATTTTTTTATTGTTTTTTTTGAACATTTTGTACTTTTTTGGCTTTTATGAACAATTTTATATTTTTGGGGGAATTTTTATTGGGACAAACAAAAACCAGGGAATTGAAAACGGCTCAACTGGAGCAAAAAAAACCAGGAAAAAATTATGATTTCTTTGGGCACTTGTTGTCACCAGCACGGTTGATGAGTTTAACACTTTGCTCACCATAGCAAATTGTACGCCCACAAAATACGCAAACTATTTTGAAATTTCCAAACTGGGTTTGGATGTTTGGGACCATCTCCCTTGTCTCTGGTCCCGATGGAGTGGGTTGGGTACTTTGGGAGGTGCTGGGAGAAGATTGGGGAGGGTTTCTGGTCAGTTCTCTGACCTCTGCCGCACTATATTTGTTAGGGTGCTGGCGTTGCATGTGGCGAATCATGGTGTTGTTGCCAAAAGAATATTTTTTGGCAGGGTTCCCCCTGGAAAGTACAGTGCCACAGATCAGACAAGTCACCTTTGGCGCATTTACTTTCTTGAGGCCCCTTGGGATTTTAAAAAATTCCCACACAATGTGCTCCTTTGGCTTGTAGGGGATAGTATCTTCTGGCAGGTAGCGCCACCTCTCCTCCTCCTCCTCCTCCTCTTCTTCTTCATCTCCACCACTGTGTGGTCCTTGTGGTGTTGGTGATGGTGGTGGTGGCTGAGATGCTCCTGCTGCTACTGTAGCCATTTCTCAGTACAAATAGGTATTAATAGCTCTGGAAACAGGTCTTCCTCACTCAAAGTACAAAGTGACAATGAGGAAAAAAGGTGGGGGCTTTCATCATTAGGAAAACAAAACTGTCCTGAACCAATGAAAAGTGTTATTTTCAGGTCATATGACCCGGGCTTTCATCATTTGGAAACCAAAACTTTCCTGAACCAATAAAAAGTGTTATTTTTAGGTCACATGACCCGACCCGCGCGCGCCCCGGGGCGCTTACGTAGCGCGATCGTATGCGCTCGGGTGCGCTTATGCCGTGCGTATCACGCGGACGCGGCTACGCGATACGTCACAATGATGTTTTCGTTCGCGGCAATAGCGCTAACGGGACGCTCACCGGGACGCGCACCAGGACGCGCCGCAAGACTGCGCTTACCGCTTACGCAATTCTAACAGTAAATGTTCCTGTTTTTGTATCTACATGAAAGGGGGATCTATTGAGTACTCTCCTAATGAAAACGATAGAGTGACATGGATAGATGTGGTGAAAGCGTGGATCTGTGTAGGAACTTTTAATATCACCAAAATGCAAATATTTTTAAGAGTGTATATAATCAGTATATTATCTTTGGTTGGTAAAGGATATTTTAATTTGTGTTTAGTTCATGTTTCTGTATATTGTCTAGATAAAATAACATTGTTGGGAGATATCGCTCTTTCCTTGGGAAGGTGGTTTTGAAATTAAAGAACCTCCTGAAATGCGTTGATGCTTTACAACCTTGTACACGAGATCATTGGAACATTTGTTAGAACTAGAAAATTAAGCTCAAAAGTACCTCAGTTCAACAAATGATTTGTAACAAATTGGTGTCCATTTAACAACATCATTTATTGTCTAATGTACTCTCCTGCTATGTTTTGTGTATTGGTGTTTTAATTATGATGTAATTAAGTGCTTAATATGTTTTTATAAATAATAATTTGTTATGCATTGTGATTTTAATGAACACTCATTAAATTGTCTATAGATAAAATTAGTTGGTTTGGTGTATATATGTATATATATGTGTGTGTGTATATATATATATCAGTCATCAGTGATGTCATTGACCATGTCATGAATTATGTAATATGTGACATCATCAGCAGTGCATTGCGGGCGCGCGAGTTATAGTTAGCAGAACTAACTATAACGGAGGAATTTCTATGGTTTTGTACGAGTGAAATGTCCAGCAAACTATAACACCCCTGAAACCTATGGTTTTTTCTGTGAATTTCTAAGGTTTTTTAAATGCTAGTTTCTAATTATAACGTCTCTGAAACCTATGGTTTTGTCAGTGAATTTCAAAGCTTTTTCTAAATGCGAATTTCTAACTATATCTTCTCTGAAAGCCATGTTTTTTTCTGTGAATTTCAATTTTTTTTAAATGCTAATTTTTAAGTGTAATAGTAGTTATACCTTTTTTTTACTGATTTTCTACAGTTTTTTAACTGTTTATTTATAAATATTTTATTCATTAAATACCATTATATATTTTTCTGAAAATTGCAAAAAAAAGAATTTTTTTACAAATTCAAACTGAAATATTGTTTAATTTGTTTCTTTTATTTTTTTATTTTAGTATATTTATATAATTTTTTTTAAAAAAAAATTTCGGAGTCACGCACGCAAAGCGGATACTAGCCGCCATTTTAGAAAAGTCTAGAAAGATCCGCATACGGTGTGCGACGGCTGTGTGTTTTTCAGTTACATCATATACATTTAATATTACGCGAGGTGCACGATTGGTATGCGACCAGTCCACGACTCCTGCTCACGCACATTCACGACACAAATGCGCATTACGGTACGCGACGCTTGTGCGGTGGTGGGTCCCGTGTGACGTCATATACATACTGGGGCGTGCTGGTTGCAGACTTCTTTAATATACATATTAGGGCAAGAGAATATCTAAGATATACATAAAAATAATATATTTGTACTTATAATAAACATATTATTTTTAAACATATTTTCGCAAAGTCGCGTCAGGTGCGTGCTTCGTGAGCCTATAGTGCGCGGTTCCCATGTGACCTAAAAAAAAAGATTTAATTGGTTCACAACATTTCCCACTGTAACTATTGAAGGACCCCACCCATTTCAATCATTCTTGTTGGAGCATCTTTAGAGAGACATCTCTTTTCCTACAAGAACCCTTTTTGCTTCTTTTTTTGGTGTTTTTCAAGAAATATCAAACAGAATGGCATCTGGACAGCAGCATCAGCAGCAGGAGAAAGTATCTTCTGAAGAAGAATCCTTGCTGGAGGCACCACGTCCACAGAGACCGGAATCTGTTCTGTGGAAATTCTTCACTTTTCCACCTTGAGAGAAGAAAGTAAATGTGAGAAAGATGACGTGCAAAATTTGTGACTGAGTTCTGTCAAGAGGCAGTGAAAAAAAAATACTCTTGTGGCTCTGCTTCTATATACAAGCATCTCCGGACCACACATCCTCTCAATCTTGCTCGGGAGAAAATAAGGTGAGCTGCTTTGAACACCTCACCTGCTGTGGCAAGTATGTTTGGAGCATCCTCAGGAACACCTGCAATGGACATTAGGCCAGAATTTGCCTTTCTTGAGCAACACTGCTTGAGGTGTAAGAAACATTTGTTTCAGTGAGCAGTCGGTGGATGCAGTTTGTGCTGCGCCACGCGCCCATTGTTGTTAATTTTTCTTTTTTTACAAATGATAAGTAATTTCAAAAGTTTTTTGTTTTATTCGTTCTTTTTTTGAAAAAAAAAACAAAAAATACAAAATTGTTTAAAAAAAAAAATGTAAAAGAAAAAAAGTTCTTATCAGAACTACCTTATCTGGTTGAAGAAAGAACTATAATTGCAAGGTAATGTGTGAAAGTTTGGTTGAATATATGAATATAACAGGATTGACTGAAAGAATGCATTAGTAGTGTATGGTGAATTTATAGGTGAAGATTTATGAGGAAGTACTGCAGCATGACACTGCAAGCTCTGTTGCACTTCCGAAGCACAGGAATGTGACATATGTACATGAATATGTTGCAACTCTGTGCTTCCCTCTGCACTGCTGCACAAACTCCATCCATACGGTAACATAGGCTCCCTTACACCATGGTGCAAGGATGTCTGTGTCGTACAGAGATTGTTTTTGTGCCGGACGGTGTCCCTTTCTGCACAAAAACAATCAGTAAAGGCATTTTCCTCTTTCAATGTATGCTGTGGAATGCAGCATGCATTGAAAGCGGAAAGAATTAGGAGAACTGAAAACAATTCCCCTTGTTGCGCCTTGCTACACCAACTCTTGGAAGGCGCAGCATTCACACACATCTCCAGATTTGCGATTTCTCATAAATCTGGAGATGTGTCTTGTTCTATGGGTGTTGTGTGGGAACGCCCACAGCAACACCTATGGAACGCCCCTTCAATGCAAAGTAAGGTGTATGAAGGGGTCGTATTTACAAGGAGAGGGAAAACCACGTAGGGTGGCTTTTCCTCTCCTTGTAAATATGAATGAGTGCCTGTCGCCATCACTACGTTACAAAAAGTGACATACTAGTGGCGCAGGGTGCTTGTAAACCTGCCCCATAAGTGCTTAGGTATTGGCAGACTGAAACAATGAGAACATAGTGCTGGATGGGTGATTGAAGAATTACATGAGACTGACAGGAGGAATCCTACGCTGCATAGGTACTACTTCAGTGTTTAATGTAGTGGACCAATAGTATGTATCTGCTTAGAGATTTGTAGGGATTATGCACAGAATATTTTATGTGTACTTGTTTGGGTGCCTAGGTCATTTTATAAGAATACCACTAGTAACTGGAATGATGACAGTGCTGCAAACAGAGTGAACACTTAATTCATAAGTGCTTACGTATTGGTGGAGTGATAGGATAAGTAGATAGTGCTAGGTAAAGAAGTGCATGAGACAGACTGGACGATTCCTACACTGCATGAGTGCTAACTGGGCATTTAAAAGAGTGTATCAATAGTATGTAGCTAGGTAGAGGTCTGCTTGGATAGTGCACAAAATATTATAGCTGTACTTGTGTTAATAGCTAGGCCATTCCATAAGTTCATGACTAGTAACTAGAATAATTACAGAATTACAAACAGAGTGTATAGTGAATTTATAAGTGCTTAGCCATTGGTGGAGTAATAGGATAAGTAGATAGTGCTGGATGGGTGAGTGGAGAAATGCATGGGAAAGACAGGAGGATTCCTACACTGCATAGGTATTAACTGGGTATTTAGAAGAGCGTATCAATAGTTTGTAGCTGGTTAGAGGTGTGCATGCATAGTGTACAAAATATTGTACCTGCACTTGTGTTAGTGACTACGCCATTCCTTAGGTATACGACTAATAACTGGAGTAATTTCAGTGTTGCAAAGAAAGTGCGTGCTGAATTTATAAGTGCTTAGGTAATGGCAGAGTGATAGGATACCTAGATAGTGCAGGATGGGTGAATGGAGAAGTGCATGGGACAGACAGAAGGATTCCTAGACTGCATACATACTAACTGATGGGCATATCATCAAGGTCCAGTGATAATTATCGCCCAGCGCGCTTAGCGCCAGGATAATTATTGGCAACTGTGGCAGGGATTTATCGCTGACATAGCGCGCTATCAGCGACGCTTATCTCAAAAGCGATAAATAACCCAGAGATAGCTGATAATTGTGGGATTATCGCTGGTATTCCAGAGATAATCACACAGGGAACTGCGATACCTTGATAATAGAGCATGCCAGACTATAATATCGACCTTCCATTGGATATTATGGCTAAATCAGGTATGCGCAGTCAGTGCTACTTTTAAGATAGCTAAGACTGTTAGGGTTCACATTGATAATAGGAGATATGTCGGTTAGCAACATTCTCCACGGTACTTTGGCAGGGTAGCCCACTTTGCATTTCATTAGAGATGGACAGCTGGGCGTTCATGGACAGGACGCTAAAGCAAGGACTCACGCAATAGCGTGACCTTGCTAATAGCGTGACGTTGCTAATAGTGCGGTAACGTAATTATCGCTGCTTTCCGGCCGAAGACGGCCGCTAAAGTGGCAATAATTGTCTTGCTGATATGCCACTAAGTATTTAAAATACTGTCAATTTTTTGTAGCAGATTAGAGGTCTGCATGCATAGTCCACAGACTATTGTAGCTGTCCTAGTTTTACTGGTTAGGCATTCCTTAGGTACATGACTAGCAACTAGAATAATTTCAGTTCTGCAAAGAGAGTAAATGTTGAAGTTATAAGTGCTTAGGTATTGCGGAGTCATACGATATGTAGATAGTGGTGGATGGGTGATTAGAGAAGTGCATGGGACAGACAGGAGGCTTCCTAGGTTGCATGGGTAGTACTTTACTAAGTAGCTGCTTAGAGGTTTACATATATAGTGCACAGCTGAATGTAGTTGTGCATTGATAGTGTTTGGATTACTTAATCTTACCTTGACAGTAGTACATATCAAAAAATGCTAAACATTTTTTTCAGTTATTATAAGTGCTTAGGTATTGGTGGAGTAATAGGATAAGTAGCTAGTGCTGGATGGGTGATTCGAGAAATGCATGGGACAGACAGGAGTATTCCTACACAGCATAGGTACTAACTGGATATTTAGAAGAGCATATCAATAGTATGTAGCTGGTTAAAGGTCTGCATGCAGAGTGTACAAAATATGGTACCTGCGCTTGTATAAATGGCTAGGCCATTCTTTAAGTATATGACTAATAACTGGTGTAATTTCAGTGCTGCAAAGAGAGTGCATGCTCAATTTATAAGCGCTTAGGTATTGGTGAAGTGATATGATACGTAGATAGTGCTGGACGAATGAATGGAGAACTGCATGGGACAGACAGAAGGATTCCTAGACTGTATAGGTACTAACTGAGTATTTAAAAGATTGTATCAATGCTATGTAGATGGTTAGAGATCAGCATGCTCAGTGCACAGAATATTGTAGCTGTACTAGTTTTTCTGGCTGGGCCATTCCTTAGGTACATGACTAGTAACTAGAATAATGTCAGTGCTGCAAAGAGAGTACATGTTGAATTTATAAGTGCTCAGGTACTGGCAGAGTGATAGGATTTGTAGATAGTGCTGGATGGGTGATTGAAGAAAAATATGGCATAGACAGAAGGATTCCAACATTGCATAGGTATTAACTGGATATTTAGAAGAGCGCATTAATAGTATGTAGCTTGTTAGAGATCTACATGCATAATGTACAAAACATTGCACCTGTACTTGGGTTAGTGGCTAGGCCATTCCTTAAGTATATGACTAAGAACTGGAGTAATTTCAGTGCTGCAAAGAGAGTGCATGCTAAATTTATAAGTGCTTAGGTATTGGCTGAGTGTACGTACACAGTGCTGGATGGGTGAATGGACACATTCATGGGACATACAGAAGGACTCCTAGACTGTATAGGTACTAAATGAGTATTTAAAATACTGTATCAGTGTTATATAGCTGATTAGAGGTCTGCATGCATAGTGCACAGCATATTGTAGCTGTACTATTATTGGTGTGTCTATGCTTTCGAGAATGGTAGTCTGTATTTTAGGGTGTGAGGAGATGCATCAGATGATCACATGGATGATATCATCAGTGATGTCATTTGAGATGTCATGAGTGATGTCACTGACCATGTCATGAGTGATGTAATATGTGACGGCATCAGCAGAGCATTGTGGGGGTGCGAGTTATGGTTAGCACAACTAATTATAACAGCTGAATTTCACTTGTTTTATACGAGTGAAATGTCCAACTAACTATGACGTCCATAAAACCTGTGTTTTTCTTTAGTGAATTTTTGAGGTTTTTTAAATGCTAATTTTTAACTATAATGTCCCTGAAACTTGTGTTTTTTCAGTGAATTATATATATATGTATTTAATCTCCTCTCACTCTTACAAGGAAGGAATCAGCACTCTGGTTGTAGTTTGGAAGTATTTAATCTGCAAAGGACGTGATCCACGTACTTCGGCCCATCTGAACCTTGATAACGATACAAGACGCCATTGGAGCATCCTTAGTTAAATGTACAAATGGCTCCAGTTGCCAACATTAACAAAGGACTACATATTACTTTAATTCAAAAGCTGGTGGCCATATGGCCTGGTCACGATGTGAAAATTCAGGAATTGATGCAATAAAGAAAAGAAAACAAGTGTTAATATGCACACAATGTAATTTCAGCATATCTTGCCTTGTGACCGCCATACCTGTATGTTCGTCAACATGACTTATTCATAATAAGCATACTTAGGATGGCAAACATCAACATAAACAATGGACTACACATTACTTAAAAGTGAAAGGCTATTGGCCATATCAATCTGGGCACGTTGCGTATTATAATGGTTCTTACACAAAAGAAACACAACCTATCCCTAAATAATGTTCTAGCGATTATAGTTCCATTCTATTCACCGCTCATTTGAGAATGTCATGAGTGATGTAACTAACCACGTCATGAATTATGTAATGTCTGAGGTCATTAGCGGTACATTGCAGGGGCATGAGTTATAGTTAGCTCAGGTAACTATAACTGCTGAATTTTTCTGGTTGTGTATGAGTGAAATCTGAGTCTTACTATACCGTCCCTGTAATCTTTGTTTTTTTCGCAAATTTCTAGTTTTTTTTAATGTTAAGTAAGATGCATATCACAATGGATGGTGGGGGGTTGGAAGCAGGGATTGGCATTGTGCTGCCCCCACCCAAGCTTGCTGCTCTTGCCTTCCCTCCTCCTATGGTAGATAAAGTGAGCAACCCAGTAAACCTTTGGGGGCTTGGGTAAAAACGTAGTAAGATGGGTAAAATTGCCTCCAAAGGAGTTTGTTGTACTAAAGAGGTTAACTTAGTTATGTAACTGAATTAAGTGCAGGTAACTTAATTATCCTGAGTAAAATTACTTATAAAAGCTTAAAAAAACATATACTTAACTAAACATGACAATACTTAACATTAAGACAAAAACAAATGGACATGTGTATAGGAAAAAAAGTAAATTTTATCAGAATTAGATCATAAAGGGAAAAATACAAAGCATAAGTAATTTGCAAAACAGGAATACAGGATAAATATCACGAAACAAATCAAGAATCTCTGTAAAGCCTGTGAATGGCCTATCCAAAATAAAGGTTTTAGGGAATTTTCTTTTGGATAAAGCTGGGAGTCGACGTTTCGGTCTTTATGGGTGACTCTTCAAGACCATCATCAGGACAGTGGACAATTAATATTGTAAATCCCTTAAATTGATAACCTTAACTCCGCGTGGTGGAGAGAGATGGTATGTGGAGCCGGGGCAGAGGTTAATCTATGGAATTACGAAGAAGTGGGCAGTTGGGGCTTTTTTTATTCACTAGTTTCCCACTAGGCCCTGCGCATTGGAATAACATAAACAGTAGTATCGACGTGGAACTGGCTATATTCCAGGCCTCCACTGACTATGCTAAACTTAATTGGGTTGTGTTACCAACTAGCTCAGAGGTCACTGGAAACTTTCTTCTCTGCATAGGAAGTGATCAGCTTCCTTGGCACAGACAAGAAGGGATTCAGCTTTCCAACAACCGTGCAACATGACAACTTTGCTCCTCAGATCAAGAGTCGATCTCTAGGGTCGTGTGAAACAATAGACACAGATTTCACTCAGTCAGTCTAGTGCAGTTTACTTTCACAGTATGTAGAGAATAGAGAGACGGGCGTTTATCAATAAAGGTTGACATTTATTGAACAGTCTTTCTTCTCATACAAGAGAAATGTATTGCCACAATTGCAATAACTGTTATTATAAAAAGTACGTACAGTAAGATAAGAATAGCAAAATAGAACTGTAAAAGCATTGATATGGTTTCTTAGCCATACAATGGTTTAAAAGTAATAAAACATTTATACAGTCATATATACATTAGGCTAACATACTCAACTGGTGCTTCTAACTAAGCCTACCCCTGTGTGCCTGACCTAAGCCTAACACGTGAGAAGGGGAGTAAGTAAGTAGCTTAAGTTAAGTTGGTTTTGCCAAGGTTTGTTTCAAGAATTCTCGTCTAAGGGTTTAGTCAACACCATACCTCTGAATAGAATGATGGAGGATTGGTATCTCCTTCAGGGGTCTCTCTCGATATCCCAGTCACCCGCGAGGGTAAACCGGAAGCGCCGGGACTGGATTTCTCTGCACGAGAAAGGCAGCGGCTTCTCTCAGCGCGTCTGGAGGAAGGAGGGGTGACAGCGTCCGCGGGCAGCTGGGCTGGATGTCTTCGCAGAGGACGGCTGCACGGCTCCTCAAGCGTACTGCACCATAGGTCGCGCTGTAGCGGCGATAATGGTAATCAGTAGCTTCACCACCACAGGATAGCAGGCTGCAGCGACAGAGTGCTAAACAGCAGTTAGCTTCGCTCTCACAGCTCACAGCTTCGCTCACAGCTTCGCATCGCTTAAGGCAACGTTGGTAATATTTATACCTGACAGGTGCCGGGTTTGACGCAAGTTTGCTGGACATAAGACGTCAATTAAAGATGTCACTAGGAAGTGGCAGCTATCAGTTGCTCATTAGAGTTCTATTACTAATCAAAACATAGCAAGCGGGGATTTCCAGGTTTGCTAAGTTTTTATCTTGTTGAAGAACTCGGAGTGTTATCTAGGAATATCAGATAGTGACTGCTGCTCTGTCATTGCACTAATTGGTCGCAAAGGAAGTAGCAGAGAGTCATGCTGGAATGTGGCTCTGTGGCTCTGCTCGTGTGAGGCCAGAGATGACTTTACAGAAAATCGTACTTGAACGGTTATGCCAATATAGGGAATAAAGGGCTTTATAGCCGAATAGGGGCATAAGGTCACAGTATCGATCAGGAACCTAGATAAGCACATGACAGTTGAACTGCACCCACTAGATAAAGATAATCGCAAAAGAATTCAGGTCGTCAGGGTTGGACGATCTGTAGAAGCTGTAGATAGAGCAGAATTGTGAGCAATTAAAGCTCTGCTCTTTCCGTGTCAATCCTTGTAAACTTATCGAGGGGATTTCAATTGGTAGCCAAGTCGCCAGGGATGCACGATCTGTTCTGGTTTTCACAGTTCCAAAGTAGCGAGAGGTAGCAAGAGGTGTCCGCCGCAGAGTGACGGCGGACACCTCTTGCTACCCCTCGCTACTTTGGCCCCAACTGCCCACTTCTTCGTAATTCCATAGATTAACCTCTGCCCCGGCTCCACATACCATCTCTCTCCACCACGCGGAGTTAAGGTTATCAATTTAAGGGATTTACAATATTAATTGTCCACTGTCCTGATGATGGTCTTGAAGAGTCACCCATAAAGACCGAAACGTCGACTCCCAGCTTTATCCAAAAGAAAATTCCCTAAAACCTTTATTTTGGATAGGCCATTCACAGGCTTTACAGAGATTCTTAATTTGTTTCGTGATATTTATCCTGTATTCCTGTTTTGCAAATTACTTATGCTTTGTATTTTTCCCTTTATGATCTAATTCTGATAAAATTTACTTTTTTGCCTATACACATGTCCATTTGTTTTTGTCTTAATGTTAAGTATTGTCATGTTTAGTTAAGTATATGTTTTTTGAAGCTTTTATAAGTAATTTCACTCAGGATAATTAAGTTACCTGCACTTAATTCAGTTACATAACTAAGTTAACCTCTTTAGTACTTCCCTCCTCCTAGCCATCCATTGTCCAAGTCCATGTCCCTGCTCCCTTTTTACAGCCCTGTGTGGCCGATGTTCTGCCACTGGCCTTCCCGCCTTCTCTGAACAGTTAGCTTGCTGCCCCATCCACCTCCTCCCTATCCGCTGTTGTCTGAATCCATGGACAAGCCTCCTCCCTCCTGCCATGCATGGTCATATGTACTGCCACTGCCCTCCATTTAGCATGATGTACCAGTTCACAGGTCCACTTGCTGCCCCTATTCTCCTTCCCCTGCCCTCTAATGTCTGTGTGCATGCCCCTGCTCCTTCCTTTTTGCCCACCATGTTCCATGGACCTGCCACTTCTACCTACTCTGAGTGTTCTGTTGAGCTGCCACTCCCCTCCCACCTGCCTAGCATTGTCAGATGACTGTAACCTGTCCCTGCCACCTCCAGCCTGCCTGTCCACATTCCATGCCCCTATCCCCTTCATCCTGTCCTCCATGGTCATTACAGCCACACCCTTCTGCCCTCCCTGGTCTGTTGTGCTGCAACTGCTCCTCCTGCCTGCCCAATGTGGTCTGTTGTGAGGCCCCTTCCCTAAACTCTGTCTGTGCCCAGGTCCTGACCCACCCTTCTATCCTCCATGGTCCTTTGTGAATGCCCCTGCACCCTCCTTCTTGCCCAGCATAGCCATTGTGCTGCCACTAACCCTCCTGCTTGCCATGCATGGTCTTCTGTGCTGCCATGGCCCCTCCCACTTTCCCTGTGTGGTCAGCTAGCTGCCCCTGACCTCTCCCACCTTCCCTCTATGGTCTGTGTCTATGCCATTATAGTCTCACTGTTGCTCTCCATGGTGTGTCTTGCTTCTAGTGCCCATCCTGCCTGACCTACATGGTCATCTTGCTGCTCCTGCCCTGCCCCCTTGCCCCCAGCCTTCTGTTTCCATGTGCAGACCCCTATTCCCTCCCTCCTGGCTTGTCTGTTCCATTGTAATGCCCCTGCTCCGTCCCTCCTACCCTTTATGGTCCGTTATGCTGCAGCTTTCTCTCCTGTCTGTCCATTATGGTCAGCTAGCTACCACTGCCTCTTTCCACTCTGTTCTCTGTTGTCCATGTGCATGGTCCTGTCCTCTCCCTATTACTTTCCATGGATTGTTGGGCTGCACTCCCGTCCCGCATGCCCTTTGTGGTGTAGTGTGCTGCTGCAAACCCTGATGCCTGCCTTGTAGGGTCAGTTTGGTGCACCTCTCCATGTCCCTCCTATCCTCTGTTATCCGAGTGCATGTCCCTACCCCAATTCCTCCTGCCTTGCATGATCCAATGTAGCATACTTGCTAACATTTTGAACTTAGTAAGAGGGAGATTTTGAAAAACACCTCGGGTATTGATTTTCCCCTTTGACTTACATTGAAAAAGAGGAAATTGTAGACAGGAGAAAGTTCAAATAAAGCCCATTTGGGCTTACAAACATTGTTCTTTTCCTGGCTGAATAGGGTCTGCTGGCATGTATGGTTGTACTACCACTGCCTGTTCCTTCTGCCCACAATGGTCTATTATATTGCAACAGCCTCTCTTGCCAGTCCTGTATTGTTGGTTTGTTGCCCCTGCCCCCCTTTCCACTGCCCTCTACTGCCCTCCATAGTCTGTGGTGCTGTAGGGCAGTGTTGTGCTGTCACTGCCCTTCCTGCCCGCCCAGTGTAGTCAAATTGTTGCCTCTGGACCCTTCAATTTTCAGAGTCCATGCCCCTGGCCTCTGCCTCTCAACAGTATCCCAATGAACAACTAGATTGCTAACATTCTTTATTTATTACAAAAGTGTGGAACGCCTGACGTCATCTTGATGTTATCAAAACTGTAATACCTAGAGCATTTCCTTTAGAAATTACATATATTAGAGGGTCTTATTAGCATCAACATTATGGTTAGCGCTCTAAAAAACTAAAATGAGGACCTATTTTCTGAGTTTTCAAATAGCGACAAAGCACTTTTAAATGATTTGTTATCTATTTGTTTTATTATCCACTTGGCCACTTGATTAAATGTTGCACTTAGGGGGGAGGATGTGATGTTACTTCCAGAGCTGCAGACTTTGCAACTGGGGAACCAGGTTGGAGTTTCTGCTTCAGCTCGGCATTCTGTGATTCTGGTCAAATCACTTAATCTCCCCATGTCTACAACCAAAATGAATTTGTGCTTGTGTGATGTAACCAATGCTCATGTAAAGCACTTGAATACCTGACAAGGCTGCACCATATAAAACTGCAAAAACACAAAAAATAAAAAGTATTTTGCCCACTTCTGTCATTGGGCTACATGTGGGCTACATCTGGGTAATATTTGTGCTACATTTGGGCTCTTTTGTCTCTGGTGGCCATCTTGGGAGATTTATTTGTTATGAATTTTCCTAATTTCTTCATTTACTGCTGTCTCAGTAGTAGGAAATGCTTTCAGTTTTTTACTTTGATTCCATCAAGAAGGTATTCAGATATGTCACACATTTGCCATAAATTCTGAATGTTAGCACTCTAGTTGCTCATTAGATAACTGTAGTAAAACTACTGCTCACCACTGAAGTCTGCTGCTGGTATTAAACGTGCATGTTTCAGCCGTCATGTCTGAATTTTTTAATGAAATAGAAGCGGATTTAAGAAGTCACTCAAAATGTGCCCTCATTTGTTATTCTTCAGCACTAATCATAATACCTATGGCAAAATGAACCTCCTCATTGAGTTCCTTTTTAAATTAAATGTTTTAAGTGTTACCAGTTTATTCCAATCAAGATGGCTTCAGGTGTGCCATACTTTTGTCATAAGTAAGACAGCAAGCGCTCTAGTTGTTCTTAAGAACACTCTGGGACATTCTGTCATTGAGCTATATGTGAACTACATCTGGATGATATTTATGCTACATTTGGGGTCTTTTGTCTCTGGTGGCCATCTTGGGAGACATATTTGTTATGAAGATTCCTAATTTCCTCATTTACTGCAGTCTCCTTAGTAGGAAATACTTTCAGTGTTTTACTTTGGTTCCATCAAGAAGGTATTCGGATGTCTCACACATTTGCCATAAATTCTAAATGTTAGCACTCTAGTTGCTCATTAGATCACTGTAGTAAAGCTACTGCTCAGCAGGGAAGTCTGCTGCTGGTATTGAAAGTGCATGTTTCAGTCTGCATGTCAGAATATTTTAATGAAATAGAACAGGATTTTAAGAAGTCACTCAAAATGTGCCTTAATTGTTCTTTCTGCAGCACTGATTATACTTCATATGGCTAAATGAACCCCCTAATTTTGTTTCTTTTTAAATTAAATGTTTTAAGAGTTGCCACTTTCTAAACAAGATGGCTTCAGGTGTGCAATACATTTGTCATAAGTAGGACTGTTAGCGCTCTAGTTGTTCTTTAGAACATTCTGGGAAGCTGCAGTAGAACATAAAGGATAAGATAATGTGAATTTACTGAAAATATGCTCTCAGTTTAGCTTATAGATCAACTTCCAATCCTCTGTGGGAAAAGCATGAGAAAATAGTTTTCTCTCAAACATGATTCATGATATCCCAGCAGAAGGATTTTTCACATGGTAAAATCACCTTAGAACACACCACAATTCCTAAAATGAGTATGGTACCATCAACAAATGATTTATAATGTAACTAAAGTCTTAAAACATTCTATTAACTGCAATGCTTTTTAATGAGGTGCTATCATGTATATTGGTCCCAAGATGGCTGCCAACACTTCTTGGATGAAGTGCTGACAGCCAATCAGATCTCACGAGAGTGGTTAGGCTCCCCCCAGATATATATATTTCTTTTTCCATTAATATTTAAAAAACTACTGAAGGGATTTACACCATTTAACAAAAAGGGCTCTTTCTGAACCAAGGGCTACATTTTTGCCAAATGTGGTGCGATTCCGTTCAGCAGTTCGGGCTGTAGCCGTGTCTAACGTTTGCTATGGAAAAGGGGAGAACACGTTTGGGACCCCCATTTTTTCTCGCTACCCCCCCCCCCCGTTGACAAATCACCCCGATCCGTCAATCGGTGCAAAAGGTATTGGGAATAGAATGTTGCGATTTTCCTATGATAACTAGGTGCTAACTATAACTAGCTACTGGTAGGTAATAATTTTTATATATATATATATATATATATATGTATATATATATGAAGAAAATTTGTCCTCCAGCCACAATCTCGCTCTGTAAGTAGACGAGGCGAACCCAGATGAATGGTGCAAATCTTTATTGAATTAAATGCCCGACACCACCGCCATGATGCATTTCAGCCCGAGTGGGGCCTTGATCACATGACATGTGCAAAGAAGTTACAGGTATTTAAAGTGCTCGTGCCTGACGTACTTCCCTTTTTGCTAGTAAACATGGAAGAAATACTACAGTGTAAACAGCATCGATTGGTTACCAACATGAGTTCACATATATATTTGTAAAATACAATAATATGCAATAGCCATACTATATTCCTATGTTAATATGCCACATAGGTAAACACAGCATTTCATACAATAAATAATATAAATATTATACATATTGGAATAATTTACATGCACATTTAAATATATAAATAAATAAATATGATTCAATAAATTCATACTCATTGTTCTGCTGTCTTTTTTAAAATAAAGATGGTACATGGTGATTTCAATCCTGTTACTGTTTAAAATACACCTAGTTGACAAGCAGTCTTTAAAAGAAAATATTTAATATAATCTTAATAAGAACCTTTTATGTTGTGAAGCAAGCTGCCATTAGGTATCTGTATCGATCCACCAGCATTCCGCTGGTCTATCCAAGTTACACAGCACATTTTGCCCATGTGGGCCTATGTTAATCTGACCAATTAGGTTCTTTTAGCCATGTATAAATAGCATCTGGAATAAATGAAAAGTATCATTGTGCAAAATAGTGTGAACCCTGTGTAAAAAGTATATAAAAAGGACATTCCTTAACATACTTTTAAAACAATTAATTTATTTTAGTCTCAGGAGGACTGGGAACAACTAGTCGGTTTTGTTAAACAATGACGATCTAATGTAGGTATCTTCACTAGTGTTCAATCCATTCAGAACCTTGCAGTCCAACAAAATTATATGCCTAGTTTCAAGTTTTCTTAGCTGAGCTTCACGGTCACCACCCCTTCTCTGTGGTGGGACTGTATCAATTACAAAGTATTTAAGACCTGGCGTGTTTCTGTTGTGCAGTTCCCCAAAATGCCTAGCAACTGGGTATGCGGCATCGCCGTTGGTAATGGCCCGTATGTGCTGGAGGATCCTTTTCTGGACCTGCAGCTTAGTGCTTCCCACATAGCGCCGGCCACAAGGACACTCCAGCACATATACCACATACTCAGTCTTGCAGGCCAGTGTACTTTGTATGTTAGTAGGTTTGCTACCAAGGGGGGTCATGTATTCTGTTTGGTTTATTCCAAACCTACAGGCTTTACAAACAGAGCATTTTATGAATCCCTTGCTGCTATTGAGCCAGGAACTGTTAATCCTAACCTCTGGGCTACTGGACACAAGGTGGTTGGTCAGGGACTTTGCCTTTTTGTATGCAATACTGGGAGAGTGTGCCATTTGTTGTCCCAGAATGAGATCACTGGCCATTAAAGGCCAATACTTGTTGACAATTTTACGAATACTCTTGTGTTCTTTGAATTCACCCTTGTCAAAGCTCTTCTAGGTTTGTTAGCTTTCCTTATTGCCTCATCCACCAGTCCTGGTTGATAGCCTCTTCTCAACAATCTCGCCCTACAGTCAAACTGGGCCTCTGCACAATCTTGATCATCGCTTCAAATTCTTCTGATGTGGAGCATTTCTCCGTAAGGGATGCTCCTGATTAGGAGTGCGGGATGGTGACTAGAAGCATGCAGTATAGCATTGCCCATGGTAGGTTTGCGATACATTCTAGTTCTTAGTACATTGTCGTGAATGAAAATCTCAACATCGAGAAAACATATTGCATTATTATTAATCTCACTAGTGAACTCCAGGTTTAAATCATTATCATTTAAGTTATTAATGAATAGCATGGCATCCCCCATGGTCCCTTTCCAGATAATAAAAAGGTAATCAATAAACCTGTACCACTTCACAATGTTGTTGGACATAATGTACGGAAATGTCGGTATGATGACCTGTTCCTCCCAATAACCCATATGAAAACAGGCATAACTTGGGGGGAAACAGGCCCCTATAGCCACACCCCTGACCTGCTGAAACACTTGATTAGAAAATAAAAAAAGTTATTCTCCAAACACTATCTGATCATTGACAGTAATAATCTTTTTATGTTCATGAAATTTCATCAGTCTCCTGTTGAGAAAATATTTGATTGCTCGCAATCCATCCCGGTGGTGGATGCTGGTATACAAGGCAGATACATCTAAGGAAATTTTAAGATAATCAGTTTGCCATTGTATGCCCTTCAATTTCACTAACAAGTCGCCAGTGTCCAATATGAATGAGGAGAGGCTCTTATATATCCAACCAGTCTTTCTCCAAAGGAAAAAGCGTGACACAGCTCCGGGGGATCAAAAAGGCTGCTTTAATGATGTGAACAGTGCTGGTAATCCATGGGACCCTGAAACGCAGACAATCACGTTTCAGCCTAAATCAGTTTTCCTCAGTGCCCATTTCAGTGCCTTGTTGTTCCCAGGGGTTAGTGACTTTGTTGTTTAAATCGTGATCACATCATCACGTGATCACTGGCCCCTCCTCTCCCTTGCTCCTGTAAGGTACCTCATGCTTGTCCTGCTCCTGCACTGCATTCTGGGCGTTGACGTCCCGATAGCACCCAATTCAGTGACTGGATTGCTATTGCACCATGTGATACCACCAAACAATGTTGGCCGGCACTCCCTCGTCACCGCTGCACTGGAAAAGGTAAAGTCTGCCTCTCTGTCCCCCTTCTACAAGCAAACCCAATTTTGCCTCCTCTCTCCCCAGTGCATACATTTCACCAGGTGCGGCACCAGGGGGTCTACGTCCGGCATTTTTGTGCGAAAACCAAAGGTGCAGGCAAAACGCGTTGCTCCAAACTGAGAAGGCGGTCACGAGCCAGCCTCTGCTAGCTGGCAACCACCTCCAACCAGTCTTTCTCCAAAGGAAAAAGCATGGCACAGCTCCTGGGGATCAAAAAGGCAGCTTTAATTATGTGAACAGCACTGGTAATCCAAGGGTCCTTGAAACGCAGGGCAGAAGCGTTTCAGCTTAAATCAGCTTTCCTCAGTGCCCATTTCAGTGTCTTTGTTGTTTAAATCGTGATCACATCATCACATGATCACTGACCCCTCCTCTGCCTCACTCCTGTAAGGCACCTCGCGCTTGTCCTGCTCCTGCACTGCATTCTGGGCGTTGGAGTCCCGATAACGCCCAATTCAGTGACAGGATCACTATTGCACCTTGTGATACCACCAAACAATGTTGGCCTGCACTCCCTCGACGCCGCAGCACTGGAGAAGGTAAAGTCTGCCTCTCTGTTCCCCATCTACAGGCAAACCCAATTTTGCCTCCTCTCTCCCCAGTGCATAAATTTCACCATGTGGGGCACCTGGGGGGGGCTACGCGTGGCATTTTTGCGCGAAAACCAAAGGTGCAGGCAAAACGCATTCCTCTAATCTGAGAAGGCGGTCACGAGCCAGCCTCTGGTAGCTGGCAACAACATCCAACCAGTCTTTCTCCAAAGGAAAAAGCGTGACACAGCTCCAGGGATTAAAAAGGCATCATATATATATATATATATGTATATATATATATATATATATATATATATATATATATATATATATATATATATATATACACACACACACATATATTACCTATTGGCGGTCGCCTGTAGGTATATATAGTTAGGACCTAGTTACCATAGGAAATTCTGAACATTCTATTGGGGATAACTTTAGCGCCTATTGAGGGATCTGCCTGTAATTTTCCTTAAATTTGCCTCGCTGCGCTCCGCTCCTACCCTGAAAGTTTCGGGGGGATTCGTCAAGTGGGGGCCAAGAAAAAAGGGGGGTCCCAAAACGTGTTTTCCCCATGTTAATTTCCATAGGGACATTCTGACAAGGCTACAGCTCGAACGGCTGAACGGAATTACACCAGATTTGGCAAAATGGTAGGGACTGGTATGCAGCAGTGCCTTTTGTATGTTTGGTGTAAATCCCTCCAGTAGTTCTTTAAAAAATTGAATTTGAAATTTTTCAAATGGCATTTTCTATGGGACCTTTAGACACGGCTACAGCCCGAACGGCTGAACAGAATTACACCAAATTTGGCAAATTGGTAGGGACAGGTATGAAGTAGTGCCTTTTCTTTATTCAGTGAATATCCCTCCAGTACTTGTTGAGAAAATTGATTTGAGCAAATTATATATCTATATGCGCTCAACATTCTATTGGAAATAACGTTGGCGCTGATTGAGGAATCTGTGTGTAATTTTCCAGAATTTTGGCCAGCTCCACTCCGCTCCTTCCCTGAAAGGTTCGGGGGGATTCGTCAAGCGGGGGCTGAGAAAACAGGGGGGGGGGGTCCCAAAACGTGTTTTCCCCATGTTAATTTCTATAGGGACATTCTGACAAGGCTACAGCTCGAACGGCTGAACGTAATTACACCAGATTTGGCAAAATGGTAGGGACTGGTATGGAGCAGTGCCTTTTGTATGTTTGGTGTAAATCCCTCCAGTAGTTTATGAGAAAACTGAATGTGAAATTGAGTCCAATGCAATTTTCCATAGGACCTTTAGACACAGCTACAGCCCGAACGGCTGAATGGAATTACTGCAAACTTGGCAAAATGGTAGAGCCTGGTATGCAGAAGTGCCTTTTGTATATTTGGTGAAAATCCCTTCAGTAATTGTTGAGAAAATTGACTTTTTTCAAATTATATATCTATAGGCAGGACACGGCGCGCGCCCGTGCACGCACCGTTCTTGCACTGTCCTTGCACGTGCGTGGACCTTAGCGTGCGCGAGCTGCATGCTGATTGGCTGCCAATGTCTGTAAACACTCCAAAACAGAAATTGTTGGCAGCCATCTTGTGCCTCGGTAGACTGAGGCACAGGAAAGCAGAAAAACAAACGTGTAGAACTCAAAAAGGGCTTCTTCAAGCCCACTTGGGCAGACATTTGTGAACTTTTCAATCAGGCAAGTGGTACCCAACCTGGTTTTGTATGGAACTGTGGTCTAGCTGCGATGGGCCTTATTACACATACCAGCATGCCTCGCTCAGCTGATGCCCATGTGGGCGGAACTATCATCATTTAAATAAAGTTGCTAACACTCAAACCCGCTGTCTGTGCTACATTGGAGAGAGCCAGCAATCAAGAGCTTACCAGCTCAAAACGCGTTTGGCAATCACGCATTGACGAGTGGGCAGCTGAAATACACATACATATATATATATATATATATATATATATATATATATATATATATATATATATATATATATAATCACGAAAATCCCGACCGCCTCTTGCTGCGGTCATGAGCCGGCGCAGACCTCCTCTCCACAAATAAATCAAAACGCCAATACACCATTATAGTGCCAGCAGTGCAGAAGTTTATTTTGTTGGTGTTAGAGCAAGTGCCCTCCCTGACACGTTTTGCTCCGCAAAACGGAGCTTGGTCACATGACGCGTCAGGAGTAGGCAGAGCAATTTTATGAGAAATAAAAGCCCATGCGCCTAAAGAAACAGGACGCACGGGTGAACAATGAAACAAACCAAGCATGAAAGTGGATATTTCAAATCAGTCTAAAGGCGAGATGACGCTAGAAAAGAAATTATAGCAAAGTGCTTCACATATATATATTTACATTTGATCTTAGATTTTGGTGGTATTGGTGTATTGGTTGGTCCTTGGTATAAATGTGTGATAGCTGAATTGTGAAGTTGCCCAAAGAGGGTATTACTTTTTTGACTCATTGTCTTGTTGGTGCCCTACCCCTTTTAGATGGCTGGGAGGGGATGTCTATGTTTTTTCACATTAACACTTAAGTTCTATTTTAAATTCTTTTCTACAATTTTATTCATAACTCCGTCAAAAAACAAAGAGTATTGTCTCATTTATCAAGGTTGAAATGTCAAGTAGCTTTTATTACAAGAAACACATCTTAAAGAACAAGACTTAAACTCCTTGCATCAACAATAGGTTGGGAAGGTTTTTAGTTTCCCTGCTGTTAATAATAAGAAAGGTGTTGTATTATTATTTCATAAATCGTTATGTATTCATTTGCTAAATAAGGCCAAAGATGACAGCGGTAGATGGCTTCTATTAGAGATTAAGATAAATAATGCTCAGTTCTTTATCTGTAATGTTTATGCTTCTAATGGTGTTGATTTAGTATTTTGGAACCCATTCTCCACTCTTTTTTCCCCCTATGCATCTGAAAATCTCATTGTAGGTGGTGTAATGGTCGGGTTTTCTGATTAGATGGGATCAGCCCCTAGGGGCCCCTCCAACCCAGCCAGAACGTAACCACCTCCCTCCTCAGGACCATCTATCCAGGCACCTGGGTACCTACCTGAGGATGGGAACTCGCAATATACAAGCTCATATTATTAGAAACACCACTAAATCTATAGGGATACTAAGAATACTCACTGATTACTAAGGATACCTTATAGTCTCGCGGCCACTCAGACCCAGACTAATCTACCCCAGGGCAGATATGACACACAATCCGGTGCGTCTACACATGGGCCTGCAGAACCCAATGCTCTCTTTTCCAAACGGTTTACAATCCGGCAAACCTACACGCCAGTATCCCCCCTGGCGCTCTCACTTACACAAGCCACAATCCTGTGGGTATACACGCTGGTCATCCTCCCCAGCGCTCTCACTAACGCCGTATATCAACGACGACCACATTCCTATGAACACCTTCAGTTATATGTTGGGAAGTCTCTCTCTCCCTATTCACTAAGGGCTTGCTACTACAATATTAGGAGTTAGCCAATTAATATAATGTACCTCTTATTCTTGGCATCATAGGTCCACTCGCTCCCTATTTATGTGATCACCACTTACCTGATTGGGGTTACTCATCCATTCATGTAAATAATAAACACCTAGGAGATACATTTACCTGGATTGAACAAGAATACAAGGCGCATTTCAGTTTACTATAAACTGGGGGTTGTTTATTGTAACAATAATAAAGTACACATATACAAAACTATGGGGTCTCTATAACTAGCAGTAACTTTAACACACCGCTGAAAGGGAAAAGATTAGACATACAATAGCCTAGGGAATAAGAACAAGATTAAGGAACGAAATCACCTTGGGAGTGTGAAGTCTTGCTCTGGCTGTCATCAGGGTTCCTCTCTCGTCTGTGCCTTGGCTCATCTCAGACTCTCGCTCTCTCCTGCACTCTTGGATACACCTCTGCGCTGATCACTTTGCACTGGACTCCTCTCCCCCACGAACTGTCTCCACCTGCCAACTTCAATCTAATGGTTTCTGCCGCTCTGATCACCGTTCATTCCACTAGCTTGTTCATTCTGGGTACGATCTCTGTGCCAATGTCCAAATAACTCCAGCTGCTCCCACAGGTTAGTCCACGATCTCTCCTCCGTCTCTTCTAAAAGGCATTACTTCAGACTCCAGCTATTCACACCTCCTCCTGATAAGTAACTGCTTCTGACTGCTTCCTTCAGTTCCAGCTCACTATTCAACTCAGCTCTCTCCAGCTTGAACCCTCTCTCTCTGCCAACTCCACTCGACTGCTTACCACTCCTCCACCTCAACACGACTGCCTGACTCCGCCTCTGCACTTCACTGATATAGAATGCTGTTTCCTCATGGAAAGTTCCAGCCAGCAGCTTCCTCCCACCAATCCCATGCACCAGGCTCCTTGCGCTAGACGCTCCCAGAGTGACCAGTCAGCTTGTTTCGTCTAGAGACCTGAGCCCGGGAACAATTCCTGATTAGATTCAGCTCTGGCCGGTTCTCTCCGGTTCGCTTAGGGCGAACAACAGCTTTAACTATAAACTTTACCTTTACTCTAAAAAGCCTCTCAGCTCCCTCAAGATGGAGTCCCTTTAGTTCTAGGCCTGTAGGCCTGAAAGGGATGAAATACCCCTTAGCTCTGTCAGAATACCTACATAAACCATACCAATGTGTCTAGTATGTCAAAGCCAATAGGCAATAGACAGGTTAGAGTCAAGAATAAGGGATCTATCATCATATTAAGCAGCTATCCTCTTCTAGGTCTGGAAGAAAGGGCTTAAAAGGGCCAACACAAGCTAAGAATACCTATCCTAGATGTGAGCAAGACTAAGATCTATATCACTGCTAAATAGAGCCAAAAACTCTGCCATTACAGGTGGTGACTATAACCAATTTATGGACACGTTTTTAGATCGGAAATCCCAAACTAAGTTTATTCCAAATGAAATGCATAAGACCTTTCATAAAGCTATCACCTCTAGAGGGCTTATAGATTGTTTGGAGAACCTCTCACCCATATGGTCTGGAGTTCTACTATTTCTCTCCTGTGCATAGATTCCACTCTAGAATAGACTATATTTTTTCACACAACCTACTCTGCAATTTCTGACGCATGCCGAGATGGGTTCAATACTTATTTCCGATCATGCCACTGTCATAGTAGACATCAACTACCCCACTCATATGCCCACTTCACGTTGATGGAGATTTAATTATATTATTTTGCTGGACAATCTATTCACAGAGACGTTTACATCATTTGCACATGATTTTTTTATAATAACCTCCCCTCAGACTCATAGATTAATTTTATCTGGGATGCATTTAAAGCAACGGCCAAGGAATTCATTATAGAATATGTTGCAAAAAAAGAGGAAAAGACGGAAGGAGTCATCACTATATATAGATGAAATCAAATCCTTAAAACACAAATACTTTTTTCAAATCACACTGACACTGTCTAAACTTGTTAAGGCAAAAGTGCACTACAACAAGCAGTTTTGGGATGACGCCTGTGAATGTTTGCTTAAGTTAAATGCTAAGATGTGTGGAGGTTGGAATAAGGCTGGAAAATCTCTAGCTAATCACCTTCAAATTAAAAAGCAAAGACTAAAATTGTTGCTATAACAGACAATGCTAGGGTTAGGCATGTTAGTGACTCTAAAATACTTGAATGCTTCACAGATTTGTACAACAATTTAAATACCCCTGAGGCCTCCTGCCCTTCACAGGACCAGATAGATGCTTTCTTTAAATCTATTCCTAAGTCACTTGAAAATAATATTGATTTATCCTTTTTGATTCATCTTCCAAAGGACAAAATTCCTGGGCCTGATGGATTTGTGAACTATTTTTTTCATTTCAAACAATTACTGATTCCTAATTTGTTGCTTCTTATTACAAATTATTTAACCATGGGAAGGACACAAGTCTCTTTCACTCAAACCATGGATTGTTTGATCCCTAAGAAAGACAAGGATCCCTCTCAATGCAGCAGCTACAGATCTATTTAATTGATTAACACAGACTGTAAGAGTGTTGCTAAGCTATTAGCACTCGATCGGGGTTTGTCAAGGGTCGCTCTACCACAGACAACTCTAGAAATTTTGTTAACATAAGTCATCTGGCATCCAAGTTCAATTCCCCTGTGGCAGCTTTTACACTCGATGCAGAAAATACATTTTTGGAGCATTAACATGGAACGGCTTTAGTATCCATATTCTTCAATATATTAAGTTATTATATTCAGAACCTTCTACTTTGATTTGGATTAATGGTCAACAATCCAGTTGCTTCTCTCTCCACAGGGGGACTAGACAAGGTTGTCCTTTATCCCCATTATTGTTTTTTTTATCTCTAGAACCCTTTTTGGAAAAGAATTGTCATTCCTCACAATTCACAGGTTTCCAATTAAAAGATATAGGGCCAGATGTAGGTAGCCCAATACCGGTCGGTAACAGCCAAAAATTGGTAATTTTGGCCATTACCGACCGGTATGTAGAAAATGAGATGTAGGAGTAAAAATGTTACAGAATCGGAAAATGAGTCGGTATTTTCCCGAATCGGAATATACCGAATCCTCAGTTACCGAATTCTTATTTACCGAATCGGTAAATAAGAAATGGTAAAAAATGCCAATGGAAATGTAGGAAACCAAAAAAATACTGAATTCAATGAAATTCGGTATTTAAGAGTCGGTGTTTACCATGGATTGAAAGCAGGTGGTAACCAGGTGCAGGCTATAAAATAAGGCCCCAAAATGCAACAGTGTAACCAGAATGGTGGCTTTCTATGTCATAGCAAGGCAGCAACGGATACAGACAGCAGGAGAGAGAGAATGGATAAGGGAGGAGCAAGTGTACAGGCAGATGATAACACTTTTCCAAGTGACTGAGCCAGAGATACTGCAAAGGTACAGGCAACACCCCCAAACCATAATGGACCTGATCAGGGGCCTGCACCCACTCCTGGAGCACCCAAAACCAATGGCGCACGCCATCCCACCCCATGTGCAGGTGCTGTGTAGCCTACACCTGCTTGCCTTTGGGAGTTACCAAAGTGTGATTGCTGCAGTAGGTGGTGTGTCCCAGAGCTGCCTGTCCCGTTTCTTTAGGAAGTTCCTTGAGGCCATGATGCAGCGTATGCATCACTATATTTGTTTCCCTGACACACCTGCGGAACTTGCAAAGACCAAGACAGATTGATATCAACTGGCACACTTCCCACACATGATAGGCTGCATAGATGGCAGCCACAGAACACATATACAGGAACTGGAAGTCAAGGCACTCCATCAATGTGCAGGTGATATGCAACGCTGGCAACATCATTACAGACATTGTAGCTAAATTCCCTGGGAGTATCCATGACTCGTACATATTCCAGAACAGTGGGATATACACACGCCTAGTCGCTGGAGATTTTGGGGACGGATACCTGCTAGGTAAATGACTTTGACACACCCTGACAGTTATAGCACATGAATGTATCATGATTATGTAACTAATGGCATTCTCTTTTCCACCTAGGCAATAGCGCATAAGCCCTGCGGTCCTTTGTGCTCATCCCCTACTTCAATCCATCTACCAGGAGTGAGAGGTGTTACAATGTGGCTCACAGATCTACTCGCAACATTGTGGAACGCACATTTGGACTCCTCAAGAGCAGGTTCCGCTGCCTCCACAAGAGCGGAGGTGCACGCCAGTATACTCCAATCCTGTGCTGCAAAATTATAGCGACCTGTGCCTTGTTGCACAATCTTGCCACCAAGGAAGGCACAGAAGTGGAGATTACACATCATGAGGACATTGATGATGACACAGAACAGGCAGAGCGCTATGCAACAGGAGCAGCACCAGCAACAGATGGGAGACTCAGACCGGCAGACATCACACGCCAATATTTCTAAGTAAGTAATGAGACACAGACAGGCTTAGTATATGAAGTATGTAGTTTAATTGTCACTACGGCATTCAAATTATACCACACCATGGTATTATAATGTCTATTATAATGACTGGGTGGTCAGGTCACACTTAACCTCACAGTGACCTGTCCTGTGGGTTGAGGGCATTTTCAATGTTTGCGTCCACGCAGTACAGTGCAGGATGCACAAGGCTGGTTCTCAAGGCTTTTGGTGGTGCCTGGCTCAGCAGATTGGCACCTGCTGCTCCTACGCATTTCAGGGACAGGAGTGCTCGAGCCACTCCTGCTGGTGGATTCATCCGTTTGCCCCACACCTGTGTCCCCAGCAGTGGCTGCCTGTTGCGTGAGCATCAGCTCCATGGCAGAGGTAACTCTACCCATCCCCCTTGACAAATCGGTGCAACAGTGCACAATTGCATCCTGCATAGCAACAGAACGGCAGCACAGCAGGGAGGTTGCAGTGACAAAGCGGTTCAATGCTTTTGTCTGTTGCTGCATACACAGACAATCCCTGCGCCTCCCTAAGTGGTCCCTATCTAATTTGTCACATAGAGCACTCATGCACTGGGTCATGTCTGTCATCCCCTTTGCCATCAACTGCATGCTCACTGTCATGTTGCCTATGCCCTGGTCGATGTTTGCCATCTTGCAATTCATACTGCGCACCTGCCTGGGAACTGCCAACATTGCCTTTGCCTGCAGGCGCTGTACCTTCACCATGGTGGCCTCAAGACCGCAGAAGATCCCCTCACCATCCTGGCCTTCACCTCTCTCCCGTGCCCTTCCGCCTCGGACACTGGACCGCACAGGTCTTGAAGTAGGCTGCTGCCCAGCGTTGTCTGACACAGGTGGATTGGTTGGCATGTCACCCTCCTCATCTTCCTCCTCTGATGTTTCAAGAATTTGGAGAGGGGGCACATCAAGCCTCCTTGCCCTTCCCTGCACAGGTGACTGTGATGTTGGTGTGGGGAAAAGTGCTGTTGGTTCTGCCTCTTGAGTCCAAAACAACAGAGGTGACTGAGGCTGTGGTGTGGTGGGTCGCTCAGGTGTAGTGGCTGCCTGCGCTGTGTTTTTCCCTTGTTGAACAGCGCTGTGACCTGCTCTTTTTCTTGTCTTCTCCCTCCTCTCTATTGTCGGTGTCCTCTCCTCCCTCTCCTGTGCTGTATTGCGCGATGACTCTCCTGTGAACAGATATGGACATTCGGGTCAGTGTTGTAGTTCACCTGTGTGTCATGATTAAATCACATTTCTATCACACATTTACCTGGTCTTCATCAGCCTCTGGAAGTAGTGTGTGGCATGCCTTGCTCAATTATATGGTGACTGCATTGATGTATCTACCTTTGACTAAGTCTCCCATGATGCATTGCTGGACATAAGTAAAACCTGTTCTGGAGTGTGATGCAGGCACACACAGTGGGGAAGGGGGATAGGGAAATGGGAGGGAATTAATGTCCATGCTTCTTACCTTGTTTCCTTGCAGCTCTGGCAGAGCGATCAGCATCCCCAATGCCATGGATACTTTCCGGCTCCAGGGTGGATTCAACCAGCTCCTCAAGGTCTTTCAGTCGTGGTGCTCTGTTTTTTTCTCCACCTGTGGCTGCAGCTTCTTTTCTGTGTGCAGCAATTTTTTTCTTAGAGATGATCCGCAGATCGTACCATCTTTTTTTGAGGTCATCTATGTCCCTGTGGGTAACCCCAATGACATTGACCTTGGCTTGGATGTCAAGCCAGGTAGTACCTTTCACAGACTCTGCAACATGCAGAGACTGTTTTCCAAAAATGTGGGTGTGGTGTTTAACTACCTCCTCAACCAGCACCTGCAGTTCTGCTGGTCTGAATTTGATTTTCCTCCTACGCTCTGCTGCATCCTTCTGGCCATCCTGGGTCTCCATTCTGCTGCTCAGGTATACTCAGGGAAGCCTGCTCCTCTGTTTTTGCACCTGCTCTCCAAATTGTTCAGTTACTCTGCACCTGCGTGTCTGGGGCCACTCCCAGGTACTGGGGAGGGGTGCTTGAATCTGATTGGTTGGTTCCTCTGTACCTTTGTTGTGGGGTGTGGTGGCTGTTCCTGATTGGTTTACAGGCTCACATGTTTTTTTTCAAATTTCCGATTTGATATTTACCGATTCGGTATTTACCGAATCGGTAAATACCGATTCGGTAAATCCCATTCATTCCTATGGCCCAGAAGGACCATAGAAAAGAATGGGTATTACCAAATCTGTATTTACCGATTCGGAAAATACCGAATCGGTAAATAACAATTTTGAATTCCGAGTGATACCGAATTGGTAAATTTTACCGTTTTTTTTTTTTTTTTTTTAACCTACATCACGTTTTCCGATTCTGAAATACCGATTCGGTATGAGTGGGTATTTAAGAGTCGGAAAAAATAATTTAACTACATCTGGCCCATATGTTATGTTATGTTAATTGTTTATACCGTGCATATATGCCCCATAGACATTCAATTCACTGCTTATGAGGATGATATTTCATTATCCTTACCAACCCAAGCATATCTATTCCGGAATTTCTCTCACTATTACAGGAGTACTCTATAGTTTCTGGGTATAAACGTAATGTAAACAAATCAGAGGTCCTACCTCTTAATAAATATTGCCTCCCAGACATGTTCAAAGATACAGGGTTTAAATGGAATTCAAAAAGTATAAAATGCTTAGGTATTTTATATTCAAATAACATTAAAGATACTATTAAAATTAATCTAAATGAAATCATTACTAAAGTCTTAGCTTTGATACAGAGCTGGTCCCCGTTATTTTGTCCTGGTGGGGTAGACTGGCCACAATTAAGATGATGTTGCTACATATAGTTAATTTTTATTTATCTATGTTGACAGTTTCCCTCTCACTTTCTTTATACAAAATTAATAATTGCTCTCTCATCAAATTCTTATAGAACAATTGCAAGCCCAAAATCTCATTAGTTTGTCTGCAAGAGTCAAAAGAAAGTGGAAGGGTCAATGTTCCCAATCTTAGACTATCTTTTTTAGCCTTTGGACCTCCTTTGGGCTAACCCCTCAAAAAAATTGACTTATTGGGGCCAACTGGTCAATGTACACCATTTTCATTAAAGAAGGCTGTTCTACTCTCTCAACCTCCTAAGACTTTTTTCTCTGTTGCTAAACCTCTGATTGTCCCTTCTAACTCCTGTGTGGATATTTTCTTGCAAACTCCCATTTGGTACAATAAACACTTGAAATTATATAACTGAGCTCTCTCTTGGAAAGAATGGATTAACAAAGGTATTATTACCATTGGCCATATACTTAATGATGGCTCTCTTAAGGATTTTAATGACATTCAGGAAAAGTATGACATCTCTTTGTTTCATTCTACACATTACCTTAGATTTAGGACTCTTCTTCTTCCTCTCCTCAGTTAGGCTTCTCTCCTTGTACCAGTAGGCCAATACCCAGCCCTTTATTTAGATTTTGCCGCTCATATGAAAGCTTCTGGTGTTTACAGGATTTCGTCTCATCCCTCAGATTTGAGGTTTAAAATCAAGGTGGAGCATGCATGGGAAACTAATCTTAATCAGGAGCTCTCTCTCCAGACATGGGAATCCATTTGGGTTAAAATCTATACCTCATTTTGCTCATCAAGCACAACACAAACACTATATTATTTTTACAATAGGCTTTTTCTCACCCCTGCAGATCTTCACAAATTTAAGTTGACAGATAATGCAAAATGTTGGTCTTTTTCGCATGTGTGATCTCTTACATATGTTTTCCTTTTCCATCCCTCCAGATTATCACTACAAATTGGAAAGATTCCACGAAAATGTATTTTACTGGTTCGTGGAATTTAATATGACATCATCATAAACTGGATAGTGCATATGCCACCTCTATTTCTTTATTAATTAAAAAGTATCTACTATGGTCATCACTTACTTCTTTCCTATCCAGACAGTCTGCTCAATCCACATCCATTTTCACCAATTATGAACCACCATAAATGTTATAAACTTTAACAGGTTAATACTGTTCTTTACGTTATTTTATTTTTTTAAGAATTGTTGCTGTTGCTTAATACATGTTTTCTCTCTTTTCCCCTCGCTTCCCCGCGGTTTTTCCTTCTTCATCTTTCTCTCTCTTTTCTTCTTATGAAAATTTAAAATGCATTTACGTTGGTAAAAGGCTTATTTTAATCCATTAGTTCATGCATGGTTATCCCTTGTTGGCTGTATATTCAGATTTTACTTTTGCCCACCTCTGATTAATGGAGGCATTGAATTGAAGTGTTTGTACATTTTGTCTAATTGCTGTACTTATATAATTTCAAGAAAGCATTCTAAAGTAAACAAGTTGATCCACCCTGATCAATCTGGCTTCATGCCAGGTACAATACTGTGCACAACCTACGGCAACTCTACGGAGTGCTAGGCAGGTCCCGGAACATTGACGCAGAAGCAGTAATAATATCACTAGATGCCCAAAAGGCATTTGATAGTATTGAATGGCATTTCTTATTTGCAGTCTTGGAGAGACTTGGATTTGGTTAGAAATATGTGTCACGGGTAAGGCTTCTTTACACTGGGCCCCTAGCACAGGTTACAGTAAATGGAGTAAGATCTACGATCTTCAAGCTCCAAAGGGGACGAACCAGGGATATCTACTCTCACCATTATTATTTGCACTGGTGCTAGAACCCTTGGAGACATGGATCTAGGGCAGAGTTCTTTAATCTGTGGGGGGGGAGGCGGGCAACACCATCCCAGGGGGGAGTGCACTCTACTCCCATCTTATCTTTGTTTCCTGCATCTGTCGCAAGCCTTCTTAGAGTTTACTCCGGTATGGTTGGAGGGGGGAGGAGGGAAATCGGCCCATTCTTTTGTCTTGATAACTCTCCCAGGAGGGGGCTAATTCGTAGCTGACATGCTCGAGCTGCAGTGGGAGGCAAGGAGTTTCCTCTACTAAAACCGAAAGAAAACAAACATACAGACATGCTTTCAGTTTTAGCAGAGGAGGCCCCTTGCCTCCCACTGCAGCTGAATCATTTCAGCTGTATGAATTAACCCCCTCGTGGGAGAGTTAGCTCCTCCCGGAAAGGAGACAAAGTTTCCATAGAAATTCTAAGGCATTGGCAAAGCGGGCTCTAGGCCAGGGCCCCAGCCTTTCAAGGGGGGGGGGGGGTAGAAAGAACCAGCTCTGTTCTACAGAGTCATGCCCTCATTATCTTGAATAATTTGTAAACACAAATTGTAAATAACGTTTTACTATCATTTATTTTTAATGTGGAAGAGTATATTATAGACATTTTGCAGACAAAATGTGTTTGTGTCATGCGACAGCCATTAAAAAAGTTTATTTTAGCTCAATAGAGGACCTCACATATGAGAAATGGGAGGGTGTGACAGAGATTATTTGTAGTAATATTAGTGAACTGCTGTTGTGTTACATACTGAAAACACACATCACTATTCCTGAATATTAGATGTACACACATTTAGGGGCACATTATGATGGAGGATTTTCCCCATCCTCCGGGCCGGCGGAAGCCACCTCCGGCCCGGCGGATACGGAAAATCCTCTGCGGACCCACCAAAGATCCACTGCCACATTAGGATGGCTGGTGGGTCCTGGTTTAGGTCCGCTGCTTTTCCGCCGCGGTTGGCTTACAACCGCGGTGGAAAAGGCCTAATATGGTGGCGGTGTCTCTCAGACACCGCCAGCCATATTACGATGTCTGAATTTCAATGCCTTTACACGGTGGAATGTCCGCCGTGCAAAGGCATAAGGATTCTTTTTTGGGGGCCCGTTGCGGGCACCCAGGGGTGAAGGGGGGGTTGGGGGTGCACATGGGGGGTACCTATGGTACCCCCCTGAATTTGCGTGCACAGAGCGGCATTCACCCACTTACCCTCCACTCACAGTGATCACTCTGCACTCACAGCGATCACAATGCGCTCACACTGATCACCATGCACTCACACCATTCACCCACTTACCCACCACTCACAGTGATCACTCTGCACTCAGTGATCACTCTGCACTCACAGCAATCACTCCACTCACAGCGATCGCAATGCACTCACACCATTCACCCACTTACCCTCCACTCACAGTGATCACTTTGCACTCACAGCAATCACAATGCGCTCACACTTATCACCATGCATGCACACAATTCACCCGCTCACCCTGATCACCAGGCACTCATTCCATTCACCCACTTACCCTCCACTCACAGTGATCACTCTGCACTCACAGTGCACTAGCGCTGTTCACTCTGTACCTCACCCCGAATTCACACGAGCACACTACTCAACCTGCACTCATGACACTTAACTCACCTGTCCCCCTCACTGCACAGGATTTTATATGTGACTTTTTTCTCCACGAGGAGCAAGTGGAGACTTTGTTAGGTGCTGGCTGATGTGTTCGTGTTGGGGGATGCTGAGGACGAGTCTGGGGGCGGTGTTCTGTATTGTCTGGAGTTTTTTGGAGTAGGGACTTGTTGATGCCGACGTAGAGTGCGTTTCCATAGTCAAGTTTGCTGGTGATCAGTGCGTGGGTGACTGTTTTCCTGGACTCAGGGGGGATCCACTTGAAGGTCTTGCGGAGGATGCTGAGGGTGTTGAAGCAGCTGGATGTGACGGCATTGACCTGTCGGTTCATTGTGAGTGAAGAGTCTAGTCCGATGCCGAGATTCTTGGCGTGGTCTGAGGGGGTAGTTGGGCTTCTGCGGGCAGTCGGCCACCAGGTGCTGTCAAAAGCAGAAGGGGAGGTACCAAGGATGAGGACTTCTGTCTTCTCGGCATTGAGCTTCAGGCAGCTGCTGGTCATCTAGACTGTGACGTCTTGCATTCCTTTATGGAAGCTGAGTTTGGCAGTGGTGAGGTTTCTGGTGAGGGAGAGGATGAGCTGGGTGTCATCAGCGTAGGTTACAATATTGAGGCTATGTTGTCGGACGATGGCTGAGAGGAGAGCCATGTAGATGTTGGAGAGGATGGAGCTCGGTGATGAACCCTGTGGGACTCTGCAGGTGATTTTTGTGGGGTCGGAGAGGAAAGTTGGGAGTCAGATCCTTTGGCTTCTTCTGTTGAGGAATCATCGGATCCAGTCCAGGGCTGTTCCTTGTATGTCTGCGTCTTGTAGTCTGGCGACTAGTGTGTGATGGGAGACGGTGTTGAAGGCCGCTTATAGGTCAAGTAGGATGTGGGCTGCAGAGTGGCCTTGGTCCAGGAGGGTGTGGATGTCATCTTTGGCAGCAAATAGGGTGGTCTCTGTGCTGTGGTTGCTTTGAATTCCGGATTGGGACGGGTCGAGGACGGCGTTCTCTTCAATGAATGGTGTCAGGTTCCTATTGACTGTTTTTTCTGCAACTTTGGGTGTGAAGGGGAGGAGCGAGATGGGCCAATAATTCTTGAGGTCAGTGGGGTCAGCTCTGGGCTTCTTGAGCAGGGGTCTGACTTCTGCCCGCTTCCAGTCATCTGGAAAGGTGCCTGTTTTGAAGGTGGTGTTGATGGTGCATTGTAGTTCGGGTGCGAAGGTGGACGCAGCTCTGTGGTAGATGTGAAGGGAGCAGGGGTCAGTGGGGGCCCCCAAGTGGATGTGTTTCATGGTCAAGGTGGTGTCTTTGGCCGTGAGCATTGTCCAGTTGGAGATAGTGGGCTGGCTGGTGTTTCTGTGGGGCGGGAAGCCATCTGTTGCACCTGGTGGATGGTCGATGAAGTTGTTGTAGAGCTTTTTGATCTTGTGGTGAAAATAGGTTCCAAGCTTGTCACAGAGGTCTTGGGATGGGGTGATGTCTGTAGCTTTGCTGCGTGGATTGGTGAATTCTTGAATGACACAGAAAGGTTCCTTGGAGTTTGTGGAGTTGGCCAAGATTTTGTTTTGGATGAAGTTCCTCTTGGTGGCTCTGAGCGGGCTGTGGTAGTCCGTCATGGCTTCCTTGTAGGTGGTGTGGTTTTTGTTTGTCTTGGTGTTTCTCCAGTTATTCTCCAGGCATCTGCAGGTGCGTCTGGCTTCATGGAGAGCGGTGGTGAACCAGGCATCTTTCCTGGGGTGTTGTCTGTCGGGGTTGCGTAGCGGGGTGAGCTTGTCAGCGCATTTGGTAACCAGGTGTGGAGTTATCTTGCTGCGTCATTTGCGTCAGGTGCCCAAGTGGGGTTGTCTCGGGTGAGGGTGGAGTTATGTTGCTCGTCGGTAACCTTGCTCAAGTTCCTTCGTGGTGGGTGTGGGGCTGGTTTGAGTGGCTTGGGTTTGTTGATGGCGAAGTTTATGCAGTGGTGGTCGGTCCTTGGCTGCGTTGTGTGGCTCAATTGGATGCTGTTTTCTGCCGCGAAGATGGGGTTGAGGGTGTGTCCTGCTCTGTGGATTGGTGTGTTGACAAGTTGTTTAAGTCCGATGCTGGCGAGGTTGTCACAAAGGATAGTGGATTTGGGGACGCTGGGGTTGTCGAGGTGGAAGTTCAGGTCTCCAATGAGTATGTAGTTTGTTGAGGCGATGGCGTAGGGTGTGTTGAAGTCTGTTATGGTGATGGCGAAGGGTGTTCGGGGGCCATCGGGTCTGTAGACGAGGGTTCCTCAGAGTGTGGTTTTAGGGTGGTCTGGATCTGCAAGTGCAGGTGTTCAACGGAGGGGAAGGTTTCACTGGAGGTGGTGAGGCAGAGGGTGTCCTTGTGGGTGATTGCCAGGCCCCCTCCTGGGTGGTCTTTCCTCTGGATCTTGTATTTATCTGGGATGGTGGTACTGATGTCGGGGCAGAGGATGCGTTGGTCCAGGTCTCTGTAAAGAAGGCGATGTCGGCGAGAGAGAGTCAAGTAAGTTACAGATTTCCATGGCGTGTTTTTGTACAAAGCGAACGTTGAGGAGGATGCATTTTAGGGTGTCGCTGGTGCTGGTGTTGGCGGTGTTGGAGGCAGAAGAACTGGCCGTGGGTCATGTTCGGCAAGGCCTGTTGGCATTCTCTAAGTCTCCCATGGTAGAGTGCAAGGAGGGTGGTGGTTTCGTAGCAATGGGTAGTGGGAAGTCCAGGGTTCCTGGTGCTGGCCGTGGGTGGGTCACGGGCGGGCACGGACGGGCTTGCCTTTGGCGTGCTGCTGCGCGACTGTGGTGTGCGGCCGCCATTAAGTAGGGGAGGTGGGAGGGAGGAGAGGCTGGGAGGCGGAAGGTGGGGAATTCCGGGGGGAGGGCCCGCTGGCGCAGCAGCACCGACAGGTGAAAGAAAAAGGCAGGCACGAGAAAATAAAAACTGTGGTGGAATTAGAGCAAGACACAGATGAGCATAATAGCAGTGGCGCAATAACAGTGGCACAACAGGGAAAAGTTAAGAAACAAAACGGCTGAGAAAGGGTACAGTGGTTGCAGGCAGTCTGGTCCCAGTTGGACCTGGCAGCAGGTGCAGGAGCTGCAGCAATCTCAAACCTCCCAAGGAGGAGGTCAGGGTCTGGAGGCAAGAGACGGTACACTGGAGCTGCGTGGAGAGAGTGGACCTAGACCACTGTGTGGTAAACAAGTAACGGTTCCTCCCCGATGATGTCTCCTTAATATCTGGGACAGCAATGACTTTATATCCAAAGACACAACCTGGATCGCACTGGGGTTTATCGTGCCAAAAATTACCATTGCAAAGTCGTGAAGGGGGGTGGCCTGGCCTGGAGACTTCGAGAGTGGGAAGATGCCACGGATTGGTGCATGCAGGCGGAAAGAGTGATGTATGAGGGAAGAGGCTGTCCCCAAAAGTTGACCAAGATCTGGGGGACTTGGAATAAAAGCAGAGGAATGGTATGCTTGCCATTTGATGATTCGCCTTTGCATCGGGAACAATGAGATTGGACATTACAACACATGCTATTGATAATTCCGTATTTATTGTATTTGAAGCATAGCGTGCAATGTGAAGATGATTGACATGTAATGCAACATTGTATCGTTAATAATAGTTGCTTACTTCCGTGTTTTCAATCATCAAAAGAATGATAAAAAATAACAAAAGGAATACAGTGCAAATGTTGAGTTGCATATGAACACATGACCAATTTTAGCTACTAGTGTAAAGTTTCCAATAAAAAAATGATCAGCCAATAAAGCATTTGAGCAACGGAGCTCTAAGTACATCCTTCCCTAATCTTAAATCTTATGCCATGATGGGTTTGTTTGTCGGTCGTAAAGTTTTAAACTGTACATGTTCAACCATATTTGTTACTGTAAAGTTTTTACACATGTTTAGGTCGGTCACAATGATTTCTAAAAGTTAATAGTATTATGTTCCAGTTTTTAACATCAAGTTCGCAGCAGTCAATCATGGTTGCAATTGTAAAGTTTTTATGAATGCTTAGTTGTATCTAACTTTTAGGTGCTGCATTTGAATAGTAATGCTTTCTATAGTTGAGCAGTATCATATTCTAATCTTTAATAACCAACCCCACCAGTGAGGCTTAGACCTTCTGTAATTAGCCACTGTAAAACAGCTGTTCAAAGTATGTTAAGCTTTATTGGCATTCCAGCAGTGATGGTTAATCTTCTAATGATTTGTTTTATGATTGTACAATTGCTCAATAGACTGTAAATCTAAATACACATACAATCTAAGAATGTCAGATATATCTGAATGCACGAGTAATTATTATACCAATAATCACTTACCTAGCACCTACAATAATTATATATTAATACCCAAAGGAATCGTTTTGTCTAACCTTCACTTAATGAATAATTAAGAAAAAGAAGAGGAAGTTCGTAGACATAAACCTGTAGTATGCAGGCCACTTCTTAGTTCCAGTTCATAATTCATATTACAAAGAAAAGGGATTTGTGTCCTGAAGGTAACACCACGGAATTCACAACGAAAACAGTAACCCACTGACCAGTTTACAGATAACACAACCCTGCTTCATGTATGCTTCATACTTTGCAGCAGGTGCATTAAAACTACTGTAAAGCAACATTACAGAATCCCCCTAACCTGCTTCCATATTTTGTTGTTATATATATATATAGCCTTAGGTGTTCTGGGGGCATCTGAAGGGTGCCCTATGTAGAGCTGGAGTCTGTATTATGCCCCTGCATATTTAACCCACTATATCATTTAATGACAAGACACACCTGTGACTAACACCCACAGATCTCTCATGTAAACGCAATTTCTAGCCCTGAAAAGAAGGCACTATACCCAGAGGAGGCGTGGGTAGGTAGCAGAGATAAGCAGATCGCTGACACGAAAAGCTGGGCATACTCACCATCAGTGCAAGTGCCTGGCCGCTGCTGGGGGCCTTCTGCTATTCTGCAAGAGGGAAGGCTGTGGCTCTGTGAACTCTAAGGGTGAACCCACATAGGCCAGAGTGCAGTCAGGTAGAATTGCGCAACATGACCTAAAATTCCAGCTCTTGAAAAGCACAGAAGAGTATTTATGAGGCGGCTCTCCTCAAACAAGGTGTGACTGGCATCTCACCGCCCACCTGAATGTCATTTGTTTAGAGAAGGAATGGGAGGTGGGGCGAATGAAAGTAATGGAATGCAAATCCATCATTCATAGGAACAGTTAACAATACTAGTACATCTGCATATAAATCTCGAAGCATGAAAGAAAATACGAGTTTCGAAATGAAGGATTTGGCTACAGGTGTCCTGAGTGCTACCATAAGCAGTTAGTCCCGTTCAATGACGGCCTCACGAAACCCAGCCAGCATTTCCTGAAGCTGCACTGGCGAAACATGGCTCACAGCACGTGATGGGCTGCTGGCAGAACAGACTTGACATGCTCCGGGGGGACCGAATGGAGGACGAGATGGTGGCCCCCTGAATTGATAAAGAAAACACATTACGTAAATAACAATCACCTTGTATGAATACATCAATGTTTAACGTTAGCAGAGCTATGACAGTAGGTAATTAGTCTGTAGAAGCTTGCAAAATCTTAGCAAGCTTCCAATAATGCATTGTCAGTGTTGCCAGATTTTGAGACCTGTACCAAGCCCAAAGACCTCAAGTATAAGCCCAAATTTAGCCCAACGCAGGACAGTGTCAGCCCAAAAACCAGCCCAAAGTCGAAACTTTTGCTGAAGTAGTCTTCAGAAAACATTTTAAGGATGAATTTAAATTCTATTCAATATACAGATAGTGGAAGGAGGTTAACTGGGCACCTGTGTTAATAACTACTCATATTCAAGACCAATGCCCAGTTTGACTTTTCATCTTGTAGTTTTGTCACAAAAAAAGCCAAAACCCGAACATAATTAGCTCTACAAAAGCAGATTGTAAACTCCTTTATGTCAATGAATATATGAAATGTCAATGCTATTTCAACAATGTAGCTCTAAAACAAAATACTGAAGAGGTTATGCAGAATTAACACCACACAGTAATCAACACGTTAAAAAAAATCCCCTTGGATTAAAGTCATTGCAGCACAACTGTTTGGCATGGCTTACATTTTATGTACTTGTCTGAAGATATTCAACAAAAAGAACTCCATTACAATGACAGAATGGGACAACATCAAAAATAAACATTGCAGCAGGCAAGTCTGACATGCAGCTATCGTGCAAAACAAGTGCACGTAAATGTGAAGCTACAGTGTGAAAACAGAGGGTTGCTGCAGTAAGGCAAGAGTTCCAACCTTTTCCCGTTGAAATGTAAGGAGGGGCCAGAAAAGAAACACCTACCCTGACTGATTCCACGTACTCTCCTGCACTAAAAAGGATAGAGGAAATTTTTGTTTCCATTGTATTGCAGCAAGCGCTCGACTAAAGCTCCTAGGGCCTCATTTATGAGAAATGACGCATCGCTGCGTGAAAGCAGCGATGCGTCACTTTTCAGTGCGCACTCCTTACGACATTCCTGATGCGTCATATTTAATGTATGACGCATCATGTCGCAAGGAGTTACAGATACGTCAGTATTTCTGACATATCTGTAAGCGCAAAAGTGACGCATTGCTGGAGTGTGTCACAAAAGTGACGCAACTCCAGCAATGCGTCCTTTCACATGGGGAAAGCCCCATGTGAAAGGGCTTGCGTCAGTGTTACGCCTGCTGTGAGGCAGGCGCAAGATTTTGACGCAACAGCTTCCTAAAAGTGACGCAGTGAAATCTCATAGATTTCACTGCGTCACTATTACGAGGCTTTTTGCGGGGGAACGCCCCCTCTGCATACATTATACCTGACTCAGGTATAATGTGGCGCAGGGGTTTAAAAAGTGACGCATCTACCTAGATGCGTCACTTTTTAAATATGGCGCAACAAGGCGCATTTTTTACACCGCTGGTGCGTCACAAAAAGTGACGCACCGGCGGCGCAAAACTGACGCAAGGCCTTCATAAATAGGGCCCCTAGTCTTTTCAAACAGCAGATGGGTTTGTTTGGGGTACAGATGAATGCAAGGCATTTGGAGCACAAAGGAAAATTACCTCTTTTCCCAAAACATCTGGCAACACCCTCAACACTGACATTCCGTCAACTCTATGATACTGTCGTCGCTGTTCGTGTTCCATCCCACTCTATATCCCTTCATCATGAGCACTGTCCCACTCCCATGCCACCATTGGCTTGGGCCCTCTCATGAGGCTCCTTTACTCCTATCACCCAGCCAGGGCTTTAATTATCCATGCTCTTAACTTCAAATTCTCAGCAATGACTGTAAACACCCTAAGGTAATCCATGTCAGTAAAGCAGGCCATGTTTACCTTTCATGTGTTTTACTTCATGCAGTGTTCTCTAGAGTATTTCCTTTATCCAGAGGATGTGTTTCTCTAGTTTCATTTTCAAAAAACATACTTTTATAGAACAAACTGTGAAGTGAGTCACCTTCAGGTCTGGGTGAGTTCAGATTGCAAGTAGACATTTATGATGGGCACGATTGAGAGTCCCAAGGCTGAAGACAGTACTGGTTTATCATAGTGCCTGCCACTGGGTCATTAAGGTGTTCAGACTGAATGCACATCCAAAAGAGCGCATGAAGCGTTAGCTGTATATATGCCAATTGTAAATTAAAACACTACTATGCATGTGCACAATGAGGGCTACAACGTGTGAGAGTCATATCATGCACACTGGTAGGCATTATATATTAGGAGCGAGCACTTCGTCTGCAGAAACACACAGTCAGGATTAAAATGCTATGCAGTTGTTGAGTGAGTTAATACATCTTTATTATCCAAAGTAACCCTTTTTAACAACATTGGAATTACAAAATATTGAGAATAAAAACAAGGTTTTAAAGTAATGCCTTTCAGTTTGCATGCGGCTCCTTGATGTCAGGTCATACCTCACTGTGCTATATTAGGATTGTGAGATATTAGCAGCACACAACAAAAGGATCTCTGAGTTAAAAGCAGTGGCAGCCTGTCATTTTACCAGGGAGGGGGTGCTAGTCACACATGCACAGATACACATCACTCAGACCTGTGCATTCATACACGCACGCACACACACCCATCCATCCAAAGCACTAACAAATGTATGCATTTATTTATATGAGAGTTTTATATAGCGCTCGCTAGATACACATACATTCGTACATACACGCAAGAAACATAAAAAACGCATCAATGCACCTTAACTGCAGATCTCTATGGGAGGGAAGCCTCAGAGGTCCCATGAGGGTTAGGACTACTGCCGTCCCTCATTGGCTGATTGGAAGGCAGCAGTCCCAACCTCGTCACAGAGAGGGATGGGGTCTGTGAGACTGCTGACCCCACCTCACTCAGTTACTAGGTGCCACTGATTGACACTTTGCCCGGCCACTTTGGGGCTTAAAATTGAAGCGACCAGGTCCGAAGCAAAAGGAGATAAAAGGACATCACAACGGAGAGGACCTTGAGGCACTGTTGCCAGACTGAGGAATTTGGTTCAGCTTCTGCCTGCCTGACCTGAACATGAAGAGCGTCTGTCAGGCTGGCCTTTATGGCCTTTATTCAACCTCATAGACACTCTTCTTGCCTGGAAGAAGGTGGGGGCGTGGCCCCTCAGCCTATGCGGACAGGCTTCTGTTAGTTAAAAGCAGTAACTTACTGAGTGATATACGTACAATACAATAGAGGCGGGAAACCCCAGCTAGAAACAGGCAATGAAAATATTTGCAATATACATCATGCAACACAAAGCATGTTAGAATAAGATATGGTGTTTTGACAATTCAAAAAGTGCTTTTTAACATGTGAAAGCATTTTTTTTAGCACATATACTGATACCACCACTGCATCAGGATGTATTTATTAAATTTGAATGTTTTTAAACATGAACTGAGAAAGATTCCTGACCACACCTTGATGAAATATGCTGTTAATGAATTAAGAGGCATGTGGAACATATATGTAGCATAAATCCTTACTATATATAGCACAACATTATAGGCAATTAAATTAAACAGTAGGTCTTTGAACAGCGTACATCCTGCACATGTGTATGTGACAATGAACTAAAATACATGAGGTTCAGTGAAATACAGTACTTGCCCAGCATCCTACAATTTGATCAAGCAGCAATAGACCACTAGATTGGTATATATTTTTTGAACATCAAACCTTAACAATTTGCTTTAACTCTAGGAGTAGGAGATTAGAGAACACAAATAACCAGTAAAGTCTAATCTCATATTGACAGTAGTCAATGTTTTACCTTGGCAGTTTTACATAGTGTGAAGCTTGTTCCAAGACAAAAGAGCAAGAACTTCGCAATAGTCAGAGACTATATTTCACGTTTTTTGACAAAAGATAGAAAGATCTTAATGGCAAGATAACTAATCTTATCATACCCAGTGTCGATCAAATGGATGGAATATTACAAAAAAGGTGTGGCTTGTGTTGCTCCGAAGTGGGGAGGCCTATGCAAAGGGTGACTGGTCACCTTTGTCACGGCTGCATTTGTATGTTACGCTGGTACTAATGAGGCAAAATCTTTGCAGATACTGTTAATACTTGTAAAAATATCAAAATAATAAAGTATCAGGAAATGTACTGCAAAATACTGCAGTCTTTTTTTGCTGTATGATTTAGTCAACACTTGTCCTCCATTGCTGCATAATTCGAGTGGCCCCAAAGCAGGCAGCACATTCTAAAGTTGCTTGTGCATGAAGCAGAGAGACCATGAAGTTTGCAAACTTACTGGCATGTTTGCAAGTCCCTATCATCTCAGGAACGTCACAAAGAGAGGTAATAAGAGGACAGCGGCAGAGCAGGAGAAGTGGATACGTCGATACTAATCTTACCTTAATAAACCTGCTGGGCTCCTATGGACTCGCACGCAAAGGAAGCAGGTTAGGCCAACCAGCCCTTGCCTTCTCTTGACACTCCTGACACCTCCGCTCTCAAACTCAACAGCACTCTGAGTCCGCTGCACCAAGAGGTAATCAATTATTCAAAACAAAAAAATAAAATGATGACAGGCCTTCCCCTTGCAACATCATTGGTCCATTCTCTATGGGAACGGGCCAACAACATGAAGCAGGGCCATCATAAGTAGCGAGTTCTCGCTATGAATGATTGACGACCCTGATTTGAAACTGTGGGATGTGCAGAGCCTAAGGAGTCAGGCGTCGCCAATACCACGAATATTGCGCACAGAAGGGTAAATGTCGCCCAACTTTACACAACCCACCAGGGGTCGTTTTTTCCTGCATGATTGGGAAAATGTCTCCCATTTGTGCAGGAAACAGCCCACTCTGGCAATATGAGACTGTGCACTAGGAAGAAGTACAAGTATAAGATGCCTGTCTGATTTTCATTGGCTTCTGAACCCTGGATTGATGGAAAGCTACCGACTTTGAACTGGGGAGGTGGAGCCATCAAAGCTGTGCCAGGAGAAAGCATGAAGGCATTGCGAAGATAAACTGCTGCACTGAAGATCATGCTTAACAATAAAATGTTTAATGTCCGCACAGTTCAGGCCGCAGATGAGCTATTAATGACCATTGGCACTTCAAAAAAAAAAAAATGATCATAGTCTAAGCTGTAACCAATAACCTCGAGTGTTTTCTGCATAACCCTTCATTTTATTGCTGTTTGAGTGCTGACATAAACCTCAGTAGCAGAAGTGAAGTAGAGTAGAAAATAAGTTATCCTAGAATAACAAAAAACAAATAAATAAATAAATAAGCACAAGAATGTGGAAAATAATGGGAGGTGATCGAAAGGAATAATGATAAGATAAAGTAAAAAAAAAAAAAAAAGAAGAAGGAAAAAAGATAAATGAACAGAAAGTGGGAGAAAAGGGGAAAGAAGAAAACAAAAAAAAAAAAGAAAGATAAAAATGAAAAAAATATATAAACTTCATAAAATAAAATCACGAGAAATATAACACAGGGTGCTCAAAATTTTACATATACCTCTAAAAACCCTCTTAGAGCTACAGCCAATGTAACTCAATCTAACACAGTTTATGACTATAATAGGTCTAATTGCTATCGGATCTATTTAGCCCTTAAACATTATTTTCACCAACGCTTTGCTTTAGCTTAGACTGGGTCAGGGGTATCACACACCGGTTCACTCCGGTTGATCCACATGGGGTTCCTCATGGGTGGGGGGGGGGGTGGTTTGTGGGTAAGGGTTAGGGTTACAAAAATTAAAAAGTTTCTCATCTCTAAACAGGCGGCTAATAACTGTATAAGTGAAAAATGGACGAATTGTGTATCTTCAAGTAATATTAAGGTGTGTAAGTCAGCAGGGCCTTGCTCCATTAGATATATTAAATATGAGTACCATTAAACTCCTCTCCTGGAATGTTAATGGCCTGCGCACCAAACCTAGATCTAATACAATTTTACAATACATCCGTGATTTTGATGCGCAGGTCATTATACTCCAGGAGACACACTTAGTAGACACTGAAGTATCAGACTTGGTGAAAAAAAACAGGTGGATAGACTTTATTGTTGCCACCTCTCAAATAACTAACACTAGAGGGGTAGCCATCTTATTTAAAAAAACTATTACATCGAGACTCTTGAAACAGAAGGTTGATCCCTTGGGTAGATGGGTAATTGTGGCTGTTATGTTAGGTAGTGTACGCATCACCTTGGTTGGATATTACGGGCCTAATCGGGATGACCCTTCTGCCCTGGCCCTGGCCTCTCTATTTTCCGAGCTCTTGCACTTTCCAGAACCAATGATAATAGCGGGAGATTTTAATATTGTGCTTGACCCTTTACTGGATAAGTCCACTTCTGCCCGACAACTCGCTCTCTCAAAATCCAGAGAGTTCTTGCTAAAATCTATGCATCAGTATGGATTTATTGATATATGGAGAGCGAGATCAGGGCAGAAAATCGGCTTCTCCTTTCGAAATTATAAGTATCGCCACAGGTCAAGGATAGACTTTTTCCTAATAACCAGAGCTCTTGAAAAATCAGTAAGGAGTATCATTTATGTACCATCTCATCTGTCGGATCACTCGGCGGCGCTCCTTGACCTTCAGTTTCAATCCCAACCCATCATTAGATCATGGGCAATCGATAGGTCTCTCCTCACATCTCCCGAGGACTTGGAACATATTAGAGTGGAAACACAAGAGTTCCTTAAAGTCAACATTGGTTCCGCTTGCTCTAGTACAGTATGGGACGCCTTCAAATGTTTTTTGAGAGGTGTTATCAAGAACAAAACTTCGTTTCGTAAAAAACAGTATACCCAAGGGGTCGCGCTGATAGAGGCAGATATATCGATTGTCCAAACTGAGTTAGACAGTCTTGACATTGCTCCTGAACATGTCATTTTGGCTAAACAGGAGGAGTTGTCAAAGCTTAAAGGGCGGTTAGCTTCTCTTCTAAACCAACGCATCTTGCAAAGGTGGGAAGCTAGCAAGTTAGCTAATTTTGAATTTGGCGAAGGGGCGGGTAAACTCTTAGCCTGGAAGTCAAGAACAGACCAGACCCGTAACAATATTGAGTCGATATCTACTGGCCTGGGAACAGTATCATCTGACCCAGAGATTAGGTCAGCTTTTAAAGACTTTTTTCAAGCCATCTACCGTGAAGACAACAACATTTCCTTTGATAATGTAAGAAACTGGCTTAACAAAATCTCACTCCCATCATTAACTATTGAACAAGCGGCCTCTTTGGACCAGCCTATAACGGTAGAAGAGGTATCAGAAGCCATACTCAAAAGCAGTAACGGGAAGGCGGCGGGGCCTGACGGTCTCCCGGCAGAGATTTATAAACATCTTGTACCTGACATTGCCCCTTTTCTTACCAGGTTATTTAATCAAGTCCTGATAGTTGGCGATATACCACCCATAACCTGGAATAAAGCATCAATTACGCTAATATTGAAACCAGGAAAGGCATCCACCGCATGCGGCTCGTATCGCCCTATCTCAATACTCAACGCAGACTACAAGATCTTCGCCTCACTATTAGCTAAAAGGTTGGGCCAGGTCGCCCCTTCAGTCCTACATTCAAATCAAAAGGGCTTTGTTAAAGGCCGCCAGCTCTTTGAGCTGACTTATGACCTAATAGGAGCGATCGACATGGCAACTAGTTCATCGTTGCCTCTGGCTATTCTCACGTTGGACGCAGCCAAGGCCTTTGACAGGGTCAATTGGGTATACCTGTCGGGGGCCTTGGAAAAATTCGGCGTGGGACAGGCCTTTCGTAGAGCGGTGGAATTGCTATACCATAGCCCTTCGGCCTCGGTACTGGTTAATGGGGGTCTGTCGGAACCATTTACCATCACAAGGGGCACCCGGCAGGGGTGCCCGCTTTCACCCCTCCTGTTCGATCTATATATTGAGCCATTTGCTCAAAAAATACGGGAAGATACTAAAATCACACCCTTTAGATATAGAGATTGGACAAAAAAAGTATCCCTGTATGCGGATGATATTATGATCATTACCTCTGACATTAATTCCGCATTTCCGAGAGCCATAAAATTAGCACAACAATTTGGCAATGTCTCTGGCTACGAAATTAATGCCACGAAGACTGAGGTCATGGTGTGGAATGGCATAGCAGTGGGGCTTCCTGTGCAACCCTGTGATAATATGAGATATCTCGGCATAAAGATCATAAAGGATATAAAGTTGATTGCCTCCACAAATTTTACTTTAGTGGCTAAAGAATGTAGGAAACTAATGAGCTCCTGGGCACATCTTCCTTTATCGCTCCTGGGTCGGTCAAACTTAGTTAAGATGTCTATACTACCAAGGTTGACTTTTATTTTAAATAGTTTGCCACTTTATTTTGAGAAAACACTGATAGCAAAGATGCAGAGTGACATTACTTCATTTGTTTGGAGGAATAAGACTGCCAGAATTGCTTGGACCAAACTGAGGCGACGTAGGGAGAAGGGTGGTTTGGCTGGTCCTGACCTCCAGATTTATGCTTGGGCCTTTCAGTTGACACACGCCCGTATGTTACTCAAAACTCCAGCACATCAAGGCATCGGGCTCATGTTCACAGCATTATTGCAGTGTGAGGGTCTAAACCAGTCAGGTTTTTTATTTAAGTTTGGAGATCCTAAATTTTTTAAGAAGATCAAACTGAAGGTATTGCAGGACCTTGCAAGAACTTGGTATAACCTTCGAGTTGCTACCAAAATAGGCTACCATTCTAACAGATCTCCTATATGGGATCTTCCTGCTCCCCCTGGCTGGACCAATGACACATTGATTAGCCCACTGAAAGACGCTGGTATATCATCATGGGGAGATTTATTTTTTGAAGGGGATATGTTCTCCTGGGAGCACCTAGTCAGTCTGGTAGGTCCCAATCTCTCTAGATTAAAATTCCTACAAATTTCAAGTTGGGCACAAGCACAAAAAATAGGGCCACCTTTTCGACAACAACCACCTCTAGGAGGAAGCAGCCATCTGGAATCTTCTCTACTCGATAGGCCACCAGCACCTAAGGAGGTCTCCTTCTTTTATAATTTAATCTTAGAAGAGATCGACGGAGAATTCCATCTTCCAGACCAGCTCTGGGGCTCCCTATTGCCTACAATAAACGTGCATGAACTTTGGCTAACCTCCTGCAATGTCCTCTGGGATATCGTTAAACCTGCCTGGCTTCGTAGAAATCACCTTTTTACTCTCCACAGGGCTTATTATTCGCCTCTGAGGCTGTCTAAATTTTCTCCAGGTATACCAGTGGCTTGTCCCCGATGTGGCCAAGAGGCAGCCTCGGATGCGCATATGTTTTACGAATGCCCACGTCTGACATCTTACTGGCAATCAATAGGCACCAGATTAACATCTTCAATAGGCTCCATCGTGAACATAGATCTCCGCTTAGTAATTTTTGGTGTAGTGGACACGAAACGTAATGCTAACAATAATTTTTTGTTCTACTCAATGTTGGCGGCGCGACGTGAGATTTGCAGGCGCTGGAAAGAGGCTTCTTCCCCGACCTTATATGACTGGTGTTCCTCCATGCTACAAATATCTAAAATGGATCTTTCCAGGGCTGGAAAATCAGATAAAAGAGCTTTTTGGTCGAAACTTGATTGGTCCCAATAACTCGAGCTGGGGTTTTTTTTTTTTTTTTTTTTTCCCCAGTTCCAATGATTACGAAACCATGACACACTCTCTTCGCTATATCACTGTCGTCCTTGGTTTAAGGCGAATCAGCGGTAACAGCAATAGTGGAATCTGGTTAATGGCATTCACCTGTCGATGGGTGCATAGGGGCCAGAGATTGAGTGAGATAACGGCATAGCTGTAGGGTCTTGTCGGTTCCGCAATACGATCGCACCCCAACCAGTCCTGCACTGAGGCAGCATGTCTACTCTCCACATCTCTTTTTTCCCCTGTCCACGATACAGACGGGCCAGCCATGGTTGAGATGAGGAACAAAAAAAAAAAAAAAAAAAAAAAAAAAAAAAAACATCTAGGCCACACAACCAACAAAAAAATGCGATCTCTGGGAATAGTTTAGAAATACAAGATAAAGGCACGCAAGCAGTGTGCACGTGGCTACTCATTCCCGAGGCAATAATTAATGGGAATTAACTTCTATGAAAAGGTTTTGCATGTACCGACCATTAGCCCTTTGCAGGCTATGATTGTGGAATGGCATAGACCTAAGCCAATCCAAACCGGTGGGATGGGTCAGACCCAAAAATATACCTACAACAGATCACCTGACAGCGCAAGCACTGTTTGGGCTCAACCTAATAATTTATATTTTTCCTTGTTCCCATCTCGTGCAGAGGTTGTGTCTATTCAAGAAGAGCACCATAGCTGTTTTAGGCAGAGGTATACCCTTATTGATCTTGTAATTTGAGTTCTAGGAGAATTTATCATGTTTCTTCCTTTGTCTAACATAAAGACCTCCCTTCCCTTATAGTAGATGGACCAGCCAACCTCCCTTGCCACTGTGGTGAAGTCCATTCTCCTCACCATCTATATAAAGACCACTATGGTCTACCTCTAGGACTGTACCAAGCCTACAATCATCCTCCTCACCCTCAAGCTCCATCATTGGGAAAACAGAGGAAAATCATTATTCAAATCAATAGACTATGCTGGTATCCTAAACTGAGAAGCATTTTGATGTGCATATTTACTGCTTCACTGGAGCTATAGGCATATTCATACGAATGCCCTTGATTTTGCACATTGTGTACAGGAGCTGGGTGGGTCTGGGGTCACTAACTGGTTTCGCATGATCAACTGCTTATCCACAATTTCAAGACACGAAATTACACTGGCCCAGCATACCATTGAAATTGCATCTGCTTTAACAAACCTTCCAGACACCTCTACTTGTCTGGACTCTTGTGCAAATCCCACAAATGCGGAAAATCTGGCGGTCAGGCCTTCTCATACATTGCTCCTACATCAACAAATTACTTGAAGCTACACATAGGAGCCTCCTCACTTCTTGATTCCACAAGATGCTAAAGATTTGACTTTTTGAGTAGTCCGACTGTTATGAGCCCAAATGTACCTCAATATAGGCCTAGGTAGTTTCACAAACTTTTACCTACATATGTAATACCTTGCTCTACATAACGGTTCTGGCACTGACCTTTTACCTAATTAAGTGCTCAATAAATGCTGTTTGGTTTTCTCTAAAAAACTAACTTCATTTATTATGCATGAGGATTCTTAGTATAACAGCAGGATTACCATGTTCTGCATAATAACTCTGTATAAGGGTCATCACTATCGTCATCCTTGGCCGACATGACCACAGTATGGAAAGCACCTGAGTGTACCTTTTTGGGTACATAAATATCACCACTTCACTGGGCAAACCAGAGGAGAAGCTAACATGCTGACACATATACATGAGAAGCTGAGGTTCCTGCACACAGACACTCCAGCACGCAGTGGTCTGATATCCCTCGCGGGGTGTCCAACTCGAGAACAACATGGGGTCCCTTGTTCTCTCATCTCCGGTAATAGGGATGGCTCTTTCCTAGGGGGATTCTTGGCTTTCCACACACATACATGCTAGGTACATTTAGGTACATCTAGCTAGGGTTGCATCGCTGGAGTACACCTTTATTACTGTCATGTATCTATATATCTGCATTTATTCACTGTTTTAGCACTATGGTAGAATTCTACCTTTTATTTACTCTGTTTGTGCTTATAACCGTATACATCTGTTTCTGTGTACTGGTTGTTCCAGCACACATACTTTTTACTATAATGATACCGGGTCAATAAATACTTATTGAAAACGTCCCCATAGTTTATTCTGCATATCTCTCTGAGAACACGTGAGCATGAGTGACTGAGAGAATAGTACTGTACTGTTTTCACGAGTCATGAGGGGTCAGAGTTGTCATGTTCTGTAGTTGCCAGAAACTATTCGCTCCTTGGTAAGAGGGGCTCACAGCGGCACTGTGAGGTAGCTGGTCCACAGACTAACATCCTTTGGGGGTGTCTGGAATCAGTCTGGACACCAATCCCTTAGTTTTTGTTGTCTAAATGTGCAGATACTATATTGATTTGTAGGAACTACACAACACCACTGGGCCCTAGGTGTGCCTCGAATAACACCTGCTCAGCACCAGGATACCATCCCGGGTGATAGTGCACTTGAGAAAACTGCATAAAATAGCATAACCATCGCTTTTTGCTGCATATGGGGAACAAAATCATTCTGGATTCTGTTCAGATCTTTACGCCCTCTTCCATTGCCCGATTTTACAGCAGAAATAACAAGCAGTGCTCTTCTTCAGTGAACTGATATTTGCTTTCACTCCAACATTATTCACAACTTCTCTACCACGACCTTGCACCTGCATGTCTCATTTCCCATTCTCTCACCTTGCATGAGTACCATTCATTTCCAAATTATCAGGTCGCACGAAGAGCAAATGAGAATTCATCATCTAATTTTTACCATTTCTCTGAATCTGCTTTGTTTCTGTATTCATCAACATTTCTTTAATGCTTTTCTGCTATGGATCAAAATAAACACTGGTATGCTTGGCATATTTCAGGATATCATTGATTCTCTTAGTTTGCCAACACTTCACTGTTGGAAGCTGGCTCTCTATATAGTGCACTAAAAAGAAGTACACTGTGCAGAGAGTCCAGTGAATCCTCAAATTGTACACAGTGGTAAAAGCAGATAATTCTAATGCTCTTTTTGTGGTAGTGTGGGCAAGCAGTTAGCTTATAAGACGGTACGGCTAAGCATTTCTTGCACTCCACAGAGGCAACAAATGAGCCACACACTGAAAAATATATCCAAGACCAATTTATAAAAATAATAACGATTTGTATAGAATTTTAAGGCAAAGAAGTTCTAAGTTCTAAGGTACATTTTTTGCAGTTACAATTTTTCCAAGTTCTGGAAATGTATCACATTTATGGGTAAATGCGCATCATAGGATGTAATGGAGAAAAAAACAAAAAAATGCATAGAATTTTACCTTCTCGTTTTAGGTTGATGTTGGGTCCAGGTCCAAAGTTCCAGCAGGAGAAGTTCGGGAGCATCCCGGATGGGGCGGGAGCAGAGTGCTGAAGGTCTTTGAAACTGTGGCATAAAGACGAAGGTGGCCACTTGAAAACTCAATGCACAGATGAACTTACAGGTAAGTCTGTGGGACTACTTTGAGAGGGGGGTTGCAAGGGCCTGGGGGCCATGGGAGCACAGCCAGTTAGATGATGCCAGGGCTGGTGGGGCCGGATGCAGAGCGAAGAGGTCAGCTGGGTGTTGTGCATCTTTAGGTCCTTGCGGTCAGGAGCAGGCAACTTTGAGAAGTGATCTTGAAACAGTTAGGGCACTCAGTAAGTGGATCTTGGGCGTCTCAATATCGCTCAACGGTGCTTGCTTTTGGTGCTTTGGGAGTCCAGAGTGGACTCTTCTTCTTGGTGTTTGGCGTTGGGGGTCCGGTATCCCAGGTATTTGTATGCAGTGGCTCTGGTAGGTCCTGGTGTCTCCAAACATCTTGAGGAGACTGATCTGACCCTCTTGAGCTACTATACCTCTTCTTGCTTAGGTGCTGCATCAAGATCATTGAGGAGCATTAATTTGACAAATGGGACTCCTTGGGATCAGTGATTGCGGTGTGCAGGGTAGTGATACCTCCACTCCAAGTGACCTTCTTGGCAATTTCATGAAGGCTGGCGGTGCTCCGGGGAAGATACAGCAGCAGCAATTGTCGAGTCCTGGGAGCAGCAGGCCGGGTTTGGCACCAGTTACTCCTGCAACAGGGCGTCAGTTCTCCAGCAGCAGGTCTTATATGTCCTGGTCTTCGTTTGTCTGTCGAAGCTGATGTTCAGGTCTTGGGGTATCACCTGAATACAACATTTTGGGGCATTACAAGGGGAGCCAGGTAGTAGCCAATGAGCTGCTTGCCCTGAGGGTGTCTACACCCTTTAGTGACCCTTTCCAGTGGGACGGGGTACTACCTTAGTCCTGATTGGACGTTTCTCCACCATTTCAAGATGGTAGAAATTCAGGAGATGAGTTCATATTGCCTGCCCCACCCTAGGGGTGGTGTGGGTCAAGTGGGGACCCTCCTCCTAATATAACAAATGTTCTCGCTTTTCCTCCCGCCAAACATGGAGCAGGATAGGAGGTTTGGATTCCCCAACTATCTGCAAATTCCTGGGTTGGAATTCAAAATCTGCATCACCTTTGAAGCTTCCCAACCAGGAAGGTAATCCTATCCTGGAGGAGGTGTGAAGCACCTCTGCCCAGAGCAGGCTTTGTTTCTGTCCTCTGAGAGCACTGTCTCGCACTGTGTGAGGTAGAGAAACATGTCTGGTAGTGGCAGGCTGGCAAAAACAAGCCAGGAATCACACCAGTGTTTAGTAGGTTTTAAGGGGATCCTCTAAAAGTGTCCCCTATGTGAATATATTAATACATCCAACACAGACATCAGTGAGGAATTATTAAGGCAAGATGTTTGGTACCAATCACCTTAGAAATCAGTGAAGCCATGATGGAGCTAGGAAACTCGTGTTGACAAGTATCCAGCCCATGCACTCTTTATGGCTTCCCTGTTCGCTTACAACATCCCAGAATAGACTAGAAATTGTAGGGGCATATAAACTCATGCTGATTTTCCTACTCATATCATACAGTGCACACTGCCTTATGGCTAAAGGCCTGCAGTAGGAGCGACCTATCTGTATCTTATGCAGTGTATGGAAGGCATGGCACACAGTGTGTGTGCCATGTCGACTTTTCGAATTTTCTTGCACCAAGACACGCACACTGCAATGGCATCGCCTTGGTGAGGGGTCCCTGAAATGGCACAACTGGGGCTGCAGCCCCAGAGGATCTTCTTTAGTACTAATGTCCTAGGTACCAGGGGTACCATTTACTAGGGACTTACAGAGGTAGCTGAAGGGGTGCCAATTGTGGTAAATATTTAGAAAAAGAACACTATTACGGGGAACTTGGTTAGCAGTGACCCAGTACACATAGGTCAAAGTTCCATTAAAAACCAGGCAATACTTAGGGAGGTACAGAAATAGGCACCCAGCTTCTCACAATCACATTCTGCTGAATATCTGACTAAGCTTATGAGGCAGACCTAAAACAGAAGCCTTACAAAGCCTCTAACACTTTTTTTCCTGGGATCTTCAACTCAGCTGTGTTTTCAATAAATCTCATAGTATGCATGCACTGACTCCTTTGGCTCTTATGTAGCTCTCAAGATCTTTGCCCAGCTCACTTTCTTCTCTGGCACCTTATTTTTAAATGATCTATCATAGCTCAATATCTGTCAGCAACTACCTCTGATGGAGAATGGTTAGATGCAACTCCAGCCGGTTCTTCTGTCAGCCAAGCAACAGTAGCCTTACACTCAGCCTATAGATCATTAGGAAGAATATTCTCAAATAATGCATCTAAATCAGTCCAAAGTATTTTCAAAATAATTAACAATTGATGAACCTCCTTGTACCACTTATCAGGTTGAATGTAGGATGTTACAACGAAAAGCAATACTTCACATTGTTTTACAAAGAAGTATTTATTTCGCAAATACCATTACAGCGCGATTTTTTTGTTTGCATACTGTTACTACGCAAATCAATAGAAATGCATTGAAAATGCTTTTACTTCATATTTCAACACATCGTATACAATTACACATATATATATTTTGGGATAATATTTAAATATTAATATAAAAATTAAGCTAAACTCCTGGGACAAGATCTATAGGAAATAGGGGTATTTGGCTGGGGGAGTATAAATATGTGTACCTACTCCTTAGCTAGTGCTGAAATTCCTTCTGCATTTCGCTTTTAAATTACTCTTCTTATTTCCTTTTTCAATTCTCTTACATTTACGCATATCTTTACAGTTTCTTTTCTCATTTCCTTTCTTTTTTCATCAACACTCACTTTTAATTTGCACTGTGACTTTTTATAATTACATATACATTTCAACTTACCTCCTCTTTTCGACTTTCATTTTTCTATACATCGTACATTAATATAAATTATTAAACATTTCATCTTACCTGTATACTTGTCTTCATTTCCCACTTCTCCTTGTGTGCGCCGATCCTCCTTTTTACGTTTTGACGTTCATGCGTCTTTTTTTTCATGAACCCCTGAAAAAAGACAGATTTTACCATGTAAAAAATTGATTAACCTTACTACTTTATTAGTCAATATACAAACACTTTTTTTTACATTTTTTGTGAGTTTTAAATCTGCATGTCTTCCAAACCTTTCACTTCTCACTCTTTCTTTCCAAAACGAACATACCACCCAATAAAAGGACACAGGACTGACACAGGATTGACATTTTTTATGTATTTCCATTTTAACATTAGAAATAATATTTGTGCACTCATAACTTACCTACGTTTCCTTGCGTAGTTCAAGCATGCAATGTTATTTTAACAACGAACGACCTCCGGCGGCAGATCCTTCTCCTCGGCAGATCCTTCTCCTACCTCGCTGCCAAGACCTGGAACACCCTCCCTACCCACCTACGGCAGACCCAAGACCTACTCTCCTTCAGAAGACTCCTCAAGACCTGGCTCTTCCAGCAGTAGCGGCACCCACCTCCCCTAGCGCTTTGAGACCCTCACAGGTAAGTAGTGCGCTTTACAAGTATTCTGGTTGATTGATTGATTGATTAACGGCTACATAGTATAAACCTCTTTTCGTTGCACTAACTGTGATCAGCCTTGTGGGGACGGTGCTGCTCTTCATCATCAGAAATCCTGACTCGTTCCGCCCAGCTGCAGAAGATGAAGTCTCGGAGGTCAGCCGAAGCATGGATGCCAGCAGTGTGTTTATGTACCCGTGATGAGCAAATCTGGTGTGTATGGCATCTGCATCAGTGCCACAAACAGATTTTGGGCTAATGAAAAGAGCCTCATCTGCCTCTCTGGCATCTTCATTGGCATTGGAGAAATATTAAGTGGCGGAATCTTTGGGCTCCTGATGGGAAAGAGTACACGTTTTGGCCGCAACCCGGTTGTGCTGCTGTGCCTGAATGTGCACTTCCTGGCCTTCTTTCTTATATTCTTTAATATCCCTAATGCACCAGGAAATTAGAAGAGAGCACACAAATGTCGATGTCGTTGTAACAGCATTTGTGTAGTAAAAGCATGCATAATAAAGAGACCTGCGATGAAAAAGATGTGTTGTAAAGGTAAGTCGAAGTAGTAGTTGCGTTGTAATGGTAGTTTACCATCAGGTTCCTCAAGCAATTTTGAGAAATTTGTCATAAATGCATAAAGATCACCTCTAGTCTAAGATAATCTATGCACTACTCTCAGAGGAAAACTTTATATTGTCTTTGGTCCTGAATCACTAACAATCACCTTTGCTTTCTTTCCAACCGCTGTATCTTTTTAGTTAGTAGTGACTTTCTTCTTCCTTCTTTTTTTTAAAAATAGGTCTTTATTCAATTTTTTTTGTACAGCATGGTAAGAAGCACAATCAAATCATGAAGTCATAACTGTTCCACCACCCGTCCCTCCCCCACTCCCCCCCTCTCTGCCCTAGATCCAGCCCACATATTTTGTCCATTTTATCTATTGGCTAAATAATTCACAAACTTTTATGTATCCTATTAGCTTATTCCAATTTGCTATTCAAGTTAGACCAATTCCTTAGAGGGGCCCAAATAGCAAGCCCTTTAGCTTTTGCCCTATGACTTCTTCTAGAACTAACAGCAATTTCCATTCTATATACTGCAAGAAATCTTTCAAGCCAGTATTGACTTGACGGAGGAGTGGGATCCAGCCAATAAGTGGCCAGACATAGCCTCAATACTGTCATGGCAATGAAAAGAAAGGTCTGGCTTAGATGTGAAGATGCAGGTTGTTCCACTCCCACTACAATCTGTTGAGATGATAAAACAATTTCACAACCCATCATATTTCTCAACATATTGCTAATATTCTGTTTCAAGTTATCCAATCCAGGACACTCAGCGAACATATGAATGATATCTGCCGCATGATAATTGCACCGGGGACATGTTGAACCTGCTACCCGACCCCATTAAAACATTTTGGCAGGTGTAATATAAAGATTAAACCATGTTTTAAAGCATTGGAGCTGAAGATTAGCAGCAATAAATGATGTCTGGGCTAGGTGTAATGCGTCTTCTATTTCTTCCGGTCCCGCCTGCTGAAGACTCTGCCAACACTCAACATGTTTATTCAGATCATCCACTGTGAGCTCATTTAGTGTTTTATATATCCCTCCCAATGTAATAGAACCATTCAGTAATCCCTCCATCAGCTTCATCCCAGAAAAACCACCGGCACCCCCCATTTTCTTGACTAAAAAATCTCTCATTTGTTGATATTTGAAGAACTGCCGGTTATCTACCCCCAAATCGATTTCTAATTGTCTCAAAAAGCTCTACCTCAGCCCCATTTGTAACATCGCCCACCACCCTCACTTTAATCTACCAATACCTCATGTACCTGTCTCATGTATCTGTCTTTAAAAAATTCTTGGGAAATAACTATTCCTAAATATGGGGGTATAGTCATTTATGCGCCCGACGCCAAGCTTTTTGTGAACTGCGGTCCAAACCTTATAAGCACAGAGTAAAGTTACATTTTAACTTAATGTCGTAAAAGACCCCACCGAGCCTCATCACCCATTAATAATTCAAAAAAAAGACTCAGGTGGCCCAGTCTGTGTAACCTCTGCCTTTTCATTAAGTAATATCCCTGCCTTATGCAGCACAGAAGCCCAGTGATAAAACTGAAGATTGGGTACTGCCCACCCCCCTCTTGGTAATGTTAAAAATTTTAGTGCTCTACGATGGTGGCAATTATCCCAAATAAACCTAGAAAATAAATGATTCATAGCAACAAACCAGGAGTTACATACATTCAGGGGAATGGCCCTAAAAAATACAAAATCTTGTGCAAAAAAGCATTTTAATAATGTTGCATCTCCCTATCACCGTAAGTTTGAGTCTTTCTAATCTATTGAACTCCATTTTAAATTTATCGAGCAGCGGATTCAGACTATCTCCTGTAATCTACGCAACATCTGCCGAAATTTCTATACATAAGTAAATTGCACTCAAAAGTCATTCATCTGTATCCCTTTACCAACAACAACTTGGGTTTTAGTTGAATTCAGGCGGGAGCCAGAGATTATCCGAAGATATCAGCTTCTTTTTCAATCTCGGTTAATGCCGTCATGGGATTTGGAGTAATAATTGCCAGATCATCGGCATATGCCAGTATCTTGGTGCTCCACCCATTACTCTGCACTCCTAAAATCCGATTATTATATTTGATCTTTTTGACTAGCGGATCTATATATAGTCCGAACAATAAGGGGGAACACAAGCATCCCTGATGAGTACCCCTGCTAATCAAACCCTGATCCAACGTTTCTTGTCACAGGGTCTCTATACATTATTTCAATGGCGGGGATAAAGCCCTCACCAAACCCTCTGTTTTTTAGGGTTGCTCATAAAAATGGCCAGGAGACCCTATTGAAGGCTTTCTCTGCATCAAGAAGGATGAGCCCATAGGGTCCCCTGTAAATCCTGCTTCATCAAACAGAGCGATAACCCTCTGGATGTGATCTGTCGTACTTCGACTGGGTACAAACCCATGCTGGGTTGGGGAGACCAATTTCTTAATAGTTGTCATCAGTCGGTTAGCCAGAATTTTAGCGTATATTTTGACATTGTTATTAATTAAAGTGATGGGAAGATAAGACCCCATCTCTTTCACCGGTTTACCTTTTTTAGGGAAAATAACAATATTAGCAGACCCTCAAGATCCAGGAGCATCTCTCCCCACCTGAGCTTCCAGAACAACCCCTTTTTATTAGCTCCTGCAATGGAGAAGCAAAGATTTTATAAAATTCACCGGGTGTGGCATCCTTACCAAACGCCTTGCCATTTACTAAAGATCTAATAGCTTCCTGAATTTCATCCCTGTTATAGGTAATTCGAGCGCATCCCTCTCCTCTATTTACAGACTCTCATACGAACTCCCAAGTTAAATACCTCTGTATAGCTTCCTCCCCACTGGGGCCATCCTCCATATAAAGCTTCTGATAAAATGGCTGAAAAGCAGCTCAAATTTCTGAAAGGCTGATTGACTAACCCTAGCTCGGGGTCATCGATTTCTAATATCCCTCCCTGCGTTATTCGCTTTCTACTCCGTACCGCTAAAAGGTGGCCCACCCTCTCATTACATTTGTATATTTTTGATGGCCACGCGCCGTATTTACCTGCCGCCTGGTTGGCCAATAAATCCATAATTGCAGATTTAACTAAGCCACCTTAATTTGTGCCTGCTCAACCTCTTCTTTATTTGCAATAGCCTGTATTAATTTTGTTTCTGCTTCGCTCAATGCCAGGTATTGTTCTTGGAGATGTCTTTTTTCTTTTTCCTGTGAGGCCCAACCGTATCTCAATGTTTCACCTCTTATCCCCACTTTAAGTGTGTCCCATTTTTTACCTATTGGTGCACTGACTTTATTCTCCTCTAGGAATTTGGGGATCCATTCCGTCATATGCTGGACATAATCTTCCTCATATAAGTGCTCTATTGAAGGTCCAATGTGTAAATGTAAATGTGTGTGTCTTGTAAAGCGCACTGCTACCCGGAGGCGTCCTGGCGCTATAGACCGCTGGGGAACCCGTCCTGGCTTTCCCTGTGAGATGTTCCCTTCTGGGTATCTCCAAGGTGAAACCAGGCATCCCCGGCGTATGTGGGGGGCCGTTGTGGAGATGAGGCAAGCTAATGCCCAGAGTTGCCGAGTGTGATCCCTGGTTAGAGTAGGCACCGAGGCAAGAATTATCGAGTCCGCTGACCCTGGTTCACGACCCTGCCACGTCGGGAATTGAACCCTGGTCCCGGGCCGTCCTCTGCTTCCAGGTCTGCCGCCTCTAACCAGTGAGCCACACCACTCCACGAGCATAGCAGATTATTGTATGGACTGAGATCTCTAAAACTAGCGGATTGTGATCCAACATTACCCATGGGAATTTAATAATGTTGTTAGCACCTCCTGAGACACTAGAAAATAGTCTAACCTTGCATGAGCTTGGTGAGGAGCAGAGGAAAATGTGTATCCTGCATCTTGAGGTTCTAATGTAGTCCAAACATCGAAAAGACCATGTGTATTGCTGATATTAATCAAGGCACTGAACATTTTAGGTTTACAGCCCTGATATAACCACGCACCTAGTTTTAAATTCTCATTATTTAAATTGACATTCAGATCCCCACACACGATTATAGGTAGTGGCCAGCCAACCAGTTCAACATTCAGACAGTCAAATAAGGCCAGGTCATCTAAAACTGATCCATAAACAGAACATAAACTGAAGGAGTAATTATCCAAACAACAGTGAGTGATAACCCATCTCCCATACTGGTCTGACTTTGAGCGCAGAAACTTTAAACCTTTTTTACGAGCCATAATCGCAACCCTTCTTGTACGTGTCCCCAGGGTCGTAGCAGAAATCAGTTGGTATACCTCTAACTCAGCAATCTTTTGTCTACCAGCTTCAAGGTGGGTCTCTTGGAGACATGCTATATCTGCCTTTAGGTATTTCATATTCTCATTATTCCTTCGTTTTTTTGAGGGATTATTCAAGCCACATATATTAACTGAGGCTATCGATGCCATTCAGAGACCACAACAAATCCTGACTGTTCCAATTCCTGTTACCTACTAATACAAAATCATCATATTTAATTGGCTGGATCCCCCTCCCCCCACCTCCCCCACCCCACACCTTATCCCACCCCTCCCCTATCCTCTTTCCCTAGGCAGAAAAGGTCCATAGACCCTTGTGATGTCTCCAACATAAAGCTGCCTCCCAACACCCCTCATCTCATTCCACCATACAAAATGAAATGTAAACCCCCCAAGTGATAATAAAAACCAGAACAAACAAGCTAAAGAGCCCTTATTCCTCCTGCTACTATCTCTGGTTATCCCTCAAGTCCAATTACACCCATAGTTTTCTGAGATTTCGCACAGAAAGTCTTGAGCCTGTATCTCTGAAGAGAATACTTTGGTATTTCCCTTCCAAATGATTTTGAGTCATGCTGGACTGAGTATATAGGCTTCCCAGCCTTTCTTTTGAAACAGTGAAATTAATTGATTCAGGTCGGGCTTTATCAAACACCGATTGTCTGAGGAGGAAATTTCCAAAGAAAATCAGTATAGCTCTAGGTTTTTCCATTGCCTCATTTTGTCCCTGCCTTTTCTTGAGCATAAGAGGAAAGCGATGTATGTGTTGCACCTCAGTATCACAGACCAAATTCGAAAGTTCAGGAAAACCACCCTTCCGTAGGCGCAAAAATAACCTCAAATATCCCCCTGCGCATTTTCGAGAATGCCAAGTAATCTTAAATTGTTACGCCTCTGGCTATTTTCGAAATCTTCTATCTTCCACATCAAGTCCACCATCCGTGTTTCATTTGATTGTGGCTTGTCGGGCTGAGTTTTCTGTTTGAGCTTCTAAAACAACCACCGGCTCTTCCAGAGCTGTAGTTTTCTCAGCGATCTTAGTACATGATTTATTTACATTTCTGATGTCCCCTTGGAGCTTCTTTGTAGCAAGGTGAGCCTTCTTATGTTCTTGTCTTGCTTCCCCCTGCATCTGTTTTAGAGTTGAATATATCAGGCTCATCAAAGGGGAAGATGCTACCTCCATTGAGAGGGGGGTCAGATTGATTCTTGGGGCCTTCTACCAGATCTGCGTCATCAGTTAGAGGCTGAGTAGTCGAGTAGTCCCATTTTAATTGAATGGAGCTACTGTTATATGAACCCGATTGCCCGACTTCCTGTTGTTTCCCACTGTGAGTTCTCCTTCTCCTCTTGGTCAGTGAGGGCAGGCATTTCTTGGTGCTAGGGTTAGAGAGGGCACTATCCGTCTCCGTGCCTGTATTCTCCAATTCTGAGGTCTCCCCTTCACTGGTACTATATAATTCAGAGTCCTCATTTAGGGAGAAAAATGTTCTCCATATTCGGGGGTCCCTCTAGCCTTCCCCATAATACCAGTAAACTTGGGGAGTTTTTTTATTTTTGATGGGCTGCCGGCCATCATTATCTCCCTTCTGTATTGATTGTCCCCTGTATTGGGAATTGCTGCTTCTAGTGCCCGGCTACCCTCCTGCACAGGATCATACGCCCCCAATACTGTCAAACTAGTACTCACACTGGCCACTGCAAGACCAGTGTTCTCCTCAGACACTGCTGTCGAAGTCGCTCCATTCAAAACAGGCATCTCTCCTTTCTCCACAACAGCCACTTTTTCCTTTGCTCTCCCTTGGCTGGCAAACATCCAAAGAATTATCCTGTGTTGTCTCACAGGTTCCACCTCTTCCCCTGGGCGCTGATCCTTGGTTAGAGTTTTGCCTGCCTCCGCCTCCTTGCTGACAGCTAGGGAAATAACATCTCCTGTCTTTCTTCTGGCCGTAGTCTTCCGCAGAGCCAGCGGGCCCCATAGACTCCCGAGCGCATTCCGCACAACATTCCCCGCCACTGCACCGCTCTCCGCTCGGTCCTGCGGAGGTTTAGGAGGCATCCCGTTCCATGAAGAGCACGCTCACAGCCACCCGCTGCACAAATGGAGTAGTGATTTCACCACGGCTTAGAGCAACCCAGGCAGATAAGTAAAACTCCTTATTTCATCCGTTGACCTCCCTTTGTACATGCACCCTCCACCATCTGTATTCAGGGGGATCATCATTCAAAAAGTCAGGGTTTAAACCATTAAAGCCATGGAGCAATGATGAGTGGCTTTCAGCAGCGTTCACGCAGCCGCCATCTTGACTGGGACTTGCTTATTCCACTTTTTCCTTTATAAATCTCTTCAGACGTTAGTCTTTTATAAAGTCACCAAATTCAATTCTTTCATCTCCTCTTTACTCAAATCAGTTTTATAATTTCTCTTTACATCTTGCATTCCTCAGTTAATTTCGCAAGTTTATGTGCTTCATTCACTCACCTCACTTTTTCTCAGATCAAATTTCACATTATAAGACATCATTCTATTTAGATCAACTGCTGCTTGTATCATTTCTCCAAATTCAGTCTTTAGAAATCCAATATTAATTTCCCTCTTTTAGCAGACATGTCATTAGAAAATTGACAGACATTAGTAGTGTCTCTGCTAACTCTTGGCAAGTTTACCAATGTATTCTCAGATGGGGCACTCGTTCATGCACCTACTACTGCAACTGCATTCAATCCCTGTGACTGTTTACTTGTGACATCTCCTGCTGCACTTATTTCAGGTACCATTGAAAACTGCACTTGTCTCTGCATCCCGGTAGTGTAAGGAGGAGGCCTGTAATTCAAAAGATCTTTTTAAAACGTATCCTTCTCATCCAAATCCTGTTCTTGGATCAGATTCTCTCCACCTCTCTTATCAACTTTTTTTATATCTGCTGATTCTTATACTATCACAGGGAAAACTCTCACTCCTTCTAATATATCTCTCTAAAGCAACTCTTCTTATTAATGCAATTGTTTTCTAAACATTGTCTATAAGAACCCTTCACCTGTTTTTTTCCTTTTCTTCTTCTCCTCTGTGGCAGTGGCCACCCAAACCCATTCATTCAATGCCTCAAACTATTTAAGCATAGGTAATGGTTTTTTCTCATTCAATGTCTGACTCTAGAGATCAAGGGCCCGATGTAGGTATAAGTCATTTACCGATTTTAAAATACCGATTTTTACCGAATCGGTATTCTGAAATCGGAAAATGAGATGTAGAGAAAAAAAATCGGTAAAATACCGATTCGGTAAAAATCGGTATCGTGTTTCGATACTTACCGAATCGGTAATTACCGAATCGGTAATTACCGAATCGGTAATGGCAATACAACCCTATGGGCCAAAAGGCACATAGGAATGCATTGGAAAAACCGAATCGGTATTTACCGATTCGGCAAATACCGATTCGGAAAATACCGAATCGGTAAATACCGAATCGGTAAATATGGAATCGGCAAGCAAGTAAAAGTGAAACCAATGAAAACAGCCAATGAGGTGGAACCACCCTCCCCCACCCTAGCAGGGAGTGGCTACCCAGGCAGGTGCAACTCATTAGAATTTTCCGGATATGCAGCCAGAGCTGAGCAGTGAGAGTGAGCAGCAGAGAGAGTGGTAGCTGATTTTGCAGACAGTGGAAATGGCCAGCAGCTCAGAGAGCCAGAAGGCTGAGAGAAAGCGCAAAGTGAAGTTCGGCAGCATGGAGCTGCAAGTACTGGTGGAGGAGGTGGTGAGGGTCCACAGGCAGCTCTTTGGGAGGTTGTCCCTCACAGTCCCTGAGTCCAACAAGATGAAACTGTGGAGTGCCATCAGTGAGAGGGTCAATGCTGTTGGTGTGACCCCCAGGAGCCTGGAGGACCTCAAGAAGAGGTTTTATGATATCTGGAGCCTCACCAAGAGGAAATTGTCACAGCTCCACAAGCAGGCAGGTCTTACCGGTGGAGGCAGGAACCCTGCGCCCCCCCCTGACTGACCTGGAGGAACTGGTGGCCACAACCATCGAGACGGAGAGTGTGGTGGGAGTAGGGGACATGGACAGCTCAGCCAGAGCTACAGCAAAAGGTAAGAAGCATGCGCAGCATGACACACCCAACCAGACACCTCACCTTTAGCCTCAATGTACAGCCAAATCCCAGTCCAGTACTGCTAGCACCATACATGAGCAATGCATTATGGGAAAGGTAGTCAGCTAATGTAGGAACAAATGTCAGTGCACATTAATCTGCAATGCACTTTAAAAAATAATCAGAGTAATGAAAGTGACATGTGCAATGCTTTTATTGTAGTGACTGTAAGACATTTGCACTCAGTTCACAAATGCTTCTTTATACCTAGGGGCACCATCAGGCAGTGGAGCATCAGCTGCACAAGCAACAGCTCCAGCGACAGCGGACAGTGTGGTGGCAGGGCCAAGCACCATGGATGCCTCGCAGGAGGAGGAGGACAGCAGTGCCATGGTCAATGAGGACGACCCAGTACATGCCCTCTTATTTCCCCACTCCCCCAACTGTCACAATCCCCCCCATTGCAGTTCTCACCAGAGAACTCCCCCATACGGTCCCAGCCAGCACCTGCCACATCTCCAGCCAGGAGGAGTATTGTGGCCCCAATTACTATCATGGAGGGAGCTGCGTGTCAGGCACCAGCACCCACACCAGCGACACCTGTGGAACAGCAGTCCACCCAGCAGGCCAGCACCAATCGCCGCCGCCCACGCACTCCCAGCAGTGCATGTCCATCACGAGAGGACAGCGCCTTCCAAGGGCTTGAGGGGAGCATGGTGCGAATCCAGCGGATGCAGGCCAAATCAATCCTGGCATGCCACCGCCAATTGCGTGCACACAACCTGCAGATGGTAGAAATGGCAAAGGGCTTTGGTGAGTTTGTGGCAAGTAACAAGGAGGTGGCACAAACAAACAGAGACATTGCCACAGGACTGGGTCGCATGACAACCGCCATCACACAGCTGTGTGCCAAGATGTAAAATAATGAGCACACAAGGCGCAGGGATGCCTGTGTCCAAAACCGGGCAATTAACCGGCTTGCCGCCGCGACGTCCCAGCTATGCCGCCGAGGGGCAAATATGCAAGAGTGCCTCACACAAAACACTGCGGACGGTGACCAGGGGCATGGCCAGGATCACCAGTGCCATGGAGGCCCTCATCATTTCTAACACAGTGGTTAATCATGCCCTGGACGTGGCCGAGGCTGGGGACAGCAGCAGCCGCAGCAGCCCGGCCAGCGCTGTGTCAGAGCCGCGCCGGAGCACCAGGCGCTCCGCAGAGGCAGCCGGCCATGCAGAAGGGGGGGAGCAGCATCACAGTGGCTCTGCAAAGCGCAGCAGGAAATGACTCTGCCAGTGTGGGTGAGGCAACCCGGCCCATTTCCAGTCCCCACCATTCATTTGATTATTTCATTTGTTGCACATCAGTGCTTTAACGTTGTGCCAACATTATAAAAAAAATGTTCACATCCATAACCTGCCTGTGCATCTGTACTCACTCAGAAATAGTTTTCTGTTATCTCCTCACGTCTGTATCTGCCATCACTTGGTGTAGACACCCCAGCAGGTTGTGTTTGTGGCACAGCAACGTCGTCGTCATTGTCCTCGTAGTCTGACACCTCCACCTCAGTGCCCTTCTTCACCGCAAGGTTGTGCAACATTGCACAGACAGCTATTATCTTACAGCAGGTGATGGGGTATACTGCCTTGCACCTCCACTCTTGTGCAAGCATCTGAACCTGCTTTTCCAGATGCCAAAGGTCCGTTCTACTACATTCCTTGTGCTTTTGTGGGCCTGGTTATACCTCCTTTGACTGGGTGTTGAGGGGTTGAGGTAGGGGGTGAGTATGAATGAGCGGAGGGCATATGCACTGTCGCCTAGAAGGAAAAGGGAATACATTACTCACATGCATACATGTACTTCACTGTGCTATTTTTGTAATGGGGGTCTGATGATGTGTCTCTCCTAGGAGGTATCCTTCACCAAATTCCCCTGCTGTCAGCCGTGCATAGATGCCGCTGTTTTGGAAAATGTAGGAGTCGTGGGTACTCCCTGGGAATTTTGCAACCAGGTCTGTGATGGCGCACTTAGCATTGCAAATCACCTGCACATTGATGGTGTGCGTTGACTTCCTATTGCGGTATATGTATTCTGTGTCAGCAGGGGGTCAAATCGGAATGTGCGTGCCATCAATGCAGCCAATGATGTGGGGGAATCGTGCCATCTGGTAAAAGTCTGCTTTTGTTTGTACCAGTTCCGCATGGGTTGCAGGGAAAGAAATGTATTGGTCCATCCTCTGTATCATGGCGTCTAGGAATTTGTGGAAAAACCTTGACAGGCTGCTCTGGGTCACCCCTCCTACCGCAGCAACTGCACTTTGATAGCTGCCAGACGCAAGCAGGTGTAGGCTGCATAGCACCTGCACGTGCGGTGGGATGGCGTGTGCCCTTGGGGTGGGTTGGTCCAACAGTGGTTTTAGGTCCCTTATGAGCTCCAGAATGGTGTCTGAGTCCAGCCTGTATCTCTGTAGGATCTCTGCCTCTGTGAGCATGAACAGGGTGATCCTCTGTCTGTAGACCTGCTCCTCTCTTTGCCATTCCCTCTCTCCTTCCTGCTGTAGCCGTAGCCGCCTTGCAATGACATAAAATGCCGCCATCCTGCAAGTTGCATTGCATTTTGGGTCTAATTTTATAGGTTGCAGTTGGTTACCACCTGATTCCAATCCATGGTAAATACCGATTTTGAAATACCGATTTTGAGCCTAAATCGGTATTTCTGTGCTTCCCTACATCTCTATCTGAGTTTTAGCCTGTCCGAATCGGTAGATGGTCCGAATCGGAATATTTACCGAATCGGTAACACTACCGAATCGGTAAATGGTCCGATTCGGTTTGTTAGCAATTCGTTAATTTACTGATTCGGTGTATTTCCAAATCGGTTTTTTACCGATTCGGTATCTATACTGAATCGGTAAAAATACCGATTCGGACGGATTTCTGGCTCCTACATCCCGATGGCTCCATACCGCTCGGTCAGGGCCGAAAATCGGTATTTTCGGCCGTTACCAATCGGTATTGGGCCACCTACATCGGGCCCCAAGCTTCCTAATGTTAATGTACTCTCTAAAGGAATTTGAAAGTCCTTGTCACCAGAGTTGTATTCATGCCAATCATTAATAAATGTGCACATATATGCCCCAACATCTGTTAATATCTCGTATGCAGGTGTACCCTCTGCAGGTACTTTGTTTCTCCACAGCAGATATGCTAGGGGATTAACTGTTTCAAAATAATCCAAGAACTGTAGAACACAACAAATCCCAATGCTGCTATGCGGAAAACCAAGCATTCACAGTGTGCCTTTGACAGCAACCAACCAATGACAGCGCAACTCTCTGGTGATGTCTCACCAGTCCCAGCACAACTCCTCAGCGAAGTAACAAATCACAACGCAGATTCACCATGAAAAGGGAAATAAATGCACAACCTTTCTGAAAGAACAACCACTAATAAACAAAATAATCTTGTCTCAAACAATAGAAACAAGACTAGTACCTCAGCAGCACTAGTGAATGCAATTCACATTAAAGTAGACTTTGGCCAGTGCCAGTCCACATCCTGCTATTGTATTTACCCCATGAACTTAAAAGCAAATAAAACCAACCTAATTAGACACTCAATCATAGAAAGGAAACTCATTAATTCTGAAATATTCCTATCTTTATTAATGTGTCACCTCGCAAAACACACTACCTTTTTTGCAGACAAGTTCAACAACATCTGGAGATCTTGGAATTCATCATCTCCCATTACCAAATCAACCAATAATAAAATAAAAAAATATTTAAAGCAAATTACAAGTAAGACAAGTACATCAATACCACAGTGATTAAACCACCAATTAAATCAAGAATCAGCATCGCACAACCAAAAACCTCTAAAGCAGCATGACAGCCCATCACACAACACTATCACAATACCTCAATAACACACCAGAGCACTCTTAACAACAAGAATCATTCTGCCCTATTTATGCTTACAATCTTTTTTACTCAGAAAAGAGCAAATCAAGTCAGGAACTAGGCAAGTATTCCAACAGGAATATCCACAGTTGAAAAGCCACTAACACTAAGTGCAGAGAAAACACAGATCCCTAAAGCAGAAAGTAGGTACTCTTATCTCACAACCCTCCTCGGATTCCAAACATGTTGTGTGCGTAGAGAAGCCCAAAGATTTGACACCCCAAAATATTACCTTAACAGCAGGCCTAGGAGTGGATGAACTGGAGAAAGTATCAAACCTCAGTTTCAGTAAGCAGTGTGTCCAAGAGATAAGGCACCCTACAACACATAAAACACTCAGCCAATTAATTAAGGACAGACTCAATAATTGAGTTCTAGGACAGAAATATAGTTTAAAGATGTATTCTAACAATTCAAAATGTATGGTATAGAAACCATACATGTAAATGCGTAAAGACTTTTCCAAAAGCTCTAATTGGGTAGGGCATACAGATTAATGTGTAAAATCTGAATAATTCCAGGTCCCAAGTCAGCAGCAAAAGCAATAAGTTAATTGACAGCATCCCTAGCATTATTGGAAATTCTTCAGAAAAGTTCTAGACTCATCCCCAAAATTGGGGTCTTATACACAGTTTTTTGCATAGGAAATCATCTGTTTCTGTTAAATCATCCTTATAAGAAAATCAATTTAGCTCCCAGCAAATCAGAGCATAGCTCTAAGAAACTTCATATTATCCAGTATTGGGGTATCTTTCATAGATTCACATGCCTGAATCATTCCCCGTCGCCGAGGCGTGAGTCCCACGGTAATAATATATACAAAAGCACCTTAGAAACATTTTGTAGTAGGCTGACAAGACTATAGGCCTCAAAAGGCCCAAAACTTAGCAGCCTATCTACCTCATTATATGAAAAAACTGAAAAAGGAGTTCCAACTAATCAGCTGTCAGCACCCTCTAGAACCTTCCCAGCAGAGGCAGTTCTCTTCAGATTTTCACCGCATGTCGTATGGATGGGAGTCTCCCTGAGTGCCTACTCAGTTTTCTACTTCTCTCTTCAGAATGTCTGAGAAGAAAGCCCTTTTCAAGGCCTGCAGGACCTGCAATACAAAGAGGGTCCATATAGATGATCAGCACTTAGACTGCATCCCACTCACATTGTGAAGGATTGCAGGATTTGCTGCACCTTCCCGGCTAAGACCACCAGGGACAGGGAGGCAAGGGTTCTTCTATGGCTCAAATCATCTTCTACAGATGATGAGGACAGAGCTTCTACTTCCAGCTAAAAGGGCCAGATCCAGAGATAGCTCTTCTCCTGAGAGGAAAAAACAAATCAAATCCTCTCATAGAGCTACAGAACCCATAAGGAGGTCATCGTCTCCTCCTCTTGGATCTCCATCTTCTCTGCCCTCAGGTACTTCATCTAAAATTGTGAGTAAAGCCCAGGCAAAAACTGTCTCTCTGGTGTCTTCTCACACAGTATCTGTGACTTCTACCACCTCAAGCTCTTCTGCTACGGTGTCTACGTCTTCTATCACCTCATCTATTGTGTCATCCAAGGTTTCCTCGAAGAAATCTTCTGGGGCTAAGGACATTTCTTCAATTTCCTCAAAATCATCGTTGACGACTATTCCATTGACGACGACTTCATTGTCGTCGACGAAAGCCCCATCGATGTCGAAGTCATCGTCGATGAAAGCCCCATCGACGTTGAAGTCATCGTTGACGAAGAGCCCGTCGACGACGAAGATCTTGTCGATGAAGAGCCCTGTCGACGGCAGCCCCGTCGACGACAGCCCCGTCGGCGACGGTCCCGTCGAGGAAGAATCCATCGACGTCAGCCCCGTCAACGGCGGTCCCGTCGACAGTACCACCGTCGACGACGATCCCCTCGAAAACGAGTTCGTCGACGACGAGCTCGTCTACGGCAATTCCGTCAATGAGCCAGCCGCCTCCAGCGCATCTTATCAAGATGTCTGAATCAATGAAGAGTCTAGTTATTACCAAGACGCCACCTGCAAGAGTGGCATACACTCACTTTCAGTTGAAGACCTATCATAGGCAGGACTACTCTAATATTTCCCCGCTACTACCATCACACATTTTGGAAACATATGTAGAGGAGGAGGAATCAGATGAGGATGATGGAGACGAAGAAGGTCCCTTTGGGATTGCACGCCATCCATCAGAATTACGAATAAAATATCAGGAAGAGGATAGAGAGGAGGATAAGCAGGTGCATTCCTATCAGGAGAATTTGTCCACACCTTTCTATAGGCAACCATAAAGAGCTCCACATTCGAAGGAGATAAGTCATCTCCCTCCTTCTTTCGTTCAGGACTTACAGGCCATGTTGGCAGACTATCGCCAAAGGTTCCCGCCTACACCATCCACGCCAGCTGTGCCTTCGGTAACGGTCCCAGTGAACCGTTTAGACATTAGTCATATTTATTTACAACAACAGTAATAAAGACATTAAAGAAAAAAACACTGTAAATGAATCAAAATGGGCAAGATCTACAATACATGAAATACGATAACAGTGCCCCAAGACAGGAGGGAAGGAGGGAAATTAGCGTGACGCTGTGAGAAAGAAAGAAATAAGTAAGAAATGATAGTAGTTGTAACAAGGAATTATTTCAAAATCATTAATCATTTGCAAAATAAGTTAGCTTCAGATCCCTGATCCAAAACATGGAATCACAGATTTCCAAACATTAGTCAAGAATCATGTATTTGACGCTGGCATTCTATATCCAAAAATTAGGGGCGGCGTCAACTGAGATGAAAAGGAGTAGCCATCGACGTTTCGACCCCACTCTACAACTGTAGGCGTACTTAAGGCCTTACATCGGGGTCTTCATCAGGACAAGAAGCGTTAAACCAAGGTACACTATGAATTCTATAGAAATATAAATAAATAATAATATATTAGTACAATGTTCTCCATCAAAATGGGAGAAATTGAGATGACATCATCCAAACCGCAAAAGAATTAAAATGTTACCATGGTGCGTGGAGAAATTAATTTCACACAGTGGTAAATTATTGGAATGATTTCTTTCTTTTCCCAATCGTCGATATCTGAAACAATAAAAATAAAGTTCCAGATTGGCTGTATTATGCCACTTAATCGTCATCCATAAAATTGGAAAAAGATAACTATAAACAGGGTAAATGAATTACTAGTCGACTATTGCCAATTAATTACAAAAAGCCGCTGGTGTATACCTTGAAGACTCATAAAAAGCACCTCCAAAAAGACCAAGGTAGACCAAACCTCCCACCAACACGTGTTGAACTATATTAGTATACATATGTCACTCCTGACATAATAGTCTTGGCCCAATAGCCTCGGCCCAAAAAATGAGGTGGTGGTGGATACTGCGGATAGCCAAAATCTTGGTATTGGTAATTGTATGATGGTCCTGGCGTAGTTTGTTCCTATTCGCTTCCCGAGCTATATGAAGTATCCGAAAAGGGGGTATATGTTCTTCTACCTCTAAAACCTCCTCTGCCACGATTCGAAAAACGACCCTGATTGCCTGTTTGTAGTAGTCCGGTTGGAGGTAGGGGTAGACGTTCTTCTTATCGAATGCTCGCAAATCTTTAGCCAATTTCTCAAGTTTCTTAGTTCGTGTAGTAACATCAACATCTTTTAATGTGGCATCCAGGGTCTCTAGTGCAGATTTAGCATTGGTTAGAGTATTATCTCCAAGGATTTAAGCTCTTAATGCAGCAATTTCTTTTGTGAGGGATTGAACCTGTTCAGCTGCCGTTTCCACCCCCAGCACCATCCAGTGCCGAGAGCAATTGTTTGCAACGTAGCTGAAGCCCTCCTTAAACTTCGGCACATCAACGAATATGGCTGGTTCAATTTTAATTTGCAAACCCACTGGAATAATATTTTCTTGTAGATATTTTGTTAGTAAATATACATGTAGGCGTGTCCTGATAAGTTTCTTCTCAAGCCTCTCTAATCTAGTGACCTTATCATTCAAAGTGACATCAACGTGTAAAACTGTGTTGGATAAGAATTGGTTAGATTGGTCCTGTATTAGTGTGTTAATATAGTCTTCGGTATAGGAAAGTAGTTCACTTTCCACCATGGTCTAAACAGATAGAATCTAAGAACAATTTTAAGTTAAACAAAACCTCGCAAGTATGCACCTGCTCAGATTAGATAAATGAAGAGGGGGGTTTACCCAAATAAGTCACTGGGGACCTGGGTGCTATATGATATATGAGGAAAGGGTACCAGTGAACCGTTTAGACATTAGTCATATTTATTTACAACGACAGTAATAAAGACATTAAAGCAAAAAACACTGTAAATTAATCACAATGGGCAAGATCTACAATACATGCAATACGATAACAGTGCCCCAAGACAGGAGGGAAGGAGGGAAATGAGCGTGATGCTGTGAGAAAGAACGAAATAAGTATGAAATGATAGTAGTTGTGACAAGGAATTATTTCAAAATCATTAATCATTTGCAAACTAAGTTGGCTTCAGATCCCTGAGCCAAAACAAGGAAACACAGATTTCCAAACATTAGTCAAGAATCATGTATTTGACGCTGGCATTCTATATCCAAAAATTAGGGGCGGCGTCAACTGAGATGAAAAGGAGGAGCTGTCGACGTTTCGACCCCACGCTACAACTGTAGGCGTACTTAAGGCCTTACATCGGGGTCTTCATCAGGACAAGAAGCGTAAAACCAAGGGTTCACTATGACTTCTATAGAAATATAAATAAATAATAATATATTAGTACAATGTTCTCCATCAAAATGGGAGAAATTGAGATGACATCATCCAAACCGCAAAAGAATTAAAATGTTACCATGGTGCGTGGAGAAATTAATTTCACACAGTGGTAAATTATTGGAATGATTTCTTTCTTTTCCCAATCGTCGATATCTGAAACAATAAAAATAAAGTTCCAGATTGGCTGTATTATGCCACTTAATCGTCATCCATAAAATTGGAAAAATATAACTATAAACAGGGTAAATGAATTACTAGTCGACTATTGCCAATTAATTACAAAAAGCCGCTCGTGTATACCTTGAAGACTCTCCAAAAAGACCAAGGTATACCAAACCACCCACCAACATGTGTTGAACTATATTAGTATACATATGTCACTCCTGACATAATAGTAGATCAGAAATTTCGACTCTAAACAGCATCTCACAGTTGAACATAGTGTTAAGAAACAAGTTCTGAAGTCTCATACATATTGTGACACAAGACCAGAATCCCACGTGTAACCAGTATAGTGTATCTTCTTGTAGATAACTCTATAATACACTATATCAGAAGTGGAAAGAATCTATAGTGCATTCAAACCCTAAATTCGATCATATTATGGCAGGGTTCCTACCTGGAAAAGGTAGAACGTAAGTGCGTATAATCTTATAGTAGTTATGGAGCTGCGGTCTATCACAAACGCAAGACCTGAGAAACAGAAATGCGGAGAGTTACTAATCTCTTCGGAGTCCAAATGCGAGAGAGTACCAATCACCACCGCCGCTCCGCACCCATTGTCAAAGAAACACATACCTAATCAGGGCGGGTTGCCGAGTCGTGCTCGGTCGCATTCCAAAACGGGTGGTTTCCTACATCGGGGAAAACATTATTAACCCAATGTAATATAGCCTCCCCTGGACCATAGACTATACGCAACTGTATCATACCTGGTAGAGGTATTCCGTCTAACTCGGGATCCGCTTCTCAATCGCGGGAGAAAGCACTCTGTAGTCGCGCTGTAGGGAAAACCTGCTAATAATATAAAGAAAGAGTACCACTAAAGAAGTTCCGGGTCGTTTCTAATGGCAACTCTGTTGACGGTCCTAAAGCAATCGCCATAGAAAGCGGACTAACGCGGGCCTCAAGGCATAGTAAAGGTACAGGGGATAGTAACTCCATTCGATTAGAATCATTCATACTAAGTGACAAAGATGGACTCGTGACATATCATTAATTAGATTTGAAAAGCACAATGTCTTAGCTATTATTGGTACCGTGTCATTTAGAAACATAAAACACATATTTTCAGATGGGGCAATCTTTTAAAGAAAATACGCCACGCACCTCTCGCACAGGAGGGCGTGGATGTAGTCATCAAGCCCGCCGATAAAGGCGGGGCAATTGTGATTCAGGATGTTAACACCTATAAAGAAGAAATCTATAGACAGTTAAGAGATGGTATTAGCTATAAAAAAATCAACAGTGACCCTCAAAAGAACTTGCTCTGGCAATTTTACAAGTAACTCAGAGAGGTCTGGATGAAGGTTTCCTCTCTGAGCAGGAGTTCAAATTTCTTAATCAAAGTCACCCTCGCCTTGCGACCATCTACACCTTGCCCAAGGTGCACAAAGGCCTGGATAACCTACCTTCCTTTGAGTTTCTCACTGGGCCTGGAATCCTCTCTAGTGCTTGCTCCTATATTCGCTGACCACACCTTCTCCAATTAAATTCGCCGACCTCACTGTCTATTTCCTTGGCACTCCGGAACCCGCTTTTATGCACCGGTTGTACTACACGCTACTGCCACTACCTGGAATCCTGTAAACTCGCCGGTATGGTCACCTTGACCTTAGAATTCACCGTCTTTATAAGCAAACAAGACACATGTCCTCACTTTTCCCTTCCTAATCAGCAGCCACCGCACTAATCTAGTCACAAATGAGTAGCTACTTCTAAGCTTACAGTAGACATCTCTGGTACCCTTCATAAACCACTCTGTACCTGAGATACACCACCAACTCACAAATAATTTGTCCAACACGGCACCAAACACCCTTCATTACGCAGATTTTTGACTCTAGCTAAAATCACCTCTCACAATCAGTGTGTTCTCACACAAGTCACCAAATATACCATGCAATGTGTACGTCCAAACTAAATGTATATATGCCTTCTCCCTTCTTCCCCTCCTTAGGCATTAGAGGCTTTCAACCTTAAGGCATTTAATAAATGTCCTGATGATGGTCCCCATGATTAAGTAGTGGGACCGAAACGCCGTCTACCTGTTGTGCACCTTATACAAAAAACTTGATTTATATGTTATGTGTATGTAATGGTGCTTGCCTGATTTTTCTGTACATTTGGATAAACACAGAAATCGCTGCTTTTGCCTAAAAAGCCTTGTTTTGTCTCTTGTTAACCTTCTGTACTGATCTGATTGTGCCCCACACTGGTGATTTTTTGAAGGTATTTTCTGTTTATGTAACTTTCAATTGAGTAAAAAACTCAAGACCTCTGTCCGGCTAGACATGTCGCTCCAAATATAGAATTGATTTTGTCTTTATTTATTGCTTCGCATATAATTCCTTGCATGGGACCGCTGTTGTTTTGAAAAAAGGAAGGAGAGAGGGCGGCATCCGAAATATTAGACTGCGGCCTAGACATCTCTAACACTAACTTTAGACAGTTATCAGGTGCTGCGGTCCTCAGACGACAAGGCTGGGTCAGAGCAACCTCCTTCAGACTGGAAGTGCAAACAAAGATCCTAGATATGGCTTACGACGGGGATTCACTCTTCGGTAAGCACATAGATGACGCCTTACTTACCATCAAGACGGATACCGACACCGCAAAATCACTTGGTATCCTGAAATATAAGAGAGGCTCTTTTAGAGGGGCAAGGGGTCGTGGTTTTTCTTCTAGGGGAAATTACCACAACCAACAGAACAGGCAATACCACTCTCAGTACAAACAGCCGTATTACCAGTCTTCATACAGGCAATCTACCTCCAGCAATTTCTCTCATCAGGGGGGAAGACGAAGATCAAATAATCAGGAACGAGATTCCAACAAATGTCAATGAGCTATGCCGGATGCCAGTCCAACATCCTCCCCTCCCTGTGGGTGCAAAGATCTCTGCCTTTTACCAGCAATGGCGGACCATTACATCAGGTCAGTGGGTCCTCGACCTAGTAGAAAAAGGACACACTCTGGAGTTCTTAAAGAAACCGCCTACAACCCCAAGGGTCCCCCTCCCCCTCATCTTCACTTACTGTTCAAAGAAGCCTTAATCATATTTCGCAAGAATGCGATAGAGAATGTTCCCATCTCGCAAAAAGGAAAGGGATTCTACTCTCGCTTCTTCCTCATAAACAAGAAATCGGGAGAGTGGCGCCCGATTTTGGATCTGCGTAAACTCAACAAATACTTGAAGAAACAAAGTTTTCGCATTGTGACGTTGGCGGTTGTGCTCAATTGTCTCAACGAAGGAGATTTTATGGCTTCTCTGGACTTGGAAGACGTTTATTTCCATTTCCCTATACACCCCAAACATCGCAAATACCTGCGATTCACAGTGGCTGGCATCCACTTTCAATTCAAGGTGCTCCCATTCGGGCTGAAATCGGCACCAAGAATATTTACTAAATGTTTAGCCCCAGTTTCTGCAGCACTGAGGTCGCAGGGAATACAAGTCTTCCCATACCTCGACGACTGGCTGCTTAAAGGACCATCAAAACAGGCTACAAGACAAGCGGTCAAAAGCTCCCTCCATATATTCTCAAACCTTGGGCTCACCCTCAATGCAAAGAAATCACAACTGCAACTCCTTCAACTGTTAACCTTTCTGGGAGCTTCACTAGACACCCAACAGTGCAAGGCGTTCTTGTCTCAGGAACGAAAGAACAAACTTCAAAAACTAGCAAAACTAATCTCAACAAAAAAGTCACTTTCTGTCCGAACATATGCGTCTCTTCTGGGGATGTGCTCTTCAGCGATCAGTCTGGTCCCATTGGCAAGACTCAGGATGAGGCCACTGCAAGAAGAATTGCACCAACAATGGCGACAAATAGGAGGGTCTTTCGAAGATCGCATAAAGATGACATCCAGAATGAGGTAAGCTCTTCAATGGTGGTCAAATGAAAACAATCTGTCACCGGGCCTCACGTTTCTCCAAACCCTTCCAGAGTTCATCCTGACCACGGACGCATCTATGGAGGGTTGGAGACGTCATCTCCAGGACCTCCAGATTGAAGGACGATGGTCTCATTAATTTCAGCAGAGACACCTCAACAGTCTAGAGTTAAGAGCCATTTTCCTGTCTCTGCAGGCGTTCCTGCAGAGAATTGCAAATTCCTCAGTGCTGGTGCGTACGGACAATGCCACCAGCATTTTCTACATCAACAAGCAAGGGGGGATGAGATCTATTTCCCTCTCGCAGGAGGCTCGGGAAATGTGGGAGTGGGTTATACAACACCGCATAACCCTCAGAGCGGAGCATGTGATGGGGGTTCAAAACTCTCTAGCTGACAACCTCAGCAGAACAGGATCAGGTGAACAGGATCTTTCGGAGATGGGGCACGCTAACGCTAGATCTGTTTGCGACGTGACAGAACAGCAAATGCCTGTACTATGCCAGCAAATTTCCTCAACGGGGGTCAAGAGGAAATGCCCTGTCCATGAGATGGTCAGGAATCTATGCATACGCTTTTCCCCCGATTCCTTTAATACCGAGGATACTGCAAAAAATGAAGAGGGAACATTGCACTCTTCTCCTAATTGCTCCTCGCTGGCCAAGGCAGTACTGGTTCCAAGAACTGCTCCTGCTATCTCAGCAGCCTCCAATTCTTCTCAGACCGACAAATTCAATGTTGACAAGGGAAGGCGGTCAGATTTTACACCCGGATCCTCAATCGCTTCACTTGCACGCCTGGCTCCTGACTTCTTAGAGTTTAAGGATCTCAAGATTTCTGCAGACTGTTGAGAGATTCTGTCTCAAGCCCGTGCTCAGAGTACTATCAGAACATACCGTTTTAAATGGAGACGATTCTGTGGTTGGTGTGAAGCAAATAATATTCATCCGCTCCAGGCTCCACCTGAGGATATCCTTCCTTACTTGCTATCGCTAGCCAAAGCAGGTCTAGTATTCTCTTCTATCAAAGTACATCTGGCCGCTATATCCAGATTCAGAAAAAGTTCAAACAAGCCATCACTATGCTCTTCCTCATTGATAAAGCAATTTCTCAAAGGATTACTTCGGGCTTTTCCTCCAATCTGACCTCCACCTCCTGAATGGGATCTCAATATCGTTTTGTCCCAGTTAATGAGGAGGCCCTTCAAACCTATTCACAGAGCTGAACTAAAGTTTTTAACCTGGAAAGTGGCTATTTTACTAGCTCTCACTTCAGCCTGAAGAGTTAGTGAGATTCAAGCTTTCAAGATTTCAGAGCCTTTCCTTCATTTCTCTAAGGACTATGTCACCCTGAGAACCAATCCGAAGTTCATCCCTAAGGTACCATCTCAATTTCATATAATCCAGCCGGTAAAGTAAAAGACTTTTTTCCCTGATCCTGTCACACCGGCAGAAAAGGCCCTGCACTCTCTTGATGTGAAACGATGTCTAAAGTTCTACCTTCAAAATACTAAAGACATAAGAATATCTAACCAGTTATTTATTGCTTATGGTCAGGTCACGCTGGGACAGGCCATGACGAAAGAAACAATAGCAAGATGGTTATCCTCCCGAATACAGTTCTGTCACGAAAAAGCTAACAGACCTTTAGTCAGATAGGTTAAATCACATTCCACCAGAATGATGTCGGCGTCGACATCCTTATTTGCTGGAGTCACGCTGGAGGACATTTGCTGAGCTGCTACATGGAAGAGTGTCCATACATTTACAAAGCATTACTGCTTGCAGTCGGCATCACAGGATGATACAGCATTGGGACCAGCGGTGCTGCAGCATCTACTTCATTAAGGTTAGACTTTTACAAGATCTCTCACATTATATTCATGACATAAGAATATGCATGATATACTTTAATGTTTTGCTTGTCAAATTCTGTCTTTCATATGAACTATGTTATCTGAATATAATTATTTTCTTTCAGAAGGTTTCTGCATATATGTATAGTTACATTTCTAGTGCTCTATAACCTTCCGGTTGAGTGGGGGATATCTAGAATTACGCTTTGTCTCCCTCATTCCGCAAACAACAGATATGGTTTTACTTGCTATTCTGATTCAGGCATGTGAATCTATGAAAGATACCCCAATACTGGAAAAGAAAACAAGTTACTTACCTGTAAGTACGGTTATCCAGTATTGGTATCTTTCATAGATTCACATGCACCCACTCTCCTCCCTGGCAGAGCAGTTCTTTATTAGGGATACATACTTCTCACTTGTGCTGGGAATATATGAGGAGAACTGCCTCTGCTGGGAAGGTTCTAGAGGGTGCCGACAGCTGATTGGTTGGAACTCCTTTTTCAGTTTTTTTCATATAATGAGGTAGATAGGCTGCTAAGTTTTGGGCTTTTGAGGCCTATAGTGTTGTCAGCCTACTACAAAAATTTTCTAAGGCACTGCTTTTGTATATATTATGACCGTGGGACTCCCGCCTCGGTGACAGGGAATGATTCAGGCATGTGAATCTATGAAAGATACCAATACTGGATAACCGTAGTTACAGTTAAGTATCTAAGCACTACATGAATATTGACCCTTCCTACTCCATACTAATGTCATCCGGAGATGACCAGACAAATCAGTAACTAGAACAACAGTTAACTATTGTGAATGAATGTTGTAGAGTGTGCTAGTGGAAGGGCCTTAGAAAATGCAATACAACTGTGACAGTGTTGGAAATTCTCTTCAAGAACAGCAAGAACAACGTCTGCTGCAGAAAAGATTAACAGTGAACATTCAAGGAAATGACATCCATTTTGAACAAGATGGCGTCAGGCCCTAAATTGCGGTCTAGTTAACATAAGCCAAAGAAACACACTTTTATAAGTCATAACAAATGTATTTCATATTCAAAAGCACCATGTCAGTCTGTACATGTGAATTAGGTGGCAAATCTACATTTTGCACGTTGCAAATAATGCACATGAATATAAAATCCACAAAAAAACTATACGTTCAACGTTAGTTCGATATGCCCATTCTGTAGCTGCATATATTCAGTTTGGCACTGCTCTTTGAACTCTTTGTAGCACTCTTTTTCTACCTTTCACAGTCTCAGACCACATGTCTACTCAATCCACACTTTTATCTTTGAATCCCCTATAACTACTACTGGATATTCGTCTTCACTTGCAACCTGGTTCTCATTATTGGCTGAAACAGCTTGATTCACTGCAAACTGATTGCATTCAGGGGTGTTTTTTGAAATTCGAATTTTCAGTTACACCCCATCATCTTGAACTCAAATTCCCTGTTCTTGAACACTCCCTTCTGGACAGCCGCGATCGGTAATGGGTTTACCTGCAGGGCGGTGACGTGGGGAGGGGGAGGGGCAGGGTGGGGCTAGTAAACTATGGATTATGGAGCTTTACAGGTAAGTAAACAATTAAATAAATACAATGAATTTCGTTGCACGCACTGCATCCCCATATGCGATGCAGTGCGGCAACGAAATTCATTTTATTTATTTAAATGCTTACTTACCTGTAAAGCTCCGTAATCCATAGATTACTACCCCCCACCCTGCCCCTCCCCACGTCACCGCCCTGCAGGTGCACCCATTACCGACAACGGCTGATTCTGGATACATGCTGTAAACTCATGTTTGACACTATGAGTTAGCGGTTACGGTTACTACTTCTTCCTCTTCAGTCTACACTCTCCTTGTGTGAGATGCATGGATACTGTGGCAAGCCTGCACATTTCACAGCAGTTTTCATCATTAGGATCACTTGATGTAGAGCTTCCCATCATTGCTGCAGACACAACTTATGATTACCCCAGTATTGGAACTTTCATAGATTCCCATGCTTTTGTATCATTCCCCATCATCTGGATGGGAGTCTCGGTAACAAAAATACCATAGCTGTAGGTACAAAAGAGAAAGGAAAAAGGCCTATGCCTCATTCCCTTTTGTAGCATATCACCCTCTTTTTGTAAAAGAGACCAAACTTAGGCATCAGCCAATCAGAAGTGCCTCACCCCTTAGAACCCTCCTGAAGATTTTCTACCGCATGTTGTGCTTAGGGAGTCTACTTTGAGCCTTGCACAACTTCTACTCTTCAAGGAATTTCTTCAGGATTTTTTCTTCAGAATCTTTTCAGATTCTCTTCAGGATTGTTAGCTGCCTTCCAGGATGTCTGATTTTTGTGGAGGATAAGCATAAAGACTGCATCTATTGCCTCTATCCTGACCACAAGGCTGCAAGATCTGTTGCACCTTTTCGACCAAGACCCTCCGGGACCATGAGGGTAGACTTTTGACATGGCTCCAGAAGGTGAAATCCAGGAAGGATACTGTCTCTAGTGACAGTGAGGATGCAGCGTCGATGTCTTCCTCAAGAAGGTCAGTAAAGAGGGGTAGGGGTTCCCCTTCTCCTTCTGTGGAGCGATCTACTAAGGCCTCAAAAAAGACCCCCAGTGAGTCTGAGAACCAGGGTCCCAGCAAATCTCCTCACCGAGGTAAAAAGGAGAGGGTAGGACCAGTTATGCCTTCCAAGGGTGAGAAGACTGCCTCAGCCTTCAAGAAACCTTCTTCCCAGTCTTCTGAAAGGTGTTCTAAGTCCTCGACGACAAAGACGTCGACGGCGGAAGTTCCGCCGACGAAGAAATCAAAATCAAAATTGATATCGCAGACGAACTCGTCGACGGGGATTCGTTGACGAAGGAACCGTCGTCGATGAAAGAAGCGGCGACGGCAGGCCCATCAGCGTCGACGGGAGGTTTGCCGCCAAAGGTGTCGACGACGAAGGCGCCGAAGACGAAGGTGTCGACGACGAAGGTGTCGACGACGAAGGTTACAATTAAACAAAAGGGGGTGGTGATGGACAGAGTTTCTGAATTAAGCAGAATACTCTCACCCAGTCAAGAGATCAGGGCTTGAACCAACACCGTTTTTTTGCTCAGTGCACCATCCCAGCTCAGAACCTGGCTATATGCAAATTAGTCTGTCCCTGGCCCAGTGCATCATGGGAACAGGGCAGACCAAACTATCAAGCCAATTCCTTCACTGGAAAGGAAACAAGCTTCCGGGGACCGGTCCCTGGCCCAGTGCATCATGGGAACAGAGCAGACCAAACTACCAAGCCAATTCCTTCACTGGAAAGGAAACAAGCTTCCGGGGACCGGTTTCTGGCATTACAGCCGTCTTCAGCCCGGCTTGAATCCTCATGGTGCAATGAGCAAGGGACTAACGTCTGAGTATACCCTTCCACGCTTATGGTGGACAAAACAATTAAACAAAAGGGGGTGGTGATGGACAGAGTTTCTGAATTAAGCAGAATACTCTCACCCAGTCAAGAGATCAGGGCTTGATCGAACACCGTTTTTTTGCTCACTGCACCATCCCAGCTCAGAACCTGGCTATATGCAAATTAGTCTGTCCCTGGCCCAGTGCATCATGGGAACAGGGCAGACCAAACTATCAAGCCAATTCCTTCACTGGAAAGGAAACAAGCTTCCGGGGACCGGTTTCTGGCATTACAGCCGTCTTCGGCCCGGCTTGCTTGAATCCTGATGGTGCAATGAGCAAGGGACTCACGTCTGAGTATACCCTTCCACGCTTATGGTGGACAAAACAATTAAACAAAAGGGGCTGGTGATGGACAGAGTTTCTGAATTAAGCAGAATACTCTCACCCAGTCAAGAGATCAGGGCTTGATCCAACACCGTTTTTTTCCTCACCGCACCATCCCAGCTCAGAACCTGGCTATATGCAAATTAGTCTGTCCCTGGCCCAGTGCATCATGGGAACAGGGCAGACCAAACTACCAAGCCAATTCCTTCACTGGAAAGGAAACAAGCTTCCGGGGACCGGTTTCTGGCATTACAGCCGTCTTCGGCCATGATTGCTTGAATCCTGATGGTGCAATGAGCAAGGGACTCACGTCTGAGTATACCCTTCCACGCTTATGGTGGACGAAACAATTAAACAAAAGGGGGTGGTGATGGACAGAGTTTCTGAATTAAGCAGAATACTCTCACCCAGTCAAGAGATCAGGGCTTGATCCAACACCGTTTTTTTGCTCACTGCACCATCCCAGCTCAGAACCTGGCTATATGCAAATTAGTCTGTCCCTGGCCCAGTGCATCATGGGAACAGGGCAGACCAAACTACCGAAAGAACGGTGATAGATTAAACCCAGATCATTTGACTGGGTGTGAGTGTTTGATTGATTCAGATGCTCCGTCCATCACCACCCCCTTTTGTACCGCTTTTGGCTGCCATAAGTGTGGCAGGGTATGCTCAGACGTGAGTTCCTTGCTCACTTTAACAGGGCAGTACACTTACCGAGAAATGCGGTCGATATGATCTTCCCTGGCGTGCTGGGGCGCTGTAACCAGGAAGTAGAAAAAGGGGAGGGTGTGTATGTGATTGGGCAGTGCCGGTGAAGGGTTAGGGCATAGAAATAAACAAGGGGCGCATGTTAACGTAGTCATCTTGAATGATGTTATAAGGTGACTTACATGCAAGGTGACAATTTTAAAAAAACATTTTCCATATATTTAGGAAAAGCAGAGTTACAGCCACACATATTTACAAAAAACCAGTTATAAATCAGGACACTCAGTTCACAGATTCCAGGCTCATTATAAATTCTCAGATTAAAGCAGTCCACTCCTCCTGCAGGTTCAAACCTGAGTTCAGGCTGTCTGTCTTCAAGATCCATTTTAGTTCCTCTCTATTAAGCAACCGGGATAAGTCGCCTCCTCTTGGTGGTATGATGACTTGAGTGATGACAGTCCATCAGATCTCATTCTCAGTGTGTCCTTTATTAAGAAAATGTTCAACCAAGGGTGCATTTGGAGTTTGGCACCTAATCCGGCTCCGATGCTGTGATATTCGCAGTTTAATTTTTTGCTTTGTTTGACCAACATATATGAAATTGCATGGGCAAAAGATTGCATAAACAAGATTACTACTATTACAGTTAGTAAAAGTATGTAATACATTCCTTACATTCTTGTATACAAATTCTTTGCTTTCAATTGCAAAGTCACAGACCACACATGAACCGCATTTCGAATGTCCCCGAAGAGGTGGTAGTGACCAGTGGTCGTGTAGTGTGACATTTCTACTAACCGTGGGTGGCAACGCTGCCCTGACCAGTTGGTCTTTGAGGTTTTTACTTTTCTTAAAAGCAAAGAGAGGGGTCTGCCAATTTAGGGGACCGGAATTCAGAATGTGCCAGTTTTTATTTATGCACTGTTTGACACGATTGGATACAGTAGTGAAAGTAGTCACACACACTATTTTATCATTTGTCTGTTTTGGCTTTGGCTCTAGAAGAGTGTCACGGGGACAGTACCAGGCTCTCTTCATAGAGTTTTTTATTAGGCGTTTGGGATAGCCTCTTGACCTTAGCTTTTCGGAGAGGGTGTTCGCCTCAAAGAAGTAATCTACTTTCTTAAAACAGTTCCTCCTAAGTCTGAGGAACTGTGAGTAGGGAAGGCTGTCCCTCAATGCCCTTGGGTGACAGCTATTGTAGCTCAGAAGGGTATTCCTTTCAGTTGGCTTTCGAAACAGTGATGTATATAGGGTTCCCTCATCGTGTTGAATGGATAGGTCTAGGAAGGGAATACTATCCTTACTGTGGGCTAAAGTAAATGTAAGCCCATTACAATTATTATTGAGCCAATGTATTAGTCCTGGAAAATCCTCAACGGAGCCGCCCCAAATCAGGAAGATATCATCTATGTAGCGCCTCCAAGCGTGTATACCCTGATGGAATGGGTTACTACTGGACAAGATAATGTGAGTTTCCAACCAGTCCATGTATAGAATCGCCAGGGTAGGGGCGAAAATAGCTCCCATGGAACAACCCCGAGTTTGTTGGTAATATTCTGTATCAAAAAGGAAAAAGTTTTGAGTAAGACAGATCTCTAATAGTTGTGTTATGAACAGAGTGGGTACCCTATGGGGACGTGTCCTGGTGTCTAGTATATTTTTCATTACAAGTAGTGAGTCTTTCTGGGGTATATTTGTATATAAAGACTCTACGTCTAATGTACACAGAGTCTCATGTTCAGGGTCAAAAGCACGGTTCTCAATTAGACTAATCATATGCATGCTATCCCTGATATAGCAGGCAGTGGAAGGCACAAAATCCTTTAGAAAAAAGTTAACGTAGTGGCCCAGAGGTTCTAAAACTGAGCCACAACCCGACAATATTGGTCTACCAGGGGGATTAACCAACCTTTTATGGATCTTGGGTAACGTATAAAGAACAGGAGTTCTAGGGTTAGTGACATTCAAGAAATTGAACTCATGTTGACTTATAATACCATTCTCCTGAGCTTCCATGGTGATGGTTTTAATAAGGGTCTGAATATCTTTGGTGGGGTTGCAGGGAAGTTTACAGTAATGGTCAGTATTAGTAACTTGACGTAGGAGCTCTTTTTTGTAATTCTCAATGTCTTGTAGAACTATCCCGCCTCCCTTGTCAGCCGACTTAATAATCAAGTTGGTATTATTTCTAAGGGAATTGATTGCTGACTTTTCGTCCAAAGAGATGTTGTAAGGTACATAGAGGTGAGATTTCTCTATATTGGTGACTTCTTTAAGAATGACCTTCTCAAAAGTTATAATTTCTTTTGGGATCATACTTGAAGTAGGGGAAAAGGTAGATGGTGGGCGAAATGGGGTTGTGACATCCTTTGGTTCAGATGGATTTAATTCAAAGAATGCACGCAATCTCAGCTTCCTGAAGAAGCCTAGTAACTCCGATTGCAGATTCAAGAAGTTTGGGTAGGTAGTCGGGACAAAAGATAAACCCTTGCTCAATATGGATAGCTCATCTGGAGTTAAAATGTGGTTAGAAATGTTAAAGATAGGGATTGTATCTAGACTGGTATTGTTTGTTACCACTGATAGAACTTCTGCCTGGTCTGGCGCTCCCCCGGGGGGTTGTGCCATCGTTTTTGTTGCTTGGTTTTCCCTCTCTTTTGGGGTTCTGGATTGCCCCTGGATAAAAAAGGAGTCTGGTTACGTGTTGGTCCACTTCCTCCTTCGCCTGGATCAGAGCTATCAGAGGATTCTGCCGAGGAGTCAGTGAAACCGACAACAGTGTTTCTATTATTGAAACGCCCCCAGGGTCTAGGGGCTTGTTGATGTTGATGAAAGTTGCGGTTCGTATAGAAATCTTTCTGTAAATATGGGTATGTACGTTCAAGAGTAAAGAGTTTGATATCTTTTTTAACCTTATTAGATTTTTTATTTTGCTCTATACGGTTGAATTCTGCAACTGTTTTATCAATCTTTTCTAGTAAGGCCTTTGCATCAGTGATTGCCTTATCATCAGCTATCTGTCTTTCCAAGTCTTTGATCGTATCTGTGAGTTTTTTAAGTTCCTCACTTGCAGTTTCTATCCCTAGGACTAACCAATGCCTAGAGCAGGTAGTGCCTATGCTGCTAAAGCCTGTTATATATTTCGGATTGTCTGTAAACACTCCTGGTATATTTCTGACCTGAAGGCCAAGTGGGATTGTATTGGATTTCAAATATTGAGTAAGCATTAAAGTCATCAGTTCTAGTCTGACATATTTCTTCTTTTGCTTTTCTAATTCATCAGAGAGATTGGTACTGCCTGTAGTATTAATGTCTTCCTGGTCAGTGAACAAGGAGGGTCCTGCACAGATTTTATTAATGTATTCAAGGGAATACAAAGGGGCTGTGTCAGACATCACAGTGATAGAGAGATGTGCGAGAAAATGTGAGAAGCAGTAAAGAACCGCTTGTGTACAGGTAGGGAAGCCAGCGACCACTTAGGAGAAGTGGGAAGGAGGACAAAGCCCTTGCAATCAATCGATTGCGCACAATATTCTTTTTGAACAACAAGGGACCCCAAAACAATCAGCCAGGGACCTCGGGGAGCAGTTTTCTTAAACAACAATGATCCCGTGCATAGAAGAATTACCAAACAATAAATATAGACGAAATCAAATCCATATTTTAGAAAGACTTATCCAGCCGGACAGGGGTCCTTCAAGTTTACTGAATAAACAATAATTAACTTTGTTAATTATTGTGCAACCCCACCAAAGATATTCAGACCCTTATTAAAACCATCACCATGGAAGCTCAGGAGAATGGTATTATAAGTCAACATGAGTTCAATTTCTTGAATGTCACTAACCCTAGAACTCCTGTTCTTTATACGTTACCCAAGATCCATAAAAGGTTGGTTAATCCCCCTGGTAGACCAATATTGTCGGGTTGTGGCTCAGTTTTAGAACCTCTGGGCCACTACGTTAACTTTTTTCTAAAGGATTTTGTGCCTTCCACTGCCTGCTATATCAGGGATAGCATGCATATGATTAGTCTAATTGAGAACCGTGCTTTTGACCCTGAACATGAGACTCTGTGTACATTAGACGTAGAGTCTTTATATACAAATATACCCCAGAAAGACTCACTACTTGTAATGAAAAATATACTAGACACCAGGACACGTCCCCATAGGGTACCCACTCTGTTCATAACACAACTATTAGAGATCTGTCTTACTCAAAACTTTTTCCTTTTTGATACAGAATATTACCAACAAACTCGGGGTTGTTCCATGGGAGCTATTTTCGCCCCTACCCTGTCGATTCTATACATGGACTGGTTGGAAACTCACATTATCTTGTCCAGTAGTAACCCATTCCATCAGGGTATACACGCTTGGAGGCGCTACATAGATGATATCTTCCTGATTTGGGGCGGCTCCGTTGAGGATTTTCCAGGACTAATACATTGGCTCAATAATAATTGTAATGGGCTTACATTTACTTTAGCCCACAGTAAGGATAGTATTCCCTTCCTAGACCTATCCATTCAACACGATGAGGGAACCCTATATACATCACTGTTTCGAAAGCCAACTGAAAGGAATACCCTTCTGAGCTACAATAGCTGTCACCCAAGGGCATTGAGGGACAGCCTTCCCTACTCACAGTTCCTCAGACTTAGGAGGAACTGTTTTAAGAAAGTAGATTACTTCTTTGAGGCGAACACCCTCTCCGAAAAGCTAAGGTCAAGAGGCTATCCCAAACGCCTAATAAAAAACTCTATGAAGAGAGCCTGGTACTGTCCCCGTGACACTCTTCTAGAGCCAAAGCCAAAACAGACAAATGATAAAATAGTGTGTGTGACTACTTTCACTACTGTATCCAATCGTGTCAAACAGTGCATAAATAAAAACTGGCACATTCTGAATTCCGGTCCCCTAAATTGGCAGACCCCTCTCTTTGCTTTTAAGAAAAGTAAAAACCTCAAAGACCAACTGGTCAGGGCAGCGTTGCCACCCACGGTTAGTAGAAATGTCACACTACACGACCACTGGTCACTACCACCTCTTCGGGGACATTCGAAATGCGGTTCATGTGTGGTCTGTGACTTTGCAATTGAAAGCAAAGAATTTGTATACAAGAATGTAAGGAATGTATTACATACTTTTACTAACTGTAATAGTAGTAATCTTGTTTATGCAATCTTTTGCCCATGCAATTTCATATATGTTGGTCAAACAAAGCAAAAAATTAAACTGCGAATATCACAGCATCGGAGCCGGATTAGGTGCCAAACTCCAAATGCACCCTTGGTTGAACATTTTCTTAATAAAGGACACACTGAGAATGAGATCTGATGGACTGTCATCACTCAAGTCATCATACCACCAAGAGGAGGCGACTTATCCCGGTTGCTTAATAGAGAGGAACTAAAATGGATCTTGAAGACAGACAGCCTGAACTCAGGTTTGAACCTGCAGGAGGAGTGGACTGCTTTAATCTGAGAATTTATAATGAGCCTGGAATCTGTGAACTGAGTGTCCTGATTTATAACTGGTTTTTTGTAAATATGTGTGGCTGTAACTCTGCTTTTCCTAAATATATGGAAAATGTTTTTTTAAAATTGTCACCTTGCATGTAAGTCACCTTATAACATCATTCAAGATGACTACGTTAACATGCGCCCCTTGTTTATTTCTATGCCCTAACCCTTCACCGGCACTGCCCAATCACATACACACCCTCCCCTTTTTCTACTTCCTGGTTACAGCGCCCCAGCACGCCAGGGAAGATCATATCGACCGCATTTCTCGGTAAGTGTACTGCCCTGTTAAACTAGTATCCCGGGATAGTGATTGTGGAATTGAAATCCCTGAATCGTGCTTTTATTTGAACATAGGCTTCCCCTGGCGTCGACCTGTTACGATTCTGTAACACGGCAACTACCGCCCACATTAGGTAAGAGTTTGTGCATGCTGCTCGTAACTCAGAGCGTCACTTTGAATCTCTTCTCTAAAATGCAGCTTTTCTCCTTATATAGGGCTGCAGAACTCAATTACTTGAGTAACTACTCTCACGCAATGATATGCCTTTCATTGCATTGGTAAGCCCACCACCGTTCTACACGCTGGATATATAATTGAGCTCACGGGCACCACCACACCATTAGACCACCAGTCCACGCGGGATATTAAGCGCAATGGTCACTGTCTATTAGGCGGTATTTAGACCCACTAGAAACCGGCTTTAACATAAGACCTCCCATCGCGCAATCACAACGCGGCACCCGTCACTGTTTGTTATTCCTGGCTAAGATGCTATGTATTTAGGATTGTGAATCCTGTTAATATTGAGGGCTATTGTCCAACCTTCACTACCTTTCGCGGTAACCGCCTGGCACACCAAATCTTACACGGTGCACTAGAAGTCACAACTTTTCCTTGTTTTTACTGTTTCTTAGTGCTTCAATTCTAAAAGTATGTATTTTTCCTTCTTTTAGGCAAATTAAGGTTTATTGTAAAAGGCAATATTATTGTCTGTCCTGATGATGGTTCCGATAATCCTTTAAGGGGAACCGAAACGCCGTCGACCTGCTCATGCACCATATACAGATGTTTTGATTGTATAGATTGGTGTAATGGTGCTTATTGATATTTTCTGTGCATTGTATTCGTAAGCAGAAAAACGTTTGTTTTTGCCTTCAAACCTTTCCTATCTTCACCAACGATAATTACCCCGCGAGTGTTGGGCACAGGCTTGTGTACCACACAGGGGTTCTGTGGAAGGTATCCTTGTTTCACTTTGTTAATTATTGTTTATTCAGTAAACTTGAAGGACCCCTGTCCGGCTGGATAAGTCTTTCTAAAATATGGATTTGATTTCGTCTATATTTATTGTTTGGTAATTCTTCTATGCACGGGATCATTGTTGTTTAAGAAAACTGCTCCCCGAGGTCCCTGGCTGATTGTTTTGGGGTCCCTTGTTGTTCAAAAAGGACAGACGTGAGTCCCTTGCTCACTTTGCCACTGAATTCAAGCAAGCCGGGCTGAAGACGGCTGGAATGCCAGAAACCGGTCCTCGGAAGCTTGTTTCCGGTCCAGGGAAGACATGGCTTGGCAGTTCGGGCTGGACTGTTCCCATGAGGCACAGGGTCAGACTGATTTGCATATAGCCATGTCTGACCTGGGGTGGCAGAGTGGGCTAAAGAACGGTGATGGATTAAACCCAGATCATTTGACTGGGTGTGAGTGTTTGATTGATTCAGATGCTCCGTCCATCACCACCCCCTTTTGTACCACTTTTGGCCGCCATAAGTGTGGCAGGGTATGCTCAGACGTGAGTTCCTTGCTCACTTTGCCACTGGATTCAAGCAAGCCGGGCTGAAGACGGCTGGAATGCCAGAAGGTTACAGCGTAGCCGACGATAAAGGTGACGACGGCCTCGACGACGACAGTCTTGTCCACGAGGGCATCGACGACGACGACTTTGACAATGACGACAGCTGGATCATCGACAGTTTCATCGTCGACCACATCGACGACCCCGATCTTGTCGACGTGTGTACAACCGTCAACGACGGAACCGTCAACGGTATTGTCCTCGGAAAAGAGAATTACGATTTCTTTAACAAGAATTTCGCCGGAGGTGACCCCCCTGCTACCAAACTTGCTCTTTCAGGAAGGGGAGTCAGAGGAGGATGACCAGGACTTGTACAGCTATGCCAATAGTCCCTCTCAACTTCTAGTCAAATGCCAGGAGACGGACTCTGAAGGAGAATACGACCAAGAGGATGGTGATCATAATCAGACGGCCCAGTCGCAACACCATTCTGGGCAGGATATGGTTACAGTGCCATCTTCTTTTCTTCACGATCTGCATACGATGCTGCAGGACTACAAATCTAAGGCGAATAGGCCAATTCTGGCCCCGACGGCACCTGCTGCGTCTGCAGTGATTTCTGCCTCAACGGTGATGCCAGGTTTACCTGCTCAGGTTTCTTCTCAGCCTCAAGCATCCTTTTCACAGGACTCCTCCGGGCTGGCAGATGCCCATGATGATTCCTCGGATGAGGATCAACAGTCGGATCATGACTCTGTTCATACTACTGAATATGACGAATATATAATTCCAGATCCCTCATCACCAGTTCCAGATCCAGTTGATTCCCCGCCTGCGGACATTGGAGGTTTCCATCAGCTGATGGAAAGAGCAGCTGGCAGGTTCAAGTTGGCCATGCCTGCTGTGGCTACGGATTGTTTCCTATATGATTTCAAGGAACCCTTTAGGAAAACAACTAGGTCAATTCCTATTGTAGATCATCTGTGGAAGGAGGGCCTAAAGGCAATGAAGAACCCAGCGACGGTGGTCCCTGTGCTACCGCGTCTGGATAACAAATACAGGGCACCCGATGATGGACCGGCGGTCTTGACGGGTCATCCAAGACCAGACTCAGTTATCTCACAGGAAGTGCAGAGGAAATCCCTTAACCCCTCTGCCCACCTAACAACTCCTCCGGACAAGGAAGGGCGGAGATTGGATAATGCGGGGAAAAGATTCTCATCGATGGCGAGTCTTCTAGTGCGAGCTGCAAATGCCCTGGCGATCTTGGGTAGATACGACCGCCAGCTTTAGTGTGATGTCACCCCGTACCTAGACCAGATACCTCCGGAGTCAATATCAGAGGTGAAAAAGATCTTGCAAGAGAGAGAAGCGACGTCAGTGGAGATCATTGACTGTGCAATGGACATTGCAACAACAGTGTTTCGTTTCTTCGCTGGGGCGGCAGTACTCCGTCGCCAAGGATGGCTGAAGGCTACATGGTTTCGGCCTTAGATCCAAAACAAGGTTCTGGAGCTTCCCTTTGATGGTGAAGCATTATTCGGAAAACTGATTGATGACACTCTTCAGGAAATAAAAAAGGACACGGAGACTGCCAGGTCCTTGGGGACCCTTCAATACCGCAAGTCTCCTTTTAAGGGATCCAGAGGCAGAGGTAATGATTACAGGGGATCCTATCAACAGCAGCGCTATTCCTCCACGGGCTCAGGTTCCCAGCTATACCGTCAGCCTTACCAGCAGAGACAGGGACAGTCTAAAAACTACTCCAGGCCTTACAATGAGGGGAAACAGGCTGGACGAGGACGAGATTCGTCCAAGCGCCAATAGCTGCCTCCTGGCTCTTCCTACTGGATCCTCCTCCAAGAAATCATCAGTTGGAGGCAGGGTAACCAAATACCTTCAAAACGGGTCCAGGATAACATCGGACCGTTGGGTGCTCAACATCATTCGGAAAGAGCATACCTTGAATGTACGCAAGTCCCTCCACCCAAGCCCCCGGCAGCCATTCCATCGAAACACCAGCGTCTCCTGCGGCTCGAGGTCCGACAGATGCTCCGGGAGGGAGCGATAGAGCCGGTCCCCTCAAATCAAAAGGGACAAGGATTCTATTCCAGGTTCTTCCTGGTAAGGAAGACGCTAGAGAAATGGCCCCCCATTTTAGACCTCAGGGAGCTCAACACCTATCTCATCTCCCTGTCCTTCCGGATGGTGTCTCTCCAGGACATCTTGAAGCTTATCAGCCCGGGGGATTTCATGGCCACGCTCAATCTCAAGGATGGGTACTTCTTTGTCCCAATTCACCCAGAACACAGAAGGTTTCTACTATTCACAGTAGCCAAGAGCCATTTTCAGTTCAGGGTTTTACCCTTTGGAATCCGCTCAGCCCCAAGAATTTTTCCAAAGGTGCTGGCGCCAGTAGCAGCATTTCTGCGAAGGAACCATTTCCAAGTATTCCCCTACCTGGACGACTGGTTGCTGAAAGCTCAGTCCAGGGAGGCAGCGCTGGGCGCTGTTCAGGCATGTACAAACTTGTTTTAGAATCTGGGACTCACTCTAACCAACGAAAAGTCATTCCTGGTCCCGTCCAGAAAGGCTCATTTTCTGGGAGCCACCCTGGATTTAAAGCTCTCAAGAGCCTTCCCTACTCCGGAAAGGAGGGAGAAATTACGGACCTTGGCTCAGGACCTACAAGAAAGAAGGTGTCTTTCCGTACGCCGCTACAATGTCTACTGGGGGTGATTTCATAATGTATTCCCCTAATTCCTCATTGCAGACTAAGAATGTGTCCTCTGCAGGAACAACTAGACAATCAGTGGAAGCAGGTCCACGGTTCATTCGAGGACAAGGTGACCATCACTCCAACGATGAGGGAAGCGGCCTTATGGTGGACAGATCAAAACAACTTGCCCTAAGGTCTATCCTTCGTAAGCGACCCGTCCCCACAAGTAGTAACAACGGACGTATCATTGGAGGGTTGGGGAGCAGTGATACAAGACCTGCATGTCAGCGGTCATTGGTGGCCCCAGGAGAAACATCTCCACATCAACCTTTTATAGCTAAGGGCAATAAGACTGGATCTGCAAGCTTTTCTTCCTCGCCTGGAAGGTTCGCAAGTGCTTATCAGGACGAACAATACCACAGCCATGTACTATGTGAACAAGGAATGAGGAACCTGATCTCGTCCATTGTCGCAAGAAGCTCAACAGATCTAGGAATGGGCGATTCTGCAGGGAATATCGCTGAAGGCAGAACACTTGCCAGGGGTTCTAAACAAGAGCGCCGACAGACTGAGCAGGTCATCCTCAGTCAGCCACAAATGGGAATTGAATCAGCAAGTTCTGGAGGAGGTCTTCAGCCAGTGGGGCAGACCGGAGGTGGTTCTCTTTGCCACACCGACCAACAAGAAATGCCGGTCTTACGCAAGCAGATTTCACCATCGAGGTTCTCTGGGGAATGTGCTTTCAATAGCATGGTCAAGGACATTTGTCTACGCCTTTCCCCCCATACCTCTGATCCCATGGCTCATCAGGAAGATCAAGGTGGAGCCGTGCAGGATGATCCTGATAGCCCCTGCGTGGCCGAGACATTTCTGGTACATGGAACTCCATCTGTTGTCGCTAGCTCCTCCTCTTCCTTTGAGGGTTCTACCAGATCTCCTCACAATGTCCAAAGGACAAGTTTGGCACCCAGATTCACAGTCATTACACCTGACAGCATGGCTCCTGAGCAGCGAGAGTTTATGAATCTCCCCATATCAAGAGAAATTAAGGAAGTCCTTTCCCAGGCAAGAGCCCCTCCAACAAACAGGACTTACCATCTTAAGTGGAAAAGATGTTGTTGCTGGTGTAGGAGAGAAAAGATTGATCCTTTTGCTTCAAAGCCTCATCAGCTCCTACCTTATCTGCTGTCCTTGGCTAAGTCAGGAGTAGCCCATTCATCAATTAAAGTCCATTTGGCGGCGATTTCGAGGTACAGAAGGTCTGGGTCTGGGCCTTCTTTGTGGTCTTCCAGGATTGTCAAGCAGTTTCTTAAGGGCTTGTTCAGAGTCTATCCACCAGTGAGACCGCCTCCTCCTACTTGGCATTTAAATCTAGTCCTTTATCAGCTCATGAAAGGCCCATTTGAACCAATCCATCGTTCTGACATGAAATAACTTTCATGGAAATTGGCTCTCCTCCTCGCTCTCACGTCGGCCAGGAATGTTGGAGAATTGCAGGACTTGACTATCCAAGAACCTTTCCTCCAATTCAAAAGAAACACTGTAATCATGAGAACTAACCCTAGGTTGATGCCTAAGGTTCCCTCGGACTTCCACTTGAATGAGCCGGTCATGAAGGCGTTCTTTCCTCAACCGGCTACACCAGCAGAGAGAACATTGCATTCGTTGGATGTACAACGATGCTTGAAATTCTATTTGGAATGTACTAAGGGATTTCAGAAATCCTCACAGTTATTTGTTGCCTTTGGGGGTCCACGCAAGGGCGTTCCGCTATCCAAACAGGGTATTTCAAGATGGATCACAAGTGCCATTCTGCATTGTCACACTGCAGCAGGAAAACCTCTGACTGGTAGGATTCGAGCACATTCCACAAATTCTGTGGCAACTTCAACAGCCCTCTTCGCGGGGGTGCAGATTAAAGACATTAGCAGAGCTGCTACCTGGAGCAGCGTTCACACCTTTACCAAACATTACTGCTTGGAGTCCTTACAACAAGATGATGCGGCAGTAGGACAGGCTGTCCTGAGGAACCTCTTCCAATAATTGGTGAGCTTTCCTTTCTATCCCACCTACCATATTACACATTTTGTATCTTCATGTCATGTTGGCTATTGCAATAATTTTAGGACACAAAATGTGGTTTTGTTGCTAACTGCTTGCTACTCTTCCCAAAAGCATGGGAATCTATGAAAGTCTCAATACTGGGGTAAGAAAACAAGTTACTTACCTGTAACTTTGGTTCCCCAGTATTGGTCACTTTCATAGATTCCCATGCGCCCACCCACCTCCCTGAGGAAAGCTCAGCCTACAACAGGTATGGTGTCTAAGTACACACCGGCAACAAAAATCTGAGGCTCTGAGGTTCCTTCAGGAGGGTTATAAGGGGTGAGGCACTTCTGATTGGCTGATGCCTAAGTTTGGCCTCTTTTAAAAAAAGAGGGTGATATGCTACAAAAGGGAATGAGGCCTAGGCCTTTTTCCTTTCTCTTTTGTACCTACAGCTATGGTATTTTTGTTACCGAGACTCCCATTCCGACGATGGGGAATGATACAAAAGCATGGGAATCTATGAAAGTTACCAACACTGGGGAACCAAAGTTACAGGTAAGTAACTTGTTTTCATATACTTAGTTACCAGCTCCCAATCACCAGGCAGAGGAGTGTAATACAATTCTTCTTTTGTTGATGATGTTACCAAGGTCACCTGATGGAACGTATGATATCTGCCAGGCCCTCACACTAGTCCAACACAATGCCATCTCCTGAAGGCACAAGTGTTGCTGAAGGTAGATAAGGGATTATCATCGCTCTCCCATAGCACTTTATGAGGATAAAGTCCTACTTTTTTATTTGAAGTATTTATGAGGCTCATCAGTACAGGCAGAAGCGCTTCTGGCCATTTCATAAAATAACATGTGTACTTGTAAAGCGCACGTTTACCCAGAGTTCTCTTGGCGCTGAACAACAGATGTTCAATGTTGCCCAACTCAATGGTACTCCTTTTATCAACCTCAGATGTATGAAAGGCTGAGTGGACCCGCCAGGATTTAAACTTGTGACCATGAAGTCGAACACAGGCCCCTGCAATGGGAGCATTAGTCCACTGAGCCACCAGACCCAGTGATTTTGAGGTACATGCATTTGCTAATTTTGATTTCAATGTTCCATTGTTTCGCCCCACTACTTCTGATGCGTCTGTCTGTAACTGTAATAGAATCTCTGCTCACTTTGTAAGTCTCTGCATATTTATTAACTTACTCTTAAAGTGGCTATGTTTATCTGATTGTAAGGAAGTTTGCATGCTGAATATGGGAATCAACTCCCTTCATAAACATCGCCTTGGTGGGTAAGCCTCAACCCACTTTGAGAATAAACATAGAGTGGCTAAAATGTTTCTCAGATTATTGCAGACAACCATTTGAATGAAATCTGGTATTATGGTGAATGGGACCTGAGACTTCCCTAAGTAGCTCATTGTTACTAATGTCTTTTTCCCAGCAATAATTTGTGGAAAAGTAATACATAGTTAACACAGACTGTCAGCTACAGTACTAAAGTGTGGATTGAACTAGCACTTATTAATAGCATCACATCATTGTGTTCTTTTCTAATACCTGTTCTTTCCCACATTTTACTCACCTTCAGGCGCACCATTCTGGAGTTCTCTGAGCTCACTCAATATTTGAAAATTTTTATACAAGATACAAATGACACTGTCAATTTAATTTTTTAATTTATATTGCTCTATTGAATGTATTGTGACTCAAACAAGTACTTTGCAATGCCCATCTGTGAAGCTATTTCCTAAAGTGACCATGTCACCTAAACCATTAGGAGCAGCACACTTGACTACTGAAATGTCACTGGGTAACTGCAATACGTCCATCAATTCTAAAATGTGTGTGCTATTCCTGTTTGGGGTACTTGAAGATGTCATAAAACTCCTTCGTGATCACAATTGTCCAAAATCATGGACCACACTAAAATCATATTGGCTGTCAGTGCAAATCGTAACACTCAATCCATTAGCTAAAGAGCATTTCATTATATTTCATTTTGTGGGTCTTATAAAGCACATGGCTACCCAAACACAGGCTTCATATTGCTAGCAGGCAACCTGAGAGATGAACAAGCATAAAATTCAGGGGAGCATATAATTGTTCTGCTGCTTCCTAAAGCTGTGCAAATTATTGTTAGATCTTAAGTCAACTGTAAGTGAGTTCCAGTGCCTGGGAGTAAGATAGGCAAAGGAGCGCCCCTCTTCCGGCTCCTTTTATTCTTGGTATAGCCAGCAGAGATTGATTGTTGAATCATAAGTCCTGTGCATTCTTATAAGACACAATAAAATGCTTCAGAATGTGTTGTCTTTGAGCATGCTTTACTTTAAGGACTATACAGAGAGACTTAAACTCAAATCTCTGCCTTACAGGCAGCCAATAAAGGCTTGCCAGCACCGGTCGTGCCAAATGAGATTTAGGACTCTGGCTGCAGCATTTTGTGTGACCTGAAGTTTTCTGGTGAATTACGTAGTCTAGACGTGACATAAGTCCTTCAATGACTATTCAACGGATGGCGATGCAAAGCCATTTAGTAGTCTTCCTAAGGGCTCTTAAGTGACCAAAGCATGATCCTGCCAATTTCTTGGCTTGTGCTGCCATGGTGAGGTTGTGGTCAACTAATGCTCCCAGGCTTTTAACCTCATCTTTTGGAGTGGTACGATCGCGCAAGCATATAGGCCATGAGAAATTATTCCAGAGGGAGGGGTTATTTCCCACCAACAAAACTTCTGTTTTATCACCATCGAATTTAAGGTTGCTGCTGTACATCCACATTTGTACCTCCTTCATGCATTCCATCATCTTGGCAACAGTTTTTCTGATATTTGTAGCAAGGTAGACTATAATCTGAGTGTCGTTGGCATATGAGACTGCTGCAAATCCTGCTAGACAGATGATGTCAGCTAAGGGGCTCATAGATACATCAGAAGGAGTAGGGCTCAGAGATGAGACCGGGGGAACTCCGTATTTAAGCTGATGGCTGATGTACTTCTCACAATCAGTGTCCCACCCTGACCTGGAAGCTTCTGTTTTACCGAAAGGAGGCCAACCAGCTCAGTGTTTTGTCCTTGAATCCTAACATCTCTGACCTGCTTTGCAGAATCGAGTGGGAAACAGTGTCAAAGGCTGCACTCAGATCTAAATGTATGAGCACAGCTGAGCTCCCTGATCCAAAGTTCTTGTGAGATCTTTGGTGGCTGCTAGAAGGGCTGTCTTGTCCCGTATCCTGATCTAAATCCTGTTCGTGTTGGATGTAGCCAATCATGAGATTTCAATAATTTGGGCAGCTGGCTATTGACCGTCTTTTCTAGAATTTTGCGTACACACGGAAGCAGAGAAATAGGTTTATAGTTTTCTGTTTTGTCGGGGTATAAGGAAGGCTTCTTCAGCAGTGGACTAACGATTGTGTGTTTCCACCGGTAGTGCACCTGAACATGCTCTTGTTAAATCAATCAGTTCTTCTATTTGTGCTGCAGTTACATTACATAAGTATGATGCTTTCTAAATATTTCATATGGTGCAGACTGCATGCTCTGCCCTTATTATTCCTTGATTATCTCTCAGACAAGAATCATTTACAAACAAAATCAGATCAACCAGTTCCAGTGGTACCTCTTGTATGGCTGGTCTTGGTTTGGTGCACAATTCAGTCACATTCATGCAGTCATGGTCGCAGTCTAATCCTCATCATCATCTTTGTTTATAATTGGCAAAAGTATTGCAGGGTTCAGGGTGTTGCATCTTGTGATTGAAATGTTCTGAGATGCTAGTATCACTTGTTGGTATTTTTTAGGCAGGATTTGCCAAATGCTGAGTTTGAGTAAGAGTCAGAAAAATCCCAACTGAATGATGGACGAACACAATAAACGCATAACTCATCACAATCCCTTCACTCCGCTGAGTTTCAAACAACAAAGAAGGGCTGAAGCTACATTATCCAGTTTAGCAGAGAAGTAGGTCAGAAACCATTTATTTCACCATGTACACCAGAACAAATAAATATATTTTTCATAATTTGACATTTATGAAGTGAGTCAGAAACAGAGTTTTCTTGCTGCGCTTCAGGAAGGCAATCATGTTTTCATTAACCCAGGGCACCAGATCACTTAAATCCATGTGAGTAAGTATCAGTAAAGGCTTTGCAATAAGGGAAAAGTTTGGAATACACGGTATACCATAGCCAACCGTTCCCAGAAACGTTATCACTTCTCATTGGGTATTTGGTGGATTCATTTTTAGGAGTGCAGAAAAGCATTCTTCAAATGCTGTTCTTGCCCTCTTCAACATGATGTCCTTCACAGATAATCTATTTCATACAATACTGAAATTTTGTAGATGATACTTTATGCCCATTATTGTCAAGATGGTTCACGACCTCAATTGTATCGAACTTGCAATCTTCTTTTATTTTAGAGGCTATCATCACATCATCTATATGCTGGACAAGCACTGAGTTATAGGGCAGCTGCACATTTTTCTATATTTCTTTAGGATTTGACTAATAATTGAGGGACTTTCTGTATACCCCTGTGGTATACATTACCACACAAGAACTTTATTTAAAAACCTGAATGCAAAAAAAAAAGTGAAAAGGAATGGAAAAGAATACTTGGCACAAGTCACTGACTGTGTACAATTCTGCATCAGCCAGAATCTGAAACAAAATCACAGCAGGATATGGTATCACTGGGCAACATTGGACTACAATATTATTAATTTTATGCAGGTTTTGGGCTCCCTTCCATTTTCTACCAGCATTTGTTATGCCAATGATGGGGAGTTCAAATGGCTTCCTTGTACATCTCTTAAACTGACACGTTCAATCATCTTTTCAAAAACAGGCTTCAGTCCATCCTTTGCTTGTTGTGTAAGATTGTACTGAGGAGTACAATGGCAAACTGCATTTTGTGCCACTTTCATTCCCACTGACACTGCACTTTTAATCAATCTAGTTTCTTTTCCGGTAAAATTCCATGCCTCTTCTTTCACTGTGCATCTTAAATCAGGTGGTAAATCTTATTTTGTAAGAAAGCTGATCTACCCACATTCTCCACCAAAACTGTTAATGCTATCTCATTAGATAATCTAAGATAAAGCACCTATGCAGGGCTGTGGGCAGTGCTATCGTCAAGAATATATAAGGAATGTGCTTCTAAAAGTGCAATTGATTGCATAGTCAAAGAAATAAGCCTTCTCAAGTGAAAAACAAATTTAAAACCAAGGAGTTTTATTAAACGTCCTCAATGATTGCAGAAGACAAAAATATAGTTAGTCAATCAGGAACAGCTCAGTCAATTGGGAGGATGCGGTATGAAAAGACTTTAAGCCTTTCATCAATACAATTGGAGAATGTGGATCTTCTCCCCAAAAATAAAAGAAAAACTGATTGCCAAAGTGAGCCCTCTAATATAGTAAAATACACACAGTCATCATGAGTTGAGCAAAATGTTGCATAGTCTCAGAAAATCGCAATACAGAATGAAATGCAAAAACGCAAACGCAAGGAGATGATGGACGGATGCTGAAATTTTTCAGACACTCACTCCTGTCACAAATCATAGGTTGAATCAATCATCGTTCTTTAGCTCACTTCGCGACCCCTGTTCAGACCCAGTAAATGCAAATCAGTCTTGACCCTGTACCTTATGGGAACAGTCCAGCCCGAAATTCCAAGCCAGGTCTTCCCTGGATCGGAAACAAGCATCCAGGGACCGGTTTCAGGGTAACAACCCTCATCAGCTAGCTAGTTTGATTCCAGTGGCAAAGTGAGCAAGGGACCCATGTTTGGGGATCCCCTGCCAACTTAGTGTGAACAATCAAACATAAGGAGATGATGGACGGAGCGATGGAACTTTTCAGACACTCACCCCCAGTCACAGATCTGGGATGAATCCATCATCATTCTTTAGCTCACTTCACCAACCCTGGTCAGACCCAGCCATATGCCAATCAGTCTTGACCCTGTTCCTCACCGGAACAATCCAGCACAAACTGCCAAGCCAGGTCTTTCCAGGACCGGAAACAAGCATCCTCACACCAGTTTTGGGGTAACACCCCTCATCAGGCAGGCTAGCGTGAATCCAGTGGCAAACGTTAGCAAAGGATCCACTTCTGAAACCATGTCTGGGCATACTCTGCCAACTTAGGGTAAACAAAGCCTAACACCATGCCATAAATTAACAATATCTGACAGTACAAATGTCGATACACAAAACAGTGACAAGCATATGAAATGAGTAGCCTCACAGAGCTTCAGGCAGGAAGAATTGTGCACAGTGGGATGCGTTTGGAGAAAGAAGAAATAAAAGCACACAGGGGCTGATTATGAAGCAGCCCGTAAAGGGTACGCCCGACGGTCGAAGCCTTTAGGGCTACATTGTAATGGGCCTCTCAGTTTACTTTCCGATTGCCTCATTGTGATGGAGGTGGTCGGAAAGTAAACTGGCCGGTCATTCCGTCTTGCTTCTGCTGTCAGCCAGTCGGAAGGCGGCCTGTAATCTCCAGGGCGGGCCTTTCCACCCTTGAGATTAAGATGCACAGTTTCTGGCATGGTTTCCATGCCGACCTGTCCGACATAGAAACCGTGTTATAGAGCATGTTTGGGGGCTCCCAGCAGGGCCCCCGTGGGTGTGTGGCCTCCGGTTGGTGGCCTGTTGATCCCTGCACTCTGTGGCAGTCGCCCTGAGGTACTTGCCACAGGGTGTAGGGATGAACCGCATCTCCCATTTCACCACAGGAGCATGCATTATGACCGGTTTACACACATAGGGAAATGTAGGAATGCGACCAAACCGTGTTCTGTCACACCCTAATGAGGCGGTCGTGACTGCTGACCGGGTGTCGGTCGGTCACAGAACTGAGTCTGTGTCGGGCAGAAGGAAGTCCGCCAGACATTAAAATTGGACCCACTGTCTTGTTCAGAATTTCAAATTGGAGCTGAGGCATAGTTTGAGCCAAGTGTGGCCAATTTAAAGAAAAACAGTAGTGTGTAAAATTATTCAGAACTACAAACATATATTTGATTAATTAGAAATATGTTTACACCACTTTCAGAACATGTTTGCACATCTGAATGACAGAGCTTGGATGGCACTTTGAAGACCCTTTTGCTAACTGTAAATAGCCTCTTCACTTTTTATGAAGTCTACAATTTCAAAGCCTACCTTCTAAGTGCAAAGTAACTTATCATATCTCAGTTTGTCTATGACTTTCATATTCATTGGCTTTACCTAAATAAATTTGTGAACCATTCATTTGATCGTACCCTTTCAGTCCCTCACCCAGTTGAAAGTTTACAACACTGTCTCTCACCAAGCAACAAGAAGTATGCTGTGACTAGGAGTATGTGAAATTTACACATAATTGTGCAAAATTCAAAGCTGTTATTTTGCTCTGTATATTAACACAAAGGGGCCCATTATGGTGGTGTAAAGATCGCCACTGACGGGCCAGCGGTGGCGACCGTTAAGCCATCATAACGTGAATTACCTAATGCCCTATTACAATGGCGGTGGGTATCGCGGCTGGCGGAAAGGTTATCCGCCACTTTTCCACCGGTCAGCAATCGTCCAGATTGATGTCCAGGTGGAGCAGGGGCTCACATATGGTGGCAGTGCCTAGCTGGCACCGACAGCCATATTAGGATGTGGCGATTTTAAGGCTAGCTGGAATTTGCTTTGGGGGCCGGATGTGGGCCCCCTGGGTGGGGGAGTGGGAGGGTGCACTTGTTACATGTCCATACAAAAGGTGGCAGGCACCGCCCAGTGCCTGCCATGTTGTGCATGGGAATGCACAACATTGCATTTTACGATTGCGGGGGATGCTGCAGCCAGAACATATGCTGCAATGTTAAAATGCCACCGCGGCGGTCGCATTATGATAAGGGGTGTGGGACTGCCGAATGGCTCGCGGGCGGTCCCGTTCCCACTATGATGGCGGATGGATCTAAGTCGGCCCGCCATCCTAATAGGCCCTTAAATGCATCAGTAAATCATTTTTTGATGCAAGAAAGATTTTTGCACAAAGAAAGTGTAAAACACAAAATCTCCCTGAACAACATCCAGTCTTGTGTGATTGTTCTCATTAGTTTGTGGTAAATGTTTACTGCAAATGGCACATTTGTGTATCAAGTGTAATTCACAAAATTACGCAAATTTCATTTAGGTAATTCATATTTCTCCTAGGCCTATTAGTGACCCCTGTTGTTAGGTACATCCGGATGGTGTCACTATGTGCTGGGCAGACATCAAAACCTGAAGTCTGCAGCAGTTGTATCATCTCCTTCATCAAGTGATCGACTACTCAACTGCTTCATTGCTTGTGAGCTATCTAAAGCCACAGTTAAGTGCTCCATACCCATTCATTTAATAAACAATTCCTATCTCATGAGATGTGAACTGGACACCATTGTCTATTACAATGTGGGTGACCTCTCAACTTGGAAAATTAACTTTAAAAATGCCATCACCTTTTTAATAGCTGGTTCATTCATAAACATCTAAGAATCACTGGCTGGTGGATTGACAGTTGATTGATAGAGCGCCATGTTATTCTGAAAATTGTAGGGGTGCATTGTAGGGGTCAGCAACCACATATTTAGAGGACCATGTTAATATGTGATTATTAGAAATGTAGTACTAGGCCGAGATTGTTGCAATATGTAGTAATGTGCTCATAATATTTGAACACTAAAGTAATGCTTTAACCGAGAATATGCTTTAAGTAATGCAGCAATTATTGCTTTGTGTTTAAAATGTTGCATTAGGAGTAACGTGCCATATTAGAAGTTGCACGTGTAAGTTGCTCATTAATGAAAACATGTGATGCTCTAACATGAGAAGGAAAATGCCTTAGAAATATAATGAAATGTAATGCTTTGGAATGATTAACTAAATGTTTTTGTTGTAGTATTAGAAATGCATTTAAACGTGTAAAGGCCTGAGACATGAAAAAGCCAGCAGAGGCCTAACTGTATTTTTCTTAGCTTAGCTAATAATGTAGAACTGAAATGTGTAATTTTACCTTGGAAAAGGCTCCTGTTCGCAGTTGAAACTCAGATTGTAACTTGGAGTGTATGCAAGGTTGTTCTCATACGTTTCTGTTGCAGGTGCAAGGACACAAAGCTTGTTAGGTAGAATAATCCATTGTTTAGGAGTTAGGTTGGTAGGAGTGAGAAAGAAGGGAGTTGACTGGAATGCAGAGATGCAACATTTGGCAGAGAAGGTGCCTGGGACCCAAGGACACAGCAACAGTTTTTGGATGGAATAGAAGTCTTGCTGGTAAAAACCTAGGATGAAGCACCTGCCCAGAGGGGTGTGTTTTGGGCGTGTTTACTGTTTTCGGGATTTTGTATTAGGGATAGTGCCCCAAGGGTAGAGGAGAGATGAGACAGAGAGCAGATTGAGAGCAGTCCTTAGAAGAGAAGAGCGGACTTTAGAGTAGATCTTGAGACAGAATGTAGGCTTGGAGTAAGACAGGCAGGAGAGGGGGTGTAGGAAGGAGCATCTGAGAACGAGCTCTGTGGCTTAGGCTACTTACCTATGAAAATTGAGTGTACTTCTTAGGAAGTTTTCACTGTTGACACCTTTTATTCTTGTGTGGGAGGGATACTAAGTAGGGATGTCACCTTAGAGTTAGTGTAGGGACTGACTAACCTTTTCTTTCCTTTGATTAAATGCAGTCGAGAATTCAAGCAGGAACTGTAATTGTGTGCCTAATAATGCTTGTACTTACGTTGATTTTTATCTTGAGTTGTCTGAGACTCTTGCGGAGGATCATGTTTGTATTAGTGCCGGTTTATTTCCTGAACCTCTTACTGAGGTGCTTGTATGTCCAGTTAATTTTGGCTTTGTAATAAATCTTTTTAAAAATTCATTTCATAGTCAGTGGTCCTTTGAAATTGGATTGAGTCATTCATTTGAAATTTGTCATAGGTATGAAATTAGTGATCTTTCCTTTACACTTCTTAGCAGACAAAAAGATTTAGTCGACCGTGTATTCTAGGGATTGGTAAAATAAAATCTAGTTCCAAATCCCAGCCGTTCCCAGTTGGTAGCAACCGAGGATGGTTGTCTCTGAGGGAGGGGAGATCTAGAGTAGGATAAGACATTTCCCAAGGCCCATAGAATTCAGGTGATGATTGCGCAGTGGATTATTGGCGGCAGACAGCATTTCATGGAAACTGACTGTGAGTGAGGGTGTGGCAAAAGCAGCAGTTCGTGGGGGAGTGAGTATGAACAGGGTTATATGTTGTTAGATTGTGGTGTTTGTGTTGTGATGTCTTGCGGAGTTGGAATGCCTGTTGTATGAAAGGAGATCAGGCCGCGAGCGTGCAGAGTTTGGGAAAGTTTTAGGTTTAAGGAGTAGCTTTAGCAGTTAGGGTGTGGCAGACACCCAGAGTAATTGTCGACCATTGTTAAGGGGATCGTGAGGTACCATCGATGGCCCACTGCACCGAGATAGCGGGATCGAATGTGTGAGTGCCTGAGTTACTGACGCTGGTCATGGGTTGCTGAGTGTTTATAACCTATCAGTTGAGGTGATTGTCCGGTCGTTTCGTGGACAGACCATTGTCACTTGAGGTAGGCAATTACACGACTAGGGACGTACAGTCAGCGAAGTGATTGCTTGGATGTACAAGCGATTATTTCAGTGTGTGAATGGGAGGTGTGAATCAGTGAGAGTTAAATTGTAAAGGAGGGGAACTATGAGGCGAGTGACATCAGATGGTGCCGCGCTGTGATAGGGCAGTTGGTGTGAAGCCGCGCTGGAAATAGGAAAGCACCGCGAAGAGAGAAATGTTGGTTTCATCATGAAATGTTTTAGAGTTTTGCGAGATATATTCAAACGAGAAAAGAAATTAGAATCTTGGGGGGAGAAGAGGCTCCGCCCAAAGATACTTCTGCTCATTACATGACTACGAATGTGGGGTTGCATACCATACTTTGGCTTGAAAATTGGTGTAAAATTACTAAAGGCAACGAAGAGTTGACCTTTCCCCGTTATGGAACATTCAGATTGGAAGTGTTATATCAGTTGAAATCGATTAAGGCTTCCTTGCGACCTTTTCCTAGACTGACGGAGTTCGAGGCATTGCATGTGTGGATTGGGGCAGCACACAAAAGAAACGGGGTCAGGAGACAGGAAAGAGTGAAGAGGTAATTTAGGGCATTCCGGGATGAGAGGTGGGATGCATTGGAAAAGAGATAGAGAGTGCAAATGATCAAGGGGGATAAATTGTACCCACTGTTTGTCAAGACAGTGGAAACGTAGAAAAAGGATGCCGAGGATGATGACAGAGATACTGATGATAGTTTGATAGAAAGGCTGCTATCTGAGAGACCACTTCCGTACAATCCAGAGTCAGAAGGAGAGAATTCAGCTTTGGAGGGAACAGTGTAGTGAATGGGTTGGTTCCATTACAGTGGCCTGTAGAGTCGAGCACACCGTTGCCGGCTACAGCAGATTCGTCAAAAGGACCGATGGATCTGAAATGACCGAGACCGAAGTGTTTGGGAGAATTGAGGTCAGATTTGAGAACATGGGAATCGGTTGAAGGGACCCAGAGTGACAGGCCAAGGGAAGACTGGGACAATGGGAGTGTTGAGAATAGGATGGCTTCCAGAGAAACACCTCAAGTGAACAGGTGCCGAGAACAGGACAGTGACTGTAGAGAGTGTAGTGGTGCATCTAGTCAAGGTACCCTGAAGACAGCAATAAGGGCAAAAAGGCTGGATGTGATGCGGTTAAAAGCAGAATTTGATGAGATAGTTGAGGGAAATTTGCCTTTAGAGAGAGTGGAACTCTATGAACCAGATGAGTTGCTGTTTGTAGCGAAGGATGTGACTCACAAAGCAAGGTCGGCACATAAGAAACAAACTGAATTGGCAAACAGATATGAGGTGGATCTGTCTAAAAAAAATGTTGCAGGGTACAGTATACTGATCAAGGTTTGGACGAAAAAAAGAGTCATTGGGCTAAAGACTCACATTAGAGAACTGATGATAAGGATATGAGCATGGAACAAGCTTGACAAGTGGGAAGAAAGATGGTCCAAGAAAAAGAGTGTCTAGAGAAATGTGGCAGAGACGCCTCCTCTGGGAGGAGGGTACAAGGAATTGGGAACTACCCTTTATGAGAGGTGCCTAGCAGAGGGAATGTGCACGTGCCTTGGAGTCAAGGAGATTAGGCTGCATTTACAAATGACTTCCCAAAGCTAAGGGTAAGCCCAGTTGAATAGTACAAACAGGTTGAGAGGTTTGTCAAGATCTTTAAGGTGTTGTGGATTGACTTGAATACATTATTTGACATTGTGGTTCCAGGTGATTTGTGGGTAGCTTGTAAAGTTGCTGTTGAATGGCCCACCTCTAGACCCTGTCTCTAATGGTCTGTCACCTCTTGTTATGAGAAGTACGAACAGGTGATCACGTGGTTGAAATCCAAGATATCACCACAAGATATCGATTGGGTCAAAATAGATCGGACTGTTCAGGAACCAAAGGAAACGGTGCATGAGTATTACGAAAGGTTGTTGCAAGTCTTTAAGCAATACAGTGGGTTGGATGTGATGGACCTTAAGGATATGGGACAGTTTGTTCTAGGGTTGAGACCTGAGATTTTTCTTATGATCAGGCAACACTTGATGTGTCGGCAGAACAAGCTGCTAGATGAAATACTGAGGTATGCTAGATACTGTAGTGACAAAGTAGATTCGAAAAATAAGAAGCTTAAGGACAAGCTAATGCTGGTCCAGATGCAAGCGGCTGACAAGGGATGCCAAGTACAGTCAGGTGGAGGAATGCTGGGAAGGAAACAGAATGGTCAGAATAATGGAAAGGGAAACCCAGAAGATTACAAACCACGAGTAGATCTGGCAACTTTGAAAAAGACCACAGCGTGTCCCCTTTGTCACCAGATCGGACACTGGGGACGCGAGTGTCCCTTGGATCCTGCAAATCAGATACAGCAGCAGGAAGAGGTAGTGCAGGTACAGGCGCCTGAGGTGACAACGACAGTAATGAGGCCAAGGTCAATGAAAAGAGGGACTTCGGCTCCGCCAGTACAGGTTCCCCAGCCTCCGAGGATCCCAACAGGGACTCTGACTTACCAGCAGATGCCTCTTTTTGAGGAAGGTGATGACTGTTACTTAGACCCGTTGGCATGATGGTACCTAAGGGGGGAGGAAGACTGCACTCTTGGGGCAGTCTTGGAGGTAGACCATTTGTGGAAGTTGATGTCGATGGTCACCCTACCACTTTTCTGGTTGATACTGGTGCTACCCGTTCTACTGTGAGATCTGCAGTAGTACCCAACCTACTCCTCTCGGGACAATGTATCCAAGTTGTAGGTGTTGCAAATAAGAAAATGACAAACCCTTTGACTGAGCCGATTCCTGTGAAAATAGGAACGTTTAGAGATAGACATCAGTTTGTAGTGTGCGATTCGAGCCCTGTTTGTTTACTAGGGAGGGAACTCCTGTGTAAACTTAATTGTACCATCTACTGTACCCCGAAAGGAGTGGAACTGCAGACCAATGATGGTGATGCTACTTTTAAGGTCACAAATCAGCCTTTGTGTATTGAAATGTACCCCGTTGTGACAGTGGAAGAGCTACCACTTAATTTGAGAGATTCTGTCTCACAGGAAGTGTCGGACTTTACTGGTGAAGATATAGGCTTGATCAAAGAAGTTGAGCCAGTTAAGATTCAGATCAAACACAATGTTGAGTTCCCAAGAACACACCAGTACAATTTGACACCAGAAACAGTGGCAGGAATAAAACCTGTGATTGAGTCCATGATTAAGCAGGGAATTCTGAAGGAGGTAATGGGCAGACCATGTAACTCGCCTATTATGGGTTTGCAGAAACCGAGCGGGAAATTCAGAATTGTGCAGGACCCGAGGAAGGTAAACAACATAGTTGTTCCATGTTGTCCAGTGGTACCAAATCCATCTGTGATACTGTTTCAGATCCCATGTCAAGCGTGGTTTACTGTGATTGATCTCTGTCAGACGTACTTCTTGATTCCATTGCACCAGGAGAGCCAATTTCTTTTTGCTTTCAAGCTGGAAAACTGTTTTTTTTACTTTCTTTAATCAGATCCTGAAAAAGAACTTTGAGAGTCTTGTACTGCCGCAGAACTCTGTTCTCGTCCAGTACATAGATGATCTCCTTGTTGCATCAGAGTCTTAAGATGCATGCAGGGTTGATACCATCGCCTTACTGAATCATTTGGCAGAGAATGGGCACAACGTGTCGCCAAATAAGCCACAGTACTGCTTAAATGAGGTGCAGTATTTGGGTCATCGGATAGAAAAAGGCAAGAGGAAGGTGTCACCTGACAAGATTGAGGCAATTATGGGCATGATGGTGCCTTCTAAGCAGAAAGAACTCAGGATTTTTATAGGGATGGTTGGCTACTGTCGTCTGTGGATTGCCAACTTCTTGTTGAAGGCAAAGCCTTTACAGAGACTGACGCACAAGGATGTAAGTGATCCGATACCATGGGACAATGACTGTATGAAGGCATTCTTGGAGTTGCGAGAGGACCTTTGCAGTGGTCCACCACTGGGGATGCCTGACTACAACAAACCTTTTTCATTATTCTGTTGTGAACAAGAAGGTTGTGCGCTATCAGTTTTGGTTCAGGATCATGGAGGTGTCCGTAGACCATTTGCCTACTTTTCAACTACTTTAGACCCAGTAGCTTCAGCGTTGCCCGGATGTCTCAAATCCGTTGCTGCAACGGTGTCTGCATTGAAAGATGTGAAAGTATTGTCATGGGTCACCAATTGACTGTTGAATTATTGATGACCTGGACCAAGACACAGCATCTGACCAATAATAGGCTCACACGCTACGAGCAGGTTATAATTGCTGGTGAGAATGTGGCCCTTAGCATGTGTTCTGTTTTGAATCCTGCCACATTGATGCTGTTGCCAAACACACTTGATGAAGATTGTGCGGCCCATGATTGTCTTGACGTGACTGAGCTTTGCACCAAACCAAGAACTGACATTGTTGATGAACCATTGCTTGACCCCGATGAAATATTCTTTGTTGATGGTTCATTCTTAAGAGACAGTGTTGGTCAGTTGAGAACAGCATTTGCTGTATGTACCGTTATGGGAGTAGTTGAAGCGGTATGCCTGGAAGGAGTATACTCTGCTCAGGTGGCTGAGATCATTGCTTTGACTCGTGCCTGCTTAGCAGGAGACCAGATTCGAATTACCATTTACACTGACAGCCAGTACAAGTTTAGTGTGGTTCATGACTTCGGACAGTGTCCCAGAGAGGTTACATGACATCGTCTGGATCACCTATCCGGAATGGAGAGTTTATGAGGTTGCTTTCAGAGGCCTTACAGTGCCTTAAAGAGATTGTGGTTGTAAAGTGCATGGCTCATGGAAAGGGGACAGATTTCGAGTCACTTGGAAACCGCTATGCGGACGAAGTTTACACATTTCTTTGCCGAACAGGGTTGCTCATTCACTGAGAGACATGCAGAAGGGTGATAAAGCGCGGGCTTACCTGCTTGTGATTTTCCATACTCACCTGGGCCCATTAAAACATACACACTTTAAACAGGTAAACATACGCTTAAACAATGATTGAATTTTAATTTCTTTAGGACCTATACCTTTTACTTACCAATCCTACTCACTGGTACCTAGAGTCTTAAAACCTTTAATGCTAAGGCAATTCATCCCAGATGCTGACCTCCCTTGAATCCCATTGTTCAAGACGAGCTCAGCTCATCATGAGCACATGAGAAATGTACTGCATGACGAGCTGAGCTCGTCATGAGCATGGAAGGGGTTAAGGGATCAAGGAAGTTAGCAAGAAAATAGGTAGTCAGTAACATTTGCACTCATAAAATAACCACAGACTCTGGAAAGTTTTAGCACTTTCTCTATGTAAATTCTTAAACATCAGAGTCCATACCAATTTGATTACAGAGCATTCAGTTAGAGGGAATATAATCAAGGCAAGATGATGTGATAATATTACGAAACTTTCTTTAAGCATTGAAACATAGGAAGGGTAAAAAAGGGAAACAATACAATGACATACCCCCGCAACTTTTATATTTACCTAAATGGTGTGAAGACCAACCCTGACCACGGGCTGGGATAAAAGACAGGACCCCCAATAGTGCAGGTGCCAACAGAATAGAACAGGTGCAGGCCAGAATCAGGATAAGTACAGACCAAATTGGATCAGGACAGGACCACCGCAGGTCAGGACCGGCACCCACAGCTAAAGTGCAACACCAGCGTCACACCCCTCTCTGCAGCTAACAGTCGGACCCCGATTGGGTTATCGAACTCCTTCCCAGAACCCCGATTGGGTTATCAAATCTTCTGACAGAGTGCTCCGCCAGCACCTCTGCTCCCGAATCTTCTGACAGAGTGCTCTACAAACACCTCTGCTCGCGATCGTCTATTGAGTGCGTTGGGTCAGTGACAGGTCAGCTATTCGGACAGGTAAGACAATCTAACTAGCTATGCTTACCTTAGTTGTACCATTTTCCAGGGCAGTGTACCACCCCTTAATGTTGCAAATGTATGTATTCCCTCAATTTGATTGGTCAAAGGATGGGGAGAGGTCATCACACCATACCAGAATGAAGTCATTTCATTCAAATATTAAAATTTACGTTCCCTCCCATCAACTTATTTTCCCATGTACTTTTATTTCACCCGGCAGTGAATGTATCAATAAGAATTACAATGTAATATAACAGTTTGTTCAGCTTCCTTCCAAAGGGTCAAAAGGTAAGATTCCCATGAGCATCTTCTAGCAAGTCAGGAGTTGGCCCGTGTTCAATGCCATGGCCACGGGTGAATTCAGCACATGCTCCGTTTCAGGACCCAAGATGGAGCAACATTGTACTTGATTGGTCCAAGCACGAACTAATAGCAAAATGAAAGAAGAACAGTTTTAGAACAAAGAATATATGAATGCTCTGTTAACCACTTATCTCTACTCTATTCCCATTACTTTATTTTAACTATAACGTTAGGATTTTTTCAGAACAAACAATTTAGTAAAAGCAGCAATGCAAGCGTTAGCGCATGAGAACATAGTGTCAGATCTACGTTTGCTTCCTGGATTCGGTATGATGCACAAAAGGGGTCCACCTCCCGACGTCCCCAACTCTGGATGGAACACAGAGTAATGAGGCAATCAGGTGAGGGAAAAAAGGGTGGAGGGAAGGAACCGCTGGGAAGGGTCGGGCGCCCACGGCTTGCTGTGACTAGACTGACCCGCCATTTTGTCATCTGTGGCGCAGGTCCCCTATCTCGCCGAGAGCTCCACATAGCGGGTCCTTGCTGGTTGTTGGAAATCCCCCGAAGTGGTTGGGCCCGTGCCCATTCTTCAGTTGAGAGCGACCAGGATGTCTGGAAGAGGAGGTTCGAGGAAGGGGGACCGTACCCTGCCGGACATGCTTGGCAGGGCCCAGCAACAGTGGGACAGGGCACAGCCATCGCCGGGGTCTTCCCGATCCACAGCGGACGCGACCGGGGGAGAACCCCCTGTCACGAGATCTTTCATGGAGGAACTGTTCAGCTCACTTAAGGAAGACTTCCAGACGCTGAAGCGGGAGGTGGCCAGTGAAGTACGCGAGGTCCGCAGAGAGGTAGAGGGCCTTGGTGAACGGATAGAGATGGTGGAGACAGCGGCCCAACGCTGGGACGATGAGATTGTCCACTTACAGCAGGACGTTCTCCGTCTCCGGGAGCAATGTGTTGAACTCCAGGCCCACACCGAGGACCTAGAGAACAGGTCGAGGCGGAATAACATACGGGTACGGGGTGTACCATCTGCGGACGAAGGGACGGACCTGGTGGGCTATTTGCAAGACTTGTTCCGGGAGATTCTGGGAGAGGCCGCGGACTTTCCTATCTGCATTGATAGAGCCCACAGAGTTGGCCGACAGCGCCAGTCGACGGCGCCCCCACCGGACATCTTGGCTTTCCTGCCTGACTTCCCCCTGAAGGAGCGCATCATGTCCGAAGCCCGCAGGAAACAACCACTGACTTTCCGAGAGCGGCCCGTAGTGCTCTATCAGGACCTGTCCGCCATCACGTTGCAGAAGCGCAGGTCCTTCAAGATTGCGACCCATTTCCTGCGTGAACATGAGACGCCGTACTCCTGGGGGCATCCCTTCCGCTTGATTTTTCGTTGGAACGGGGTGCTTCATCAGCTGCGCTCCTTGCAGGATATATGCGGCGTCCTGGGGCTCACGGCTACGGAGGAGGATGGAGCAACGCCGACTTGGAGGCGCTCAGATAGAGGAGGCCGACGGAGGTCAGCGAGAAGACGATCGGCAGCGAGCGCTCGGCGTCCTGACTCGCCCACCATCAGAGCGGACATGGCCAGTGCCTTGAGAGAAGCGGCCAGGGACTCGGCCGCCTCCAACGGTGTGGCCTTGACGGCCTAGATTTACTCCGGGGGGAGATGGACACAGCTTCTTCGATGCCAGGTTCGAGGGCTGGAGGGGGGTCGGGGGGGAGCGGGGGGAAGTGAGTGGCCGGACGTCCACTTTCACTACCTACTACAGACTTGTCCGTTTTGGGACTTGACTGAGACAATGGGTTGTTCGAGTTGGTATTTGGCTGGTTGCCATTGGTTTGTTTGGGGTGGGGTTGGGAGATGTTCAGGGGTTGGGAAAGGACCGTCCGATGTTACCTGTGTTCGCGCTTGGCCTACTTTTACCTGTCCCGCGCTGCTGCCCTACGCCCCCCCCCCCTCTGGCTCCCTGCCCGCAGCATAGCGTTCCCGGTCCCTGGGAGACATGTCGTCCCTGAAGGTGGTGACCCTTAATGTTAAGGGCCTGAATAATCCTGTTAAGCGCAGGGTGATTTTGTCTCTGCTTGAGGGGACGCAGGCTGACATCTGCCTCTTGCAAGAGACCCACTTATTGTCCCGTGACTGCCATAGATTGGCTCCTTCTGCAGTTTCTACGAGGCGCTGTACGCCGGGAAGCCCTCCTTACCGCGGGAAGCCACGGAATATCTAGAGTCTGTGCCCCTTCCGGCGCTGGACCCCGCTCAGGCGGAATATCTTGAGCGTGATATCCACGTTGAGGAGGTGATTTCCGCTATAGCCAGACTTAAGCACGGGAAAGCCCCTGGCCCGGACGGTTACACGTCCCTGTTTTATAAAACCTTTTGCCCGGTCGTGGCCCCTATCCTCGCTCGGCTGTTTAACTCCTTCTCCGACCCGGGAGCCATCCCGCCGGATCTCCTAAGTGCGACGGTTTCGGTGATCCCGAAGCCCGGGAAGGATCGGGCCTTATGTGGCTCGTATAGACCCATCTCGCTCTTGAATGTCGACCTCAAGCTGTACACGGGGATTCTGGCATCCAGGCTGGCCTTGCACCTCCCCGGTCTGGTTGAGGCTGACCAGGCTGGCTTTGTACCCGGCAGGCAAACTGTCGACAACACTAAGCGAGTGACGCACATTTTGGAGAAGGCTTCGCGGATCCCGGGTGAGCCGATGCTGCTGGCGGTGGACGCTGAGAAGGCCTTCGACAGGGTTCATTGGCCGTACCTCGAGCTGGTGCTCAGGAAACTGGGTATCGGTGATAAATTCTGCTCAATTGTTTTCAACTGCTATAAGTACCCTTCAGCGACGGTGCGGGTCAATGGGTGCAGCTCCCGCAGTTTTGCAATCGAGCGCGGCACGAGGCAGGGGTGCCCCCTTTCCCCACTCCTCTTTGCTCTCTACATGGAGCCGTTCGCCCAAAGGATCCGCCACAACCCGGATGCCATTGGGATCAAGATGGGACAGTACGTTCACACGGTCAGCCTCTATGCGGACGATGCCCTGCTGACCCTGGATGACCCCAGGAGGTCCCTGCCCGCCTGCATCCACGAGTTGGATGCCTTCGCACGTGTGGCCGGCTTCAAAATGAATATGAGCAAATCTGTGGCTTTAGACGTGTCCTTGGCTACGGACACTAGGCGAGACCTTCAGCGGCTCTTCCCCATGCAGTGGTCGTCGTCCCTAGTACCATACTTGGGGATTCTGCTGGCGCCAACGTTGCCAGCGATGGTGACGGCTAATTACGCTTCTCTCAGTAAAAAGATCAGGGAGGAGCTTGGCCGCTGGAGTAAGGGCCTGTTATCCTGGCTTGGCAGGATCGCAGCGGTCAAGATGACGGTGCTGCCCCAGATCCTATATCTTTTCCGAGCCTTACCTCTCCAGCCTCCAGTGGGTTGGATCAGACAAACGCAGGCTGACATCTCACGCTTTGTCTGGCAAGGTCGCAAGCCCCGGATGAAGAGGGTTCTCTCCACACTTGCCCCGGAAGCGGGGGGCCTGGGCATTCCGGACCTCCGTAAATACTTTCAGGCGGCACAGCTACGATACCTTGTGGAGTGGAGCAGGTGGGAATCCGATAAGCACTGGCTTTTTCAGGATCAAGCGGTTGCAGGGCGTACCCTCCAGGAAGTCCCATTCTTGCGCCGCGCTCACCGCCCCCCCAACCTTTATGCTTCCTTTGTTACGAGGGTTCCCTTGAGGGTGTGGGACGCAGTTTGCGAGGTCCGGGACCTCACCACGTTCCCTTCACCATTCACGCCCATTGTGGATAATCCTGACTTCTCCCCGGGGATGGAGCCGAGCGCTTTCTCCCATTGGAGGACGGTGGGGTGTCGAGCGCTCTTTCAGATCTATGGGCCTGAGGGAGTGGTTCCCTTTCAACAGCTTCAGCAGGAGTTTGGCCTGACGGAGTTGGACAGACTACGTTACATACAGGTCCGACACTGGGCGCTCCAACCCCAGGTGCGGAACATCGCTGACCGTCGGATAACACAGTACGAGCGGTAGCTGGTGACCCGAGCTTCTGATGCTAAATTGATCACTGATATTTATAAGCTCTTACAGCCTCCTCCGTTTCACTATTATAACCCGGGTAGGGAACGATGGCACAGGGAACTGGGCAGGACACTTAGCCACAAAGAGTGGGACCAGATTGCACACCGGGCGAGACACTCTGCGTACCATACTGGCCTCACCGAAACATTCACCAAGGTGTCCACGTACTGTTACTACACCCCAGAGAGACTGCACGAGATGAATAGGCACATTTATAAGGGGTGTTGGAGAGGTTGTGGGCAGGTGGGGACCCTTTCACATATTCTTTGGGATTGCCCCTTGTTGGCCGCTTATTGGAAGGAAGTTCTTGATGAGGTGGACATGCATTTTGAAATTGAGTTGCCGCGCTTTCTGGCGTATGTATTGCTGGGCCTTCCTAATGGCCTAATGTACCCGTTGAAGTCCCGTAGGGGCAGGCAAATCGCGATCGCGCTGGGCTCAGCGGTTCAGAACATCCTTATCCACTGGCGCACTACCACAAACCCCTCCATCATGGGTTGGCTACATAGGCTCTGGCACGTGCTGGGAATGGAAAAACTGTCGCTCATGGTGGCAGGGAGATAGACCAGTTTGATGAGCTGTGGCAACCCTTTCGTGCGCTGTTAACTACCGAATTTAGGGAACTCACCTGTCCGAGATACCTCAGGCTTCTAAGGCTGACACCACCGGTGATTCCGGCAGACTAGGAGGGGCGGGGGGCTGGTTTTGGAGGGGGGGTGATGTGGTAGGGGGACAGGTAGTGTTGATGGTGGGACATTAGACGGGGGTGTTGGGGGGAGTTGGGGAGTTTTTTTGGGGGGAGGGGGTTCTAGGCGGTGGTGGGCTAGGCTTCTTTGTATCATTTTTATTACTTTCTCTGATCAGACTTGGGGTGTTGAATATGCTCAGAATGGAGATATAGCATGTATTTCGCCTTTCATTTGCTGCTGCTTCCTTTTTTCCCAGAGAACTATTCCACGATCGCACTCATAATGCCATGCTTATTTCCTTGCTTTACTGTATGTAACCCTAACCTCCTATCCCCTCTCCCCGTGTTCTTTTGTCTTAATAAAATGCTTTAAACCTAAAACACTCTGTGTGACACTCATACATACCAACTAGATAAACTAACAGGCAACAAGGAATGGTCCACTCCAATATGGGAAATCTCCCCACGGCAGGTAGGGACCGCAGTAAGTGATATCTGGAAGGGGATGCAGCTCATAGACGACAGGACAGAAATAGTTCCAGGTCATTCCCAGCGATAACAAAAAATAATAAACTCAGAGTCATTAAGAACACAAAGTTAAAATACTCCCAGCGCCAGTCCACAGCGCGAGTAATCAAAGTTCGAATACTCCCAGCGCCTCGCAAGCAGCCCAAGAAGGAAAAGTTATGGCGTTTACCTGAGCGCGACTAGGCACAGTAATCCACAAACCTCGATGCTTACGTCAGCGTGAGCAAACAAGGAATCCAAGATCGGATACAAATATCCATGACACAAATGCAGTGCGTCTGCTCTACTCAGGCTCTACTCCCCCACACTTACGTCAGCGTGAGAGGAACCAGAGATGAGTTCGGGAGACAGCGCTACAACAGCACGGCTAATGAGAGTCCCAGCGCTAGTGTCTGCAAGAACCCAGCGGGACACTCCAGAGAGCTGCTTCTTCCAGCAGTGTGGTCTGTGGAAACCAACAGAGTACAGGACAAGAACGGAAAAAACAGCAACACCGGAGGGCGACTCGTAATCTGGGAAACTCCAGCAGAAAGCCACCAGAAGACAAACAAGCCTGCTTGCCTCAGAGGAAAGATAGAATTACGCGCACTTCCTGTGCGCTCTTGCTGGCCTTTATCGTTTATGCTCCTCCCCCTGACTACGGGCATGCTGGGAGATGTAGTCTGAAGTCATTGTGTAGGCACATTGGATCAACTCCTGACAGTACGCCCTCCTCCCAGGCACCTCCTAGACCCAGGCGTATCCGGGTTAGTGGCGTGGAACTCCCACACAGCCCTGGGAGCATGGACGTTCGAGGAAGGCTCCCAGGAGTCGTCCTCCGCCGAATAGCCCTTCCAGGCGATGAGATACCACAACCGCCCACGGCAGTACCTGGAGTCCAACCCCTTCCCACCTCGTACTCCAGCTGTCCATCTCAGACCAACGGTGGAACCACCTCCCTCCTGGCCTTCCCTGCAGGCTTCAGCAAGCTACAGTGGAACACCGGATGAATACGCAGGGAAGCAGGCAACTTCAACTTATAGGCGACAGATCCGGCAGGACGGATCACTACATAGGGTCCAATAACCCTGGGATGAAAAATGCTGCGAAAGCGGAAACGGATGTTCCTGGTGGACAACCACACCCGATCTCCCACAGCATAAGTGGGACCCTCCTGGCGACGGCGATTGGCCCAGGTTTTGTACTGAGTCTTCACCTGGATGAGATTACGTTGGATCTTCCAGTGCATCTCCTGAAGGACCTTCATTTGAGAGGCCACGGTAGGCTGCTCCTCCACATCACAAGGTATAGTCAAAGGAAGGAACTTAGCATGGAATCCATGATTGCCCCTGAAAGGCGACTCCTTGATAGAGCTGTGCCAGGCGTTATTATAAGACCGCTCCGCCAGCCATAACAAGGAAACCCATGACTCACTGACTTCCTTCGCATAGCACCGTAAATAGGTTTATAGAGTCTGATTCAGCCTTTCTGTCTGACCATCCATAAGCAGATGAAAGCTGGTTGCACCACATTTTCCAAAATCGTGCGATGAACTGCGGCCCCCTGTCCGAGATGATAACCCTTGGGAGTCCATGTAGTTTGATCACATGGGTCAGTAAGAGTTGGGCGGTCTGACCCGCAGTGGGAAGGTTCTTGCACGGGATGAAATGGCCCATCTTAGTGAGGCTGTCCACCACGACCATGATGGCATCACAACCCTGATCCGTCGGTAGACGTAGAACGAAGTCCATGCTTATGGTGTGCCACGGCTGAGAGGGAGTCGGCATGGTGACCAACTTGCCTTTTGCTTTGTATTGCTCGTTCTTTGCTCGTGCACATATGTCACATTGCTTCACCCAAAGACAAACGTCCTTATCCATGTGTTCCCACCAGAACTGTCTTTGCATCAAACAGAGCATATTGTTACATCCTGAATGACCGGCCAGAACAGAGTCATGACACCAATTGAACGCCTTGAGGCAAAGCTCCAAGGAAGGCAGGTACAGACGGTTTTGATAAAAAGGGATTCCATGCTTGAGGGTCCGGTGAGGAACTTGGCTTGCCCATTTCTTCCACCACTCTGAATCCTTATGTGTCTGAACCTCCTCCAGAAAGTTCTCGATTGTGATGGTACACAACACTTTCTCAGGTGATATGATGGCTGCAGTAGTAACTTGTCTGGTTTCATGGACATCTTCCTGTCTCGACAAGGAATCAGCCTTCCTATTCTCGGACCCTGGCCGAAACGTGACTACAAATTCGAACTCTGCAAAAATCAGCATCCACCTCATTTGCCGTTGGGTGAGGTGCCTGGCTGTTTTCATATATTGCAGGTTCCGATGATCGTGTACACGGTGATTGGATGTTTTGCTCCCCAGAGATAATGTCTCCACTCCTGAAAAGCCTTCTTGATGGCCAATAGTTCCTTTTCTGCCACCGTATAGTTGAGTTCAGCAGGACTCAATTTCTTCGACAAGAAGGCTATGGGGTGTAATTGCCCAGTATGACGGTCTCGTTGAGACAGAACAGCCCCCACTGCTATGTCGGACGCATCTGCCTCCACTATGTAAGGTACTTCACTCTGTGGATGTTGCAGTATAGGTGCTGAGGTAAAGGCTCGTTTGAGATACATAAAGGCATTCATGGCCTCCACAGTCCAACAAAAAGGGTTCCCCTTCCTCAAAAGACGAGTTAAAGGAGAAACGAGCTGGGAAAAGTGAGAGATGAATCTCCTGTAATAATTGGAGAACCCCGGAAAACATTGCACATCTCTCACGTTCTTTGGAGTAGGCCATTCCTGCACTGCCAACACCTTTCTGTCAGACATGCTCAACCCTGATGGACTTAGAATCACTCCCAGAAATTCCACGTCATGCACATGAAATTCACACTTTGGTTAACTTGCAAAACAATCCATGTTCTAACAACCTCTGTAATATGAGAGATACATGCCTAACATGCAATTCCGGATTGTTCAAGTAAATCAGCATGTCGTTTATGTAAACGACCACGAATTTGTCTACATAGTCCTTCAGAGCATCATTCAAAAAGAACTGAAACGCCGCAGGGGCATTACACAGCCCAAACGGCATTTCGAGGTATTCGAACAATCCGTAGCGTGTTTTAAAAGCTGTCTTCCACTCATCCCCCTCTCTCATCCTTACAAGGTTCATATCATAACAGACCTGTCACTCAAGCACCCGCATTTTATAGTATTGGGTGACTTCAACCTACACGCTGATGATCCTACCTGCTCCCAAGCCACTCGATTCCTCGACTCTCTTCAGAGTCTGAGCCTATCGCAACTAATCCATGGCCCGACGCATGTGGCTGGCCATACATTGGACCTAATTTTTTCTAATATCCCGGGTACCATCACCCACCCCACCCTTCCCCTTACCTGGTCCGACCATTACCTTCTCTCGGTCGACATACCACTCCCTCAGGCACCTACTCTGGTGCAACTGGGAACAGAACTTAGGAGAAAATGGCACAAAGTCACGCGCATTGCCTTAGAGCCTATCTTTAGATGCCCTCTGGAGCCTCACATTGAGAACATCGATGTCTGCGTCATCAAGTTCAACACGACTTTACTGTCGGCGATTGACGACATTGCTCCATCTTTACCTGTCTCATCTGCGAGATCCCGTCCCTCAGCTCCTTGGTTTTCCACTGCCCTGCGTGAAGAAAAAAGCCGCTGCAAAAAATTAGAACGCAGCTGGAGATTAACCTATGATACAGAGGCAAAAATTATTTATAGAACGGCCCTAAAGAATTTTACCAAACTAAAAAAATCCGCCATGAGAGAGTTTTTTGCCTCGCATATTAAAGACGCAGACAACTCAGCAAAAACTTTGTTTAAAATCGTTAAAGACTTTGTCAAACCTCCGGCCATGACACCCAATAATCTAGCCAACCAGTCTCTCTGCAATGGACTATCAGACTTCTTTCAGGAAAAAATAGAGAAAATTGCATCCTCCTTTCCTCCAGTCGCGGCATCTGAACACTCCCTTTCCCCGGTCTCAACTAGCCATGACATTGCTCCTGCCCTAGTGGCATTTAAGGACCTCACCCCAGATCTTGCACTTAAACTACTTACACAGTGCAAATCTGGCTCTCCTCTGGATCCGGTCCCCCCTAAGACCATGAGTGATTTGGCTACCGTACTTATAGAGCCACTTACTTCCATATGGAATGCCTCCTTGCATCTAGGCCAATTCCCCACTGCCTGGAAAAAAGCTTTGCTTGTGCCTATTCTTAAGAAAACAGATGCGGATCCTACGCAATTTTGTAATTATCGGCCCATCTCTCTCCTTCCGAAACCAGCGAAGGTCTTGGAAAAGGCCGTCCAATTACAACTCGCAGAATATCTGGAGACCAATTCCCTACTCCACGACTCCCAGTCCGGTTTCCGCACGGGTTTTAGTACGGAAACCGGACTGCTAGAAGTATCGGAGACCGTTCGAGAATGTGTGGATAAGGGCGAGGAGGCCATGCTGGTCCTCCTCGACCTATCCGCCGCTTTCGATACGGTGTCCCACAAAATACTTTGAGATCGACTGGAGCAGATTGGACTGGGCGGCACTGCCTTGTCGTGGATCAGTTCCTTTCTCCAAGGACGATCACAGAGGGTCCTTCTCAGACTGTTTAAATCGGGGTGCAAACCTCTTATGTGTGGAGTTCCGCAAGGCTCAGCCCTGAGCCCACTGTTCTTTAATGTCTACCTGGCCCCTTTGGCCAAGGTAGTGGAATCACGCGGAGTCAGAGTGATCTCTTATGCTGATGATACACAGCTGATTTTCTCCTTTAGAGATCACTCTGACTCCAGCCTCTCTAGCTTTCGACACTGTCTGGGCGAAATCTGCTCTTGGATGGCTTCTAGCCATCTTCGACTTAACACCGACAAGACGGAGGTCCTGTTTTTTAATCAAAAAATGACCATACCTCCCTCTCTGTGGTGGCCAACGGTACTCAACCCACCCCCATCCCGGTGCACACCGCCCGCAATCTGGGGTTCCAGTTCGACGATACGCTCTCCTGTAGCCCTCAAATTAACAAGGTTACTGCAGCCTGTTTCGGAAAATTAAAGATGATGAGAAAGATCTTCCCATTTCTGCCGATGGACGCGCGCAGAACGGTTACCCAGGCATTAATAACCTCTCATTTGGATTATGCCAACAGTCTTTACGCTGGGGCCCCTTTGTATCAAATTGAACGCCTTCAAGTGGTTCAAAATGCGGCAGCAAGACTGATTGGCAATATCCCTTTCCGGCATCCGATCTCAGCATTTCGCAAAGAGCTTCACTGGCTTCCTATAGCCAGCCGTATTAAGTTTAAAACGCTCATTCTTGCTTTCCGAGCTCTGAACAGAACAGGACCAGAATACTTGAGAAGGAGATTGATACTATCTCATTCAGTCAGAAACTTACGCTCCAACAACCTACGTCTCATGACTGTTCCTCGCTTCCGCCGCACTAGAATGGGTGGCAGAGCCTTTGCAGTCCTTGCTGCCAAACACTGGAATAGCTTACCTCTAGACCTCAGATTTGCCCCTTCCGAAGCACTGCTCCGTGGCCGTTTGAAAACATGGCTTTTCTCATCTACTTAGATAGATCCTCCTCTCCTGCCTACAGCCTTAGCGCCGGGACACCCCCGATGGGGGTAGCCGTGCGCTCTACAAAATTCATAAATAAATAAATAAATAAATAAGGTGGTAGGCCCCTCTCAAATCAAGTCGGGTGTAAATGACTGCCTCCCTCACTTGCTTCAGGAAGACCGGGATGAGTGGAAGAGGGTATTGGTTCCTGATGGTATTCTTGTTAAACACTCTAAAATCTATACAGGTCCTCAATTCCCCATTGGCCTTCTTTATGAAAAATAAAGGGGAAGCCGCAGGCGAACGGGATGGTCGAATGAACCCTATTCTTACATAATGCTCTAGGTACTCTCGTAGGTGTTGTGTTTCGGGTTCTGATTGCGCATAAACCCGACATGAGGGCAACACTGCCCCAGGTATGAGGTCTATCTGACAATCATCACTGCGGTGAGGCAGCAGGGACTCCGCCTTACTCTCACTAAACACCTCTCTGAACTGGGCGTACTCAGGTGGAACTTCCATGTCTTTTTCAGCCGCTGTTGCTACCTGATAACCATGAGACAGAGCCAATGCATGAGTAACAGACGAGTGATTGCATGTAGTCGGACATATCTCTGAGTCAAAAAACACAACTTTATCAGTCCAGTCTACTGTGGGGTTATGATACCACAACCAAGGCATACCTAGAATTATTTCATATTGTGGTGCCTCAATGATGTTCAATGCAGTTTTCTCAATATGAATCGTGAGTTCCCCCTGTCTAACCAACTCCAATTCCTCTGTCATTTCCGTGATAGGACCAGACTTCAGGGGTTTCCCATCCACCGCCAACACCAGTTCAGGTGTCTCTCTTGGGATGCGCTACAGTTCTAAACGTTGTACTAAACCGCTGTAGCTCTCCTATCGAAAACCTTTTCGAACTCCCTTTGAAACGAGCCCCAATCGGTAAGGAGAGAATCCTCGTATTTAACTAATGGAACAGCCCAATTGGCTGCATCTCCGGTCATATACGATATAGCGAACGCCACTCTGGAATGATTGGTTGGGAAAGAGGCGGGCTTGCAAGAGAAGTGAAGCATAATTTGTGTTAAAAACGTTTGGATCTTTAAGGGATCCCCTGAAAGCCTCTCAGGACTAGCCAGTGGAATTCGAGGTGGTGCGTTCACTTGTATCTGAGACGTTGCCTGTGAAGCATCGAACGGGTTCCTAGTCTGACCCTCTACTCTTTCTCTAAGGGCTGCTGTTTCTGCCTTAGAGGCCGCCAATTCCTGTTGTACTAACACTAACGCTTGTAAAACATCATCTAAAGACGCCATTTGTGCACCTCATACAGAACTGAGGAAGCGGTATATCATGGGCGCGTAATTCTGTCAGATCCACGTTTGCTTCCTGGATTCGGTATGATGCACAAAAGGGGTCCACCTCCCGACGTCCCCAACTATGGATGGAACACAGAGTAATGAGGCAATCAGGTGAGGGAAAAAAAGGGTGGAGGGAAGGAACCGCTGGGAAGGGGATGCCTGCAAAAAAGAACACAGTGTCAATACACAGCATTAACAGTCTACTCTCGTAATATCTCACTAGAGCTGAACTAATACCTGTGGTTTAGCTGCCGAAGCCTTCTCTCCCCAAGATACCAACTAATGATCACCAACAGAGATACTTCTCTCCAAGACCAAGAAATAACAATCTACAACAGAAAAAGGCATGAGACATTATTCTTACTACCACAACGTTTTTCAGTCAAAACACTATGTGTGACACTCATACATACCAGCTAGATAAACTAACAGGCAACAAGGAATGGTCCACTCCAATATGGGAAATCTCCCCATGGCAGGTAGGAACCGCAGCAAGTGATATCTAGAATGGGATGCAGCTCATAGACGACAGGACAGAAATAGTTCCAGGTCATTCCCAGCGATAACAAAAAATAATAAACTCAGAGTCATTAAGAACACAAAGGTCAAATACTCCCAGCGCCAGTCCACAGCGTGAGTAATCAAAGTTCGAATACTCCCAGCGTCTCGCAAGCAGCGCGAGTAGGAAAAGTTATGGCACTTACCTGAGCGCGACTCAGCACAATAATCCACAAACCTCGACGCTTACGTCAGCGTTAGCAAACAAGGAATCCAAGATCGGATACAAATATCCATAACACAAATGCAGCGTGTCTGCTCTACTCAGGCTGTACTCCCTCATGCTTACGTCAGCGTGAGAGGAACCGGAGATGAGTCCGGGAAACAGCGCTACAACAGCACGGCTCATGAGAGTCCCAGCGCTAGTGTCTGCAAGAACCCAGCGGGACACTCCAGAGAGCTGCTTCTTCCAGCAGCGTGGTCCGCGGAAACCAACAGAGTACAGGACAAGAACAGAAAAAACAGCAACACCGGAGGGTGACTCATAATCCGGGAAACTCCAGCAGAAAGCCACCAGAAGACAAACAAGCCTGCTTGCCTCTGAGGAAAGATAGAATTACGCGCACTTCCTGTGCGCTCTTGCTGGCCTTTATCGTTTATGCTCCTCCCCTTGACTTTGAGCCTGCTGGGAGATGTAGTCCGAAGTCATTGTGTAGGCGCATTGGGTCAACTCCTGACACATAGAGCAGCCATCTTTAGTTCTAGTGCGCAGAAGCAAAGTTTTCCCAACCAAAGCAGAAAGTACGCCATGTCACGTGAGTGTGACAGACGCATGCGCAGAAAAGTTGCCCATTGTAAAGCTTCCCCAGCTTACTAGAAATTTTGTGTTTTGCGTTGTTAATAAGACGAAACATGTTTATTAGTGTATTACAGTTTATTTCAAGAGGGCCGATTACAAGCAAGTTTCTTTATGAGTAAAATCTTGCTCCTTCAATCCCCTCTTTGATGATATTTTATATCATCACAAATTACAGAAACACATGCCAACTTTTCAACATTTACTCATTTCTATTTCTTCAAACACTCTTTTAGGTTTTTCACCATTATTCATGTGGAAGTTTTTCATCCTTTTATACAAATCCCCATTTAATTCTTCAAGCTCGATTTCACTGAAGTTTCTTTTCTCCCCTTTCTGATTTACTTTATATGTCTTTTTATGTTTGCGACATTTGCAACAAATTATTATTCCAAAAATCAATATTGCTACCCCCACCATTGGCATCAGTATTGTACCTACAAAACTCTTTCCTACGTTAGTGAACCAACTACCTATTGAGGAGAGACCACTAATTAGTCTCTTCCATGCACTGTCAACCTCCAGTGGTTTTATTTCTTCTCTCAAATTGGTAATTTTTCTCGCTAACCTTTTAATTTCTATGCTTTCGTCTGAAATGTAAGTGCAACAATGTTGCGTTTTCAGCATTCTACAGACTCCGACCTCTTTTGCCAATAAGATGTCAAGGGCAAGTCGATTTTGTAAAACCATTGAACTTACCGCAACAAATTCGGTATTGATCATCAAAAATACACTAGCAGTGTCAGTCGATAAGCGATCTACCACTGTTGACAATTTGCAAATTCTTTGAGTGGTCAGAAGCACTCCCACTGAAGGTATTATTGCACTAAATATGTCACCTACACTTTCAGCAAATGATTGCTCTAGGCGTACTGCCTGCGCCTCCAGTGAAGTGATCTGTAGGAGTTGGGCCCGGCTCTGGCGTTGGATGTGGCCTTTGTAAATCCACGAATAGTGGCCTTGGCCGCTTCCCACTGAGTACCCGGGGAAGGCACTAACCCCACATTGGTGACAAAGTATTGCTTCTGTTCCGATCCCACTGCCTTCTGAATTCCTTGTCCTGGAGGAACCAAGCGTTCAAACCGCCACACTGAACGTGAGTAAGGGGGAGGAGCCCCCGTACTAAGGAGCAGCGGAGAATGGTTGGAGATAGCTCTTGGGAGTATTTGGACAACTTTTCTATTTTTACCATCATTGTGTTATCTTCTAAAATTCCTAGCAACCTCTTGAGAGTTAACAAATGTGTTTCCTTAGTTTTTGTGAATACCTGAATATTATCTAGAAAACCTTGCACTCCTTACTCCCCTGTAAACAGTTATTTCACAATATACTATAACATGGATGGTGCTGACATATTTTGAAAAAGCATCCTGAGAAACCCGAATGCAACAAAAGGTGTCAAAACGTTATCAACAATATCGATTCTGTGCTAAGATCTACTTTTTGGTACGCTGCTGTGAGGTCTACGGTTGAAAAAAACTTGCCTATTTCCAAGTTTGCTATTATCTTCTGGAACTTAGTTCACATAAAGACGACTACAAGGATGTTTTTGTTGAGACACCTAAGGTTCACACTCATTCCTATCTCAACAAATTTTCTTTTCACAATGATGACTGGGACTATCCACTTAGAGGAATCTAAGGTTTCAGTTACTCCCACAGCACAAAAACTTTGCGGATTTTCTTGTAATTGATTTCAATACCGAGAACCAACTTCTATTCCTTGGGATCAACAGGAACATCATTAGGCTTCAATATCACCCCTTGTTCAAAGCCCTTAACTGGATACACCATTTTAATAAACATTGATTTGTGTGACATCAGAACTGCCTCCAATTAATTTTTTTGTGTTTTGACGAAGTCTACCAATGATATGGGATAAACGGTATATAGCTCACTGTGCCAAAAGACTCTTGATCTCTCCATCTTAAAATGCTGTACCCCTCACTTGGATTCGATCAAGGCTTCCTAGGCCCGAAAGAATATGAATTTGTACAAAACAAACATCCCAAGACAGCCTTGTTCTACATCTTGGCCAAGATTCATAAAAACCAAACCACGCCGCCTGGAAGACCTATAGTGGCTGGTTGTGATTCTTTACTGGAACCAATCGCCAAATATGTCGACTGCTTTTTGAAAGAATTCATGAACCTTGTGGCTTCATACTTACAAGACACCACCGACTTCATTAATAAGATCGACAACATCAAATTTGATAGAGGGAAGGACCTATTAGTCACAATGGATGTGACTTCCCTTTATACTCAAATCCCCCAGGATGAAGCAGTGGCAGTGCTTTCCCATTTTCTGGATTTACGAGCCAGACCGGTACAGGTGCCCACCCAATTTTTAGTGGACTTGGCAGCATTCGCCCTTAATAAGAACTATTTTTGCTTTGGAAAATAATTCTTCTTCCAAATCAAAGGGGTAGCCATGGGCTGTCCTTTTGCCCCGGAATTGGCCGTCCTGTTTATGTCCCTGTACGAAGACACCTTCATTTACAACAACAACCCATTCAAAGAACACATTGGAACGTGGTTACGTTTCAAAGACGATGTGTTTTTAATTTGGACTGGTGGTGAAGAAAGATTGTTACTTATCCATAAATGGCTAAATGCTAGGACAATTGATATCCAATTCAGCATTTCATACTCGGCAAATAAGATTCCTTTTCTTGATGTTGAAGTTTTTCCTGCTGAAGGCAAGTTAGCAACCACACTCTTTATAAAGGAAACACTGAGGCGAGACGATCGGAAAAAATATCCTTTTCCACTTTTAAAAACTTTAACCTTATGTAAAAAGACAAAGGCTGAGGGGAACATCCAAAAATCATGTTTAAAAGGAGCGTGTGGGGTTTCTCCGCAAAAAAATACACTACAAAATAGACAAGAAAATGCAGCGGCACAAAGAGGCACCCGTGAACAGGCAACAGATTGGACCTGGGTGGCTTCGGCTTTGAGCAAAAAATGCTCCTAACAAGACGAGACATTTAGAAAAAGATACCATGTTACACCCACGGTCAACAGCTGATAATCAAGAGAAATCCATTGCTGCAAATCCGCACACGATCAGCCTCTGTTCCTGGAACGTACATGGTTTCAGCAGCTTGTGCCATGACCACGAAACTGCAAACTTCTTGGATCAACACGACTTAATACTGCTACAAGAAACCTGGAACCTACACCAAATCTCCATCCCGGGATACATCGAATTTCACGTCCTCGCCGAAAAACCCTCTAACTTTGGTCATCCTAGAGGAGGCTTATCAACGTATATCGCCCAACAACACAGATGGCATACTGAAGAAGTAGACACTATGGTTAAATGGATACAAGTAATAAAACTCACGGAGAAATCGGTCGCCGGCACAGGCTCTTGTAATCTACTACTGCTCAACGTTTATGTTCATCCGGAAAAGAAGGAAAAAAATGAAAAACTGATTACTCTACTCACCTTGATCAGGGCCTTGCAACTCACTCATGAGACGTATTCCATGATTATATCAGGTGATTTTAATAGCAACCTAACAAAACATGACAAGATAATGCAAGCTCTTGAAGAACTGGGCCTTTTTATTCTAAATAAGGAAGTCAGTGGGAATAGTGGTATACCTATAACCTTTCTAAGCGGTAACCGAAAGTCAACAATAGACTTCACAATATTGAGCAACAGCTTGTTACCAACGGTGAGTGATTTTTCAGTGGAGCAACGTGTGGAAAGTGATCATTTCCCTCTAATTACCAAAATGATAATGTTGGTTACCAAGACGGAAAAACAAAATACCATCATCCAGTATACTGAAAAATTTAATCTACGTAAACTAAAATGGAGAGGAAAGGATATAAAACCAACAATGGATAAAATCAAAAACGAACTGCTTAGTTTAACACCGGAAGAAAAAGGAAATCTGGTAAAAACATGGGAACATCTATGCGAAGCAGTAACAAATAATCCCCCACGTACAAATCAAAACCCAATAAGATTCAACACTGGCAAAAAGCCTTGGTACACTACTACCCTGAGGGAAGAAAAAAGAAAAATTGCACGCGAAGTCCGCAAGCAGGCATCATTGATAAAAAATGGAAAAAAATCAAATAAATCGGAATTGAAAGTTATGCGAAAAAAATATAAGATCATGCTAAGGAGCGCAAAAACACTGTACCATGAGGAAATGTGGACTAACTTACTAATAGCAAGTAAACATAAAAATGCCAGTACATTTTGGGGTATTATCAATAAACTGACAAGGGGGAATACTCTAAAACAGGAGGCAGGTATTGGAGAAAGTATATGGACCCAGCACGTTGAAAACATGTTCAGCGACAGGACGGGAGGTGAAAAAAGGCACTGTAATCCGGAGTGCAAAGTATGCACTAGAAACTGCGAGCATGCAGAAAATTTGCTGGGAAAAGGAGTTAATGCTCCAGGAGACAAGCTGAAGCAATCGTTGGGTAGTGGAAACGAGAACAACCCCAAAAATTCACAGTTTAGTAAATCAGAAAAAATAGTGAATGCCGTGACCGACACCCTAGTAACAGCAGACCAGCTTAAAGACAAAATAAAACGCCTGAAAAAAGAGGGTGCAGCGGGTCCAAACGGGCTCCCAAATGCTATTTTTAAATATTCGCCTGAATTTTGGGCAGAATATTTAACTCCACTCTTCAATGCAATCTATAACCAGAACAAGCCACCAAGATCCTGGAATGGGAGCATAATTCACCCCATTTTTAAACACGGTGATCACAACGAGCCGGAGAACTACAGGCTGATATCGCTAACGGATGTTGAGGCAAAACTATATGGATCATGCCTATTATCACTCCTTCAGGACTGGATGGAAGATACGAACATAATACCAATGTTCCAAACTGGTTTCCGGCCAAGGACGGGTACATTGACAAACCTGACAACCCTGGCGCTCCTGAAGGAAAAAGCTGCAAAAAGGGGGACGAGACTGTATGCTTGCTTTATAGACCTTCAAGCAGCTTTTGATAAAGTGAATAGATCCCGGCTATGGGAAAAATTAAGATCATGGGGTATCCCGAAGAAGTTATTGGAGGCAATTATAGTACTGCACAGCAACACCTGGGCTCGAGTAAAACTGGGAGACGGTAGCAGCGTAACGGCCGAAATAAGAACACAACAGGGCCTAAAACAAGGCTGTGTACTGGCCCCAAGTTTATTCAACTTGTACATGGCAGATATTGTCAACCACATGGAGATTGGGGAATGCCATCCACCCCACATGTCAAAAATCCCAATTCCCTTCCTGCAGTATGCAGACGATATTGTTGTTCTGAGCCAAACCCCAATAGGGTTGCAAAGATCGATCAATAATTTGACAACCTACTTGGAGCACGAATGCTTGGAACTGAATAAAGAAAAAACTAAGATTGTCCGCATTGTGGATCCTAAAAAGCAAATATTCAAATGGTATGCAACTAGCACCCCAATAAAGGAGGAAACTTCATACAAATACTTAGGTTTGAAATTGGGGCGAGGGCCGACGAACAAAGAACATAAAACCGAGCTAAAAGCAAAAACACAGTCTCTGATCTATGCATACCGGCAATTACAAAATAAACTGAGTTGTCCAAATTATTCACACCTGCTGAAAGTGATCAAAGCTCAAACCCTGCCATCCTTATCATACGCACTGGCCACCTGGTGTGGAAAAGAAGCCGGGCTGTTAAACAGCCTACAAACAAAAGTATACAAGGCAGTACTAAACCTTCCAAAATCATCAGCTCCGGCGCAGGTTCGCCTAGAATTTGGCCTTCTAAATCAAAAATTTCGCAGTATGGGAACCTTTGTGAAACTTTGCCATAAAATACGCACGTCGGAAGCCAATACATTGGACAACCTGTGCTGGAAAGAAATTGAAACTCAACAGAAACAGCAAGTTCCAAACAGTTGGGGAGGCTACCTGTCACAATCACTAACCTGCATAGGAATTGAAGAATCCTGGGACATGAATCCAGACAGATCCACTTTTGATAAAATTGTAAATAATGCGGTTAAATGGGAATCCTATCTGGAAGACAAGATAATTACCGCAAAAAGACGACACGGGTGGACCGTGATAAATTCATATACCGGGATAAAACCGCAGTCCTACCTAGAAAGTCACTTTAACAATTCGTTAAAACAAAGATATATAAAACATCGATTAGGTCTACAGTTCTCAAAGGACCTGCTACCAGCCTGGAAAAACTGCCACACCGACCCCCATTGTCGCCTATGCGGATATCGAAATGAAACATTACCGCACTTACTATGTGTGTGCCCGGCACTTAAGGACTTGAGGAGACGGCTTTTAAAGAACATTTTTAACAAATTGAATATTCGGACTTGTAGGCAAGCCGTAATCCAATGGCTAGATGGATCATGTCCTATGCTGGCCTGCAGAGGGGTCAAATATATGATGAAAGCCCAATCTCTCCTACAGCAAGCTGACCTTGGAATTATACCACCAAGCTGAAATTACTGACTCTTACTTGCCACTTACAAATAGTTTTAATTGCCAATATTTTAAAATGTGTTTTATGTCCCAAGTTGATCTAGATGGATTTTGTAATGATTTTTAATAATTTTATACAATAAAAAATTGACTTGATAAGCAAAAGAGGAGCCTTTTTTTGCAGGTAAGCTGGACCCCTAAATCAGAGGACTTCATTCAAGAGGATCTGAACATTGTGATCGATCAGATTAGGACACTAAGGAAGAGATGGGTCAAACATCTCTTATCCTTGAAAAGTTAAATATATTTGTTTAACATGTCCATTGTCCTCCAAACTGAGTATTTTTGATTAAGCTTATTCCTCTGAACTTCATGTGCCTACTTCATACTTCCTCTTTAATGCCTACAGAATCCCGAGGGGCCAGCATTATCTACTCCCATGACATCGACGTACTTTATTCATACTCTCTCTCTTTCTGATAAGACTCCCATCACCCAGAGCATTTTCACCTTCTGCTTGACCGAAGTCACCAACTGGATGAAGACCAACAGTGACAAAACAGAATTTTTGATCCTCTGGTTAAACACCATCCATGGGACTTTACATGTTTGACAGCCATACTAGAACATACACCCAACCCTAGCACCCACCCCAAGTATCTCAGGATCATAATGGAAATCAAATATTGGACATGACTTTTGATATCAATGCCATAGGAGCCTCCTACTCCCATCCCTTGACAATGTTGAGGAAGATCTTAAAATGGCTCATGAGCAGCACCCGCCAGCTGTCACACATGCCTTTGTCACTAGAAAACTGGACAACGGGAACTCCCTCCACACAAGGATAAACAAATATCTCACCAGGTGACTGCAGATCATCCAGTACTCAGAAGCCAGAATCATCCTGAGCCTCCCACCTACTGCATATGCCTTACATCAAAGATCTCTACCAAGTTCCCATATTCAGTGTACACAATTCATATTCCTCGCTCACACCTTCAAAGTACTACACAGCATTGGCCCAGCTGACCTCAATAATCGCATCTCTTTTCACAAACCATCCAAACACTTTCATTCGTCTGTGCTTCGACTTGCACACATCCCAAGCATACCTAGAACCAGATTTGGAGGTTTGTCCTTGTCCTACATCTTAAAGTGTGGAACAACCTAATTCTATGCAGCAGAGCCTCCTCCTTACTTATTGAGCTCCAGAAGAAGCTGAAGACCTGGTTCTTCAATAGCCCTTCCCGTCCTCCCCTCCAGAGGGCCAGTATGCACTGGAGCTTTACAAATTCACATGACACAACATAACATAATTAAAAGTATAAGGAAAATTAAGTCTCTGATTAATCGTTTTTGTGTATAACTATAGGACATAAGCGCTGGGATGCTCTAGGGTAACCACGCGCTATACAAGACTGTTTTATTAATATAAAGGAAACAGACAGAAACAAGGCACTATTGTTCTCAAGCAATCATCCCCGCAGTTTGAAGGAAAACTTGCCATACGGACAATTTTTAAGGATCCGCCGGAATTGTTCATTTAATGACAATTACAACTCCCATGCAAAAAAACTGGAGATTAAGTTATGTGAACGCGGATACTCAAAGAAATTGGTGCGTAATGCCAAAAATCGACCAAGGTGGACTCCAAGGGAATGTCTCTTGGAACGTAAAAGCAGACCCAAAATGAAATGGCAAGTGTGTGTCACCACCTTCTGTCCAAATGCCAACAAGCTGAAAAAAATCATTGGACAAAACTGGAACCTCATAAAAAATCTGGACGAAAGCTTACATGAACCGCCACTGTTTGCCTTTAAAAAAGAAAGTAACGCTAATCATGTGGTCAGAGCTGCGGCCCCGAGGGAGGTTCAACCTACCTTGAGACAAATAATGGGTTTAAACCCCATCGTAGGGCACCATAAATGTGGTACCTGCGTGAGCTGAGACCACACTATTGAAGGCTCACTCTTTCAACACAAAGGAATTTCATGGAAACATGATACTTTCAGCAACTGCAAATCCAAATACGTTGTGTACGGGGTACTTTGCCCGTGTGGACTCTTGTACATTGGCAAAACAAATCAGGAAATACGACAACGAATTTCCCAACACAAATCTAGAATTAAAAATAACGTGGAAACAGCACCCCTTGTAAACCATTGGACAAGATTAAACCATCAAATAAGTGACCTTAAGTGGACAGGGATCTCTAAAGTGGAGAGGGATCCCCATGGGGTGACCTTGATCTAAAACTATCCAAAAGGGAGGCCCATCTGATTGTAAAGTACGACACGGCTGTGTCAGTCCTTAATGAATTATCTGAAATTTACAAACTTTAGTTTGTTTTGACTCCTTCCATTCATTGTGCTGGTTCAGACCACCCACTGCCGAGCTATCTGCTACCATTTGCATTTTTAAATATATCCTCTAAATTTTCCGTCTTTTTTATTGATTATGATGCCCGCTGGTGTCCCCCGCGGGCCCCCACGCTACCATTAGACCTGTGTCCAGGCTCTTTACCATCTCCGAATTACTTGCCACCAGCGTAGAGACCACATCTACCACAATGCTCGCGCTGACGTCATGCGCATGCGTGCCGCTCGTCGAATTGAGGATTTCTAGCGGCTACGACTGGAGTTCGAAAATACGTAGCTCTACTCTACGAGATTAACCCACGCCGCCGGACGTCTTCCCCGCAACCGGTAAGCGCACGAATCAACAACGAAGCCCCGGAACTGTCATAAGCCTTAAGCATGGTGTGTAACCCTCAGCCCGGCGTAATTGGGTTTTCTGTATCCCTCCAGGGAGAAGTCATCGGCATTCAGTGCTTGGTCGGCGCTTCCGCCTCATCTACCAAATCGGTGGCGCTACAGGACCCGACTGACTCCAGTAAGAGCAGACTGTGGCCGTACCCTTAATAGTGCTCTTTACCAGTTAGACTCGCATTTACAGTACTGTGTCTGGTTTTCAGGTCCTTGGACATGCTTCATTTTCACAATTGTGACTTCAAACCAATAACTTGACATCCAGTTTCTGCACGTGTAGGTAAGACACCTCACTGCTATGCCTTGATTATAACTGCTGCTCACTGCAGATAGATAGCTCTTTTTAATTTGTGTTTCCGAACCATTTCTTTTCTTCACCATTTCAGGTGATTAACCCAGCCCTTTGTTTTCATGTCTACTCGGCTATAAGCCTGTTTGGTAAGCTGATTGGGTACTTTGGTGTTGAAGTGCTCTTCTTGAATCTTGATTTTTTTATATTAGCAACTAGACATATGCATCTCCCCATTTTCCTACAGAGCTTACTGGCCCTGATGAGAATCCTGTGAACATCGAGGATTCGAAACGCGTAGGCCTTCAATCTGCTGTTGATGTCTTGATGCCCTAATGGATTTTGTGCATCCTGACTGCTTTTTCTTTACCCTCGAACTTTGTTCACTAAAAATTGAAATTCATTGATTGTTAAAATTGTTGTGAGGTGTATTGTTGTGATTTAGTTTAAAAAACCACTAATAGCACAGCAGACCTAGTACTCCGCCAACTGGTTTCCCCTCTAAAAAAAACCCGTCCAGTAGGTGTTGAGTACATGCTTTTGATTGGTTGAATGCGAGAAGTATGAATGTGAGACGCCTGAAGATTATGAATGAAGGTTTGTATGAGGTTTTTTATCCCACTCCAGTGTCCTTTTCATGATTGATGTTTTGATATTTGATGCTGTCCTTTGAACCCCAGTATTTCTTTAAAACTTGTTGAAAAAACTCTTCTAAAATAAATCGCTATTCAATAGCATTCAGATGTATTGAACTGTTGTCTTTACATTTTTGCAACTGGTTTGTTTAAATTAAGTATCAGTATTGGCATTTCCTTTGTTATATTGTACCCCTTACTTGCCACATACATTTTTTTGTAAATATGTTCCTTACTTTGTAACCTATTTTCCCAGGCTAACATTAAGTGTTGCCAGGTCGTCGAGTCCTGGAGGTTCTGCCATAAGGTTAGGAGACTTAAGCACCAGCATTAAGGGGAAATTGGAAAAGGTAGGAAAAGAAAGCCGAGGGAATTCTACCCTAGCAAGGGAGAACTCCAAAGTTGCCACTTAAAAGGCCTCTCCTGACCACCAAGAAGTCCTGAAGTGTCAGGCAATGTTTCAGAAGCAGAGTGTCCCCTTTGAACTGACAGGAGGAGAAGTGAAAGGAGGGTTTCTGCTAACTGTAGCAGTAGAACCTCACTCTAAACAGCTATGGGGGGTACCAAAAACCCACAGTTGCGCATAAGGTAGCCCAACTACCTGCCAGTAGAAAACCCAGGATGTAGTTCTTGACACTGACGGCTGTCAGTAGTCTCTGATGGGTGCTGCCTGTCATACCAACACTGTACTTGACATGGGAGACAGACCCTAGGTCAAGAATTAAATTAGGCCCAGTTAGGAATTGGGTTTCTGGTTGGCAGAGGTATGCACCCTGTCCACGCAGGAACCACACTCCTAGTGAGGGTAAGTCACCATACTCCCTAAATTCACCTGTGCTCCCTCACTGGTAGTTTGGCACAGAGGAGGCAATCTTAAGTTAAGAGACCATGTCTAAAGTATCTGTGAAACACTTCAAACAGTAACACAGTGAAAACACCTGAAAAACACTATATATAGCGTATATGTTTATGAACAAAACAAGACAAAATGACAAACATAAGATAAGTATAACCATTTAAAGAAAAGACTGAAATTTAGTGCTTAAGAGCATAAAGCGCCAACTAGGAGTAATGGGCAGGGTAGACCAGGTCAAATCTGAAAGTTCACATCAACCACAATTAAGCGTGGATCTAATACAGGGAACAACCTTGGCCCGCTGAAAAAGTACCTTGAAGGATTCAACATTGAGGACAAATCAATGAGCAGGGACGGCGATACATAGTCTTCAATCTTTACAATGAAGATGATGAGTGTTTCTGAGTAACCCTGGGCGTAGTGTACCTAGTGGGGCTACATGGAGTGCCACGAAGTGGGGAGAAAACTCTGCACACTACGCGTAGCCCCACTACGCACCATCCACCTCCCTCCCGCCCTATTATTAATTACATTTACAAGGTTTAAAACATTTTATAAGTAAGTAAAACGTACTACCTGAGCTGCGGCGTCCCGGGGCTCTCTATTCCTACTACATTGCGACTTCTTCCTTAAAACTGCGCATTCGCGGGGTCTCGCGCATGCGCAATTTAAGGAAGAAAGTCATGATGCTGTAGAAAGAGCGATCCCCGGTACGCCGCAGCTCAGGTAAGCCGTTTTACTTACCTGTAAAATGCGTTAAACCTTGTAAAAGTAATTATTAATAGGGCGAGGGATTGCCAACTCCGCTCCGCCCCAGAGTATGCAGAGTTTTGCCTTCTCCGCCTACTTCACGGAGCACGGAGTAGGCAGAACTCCGCACACTCTACAGGCGGAGCGGAGCTCTCCGCCGTCCCCTAGTTCCAAGCTGGTCAAAGTCTGGGAAGCAACTAGAATGGAGACAATGCATTGAGCAATCAGAGAAGTGATGTACTTGATCCTTGAAGGCACAGCAATGTGTTGTTGTCCATGAAGATACACCAGTTCTGGGCTGCCCAAAGTCGAAGATGCATTGTGCAGCCACTGAAGCAATGTACTTGATCCTTGCATCGTTGTTAATGGAGATGCACTTGTTTTAAGCAGTGCAACAACCTTGATGTGTTGATTTTTGCTGGAGCAGCACTTTATACATACTTCCAATGTGCCCATGACTCGGTTGGCACCACTCGGCAGCGCAAAACTTGCAGCAAGCAAAGTCCAGGTGCTGTAGCATGATGGGTTAGTCTCTGCTGTCCCTGAGACTTAGAGCATGGGACAAGCGAGCATGCCCTTGAAGTCACTCTGGGTTCAAGTGATATGGACACAGTCCTTTTCAGTCAGGCCAGAGGATAGCAAGCAGCAAGCCAACCAAAATGTAGTTCTTTCAGAGCAGCAGTCCAGCAGAGTGGCATTCCTTTGGCAGCACAGTAGTCCTTCTTCCAGGCTTTTGAAGTGAGGGTGTACTTCAAAGAAGGGCTTTGAAATGCACAGAGGTCCATCCTTTCCAGTCCTGGCTACATACTTACTACAAGGAGGTATGCACCCCTTTACTTGAGGACATGACAAAGCATATTCAGGTGTAAGTGTCCGCTTTTCCCTATCATCCTGCCCTGAATGACCCATCAAGCACACCTTTTCTGTGTGGTTGTCTAGAGGAAATGTACAAAGTCTCACTGTCACCTCCCCAGACGTGCACTGGAGACAGGCTGTAGGCACATTGATAGAATTGCAATGTAGCGTTACCTCTTACTCGTATTTTACACCTTATTATGGGGCTCATTATGATGGCGGACGGAAGTGCGACCGCAGCCCTGGAGTAAGCGGAAAATGCCATTTCCATGTCCGCCTGCCGCGCTCACTCCGTCCGCCATATCAGGATAGGAAAGAGTGTCAAAAGTCCGTGCGCGACGGAAGAGCATGCACCGCCGCCTAACTACACCCGACCCCGTGGCGGACGTAACCTATCCAGATACACTGCCGTACGGACTGACATTAACGACCGTCCCCCAAATCAAGATGGGGGGAAAACACACATAAAACCGCTGCGGAAAAACAACGTGCCTGAACACGGCCAATTCCCCACAGCGAAGATACCATACATAGCAGAGATACCCACCAGAAGCTTCTGGCCGTCATGGACCCAGCGCTAATCGCTTTTCCGATACTCTTCGCGATCCCACCATCTGCAAGTCATGGCCCACTATCGACGACGACGCAGGTACGCAACACACCATTCGCTGTCTGAAGGGGAGTACCTGCCAGGGTCGTGACGTTGGGAGGGGGAGTGCCATGTTTGAGAAACCACATCACATCGCAAATAGAAATCCACAACTGGAGTACACAATCAGGAATGACAACGACAAATCACGACAAATGATTGATTTGCTTTATTACACATAATAGGGGTATAATCACAGAGTATGCAAGAGCATGGGTATTGTAGGCACCAGAGCAGGTACATCAGAGGCAGCAAATGAGAGGGGCTAAGTGCATCAACAGTCCATTGCATTGAACAGGTACATCAGAGGCAGCACATGAGAGGGGCTAAGTGCATCAACAGTCCATTGCATTGAACAGGTACATCAGAGGCAGCACATGAGAGGGCAGACTGCAGTATCAGAACACCAACTGGGCATTGTGGCCAACAGAGCAGGTACATTAGAGACAGCACATGAGAGGGGCTAAGTGCATCAACAGTCCATGGCATCGAACAGGTACATCAGAGGCAGCGCATGAGAGGGGCTAAGTGCATCAACAGTCCATTGCATCGAACAGGTACATCAGAGGCAGCACTTGAGAGGGGCTAAGTGCATCAACAGTCCATTGCATCGAACAGGTACATCAGAGGCAGCACATGAGAGGGGCTAAGTGCATCAACAGTCCATGGCATCGAACAGTTACATCAGAGGCAGCACATGAGAGGGCAGACTGCAGTATCAGAACACCAACAGCGCATTGTGGCCAACAGAGCAGGTACATTAGAGGCAACACATGAGAGGGGCTAAGTGCATCAACAGTCCATGGCATCGAACAGGTACATCAGAGGCAGCACATGAGAGGGGCTAAGTGCATCAACAGTCCATGGCATCGAACAGGTACATCAGAGGCAGCACATGAGAGGGGCTAAGTGCATCAACAGTCCATTGCATCGAGCAGGTACATCAGAGGCAGCACTTGAGAGGGGCTAAGTGCATCAACAGTCCATTGCATCGAACAGGTATATCAGAGGCAGTACATGAGAGGGGCTAAGTGCATCAACAGTCCATGGCATCGAACAGTTACATCAGAGGCAGCACATGAGAGGGCAGACTGCAGTATCAGAACACCAACAGGGCATTGTGGCCAACAGAGCAGGTACATTGGAGGCAGCACATGAGAGGGGCTAAGTGCATCAACAGTCCATGGCATTGAACAGGTACATCAGAGGCCGCACATGAGAGGGGCTAAGTGCATCAATAGTCCATGGCATCGAACAGGTACATCAGAGGCAGCACATGAGAGGGCAGACTGCAGTATCAGAACACCAACAGGGCATTGTGGCCAACAGAGCAGGTACATCAGAAGCAGCACATGAGAGGGCAGACTGCAGTATCAGAACACCAACAGGGCATTGTGGCCAACAGAGCAGGTACATTAGAGGCAGCACATGAGAGGGGCTAAGTGCATCAACAGTCCATGGCATCGAACAGGTACATCAGAGGCAGCACATGAGAGGGGCTAAGTGCATCAACAGTCCATGGCATCAAACAGGTATATCAGAGGCAGCAGAAGTACGTGGTGCAAGGTACCCGTCCCAAAGACAAGAACAATGCAAATGTGGTTACTATGGACAATATACACACCAACTCGAAATACATGTGAGTGAAGGTAAACACACCGCACATCACGGAGCAGGTGGACTGCCTGAAGTACCTGCCTCTGACACACTGGTAGCACCAGAAACTGGAGTGTGAGACACAGCCACAGCTCTAGTGCCTGACACATGGGCCATAGACCCAGACACACTGCCAGCACCAGACATAGGAGTGTGAGACACAGCCACAGCCCTAGTGACTGACACATGAGCCTTCGACCCAGACACACTGCCAGCACCAGACATAGGAGTGTGAGACACAGCCACAGCTCTAGTGACTGACCCATGAGCCATCGACCCAGACACCCTGCCAGCACCAGAAACAGGAGAGGGCACAACTGAGACAGTACCACTACATGATGCATGACAGCAAATAGCAGACACAGTGCCACTATCTGACAACTGAGAGTGAACCTCTAATGCGCCACTGAGAACACCGAAATGATGAGCCACATGGCTGTTTGGGCCAGGAGGCAGGGTGGCTCTGGGAGCTGTGGATAGCTGTACTGGAGCGACATCGGTGTGGTCAGGTGTCAATGGTGTGTGTCTACGTTCCTTAGGGATATGTGAGGGTACCCTGGACATGACAGGACTGGCAAGTGGTGCGGACTCCAATGAAACATCACCCACCAAAGGTGGAGCATCTGCTGCTGGGGCTCTGCTCTCTGGGGACGTGCTGGACCCTGCTTGTCGTTTGCTGTGTGCCTGCCTTCTGGACTCTGCATCATGTGTAATGGGGGATGATACAACAGGGGACTCCTTCCTCTGCTTCTGACGAGCCTGGATGGGAGTAGAGGTATGGGGGTACTCTGCCGCGGAGACATCTGTTTTCCGTTCCTTCAATAACATCAGCCTCAGTGCAGCCAGGGGTGAAGAATGCCTGTCTATGGGAGAAGCCTTGTCCCTTGGATGTGTCTCTGGACTTTCCCTGTTCCCTGTACGGTGCCCTGTCCCTTGCAGCAGACTTGTCCTTTGTGGTGTACCTGTCTCTAGAAGACATCGTGTCCCTGGGTGTGTCCCTGCCCTTGGGAGAGGGCCCTTCCTCTGTAGTGTGCCTGTCCCTGGGAGTGTCCCTGCTCTTGGGAGTGGCCCCTTCCTTAGTAGTGTCCCTGTCCTTGGGGGTGCCCCTGCTCTTTTGCGGTGCCTTTGCCTTTGTACTGTCCTTGTCCCTGCTCTTGGGAGTGGCCCCTTTCTTAGTAGTGTCCCTGTCCTTGGGACTGTCCCTGCTCTTTTGAGGTGCCTTTGCCTTAGTAGTGTCCTTGTCCAAAGGAGTGTCCATGAACTTGGGAGTATCCCTTGCCTTGGGAGTACTTTTTGTGTGGGATGCCTGTGTAGCATGTGAAGGCATTTCCCCCAACACCACTTGTGGATCCTGTGTGTGAACTTCAGTGTATCTCACGTTGTCTTTGGTAACAGATTTTGCTGACCTAGGGGATGGTCTCTGTGCCCTCCGTGCCCTGACGTGCTGTTTGTGGCTGCTTCTAGTGCAATAACCTGTATAAGAGTCCTGGTCGGAATATTCACTCCCCCCTGAGACATCAAGTGGTGTAGATGTGGGAACAGAAGTAGCACCCTGTCCATGCGACTGTACAATGGCAGAAGACACAGTGTTTGCCAATGACTGAACTGTCCTGTGTAGACCAGCAACATCACCATGCATCCCTTCCATGAATGCCACCACCTGCACCAACTTCCTATTGTGGTCTTGGAATGCATTGATCATATTGGTCTGCCCCACACACAGCTGTCGCAGCAGATCAACGGCCTCAGCACAAAGTGCACTTTGGGTCACCGGGGCAGGGGCAGCGGTGCCTGCACCGAATGCCACTCTGCTCCCCCTACTTCTGCGTGCACGAACAGTACATGGTGCAGTTGGCAGCAGTGTGGGCCCTGTGTGCTGTGTCCAGACCGAAGGTGTTGATTGCCCACTCCCAGTCTGTGACAACAGTGCTGACTCACCAACACTGTCGGAAGATGAGGACGATGGTGTCTCGACATGCGAATCCTCAGGGACGTTCCTGTCCCCCTCTCCGGGGCTGCCCTCTTCTGTGTCAGTCTGCGTGTATGTGATGTCTGATCTGGATGCATTGCCACCACTCATCTCCGTCGTCTGAGGCTCAGTGCCCTCTGCCAAAGCTGAATTAGAGAGAGAAAAGAGGTGTAAGTCATGGCCACACTCACGTACAGAAGGACAACAAATCTCTAATTCCATTTCCGACAAAGAACATGTAGCCCTCATCCTGCACAAGGCCCACCCCTACCAGTCATCCTCACATGAAATAACCGGTGGTGGCCGTGAAACATGTACATCATATGGACAGGGCAAGTGCATAAAGATCTGCACACATGTCTTGCCATGGGGCCACAGACCTCTACGGCATGTGCTTGAACACTCAACTACTAAGCAAGTGGTGTGTCAAGATGGCGGACATGGATGTCAAATTAGACTCCTCCAATGGCACCAACATGGTATTCCTGAAAAACATACGTAACACGGAAGTCACTACTGTGTCTGAGCAGCAATACATGCATTGCACTCCCAAGTAACATACACATACAGTCTGCTTACGGCTAGTTTGCTGTTGATCCACACTCAGCCGGTCGGACAGGCCAGGATGCGTCACAGCAATGATACGGTGCATAAGAGGGGTCATGGAGCGTCGGGCTAGACGTGCCGTTCTTGGAATCATCCCCAGTGTCATCTCCGCTACATTCTTGCTCAGCCTGGATATGTCGTCCCAGCGTTTGTGGCAGTGTGTGTGTCGTCTATTGCACACCCCCACTGCCCGTACATCACGTGCTATGGTCCTCCACACGGCCTTGCGAAGGTGCAGCTTTACCTACCATGATGGGAGACAAGAGGATAACGTAAGTGAACAGTATGACATGCACAAACTACGTAGAAAGACGTATCTACATGCAGCCATGCTCTGCATAACACATGTGAAGGTCCCACAGCACACCAGCAGGCCTACAGAAGACAGGAGCCACTGACCACCTCAGGGCCAACAACATGTACACCACTGCACTTACCACCTGTCCGGGTGCACCGTACAGCTGTTCGTAGTGGCTGAGCACACCGCCCAGGAGAACATCTAGTTCCGCTGCGGTGAAGGGACGAGACCGGATCTCTCGCACTCTCTGCATTGCAAGGTCCTGGACTGTGGCACTACAGCAGCAGTCGGTGGTCAGCTCAGCAGCAGCAGGTCGAGGTGATGGTCACAGGCAGCAGTCGGTGATCAGCTCAGCAGCAGCAGGTCGAGGTGATGGTCAC